>NC_088104.1:25902500-28302500 GCF_036370855.1 Dromaius novaehollandiae | reverse complement strand
TTGTCTCCATAACTTAAATGGGCCTTAGGGATGATTGCGTTAAGCCTTAGGTTAGCTTTTCTGACAAGGTATAGTTGTGCTGAGAAATCTGTGAGTTAATACTAGCTGAGTGTCATGACCCAAATTCTTGAAGATGCTAAAATATCAATTGCAACTGGATACCTAGTAGCACTGAGTATCTGAACTGCAGTGTCTTTTAAGCTCTCGCATATGACCTTTTGATTTTGCATAAAATTCCATTCAGTTCTTAACTCTTATGTTCTATGTGCAAAGTGTAACTAGACCTCTACTGAGAATTTCTTAAAAAAAAAAAATAAAAAAAATTGTATAGCGGTGTAGGTAGGGATCAGGATCTTTGTTAGAGCAGCCTGAGCGTGAATGGAGGAGGCGAATGAACCCATCTGTGCTGGGTCATGATGGGGCTGTGCTTGCATGCGTCATGGGAATGGCTTCCTGGGAAGTCTCTTATTCTTGGCATGTATGGTAATCATTACACTTTGTTGGAAAGAAAAGTGTAAAAACAAGTTTGTGTTCACCAATGTTTAAAAATCATCTGTTAAGTAAAAATGCAAAATTTTATTAGCATATATTATGTTCAGTGGATTATAGAAAATAAGGGAGTACACATTAATTATTCCAGTGTTTATTATGTAGATGCCAAATAACCTCAGTTGTATGGTTTATATTCATCTGTAGAAAATGTATTTGGCAAATAGATTTAAAAAAAAAAAGACACTTTTTTCCTATTAATTTACTTTTGCTGCTAGGCTTGAAGAGCCTCTTAAACTTTCAAATTATAAATTTACTCTTAGAGACTAAGTCTGTCTGCTTTTCAGGTTGAATAATGGAAGCATGGCTCTTATTGTTGTACAAAATACTTCTCGTTCAGAGTTTATTAAACACCTGAAAAGATACGCCAGTGCAAAAAATCAGGTACTGTTAACTTCTTTCTGGTAATTATAAAAAGAAGAGTTAATCATGAAGATAGGCATGCTGTAAGAGTTAATGTTAGCAACCTCATAAGCAGACTTAGCTTCTTGTCAGAATACATTAGCCCCCTCTATCTGATTTTTTTTTCCCTCTTTTTAAATCACCAGACTAATACCGATTAGCCTATTTCAGCCCATCTGTTGTGGTTTAAGTTGTATTTGTGCTGTACCATCGTTTTATGAGCATAAAGTCCTTGCACCAAAAAAGAGGAAATATGTACTGTTTAAATTTTGTATGGTAGAGAGAACACAGATTGGGGCGGGGGTGGACATCATGTAACCCTGTAAGGAATAGGAAAAGTCCCTAATTTTGGCAGATTATTGCATGCTACGCTGGAAGCAGTAGATTCTTACCACTGATTTTAGCAGATAGTGTATGTTCCATCTAGTTATGAATGTTTGCAGAACTTTATTTCCAAACTGTGGTCAATGTCTCTGGAAAAAAAAAAAATGAAGCATCTAAACACAGTGGCTTACCTTTGTCCTAACTACCCAGAGAATAGCCTAAACATAATCTCGTAGTCTTTCACACCAGTTTGTGTTATGTGAAATCATTTTTACAAGAAGGTTTAGATTTGGACTAGATAAACATTCAACATCTAGAGAATTTTGGGAACAGGTGGGCGACAGTTCCATATAATAGCACTAACACCTGCGTTTAGGAAATAGTTTATACTGATTTTGTCACTGTTATGTTCTTGGAGAAAGGCTCTGATAGATATTTTTTTCCCTCTCCCTCTTATCATTAGAAATTAGAGAAGTGGATGTAGATCCTCCTTTAAACCTAAAATGACCATTACTGGATATATGAATAGCCTCATTTAGGACGAGATTACTGGTAGTGATGAACAGACCATAGGAAAAATGCTGCTTTGACTTTCATGTATTCTGAAAGCATGTGCAGTTTTGGAGTGTGAAAAATACACCATCTCACCTGTAAATTGAGCAAGCATGATACAGAAACACAAATTGAGTAACACTGTTTCTTTTGAGGCACTATCTAGGATAAAAATAGCATGTTAATCTATAAATACTAACCAGAATATATTTCATGTGGTCAAAGCTAGAGTTAAGTGTTCTCATTTACTTAATTTAAAGAGCTTGCTCTTTCTTTTTAAGAAGTTCAGTCTGTTACTAAGCTATCATCTAATCTTTAATACACATCTGTGCTTGGTTTAGTTCAATTTTCCCTTTGTTGAGACCTACACAGTTGAAGAAGTAAAAGTACAACCAAGACTTAAAAGTGCGTTTGATACCAAAGATGACACATATCTGAATACCACTTCTGCAGAAGGAACTTACCCTTGGAATATAGATGGAGACTTAATGGAAGAAGCATCTGAAGTTCATATTCGGTAAGGCTAAGTATTATAGGCAGCATACCAACAGTATACCAGTACTGCAATCTTAAGTGTATATAATACAAATGACACCTAATTGAGTGTTGTAAATACCATAATAATACTACTTATGTGTCTTGTTGTGCACTGCAGTCTGGTCCTGTTGCAATCGTGTGGGCCTCTACCCAATTCCCTTGTGCCCATGTTTGAAAAGGCTTATGACCTGTATGGCCTTTCCTTTCTGGCACACCATCAAATTCCAGCTCCACTTCTCTTCTTTCTGCCTGTTACTTCACCCTTCTGTTCCTCGGAGAACAGGTGTATGCAAAGGTCTGAGTCCTGGGAGGAGCTTGCTTTGGGATAAGGATTCCTGCTTGGAAAAGCCCTGTCTGTAGCTTTAACAAAAATGCAGTTGTTCAACAGCAGGAAATTTCAGTGTTGCTTGAGAACAGTCTGTGTATCTAGAATCAGAGAATGAGATTAGTAGACAAGGAAGTAAGATGATCAGTAAAACAGACTGGGAGGTGGCTCGTTCTTCTGCAGCGCACGGATCGGTTGAAGGCACAGAGCTCACTGTAACATGGTCTGGTTTGTAAAATGAAAGGGGGATCATGCTATAACATGGGTGAGAAATTAACACATACTTTTAAAGATGACCTTATAGGAGTTGTCACAAATATATTCACCTGATCTTATTCTATGTAGAAGTTCATATAGATTTGTTCTCAAAAAAAGTAATGCACACTGCAAGAGTTAATGACATTGATAAAGTCTGACTTCTTCCCTCACAGGGTACATCCTCAACTTATTGATCTCTATGGAGTGAACGTTGATGAACTGGAGGGTTCCAAAGCAACGTGTAATTGTATATAGAAGGAATGCACAGCTTTTTATGCTGCAGGTTTTGCATTAAATAAACCTTTTTTCATCTATAGGCATATCTTTTTAAGATTCCAGTCTTTCACTCACTGAATTCAGTGGTTGTAGCAGACGCTTAATTGGGATGTTTGTAATACTTCTGGTTTTAAATAAATATTTTTATCAGGTTATATTTAACTGTAAAGAATCTGTCTAGGTATAAAAAGAAAAAATATATTGGTCTCTATTTTATGAATTTGGAGTTCTAAAAGTGTACATCAGAATAAAATAATATTTTTTATTAAAAATTATTTTACCTACTGCAATAAATACAAGATACTACTTAGTCTGCTGCTGCTATCCATGTTGTCAGGTAACTCAGCTTATTTAAACAGAGCTAGTTAGCAGAAACTAAAAAGGCAACCAGTGGCAAAATACTTCTATTTTTTGATCAAGTACTTCGATTTCCAAGTATCATTATTTTTTATGCTAATATACTTACTTTCAGCCCACTTCTAGTCAAACAGTAATAAATGTATATGCTGATGTCTTCTACTGTTTTTCTTTGAAATGTATTCAAAAGACTACTGTTTTTACAAAACATTTTAAAGTATTTAATGTATCCTAGAACTCAAGTGATATTCAGCATAGTTTCTGTTGTTGCTAAGAATAAAGTTGTGCTAAGTATGATCAAATCAGTTTTTATAACTGCCTTACAGGACGTAAACTTCATGTTTATAAGTGATTTTTTGGGTAATTTCTTAATTATTTGAGATACCTGTACAGGTGACCACTCTGCTTTTTCTGGGAACAGGCTTTCTCTGAGATGGAAATGCAATACATTGACAAGATTCAGTCCACAGGACCAGAGGGGTAATGAATGTAGTTCTATTTACTTGTCTTTGAATTACTGCTCAAAAGAAGGCTAACAAGTAATATTATGAAAGCTGCACTGTCTCATGACTAACAAGTTGCTTTAAAGCCTTAGTTCAAGTAAACAGTTGAGTATAATATTAAATCCATTCCAATGTCAGACTGTCCTTCTGAGGAAGAAGTTCTTCCTTATGTCCAGCTGGAACCTCTTGTTTCAACTTATACCTGTTGTCTAAATAGTATTGAGTAGTCTTCAGTTAAACTGTTATAATTGATACTACTTTGATTCTGTATCACATCAGATATTTTAAAAATATTTAAGGCAATTCAAACTAAACTTCCTAAGGGTGTCTAAGACGACTATTCCAGCTACATGTAAGGGATTAAACTGTTTTTGTTACAAAATTGAAAATTAACAGGGTGATAAGAACTTGCAGAAGAGGCAGCATTCCTGTGCTTAATTTGTGGGGTCTTTTTTAGTAATGTGAAACTGAGTGATACTTTAACTTTTTTATCAGCAGGGCTATATACGTTTATTTTCATGTCAACCTTACTTATAAAAACTGAATTTTGTTTCATGTTCTAAGAATAGTCAACCAACATTTATATGTTAATAAAATCTGAATAGAAAATATACAATTTCCAAGTCAACATTATCATATTTATTGACTTAGGTAGAACTGTTTCAAAGACAAATAAAATGTTTTAGTTTCATTTCTTTGCATTGTTTGTATTAAAAGGAATTATAATGCTTTTTCCAGTATCTGAGGTATATTTTTCACAAGATGCTATCATATCAAACTAATTTCTGTTCAAAGATATTTTGGTTAAAGTGCAATAGTTTACAAAAGCCATCTGGAAAATAAACTTTTTTGTATATATTTCATAGACTTGCAGGAAAATATTTTTTTCTTCACATATTTTTATTCTGATTTTTTTTTAATATATGCACATTCATTTGTCCTTACACTGCAGAAGATTTTAGAGCAAAAAGCTATTTTAGAGTGAGCCACATCTTTGGCATCAAATGAGGTGAAAGAGAATTGTAAGCAAGTGCTCAGTTTACATAGAAAAATGGTCCCCGATACCTCGAATCTTTGGACAATGTGGCTTTTATGGCACCAGATATACTCTATTAGCAGAACTGGTTGTTGAAGGCACTCTGTATCGCTTTTGAGTCACAGGCTAATTCCTATATGATGCAGCTTCAAAATGTATGCATATATTACATTCATTTCTCCACACAATTTGGAAAGACATCAAAGATAAGGCAATAAAGGCCATAGATCAAGCTGCTGTTGCAATGAATTCAGTTATTGATGAAGCTGTACATGCTCCAGTTGTACTGGCGAACAAACCCATTTTTTTTCCCTGTTACTTGTATTGTTTCACCAAAGCTAGGTGGCAGTGCAAACTTACCTAGCTGAAGAAACTTCCTGTAATAGCAGAGCAATGGTTTGGACCATGTTTCTATTCAGTCCTTTGCCTTTCCACTGAGTGGCTGCTGTGGCTGCCAGTTTGGATGATGATTATTTGAAAACACTTACAAAGAACCCAAGATAGCTCTCCAAATGACTTACTTAAATACTTTCAGGTAGCTTGTGGCACATCTAAAGATAAAATTTGGCCCAGTAAGGGTTTCAGGTTCTGGAAGAATAACAGTACTAAATACTACCATGCTAAACATTATAAAGAAATCTTCAAATAAATAAAAATAAATACTTGCTTAAAAAAAAAAAACTCACATGGAAAGCTTTCAATAAAGAAGTCCAAAACATCATGACGCTGATATTTGAGGAAAGGCAGAAACAACTAATTCTGCCACTTTCGCACATACTATGCTAAAGATGACTAAAAATTATAATCTCCAAGAAGTTACTTTCTCTACATTTGAGGTAGGATTCTGTGCTGCACCTCCAAGCTGCAACACAGAATTCCCTGCTTTAAATCTACCACTTTCCTTAACAGCCTTACTGGCTTTGGATTGCCTGGGTGTCTAAATCTCCGCAGTCATGGGTGTGCCTGTGAAACCAAAGCTTGTGATGTTACCTTCAGAAGGCCAAGAGAACTTCTGATAGCAGTCTTCTAAATGTGTGCACTCTACATATGGTCTCCCTCTCTGTTTAAGCTATTTCTACCCTTGTTAAATTGCCAAAGCAAGATGAGGGAGGATTTCTTCTTGAATGTCTAATCAAAAGATTACTGCAACTTGAAAACTAATAGAATTACTTGTGCTAATATGGTTGAGATCTCATTGTCCAGGATTGGACAAGTTTTAACACTTTGCAAGAACTCTTCTTTCTGGTAAGTATTTATTCTTCTCTTTATCTTTAGTGTTCTTCTGTCTGTCTGAAACCAGAGATGATATATGTCATTTCAAATACTACTTTAAGACTTCAATGGAAAAACTGTTTTACATTTTCATGTTAGAAAAATAACTGTACATTAAGGTGTAGTCTTCCACACACGTCAGGGAAATAAAATGTATTTTCTAAGAGCGAGTATGCTCACAACCAGTTTTCTTGTCATTGATGTTCCTCATGTGAATTAACCTGAACCTTAAATTCTTCATTTGAAAAGAGCTTTTATTTGCCATCTTTAGTCCTCTTTATTCCCACTTGTAAAACTCCAGCTGTCTCTTCTGTTCTGGTCTTGAGGGACTGGTTTGTATTGCCTTTTGAAGAAGCCAATCTGAAATACATAATTTTGGAATCTGTTGGCATATGTCAGTAAACCTTGGTTATCAGAGCTAAATATAACAAACTAAAATGAAATGTGTGTCTATGGTGCTCATGAGTGGATGGTATTTGCCATTACTTTGTCATACTAAGTAATCAGTGTTCTTAATTAATCAAAAAAGTAGGCTGGCTTTTTCTTTTTCTTATTTGTACAAAATATGGAAGGAGGAAGACCTCTCTGAAAATTGGGAGGCCAATACTCTCCTTCTGCAAGGAGGAAGAACAAGTGGGCTGTGAACTGTGATAGTCCACAGACTCCAGTATTTTTTAAAATATGAAATGGTATTACAACACAGAATTTAAATTTTTCATTTCTACACTTTCCTGGAAAAAATGACAAATGGAGAAAATCTGTGTGTCAGCAAAGCTTACAATTGCTTAATCAGTTGTCAGAGTAGCTGCTTCGTTCAACCTTTCCTTTTGCTACTTATCCATACGATTTGTTAGCATTTGTGTAGCAGCTTAAAATCTAAAACATTTTACTCTGACCAGCTATGATATAAGCAATTACTGATCAAGTGTTAAAAAAGGACATTAAATGTGGAGCAGCAGCCCACAAAAATGTTCCTTTTAATCTCATTATATAAACTTCAGATACAATATAAAATATGGGAAGAGGTTTGTGTTGCTGAATAACATAAGATGTAGAATATGCAGAAGATACAATAAGGAAAACAAATATTTTTGGAAAAAGCAACTTACACAAGGAGTTATTTTTCTTTAGAAGGGATAGATCATAATAAAATATTATTTATCCCTTAAACTTCAACAGTGAATCCAAATGGATCCAAAGATCCATCAACAATGTAAACTTCTGACTTGAGAATATCTGAGAACTACTGAAAACCTACCTTCCATAATATAAATGAAAGAAGCAAGAACAAGGTAACACCAACTATTAAGCCTATCCCAATAATCAGGACAGTAACACGGTATTTTGGCTTTTGGTGGTGCACTCCTTCTAAGTATACCTAGAGAAAGAGGAAAATAAATTTAGTGTTAGCTGATTCTAAAACAAACTGAGAAAATGAACTACATACTTGACTAATAATATATTCATTGGCTTCATATAAATATGTATAGAATCCCAGCATTTTAACTGCTGCTGGTTTTTCTATTTTAACTAGTTATCACAAATCCACTACTTAGAGACTTCTTACATATGCAGCTTGCTTGTCCTTGCGTAGTTCAATAACTTTTCCATTTTTTTCTGGTGATGCTGTTGCTCTTACTTCAAACTTCAATGCTGATGCATCATCCTGATTTAAAAAAAATACCTTTTTAAAATAACTTCAACACATTGAAACACAATCCCATACAAACATACCATGGCTTTTATGCCTTTTTCCAATCACGAAACAAATTAGAGCCAATAACAAAGCCCAGCTGGGGTTTTACCTAACTCTAGATCCATACTGCTTTTTTCAGAGAAGTCCAGTTATGAGCTAGAATTAAATCCTAATTGAGCTGATCACAGATGCACTGTCTGGCGGGGGGGGGGGGGGGGGGGGGGACAGACATGGTTAACAGAATTCTGTTCTGAGAGGGTTTTTTCCTATGTGTTCCTTTATCTGAGAGCTACTCTTATTAATGATACTTAAAGCAGTGCTCAAAACAGCAGAACCACCCCCCTGCACTGATTGATCTCCTCATCCAAGAGAGAAGGTAAGACTCTGGCACTTAAGGTGATGCACTGTATAAGTTTTCTTCAGTATTAAAGTAGAACTGTGTTCAGAATTTAGATCTGGCTGTTCTGATTTTTTATGGAAATACATTTTAATTTTATTGTCTTCAAATGGTACTTACCATTTTGAGAAGTTTAAATGTATTCTGACCTTAACAAAAGGATGCTACTTTATAATATGCTTGAAATAATAGAACAGCATTTGGCAGAGCAGCATTAGATTATTCAGAATAAACTAGAATAAACTTAACACTTCAAACAATTTACAGTATGCAAGGCCAGGAGATACTGCCTTTACAGTGTCATGAAGGGATAGACTAGTGTTTCCTCTAGTCAAGAATCCTTCCTTTCCCTCAGAGGAAAACTAAATAAACTCTAACATATACTCTCGACTAACTATTTTTCAATAGCTGCTCAGTTTCTTACATGCCCCAGGCAGAACAGGCAAAGCAATGCATGCTATAAAGTAAAATGATAATCTGAAACACATCTTTTCTGGTGATTGGCATTTTCACAAATTGCCTTGAAACTTAGCATTTAAAACTTAGCAGATTTCTTGTTAAACTATGATTAAATCCACATAATGTTAATATCTAGAAATGATATGCAGAGAATATTACAAATATGCCTTGTAATTGTTCACTTGCGTATTAAAAATGCATTACCATTTCTAAAAGTGAAGGAGTAGCCTCCAGATGTAACTGAACAGTTGCTTCTTTTCCACTTTCCATGTTGCCAAGCTTGCAGTATATTTGTAAACAAAGACTGTCATTTTTCATGCAGTACTGTAGAGGGGAGGAAGAATAAAACTCAACTTCATCAACTTTTTCTTGTTAATAACTAGAGACATTCAGGAACTGAGTAAAACGAAAAGCTCTGTGTTTGTGCTTGACACGTCAGGATGTAAGGGTAGGCATGACATCATCCATCACTGTCAACCCATGAACCGTTCATTATAGGTGCTGAAGGTAGAGTACAAGGAACTATCTAACTGCTACACAAGACAACAGGTCATATTTCTAAAAAAATTTAAATTGTTTTTAGACTGAGAGAAAAATAACAATTGTGATAACTTGGTTATAAGTGTGTTAGTTTTCACACTGTTAAATATCATTCCTGATAAATAAACTTATTTGAACTAACAGGAGTGATTATATGATACCCAGTATAAACAGTATATCCAGTATAATTGATGGGTCCTTAACTACTGCAGTGTGAGAGGGCACTCATAGGTTGAAAGTGCCATTTCACAGAGCTTTGAAGAAGAAAAAAATAAGTAAGCTTGTATTGCAAGACTGCAATGCCCAAGTTCTGACTTGAAAGAAATAAGTGTGACATTCTGTGCATAGCCTTTTTCTCTGGCAGTGGTGGATGTTTCTGTAACTTGCTTGCTTAAGAGCCAAAAATTAAAATATTTGAAAACATAGTGTTTCTTTTACAATGAAAGTATTAAAATTGTAGTATATTAAATGCATTCTAGTCCATACAGATTTTTACTAGAATAAATCCTGGAAAACATAACACTAGAATAGCAATTCTGATTTGGACTACCTAGCCCAGTATCTGATCTCCAACAGGGTCCGTAAGCAGATGCTGAGGCATGAATAAGAACAGGCCAGTTATGTATGATATTCTCCTAGCCTGCTGCGTATTTTCATTAGGAACTTCCTAAGCCAAGAATAATTTCAGTACGTTTAGTAATTCATCATGACTTTTACTCTTGCTAACTTGTGTAATTTCCCTTGCAATCTACTTATTTTTAGCATTCACAACATCTGTCAGTAAATGCGAGGAGTAGTTTTGCTTTTTTTTGAACCTGCTTCCTATTAGTTACATTTGATGGCATTTTTTTGATATGGAAAAGGCAATAAATATTTGAACTGTACACTTGCTATAATTGAAGATTGTTTCTTCCCACATACATCATTTTCAATTTGGTACTGAATTTTATCTGCCATTCTACTGCCCACTCATTTAGTTATAATTCTTCTGCAGTCTTCATAGGTGACTGTCATTGGCTTCAGTGTCATTGCATCATTAACTAACTTTCTTGTCTCATTTCTCACCTCTTTTACTTAGTCACTTAGGACTATAGGGAACATCACAGGTCCCAGCACAAATCTTTGGAAGACTGCTCTAGTGACCTCATTATATAAAATACACCATTGGCTTAAGGCTCATTCACATTGAGTAATCACTGATTTCCCACTGCTGCCAAAAGACAGACCTTACCATTTGTCTCTTATCAGGCTTTGAAAAGAAAGTGACAAGATCCTTTAATATGTTTTCATTTTTCTCTGCTGCATTACAACTTCTAGGATATTTATTATAGGAACATTGTCCAATAGTTGTCTGGAAATAAAAATAACAAAATCAATGCTTGGTTTTTAAACATCAGATAGTGATTACAGGCAGATTTCTGAAAAGCAAGAAGCTTAAAAGCAATGTAACTTGTACTTTCAAAATTCTAAAATACATGGGGCTGAAGATGATCCTTCCTGCCCGCTCTACCTCATCATAGCCAAATCTAACTTTTATGCTTCCCTGTTGCACTTAATTACACAGAACAATTTGGGAAGGAGATACAATAAGCCAGAGAGGGGCTTGAGGTAATTTGTGTTTGAGTCATCGATTGTAGGCACGTATATACAGTAGACAAAGGGCATCTGTGGCACCCTATTTTAGCTGATTCTTAAGAATATTAAGGTTCTAAAAAGGAAGGGCTGTGTATTACATGTTCTAAATAACCACAAATGTTGTTTCATGTGATATAATTAGGCTTAATGGACTAGTCTTTAAAATACTGTAAAAGGGTATTCAATGTAGAAGTTTTCTGATTCTTTTTAAAATACACTGTATGCTACTATTTACAAAGTGTTCAGTGCCACAGCAGGAAAGAACTGACAAACACAATACACAGATACATGCATAGGATCAAGCTTTGCATAGATGGATTTATTGCCTTCAGTGGCACTCTAGTAAGAATTTGAAGTATTACGCAGGTTTGAAAGAAAGGGATAAAAACTGAATACATACATACATACATACATACAAAGTACCTACTCCTGCTATGCTCTGCTTCTCTTCTTCATATAATCCATACAGTTAAAACAATATGTAATAACCTGTGCTTACCTTGATATCCAGCAAGTTGAATAATTTGAAGTTGTTGGGTGGAAAGGCATTAGGTACCATTATCTCCAAGTTTATATTTGGAGCCATGCTTGGTCCTGCACTGATAACCTTGTAGGGAAGAGTGTTACATGGTTCAAGCTTTAATCCATAGTAGCTGTTCAATTAACAAATACATGTACAGAAAGTATAAATACAAAAATTTCACAGGTTTGGGTAGTGCATGCACTGTTACGTTATCATGAAACTGGATTCCACTAGGAGCTGTAATATTTGAAGAGATGAGTCGTCTAATTCATTCTGGAGGCTTACTGAATCCTTCACTTCTCTGAACCCAATGAGTAAGTGGTGCTTGTCTGCCATGACTGCCCTGAAGTTATACAACTGCCTTCCAGGAGAATGTGCAAAAGGAACTAAGAGAGATTCATGACTAACTCCTGCTTTTAATCCAGCTGAGACAAATCTGAACTGATAACTAGATACACTTATGAGTAATTCCCAGTTTTATACAATATCCATAATTCCTTCAAAAGTGTTTCTTGATTGGAAAAAGTGACAAGTCAGAACTGCTCTACCACTTTCAATCCTGCTTGCGTAAGTATTTTTTTCTCTGACCATTCAGTGGAAGATTGTTCAGGACAAAAGAAGTGTTCAAAGAGGGATTAACACCCACTTCCTATCACTAATAAGCAGGAGTTGGTCACCCTGTACTTTTAGAAATTTCCCTTACTTAGCACATAGACAGTCTTTAGAGACACTGGAAATCTAAGCCTTCACATTCAAAACATGCATAACAGGTTTTACAAAGTAAAGTTCTTACATGGAAAGTGAAGCTGATGTTCTCCTTCATGCAAGTAACTGGTGCATCTTTCTCATTTGTTCCATAAACAAATGAAGCTGGTGTAACAAATCTAACAGTTTAGAAATTGTTAATTAACAGAAATAGTATATATAATTAGTATAGCATTCTGGTCCATATCATCTCCAGTAATATTGGCCTTAAGAGAAAAAATGCCTGAATTTGCATTTAAGTAAACACCTCTACCTTTGTACTGTTTCCTCTTAAGAAGGCAGAAGAATCAAAAGGCAGAACCCCTCCCACCAAAAGGTATGCTCCATGAATGCCCCACAGCAACCCCAGAATATGGTCAATGTTAAGCAAGGAATCTAAGTATCAAGGGGACACAACATTATGGTCTAATTTTACATTGAAAAGGCTTCTATAGAGCAAAATGAGCACTGCGATGAGAAATGGTCACTCATCTCTTCTACCTCCAGCTGAGGTATCTTTTGTTTCCTTAGTAGTGGGATTTCAGTCCATCTTCATCTCCAATTTAAGTTTTCAAGATTCATTTGCTCTTTCAAGAACTTAGACTGTTTCTTCAAGATGATTTTAAGAAAGCAAGCCATCAACAGAAAGTTGCTATAAAAGTCTGATATATCTTTAAGTTTTGTTCTTGAAACATTTAATTGGACAGCCAAATAAAATACAGCTACAAAACTCACTGTGCTAGAAGTAATAACTGATGCCATCTGTTACTGGAATAACTGATAGAGTATCTATTTTGGTTCTTAGATTAGCATTCATTTATCACATTCAGTGTGTAAGATCCCAATTGTACAGGTTTTCAAAATTCAGTCATAATTTTTTGTGTGTGGTTAAGTCCTTCAGTGGGGTTTCTCACATAAGTAAATACAGCATTTTATTTTATTTTATTTAAGAGTCAGGATTCTGGTGTCAATGTTTCATTCACAATGTATTTGGTTTTTTTTTTAAAAAAACCCTGATGTAAATATCCTTCCTAGTCCTTTTTTAGTTTTGAAATAAACTTCAAGGAAAACAAAATGAAGTACTGCTTTTGTGCTCTTACTCAAAACCTCTTTCTATCAAAAAAACCTGCAGTCTTTTGAAAGACTAATCAGTTAAGAGACAGGTTCAAAGTACTGTATTATTGGTCTCCCCCTACAGTAATAGAAAAAAAAAAGAGTATATAGCAGACCCTAGAATAGCTGTGCCATCTCATTCTCAGGATTTTCAGCTACCTTATCCTTCTGCTTAAAAACTTTGGGGATTCCTAAGATTAACAGGACAACAGTTCTATGAATGTGCATGTATAGCAATAGTTGACTTACCCATGAGCATTTAACTCAATCTCATATTTTAGAGGCACAGCTAAAGTCAGAGTGTTATCCAGCAATGTGTTCACATCTTCATTTTTACTATAAAAAGAAACAAAAAGAGAGAAAACTGAGTTTAGAATGCAGTGTCATATGCTATACACATTTACATATACTACATATATGCATATACATTTCTGTGAACAAATATTACATGTATATCTTCTCGATTATTAAAACAAAAGCATTTCATTAGTAACTACATGTTAGGCATTAAAAAAGAACATTTTATATTGGCAGAAATCTGCTCATTGTTTAAATAGCTATTATCTCTGGTTTTTTGTAATTTTCATTTCTCTATAGATTTTGCAATATATGTCCTTTCTCACAATTGTGCTTTACTAAGTCATTCCAGTGTTCCCTGTTCTGTTTTCCAAAGCAAGGAATATTTTTCATTGAACAGAAAAATTTTTATCAGACTTTACCAGGTAGCATTAATGATGATGTTGAGGTCGTCTTCTGCTCTGGTAAATGAGCTTGCATCCAAGAAGAAACTAAAATCCAGCTGTAGAACAAGTGAAATTTTCTTTATATCAAATGATAGTGTATCTTAACACAGTTTTAATGAAAATGTTTTATTATGATCATTTATAATTTCCTCAGTTCCAGTCTTTCAGAAAGAGAAGACTTCTAATATCTTTCTATTTGATCTACCACATTTGCTCATAATTTTGGTCAACTTAATTGTCTAGGAAGCCAAGTGCAATCAACTGATGCAATGCAGTCCCTTAATGAACTATTCCAGAGAATGTTTAAGCAACTAACTTTAAAAGGAGCAGAGAGATTCAGATACTAGCATGATAAAAGATGACATTAGTAGGGAATGAGGGAGAGATTCTGAAAAACAAGTGTCCCCCCTCCCACCCCCGAAAATCCTATTAAAATATTTAGAACGTTCTGAAAACTAGGAACCTCATACATAGCTTACCTTTGATTTTTGATCTACATATAAATAGCCAATGCTGCACTCAAGTTTCACTGCATGAATTTCTTTATCTAATACATCACAATGTATCTGTTTTTCTTCCTAAAATAAAGGACAAATTATTAATGATTCAAAACTATTTCTCAGACATTTTAAGACATTTTCAAATATGCACACAATAAAACTAGGTGTTTGTTATTTCACTGAACTAGGTGTTTGTTATTTCACTGATGCAAATGACTAACATATCCTTATATTGACTAATTTATACTATTACTTCGCATTCTGTTTGCTAATAATGAAGCTAAGATGTATGCATCAGGCCCACTCAAGTTTAAAACCGACCGCTGAAGGGGTGAGGGGGAGGGAATTCTACACAAACACCTGTGAGATCAGGTATCTTAAAAGGGGGGAAGAGAGAACAATTTGATTTGCACCTTCTTCATAAGACTATACACAACCTTCAGAATCTGTGAAAAAGAGCAGCTTCAACAGGATCTTTGTGATTACTGAGAATGGGCCTACATGATCATGGCAGACAAAAAATAGCGGTAACATCCTGAAGTACATTTAGAAACCACCTGTTTTCATTCAGTTGTTACCATCATGTCTTATTATTAAAATTATTTAAAAGTAACCTAAATTGTTCAAATTCTATTCTGTGGATTAGGTAGCTAGAAGTCTAAAAACTTCAAAACTTGAGTTTTTTCAGCTTTTGTTTTTGGATGTTTTAATTGTCAATATCTACAGAAACTGAACAATACATAATCCGTAATTTTGCAAAGGTCTGGCTGAGAAATACAAATGCCAAAGGATTACTATTTCAGAGATTTTTTTTTGTTCTTACCAGTTCTAAAACTCTGATGAAATAAAGACCTTTAGGGATTTGAATGTGGAGGACAGTTTCATATGCATCATCTCCAGTATTGAGGAGAGAAACATTCAACAACAACGTCTTCGTACTTCCAACAGCGAGATACGTTTTCTTATCGTTAGGCCTATAAAAATAATGATCAGAATGCAAATGAAAAACAATGTGAAGAACAACACAATGTGAAAAACAATATAGAGCTTATGCTCTAGTATCTGAAAAAACTCAGCTGGAGATAATGAGGAAAGTGTTTACTCATTCCTTTAACTGAAGGTACTACAACAGTTAGATGATGGTCAACTCTAGTATTGTTGGAGTTAACCTTTTAAGCCCTAAGGTTATTAGTGTGACAGCAAGAAGGGTGTTGTCAAACCAATCAGGTTATGCCTTTTAAAGGTCCCTTCGTTTACAGAAGAGAATAGCGATGTGCTACTGCTACAGTATCTTCAGATATTATTTCAAAATTCAGTCCTTTGCAGAGAGGCACCATGAAGCCTCTGGCTCCTGATTTGAGTACTTAGATGCATTAAAGAATACTAAAAATATGTATAAGCTATGTCTCAGATGATTTACAGTTCAATATATTACATAAACATGGATATGTACTTTATTTAAAAAAACAAGATAGTAATTTAAGTTCTTTCATATTATTATTGTTTGATCTCTCTGGTCACAGTCCTCAGCTCTCTTTAGTCAAGGTATAGGATTGAGTTAACATGGAACAGGTCACAAGGAGGGTAAATTAACATATCTGTCTTCGGTCCTATGTAATGTTCTGTAATCATGTTACAAGTAGAGATACGCTATAAGGATCTAAAAGTAAACTTCAGCTTGACATTAAAGTTTAATTAAGACTTGTAGAAGGGCTGCCTAGAAATAGACATTTATCAGATATTCTGGCTTGAAACCAAAGCATTAGTCACTGAACACCTTTGGGAAAGGAGCTGGCACTTAGACAAGTAACAGAAGGTAAAAGCACTGCATAAGCAGATAGGTTCCAAGACAAAAGAAAATTAAAGCAAAATACAACGTTAACATTGCAGTAGCTTGACTTTAGTTTAGTTTAAATTTTAAAGCTATTTTACAAGAGTTATCTATTTACCATTCAGCTTAATTTTATACATTACCACTGAATTTGTTAACATGACACTGTCACAGAAATGCCCACCAGTTTAAAACACACAAGTGCACAAAAGCACCAGGTACGCATCTGGGACTCCCAACAAAGCTAAACTACAGCATTTCCCTGGTAATCATAGTTCATTAAAAAATGCATGATGTGGACTAGAAGATTACAGAGCAGGCCAGAATCAAAGCAATTTAAAGAAAACATGAAAGTGTATACGTGAAGACTCATAACTCAGTAACTAAGGCATTACAGCGACACCCCTACTTGATTTCATTCTTTTCAAACTAAAACTGTTTGCTTTGCTGTTCCTGGATAATGAATGCATTCTGCCTAGACAAAATAAATTAATTCATCACAGCTAAGTAGTTTTTAATCGAGATACTGGAGGCACAGTGTAATATAGACTGATATTTCACATTTTATTAAGATATTTAGCCTATTTATTTACACTGAAAAGCTGCTATTGTTTTCCAGTACCTAATGCCAAACAGATATGTTGTGATCTGTTTTCCTTTCCTAGAGCTCTGAAGTACTTAAAAAAAAAAAAAAACACTGCATTGCTAATATCACAGATGAAAATGCTGCACATATTTTCCCTGAAAAGCTCAAAATTATTCAAATGAAATAATCTTAAAGCCTCAGGAAAAGGAAGGGCTTAGGGCTTATGCTATAGGCCTTATTCTGGGAGCTATGAAGATGAAATTGTTTGTGCTCAGAATCACACAGGTGTGATTAATCAGTATTACGTGACTATCATCTGTGTGTGTCATTCTAGGTTGTTCTACGAGATAAACTTAGTATTTTGATTAAAATAGAATCAACTTTAAAGTGATAAATTACACAGGAAAGCCCAGGTCACATGCAAAATGCCTAACTAACTGAGATTCACAAGTACAGCTTCTCTGTTTTTCCACACCAATAGCCCATCATTCCTGCTTCTAAGTATAATATCAAATAAAGAAAAAAGATTGGGATGGTAAGATATTAAAATCAAATAATTAAAAACTATCTTGCGTAGAAATAATGGTACATGGTTTAAAACTTCAGAAAAATGATGATTAAGTATATCTCACAGAGGATTGTTAAGTATAGTACAGATTCTGCATGACTAATCTGAATTATATTTAATACTTTGACAGTGCATTAACGATCTTGCATAATAATTGAATTTAAACAAGATACATAATAGGAAGGAATAGGAAAAACTGAAACATACTGAAAGGGATCTAAAAAATAGGAATGTAAATGAAAAAATGCAAAACAAAATTAGTTTTGAAAAATGCAAGCTAGTTCACGTAAGGAAAAAGACTCTAAACCTCACAAAATACCCAACCATCTGGTGTCTCAATCAGCAGCATAAAACTGAAGATAAAATATTCTTAAGTAAATAAGGAAAAAGAATCAGTTACTTATTTTATAATTGAAATACTAAATATAACAATCTTTTAGTACAAAGCTGAAGTATCTTCCTTTGTACAGTGCAAGTATAGTATCTTCGTATCTTCATGAGAGTAGCAGAATTAATTCATAGTTTGTCAATTTAACAGTAGTTATGTGGTCTACCTATGGAATGCACATTGAGGTCTGTATCTTAGCAAATTTATGTACGAAATGTAGAACTACAAGTTTACGTTTTTGTCAAGCAGATATGCTTTATAAGCTATAAAATCTTCTGATTAGGCAAGAATAGTTCAATCATATACATTTCTGTTACATTTCCTGGAAGATGTATAATTTAGAAATATTCTTCAATATTATTTCTCATATTTTTTCAGGGAGTTCACAGTCTACTTTTGCAAATTAGTTCTCTTTACATACAAAAGACTAAGAAGCAATTTAGACAAAATCTTACTGAGCCTCTTTTTGCAAATGAAAGCTAGATTATACTTACTTTGGAAAAGCAACTTTTCCAGAAACTCTCAAGTCAGCAGAACAATTTTCTTGGGAGCAAAGCCTTGCAAAAACGAACTATAAAAGACCACAGAAAGAAAGCATTTTAGTATACTATGTAGATTATACTGAGTAAAAGTATTTCAAAAAAAAAAATAGTATCCTAGTATCTGGAATTTGCAAATAGTCCTTGCTCATAAGAACAATTCTTTCACGCTACAATTTGCCATTTTCCAAACACATTCTGTGCATCTAGAAAAACAACATTCTATACCAGTGCTCAATCTCTCACAGTTAAACCAGTGGCTTGGTGTTAGCCAACTCTAAAAGCAGCACATAAAAAGGGCAGAGCATTTTAGTGGATCCAGAAAAGAGGTCTCTGCAGTCTCTCCTATGATATGGAACAGTAAGTCTTGCAAGAGAGTTTTATTACACAAACTTTACTTATGTGCCTATATTCAACACGAGCCTGTCTCTCTCTCAGACTGTGTGGTTCCTAAAACAAAATATTGGATGAAGACCAAAGGGAAAAAAATGCCATTTAAAAGGAGCTTTCAGATATCTTGAAGTTCCAATTGTCAACCATAATGAATTATGTGAAGCTTACTGTTTGTGAGAAGTCATAATATTTCTATGACCATCTGGTCGTTAAAAACTCAGAGCATCCTGTAAAAACTAAAAGTCTTTTCAGTTTGGGGGAGAAAAAAGTCAATTTCATATTCATTTAAGGATACAGAATACACTGTTTCCCCCACCCCGACTGCTTTTGGAAACCTGGAGTACTGTCACAGAATTAACATTTCACAACATTGTTGAAACAGTTTAAGGCAAACACGATATTGGATATTTAACACAGAATTCATTTTAAAGGACAATTTCATACTGGAAAGCTACTCATCCTGTGTAGCTGAAGAAGTTATAAAAAAAATTCCAGAAACATATTTTAAAGGATGAATTGAATACCTGTGTGCTCTGACATGTATACAGATATAAAAATTGTATATTTTTTGAATATATACAAGTATATGTATACATATATATACATGTATATGTACACATGCATACGTACATGTATATATTTACATATACATGTATATTTTTATATATATCTGATATTATATATTCTTAAAAGTTCTCTGCACACGTCTTTTTTTTTAATAATATAGATTAGATACAGGATCTGCAAACAAAATTATTTAATCACAATTAAGCATTTTTTATCGTACCAGCTTATTAAATAAGATCCAGGCACTAGGTGCTGGTCTGGAAGATAGATTGCTTCACAGGCTATTAGTGTGTGAAGTTTCTTTTATCTAAAGACTAAAACGTGAATATTTATTTATTGCATTTAAAAAAAATTCATACACTAACCTTGCTTTTTATAACATCTTTTTCTTTTCTCCTTTGAAGAACTGGTTGAAGTGGTGAAAATTCTTCGCTGCTTCTTTTCTGTAGCATATGATGCCCCAGATGATAACTTGCTTCAACATGTATAGGAGTCAAGATATCCCTTACATCTTTCTATGAAAATTGGAAACCTAATGAGTTAATCATATAAGACAAACATGTATGCATATGTTTTAAAGATTATAAAAATCCCTAGAACTATCCTAAGGAGGAACACTTATTTTTTACATGTACAATAATTTCCTAAGCCATATTGCTCATGTATTTTTCCAGCCATCTTTGTCACTTAAAAAAGGAATCAGAAATACAGAAAAGCATAATACATTCAACAACAGCATCAGGCATTTCAGAACTGAAGATTCTTTTATTAAAAGATGTTTGACTGAATAGCGACCTACCTTAGTCAACCATACTGCTTTACATACCTATGGAATGCTATACTGCCCAATTACAAAAATAGGCAAAAATTCCAGACAAAAATAATGGATATTTCTGTAGGAATTCAAAAGGAGTTCTCCCACATTACCACTAAATCAGTTCATGATTGCATTTTATTTTTCTTCCTTTACATTTCCTACTTCATACTAAGAAGATAAAACTCCTCAGTAAATGACCATTTTGACATGAAATCTTGACTGTGTAGGAATGTTGCAAATCAGAGCCCGAATTGTCTACTTGTGAAAACTGAACAGCTTGAAGCACTGAGTACTACAATAGCAAACCTGATTAAATTATTCCCTAAGTGTATGAGATAGACAGCCGCTGATTGTCCCTCCACATGGCCACTGCTTTAACTCTTATCTACAAGCTTGCTTTGACCAAATCACATGTTATCTAATTCATAATAATCTTCCACAAGGTCTTCTCTGCATCTGCTTTATATTACTTTCATTATACTAATTAACTACTAATTACTCTTTACCCCCCAAATGTAAAATGTACATGGTCTCTTGCAAGGATTGTACCTGACAGACATTTACATTTACTTAACTTTAGTAGCTTCATACAAGCGCAGAAACCTCAGTGAGGGGAAGGAGAGTTACATAATGCTACAATTAGGAATTTAAAAGAAAATTGAGTTATACTGAGGAAAAATTCTAATGGTAGACTATAGGAATGATAAGCCACATCATGTTCTTCCTCCTACACAAATACTTGCTAATGCTGGTAAAGCAATCTGTACAAGGTCAGCTGTCAGTCAGATCTCTCTTAGCATACAAAACTCTCTTAAGTGGGCAATTTGCCACTGCTCCTTTAAGTAACATTCACTTAGGTGCAGCTACCAGTTGAGATGTATCTGGGCAATTTTCCAGTAGATAACAGGCTTTCCTTTCTACCCTGAAGCTTTATCTTGAAGAATTTGCTTTTAATGATGTCATAAACAAAACATAAGTAAAAGGAAGGAAGAAGAAAAATACATGTGAGTCTCTCTCTGTGCGGGTTTTATGTAGCTGTAGAATATTAAGTCTGTTTTCCAGCCTCTGTGCAGAATCAACTGCATCAGTCACCCTGATAGACGCTGGTTTCAAAAGGTCACAGAACTGCTACCTTAAAGATTTTAAAGAAAAGGCTAGACAAGCGAGTCCATTACTTTATTACCCTTTCCCCCATCCCCATCTAAATATTCCCGGTCTTTAATATTTCTTTAAAGAATTCTTTTTCTCTTTGATAAGGTCTCACAGGAGATAAGTATGATTTCTGAGTTTAATATAACACAGTTCCTCTGTGTCCACTGTTTTTACTGTTTCACTGTGTATTAGGGCTTGAAGTTCTTCCCGTTTATTCTCCAAATTTTTTGTTGGAGTAGACAAGCTTCTAAGATGTTTGGCAGATGGATTCATTTTATGTTTTTCTTGTCCAACCAATGGCCTTATGAATGTTCTAAACCTTGTTCAGATTGTGATTGTTTTTCCTTTCAAGATAGATTCCTCACTCATGCTTCCGAGGCATTAATCAAACATGTATATCATTTCCTCTAGGGCAACAGTAACCTTGAGACTACTGGGGGTTAGAATCTTACTGACTAGATTCTTATTAACTTGTTTCCAAGTCAGTACCATCCTTAATCTCAAAGGATGGCTGCTCTTAGATGGATCCTGTGCTTTCACGGATACCAATGGCTAACTTCCTGCACAGTAGCTAATATCATATGTCTATTGCTGGTGTTGGTACAGGCCTCCCTATCCGGCTCGCATCTTATCTTGCACGTTTCCAATGGCACCCTGCTGAATGCACATTTCCTCTTGCAGAGCTTCTGCCTCTGCAGCTTCTTTTCCTAAGCAGTTCTACCAGGAGGTTCTTTCTGCAACAAAGGTCTTTTCTGCATCTTCACCTTCACAAATAGAGAACTGTAACCACATTCACTACAAATGCAGTCTGAGATTCAGGTTGAGATGTCCAGGAGGAGGTTATGTATCTGTGCAGCCTTCACTCATAAGAGGAGTAGAGTAGAGATCACGTGTTGGCACAATGCACATTCTTTATCAGAACTGTTCAGCTCTAAATTCATTCATGAAACTCCCATGGGGTGCTCTTTTCCTCCCTTTTTCCACATCTGATTCTCTAATTAAATGTTTCCCTAGATGAATGCTGCTTGCCTTGCAGGGAGAAACTGAGGAATTCCAAACAGGTATTCTTGTTCATGCCCTGCTAGTGGGCCTTTGGCTCGTTGCAACAAATTCACAAAACAGACCACACTAGAAACCTCAAACTGCAGACCCACTTCTAGCAATAGATTCATTTCATCTATGGATCAGGAACGGGTTCCTTTCTTACCAGGTGAGTCTACCTCTTCCACTCACAGTAAGAAGGAGAGCAAGACCTTAGATATGTTCTTTGAAATGGTTAAAAATTACATAATAAACATTGTCTGTGTAACTATTAGTTTAAAGGGTTTGCATTAAGAACAAGGTAGATATTAAAGTTCTGTCAGAATTGTTCAGTTGAAAATATGCCATATCATGTCTTCTTGGTTGATACAAAACTGGCCTCAATCTATGATCTGCTTTCTATAAAATAGAGTGAAAAAAAAGGCCAGAAATGCTTATGTCCATCATCACTGTGATAATTATTATGCACATCCTTGCTGACATAAGAGATGACAAGCCCACTGACTTTCCCATAAAAGCTGAAAAAGCACCAGAACTAAAAGGTACTAACTGTGGAAGTTATCAACAAAAATATTGTACTTATCTAATTATATAATGGAGGTGTAAATAAAATACAAGTTATTTTGCAGCAGATGTCCTTTTAAAAGACAGGAAAGGATTTATAGTACAATACACATTGAAGATTACATTACCCTCATAAATGCTGGATGATCTTTGCAGGCAATGTTCTTGCTATAAATCTTTATATTTCCAGAGGTTGTATCAGATGTTCCATTGGAAGAAAAATAAAATCTTGCTTGTGTATCCACTTTTCTGTTCACATCCACACTCAGATTATAAAACAAAACTGCAAAGTTAAAATCAGGGAAAATAAAAGTTATAAAAACTTTTTAGGCATAACAATTTTCATGAATTTATGATAGAAATTATATCTTCTGATGCATATTCTCCTGAGAATGTTCCATAATATCAACCTCAAAATGCTCCATTTACAAATTCCCTTAGACAAATCCACCCCTAATGAAAGCTTCTAGCCCTCTGAAAATTGATTGCATAGTGATTGATCTTAGTTGCATGCAAGTTATATTTATATTTTTCCACCAGAATCTGTTTAAAGAAAACCTTCTTCGGTTACTTATAGGGCTGACTTTGCCCCAAGCTTTTAATTTTTCATTTTATACTGAGCTCAGATTAGTAGATTATTAAATACCAATATTATTATTCTAAATAGGTTCATTTCTTATTCAAATGAATACATTAACTGGATTTTTTTTTTCCAAGCAGCTTACCAATATAGCCTGGTACCTCTCGTCCTGTATACGTAAAGCATATCTTTAAATTCATACAGGTGGCAGGCTGGTCATTTTCCATGCAGTTTAAATTAGTTCGATTTATTGAATCAGGGTGTTTTAAAGAAGCCTCAACAATTATCACCGGTTTTGTTCTAAGAATGCAAAAGAGTTAACATTCAGAAAATGCTTCAGAGTCAGCTTACAGAATCTATTCAGAATCTATTTCTTATATTTTAAAATGATTATTTTTAAGATATCTTCTTAAATTATGCATTTTTAAGAATCCAAACAGCTGTGTGTGAAACTTCTATTGCTTCAAGGAGTTTAAGAATAATATTTTCTTTTTCTCCAAGATGTTTAGTTAAACATACACCAGTTATAGAGCATTCTAGAGCTTAATGACTGAAGTTCAAAACACCACAAAGAGCAGCATGAAGCCAAAACATACTACTATTTTTTTTTAATTACATCTAAAAATTTACAATTAAATTGCATGATCTTAAAGCATTGAAATATATCAACCTCACCTCAGCAGCACAGCAGAATTGGAGAGAAATGCACCAACTGCTACATCTGTACAAACCAAAAAAAAATGACAGGTAAGTATCTTTACTCAACAGGAATTACTTCTCAGGTACAAGCATTTTGTAGTACACTCATTTTTGAACAGCATTAAAACACTGTTTGCCCATTATTTATTATAAGGGATATGTTAATATTCAAAGATGTACTTATCTGCATAGAAAATGATTCCTCAAACACTTGCCCCCTGTCCCTTAAAGCTGCATACTAATTTGTCTGGACTTGCAGATATTGGTAATGTGATGATTTGATTTCCATGTCAAGTTTAAGTGGCTGACAATGAAGCACAATTCAGCGAAACAGGAGGTCCTTGCCTCCTTTGTAACTCAAATATTTAGTTTTGCTGTATATATACATACATAGATATAGTAAAATTGAATTTTTATATACATATGAAGTGTATGTATATATATTTGTATATAAAAACTATAAATAGATATAAAAAAGTATAGATTTGTTATTTTATTCCAAATTAAATGAAAACTAATCATGTGATAAGGAAAGAAATATACATAGTACAGTTTCTCAAATGAGGAAACAAGAGTAAACTTTTCAGATGAGTCTAAATGATGAGAGCACAGCTCTCTAAAAAGCAACAGCAGATGACCTGAAAGTACAGACTACCTGTTCACTTCCTGTTAACCCAGCATTACAAATTCACATTTCTGTGGAAATAGAGCACACAAAATGCAGTTTGCCGTAACTTTATGCTTTTATACCCATAGTGGCAGGACAGACAGTACCTGACCTGACATAACACCTATCTGTACAATGTCAAAATATTTTGACAGTATGTTTAAAACATGAGTGTGTATGTTTGAAAAATATTTGAAACCAGCGAAGTTGTTTTATACGAAATTAGCCCTTCTGTGTCACACCCACAAGAATTACATAACGTTCTTAATCCGGTGCTCTGAGCCCCAGGCCAGATTAATTTATTGTTGATGCACAGCCTGAGAGTCATTGAGCTAAACGAGTTGTGACAAGATCCAGACTACATAAAGACATATAAGATTTTCAGGTTAGCACAGTAGACATACTTCTGGGGACCAATCTAGCTGACTGTGACATTAACAGATGAAGTACTTGCCATAAAACTAAAAATCAGCTTTTTCTTCCTCCTCTGCGCTATGCACTATCACATCTTTCTGAGCCCTTCAATAATAGTTAGATGACTGTAAAAAACTTACTGCTTGCCCTCAGCTTTACCCCATCATTTTTTTTCTTCCTAAAATGCAAGATGTGACATGTCATCTTAATAACAGATTTTGCTCTTGGAAGGAGTAACAAGTAGCATGGTTGGGTTGTTCCCTATCCATTTCTACTGTCATATAAACAAAAATAAACAAAATTGTTTAATTCACCTTGATAACCATTGTTATCTGCATCAATGCCACTTGCTATGGATTGTCCAAACATGCTTAAAGCACTACTGACATGATGTCCTTGTATTCTCTGAAGGAGAGGGGAAAAAGAGAAGAAAATTATTCTTGGAAAGCTAATCTTTGAGTTATATTAGCACAGTTGTCCTGCCTCTGAAGGCAGATACTTGCCTGTGAACATATACCTCTGAAAGTAATATTCCTCCATTGCTGCAAATATTATAACCCATAAATCCTGTCTGAAGCCTCTAAAACATTTTGTTACAGGTTACATATTATGACTAGAAATCACAGGCTATGTAAAAATATTCTGAAATTCAATTGTTTTAAAGTAATCCAGCTGTTCTGACAGAAAACACTCTCAAATTTAAACCTAAGGCTTTTCAGTACTGATTTTTTTTAATATATAATAGAAAAAACATACCTGTGAAAACGATGGAGTTATTCCATCTTCCCTGCCATTATATATATAAATAACTCCTTTTAGATTATCTTCCTGCGGAGCCCCAATTGCTACATCTGAAGAAAAACAGTTTAATGAGAGATACTAATAATTTTAAAGTCTTTATGTTTACATGCATGTTATATATTATTTGTAGAATGTCTACAGATTTTTATAACCTTTTCAGCAAGAGAAATCAGCAGACTGTACCATCCCTATAACAACTGTAGATGCATTTATAACAAATATATGTGTACACCATTTGGAAGCAGAGATCTGATCTGGTAATCTGAGAAGTGGATGCTGTACGGCTGTGTAATTTGTATACATCTGATCTTGACCACAGTTGTTTTCATAACAGCTTCAGAGTGACAGCTCATTTTGCCCCTTGGAGGAAGTGGAAGGGCTACTGGAACTACCCGGTTTGGAAAAGGGACTCTTGATATGAAGAAAATGGCTGTATAGTTTCTGTCCTCTTATACTCATGCTGCAGACGGAGCTCAGGTGGCTCTCAGACATCCCAAGGACAGTTCACGAAAGTCTTGCTCAGCACCTTTGTGTTCCTGGCAGTAGCTAAATTCATGACTTGCACCTTGCCTTCACCTGAGAGTTTTCCAGGCACCAACAGCTCTGCTTCTGAAAGTATCTGACCTTGAGTAGGTAGGTGTCTAATCTTGTACACAAAAATAACTGGATTGCAAAATATAGTCTGGATCCTCACCAGGCCTGTTTTGGTATATACAGAATATATCTAACAGATACAGACACTAGAGCTCTCACTCTCAAAATTATGCTTTCTTTTATAAGGGGCCATTGAGTAGCACTTTGTATTTAATAGTCTAGTGATTAGAAAACTCATCCCAGAAATGAGACTTGGACTACATGCAGTCTTCAGCCTGTGGAAATTCAAACCTCTCTATCTCATATCAAGAGAGAGCATTTGCTTTGTTGTGAAATGTGTGGCACTGAGCAAACACGATACGTGTTGCAGAAGAAAGACCTTGCCTGTGTAACTGCTGCCTAGATAACTTAGCTGTGAGCAGGGAGTCTTGGTCCTGGTACTTGCTCTCAATACTGTTTCTGTATCCAGTAAGTGTAAAAACATAAACTAGCCTGACCAAGATGACACAAAGCCAGGATCTCTCATGCAGCATAAACATCCTAAGCATAGGATGAAAGAAAAATACCTTTATGTCCTACTTATTTCCACAAACAGGTAGGTGGAGAAAAAATAAGGGTTTTCTGAATTTTTAAAAATTAAAACCCAAAGAATTAGAAACACGTATATAGGTTGTCCATACTGTAGTAAAAAGCAAAATTAGATGTACTGACAAAAATGTTCTCTTACATACAAATATAGTTATTTTGGAAAAAAAAACCAACAACTTTCTATTCCAAACACTTTGGTGGGGGCATCCATGACTCTACAGAAAAAGCCTAAATCGTGTTATTCTATATAATACCTTCATAATGCCTTCTGACAAAAGGACATTTTAAAATACACAAAGGTATGTAATGGAAATGACAATTTTTCTGCCACTTCAGTAAGATACCTTTTACAGTCGTTTTGTAAAATATTTTTATTTAAACAATCCTCTACATTTCTGTTTTTACTTCTCATTTGCCTCCATGTCTGAAATACATGTCTACTAAGACTTGTTACCACCACTCCACCTACCCAAGATGGAAACATGACACAGAATAAAATACACATTCCACGTCAACTTAGGCATGAAGCTTTGTTACCACAGAGTTCAACACTGCTGTGAAAACAATCAAAACCAATTTTTTTTATTTTGTATTTCAGCTACATCTTAATGAGTGAACTGACACCAAAACCTCTTCATACAAGGCATTTTACAAACATTACACAACAGAGCAGAGCCTCAAAGAACATGTAACAAGGTAAAGTGCTTATAAAATAAAAATACAGGAAAGCAGACCGTTTCAAAAGTAGCAAGATACATTCACTTAAATTTAGAAAATAAACTTAATGTCACTTGATAGGGGGATGAAAAGAAAAAAGGTGCTCCCACAATGTAGCATTATTACTTAATGCAATCAAATTTTGATTTGCACACAGATGTAATCACAGAATAAAGCAAAAATTCAATAAAATTGAGTTAAGAGGAAAAGCAGTGCACTACATTCTTAGGAAAATGTAAGTATAGCATCACTTTTCAGTCTTTAATGGACTGAAAATTACTTGTACTCAGCTCATGTACAAAGAAAAGTTAAAAGAAAGCCAAATCATGATGTGTGCGATGCCTGACCAAATTGATATGACTGAATTCAGAAACAAATGCTAAAGATGAAGGCAAACAGAACAATACAGACGAGGACAGTAATCTATGCCTGAAGCACTATGTTTCTGGAAAACAGGGCCAACCACAGGCATTAATTTTTTTCAATCCAAAATCTGTTTCCTAACAATAGTGAAATTGACCCCTAAGAGGTTATCACACAGAGCAGCCAAAATGATCATGGCCTTTAAAAAAAAATTGCCTTGCATTTCTGAAACTATGATGATTTCCTGCACTCTGCTATTCCCATATGGGTTAAACCACTGAAGCACAAGTACTGTTTTACATGGACTAAAACGAACCATTTATTTTCCTCTGAAATGTTCTTAACAGCTGATAACAGGCTTGAATTGGCATTCAACATGGAAATGGTTTAAACAAAGGAATATGTTTTATGCCTAGATGATTTAATCCCAGATAGGTGTGCCAACACACAAACAAACCCTTAACAGCCCTCACCAAAACATTACCAAAAAACCCCATGGTTCAAATAGCCAGAGGACACTTACAAAAAAGAGGGGAGAGGGGGAAAAGGGAGAGTGAATGACAGTATCTTAAAATTCACCAGTATAAATTAGTAATTGTGAAATTTCATTCACAAATGAAACAAAACTGAACTATCTGCAAATTAGAAAGACGGTATGTTGCACCAAATAAAAAACACAAGAAAAACAAAGCTCTGATGACTTGGTTTAGCTGAACGGTTCTCTGATTGAATCCATACTGACTGAATCCATACTTCAGTGACTAAAACACACAAAATATGTTATGTCTCTTTACTGGTGAGATGAAAATAGGACAGCCAAGTTATGCTGTCTAATTAAAGCAAAACATATGTTTGGGGGGTGGGGTTAGATTCTACACTAACATGCACGCCATTATCTTCACAGGGCTGATACTAAATGTTTATATCATTGAAGAATTTGACTCTGCTGTGCTTTTTTTTTTATTACTTACTATAGACAAATAGTCCCTATCACCCAATCTCTTTTTATATTTTGCTTCCAGCTGTTTTTCTTACAAGAAAATCTCTTTTCCTACTGTCACTCTAAGTATCTCCTCCATTTTTTTCAGCTCCCTCCAAAAGCTTACTACGCCCTCCCCTGCAGTTTCATGATGCCCATTGTATGTTATATTGTGTCATATACCTATTTTGCTGTGCTGCTATCAATTTGATTTTACTTCTCTGTTCCTCAGCCCTGTATTTGGATATTGTTTCCCTTTGCAGTTTGCAAATGTTTTGGGGCAAAACCAGAAGGTTGTGTGTAAAATGCTTAGTACGTTTTAACTTAATAATGAGTAGGTAATAATGGGTAAGACTTTGTAAATGAGTAAAAAATGTTCTCACTTTTGGAGAATTTGCACAGCAGCACAGGTAATACAAAGCAGGACAACTGAAATCTAGGAAGAGTTAAAGGAACAGCTACCAAAGAAGAAAACAGACTATTTTAAGGAAGGGGAAACTCTAAAAGAAGCAAATGACTGTTCCAAGCATTGCGGGTTACAGAACAGGACCAAGAACACGAGATAAAGGGAACAGTGACAAGAGAACACTGGTTGATAAACAAACAAAAAGAAAAATTCAAAAGTGTGAAGACAAACAGAGACTTGGTAAAGATACAGCCCAGTAAAGGCTGGCAGTTTTTGCAAAAGGATGTTAACTCCCTGAATACAGACCAATTTTTGATAGAAAATCTAAGCCGTGCCTGAATTTTGGAACAGTAGAAATCTCCTGCCATATTTTTATCCATTCTCTACACAGCCTGTTGTGACAGTTTTCCCTCTGCTGAAGGGAAATGCATGCAGATTTTTCAAACAGGAACACTGACCATTCCTATCTGTTTGAAAACATGACAAGATGAATGCAAGCACTGGGCCAGTTCCCCTCTGCTTGCCTTCAGTCTAGGTGCAGGCCCCCTAGTCAACTGCATTTCTGCAAGCTACTTATACAGCCATGGTCTCAAGAAGGGAAGAAGCTGGGAGCAGTACATCGTGGAGATTTCTGTAGCAGTTGCAGAAATGTAAGCAGAATGGGAAGCAGGAGGCCATGGCAGTCATTCTAGATACTATAACAGATCTCCTATTTTTTCATCTGTTTTCTATAAATAAAATAACTTTAATCTATAATTTTCAAATTTTCTTTTTAGTGTCTATCCTTTTTATACTTGTCCCTGTACTCATTACAGAAGTTAGATGCAGAAGTCTGGAAACTGACCCTCTCTGCCTTCTGAGCGAGTTCCACCTAAACAATATCAATAGAAATTTCAGACCACACCACACATTTGGAAAGGGTATTTCAGCCTCAGGGAAAGGGCATACGCTCAGCTTCTATGTGCCTAAAACAGATCCCCCTGTACAGGAAGAATGAAAAGAAAGAGCTCCCTCAGAGCTCCATTAACATTTTGAATTCAGTATTTGTGCATGACCATTGATGTCCTTGCCTGTGTTCTCCAGCTTAGCCCCACTGGGATCCTGTGCTAGTCACCTGAGGGACTTAAATGGGTAGGTAGTCTCATGACAGCCTGCCATCTCGCAGGTTATTTTAGTTATCCTCATGTACTCAGTACTTCCTATTGGCAACACAGAGGCAGCTCTTGACTCAATGAGTAATTTTAATTTACAATGTTATAACATTGCCAAACTCTTCCCCAACCATTGTTTCTGATGCTTAAAACAGGATTAGGGATTCCACTCTAGAGGTCCAGCACTCAAAGTTATAGGCTATGGTATCACCTTATGCTTATGTCCTTTACTAAGCCAACAGACCCTAACCTGTTGGTATCACACGTTAATGGCTATGAATCAGCTGCATTTCAAATGAATGACCTAGAAATGAAAGGCCAAATAACTGCTTCAAAGTCCTCACCCTTTCATAATCCCCCTGTTTATTCTGGCAGCCCACTGCTCAGTGAGAATTAAAACCAAGGGTTTTTTTTTTTTTATACTTACCTTCAAAACCATCATTGTCAATGTCTCCTAGATTGGCTATGGATTCTCCAAACCTGGCTGCATATGAGTCACTCCCACTGAGCTCTAGGTCTAGTTCTACCATCTTTGCCTCCTGAAGGAAAACATAATCAATGAACAGTACATTAAAAAAGGGTGTTCCAGATGACTTGGATGATTACTCAAAATGTTAAAGTGCTTTTGGATGGTAAGAGAAAATCATACTGATTTCCTTGGTGCACAAACCAGAATTATCAGAGATACTCAACAGTATTTAGTTCAGTTTATATTCAGATCGGAGTTGTTCTTTAAGAAAGAAAACAGCAGTGTGTTGCCATAGTAAACACCTCTAAGCAACAGCAAGCTTATATTAGAGTACAGGTGCTTAAAGCACTCGGAAAACTCTGTGTGTGTTCATGTGTGCAGGCATGTGTGTGCGCTAAAAAGGTAGTAACTAGTAGCTGCTTCAGAGCTATTGTGTGTGGTTTGGTAATTTGGAGGTGTCCTAGAGTGACTTAATTCTCTGTGGGGAACACATTCATGGTAAGAAAATGTAAACTACAACTATAAAATAATGAATGTGTATCGGTGTGGGGAGGAGGAATGGAAAATAGATATGAAGATAAAATTAACGCCAGATAAATTCAAAAGCAGACAAAAAAAAAAAAGAGCGATTATACTTTCACTTCTGATACCTAAAAAGAATAAATGGAAGCCGATTCTAATACATGCTCTGTCCAGCTTCTTTATTCGCCAAACTGGGGAATAGTAACAGATCTACCAACGTTCTTCCCTACTTCTACTACTAATTGCACACAAATTTTTCATTCCCTGTTTGCTTTGGAAGTGCTAAATAAGTTGCTCTTAACATGCCAATTTAGCAGTAATCATGGTAATGGAAGAGAGCTTGCTGTAGTAAGCAGTAGCAGGCTGTAACTATCACAAGTTACTATGAAACGCAACCAGACTGTCTTCAGTTTCAACACTAGCGTAAATAACGTGTTAAAGCTTATACAGCTAGCATTTGACATGTACATATGCTACAGAGTTCTGCTGCTGTTTCTCCACACATTCTGCTCTTACTAGAAAGTCATTTTGTTTTACAGATAATACTTGGCACTACCAGTTGATATGGGATTGTCATAGTGGGACTAAAGTTGTTTTGCCTATACCTTTAACTACATTATGATAAGAGATAGGAAATCTCTTTAGGTTGTTACACTGGAATGATTATTACATGTTTTTAAGAGAAAATACTTACAGAACCTGAATTGATGTAAACATAAACTCTTCCTTCTTCTCTAATGGTGCTTTGCATTGGAGCACCAACTAGCAAGTCTGAAAGGCCATCTGAATTCAGGTCCACAGCACAAACTGCAGCTCCAAAGTAAGAACCAAGCTGTGTGCAAACAAGAAATCTCATTATCTTCAAATTTTTATGAAGACATGCTGGAAGTTCTAAGGTGTAGAATAGTTGCATGAAAGATTTACCTTTTTACCCTTTAGTTCAAATAGAATATTTAGTTGCTTCTCAATGCTAAAAATGTATGCCTAAAATGAAGAGAAAATAAAATAAAAGTGCTATTCAGTGAGCAGCAGTCTGAAATACTGTTTTGTGCTTTTTCTACAGTGTGGGCTACAGAATCAGCAAGCCAACACACAACATCACAGGGTACAGCTATTCCCTATTTCCTATCTGCACCTTTCATTGATACCATAGTTCGCAGCACTGTTATCTAGATTATTTTCCCTCATTCCTTCTTTGCCCTTTCTCCCCACGAGATATTGTATTATCCAACACTTATCTTTATTACATTAACGTAAACTGGAAAATCACAGGTAGAGGGCCAGGAGGAAATCCTCTTCAAACCAACAGTATGAACAATCTCTTACTTTACCAGTCTGCTCCTGTTGGGGAGCCCCTCCAATAACTTCTGTACTAGCCGACGTCAAAAAATGCCCAGCTCCAACAGAGTATCCTGTAAATTAGAAATGCTCTACTCAACACTTTTAACATCATATAAGGAAAAAAAGGGAGCATGATGTACAAAAGCTGTCAATACCACAAATTATTGCGAGTTTGAAATACAGACAACAAGCAAGCTACCAATGTAAACACTACAGAATGGAAAATTTTTGAAATATAAACAAAAGGTCAATAAAAACAGTAAATTCCAGCAACTTCAGAGCTATTGTGGGTCAAAAACACTCATTTCTTCCCAAGGTCTCAATTATCTGTCATATTTTAAAAGTCAGTTTAAAAAACCGCAACCATCTTCTGTTAATGCACATTCTGTAAGTGTTCAGTGGGTCTGTGTTGTAATACAAATAAAAAGTATCAACTGTTCATTTAGTGCAATGTGGAAGCATTTTATTTTCAATTGCCATCACTGTAACTTAACTATTGTTTTAACTAGGCTGCAGAAAAATGAGATGTAGCACTACTTATATATGTGCGTGTACATATATATTGTTTATATTGTTTCAGATACACATTTATATACATGCTGCATTTTATATACATGCATATGAAGAACTTGGGAACACTTTGGAGCTGAAGTTTGATTGAGTAATAAGGAAATGCTTAATCAGTTTTTGTAAATGAATCTGCACAACATAGTGTTTGTATCTGTGGAAACAGCTCTTGACAAATAGAACCATATTTTGGTGCAAAGCCCAACCACACAATTGCAAACGGAAGGCTGAGGCCTAAATCTGTAGCTACATGAGTCATCTTCACTTTTTCTGAAGTCCATTATGGCTAAGTTGAACCAGGGATGATAGTAAACATATTTTGCTACTCTTTCATTTACAGAGTTTCTGACAACTTTCACAGCACGTACAGAAAATGGAAAATTCAGCTTGTATCAGATGAGAACAAGCCTTCTATCTTTAATCTGTGAAGAAAACTGTCTGGCATTCAAGATCTCATTATGCCAGCATTTTCTTTTCATGTTTTAACCTAACAGAGGTGAACAAGACAATTTATCATTTAAAGGTCAACATCCAGTTTTACTTCTTCAGCAAAAAACTAAGCTTAAGTGGATAAACCTTAATTTACCTCCTCTGACCTTTATTTCTAGTTATTTTGGTTTTGCTGAAGTGTAAACATTAATGTTTCTAATGAACTTGTTTTAAAAAAATGACCAAAAGAAACTGTAGTAACCATAGAGGCCAGCTTTTTACTGGAGTATAAAAAGGTGGTGGGGGGGGGGAAAATCACATAATTAACCCTTTACATTTAAAGGCCCTACACAGCCAAATCCAATTGTATTTCCAGCCCCAGAATTCTCTCTTCTTTACTGAAGACTGGCTGACTGCCTTAAAATACACTGGCTTTTCATTTTCTCCTGTTTTAATGACAGGTGTTATATTTACTTTCCAGCTTTCTGGAACATCATTTGCCCTTCTCAGGTACCTAAAATGAACTATTACTTTGTGATTTCTTTAAGACAGATCTTGAAGTACCTAAGATTACTCTTTCATCAGGCCCAGCTGACTTCAAAGGCCGACTTACTTATCTAATCCCTTTAAAGATGACTGCTATTCCTCTCCAAGGCATTCATATTCTGAAGAAGTCAAGGAAATCTACCAAACATTATGTATTCCCAGCTTCTCTTTCTAAACGTGCTTTTTGCTTTTATTTATCTCATGTGGAAACATCTTCATTTCTCCCAGCTTACAGAAAATGTTATGATATTTTTTGTACTCTCTTCCTGCAAAACTTTCATTTGTTACTTATTACTGTCTGACTGTTTTTAAAAAAACAAAAATAAAGAAGCCAGCTGATCGTCTGTGCCAGAAGAAAGAAACAGAAGAAGTATATAATTATGTGTAGTCATGTGCCTTGAATTACAGTCCATTCGGTAAAGATATTTTTGTTCATCACTTAAGTTTATCACGTTCATCATTTTGTTGATCATTTATAAACAAACTCGTGTAAAAATTCTTCGATAACAGAAATAGCCATGAATAGATTTCAGCTTAAGTCAACGCAAGAGATGGGACAGAACAGAAGCTGAGGGAGGGCAAGGCAAGGTACCTTCACTTTCTTTCAACTACAATATTATTATGAAGAGACCAAACAGAGGTTTAAGTAGCATGTAACAAAATGGAAATTTAAGGTTCATCTCAGGTAGTACTGCATAGAGACACAGATAAGCTAGTTATCCCTTTCTTCTTCACTTTCCTCTAGAAAGGGCAGAATTGAGAGGCACAGGTAGTTCTGCCTTGCCAGTATGCTGGCTGATATGGTTGCACCTGGACACTGAAGAAGTGCTCATGAAGGAAACTCCAATATGTCTCAGTTCCTGGAAGGGCAAGAGAACTAGGAGCAACTTTATGTGTGAAAAAATTCTTTCACTGCACTTCTCCTATCATAGTTCTTATGGGGGCTTTTACCCATTTGCCTATACCTGACTTTCAGCTATCAATGACTTGACTCATCCATTACAGAAATTCCCACTCTTACACTTTATAGAGCATAAGAACAGAAATCCAGGATGTGCCTTTGCTGAACAGGTACATTCTGCTGCTTGATTGTTGTTGGAAAGCTGCAGCAAGGTTTTACAGCGTTCTCTAAAGTTTTAAGCATATTGATCTGGTATCTGATCATCTTTTACCATATGGCATCTCTTTTGCATAATTTCCCCTCAGATGTGGACTGCAACCTTTCGAAAGCTCAGTAGTGAATTCTGAAGTGTTATCCACTTCACATTGCGTAACAGTTATTTCAAAGCTTATGTCTCCTTCCTATTGTCAAAAGAGTGAAATCACAAACAGGAACTGTTTATCCACATGTACTGAATCTATGGGTGGGAAAACATCAAAACCAAAGGTCACAGACAAAAGCATTCTTGCACACTAATTCAGGAAGAACAGACGAGCTTTTCTTAGTGTGTACTGAGAAAACTGAAGTTGCCAATGGTTCTGGCACAAAACCCTACAGATTCTAGTGCTAAATGCAAATAACTACTTGGATGTTGGTACAGAAGAAAGAGTTCCATGGCTTTCAGTGCAGACGTTTGTAGATAAGGTTTGCATTCCCATGCATCCAGAAACAAGATATGGTCGGAATATATTAAAAAAACAAAAACAAACAAAAAAACCCACAGATGACTGGAGGCAAGTCTGTGTCTTAAGGTCACGGCATACCTTCCCTTATGGACACTACAACTGAGACTTATTTTCTTGCAGCTTTCACATTTATGAACTTTTCATATTTCTGTTGTATGTGAAGTCAGTATGTCCTTTGCTATGAAAACCCTTGCCAACATTTCAGACCTAATATTGGAGTGCAAACTAGTGGTAATCTGAAGCATCTCTCTCCCTTCAGAATCAAGAAATGATATAAACTCAGTGGAGTGATGATAAAAACAGAAACGTAATGTTTGGGAAGCTTTCGAGTGAAAAGAACAGAGAAGAAATCTCATAACTGAGTAATATTTAACAAAATCACAACACATCTTTAGAATTGTTGCTCCTGGAATAAAAGAAAGCACTGATAAACGCTATGCACTTCAAGACCAGTTATTTAGCTAATTCTTTGATTTATATAAAGTATTAAATTTTTAAAAATACCTAGATAACTGCCAAATTTCACTTGGTTATTTGAATCTGCATAAGCATGGATTGTATTTGCAGTTGTATTGTATACAAAAATAGAACCAGTCCAATAAAACGATCCCGGGGCTCCCATTATAATTAAGTCCTAAAAGAAAAATAAAACAAAGCCATGTTATACATGTTTAAATATTCATGAAGATAGACAAGCAAGTCAACTGCTTTTCTTTAGGTCTCCTGTGAACTCAACAAAACGCTAATGGAGATGCATCTGGCTCAGTATTGGGGGATTACCACAAGATCACAGACAACATTTTTCAGACTTTCTAAGAATACGGTTATTAAAACTTTGGACTGCCAACCATTTAAAAGATAGCAACAAACAAGACAGTCTCTTCTCAAAATAATGTTTTAGAAATCAGTCTTATGGTGGAATGTAGATTAAACAATATGGAACATTACCCTCTAAAGCAAGAAGGAAAGCCTTATTCATATTAATGTTGCATTAAACAGACTACTCTAAAGAGAATAATAAAACTTCATACTCTGTTATACTGATGCTCTTTTTCTGCATGAAAAGTAATTTTGGATTTGGAGTAAGGTGTAAAAGTATTCCTGGTTAGTTGTGAATTATCATGCAAGTCTTATTAAGATTCAATTAAAAAGAAATAAAACAAGTCTGATTTGTCCTTCCAATGAAAAAGATGGAGCGCGTGTGTGTCCATTCATATATGTACTTTTACATATGTATACAGAGGGGGAGGTAAGTTTGGTATCTTTAATACACACCTCAATGTAAAAACTAGACATTCCAGCCTGGCATGACCCATGGTTTTCTCCAAACTTTCGCACGTGATCTGGATATTGGCAAGAAATATGAAAAAGAATGAGAAGTATGTAATTTCAGATTTTTTAGCAGGTTTCCAACAGAAGTTGAAACATTAAAAAATAAAAAAGATTGGCTTTCAGTTCTGTAATAAAACTAAAAACAGTTTTCCACTGTATAGCCTTTAGCTTTAAAAATAGTAGTGTAACAAATTCAAAACAATATGTACCACTTGATCACAGCTGCCTTTGAAGTCTTGTGCCTTTAAAACTTAATTTTCTCTTTAAATTATTCCATGAAAGAAATATGCCGAATGAAACAGTATAAATAGTTTGAGCAGCACAAATGGATAGGTTTAACTCTCCTTCACACTCTGTGTACAATTCAGGCATAGTGTGATTGACAAGCACACTTATCTTCACAGGAGTTGCCCTGATGCTCCATGCAGGCTTTGAAGGGTCTGTGTTGTGGTTATCTTAGAAATATTGGTATCTACTGCCCTTCACAATCATCTTTATATTCAACTCTCCTGGCTCTATTTTCCTGCTTTTCCTTGCTAACTGCCTCCCATCAGGCTTCCCTTCATTTCATCCCTAGAGTTATTCACTTAGTAATCATGGAAGATAAAAGGATGATTTCAGCAATGCTCATAACAGCCTCTGAAGCCAGCACAAGGATGTTTGAAAATGTTACTCTTATCGGTCTGCGTGGAAAAGCCAGATTGTCAGCTCTTCCTTGCTTTTACAAGGGTCACTAGATAGTTCTCTTGCATGACAGAAAGGTATCAAAGGAAAAGCCAGAGATTCAACTTGTTTGATAGTTTCAGATCTTGATTCTTATTCTGTCACTTGCAGTCTTCTGAGGAGATCTGCAGAAGATCTCACACTGCAGGCACAGGCTTGGCAGGAACCAAGTTCAGAGCAGGGACACACCAGCAGAACGCAAGGCTGCAGGGACTGCTTTGAGGAGCCATGCCAGTTTTAAGGAGAATGCTAAGCAGCAACAACCTCTTGAAGATGTCACTTGTATTCCACTGTGAGCAGCATGCTGAGTAGTGAGCAAATGACAGGGCAAAGGAATGAAGGAGCTCCTGTACTGGCCTATTTTTGAGGTGCATACATCCTTCAGGGGTCCAGTCCAATAAGCAAGTGCTTTGATGCCTTGTTTAAACTATCTTTTGCCTGTTGAAAGCAACTTCAAAGTGATAAACCTCTTGCTAACAGATTTGTATTATGGGTTGGGCTTATATCAGCACTTAGTCTTCGAGTCTTTGGCTGCAGAAAGCCTGCCTAGAACAATACAAGTTCTTCATGCTCTCTGAATCATTTGATTTTACATCTTATTCTTTCCTAGAAATGACCCAAGCATTCTGCTTACCTATATAGCATGGGCATATTCTTCTACTCAGCTCAGTTCGAAAATCAGAAGAGATGGCAAAACAAATACCATAAGGGAGTTTGTGTTCACTTTTTATGTAAAAGATATTTTTCCATCTATGTCCACAAGCCTATGAATAAAAAAACCAAACATCATGTTTGACACAGAAGCAAAAGAATGGTGAAGGCAGTCTGACAAACGGATACACAGTTCCAAAGCTAATACATACAACAATAGATCCATTTTCTTTCGGCTGCCTTGATAAGCTGACACCCAACCACTGATTATCACGCTCTTCCAAACAAGTCTTTCCACAGCGCTCTCCACTTGGGTTGCCTAGGACATAAAGACCAATACTTTGAACAGAAGGACAGATCAAAGCAACACGTGGCACACGACTGGAACACCAGAGAATTCTATTGAAAGACTTCAGTAATGCAAGTTTGGTGGACCTTATGCCTGTACGTTTTATGTAGGCTTTTCCACATAAATGTTTCACATTCCTCTTGAACAAAGGTAAGGCTGTATGTGGCTAAAGAGAACATGCTGTTTCTGAACAAGACTGATTCGGCACTGAGTATTGGTTTCTCTATCACTATTAAAACTAAGATAGAATGTGACTTTACACTCAACACTCAAAAGCACATATATATATTTTTAAAGTAGCATCTATTTCATGGCTTATGCCATATCACTATGATATATCATATCCCTATGAGAGATTTTCCTTCTGCAATACTAATAAGTTCATATCGCTAAACTAAGCAAATCCAAAGATTCCTGATTGCTACTCTAAGAAGTTTTAAGCCAATATCTGAAACTAATTAAGCAAGAATATAAAGATTTATATAGGAGTGGGCTCACATTGCAAGTTTGAATTCCCTATCCTGGAATTTGACCTTCAGGAGCCCCAAGCTATCACAGGGTTGGGCTTTGCAAGTGTTTTCAGCCTAAGAATTCATAAGAAACACAAGTAGTGTCTCCGGTACCCAAACTCTAGCCTAAAGCAAATATCTCTTCTACTTGTTTCTTAGCTATATCCCTCCTGGTAGCAGATGTTAAAATGGCCTCTACTGCAGACTCATACCAAATAAAGGGTGCATAACTGCAATCTCTGCTGGGGATATGAAATCATTATGGATGCATGTCCTGTGTACTTCCTGCACCAGTCCATTTATTTAGAAGTGGTTGTTCTTTTTTTTCCTCTTATGAAGAGTTAATTTTTAAAACCTTACAGAACATAGTGAAGTTTCTTCAAACTCCCCAAACGGCTACAGTACTGTCCAGTTAGCAAATATTTGCTTCCTCATAGAAAGTAGTAGCAGTATCTGTGGCAAGGAGAAGCTACACATTCAAAGGGATTTTAAGTTATATGAAGCAAGCTTTTCATTTATGAAAGTATCTGCTGTATGTTTGCATGAACAAACGTTAACCAAAATATTGAGCCAGTATTTTTTAAAGCATCAGCATGACACAGTTTTTGAGAAAAAACTGCTTGCAAAATAAACAAGTTCTTTTGAATAATGTTAATACTTCCCACAACTTTTGAAGTTTAAGTGTTTTTAGTTACCCAGAAGAGGGCGCCAATACAGATCATAGACTACAACAATAAAGGTGACATTGTCTGAGAAGAAAAACCAAACCCACACCCAAACTGTGCTTGCATGAGAGCTGAAATTTATCACTAATCAATGAATCAGGGAGTTTAAAAAAAAATACACTAATTCAACCCTAATGGGTTTGTTGAATTCCTTTCAGAGGACAGGTAAGCACCCTACCCTATTAAGTATGAACATAGAGTAAGGGGATGTATCTAGTCTATTCAGTAACCAGGAGAATGATGAATTACTGTGGGCTTTATTACATACATTCTCATAACTAACAGTGTTTAAAACGATTTTGTAGCCTAGCACAAAAGAGTCTTTTTGAGGGAAAATACTATATTAATAGAATCAAGATAATTATTTATTGCATGGTAAAAAAACCGTCAGGGAAAGCACCTGTAGGAAAACCCAACAGTCATCCTTATTCCATTCCCTACGGTTTTGTTACAGGCCTAGCATGTGACAAGTGGCTGAAAAAACTATTGGGACCTTGATTTCTTTTACTTCCTTACTATCTCTCCACTTCTTTTTCCAAACATAGCATTTTCTGCTTGCTCTGATGAAAAGACTAACATGGTGCAGGTAGGCCTCCTTCATAGAACTGCAGAGAGGACAGTGCTCCCTGTCCGCTGCAAATATGGTCAACTTCTTCCTAAAAGCAACACCCTTCACAGGGTCAAGAGGCATCTCCTTCATCTCTCTTCTTTACTCCTTCTTCCCCCATGCACCTTTCCCATTACATCACGAAAATGAGTATGAGCAAATCCAAGTAAACAGGGACCGACCTTGAAACTCATGGTAACACCACCTTCAGTTCTCTGGGCCAAGAGAACCTATAATGTCATTGCAATTTAATAAATCTCTGTAGGTCACCTGAGGTATAGTAACCAACTCTGTGTATGTTCTTACTCCAGGAAAAGCATGAAATAAAATGTGTTACTTTAAACACCTACTAAAAAGAAGCTGAATTTTCTGTAGGCTGTCAGTTACTAAGGTCTAAGTGAGAAGCTTCTGAATTGGCTAATGTCAGTGACATGTTTTTCCATATATTGAATATACTTCTGCCCTTCCACTCTGCAACAATTTTCAGACACAAGTTTGTAGTTTAATTATGTCATGTAGTACACCTCGCTACCTCAGGAAGACATTTCCATGATTTGCATGAATCACAAAGCATGTTAATCTGATTCAAGTCCTCTCAGAAACAACATTCTATTTCACTCCCATGCTTAGGAATTAATACTCCATTAAATCACAAAAGCTGCTTATAATAACTCCATTCTAGTAATGTTTTTTTGTCCTCTTATGACAATGACTTACGTTGGGCGTGCTTTATACTGTATGTGGATTTGTAAGAAATAAAAGTGGAGAAGACCAGTGTCATAAATTTAGTTCTTAAAGATGTTTTCTGAGACTTTCTGTCAGTAAGTCAAGCAAGACCAGGTAATGGTGTTGTTAGAGACCAGAGGACGTTTTGCTTGTTTTAGCACTTCTTTCTTCTGTCTATTTCAGAGGCCCATAATGAGAAAAAAGACCTCCATTCATTCATGTTCATTGGATTGTATTCCCTTTTTCCTTGGCTCTAGCCTATGCTCTTGATTCACATTGTCTTTGGCCCTCTGCTGACCTACTGTCTTATTTCTCTTCTCTTTCTCTGACTGGCAAGCATTCAAGCACCTTTAAAATAACAGGCCTTTGTGGGCAAGAGAAGAAACACAATGGGCACAATGATGCGCAGGGGAAAAATGTTATCAAGGTTTTATTCAAAGAGAAGAGAAAATGCTGCTGTCTGCACAAGCAACAGAGTAGTACTGCATAAGCTTGAGAGGACATGGCAGCTTGATTGCCTCAGGGAAAAGGAGCATGCGTTGCCAGAAAGTCACCCAAAGATAAGTAATTGCCCAGCCTGTGTACATTACACAGCTGGAAGAAACACTTCTGTTGTTATCCCTGCTGTACACATCCACAGAAACAACACAGCCGCATATAAGTAAGATCACAACTTAAAAAGCCACTGCTAGCTTTGGTGTCAAGGACTCTATACAGATGTTTGCCATGTCATCTGAGAAGCCAGTTGTATATAACTTGCTCCAGTGCTCGCTATACTCAACAGCCTCTCATGATCCTTTTTATCCTCCCAGAACTCCTCTGATCCCATTGCTAGCTGATTAAAACTATGAAGCCTACTGCACGTTGAACAATCCTCCTGATACCCTACTCTTAGACGTCAGGGCCTCACAAGACTCTTTCATTCACTCAGGGCTATATCTTTTCTCTCTTTGGGGATTTGATAGGTCTTACCGTGCAACCATCTTCACCCAAAACATATTTTATTTAGGTGAGAGATGCTTCTATAACTCTATAAAAGATCTAGGTCAAGAAGGTCTTGTCTTCCCTTGCAATAGTAAGGCTATTTCAAACTAAATCACTGGCAGGATATGATCAAGGCAAGTGAGATCAAAAAGCAAACTTCCAAAGGCAAAAAGTGTACTGTAATCAAAGCTGAACAAATGCTAGTTAGCCTTTTGAGGAAAACTGTTAACTGTTCACTTCTTTTCTACAGTAACGATTCAGCTGGGGGAGCTAGAGGGCAATTTGTTCATGGGTTAAACTTATGAAGAACTTAAAGGAAGCGTGATGCTGTGGGGCAAGACTTTTTGACCTTATTTTAAAGAATGTGCATGAGAATTTACTGTATAAATTTCTAGTTGAAACTTTTTTTTGTTAACTCGGATAGCAGATTTTACAAGTCATATCCTATGTTATTAGTAAATAGATCACACTCAATTTCAAATCAGAGAGCAATTTTGTTGAAAGTTTTCTATAACATTTTGCAAGTCCAAAATGTAGTAGGTCAAAACACCTGAAGGACACTGTGCTTCAAGTCCCTCTGCAATAATTTGTGACTGTCCCAAACTGACATGGACAAGGTCTTAACATTCAAAAATATGCTAGATTCCCTTTAAAATTAATAGAGTACAGTCAGTCAGTACTCTAAAAGACTGGCACTTAGTTCTCTAAATAATAAACGTGAAGCACTGGGTTTTGTATTTGTGCACACTATCTGATTAAGAGACTCTGCATCTAACATGTCATCACTTAAAAAGAGTCCAACTACAAATAAATATTTGACTAGAGTACTTGACACCACTGACAAAACAGGAGTACTAGAACTAGAAGAGAGACTCTCAACACTTTATGCCTCTATTCAGCAATCAGAGAGAGATTTATGGTGCAAGTGAAGGGCTGGGAAAACAAGAATTTGCTAGTCTCTCATGACTTCTCTTGGTTCTTAAACCAGACCAGGTCCCAAACACCTTGAACAACATTAAAATTCTCTAAATTATGCCTGGATGAGTTATTTGCAGATGCAGGGATGACTGCAGCATAGGATTGTTTCCAGCAAATCTTTCTCTATTGAGGAGCCAGACAGGACTGTGTGACCCCCGCCCCCCCAAAAAAAACCAACGAAACAAACAGAAAACCTCACAACCCCTACCAAATAATAGCAGTTTTGTGTGATCATATACTTCTTGCACAGTTGGGCATGAATCCTTTGTTAAGGATTAAGTGTTAAAGCTACTTTAGTGAAAAATGGCAGCAAGATAATTTAATATTTCTATGCCTGTAAGTACTTCACATCTGTTTATTAGAGGTCTGACATTAGGAAAAAATGACTTCTATTGTCTGTTATCACCTTTACATTTCTGTGACTCATAACTAGAAGCTTACTACCTCAGAGATTCTTACATTGAAAAAGATGTGAATTCAGGTATTGAAGAGAAAGATAAAAATGGCTCTCTCTGAATTCCCCTGTCCCAGTGACATAATATATCCCCTTGTGGTGTTACCATTTTTAAAAGGGCAGAACAAGACAGTAAACATCACTGTGTACCTGCAGCCTCTAAACATGGGGATGGAAGACCCACTAAACCAAGCCTTTGGCACCACATAAGCTTTTTCAACTGCATCATTTCATTTAGAATCCCCTAAACAACTTAGAAAAAGCCATCAAGTTACCTTGTTAGAGCTTTTGTTTCTCCACTGGCTAAATTAATACATCAAGAAATACCGCAGCACTACAGCAGTTTTCAAAGAAGCTGAAATCTTAGCACCTTTTCCCTTTTTTTCTTCCCCCACATAGTCAAAGACTATTTTTACCCTGATCAAGCGGCAGGGATTTAACGCCTTTTAGCGTGCGCTATTTCACCCATTTAGCTGGCTTCTTTGACTTGTCCAAGTCTCCTCTTATAGACGAGTGATTGGATAAGAAAGTTCTTTATCATTTTTCAATAGATCTAATATTGGAAAGAAATTATTCAAAAAGAGAACCACTTGGTCTGGAATATGTTTAATCGCAGTTCTTTCTACAAGCAACTGCTATATTTTACAAAGAAAGCACCACTGAAGTACCTTAGCTTTTTGTAGCTTAGGTATGAAAAATAACTTTTTTCCAGCTGCAGGAAAAACTGGATGGAACCTGTCAATTCTAAATACTATGTCCAGCTGCATAAAGAAATTACTATTTTGACTTAACGTTTTTGTCACTAAGTCTTGTATTCTGGCCTGAAAACACATCAGCCCAGGGTGCTTTATCACTTCTGTTGGTTTCAGCTATTTTGAAAACTTTTTCCCGCGCTTCTTATCCTTACTGGGCAGCAAGTTCATGGTTTTAACGGATCCAGTGACTGTTTCAGTTAGCGCAGGAGAGAAAGTTCAGGAAACTTTTTACGCATAACATAGAGATAGAGTTTGAACAGCACTGTATTCGAGGACAACAAGAACAGAGCCCAGAGCAACATATTCATGGCAGCCGTTTGCTGAGTAGTCTCATTTTGAGCGAGTATCAAACACTTGGAGGATGGCTGTACTCCCCATGCATTGGGACAGGGGAGGCAGAGAGATCAGGTTAACTGCAGGAGCCAGCAAGTTTGACTCAGTCGTGAACAGTTTCGGTCCCCTGAAATTCACTTTATCAGCACATTCACAGGCGGTAAGAACCTACCTGCAAGGCGGCTGTGCGCTGCCCTTGCTTTAGGGTGGCTTCTGCAAAGGAATGCTTTGAAGGGGAATAAGGATTTCCACCCTCCTCCCCGAGTTTGCTACATCTGCGCTCGGCTCAGAAAGCTGAAGTAGCTTCCTGAAGAAAAGCGTGAGAGGGAACTGAAACTCTCACAAGGGCTTTGAACCACATGTCGAAACGTGCGACAGAAAACAGCATGAGAACGGGAGCTGTCACAATAGGCTCGTTTCCCTGCAGCAAGTTTTGCTGCGTTTCTCTCTGTGGAAAAAAGTTGCCACCTTCGCTATTACTTGATAGCAGCATGATCTTGCCCTTAGCGAAAGGCAAACGCTGCTGCACTCTGAAAACGACACGAGGCGCATCCCGGGGCGGCGAAGACCGCGGGCGCGCGGCGGGGCCAGGCCGGGCCGCCCGTCCCGGCTCGCGCCCGCGCGGCCGTTAGAAGCGCCCGTTGGAAACGGCCGCGCGGGGAGGGGTGACCCCGCCGCCGCCGCCCCCGCTCCGCTCCGCGCGCGCGGCCACTCACCCAGCTGGAGCTGCTCGCACCGCCCGCGGGGGTTCCTCCCGATCCGGCAGCGGAAAATGGCACCGGGGTTGGCCACGGAGCTGTTGGCAGGCCAGCTCGCTCGGGGGGCTCCCGCGACGAGCCTGGAGGTCAGGAACGGCGGCGTGAGGGGGCGCGTCCGAGGCACGGGGCCGCCGCGGCCGCGCAAACTTGTGGCGCGTCCCGGGGGGCGGGGGGGTGCCGCGACACAACGAAAAAACGCCCCCAGCGCTGCCCCGGCCCGAGCCGCCCGGTTTCCCACCACGAGGCTGCCTGGCTCTAGCGACCAGCAGCGAGGGAAGCGTCAAACGCCCCTGCCCGGCCGAGCCCGCAGCCGCGCAGCCTGGCGGGGGGCGCAGGACTCACCAGCTGTCCTCGCCGTGGCGGTGCAGGAGGACCGAGTAGCCGAAGAGGGTCCCGTTGCCGCCCTGGAAGAGCAGCGGGTGCTCCGTGTCCAGGTTGTAGGGCCGCGCCGCGGGCAGGCAGTGCCAGAGCAGCAGCAGCGGGGCGGCCCAGCGGGCAGCCCCCCGCGCCGCGCCCGCGCCCCCGCTGCCGCTCCGCATGGCTGCCGGCCGGCCGGGCGGGAGACGGGCGCCCGCCGCTGCCTTCCCGCCGCTGCCTGCTCCCCGCGCTCGGAGAGAGGGCAGAGCCCAGCCCCCGCCCCGGGACGGCGGCAGCCCGCGCCCTGCGCCGCGACGGCTGGCGGCGGGGCAGGGCCGGGGGTGGGGGCGCCCCCGCCCGGGCGGGAGGGACTGGCCCGCGCCGCCCCTTCTGCCGCTCCCCCCGGCGGCCGCGGCCGGGCTTCCCCTCGCCCCGCCGGCGCGCGGGGGTCCCTCGTGTGCCGCGGAGCGCGGGGCCGTCCCGGGCCTCCCCGGCGGCGGGGGGCGGCCCCTTCCCCGCCAGCCCTGAGGGTCGCGGGGCAGATCTGCCCCTGTGCCAGGGCCCTGCCGGCTCCCCGGCCCGGGCCAGGAGGCCACGCAGGCCTGAGGAGATGAGTGAGTGGTTGTGGTGGCGGGGCGGGGGGAGAGCAGAGCTGACTTTCCCACCCCAGCTGCCCTTGAAATAACAGAGCCCATTTACTTTAATTTCCTGTTCCCTGAAAACCATCTGCCCAGAGTACCAGCATGGAAACACTAGCCAAAGCTGAGGCTCATCTTCTCAGAGGGAAACTGTGTGGTCAGATTTTCATTCTCCTTAAAAATTTAAAAAGCTTCCAGCATCCCCCTGTTGCAAGCCTTCCTGCATTGCCATTGTATTGAGGGGATCTTTCTTGCCTTTTGGTGGTGAGGTGGTATTTGAGTCCTAAAGCCTGGGTCTTAACAGTGGAGGACAGGAAGTATTTATTGAGATAGTTCATGCCTGGGTTCAGGTGGATGTTAGGCAGGATAAAACCTGGGGCAGATGTGGGGCTGTGGACTGTGTTGGATGGTGGGAGTGATGAGTGGTCCTTCTGAGCCCCAGGCCTACCTGTATTGCACAAACTGCTAACTGCCACTGACTTCTTTCTTCTACAGAGGAAGAAGTCATAACACTCCCCCCCCCATCATTTTTTCCTATGTCTTACACTAATCTCTTCACATTCCTGTCCAGTTTCTTTCCTGAATTGCAGACAAAATTATTACTCATTGGATCAGACAGTAAGGGAGTAAAGGAAAACTTCAGTATCATGCAAGAGATCTGATGGTTAGCAAGTCTTGTAAAGTCTCCCCTGATCATAGTGAGGAGCTTTGCTGTGTGCATTTCCTGAAGTCAGTCACTGAGTCTTGATTTAGCTCCTACTGAATTATGTGCATATTGAAATCGAGGCTGCTACTTCTGCCCACAAACTTTGCCTCATCAAGGTCCACTGACTTTCAGGGGTTTCCCTACTGCTATAATAATAATCCATTAATATAGCTAGGTATAATGATATTTTGAGTCTAAGGATCAAGAAGCCAAGCACTTCCTCAAAATGAAATTTTGTTAGAAAAAATTACTAAATATGGGAGACAAAATGGGTATCACTTCAAGTGCTAAAAATTATGTTCATTGGAAATAAGCGTGAGATGGTAGAGCACCTTTCCCTAATGGAAATTTATAACATAGCATTTCAAGCTTCTCAGACAAAAAGCCATTTCATATCCATTCAGTTGATGCCAATGGAAAATTTAACACTTATGCAAAATGCTGAGCAACTACCAGAATGGAACACTAAGGCAATGCAGAAGTAATACATCTTGTTTTGTCCTAAGTGCATTCAGATGTGCAGCTCCTGGAATGAGATCAGCACTTTGCAAGATCACACAGTTTGTCAGCAGTATATCTTTTTGAAGTACTCACCTCTAGAGCCATCAGAGTGCTCCCCTGGATAACACTGTTGTGGAGCAGTGACTGTATTGTGTAAAGGAAAACAAGTTAAACAGCTCCTCAGGTGCTGTTCATCTTCCTTGAACTACTGACCTCAAAGGAGTTACGACAATCAACAGCAGCTGAGAATCTGCCTTTTCTACCAGTCAAAGAGTTGTCTCTGTCATTCTGAAAGCAGCAAAACAGGCATGATTCAAAACTGAAATTCTAAATTGTGGTTTAATTGGTGAGAAGTCATAACAGTGTTTTGCCCCTGCCCTAAGCACTTGGCCAGTTTTGGGGGACTAACAGGCTTTTCTCTGGGAGATTGACACTGTTCTTGGGTTCACTTCTTATTCACAAAGTTCTGTTCCCTTGAACGCAGAGGGAGCAAAGAACATTTCCCTACTCACAGTTTCCAAGCCTGCTTTTCGCCCGCAATCTCGTGTCCTAAGTATTGCTGTTCCTTCTGCTCTCTCTCAGGACCATTCTTGTCTATCATTTTGCAAATACCTAATGCGGCAACCATGTATGACTACAAACAAGCAGACAGCCGTTGTGGGAGGAACCCCACCCTAGCTCTTAATTAGATGACTTGTTACTCACTCTTTGCATTTTATCAATGAGTGTTATATAGGCAAGCGTGCAAGTGTGCAAGCTCCTTATGGTATTGAGAGACAAATTACAGTCTCTTGAGACCAGGATAGCTGGGAGAACTTGGGGAAAGAGAGACACATAGCTGAAACTTTTTAGGGACTTTGTAGAAAGTCTTGCCTCCAGTTTAATGGCCCCTGGACTGCTAAAGAGAAAGAAGGCATCAAGCTGCCGTCAGGGATCTTACCTGACAGGAAAGATTGTAAAGCTGGCTCATAAATAGCTGCTTACGTGATGCAGATGTGAGCTGGGTGGAAGAAAAATCAGTACTGAAATGTGAGAAACTAATATTTTGAGAAATATTTGAGCTTTTGGGTAGTGATCAGGGGCAAGACCAAGCAGAGAGCAAAATCTCAATGCAGAATTGACAAAAGAGTGTAATAGAGAGTTTGAGTTTTATTGGAGGTTAGGAGAACTTTTAGAAAAGGTGGAACCAATGCAGAAAGCTTGGTAGCAGTATTTATAAAAAAATATATAAACATATATATATATTATATTTATTTATATTTACAAATATAAAGAATATACATTTTCCATGTAATTATGGGTACTAAAGTTCTTCTGAAATGATAAAGAGAAATCCTTCCCAAAGTATCATGCTACAGTGTGATCTAGACAGTATCTCCCCTTGTCCTCTGTGACTGCAGAATGGCAACTTTGAGTTAGTAAGTCTAGAAGAAAAATGTCATGGTGACTCACTCTTGCTCTTCCACTTGATATTGGTATGTGTTCACCATCTAAGTCTATTTCAAAAAAGCATTTGGGATGGCTTGTTAAGTGAGAAAGTATATTAGGCTGCAGTCAGACAAGCATTTTTATAGCAGATATGCACATTTAATCTGACTCTCCTCATCTCTTGCTGCTCATTCTTGAATCCTTCTGCTGTCTTTGTTATGCTGATACTGTTATGTGTCTGAGCAGTGAACCAGATCACAGAAGTGATCGAGGTTAAAAATAACTCAGCAAAAGCCCCAAACCTGGATCAGTTTTGCAATGCATTTGTTGTGTGGCTATACAGTTGTATTGATTGTGTTAGTAGGGTGGCTTAAGCCAGCAGTGCTGCTTTAAGAGGTTTCTCAGACTATGGTCTTAACTTCCCACAAAAAGGAAGTGGCAAGAGTCTGAAGAGGTAAAGCCTGCACATTAACCTCAAAATGGAAGCAGAAATCCATTTCCCTAGCATTGATTTCCTGCTGAAGCTCAGGGATCTTAGGCCAAATGCTCTTTAGCCAGTGTCCCTGAGGGGCCCAGCTGGGAGAACTATATTAGAGTAGACCTGATTTATTGATGCCATAAATAGCTACATACAACATAGTGTGAACAAGGTGACCGTAAGATTATATATCGGATCATATATGATCCTTCAAGATTTAATGTTTCAAATCCAGTTATGAATAGTGGATATTTCTAGAAAGGTTTATTGATGCAAAGCCCGAAGGATGTAGGCATAACAGGCAAATACAATCTCTGTCATACTGTGACAACCAAATTATATATATCAGTTAGACTTAGACAAATGTAAATATAAAAAATGTATTTAAAGTTTGCTGATGCAAACCAGAAAAAATTGCCATGAACAGGACTGTCAAAATGTGTGGACCGCATACATGCACTTCAGAAAGGTAACATAATTGAACAAGTACATCAAATGCCCCTGTAAAACTACCTGGATGAAACTAAACAACTAGTACACAACAGAATGAATTTGCTCAGACACTGGAGGACAAAAATGAGGTTACCATTTGGGAACCCTTTTCATGAAACAGGCACCCTGGGCTCTTAACCCTGAATCTCAAGGGAGACCTATAGAACGCCTCTGGGAGACAAACTTGAAAAATACATTCATAATCTGATTGGCCAATCTCCCAGGTTCCACAGGCTGTAAATAACAGTCCAACTTTCAACAGATAACCCGTTTTATCTCTCCTGTATGCTAAGATCTTTTCTAATCTGCAGGTGCCAGCTATCTTTCTCCTAGATGATCTGATATTTATTAAACTTTGCATTTTTTCAGCTTTGCAATTTCTCGACATGTAAACCTTGTCTTCCCAAGGTCCTTTGACTATCAGGATATACTATTACTATAATAATTCATAACATAGACTCAAAATAGTGTTAAAGATAGAGGGCTTTAATGCCTAAGTCTGTGAGAAGAAAGTCCCTTTGATAGGAATATGCATACATTACAACAAGTAAAACAGAATGTAAGAAATTGTACACTAAAGGTGTTAGTCGTGAGAAGCCCCCTTAATGATAACTCTCTGATCACCAACCTGTCTCAGCTGCTTGCCTCTCTCCAGAAGGTATTGTTTAACACAGCATTAGCTATTAGTAGTAGTATTCTCTTTTGTTCATCAGACTATGAATGCAGTGTTTTGGCTTGGCTTTGCAACAGAAGTCATTAAAACTGTATTACCAAGAGTTCTGTTTCACTAACATAGTTCAGGGCCCTCACATCAATTAATATAATCAATTACAGATAAGGCTACAAGTCCCATGATTCCATTTTTACAATTATTCTGATGCTGTTTTGCATATCTTTTACCTCTTCCTTTCTTGCATGTTTACTCTTTGTTTCTGACTTAGTACCCCGTTGCATCAAGTATTAAAAATGTGGAGTTTTTGATAGAGTGGTTTCTATAGCTTAAATGCCTTTATTTATTTATAGCTGAGGTATAATTGTCTCTCCTATTGAAATATGAAGTCACATTGTAATTTCTTTGGTAATAACACAGGCAATTCCTGATGACACATTAATGGCAAATTAAGTTATGTAGAGAGAAATCAGTTAAAAAGTTGAGGGTTTTCCATAATTTAACTAGCTGGACAGCTTCAGCATCAGACAAAAGTAGGAGTTAGGTTCATGTGAATATTGTGCTTTGCTTCAGTCTCCAGTATGCTTTTAGCTGCCAGGAAATGACCACTTTATGTTGCTATTTCTGAACTACACAGTTACATTTCTACTGTCCATGAAAAGCAAATACCCATCATAATAAAGTTATATTATAGGAGATGGCTAGAAGATTTGTTAAGTTGCTAATAGTATGTGGAGCATTTTGCATGGCAGTAGCTAATACATCTGAGACGAGACTATTACTACCTGAAAATTACTGTAGTTGATAGGTTTTGTGGCTTGATTGAAGAGAAACTGATCTGAATCCAATTTCAAATGGATAGATGAAACAGCCTTTTTGGCTCAGCCTGTAAGACCAGATGGACATGCTGACAAGTTGGGGAGGAGAGATACACTGCAGCCTGTGGTGTTCTATGCATAAGTCGGTAACTTCCATTTCCAGTAGTCTTATAGCGTGTTTAGATATTAAAGTTCTTCTGATTTAAGAAAGTCAAGTGTTCACTTTAAGAAAGTGAAGTACACTTGTTTTATTATTTTATTAATATATATGTTAATGAAAATACAGATTCCTTAAAATGAAATGCATTCTTAAGTTTATAATGGTTTTTGCAGAACTATTTGGCAACTTGAGAGTTGTTATTCTGCAGAGTAGCTGCTGTGAAAGTTTTGAAGCATGAACCCTAGGAATCAGCACATGAGACTTCACCTGAAGCAGGCAACACCTCTGAAGCAGGCTCTGGGGCACCATCAGCACCTGATCAGCCAGAGATCAGGCACATTTTTGGGAACGTGTGTGCTGCAGAGAGAGCTAATAAACCTCCAGTAGGAGATTTCTGTTAACGTGCATCTATATCTCTTCAGAAAATGTGGAGAGGCTTTAATTTTTCTGGATGAATATATTCTCATTTCCTTTGTTCTAAGAGGACACAAGTGCTTCTTCTGACTTTGGAACTAAGACAGGAGAGGAGTATCAAGATTATGACAACTGCTGAGATTTTCATTTGTTACATGTCATTGAGTTTGGAGGGGGTAGGAAAGGAGGTCCCTGAGAAAACAAACTTTGCCTTCCTCTGGGCTTTTTAATTCAGGGAAAGCAATGGTTCTGGGGGAGCCCTTCAGGGGAAAGGGAAGGAAAGTCACTGTAGGAAGACCATACTGTTGTGAATGTCTTGCATTTGCTTTTTTTTATACAACCTGTACTACTCCCTTTTCGGTTCCCTGATTTGGAAGGCATGTGCCTTAAATCAAGGTCCTGTGTAACTTGGGTAACTGATCACATTGTTTTCACCCTGTTGCAGATATAAGGGAAAGTATGCATTTCTAAAAATCTTCATGAATGTACTTGCTTCCAGCTCTGTCTGTCCTTGATCTCCTTGGTGTAATGAAAGTTTGTGTCTGTTTACAGAAGAGTGTCTACAGACCTACTCTTAATTTGAAATCAAAATGATCACCAGGTGATTTCCAGTTCCAATTAGAAAAGATTGAAAAGTTTCATTTTGAAACTGTCTAAATACCTAAATATTGGTATTTCAAACTGAAATTTTCTAAGCCTTTGTGATCCACTGAAGTGTGGAAAATTTGGGGGTTTGGTCTGACCAAAAGTGTTTCTCATTTTTCTGTAAGTTTTTTTCCCAGTAATGACAGTGTTTTACTCATATGCTGTCATCTGAGAAATTCATATACTGCTAAGATTCTCTTCAACAAATGTCATTTTCCTTCTGCAGTAAGGTATGTGTGAGCTTGCAAGAATAGAATATATTGTTCACTGATAAGTATAATTAAGCACAGATGTCCAAGGCACTAAAAAGAAGCTAATACCAGCAAGAGTTTTCTTTTTATTGTTATGCTTTTGTTCTCTAATTTAGACATCTGATTTTTGGTTAGAATCAGCTAAAGAGGAAGAAGTTTTTTCTAATTACTGACAAATAATGTTTTCTTTAAAACAAGTAACATTTTTATACTTGCATGATGTCTTTTTAGGGGATGTTTTCTGGAAGTTTTTCACTCCCTTGAATGCTTGCATTGGTGAAGTGAAGGACAGTCTTCCAACATAACTTTCCAATATTTACATTTATAATGATGTCATACAGAAAATGGCTATGGCATGCTGACCAGCAGAAGCAAATAATAGATCGTTATAGTTAAGAACAGGTGTAACTAGTGACTGCATTCTGATTTATGATGATAAGATACGTGAGAGGAAGACTGGAAATTAACCATTCCATGTGTATGTGAGGTAACTGCATAGATAGCCTCTTTCTTCTTTAGAATTTTGTGCAAGATTTTTGAGCTGTGAGATCAGGCCCAACCACAAATAATTAGTTTTGAGCAGGGCTGCACAGAAACCTCTTTTCCCATCCCAAAGGAACTGCTGAGCTTTTGCAGCTTTTCCATCTCAAATACACACAAAGAGTATTTTCATGTGCTGTCTCAACATCTTCCATTGCAAAAGTCTAGATCAGTGCAGTTATAGTATTTTTTGCATTCTTTAAAATAAATATTTTATGTTTGACACAAACAGCTATTTTGAAATGAAAAGTAAATATTTACGTTCAGAGACTTTGAAAATAAAATATTATTTAGTTCTCATTTTTTAAAAAATGAGTAATTTCTTTGATCAACCCTTTTCTGCAAATAATTTCCATTTCAACATATTGATCTCTCTGAAGAAAAATTCCTCACCATCATTTGATACTGCGATTTTCCTGTTTTTCATATTTCTATTCTTCTGTAGCTTCCATGTGTCTGATGAAGAAACTGGATGCAATAGGAACAGAATAGTATCCATAGGAACTTTGTCAAGATTTGTTTGTTAGTGGCAAGGCAACTTTAAACTAAACAATGGTCTGTTACTTCTGCTAGGCAAGACAAATCAGAGAACACTAAAAGCATAAGCTTTGGTTCTTTAGCCAAATAGATACTAGTTTTGCCTGCAACAAGTATCAGTTGTACTGCAAACACCACTACATGTATTTCTGGGTTTTATGAGCCTTACTGGCACTATGCTTACACTGTAGCTCTCTCTTTTGGAATCCCGTTACAGATGATCAGACATTAATTCATACAGCATTTATGATCTCTAGCACATACCATACTTTCCCTTTGTATCAGCCTTCGAATATGTGCATATGTCAATACAATGAAACAATGTTGTTACACAGGATTGCCTTAGCAGTTGGTATTTTCCAGTGATGTCCATTCAGTGATACTTGAATGACTGAAGATTTTGAGGGGAGTGAAGGAGTTTTTTGGTCTCTCTTTTTCTTTTGTTTTGTGACAAGAAATAGGCATGGTAAATGATTGGTGACAGTTGGCCAATTAATAGCTGCAAGTCTGTGGGTCAAAAGATACCATAAAAGCTAAAAGCCTTTGGCTCCATAGGAAATGTGAGTGCTGTGAAAATAAGGCCGAAATTTTGAAGGTTTTCGTTGTGTGCCTGTCACCAATTTGAGTGTGTTCTTTCAGCAGTGGCAGCAGCTATGTTTCTGATAGGAAACAAACTCATAAGACCCCCTTCTTTTTTAAAAAAATCAGTTGCTGGAAGACAACTGTTGAAAGGAAACACCTGGAGGAAACGCCACTTCAATTTCAATCTTGTCTTCAGGATACCCTAACTTACATCTTCCAGGATGTGATAGTGTGCTTCATCAGGCGACATCACAATGAGATCATACCCCTGAATAGGGATTCCAGGTCATCTTTATAAAGAACAGCAATAGTTATGTCTGATTCTGCTTCCTGAGAAAGTATATTAGGAATATTTCTCATCTTTTCATGAGAAATTGGATGATTTCTTTGATGCTGTCATGGAATCCTAGATATGTGCAAAAATGATTACTTCACAAACTCTGAGTCTACCTGAGGATGAAGGCAGACATCTCCAAGCAGGAGCCAGCCCTGTGATGTCAACAGAGTTGCAGAGACAAGCCTAAGATAAGCCACAACAAAGAGCAGGGCAGTATTATGATAAGAGGGAATTAAGGAAGGCAGTGAAAATTCAGTGATTTTGTATAGCCATGTGCAGCCTCATGCCAGTGAGACTTTGGACTTTTCCAGACAAGAGTAAAAAACATGACTTTCTGGCTTTTTATGTACCTGTTAAAATTGTTCTAGCACTCCTTCCATGGATGATCTTAGCATGAGTAAAAATACATTCATTCCATGTAATATATCTTCATGGATTTACTAGGCTGCATAACAAATTTGGGAAACAAAACTTTTTGGCGAGCTCTCAGAGCTCCAGTTATTAAAATGTTGACATAAAATGTCTATAGCACTAGCATAACCTTCATAATTAGTTATTTGCTAGCTTTGTATCTATGATTTCCTAGTAATCACGGCTAATAAAAGTTCAGACCCTCACTTTTAAAATTTTCAAAATTTCTTTTGGCTAAGTACACAGAAGCATCATCTTCATGTAGTCCTCGAGAGGTTTTTGTACAGTTGCAGATGCACATTTAAGGAAAACATGGAAATATTCAGTCTAGGCAGAAAACAGAGTATACAGACAGTATACTGCTAAAATTTCATCCAGTAACAGGTAGACTCATCCCAGTTCCTGCTGAAGTGGACTGTGACCCTTTACCTGTCTTTTTCTATATAGTGATCTGCATAGCAGGCACCAAAATCAATTGATTACAAATTGTTACTATGGAAAGCATAACGAAATGAAGCAGTCAGCTGCTGTTATTATATATTTCTTTGAGATATTTCTTTGAGTTATCCTGGTTCTGTTTTGGATTACTACATGTTTGAATGTTTCTGTTTTAGGCCTTGGTTTTGACATGTCCAAATTCTGAATTTCTTTCTGAAAGGTTGTAATCAAAGCTTGATGTATGTAACCTTTTGTGTACCTGCAAATTCTACAGACTCAACATCCAATATATATTTATGAGCTATGTATGCACTTATTTCAATCTCATATTCCCAACAGTATGTCTTCTGTTGCAAAGGGGACCTGGAACATTCATAACTCTTTGTTGTCCACCATTCTCTGTTGCTAAAACACAATTTCCAAAATACTTGTGCATTAAAGCAACACAATAAGCAAGGTGCTTAAAAAAAGAAAAGCTTTGACAGAGGGTCCTTCTTATGAATACAGTATTCTATTGTATTATATTACAGTTCTAAAACATCAGTGATTTTCTAAGAAAGAAATAACATCTACCATGTTTTTTTCCCTTTCGATGAGACAGTACCTCCAAAAGCCAAGGAAAGGCTATATGTCTGTCCCTCACATACTTGTGGTTTGCCCTCATCTAAACATTCTGGTCTTTCGCTTTGTGGGAGAGGACTGTGAAGACATACATATCAGTTATCTTATACCAAATGCATGAAAGTTTATATAGGAGCAGAATAAACAGTGAAAATGGTTATGTAATAACTCAAGCAACATAGAAGATTCAGAAAATCATTCATGTCCTGGAAGAGCATGCAAGCATGTGTTCAGCTACAGCACAGTCTTGAATTTCAGTGAACATAAGTTTTAGCTCATATTTATTGAACTTCCTGGATAGAGAATCATTGACTGAATTCCTTTTGTATAGAGAATTTCACGGGAAATACTGAGAATATTGACTATTTTATGAACTGAAATGTATTCCTTTTTAATTCCTAAAAAATATTGCAGAGATTTTAAGTTCTAAAGAGGTGCAATAAAACTTGTTATCTAGTTCATTCAAATCATCTTTGCATGCATGAAAACTAAATAATTTCTATATTTTTTCTTTCCTTGTATTAAATGGAGAAAAACAGTTTAATTAATAAATAATTAAAACATGAATTAGGTTATTCAGATTTTGGGGGAATCCTAGCTTCATTGGCTTTAGGTATATGTGGGAACATTGTTATATTTAATGCATAAAATAGTGATTTTAGAACTTAAGAATAGCTGTACTTGTTGAGACAGGGCTCTACCTAACCCAGTACTCTGTCTCCAAGGGTTACCAGAGCAGATGCGTAGTTGGAGCCAGGACAGGAAAAGCTTATATGATCCCCCCACTAATGTTCTCCCAGTCTCCAGCTATTTCCCAGTCAGGGATTTTCCTGATAGGCATGAAAAGCTATGTTCTAATATTTCTTTTGAAACTGTCTCCCACTAGCTTTTTTTGTTCTCCCCAAGTTCTTGTAAGAGAAGAATCAAGAAATAATCAATTCCTATCCATGTTCTCCATGCTCTGCTCCCTGATCTCTTTCCCAGGCTGAAGAAGGCTACAGTATTTAGTAATTAATTTTATGGAAGCCATTCAATATCTTTAATGAATGCTTGCTGACCCCTGAACCTTTGACAATTCTGCAATACTACTTTTGATATAAGGGAACTAGTGCTGTATGCAATATTCAAGATATAAGTGAACCATGGATCTATACAGTAGCATGAAAGTGTTTCTATTTTACTCTTTTTCTTTCCTAACATTTGATTTGGCTTTTTTTCTTTTTTTCTGACTTTTTGGGTGCAGCTTACCGTGAGAGTTGTGGTGAAAGGAGGCTTCACCAAGGTCCAGCACCTGCAGAACAGTCAAGCCGGTTCTTGAATGCTGAGAGGTAAGAAAGTACATATTATTTCCTTCTACCAGAATTTAAAAGGAAGTGGTATTTCTCATACTATATGTAAATAAAGGTCCCAGTTCTTGTTTACACAAATATCTCCCTATGCCCCAGTATTTTAAGATAACTTAAAGTCTGTTTAAATTACTTGCACTCGCTTTTGCAACAGCATAGAACGTTAATGGAGAAATTGAGAATCGTGCATGTTGAGCATATTTCACACAAATTTAACTCTGGTTTCATAAACGTATGCATAGAGTGATCATCTCCTTTTCGTCTTGAAAGTTCTGCCCAGTCTTTAGAGGTGGTTGACTAAGGTTATATGCTTATTAATCAACTGGTGATGATCTTCGACAAATCTAAATTAATTCAACAGGAATCCCAAGTGCTTTGAAAATTTGAGTTCATTCATTCATTAGCTTACTATGGATGGAAATTCCTGGCTTTCATGTTTGTATTGCATGTATCCAGGAGCATAGAACTTGCTGCTGGTTGAGAGTATCTTTTTTTCTTTCTTAAATATTCCCTGTCTTCCTCTCCATCTCTCACCACCGTTCCTGCTTTGGCACCCTGTCAAAATTGGAAGAGGTTTTCTGACCTTCTTGACAGAGCTGTTTTCCATGTCCTGGGTTTTACAGCTGCTCTAAGCTCAGCATTGTGTCTTGTGATCTCACCTCAGATAATCCTTCACCCCAGAGCACTACTGAAGTGTCCCTACTATGTCGACCCTATACAAATCTTCTTTGGACTGAACAGAGGGCTTTTATATGGTGCAGAAGAGTTCAAAAAAGGGCTGAGGGTCTTGTCCTAAATGTGTGCATTTGTACATTTGTACAATTTGTGAATCAATGTTAGATAGTGTGAGTGAAGAGTCTAATGACATACCAGAACTACAGCATGTATTTATTACAAAATGAATAGAGATATGAAAATGCATCATAATTTTAGGAACAAAAGGATTTTCTTATTTTAGGCAGAGAACAGTTTTATTTTTATGGTCTGTCATGATATTAGAATAAGTGAAAAGATGTGCTAATAAAAAAACCCAAACTTATATTTAAGCATCAATACAAGCCTTATGCAATAGCACTTAAAATTATACATTAAAAAGTGATATGGATATTAAACTATTGCATAGGAAGGAAATAAAAATAACTGAACCATCTTCTTTCTTATGATATAGCTGAACCACTCTTTTCTCTTAATTCTCACAGTCAAGACTATTTTGTGTACACAAACTAGCCTATAAATGAACATGCAATATGTGTTACAGACATGCCTGTGGAGTAATAAGATATAATTTCTGTTTAGAAAAATGATGCTGTTGCTTATCTGAATTTTTTTTTCTGCCTACTGAGATTACATAAGGTAGTTAAGGGAAAAGTAAAACGAAATTGAAGAGTCATCACAGATGGGTAAAAATAAGATGTTGAATATGTGTTTTGTGTAGTTAAGACAAAATTGTATGTTTCTCAGAAAACCACATTCAGATCCAGAGTTACCAAATACTGATCATGAGCAATGGGCCGTGTCTCTGTAACACTCAGTAGCCATAGAAACTGTTTGGCATTTTGGTTTGTAATGAAAAGAGAATTACCCCTACTATTCATGATTTAAGATTAGACTCAAGTGTGAAGTTCTAGCTCAGTTAATAGCTTGTGGAGTTTTTCTACTGGTTTCAATTGGGCCACCATTTTGTCCATCTGTGTATTTGTCTGGGACTGTGTGAAGACTGAAGCATAATCGTTAGATAGAATCAGATTAATATACTTCACAGTGTAATTTTTATAGGTTTACTATTTAATGAAAATTGATCATCTAATTAAAATCCACACAGAAATTCTGGCATATTAACTTAAAATATGATTACATAAATCCTTGGCACACTGAATGAAAAAATAGATGATCTATTTAAATGACTTTTCCCAAGATTTTTCTCTTCTGAAACAATACACTGTGTCGTAATGTCTTTACTGTATCGTATTGGTATCATCAACCTTCTGTTTTATGAGCAAAAGTTAGTTCTTCTCCTTAAGTGGAAATAAGTTTAATATTGTATATCTTTTCCTGGACACACTTTCACTTTGTTTCTGCTATAAATGTATAGCAGTTACTATAAGGAGTGAGTCAGTGAACAGCCCCCCTCCTCTCCCAGTGATTAGTAACCATGAGCTGACAGCAAAGCTTTCAAAGTCTAAAGTAAAGATTTTTAAAAACATAAAAAGTATGAAAAGTTAAGTTGGCAAGCATCAGTTTAAAAAATGAAGCTAAAAGATGCATTTGCTTGCAGTAATTTTATCTGTTCCAGATCATTTTGGCAATTTTGTGAGTTAATCATTTTCAAAGTTATAGCTTACCTGAAACTGTAAGTAAGGCTTACATAAGCAAACCTGACAATTGACCAGATTTTTGTGCATTGGAAAGCTTATGAGTTGGGTATATCTCTGTGTGAATACAGTTACAGTCTTCTGAACCCAGATAGGGTTGCTGTGCAGAGAATACTGCATTGCTTTTCCATCTTTCTTCTTCTTGACTAGATCCAGTCTTATATTTACTTTTAGTTTTCAAGGCCAGTAATAGCTATGTTCCTGAAATCAAAAATCCCAGACCTAAACCTGTGGCATCTCCTGATCAGAAACTTTTTGAACATTCATTTTGTTGGCTGCTGGATTACTCTTCACAATTTAGGTCTTGCAAATGTCATTACATGCAGTTTATGAAGACTCTGAAATCAAATGGCTCTAGTTTCCTGTATTGCTGGGAGGCCTGTGTGTATTTTTTGGTGAAAGAGTCTGGAAGGGAGCCAGATGTGTGAGACTAGTAGTACAGTTCTACTCCAGAAAGGGATACATGAGACCAGTGTTCATGGTTGCTCAACTTGAATGTCCTAAAATGTCAAATATTTTTTTTTGAGAAATCTCAGTGAGACTTTTCCACAAAAGGGATCATCCAGTGCTTCTGAAATCATTATGTGACTACAGCAACCCTTAGACTTCAGACTTAGGGTAGATGAATAGAGAAGAACAGAACAATCCCAAAAGTTAATGGAAACAGAGAAAAAAATGCACCTTTTCAAATGCCTGTCTCCATGTTTAGAGGATCAAACTGACTGATGGAAACATCAGTGCAAATGTTAGTGTTCTCTAAAATTCATTTTGTTGGAGTTCTTTTCTTCTCAAAAGTGCTTTCTGGGATGAACTTTTCATTTTTTTCTATTAATCTTAGTTTATGCCTGCTAACCGTTTAGTATAAGCAACTGGTAATTATTTGCAAAGGAGGTGGCTTTTCCCTCATTTTATCATTCAATTATGCAAAAGATAAGGCAAAGAGAAGTATCAGCATTAAAATTTTAGAGCAATCAAACTGATGTCATCCAGAAGCAAAAACATGTCACAATCATTACTATTTGGAATCTCTTACTGTAATGAACGCTGTAATGTCTATATACACATACATGCACGAGACAGCGAGTTCAGTGAGGTTTTAAAAGGATTTAAAGCAGTGCCTATGTATCTTTTTAAATTCCACAACATGGGAAGCTGCATATTTCAAGAAAAGCTGTAGCCACTGAAAAGAGAGGATGCAAGAAGCACAGTGCTATTTAAGAGTGGGGAAAGGCCAGTTTAAGTCTGTAATGATATCTGAAGGGCAGATTCATGAGTGCAAAGGAAGTGTAGTGAGTGCATTGTTCTGGCATTTGGATCAAAATTGCAGCTCTGGATCTAATCAGTTCTGAACTTCTGGTGAGCACAGGGTCTGATTTCAATAGATCTATGTGTATGAAGGAGTAAGTAACTGTTTGCCATCTTCGGCTGTAATGACTAACAAAACTTATAATGAGCTGTGACTTGTAGAGAAATTACCATAGTAAGTCATGCAGATCATATTTGAAAAACTTTAAGATGTATAAATACAGTTAGGCAGACTGTAGACTTTTATTCCATGTTTCAAAGCTAAATAGTGTATGCCTGTGGGATGGTGAGGGAGGAGCGGTCAGTTGAGTTGGGGTGATTTTTACACTAGCTGAGAATCTGGTATGGTGAATTATTTCTGAGCACTCATTGTGCAGAAGATATGTATTTTTATCTTTCTAACATATTTTCCTCTGCACTTTCTTCTGTTTGGCAGTAGTTGCTGACATTAAATATTTGAAAGCAATCGTGTCAGAGTGAGGGCCAGTTTCGGTGACAGCTGAAGTTTTCCCATAAACTTGTGTGGATTATGCAATTTAAATGGACAGAATTCAATCTTAGCTGCCTATCATGTTGATCATAATCACAGTTACTTTACAGAGAGTATTTTTGTAGTCTTTGCGCATATGATCTCTACATACCATGCAGCATCTGGCTCAGTTTTTACAGGATGTTAACAGATGCGGTCAGGAACAATGTACAACTCCTTAAAGTCTAAAAATAATTGTATTTCAATAAACTCTCCTGCTGCAATTGCTATCCTATATAAATATAATAATCATATAGCATTGGAAATGGCACTGAAAAATCAGAGTAAATGCCCATAGCATGCAGCCATTGAATCTTTTATTTAGCAAAGGAGGAATGTTATTTAGAGATAGAGAATACTTAAAGAAATATATTGAAATCATTAGTGTCAGGATAGTTTTAAATTTAATCATGTTGGAAAGATTTTGAATATCACATCAACCCTCTGCATAAAAGATGTAAATGACATTCACTTACATGAGTACCAGGATTTGGCCCTCATTGTTTTATGTTAAGGAACTTAAAGTTGCTTCTATTTTCTTCATATCAAGAAGAAAGAAAACTGTGTTTCCTCTATGTCTGCAGTATAGATACACCATTGTAACATACTGTAAGGAAGTCTAACTTCATCAAGCCACATGTTGGGCTCATACTTCTAGTTCTTCCACAAAAGTGCCATTGACTCTAGTGAATATTTTGCATGAATAGATCAAAGTCAGAGTGTGCAGGATGAAACGCCTGATGAAACAGACCACTTGCATTAACTTTAAAATAAATATAACATCCAATAACTGTAAGGAACTCAAAGTGCAAATTGTGTAACCCTTTCAGATCTGTGCAGCACTGCTGAGTTTCAATATGCCATACTTAAATCACATCTCTAAGGTGACTGCTGAAAAGAAGAAATGATTAGGCACTGAAAAGACTTCAGCCATTCATTAGTAAAACAATGTTTTGGAATATTTTTTTGTTGCAGAGAGAATCTTAAGACTAACAGTTATGAAGATTACCCCCTCTCTCTGTCCTGAAGTTTTGACTGGTAGCATGAGAGGAAGCTACTGTCTATGATTCCCAGGGCTCCAGCAGGGCTCTGGGCTCCAGCCATTTGGAGATCCTGTACTAGTAACCCCTGTGTATGGGCCTTTTATGGCAGGACATGTCCAGTGAGATGGGAAATGAGCAAAATTAAGAATGTATCAACAGCATTAGGTATGACTCTTTACATTAATATGAAGGCAAGTGGATTCAGGCCACGCATGAAACAGCATGCTATTGAGAAAGGATATAGTAATTCCTCCATACACATATGAGCAATCAAAGTAAGATCTGGCTCTGTGGACAGTATACATGAACAGCATCAAGCAATTCATGTCTCACCTATTACTTGAGATCTGTATGTCAAGGAAAGGGAAAGGAAAATTTTGTTCTGCAACTCACTCAAAATAGAATGAGCTTTGAAATCTCAGGTCAACATATAATACCAAGGAGGATGCCTCTAGTTAGCCAGATTTCCTCTGTCACAGAAGAAAAAAAAAATCCTGGAATTTGATCTCTGTCTACTCACTTAGTAATTCTAATGGTGAATAATTTTCAGGTATGCTCAATTTTATGAAGCAGAAATCGTAATGTCTAAATTAATGTCTAAATAACATGTGCCTTGAGTGATCTATCACGTATAATTATGTGCAAATATTAGCCTTACATTTCAGATAATCCAGAGGTAGTAATTTGTTTGGACAAGTGTCACTGAACAGTGATGAATAACAAGCAAATTCTGCAAGATCATTATCGGTTTGTGGTTCAGTTGTAACAGGGAGAATGACATGTAGTAAATAGAGTGTTAATTTTGAATGGTTCATCCAATTTTATTAAAAAGCTTCTTGGGGAAAAGATGGCAAGGTTTTTATTCTCATTTTTAGCAGTTACTTTATGTATTGCAAATAACTCATGGATAGCAAGTCAGGAATGCACTCCCTTACAACATGAGCAACTCTAGCTTTGTGTACACTAAAACACTCTCTGGTGACAGCATTAATCCAATGAAAAAAAAAGTATAATATTTTCCTGTTTGCTTTTCTTGTCATTTTCAAATGGCTTCAGTTTTCTTTTCCCCAAAGTTTTTCTTTTTACAAGCAAGGCAGGCTAGAGAGTACTCCAAAATACCTGACATTTTTTAAGCAGCATCTTTCTGAGATTTTGGGAATTTAGAATGGAAGTGTTAGCATCTGTGAGGTGTACGGTAGCATGAACTGTTTTGAAAACACTGTTTAATTATTATGGGTACTTGAATGCAACTTTCAGGCTCATATTGCATAGCATAATACAGCAACACCAGGAAGGTAAGGCATTTTGGGTGTTTTTATTAACTACAACGATAAATAACTTATGCATGTGGAAGATATGGAAGGACTTACTATCTTAGCTCAGGCTTCTACAGTTTGATGACTCAGAAGAAGGAAAGAAGAACGTGTATCTTCTGTTTAGTTCCTTACAATAATTTGCTCCTCTGTTATTATGCAGGATATATTTAAAAGCACAGATCCAAGGCTATGCACTTTTAGAATTAAGTTTGATTCATAAACTTCAGCAAAACCTGACCAATCTGCAGGACAATCCACAAATATTCAAGCTTCTTGTGGTCTTACTGAAAAATTTAAGAGCAAGTGTGATTTTTCTGTGTGACTTGTGAAAAAATAAAACTTGTTCACTGTTAGGATTTTATGTTCTGGGGCTAATTCCTTGTTAATTCACCCTTTTGTAAAATGAATTTGCCAATGCTTAAGCCATCTCAGAAGGAAATGAGAGGACAAATGAATTCTCAGCAGTTGAAATGAACTATTTCTATTCAGATATTCTTCCTTCTGCTAAGGAAGATGCAGTCAAATCATAGTTCAGCCTGTACAGTTCAGGGAATTTGTGAAACATATGAGCTTAAACTTCTATAGGGAGCAAAGCATTATTTCTGCAACTGGAGTATTGCTGTTTTCAAGCAATACAACATAGTTTTCCATCTCCTTTAGAAAGTTTTAATTAAAAGGAAGTTAAAAGAAGTTTTTTTCCAGTTTTGTTGACATTTTCTAGGGGAAAGGGATAGAAGAGATGGAATATACTTTTTCAGATTAGTTTTACCAGTGCATCTCCTTGCTTATTAGCTGTTGTTTCTACCTATGGTCTTCTGACTCAAACTATGACCTGAGAGAACCTAAACTGTGCTGCCCTATAGTATGTGTAGTTGAGTACTTCTTGAAAAGATCCAGGGGAAAAAAAAAATCATTCCTCTTTTCCACAAGGCCTGAGAGATTTGGAGGAATGAGATTGCTAGCATTTTCATTCCTGTACACCTTGGGAATGAGACAAAATTTCCTGAAGGAACCTGAAGGTAACTGAGAGCTCTCGAGGCTTTGGTTATATGTAACAGGCATAAATCTGGATGGTTTGTTAAGGAGTAAATAAAGTCACTAAATTTTAATTTTAGTTTGATATTCTCAGGAACATAAACTCCAAGTGAGCTTAGCAGCTGAGAAGTGTAAAAAATCTAGTAGCGTATCTTATTTTAGTTGAATTCTTTTACTGGATTCACAAGAATATTTTCATGAGGAGATCTAGTCTGTGTTAGCAGGTAAATTCAAGATACACTTTTTTCTGCTTTACTTTTTGCCCCTTATATTTTTTTTGGTACCAGTTTAACACAATAGCAGAATTCTCTTTCACAATCCAAAGCAATGCTTTGCACAACAAGACCTTTCTGCAGAAATTCTGGTAACCAGAAGCTTGAAATAACGAAGGCTAATGGGGAAGAGCTTTGTGAGAGACTCCATTCTAAAAGGATGTTTGGGTCGTGGCAGTCGAAGGAAGCTCTTTGAAAGGCTTAGGGGATTTCAGCAGAACAGTGATGGTTTATTATTATTATTTGTTTTATTTTGTATGACTGGAAGAATTCTGCTGTCTTCTATCATCTTCCAACTCATCAGAACAAATCCTTTCTAGTTAAATAGGGTGAAATTTTCTAACTCATTTTGAACCACATTTGTACTCCTGTGATCTTTTTAGAGATACAACCTTATAGCCCTTGAGCACTTTTGAAAATCCTGTGTTTAATTTAATATACTCTCTTTCCTGTGTCTCTAGTATGGTTTACTTGCTAGCAAAACTTTTTCTGGTAGGAAAAAATATATTTTTGGAAGTTCTGCCAAGCATTTCTGAAGGATTATTCTCATATCTCAGAGAAAGAAAATGTAATCAATACTCTGTTTATGGTACTGGTATTAGATGAGAAAATAAAGATACTGAGAATAATTCTTAATCAGTTCTAAATTTAATTCTTGTTGACTGTGGGGAAAAGAAGGTTTAAAATCCTGTAGATAATACCAAACAGAGAAAATAGTTTTAAATGAAGTCAGTGAAGAACAAAGAGACTATTGTAGGTAAATGGTAAAGCTCGCTGATTTCTGAAGGACAATACAAAATGTGTGGGAGAGTGGGGTAGTGGGACATGTTCTGGATCTCTGGTATATAATGTTCTGTTATGTTCAGAAGGTGCCAAGTTGCAACAAAGCTGGTACTAGACATGATTATGGGTGCTATCAACAGAAATTAGGATGAACAAGGGTACAGAGAGAGTAGAAGTGATATAGTCTAAAAAGACAGGAATTGTTTTCTAATACAAAAGTCTGTACATTTCATGTACGCCTGTGTTAGAAACAGAACCTTCTACTTAGGTGGAAGTATTCTGAGGTAAAGCTATTAGTACTAGCAGCCCCCCAAAATGCATGTAGTTATCAAAATGTATGAGTATACTGAATAAATTTAAAACTATGTGAGCCATTTGTTTTTGAACTAGGATAAAAGAAAACAGCCTATTTATCTGAGAGCTGTTCCCAGGTGGCTATACTAGTCCATTTCCTCTCTGAAAACAAAGCATTATTTAAGCAGTAATTTGAGGTATAGGCATTATTAAATCTAGCTGGGGTTATCTACATACTTCTACCTCATATGAAAGAAGTCCAGATGACATCTGCTGTAAATATGACTCTAGCACTGAACAGTAGTCAGCCAAACAAAAGAAAGGACAGAAAACATTGAGGCTGATCCCATATTTCCTCAATTATTTGTAACAATTTTCTCTTCCTGTAAGTAAAATACAGTAGCATTATGTGGAAAAAGGAATAAAGGACACACGGGAAAGTTTTTCATCTGCAAATAAGTTATTAGCTAGCACGTAATACATACTTTACTCACAGAAGATATTTGTAATTAAATATGTTTAATTTCTTGCTTGCTGCAAAAATTGTCTTATTAAGTTAAATAACAATTTTGTAACAATGAAACGTTCATGAGAACAAAAAACAGCATGAACATTTTTGGAAAGTTATTTTGTTAAATATTTATAAAAATGTACAAAATGGATAGCTGCTGTATTAAATTAAGTTACCACCATTTGTGATAAATAGAACATGTATTACATAATAACATGGTTTTAAATTGTTTGCATAATGCAGATAAGTGTTGAAGCTGAGACCCTGGACTTTTCCCATTAACTTCAAAAGACACTAGGCTATTGCAGAAAAAGCTTTATTTAGTATATCAGTATCCATGACATGCACGTGGAAAGGAATGTAATATGAAACTACTGCTATTGTGTGCGTAATTTTACTGTGATATAAGGAAGAACTTAATAAGAAAAGGAAATCAGGAGTCACATGGAAAATCTAGAAAGAAAAATTGTTCCAGTTGCAAGCAGAAATTATTGGATCTGGTCAGAAATTTTCCATCAGAATCCTATTCCGCAGGAAACTGCAGTTTTATTTCGGTCTAACTGGTTGAAAATTCTAGTGTTTTTGATTATTTTCACTGGGGTAATCAAAACGAGAGATTTTACTCCTTGGACTTGCGAATCCTACCTGCTGAGTGGCTGTGGGGCCAAGGCTCCCACTCTGCCAAGGATGCTTAACCCCTGGGGAGCTCGTCCTGTGTCTTCCATGCTTCCCTGAGAGCTGTGCAAATGTGCCCATGGGCTTCAGCCATGTAAGAGCTGCTGCCTTTCCTAGTTGAGAGCCAGCGGCCCTACAGCACTGGGTGGCCTGGGCGGAGAAAGCCAGAGACCTGGGCAGTGACTTGCGCTAGGGAGAGGCTAAGCCCACAGACCCTGCTGCCCAAACTTCGCTGGGACCTACCTTGTCCTCAGGTCCCTGCTCTGCTTATTTCGGTGTGTTCTTTTTAGTGGCTGTGTGACAGGGCTGTGCCTCCCTGAAAGCACCGCTTAGAGAAAATGAGGCCTGGACTGTATCTGCCCAGCTCTAACTCGTTAGGAGATTCTGGTATGTGCTGGAAAAACTAAGAAGCACAGATGATTGTTGTGGGAGAGGCCTACCTGAAAACAGTAACTGCCAAACTGGGCCTGGACTACATTTGCATTGGTCTAATTGTTTGGGTATGCAGGGAAAAGAAACAAAGAAGCAGAGATGAACTGTTAACAATTTCACATCCTTGTAAACCATTTGGGTGGGAGCCCAGAGGGTGACAGTAACCCAGGTAACAGCCACAGGTTGTCTTTTAATTTGGAGACAGTCAAAAATACTGTCCTGGGACTATGTGACCAACAAGGCCATTGGTGGCTTATGCTGACCATCTAAGTTAGAAAGCAACAAATAAGGAAAAAAATAGCTCATTGGGGGAACACATCCACAGAGGTCCAACATTGTGCAGTAAGTTGAGCCAGAGGTGGAACTGCTACTGATAGAAGTCAGGACCTGGCTGCTTTGACTGATTGGAGTGAGTATTTTACTCCCCCAAGTCTGTGGTGCTGGGGCCTCTGGAGAGGCAGGAGCCTTGGCTGTTTTGCATGTCTGCACAGAGTGTGTGTGTATGCCATAGAATAGAAATTTACAATAGAAATTACTGTCTACCTGCTATACCCGCTTTGCTTAGTAGGTAAATTTGAGATTTTATGTCACTGAGTGATGTTTTGTTCTTGCTGCTGCTCCACCCTAAACTCTCTTGTGACAGACTGGAATAAACTGATACTCCTAAGTTGGACTGAATAGACCGTCAAATATCTTATTTTCCTGTTCAAAGCTTCAAATGGCTACAAAATATACTTTATTCAGTACTAGCAAGAAAAAGAGTTTTTACTTATTTTAAAAAGAGAGTTAAACAATAGATTAGTATTAAAATATTTTAAAAAGATGAAGCACAGGCAGCAGAGAGAAGGAGAGCCCCCCTTATGTTACAGTTGTTTAAATTCTGAGACAGAATTTTGCAACTCTTCTACCAATCTCTAATCTTCATTTTTTTCTGTAATATACGAGCAGAAACAGATGTTTTCCACTACCAACATCTGATCTGTGTGAAGAATTAAGGGCATTATATATTGTCAAAGCAATGAGTGAGATTTAACCATGCAGACTCCTGTTAACCCTAGATGGAACTGCGGTGGTAAGTCTCTGCATATTCTCAAACTTAAGAATAACCTGATGTGACAGTAAAGTCTCTATAAAGAATTTTTTTTTTTAAGGAAACAACTTGGTTAATTTAAATAATTCCAAACAAGGGCAAGGTTGAGTTTCCAGCAGTTTTAGTCAAACCATGGAATGGTTTTGGTTTGCATGATTCAACAACAATTTCAGGTATCAATCATATATCATAAACAGATAAGCTTGGAGCCTCTTCTTAAGTATTCCAGCATGTTCTGCAAGACAGCTGTAAGGTAGGCTTAACTGGCCACTGCTGCTTAAGAGAGTCACTGTCTAATGCAGTATTATTTCAGTTGTTCCTACACCATTTCCCTTCCTGACCTGGACCCAAGAAGCTGGGAAGTCAGCAAGTCAAAATTCCTGTTAAATTTCCTCAACCACCCAAGCTGGAATGCCTGGGGGAAAAAAGGGATTTGGCAATGATATCCATGTTATTGTTGCCATAGTACTGATGTTCTAGGCCATCAAGTTAGAATAAATTGTGCCATGGACAGGGCCTGTGTAAATCAGCCTCGGGGTCATGAGAAAGCAAAGCCATCTTACAGCTCTTACCCCTCCAAAAGATGTTTTATGTGAAGCTTCCCTGCATATAACATATCTAATAAATAGCAAATCTAATGCTATTACTTACAATCATAAAGTAACAGTGGCTTTTTTTATATGGCCTTTGTGAAAGCTCATTTTTACACATCCAAGAATTTGCTCCAAGTTCCCTATGGTACATGTAGTCAAGATTAGTACCCAGAGGAAATTCCCAAGAGCAGCCACGTTCCTTGAATTGAAGAGAATGCTGGAAATGAATTTTCTAAACCTACAACATTTTCCAAAGTCATCACCATAAATCTGCCAAATACATTCCAGACTGGTGTTTTATTACAACATATTCCCCTTGTTATACTCAATGAGAAGGCTGTAATCCGTGCCTTCCTTGCATTAACCAAAGAGCCATACTGAAGGATGTTAATATAGAAAAGAACATGGTGTAACAGTCCATAGTAATTTGCAGTTTGAATACACTCATGTAACAAAACAATAATAAAGGGCCAGCTGCATCAATGAGGCCATACTTGTTAGCAGATGCAACACTGTAAATAGGGATTTTTTGTCAAAAGGTGCATTCCAGTCAGTGGACTATACTAATTCATAATATGCATTAATTAAAAAAAAATGTGTGCTACTGCAAATATTGTAGCCTGCTTTTTTAGGAGAAGCTTATCTATTAAATTTGACAGAAGGATAGAAATCTGAAATCCCTGTATCTTTCAGGAAAATGTGTGGCCAGGAAAGAAGAAAGTTTCTATGAAAGTCTCTGCTAAGTAGCCTGGATTCTGCTCTCAGGTGATGTACCTGAGCAGTCATATCAGAGACCCCCTATCTCCAGACATATAGATCTGAAACTTGTCTAAGCTATAAGTACTGGATCCATGCTTGCAAAGCTGGACAGGCTTTATTTGTGTCTTCATTCATCTTGTAAAAAAAAAAAATCAGGCTGCATTCTGCTGTTTGGAATAATAGCAGTGGAGTGAGAAAAGCAGAACAAGTATGAATAATATTAAACAAGGATTAGGAAATGCATTACTGTGTCCCTTGCTTTCCCAAGGTGAAGTCAAACAATCCAGAAGTACTGAAAGTTGAAACAGGGCTTTGTTCTGTGCCTCCACCATTAAGTTCAGTGGCATTTATCTCTCAAGAACGTAAGACTCTTTCCATTCACAGAGTGCAAGCTGAGTTAGATTCATCATCTCTGAAGAAGGAGGAGAACAACTATGGATAAGCTAATGTAAATCAGTTAGAGCCTTGGCTTGCTATAAAGAAAGCATTACTACTTGCTTTGTCAGCATTAGTGGCAAAGCCGTCAGCTAGGCAGTGCTCTGCAAAGAGATTTGGACAAATTACTGTCATTGGAGCATATTTTTTAAAAAAGCAAAATGGAGATCAGAAATATGGAGAACAGAGTGAGGAGATACTATTTCATAAAGCTCTTACCTATCAGCTCCTAGATGAGCTGCCGCCAATGAGAAGAGGCAGGTTGTAACCACTCTCTGGCTGGTCCCCAGAGAGCAGTGGCTGCCTCTTCTGCTTGTCTGCCTGGGATTGGCCTCCCATGTCCCCTGGGGAGAGTGCCCTGTACAGGGCTTCTTTAATACTGTCACAGAAGAGACATTAGGGCAATGCTTTTCATTGTTTTTCTTGGAAGAGAAGCAAGCTACATTTTGAGGGTAAGCCTTCTCTCATCAAGGGGCAATGGTGTGAAATCTCCTTCGAGGAGAGCGTTCATCATTATTCTTCCACTTTTGGAGATATTTCAATGCTCTTTCTGTAGAAGAGGACAGGCAGGGCTCTAACAGTCAGTCAGTTATAAATTCCTTTGCTTTGAGTAAATGTGTTTTTTCCTATATGCTAAAAAAATTAATGACATCACTTCTTAATCATAGTTAATCACTCACCCTATTATATATAGTTCAGCTGTGCTTGGACATTAAAGAAAAATCTGTCAGACAAATTTTACCATTTTTTGGGTGCCAAAATTCTTTTCCACTGCTCATTTTGCTATGACGTTAACTTCATTCTGAATTAATTTAGGAGGAATAGTTTCAGCCATCTACCCACACAGAGATGCAAAATAAAAAAGCTTAGTATATCATGTACTAGGAGATTGTGAACAGCACGCTACATTCCTCCATGTGATGCAAGGGAACAGTAGTTGGGGGTCCATAGTAACTTGGATATTAATAAGCATCTTCCCAATTTGCATGTGTAAATACAGTGTACAGACTATCACCAACTCTTTCTCACTCTTTCCTGATTTAGCTTTAGGGATAACCCAATCCCATGTTTCTTAATTATCTCAAACACAAATCTGAGTTAAGTGAACTTCGTATGGTCAACACGGTTTCTATAAGACAGTTTCAAATCCAGTTTAATTTCACGGCAGTGTTTATCACTGTACCATCTCTCTTCCCAAATCCACAGTCGAAATCTGCTGTTAAAACCGGCTCTCTAACACATCACATTTGCTGTAACCCTAGCATGGGTTCTTAAATGTGCCATAACGTTAACTCTAGACTCAAGAGAAACTTATCCTAGACCCATCAATTGGCCTGTAGTTAAGTGGAGCCACACGTAAATCCCAAGCAGTATGAAATTAGAGAGCTCTTTTTTTTATCCACCTCATGCTTTCTTTAACATTTAATGCTCCAGTTAATTTTTCTCCATACTGATCTACATGTGCTTTTTGATTCCCTTGGATTATATTTTCTGGATTTACCCTTTCTTGAATGATTTCTTTACTCCCTGAAGAACTGGATTCTTCTTAGTTCCACAAAATTATGACTGTTCAAAGTTATTTCATCCCCACAAAGCCAAAGGAAAACATAATTTTTTGCCAGTAAACCCCTGGAATGCTTTAACTATTATTATTCTACCATACTTTTTAAAATTTGCTTTGCAGAGAATTATAAAAATAAATATCAGCTGGTATTAAAGTTTTTTGAACACCTTTTAGCAGTGCACAAAATGTTATGACTAGCATATGCCATGCTGTTATTTTTCTTTTCATACTTTCCCTATAGAAAAAAATTGCATACAGTACATAGATTTTTTACTTAAATCTTAGTGAATGTTAGATGTGTGATGACTTTTGTTTCCAGCTAGCTCAAGGCCAAAGGCTAGCGTCCTGTTTGCAACATGGTATTTAGCTTACCCAGTGAGTTGCTAGGCTGTGATCGATTTAAACTAAACTGATACTATTTTAAAATGTTTTGTCTATTTTTTTGGTTTTAAAATAATGGACAGAAAGAAACATCCCAATTTTTGGAAGCATGCAAATATTCATGATGCAACAAAATTCATGGTCTCAAACAATTTTTCAAAGCGGTCATATGTGTAAGTTTCAAGCAATTATAGGAGCAAAGTTTACAATGAATTCAAAAGCCCTTACCTTTTTCATCAGTTTTAATGATGCAAGGATCTTTCATGGCATATGTTTTACATTGCACATGCAATGCACAGAAAAAGCTTAAAGATGTAAGAACAGTATGAAATGGTTTATTTCTGAAATGTGGTAGTGACTTTCATAGTTTTAATGTCCATATTTTTTGTATTTTTCTACTACCAGAAGCAATTAGAGCAAATTCTAGATCATCAGTCTTACTTAATTCTACTTCTAATATGTCCAGAAATAAAAGTGTGATCAGAAAATATTAGTTTCCTTGTTATTTTTCAGCTTTAGTGAATAGATTTTAGAAAGGAAAACACATTTTTTTGGAATAAAAATACGATGAAAATTTCTTGTCACATGTTTCCTGTCAGCAATCAGATCTTACAAAAAGAGTTTTTGGTAAAAATGAAACAGGCAAAAATCAAGTGGTATAAATTTGCATATGTTGTAGTTAATAAGGCAAGGATTTGAGGGGGAATATAAGAAGTACTGAATAGGAAACATCCTTGCTGATCACATACAAAGCCTTTCCATATTACTATAGTGTGTAATAAATGAAAAATCCACACACTTGACAAAACAAAGGTAAGCAGAAGGAAAATATGTCCTAGGAGAGAGCGAGCGCAAGCCTAGACCCAGAGGCTATTCCAGATTTGTTAGCACTACTGCCTTCAGAAGTCGCTGCGCAGCCAGATGTTGCCGCTAGAGCCTTCCTGAGGTTGGCATCTGGAGACTGGCTTGCCCCGGGAGCAGCCCGGGGTGCTGTCCCCTCATCTGAGTAGGTGCACAACAGAAAGGACGGGTGAACTGATTCTTGTCTCAGCTGAAAGATCTAATTTGTTTCAGACTGCCAATCCTTTTGACTGCAAATGTGAAATGTTTGAGTAAAAGTGCCACGGTGTAACTATTTCTTACTAAATATAAATTGGTTTACATCTATTAAATATAATTTCCTCTCTTCTCATGATACAGGCTCTTTCTCCCAGGATTTTAGGGTCTGTGTAGTAGCATGTTTTCTCAATTTCTAGCAATTGGTAGCAGCATTTATGAGGTTTAAAAATGGCAAAGTTTTCTGCCTGAATCTTATGAGGCGAGTGTAGCCTTTGCACTTGAGATATCCTTCATTGGATCCTGTGTTCTGTCTTAGGCAGTTAGGATTTCACTGACACAATAGGGATACTAGGCAATAACTATAAGCCAGATCTTCAGCTGGCACAAACTGCAGTACGCTTAATCAACTTCAGTGTGAAGCTATGCCAGTTTATACCAGCTGGGCATCTAGCCCTTTGTCTGCCCCCACATATAAACTGTGTTTATCTGCTTTTATTGAGGTTTTACGTTTTCCATGTGAGCATAAGTAACGTTTTCAGTTTAGAGCCAAAACTGACTTTTTATTTCATTTCCTATTTCTGCTCTATCTCCATCCATCTTGAGAATTAAATGCTCAGAGAGAAGGGAAAGTAAACTGCTTAGGAACATCTGGGATACACAGAGTTTTTATTTCAGTCTCCAGAGAGAGCAACCCATTTGCACAGTACTTCTGATGAACATGTAGCTATTACCGGAAGCAGTGGCTACTTCTTAGGCTTAATGGGATGTCTGTGTCTTGCTGTGCTTCCCTTTAACTCCAGTCTATCAATAGCTACTAGCTGAGCCGAAAGAATAGGTACGATGATGGGCAGATGCTACTATATAAGGGACAAAGGACTTGATCTCTGTGGCAGAATCCTGTCACAGAATCCTGTGTTTCTGCAAGTTTACATGTCTCATTACTTCAATCTGTAAGAGTTTTCCACAAATACAAGTCTGCTTGTGCAAGCCTGAATACATGAGCAATCATGTATTCACCAGTCCTATTGATTTCAACTTTGGTGTCTAAGTGCTCACCACATGAGTAAGGCTTGAACATAATAGCCTTCTGATAGTGTTCCAAGTTTGGGGGAATATATGAAGGTTAATTGAAGCTACAGACTTGGCAGCTTGCCTCAAATGGCCGTGTGCCATGGTGTTTGGGGATTTTAGCTGTTATATGTGTAAGTAATTGCCCTTTACCAAATGCTTTAAGGAGAAAAAAAATCACCAAATCTAACAATTTAACACACAAAATTCTCCACCCAAAAAAATAAAGCAAAACCAAATATTTGATACATGGAATGTACGCTTCAGACCTGGTACTGACAGCTAGCACGAAACAGTGTTCCTACTTCTAAAATCATTTATCAGCAATTCATTGACTTCAGTAGATTTAATCTTGCTGAGCAGCAGTATTTCTGAGAAGACTCAGGCCCATTTTGCGTACCTGGAGAACTGGCATACATAAAGGCAGCAGGCAGGCTGAGCTCTTTTAAGATAACACTTCTGCCGCTCGCCTGCCCTTCCCGGTTGTTGCAGGTGGCCAGCCCCACACCAGACCAGCGGAACAGAAGATGTGCTCATGCAACAGCCATTCTAGTCCTTGGTATCCTAATATTCAGCAGCTCAGATACACTGGATTAAGCAATTACAATTCAAGCTAACATTGTGAATTCTGAACTGCAGGAGCTAAGGAGTTGGGAAACATTCACTTCTCCCACCCCTGCTATGCAGGCCATAACCTCCAGCAAAGGGGTGAGCTGGGCAGCCAGGTAATAATGTTTAAGTGACTGATACTAAATCCAACAGAGTACATCTGTCAGGCCCCTTAAAGAATACTGCCAAAGAAGATAAATTTGCATTCAGATGGTAGACTTTAAGTAGCTAATGCAGTAGACTGACAATCTTTTCTACTGTCTGGCACAAGCCAGTGTCTTGGAGCAGAGGGGCAGAATGGACTTCTTTGCTAGGTTATGGTTGTACACATTTGAACAGTTGAAAAACTCCTAATCAAAATCTGATCATCCGATAATGCATAACAATAATATGTTGAATAAAGATGTCCATGTTACTGTTATTGGAGATAAAAAGGGAAATTCTTCTTCTACACTTTAGAGTTGATACATTCAGCAAATTCCCAGAGTCTAGGAATATCCTTTGGACTCTGGCATCAAGAGAATGCTATAAAATCAACTTCTGTCTCTTTCTGAGGATGGCAGCATTAGCTCAGCTGTGCCACTCTGACTACAGCAGTCAGCAGAAGCTGTGAGTGCAGCCATATAAATACAACAGAGCCTGATCATCATCCTGATGAAATTACACTGATCTAATTTGCACGCTGTGAAGACATTTGGCACTGGCTGGATCTGAGCCGTGACATCTTCATTGGAACTAAAAGTACACTAAGAAGTGACATTACATTTCATACTCTTTTGTGCCAGACTGTGACATTTCTTCCTCTTTAAAGGAATTATTTCAAGAACATTTAATTTGGCTTTGATATGTCTGCCATTTTGCTATGCAGGAATGTACTGAGCCAGAAAAGCTCAGCTGTAATAAAGTTTGGCACCGTCAGCCCACCATATACCTGCACCATCCTGTGCAATTTAATTGGCATTCAGTGGGTTGATAAATGGATTGGCTTAATGAGACAATATACTTGACATATGCAGGACTCTCCTGAGGAATAAGATTCATTTTTGCACTTCACACATCAACATGCTACAGATACCAACACAGTCAACCTCCAGCAGCTGCGCTGTAACCAATGACATGCCTTCCACTGTGTTGACCAATAACATTGCAATCTCTCAAACTAGCTTTACATCGTTTTCCATATGAGCATTTCCTTACCTTCAGCTTTTATTATATTTCCAATTATAAAAATAAACCAAGATACCGTAACTGTCTTTGAAAGTTTTTGTAAATTGTTTTTGCTGGTATAAATCAACAGCTTATCTTCATTGCTTCCTGAGGATTTGCCTCCATGATCAGAAAAAGCTCTAATTACAATTTGAAGAACAGTGAATGAATGTGATCTGTACACTGTGTTATTAAGAACAGAAATAACAAAGTATAAATAACAACTAACTATTCAGTAAAATGCACATAAAAGCAAAGATCTACATTATGTAGTTTTAAGTGACTGTGAGTGAGTAGGAGACAAGCATGACCTATTCTCAAAGGTTCATTTGCATGGATGAATTAGGTTTATGTTAGAGACGTCTCTGGATCGAGTGTGAAGATGAGGATCTCTAGGATATTGTACAGTGGCTTGTACAGGGAAACGTCTCAGTGTTTTGACAGTATAAATAATTACTGATTACAGTAAGAGTTTGTTCAGCCCTTTTCTAAACAAACACCCAATTTTGCCTTAGTCAGAACTGAACAAAAGATGATCAATAACATCAAGGATCTGGTACAATGTTTAAAAAAAGTAGTAGTTTAATGGTAGATCTTTGAATTCTGCCTCTTGGATGCAATTGTGAATGTAATCATTGTCCTTTGATGTTTTTCAGAGGCCTATCGTGGGGGTTACAGGCCATTTAAGAGCTGTGATTTAACAGTAATCCAGAGAGATAATCTGTCTTGCATAGACAAGAGATACATGCCTTCAGCTCTTTGGTATCTTGCGCAGGCTTGGAAAACAGCTCAAAGACAGAACAATTCAACCCACTTACACAGTGCTCACACACAACTCAGGATGTTTTCTTATCTGACATTAAAAATGTACATGTTTTTCGCTTATTTTAAAAAAAAGTCAATATGAAAAAGTTCTCAGTCATCATTACTATCAGGATAATGAAGATAAAAGCTAAATGGTTTTACTGGTCATCCTGGCCTGATACAGTTTTGAAGGCCCAATGTTATTCAATTGTTGTAAGTGAACAAAGCAATATATCAGGATATAGAATGGAATCACGACCAAAGAAGGCTGGATAAATGTGTGAAAATCATATGGACAATTTTTTGCATCTGTGAGGAAAGCTGAAGAATAAACTGAGAACCAGAGCAGTGATGGCCTGCCTTTCCCCTGAGAAACTGTGCAAAGATTTTCAAAGGAACCTCGTGGAATGAGGAGTCAAACTCCCTCTGAAAATACATGCAGGTTAATGTGTCTAATTCCTTACATCTATTGGAAATGAAAGCTAATCTGCATAAACAAGAATGTACAGACTCATGCCACAAGATTGGCCACTGCTTCAACCTGGAAAAGAATATTAGGCAAAGGCAGAGAGGTAAGCAAGGCTGCAGCTGAGCTGTGCTCTGGGCCATCACAGTACCTGCCGCTGGCTTCTTGTCCATGAGGTGGAAGAAGCCCACGTGTCACTGCTTCAGATTTCAGCTGGATGCCAGTTTGATGCTTGCAATTCTGCTCTAAGGAAAGCCTCATACATGCAAATAAGCCCAAGGAAACTAAAAAATGAAACGGTGTGTGACAGTTTCTAATTACTGCGTAAAAACAACATATGGAAACTTCATTGTCCATTTCATCCCTCAACATGTACTATCAAGTTAGATTTCTTTTGCTCAATCATTCTCTCCAGAGCTTTTGGAGCAGTTTCACTTGTATTATATGAAAAAAAAAAAGCACTTGATATGAACAGTATGATGCTTTTACTTCTCTATCCAAGCTCATTAATCTCATGGAGGGTTTCTTTAAAAAAATCTTACTGGTTTGGCACAAATTGTAGTTTTCCAAAAAAGGAATTGGTTCAAAGTCCTTTTTTCGGAAATATTTCTTCTATTGTCATGAATCATGTTTGAAAAACTGTAAACATTGAAAAACATGAGAAAACTTTTTCTTTAAATGTAGCCTTGGTAAATACTAACAAATAGAATATCACTTACCAAGCAATTTATGTTGATAGGAGGATATATTTGAAAAGAATAATGAAGAAATCTTAAATATGGCTTATTGCTATGTACAATTAAATAGGAGGAGCTGTTCTTCTAAGCTTTTGATTATTTCCAGCAAGATTTCAAATTTAAATATTTATAATGGAATCATTAGAAGAAATTTAAAGGATATGGTCAGATCAAAGAAATGAAGCATACATCCAGGTCCCATTTTCTAGGAGCAAAAGTCTTGCAGCCTTCCCTATCAAGCCCTGTGGCCACAGAGGCAGAATCAGTTAATGAATCAGAAAAAAGCTGGTTACCAGATGTCCTTACTTATTAACACACACATCGCATTCTGTAATGGCATTCGCTAAACAATCTATGTGGATCAGACTTTGCTCTGTTTAAAATCCCTCTCTAAAAAAGCCCTCTAACTTTACTTCCTCTGTGATTGATTTCAGGATAGCTGTTGTTTAAGATGCTCTCAGGCATTTTGTCTAATTGAAATTTCGCAACCATTCTGAAGATTCATAAGGTTCCAAGAAAAAACAACACTGTTTCTAGCATTTACCTCTTTTACCTCTCCTTCTAGAATGACAATAAGATAAAATAAAATATATAAAAAATATAAACTTAAAAGCAAAGCAGGAGAGAAACCAATTCTCTTTGATTGGTTTCCACTGGTGCTCATTTTAATGCCACCCATTGTTCAGCTCTGCAGTCTAATTTTATGTTAATATCCTGAAAGTTGTCAAATCTTGGCAAAACCTATGCATAAATTACACAGAAAGTAGCTCACAGGAGGGGGAAAGTAATGACTGTCATGGTTAGCCAAACCCATTAATAGTCTGACAAGCAATAACCCAAGAGCTCTGGTCAACTGCTGCAGACATCTGTGAAACTTTTGCAATTAATTTTTTTTTTTTTTTGGAGGAGGAGGTATCAGCTGTGAAATAGCACATAAGTGACTGATTATTATCAGCTCTGCTGGCGAGGCCAGAACTGATCAACTCCATGCATTCATCCTTCTACTACACCCTGATTGTTGTATGAATGTAAAAGTTCTATTTTCTCTTATTTCCTAAGGCAATCCAATCTCCAGAAAGAGAAAAAGGGTGTCAGGTGTACATCAGTAATACTTTACTTATACATATTGCTTCACATCAGCAGATTTCAAAGAACTTTACAGAGGTCACTAGCATTATCTCTGCCTATAAAGTAGAGAAACTGAGGCAGATACTATATGGCTGTGTGTGTTCACATGCATGACAGAGCAGAAGGGGATAGAGGGACTTCTCTGAAGTCAGGTATCAAGACAGTGATATCTCTGCTATTCCAGACAGCACTCTACCAGACTTTACAGCCTGTTTAAAGGCTTGAAGAATCATACTGTGCTGAGAACAATGTACCTATTTGATCTATTTTCTTATCTCTCCAAAATCACCCTACCCATCATTTCTCTTTTATAGGCAGAGAGGACAGCTGAGATCTGTTCCATGATTCTTCATGAATCCAAAATTCTCAGTGGCACTAAGTCCTTGGGGAAAATGCTGTATGATTGTGTTGACCTGGTAGGGACCTACTTTACTGAAGTGCATGCCTGTTAAAAATTAAAAACACATACGTAGTAGTTGCTGAGTTAGTACCTAGTAGTACTGACATGCTCACAAGTAGCCCCCTGAAGAAAAAGAAGAGTGAATTTGCCCTGTTGCAAATGCCTGTTTTTTTTCTCTTTTTGTATACAATCTAAAATCCTGATAAGTGTTTTTGACTGGTAAGCTATATTTTATGGTGAAAATCTTTAGAAGGATACCATTACCAGAAGCTTTGGCTGAATTAAATACTATAATTTTTATACTTTTCCTTAAAAGCTTTTCCTTAGGCAAGCAAATTCTGTATTTTCCTGTAAGTACATGGTCTGTAATATTGTCTCTGAATTTCTTCTTGTCACTACAGTACAAAATAACCTAGTAGATGCTAAAAACAAAAACAACCCTCTCAAAAATCCTGAGGCATCATGATTTATATGGAATAGTAGACTCCTAAAGAAAATAATTGCTCTCACCAGTATTAATGAACAGATAATTAAAAAGATAAAATATATGGGGCATATACATGTGCAGCAATATCTTATTTTTGACTACTACAGAGACCTTATGTGCCACTATAACACAACCGTTACATTCCAGATCTTTTATTTTCATACTTTATTTTTTGATTCTCAGTCTTGGACAGTGCTAACGCTATAGGTACTGGCAGACAACATAGAATAAGCAGGCATTTTAGGGTGTATTCTGGGAAAAAGAAATGTTATTTAAAGGATATGATTTTCAAAACCAAACTTGTCTTGGAAAACACAAGAGAAAGGGACATGCTAAATGTAGCACATAAACTGATGCCCATGCTCTGGAAAACAAGTTTGCTACTGCCTTGGGACACATAATTTTTAGAAATAATGGACCATTTGGCAGTTCTGCACATGTCACCAAGCATACTTGGAAACACCATGGGCTTTGCTTTATTAATATACATGGTTTGAAATAAAGTCCCTCTGAAACATTAGAGGAATCCTCAAATCAACTAATTTGTGTCACCTTTCTCTCATATTTAAGATAGCCTTTATACTTAGACTGTACTGTATTTTTAAAAAGGTAGATATTAACCAGTCTGCTGTTTTTCATATCTGAACTGTGGCAGAAATTGGTTGCATGGAATGGATTCCAGTGCATAGATGGGAAACTAGCAATGGGTGTTTGTTTGGGGTGCTGCCTCATTCCATCCAGTTAGAAGAAAAATAAACACAGAACAGATCCTTGATCTTGATTCTGTGAACCACTTCAAACTGTGTTTAGCAGAGCTTCCCAGCAGAGCTGCATAAATCTGCTTTTAATAGTATAGTGCGCTTTGTCTTTTCCAGAAAGGTGCTGGAAAAGAAGCTGAGCCACAGCAGTTGTGGTGGAGGCTTAAGGGACACTTTCCACAGCGCCTTAGTCAATTTGGTGCCTAAGAGGTGTTCACCTAAAGGTGAACGTAATCAGTACAGACTGTAATCAGTACATCTACAAGTACTTAGGAGCCAGAAAACTCTTCTTTCCTCTTCCAGCCATACCAATGGTGCGGTAAAGAGGGTGAGAGGGCATACCCCTTCTCACACATAATTTGTGGAGGCGTCAGCTCTGTGGAGTCTTGTCATTCCATGAATACAGGAACTGCTATTGTGTTTGACCCTCTACAGAGACTGAATGCCTGAAAACACTGCCCTCCTGCCCTTGTGTATCTCTGCAAAGACACAAACACAATTTAGTTCTTAATCTCCCAGCTGAGCTGATCCTTTTTATTCAAAAGCAGCTTTTCCTTTTGCCTTAGGTTACTCATGAGTAGAGGAGGAGGATTTGAATAGGTCCGTTTTTGCCCTTCATCACAGAAGCTTCAGTAGTTTCTTTGGGTTGGACAATGGCCTGCTCAGACTTGATGTAGCTACGGATTTTAATTGTGAAATTTACTAATAGATTAAGGCCATATATTTTTTCTTTGTCATTTTATTGATACATTACAACAAAGTAGCAAAATTGGGAAGTGATGTGAAAATAAAGCCATATGGACAAGGTCAAAAGGAACATCAGTTTTTCCTAAAATTGAGAAAGTGAGAGAAGGGGAGATCCCATTCAGAAAAACATGGTTGTGAAAATTATACAATTGTTGTTTTCTTCCTCTTTTACTCTCTGTAGAGAAAGCCAAGATTTTGATTTTCTCTCTTGATCCATACTGGCTATTTCTATACCAGTAAATTAAACTTACTCATGAGTGCTCTCTGGCATGTGACACAGACTGGCCCACATCCATACTGTTCAACTCTCTTACTATCCAAAGAAAGGTGTCTGTATTCACACTACCTATTAGGAATGGTCCTTGTGAATTGTTTGGAATTGTGCTAGCTGGGAAAAGCCAGGAGCATGCCAGGGACTGTTAGAACAATTTAACAGTATAGACAATCAAATTCCATTGCCTGGGAGCATTTCCCTGGCACTCTTAAATCTACTAGTCTAGACATTGCTACTGTGGTCAAAATCTGCTTGCCTTACTCACGTAAATAACTCCAGTGAAGTCAGCTGTGAGATTGGCTATAAAACAAGAATTCTGTTTTGCAAATGATTTCAAGTATTTGGCATTCATTCTACATTGGAGGAAAAGAAAACAACTCACAACCCTGAGCTTTCAATTTTTAAAAATTAAACAATGTAAGTGAGAACTATTCAAACAGCCAGCTGGTCAATATGTTCATCTAGAATGTAAGAGATTCATGTTGAAATCTCTATCCTTCCTAAGGAGAAAAGGCCTATCCTATTCCTAATGAGCCTGGGAATCCTAGGTACCAGGAATCTTGGCTATCTGGTTTGTTTTCAGTCAAACTTTGGCAAGAAAGCTTACCCTGAAGCTGAGAAAATTCCAGTTGTGAGAAATTTTACTATGAAAAAAATATTTTGTTTAAGATATCCTGACTGGCTCTGATAATTTACAGGATTTTTTCCCAGAAGTTCACAAGAAAAAAACAATCCAAACAATCCAACCTGCACTAGAGTAGTGGTTGAAACATTTGCCAAAGTAGCTTCTGATCACAGAGCTCACAGGAGTTCACGTTGGTTGGGAATTTTCTCAGACAAATTTTTTTTTCTTTTATAAGTAACTGAACTTGAACATGAATTTGTCAAGGTCCAAACATTGTGCAAAAGTATATCAACTTTGCCAATACTATTTTAGAAAAAAATATTGTGAAGCATTTGATATTGGTTTAGAATTTAAAATGTTGAACCCCTCATTTTGAAACTTTTCTTTATTTGATTTTTATCTTGTAAAAAAATTAGAAGAAAAATTTTGGTTAATTTACAAGAAAAATATACATTGAACAAAGTATTTTTAACATTTTGGGTTTTGAGGCATTGCTAAATATTTTGTTTTGATTCCTGCTTGAAAAAATCAGTATTTCCGATTTATACTTTTTACCCCAAAATGTAAAATACAGTCTATTCCAGCTGTAATAAAAACCTTTTTACTGGTAGCATAGAGCTTAGTACAAAGCTAACTGTCTGGAAAAAATATCAATAAAAGAAAGTTAATGGCTATTCTCAGAAAAATATTTTGAAATGAATTCAACCTTTGCTAGGCATGCATTTTCATCGTGGTTTTCAGAGTGTAATGACAGATTCATATTTATTTACTTATACTTCAGCTGTTTTCTGTAATGCTAAACAGTATAAAAGACAAGGAAAAAGCTATAATGGTAATGTTTTGAAAAGAAACTTAATATTTCATTGAAGAAATATCTTTAAATATAATGTTATTTGCTTAAAATGAGTTTAAACAGCATGAACTGGACACAATGGACCTTATGTTAATTTGAACTACTTCCACATAGAGACTGTTTTGCTTACACAGACTCATGTGAAAGCCTCAGAGGTACGAAAAATGCATGCTTCATCAGCAGTCACATGTTCAACTCATATTTCATTTGCTCAGCCACATCTGACATATCTTTTTGTATCTTTTGGTAATACTGTAATGCACATCCTTGCACCTTGGATCAAGCTGGTCACACTGGTAAAGCAGTCAGAATAACACCTATAAAATCCTAATCATATTGGCGTGCTTGCCACAGTTGGGTTCAGCAAATATTGCTGGAAGGCCGTGCTGGAGAGGGGCTCAGGGCCCGGCCTGTCCCATGGTGGGGAATGCCCACCCCACAGCAACTGTAGGCAGTATGTCTATTAAAATCACTAACTAGTCACAGGACTTACAGCGTGAGATGGAGGAAAAACAGGATGAATTGCTTGAGCAGAGAGGACAGAAAAGGGACTGCTGCATTTCAGGCAATTCTCTTGTCTAATCCAGAGAAGAGGGAAAGCGGCCCTGGCAGCCAGCAGGGTTGCGGCCCTGGCAGTCAGTCCCCTGGGCACACTGCTGACTGACAGCAGCCCATAAGCTGCTGCCCTTCTCTCCCATTTGTATCCAGGGCGCTTGATGCTATGCAGCTTCTTCAGGACCTGGGCATGTCACCACGACCTGCCTCAGGGGAGACTGGATGGGGCTGGCCACGGAGGCTTTGCAAGCAGCCTGCCCACAGCAGCATGCGCTGCTGCCCGCCTGGGTTGCCTGGCGAGGGGCTACTCCTGAGGCAGGGAGGGCATGGTCCAGCTGAGACAGCACCTCTAAAATGTCTGGTTTCTGCTTCAACTCCTTCTGTGACTTTTAGTGCATGTAATTTTAGACTTGCAAATGGGTCGTTGCATCCTTGCTATGTAATGTCACCCTTACATTCTTCTTTGTATTTCACATTGTTCTAGGTAAAGATGTGACCAATTCAGAGAAAAATACCTGCTGATGCCCCAAATGATTGGCACTGGCAACAGAGTAGAATAAGACAGTTGATGAGTTCAGATTTTGTGCAACTCTAATGATTTCAGTTAACAAAATATACAGAACAAACCAGTAATCTATTTGGATTGTAGTACAGGACTTTCAGAATAAAAATGCAGGTTGGATTGAAAAAAAAAGTCAATCATATTTGGAGAAGGCTTAAAGGCTTATGCTTTCTTTATTGTTTTTTATGAAAATACTTAGAAATCTAAATACTACCGTGAAATGGAAATGCTTTGGAAGGAAGTATCTGTCATTAAAAACAAAATAGAAAAGCTAAAATATCAGGGTTACATTGTATACGGCACAATCATAGTGTATGCACAATGTCTTAACATAACAGCATTCTAAATTTTTGATTTTCTTATTTTACAAATGAAGATGTATTATAGCATCTGGAACTGTTTTTTTGATTGATTCATAGTCACCATATGTAGGAATAATTATATACAATTATAGTAAGTACAGAAATATTTTTTACTTTTTCCAAATACAGTTACCTACCTCCTCTTTTCAGGTATATTTTAATGTTTAAAATACACAAAGGCAGATAGTGCTCTCTAGAACTCAGTCTCAACCTAGTGTACTTCAGTAGTGTTTGACTGAATTTACACCACCATTATTAAAAATTAAGTTTAGATTGGCTCACTATACAGTTTTTTACTTTATTCCTCAAACTTATGAATGGTAAGCAAATCAAACTAAGGTCTATTTCAGGCTTTATTACTAAATAGGAGCTCTCTTGATTGTTCTTCATCTCATTCTAATTCTTATTTACTTCTTATATATCTTTCTTAGTTCTTATTTATTTCATTAGGTCAGATTGCAACATTTTTATCCTCAAGGTCATTAAAGGCAATGTGGTGTTTATTTTTGGCTCAGAACAGTAGGTTTTGGAATGTTTGAGAAGTATGGTGTCCCTAAGAAATTGTTCATGCAGCATCAGTCATTTTCAGACTGATATATTTTTCATTAGTAAAATTGAAAAGGACTGTTGTTTGAGACATCTTTTATAATACATGTGTTTCCAAGTTGAATATTCTGATTTGGGGATGTGGGTCTCAAGAACTTCAATCTGAAGTTAATCTTTGTAAATCAGGCTAGAGTGGATTAAAAAGCAAGAAAGGAAAAACCTTACTACAGGTTAATGAAATGGACTGGATCTAATCCAAAAGAAACTGAGTGATTATAAATTGAAGATTACTACAGAATAAGTCCTCTGTAATCCTTCTATAGTTGACATTGGATGTGTGACTTTCTAAAGGCAGGTCTATTAGAGTTTAATTCATTCACTGATTTTTTATTTTCTAAAGCACTGGACCATCTTATATAACTAGTTCACTGCAGTTTTTATAGGATTTAAAAAATCCTTTTTCCACTTCAAGTATAAATCACAGAGAAATCTGTACCTTGATTATTATTAATAAGAGGGTTGAGTTATGTTTATTTTTAAACATGACGAAATCTCTTTGCCAGCATCTCTCCCTGCATTTCTTTTCCAAAGCACATTAAAAGAATAAGTTATTATAATTAAATCTTTTGCATGTCTAGCTTTGATTTTCAATAAACATTCCAAAGAAACCACCAGTGTTGCTATTTCATGTGATTAGCTCGGGGACTTTCAAAAAGTTGCAGTGTGCTTCCAACCTACGTTCTGTGCATTTTCAGTTGGTTAACATTCGCTACGTAGTAAATCCGAACAAAAACTGCACCCAAAAGTTTCATAACTTGTAGAAATCTGACTGTAGCTTCTGGGATCTTCAACCATTAATTGCTCAACTGTCTGCTACAGTATCGTTCTGGTGAAATGTATGTTTTGGCTTACAGACCTATGAGGTGAATTTCAGCAGAGGCAAACAGGGATAAATCTAATTGGTTCAGTATACTCAGTTGAATAAATTGTGTTATGCAAAGGCATATGATGGAAGAGATTAAAGGTCTGACCACACCAAACAAAAAGCAAAAGCAGGTCCCAGTCTTGTAAGCCAGCACCACTGTGTCAGTACTAAGCCCTATGAAGGACTCTGGCTTCAAAGAAACAACATGGAAAATACCTTTCAAAAAGTTCCATCTGATTCCTGTACTGCTAAATGGCAATTTCTTGAATTATAGATAAAGATGCAAGGCAGGTTTTCATTGCAGGGTTTTAATAACCAAGCACTGTAGATCGTAAATCTGTAATTCTATAGACCGTAAGATCATAAGATAATTCAGATTGGAAGGGACCCCAGGAGACCTCTGGTCTGACCTCCTGCTCAAAGCAGGATCAACTATGAGGTCTGACCAGGTTATTCAGGCCTTTTCCCATCTAGTCTAGAAAACCTCCAAGGATGGAGAGCTCACAGTGTCTCTGGGCAACCTTTTCCAGTGCCTGACTGTCCTCATGGGGTAGACGTTTCTCCTTACATCCAGTTGTATCCTCTCTTGTTTCAACTTACGCCCGTTGTCTCCTGTCCTTTGCCCATGCACCAGTGTGAAGAGCCCAGCTCTGTCTTTTTTGTGACCTCCTCATAGGCCTGAGCAGGCTGCTGTGAGGTCCCCCCAAGGCCGTCCCTTCTCCAGCCTGGAGAGGCCCAGTCCTTCAGCGTCCCGCAGCAGGTGCTTCAGCCCCCTGACCGTCGTGGTGGCCCTCTGCTGAACTTGCTCCAGTTTGTCGGTGTCTTTCTTGTATATGGGGGCCCAAAAGTGGATGCAGTATTTTAGATATGGTCTAACAAGTGCTGAGTAGAGGGGGGTAATCACTTCCTTCAGTCTGCTGGCGGTGCTCTTGTTAATACAGCTCAGGATGCTGCTGGCCTTCTTTTCAGCCAGGGCACACTGCTGGCCCATGTTCAGCCTGCAGTCCACCAGGACCCCAGGGCCTTTTCAGCAGTGGTGCTCCTCAGCCTGCTGAAAAGAACTTTGGATGACAATCAATCTGATTTATTCATATAAATCAGTTTCACTCACACAGAGAAAGTAAAGCATTGTTTTATTAATTTTGTTCTCACTGAATTTGACTGGATGAAGAAGAGCTTTCAGTGTAAGGAGACAGAAAGAATGGAAATAAACTGGGCATTCATTAAAGAAGAGAATTAGAAAGTTTAATAGAAGTGTTTGTAAGACACCAGAACAGCAGGGGCCAGATCTCAGTCTTAACAGATCAATACAGTTCCACTTACTGTGCTGAAGGTAAAATCAGAATGATTAGCGGTCAAAACTGTCTTTCAATGGTAACTGTGTATTTTAAAAGTTTATATAAATTAGTGTAAATTATTAACTCTATCAGCAAATCACCAACATAATTATTAAACAACAATGTCTTTTTCATAATGGTGGACATAAAAAGAAAGGTGAATTTTGAAAATAACTGGGAATAAATTTTAATGTTAGAATTCTTATTCTAGTTAAGGTAAAGAAACAGAACAGACAGCACACAAGATTCAGATGAAGATCTTTATTGTGTTAGTTTTTTAACTTTCTGTAATATTTTCGGAAAGTTCGTTAACTGTTTTGTTCTCTAGTTTGTTCAGCTAAAAAAAGATTACAGTGCTTTTTTCTTTTTTCTGAAGCGTACTTTGTGATTAATCAGTATATATGAATATATTAAGTGTATCACGTTTATGTCTATTACTTCTAATTTCTTTTGCAATGTTTGATAATTATGCAAAAAGAGATGGGTTTCCTATGGAACTTAGATTTTAATCCATGTAGATAATTCCCCATGATCTGGACAGCATGTATTTCTACATAGCGTTGTAGCAGTATGCATTACTAGTAATACAACTTATCTCCGTCAGTATATCATAGGATAAACACTTGTTTCCTCAACTGTTTGGGACATTGAAGAACATGTTCTTATGAGTGTCCAGAAACTTCACCTCCTATACTCCAGAGATTCTGTGCTATTTTCACAGATGTAAAGAAGAGGGAAGACACTGACACTTACCCTTCACTTTTCCAAGAGAAGGTATTCACAGAGAAAGTAAAATTAAATTGCTTCTTTCTTTTGTCTAAGCAAAGATTTTATAAGCTAGGAAAGCAGAATGTAAGCTCATCTTCTAGTAAGAAGTAATCATGATTCCATTAATATTCATGACACTCTGAAGAGAAAACATTTCCTTGCATAATCCAGTGAAGTTTCTAAAGCTGAGGGCTATTTCCAGACCACTTAATGCAGACCAGTCTTCCACAGTGATCAAACAGGCTTCGTAGTATCATGAAGAAATGCCTCTTCCTGATGTTAAGTGTTTGGACTAAAGTGGAGAGCAAGGAGTAAGAATTTAATCTCACCATTATTCTCTGCGTGGAATCTGTTTGTGCAAAGACAGAAATAACTTCCTGTACCTCAATAAATTCAGTGACACAGTACAGCAACACCTATGCAGCATTGTATATTGCCAGGGCAACAGTCACGGTGACAGATGACTTATACAAAACTGGTTAGCCCCTGATTAATTAGGTGAAGTAAGGTTTTAGATGACAGTGGCCATAGTCTTTTCCATGATATAAGGAGCTCTCATACTTGCAAGATCTTCTGCAGTGTATGATTCAATTACCCCTAAATTCAAGGATTTTGTGATTTCTAAAGGTATACTATATCATCCTGAAGCTTTGGAGTGTCACTTCTGATCACTGGAATTCTGCACATTGTCCCCAGTAAATTCCATGAGTTGTCCTGGCCTGAAGCCACACTTTACCAAGCTGAATGTCTGGAGAAATGTTCAGCAGAAATATTAGCTCTGTTTTGCCATTCATATCTCTGTCTTATTTGCAGTATGGCTGTGGCATTGATGTTCATCAGAAAGCACAGGACCAATCTACGTGACAAAATGTGTATGGGTATTAATGTCCCATTTACATGGTTATCTTGCATCCTTCATTGAATCTTACAATATTTAAAAAATGTCCCTGGCAAAATTAATGGATGCTAAGAAAGGAATCATGAAAGTTTGCTTGCTTGATCCTCCTATCCACCACTTACCCTGAATTCCAGAATCATCATCTTTTCCAATAATCATTCTACAATGTACCATGAGAACAACCATGTTGTCCAGACTTGAGTAGTGGAGCAGTAGCTGTAGAACGTCTCTCTAACTGCTGACTGAATAATATGATTTATTGACAAATGCTTGCAAAGGAATGTTACATTGGAATAACAAAGTGCTGTGATGTTGCTTCATTTGATATAGATTGTTACACCCTCTTGTGTATTCTATGTGCTCTTATTCTGCTTTACAGAGTACGAAAACAAATCTCATCACCCCAAGTTTATACCAACATAACCTAAGAGAAGGCTCATCCTCTTATTGATAATCCCTATTGCTTCTTAGAGATGAGAATTCCAAAACTAGTGCATTAGAAGGGCATGAAAGGTGAGTTCCTGCAATAACATCAGATATTTGATCTCTCTTTAGCCTATTATCTGTTGAAAATACTGGGGATATAGTCCCTGAGACTCTCAGTTTAAAGAAGTCTTTGAAAAGGGTCAACATGTTGTGCATGTTTTAGTTTTATCTCATCACTCCACAGCCATCAACAAACTTAAATATCCTAGAGTAAATTCCATACAAATTTACCCCAATTTGATATGAAGTCAGAATAAATGCAAATGGAAATGGCATATAAGAGCCTGGTTTGAGTTACCACAGTATATATTTTGGACAATTTTCTATTTAACTGTTTGACCAAAGGCAGAGCTGGGACTTTTGTGCTGGGCCATTTGTTGGAAAAAGAACTGTATCCCTTTTTTTTCTCTGTATGAAATTTCCCTTAATAGTTAACTTCTATTCAAATGGTGCTCCTTTACAAGCGCGCGCGCACATGCGCGCACACACACACACACGTTCTGCCACAATACTGCCTAGGATTGAACCAAATACTGAACAAGATAGTATCTAAAGGATAGAACTTTTCTTGAGAACTATGGACAAAGTCAAGGTGAACAAAGAAGTTGTTTTTCCTCCAGGGTGTTTTATTAATGTTATTTGTTGTATGTGATGTATCTTAACATACACAGAGGGTTGTGAAATGGTTGGAAACTCTCTGCCTAGTAAGCCTAATCTTCAAAGAGGGGGTGAAGCTCTGCTGTACTCCAAGCCATATCAATTCTCAGGGTATACTCTTTTTTCTTCTTTGCCTGCATAGCCCTTTTTTGCTCCATCAGCAGTTTTTACTATTTCTCTCTACCACTTAGTCTGAATAGTTTCCCATTACAGCAAATAGTTGAATCTGAATGAAAATTTTCTGAAATCAATGAAAGCCATTTATTTCAATCAGCAAGGGTGAGGCCGTTGCTATCAAACAAACATCTAAGTCCTATATTGGTCTAGTGGAAAAAATGCATTCTCAGTCTTTTCCAATATCACAGGCTCCTTTGCTGTAGGTTTGTAAAACTAGTATTTTAATGAACTTGAACCCAGCAGATTTTGGATTTTGTCTATATGGCACAGGAGAGCAGAAAGGGTAGCCAGGTGAAAAGCAGTGGCATAGAGAAGTTCTTATTGCAGAGGAAGTTTTGTTAGCTATTTCCATTTCTGATATGATCAGAGTGACACTGTCTCATGGAATAATGAAAACTACTATTAATGAATGGGAGAATATGAGATTCTGGTTGGGAAAGAAAGGATAGATGTAGGGGAAATTAGTTTTTCTTCATATATACTACTCTAGCAGGGGTAAATGGAAGTGAATTCTTCTTTGAAAGGTCATGCTACTGAACACAGCAGCATACCTCTGAGGGATGAGACCACCAGCACAGTTTCCCCACAGAGATGCAGCCCTGCAGACAGTGTGCTTCTGAGGTACATTATCATACAGCTGATCTTCCCCTGAGTTTGCTGCTTATTTGACAAATAAGGGAGAGTTTTTTCATGTCTGGTGCCCAACTTCCACTCCAGTGTGTGAGGTTATGTGTGCAACTGACAGGCCAGTTTGCATCACTGACCCTTACTGTCCATTTTGCAGGTATTTCAATGGACTGTGATTCTATACATCAGAGGGACACACAGATACACACATCTTTACAGAAGAGGAGTAAAAAGCCTTGAACTGAATGGCCTGTGAGTTTTAGTTTGAGAGGAGTTAGGTACTTCAATAAAATTAGATACATACTGGTATTATATTGTATATTCTAACAATATCTGAATTTTGCAGACACTTAGTCATTCATAGAGATGCTCAGGTACTTGAGGCATAAAGGGTCTTTCTTCCACTAAAGGTAGTGAACACCAACTTACAGAAAGCAGAGAATCTGCCTCATGGTTTTGTATCTCCAAGTTGAAGATCATCCATACTCCAGGTTTTAAAATAGCAAAGAATTAAGGGAGCTCAAGTTGTAGTGCTGAATTCTTGAGACCGATCTGACTTAATTTAGGCTGAATGGTTACAGATGTAGGAAATTTTTGACTTTCTTGAACTTTTAGGTTGTTTTTCTCCGTGATAAATGGAAATTGAAGTTATATGACAAGAAAGAGCAGCACTGGTCCAAGGCACTGTTTAAAACAAATCCAGAAATGCAATGAGTTTTGAAGATAAATAACACATTATAAAAACAAGCATAAATATATAGTCATCAGAAGTCCAAGCTTTTTTGTTACTAATACATCATGACCTTGCCCACACAACATTTTACATGCACTATCATTAATCATTAGTGCTATTAGAGATCCAACACAATATAATTAAATTAATCTCAATTTACCAAAACATTAACATACAAAGTGCTACCAAGTTTGTTAAATCATGATGCTATGACAAAATGACTAAAACACTGAATCAGGATAACAAACAATGTGACTGAAGTTGAAACGTGTTTTTCGGCATTTCCTTTTTGAAAAAAGAACAAGTTATTTACTTTAATATGGTGACATTTTATTTTTTGATTAATTTTAAAATAACATTGTAAAAACGATAAACTCATTTTAATTTGACAAGCATTTGGTAATTAATTTTCAAACAATGCTATGGGAATCTAAGAAGCACTCTTCATTTGACATGTATTTTATAATTTATTTTAAAACAATGCTGCACAAATCTGCAAAGGCATTATTCATTTGAGAGTTCATTAATTATGCAAATGAGTTGCAATTAACAAATCTGTTCTGAGGATGGCATTTGCATAATAATGAACTTCATGTTTGTGACATTATTTAATAAGATACCTTTGTGCATTTTTAAACAAAACACTCTTGTGAATACTTTGGTTAAAAATGGACAACCAGTCAATAACATTAGAAAAAGATACAGACAGAAAAATATTGCTAAAATAAATAGAATTACCTAAAATGTAAATAATAAATATGGACATACCCTTAAAAGCTCATTCTTTTATTATCCTCTGTCTTCCAGAATATAGACTTTAATTTTCATTTATGAAAACAAAAATAGTTTTTAAGGAGCGGCATTGGAAAAGAACTGGTATATATTAAGACAGCTGGAAATAAATAAATATATGCAAACGCCTATTTAGTATTGCTGCTGTGTGACATAGATTGAATCCGTGACTCTTAGATGATGGATCTTATTACAATCTGATTATGCAGCATGTCAGCCAAAAGGCTGGTGGTGATCTTTTGCTGGTCATACGATTAGCAAATGGTAGTAGCGTCAAAACCATACTCTGGATTTCACATTCTTGCTAAAGGAGAATGACTAAGTAAAGGACTTCTGTTTATATCACTACAGCAGTTAATTGCAGCTTGCTGCAGTCAGTGATGTATTCCCATAGATCCTATTCAGAGTTTAGCAATAGCAGAGTTTTCAGGGAAATGGAGACCTGCATGGTAACTGAAGGCAAGTTTGCCAGGGTGATGAAAAGGGACAGTCAAACCTGATGCTTTTGTGGCAGCTATTTTTGTGTTCAGCCCAAGACAGGGTTGCTTGGCAACGCTCTGGCAAAGTCTTGGTCCTCTAATGGGAAACATGAGGCAATGAATCAGTGATGCAACTGATAAATTCACAGTGGCACCTTTTAGGTGTATCGTCTGCAAGCTCAGAAGGCTTGAGCTGTTGAAAATTCTTGACTGAGCTTGGGTCCTTCCCTAATGCCAGTGACTCTCCTCTGGCATCTCTTACATTTATTATTCTGCCATCTGTCACTGGTGGGGAAGTACTGTGAATCATAGTTGTTTGTGTATTCTCCTGGACTCAGCAAAGTGCTTTGAAATGCATGTGACACCAGCTTCCACTTGAGGAAGTTACGGATGGGTAAAAACTTAGGATGATAAAAAGATAAAATGAAGTCCTGCAGAAAGTTACTCTCCGAAGTCTCCAGCATTTGAAGGCAAATAACTTAATTAGTTATTTCTGACAGAACTTTTTTCAGTAACGAGGAGCAGGAGGGGAAAAAAGAGACAATATGAGAAACATTTTTAAGTGAGTTGATTAGTGTTACTTTCTCATTCACATTGACAATCAGTGAAGTCCAAGATAATTAACTTAACAACATTAGTATTTATAGTGGTACCAAGGGATTTCAGCTGAGAATGACACTGCTTTGTGACAGATAAGATACAGGGTCTTACTATCTGGGAGAATTTGCAGTTGAATAGGCAAGGCAGAGATAGGATTTGGGCAGGAGGGGATAAAACAGACAAAAGAGTAACATTTTCAGATGTCAGGTTAATGCCACAACACTTCTATTTGAACCTTTATAAAGTTCAAAGCAATTGGGCTTTGTTGGGTGACAAAGGAATACAGAGAGGAAAGACTAGAGGAAGGGGAAGTGATCAGGAAGGTGAGGCAGAATTAGGTAGAGGTTTGGGAGAGTGTTGAGCAAACAGCTACTTTATAAGTGGGCAAAGGTCATTCTTCCTGGCAACATCTGGAGAAGGTACCTTACTGCAGCTGTTCATCCTCAGCTCCTACTGGATGGTCATTAGCTCGTATCAGCAGCAACTTTTTTCCTTTTGCCCGGATATCCAGTGGCTAGAGAGAAGCACATTAGTTCTGGCATCTTCAAAGGGCCTCTGCCCATGAACATTTTCACTTCAGAGGTGCTGAGAGGAAGGATCTAGCTTCTAAGCTCCTTCCATCAGGTTGTTCATAGGTAAGTGAACTATATGCAAAATCCTATTTGGTAGGTATTGATTCTCACCCCAGCAGAACTTCTTGTTGCATGTTATGAGGATGCATGAGGAGGTCCTGAGTAAGGACTGTGGAGCTTCCATACAAGCCATTAGCAATTTCTTCTGCAGAACTCACCGAAATGTAGATGTCAGCAAACAGTGCTAGACATGTTCCCAGTCTTCAAGGTAACCCCGATGAGTATGGGAAGAGAAAGCACGTTGGCTCTTCTTTTGTGTGAGCAAGTGAAGAACAGGAGTTACTCTGTTAGAAAGCTAGCAGGAGAAGAAATTTTAACAACCCACATCTATTATTTTACATTACACATGCATAGACATGCAAAGACAACAGAGAGAACACAAAGAACTAGAGATAAAACTGTTATATCATAAAAGGATCACTCCTGAGGAGTGACCATGCTATTTTGTTGCTACCTTTTATTCTTTTTTTTTTATAATATTTGTGCCTTTAATTGCCAGCTCCACTACTCTGAGTACCTCTGAGCATCCCTTCCAGGGAGACATACCATGCAATGATGTCCCAAAAATGTTTGGGATGCTGCTGCTGTTCTTATCTTCATTCAAAACACACAAAGGCATGCCATCTCCCCCAGGCCTGTCCCACTGTTTCAGTTGCAGTCTAGTTACATTCAAAGATTTTAAATGATTTTGATAACCTTCCCCTTTGTGATATCATTGCCAGGAACTAGCATCTCACTGGAATTAAACCATGCTGCTTTATACAGGCAGTTTAAACACACTGGCTGATAGCTTCTTGGTCTTTCTGGCTTTACGAGCTTTTAACTTCTTGACAGCTTTTATACAGCTTTTGGACACTCTTTTAGTCAGCTAGTCCACTGGCAGAAATGTGCAGTTTTCCTCATTCAGTGTGTAAAGGGCCAGCAATGGCATTCAGAATCTTTTCAACAATATTAATTGGGATTCTTCAAATTGTCATAATCAAGTAAAATGTTACAGTATTTAATGCAGTTTTATCTCTGTTTTGAAATCGTGTGCAGGTAGGAGGACTAAGGATTTCCATTCATTACTTGGGTAATAAGGAGCACAAATAAAAGGGTATTGTTACGTTAGTGCAGCATAAACGAACTGTCTTTGGACATTTTAATGTATTCACAAATGCCTTGGTTTGTAAAACAGCTGGGAACTCTTTGATGGTAGATGTACTATGCAAATTTGAGATATTATTTCTATTATTAAACAGCGACTAAGGATTTTCTTCCTTCTCTGTTTTTGAAATCTGGTTAACTGGGCAGTGGCTGTCAATTACATATATTTTTAGAAAGGAACTGATATCTGCCACACACATGGAGTGAAAAGCCAGTCTTATGTGAATGTTCTACTTGTATATTGATCATCCATAAAATGTTATCCTCACAAAATACTTATACTTCTTTTTTCCCTTAGTTGCTATTATGAAATTAACTTGTGAAGTTAACTCAGTCTGCATCAACATAACTAATAACTCAGCAGAGATATGCCTGATATGTAACACTTTAGTCTTTGCTTTACCAAAGTAAGATTTAAAGCTTTGAAAGAGAAAGTGTCTACTTCAAATCCAATGTAAAATGCAGATTTATTATTAGAAAACTACTGCAACATTGGATCAAGAGTGAGATTTGTGTGTTTACTCAAGAGCAGAGTAAAAATAGGTTTGAATTTCAGTTTTTTGTACTTACTGATAAATGTGATTCTTCTTCCCACACAGAGAAAATATTTCTTAAAATTAATTTTTAGACAGAAAGAACTAACATGCAATTAGAGCATGTAAACAGTCATTAATTCATGTAAAATAATTAATAGCTCAGCAATTGCTGTAAGAAGATAATGTATTAGCACTAGTCAGCTCTTGTTCAATTTTCCTTTATATGCTTCAAACACTGGATAAGTCCAGAAGCACTTGGGACAGTTTCTATTTCCTAAATTCTTTCCATATTAAGTATGAAGGGCATAGCCAATTGACAAAATATTGGAAATAACTGGGAAATAAAAAACCCTGCTATATTTCATAATCCAAGAATAGTGGTGTTAATCTTTTACATTTATTTCACTGTATGTATTATTTTCAGTTTACGTGTCTGTAGTGAAACTTTACTGTCAGCTTCTGAAGTCCCCAGAGGCTTGATTAACCTGCACAGAACTGGTACTTCTTCAACAGCCACTGGTACAAAAATCTACAGCAAAAGACTGAATATGCACTCTGCTATTGAGGTGCTTAGTTTTGCAGATCTTCAGTGAGAGTTTACTTGAAAGAGGCTTGCAGACCTGCGCTTACAGAGGTTTGCATTACAAGTTTTAGCTAGAACTGTGTAATAGAGCTGCAGAGGCAAAGGAAAGAGAAGTATTGTACCCTTTGGGTTATTTTCAGAGGTATAAGGGAACAGAGCCTTGCAGAGATCACCACCCTGATGACAAAAGCAACGGAGTCATCCTTAATTTTCTGCACCTCCTGGTTAGGTCTTCAGCAGGTGTAAAGGGTGGAATAATGAAGTAGGACTAGGGCTAACTGTCTAATCATGTAGTTACAGGAAAGCTGGAGACCTGTATAACGGCTGCATTCTGGGCACTGTATAAATGGTGGAAATTTTTTGGTTTTGTTGGTTATCGTCTTTCTATTTTTTGTTTATATTGCTTTTACTCTAATTTCTGCTACACTGTCAAGAGTAAGTTTTTGAGAAGGGGAAATTTTCATAGCAAAGTGCTTCTTTCATTGCAGAAGAGCCAGGTGGAGCTCATAGGGCCTCCTGATGTTCGTAGCAGGAGATACTAGAGATGCAGTCTTCCGTAAGTCTGTCTACTCTAAGAATCTTGGGGAAGATTATGAGGCCATCTAATGTGCTATAATAAAAAAAACCCCGTTCTTATCAAAGCTCCTTTGAATCTGTAGCTGTGATGGCTCTATGAGCTAGAGAAAGTGGAGTCTGTGCAGGTACTTCACTATGGCTTTAATGGGATGGTTTCATTTTTCAGAAAAAATCATTACATGTAATTGATTTCTAAGTAAAAGAGCATTTTTGTGAGCGTCACGTGGGTAAATTGTCATAATATGAATCAGTTCCATCCCCTGATGCCAAGAACTTTCATGTCTCCATTTTACAGAAAAGAAATTGTATGAGTCATTCAATTCCATGGAAGAAATCTGCATCAGAGCTGCAAACTGATGCAGACTAGGATGTCTTATATGGTCTATTAATTAAGCCTGTTTCTGTGCTCTGAAACTGTGTTTTTTTTCTTTTTTTCTTTCTGCCTAGATAGTAGCTAAAACGTCAGCTTAGTTTGGGAGAGACGGGTTATGATTGCTTACTGTCATCCACAACATTGTAAGTGGTCTCAGTTCCCTTCAATTAGTGAGAGATTTCTGACTATCAAAAAAAAGAAAGAGTTCTATTATTGTGGATCTCAAAAATCAGTTAGGAAAGTTAGCCAAAAATCAGCTTAAATTGTCAGAACTGTCTGACAAACAGGGCTGATAATGTTGAAATAAACGATATTGAGGCTGGATGTTCCCATGTTGCCTCATACCAGAGTTAGAATGTGGCCCCTTTCCTGGAATGGCAACTTGAAAGTAACATTGAAGGTCATTATCTAGCTTTCTCAAGATGGCTTATGCACATATTAGGGCTATTCCTCCCAAAACAGCTCTTAAGAAAGCAGCAATTCACTTTCTCCAGTTTTTCCAGTCATCTGCCAAACAGTCTTGTCAATTTTACTTGAGTAGAAGGTTTGTGGGATATTGTGATGGTGTGTTGCTGATCCATACGCTAAATGGTGATGGAGCCAATATGGGAAATCTGTGTAAACAGTATCAGCTCCTCTTTTTACTGCACTGTCAGCTGTGATCCTTGTGTCTAGGATGGTGTGTCCCATGCTATGTGGGACAGCACTGATCTGCTACCTAGACCATTAGGCCTACTGGCCTTTTGAACGCTAAGCTTCTTCTGTAGTCCAACAGAGAAATGAAAGGTTTTTTCTCTTCTCCTACAACAGAGTAAACTTCTTGGGCCTTCTCCAGTTTTTCTTGCTTAAGAGTGGTTAAATCTAGGCTTTACTTAGCTTTATCTGGTCACTGTCTTCTTTCAGAGTTCATTCATTCCGGGAGCACTTCTGGGCACCAAAGCCTGAATCTACAGATAGGCCCACTAAAAATTTCTATTGAACCTAATGGAGTTTGGAGCCCGCATTTATTAAGCAAATACTAAAAAGTTCTGACTTGGCGTGTTTTTGGATAGCCCTCAGTTTTCAGGTCCTGTCAGCGTGAAATATGACTTTAGTACCAAGCTTTGAGCCTTAGTCTGCTTCCTTGAGTAACTTCTGCCAACAACAGCAAGGACTCTAGAGTACTGGATGGGTAGATATATTGTATTTTAGGTCTCAGTACCACAGTAATACGGTTTTGTACACACCACTTCAAAGAGAGCTGACCAGAGTCTTGACAAACATTGCCTCAATTCTTATAGTAGCTTTTGAGATGAGGATCCCTCTCCCTGCTTCCTCTGCTATTCCTCTGTGACTTGGAATCCTGTTACTGTTCTTATCTTGTTCTTCATATTGTGTAAGACTGCTATTAGTTCAACAAGCACACACTCACATTTACTTGTTTTACAGATAACAGTATAAAGAACATAAAAAATTAGAATGTTTAAAAATTTTTTTTAGCTCTTTCATTAACTTGCACTTTTAAAAGTCCTCTGTTTCCTGTATTGTCTGTAACATATCCTGATCATTGTCTGCTTTTAAACTTGCAAACACTACAGGCCTCACAAGAACAATTTCCCGTGTACAAAGTAAACTGCATCATGCAGAGGGGGTGACATTTGAGCAATAATGTGCTGATGAATCTTTCCATTCAAATAAACAAAAATCATGCTGAAAAATCCTTTCCAGTTATTGCACTTAAGAAAATTATAACAATAAACAATGCAACAGCAAATCATGATTTCAACGGCTGATAACTCTTAAGTAGAAAATGCTAACTTTAAAGTAGTTAAAAAAAACCCTTTACTGCAAATTTCCTTACTTTTTACCTTCATTTTTGGTACACTTACAGAATATATTTTTCTGACATCAGAATACTAATGACACTAGATGCTGAATAGGTTCTAGCAGTTAAAACAGTTGTCTGAGGCATGGGGAAAAAACAAGCTTTATTCCCCATTCTACCTATTAGAATTCTATTTATAGATTTTTAAAATATTTATTTTAATAGAGATTAAAATATCCTAATTAACACACATGTTTTGCTGTTCCTGCATCTTTTTTCTACAAACATTCTTAGTATTCTGTAAAGGAATTCTCTATGAAAAATGTGCTGCAAAACAGATATGAAAAGAAGAAAATACACTTTAAAATTGATGTGCTTAAGCATATATCACATTCAAACAGTGTTAATCAGTTTTCCTGAATTTTACCAAAAAAAAGAGAGTTTTATGAAAAGAGTTGTCGTGCACTATTGAAAATATAAGTGCATATAGTGCTGGAATTCTTAAATATGTACTAAACTGCAGATGTGCACAACATTTATGATACTGCCTTACTGGCTGCAAGTGAGACTATTGAGAACTGTGGTAGCACTGAATATTGAGATAATGGATTAGTACACATGGGCATAGTCTATGCTACACAAAAATTGTTGCACTTTTGTAAGTTATGTAACATTATTATAAGTAGCTATATCCTCTCTACTGTGATAAAACCATGGGGGCAGAGACAGGAGACACTCTGTGAGATTTCCAGGACACTGTTCTGGAAACAAGGCTTTTGGTAAGCTGCTGCAAAGAGGAAACCACAAGGGTACAGCAGGGGTCCTGTAGTGAGGTGACCATTTGGCTGTTGCCTCTGGCATCCTTCTACTATATTTTCACTCCCAGCTATTTGCCTTTATGCTGTCTGACTGTGGGATTTCTTAGTCTTCCTGTTTCCAACAGCACTGCGAAGATCAGTCAGAAGTTTAGTTCCAGGAAATATTATGAACTGGTCTTCTAAGCCTCTGTTTAGCAGCTGGCATGCCCTAAATTTGAGGAATTGTTGCTTGTGAAGGATAAGATATAAATAACCAATTATATTGCTCTATAGCCAAAGAGACTTGTTTCACTCATTTGTTCACTCCTTCTGTTTGTGCTGAGAAGGCAGGACAAGTTCCCGTAGAATAATCAATTTCTGTTTTGTGCTGTACTCCCCTTTCATATTAGCAATGTAAATGAAACTTTCAAAGTTCTAAAAGAAGTAGATTAAATAAATAACTGGGAAAGCTTTATTTCTCTATTATATACTCCTGAGCTCTTATGCATTTCAGATACATGTTGCCTTGCAGTAAATGAATACCAGAAAGCAGAATGAATCTTGCTGTTAGTACAGTGTGTATGTATGGCCCTGTTCAATCTCACTGGCTCCATCAGTGAGATCTGGAAGTCTCTTTTGTATAGTCATTGATTTCTCATGTGATCCTTGTTGAAAACTAAACATAGGGTGAAGCAAGCAATCCTTACAGTATCCCATTTTTGACCTCAGAGTCACTCCTACATGCTAACTTGCTGTAGCATCAGGAGATGTTATTGATCAAGCTACGTATAACCACGAGCTGAATAACTGACAACGGAAGAAGCAAACACTGTGTGCAATGCTTTTGGGAGATGACATACAAATACTGACTGCAGAAGGAGGACTAGCAGCTGAAGTGGTCCCTGCTGAAACACTGGTGTTCAGAGAATTTTGCTGGGGTATTCTGTAAATTTCTGTAACACCCTTTCACAGTTAGCCTCTAAGTTAAATGAAAGTTTTTACAAACATCAAGGTTCAGAACCAGGTATCGTCTGATTGAAACTGTGTCCTGACTCCTGCTTTGTCAGTGCACAAACTCACTCCAGTTTAAGCTTCAGTTTAAACTTTCTCCAGTGTTCCACCACATTTGCATTGAACCGCAGCGCTCTCATTTAGCTCTATACCAGACTTTTTCTGTTTGCTTGACTGCCAATGCAACATTTTATTTGACAGATCACACCAAGGATATAAGAGAGATCTTCATTCAGGGACTGAGTCCTAACTGATCAGAAATGAAGGAAGGGATCTTCTGTATTGTATGAGGGCTGTTTTAACTGTATCCTGCCAAAAGCTATTTTGTGGTGCAGAGGAGCTAGTAGAAAGAAATACCCCTTTCCTTTTGTTACCTGTTCTTGTCCAGTAGAGGCTTGTAACTACATAGGCTTGACTGTGAGCCTGTCAAAAGTCTATTCTTTGGTCTCCCCAGCTCATGTGTTCTTCCTGTCAGACAATTCCAAGTCATGACACGTTTCATCAGACTCTCACACTTACACGGTGTGTTATTCCCATCCTAGACTTGCGTCACCATCTTCATGTCTCCAGTGACATCAGAGCTACTGCTACCATCATCTTCAAATATTTATGTAATACTTTTCTTCCTTTAATATACCTCCTTTCCCCACTCTGCTCTATCTCTTTTGTCTTTCTTATCCACTTTGACCATTTCCAGACATGTTCTTCATTCAACTTAGCACCCTTACGGCTGGATGACCTCTAAGAGCTTGTCTGAAACCACTATCTCGTCCAGTGGGGCAGTGCTCTTAGAGGCTGTACAAACCTGTGTTTTGGTTGCAATGAATCAAGATGACAGCTAAAAATATCTATTGCTGTTCTTTCTCTCAGTTGTTACACACTAGTTTATCTTTCCATAGTTTGCAAAGCTCTTGAAGACAGAAATATCATTCTTAGGGCAGGGAATTATCCAGGGAAGAACAGGTGCTCTAAACACGTATATTTATATAATGTGCAAAGAGCTTGTTTGTTAATTTTTACAGAATGTGGGAAAACAGAATGAGTACGGCAAATCCCTTGTAATAGATGCATATAGGGTGACTTTATTTTGCCTTCAACTTGAATACCAGCTTTACTTGTACTAAAGCACCAAATAAGAGATTGTTTAAGAGATCTAACTAAGACTGTGAAATTAAAGTACCTTTCTGCATTTTATAAATGCCACACATTGAAAGACCAGAAGGAGGAGAGCTTTTAATCTTGTTTCCATTCTTTATTAAGATGCTTTGCGTAATTAGTTGTGTTTCTATTGGAATAAATAGTAATTTGGAATTCATCCAAATTGAAAACCTAAATGAAAAAGGAGCATTAGTGGTGGATTGCATGCTAAAAGAGGCAAACTTCTCTAGGGCAGATCTGTTCATGCAACTTGGCCCTGCTTAAATAAAATCTATAGAATCCATGTGGAATTTAATACGGAAAGTAGTACATAGGAGGGATGGGAATGCAAACGAAAACAGATTTTCAGCCAGAAGGGCAATTCACTTATAGTTTAATGAAAACCCCCTAAAACCAGACAGAATTATGTATGCTATGTTGAAATTTTATTTTAGAATTAAAAAGAAAGCCTATAAATAAATGCAAAAATATTACTGTGTATTTTATGTTATTGAATCCAATGTGTTTCAGGAGTGGCTGATGTAAGGACTTTGCCACATGAAATTATGCTGTATTCAGGTGACAGTATTATAAAAGTACTCTTGTTGCTGCTGTAGGGTATAGTGTGTCAGGGCTTCCAATTATAATTTCAACTTTGCAGCTGGTTGTTTGGCCCCTTTAAAGGGTTCAAAATGCATAAAATTTTCAGCTAGATTATTCAGGCTTATATGAATTATGAATAATTTTTCCTGCTGTCTTTTTTTTCTTTCCTTTTTCTTTTCTTTTCTTTTTAAACTAAAGATTTGAAGACATTAATCTGTGATGCCCATAGTGATGCTTTGGGGGGAAATGACTAACTTATTTTTTGTTTGAGGAAGTTGTTACTGGTAATGCACATTACCTTTCTGGGGATAAATATTTCATAAGGAGCTTCAGTGTGCAGACTTGTGTACGTGAACAACAGCAACACGGAAGAGATGGACTGGAATGACTCTGAAAGAACTGTCACATTCCATTGTGTCAATCTATGAGCTAGCATGTGCCTGAATAAACCTAAAAATTCTCTATGTTGGCTCCGGTCACATTTTGATTGTATGAATAATCCAGTTAAGGAAAGCAGAGATTATATAGTCTTGATAATTGATCAGAAATGGCATACTGGTTGATGCTGATTTTCATAATATGTCACAAAAATCGTGAGCAGTTTGCTTGACTTTCAGTGTCTAACAGTCTCATGACATAAGTGTGACAAGTGTGACAAGCGTGACACGGGAGAAACAGAAGGGAACTTGGTTTAGAACATGACCCATGGTGATTTATATGACAAATGCCAGAGGCCTCTAACTACATCTAGATTTAATAGTTCGTATGTTTATATTACATCTAAATAGACAAAAAGATGAAATACTTACTGAAAGTGTCATAAATTCCTGTTTATAGTGAGTGATGGAGGAAACACCTTGCTGGAAACCTGAATGACTCCTATGGAAGTTTTAATCTTCTTTGCTTATTGTTTGAATGATGTACTTTTCCTTTGTTTGATGGCAACAGGAAAGATAAAGATGTTTAGTGTTACAGCTTCACAACTTTTCTTAACTTCATTGGGCTAATAGTTTTCCATTGTTGAATTCTGTAGGAAGATGACAGAACCATGCTCTGTAAAACCATGCACCAATCTGCAAAGTTTCCTTCCTCCCAATCCATTCATGAAGGAACCAGCTACAGTTTTCCTAGTAATTTAGTCCAATTACAAGTTTAAAGGATTTTCTGTAAGACATTTAAATTGGAGGCTGTCAATTCAAGTACCCCACTTAATTTCACTTCTTGAAAATAGGACATAAGCTCTACAGTGCTTAATGATCTATACTAATATATTTTTTTTTAATTTCCAGAAATAAAATGGATACTAGTGCATTTTACTGATCAGTTGTAAAATGTCTGATACAGAAAACTAAGCTATCTAGGTAGACAAGTACTAGGCAAGTACACCTAGGAAACGCTGTGCTCACATGAATTCTGAAATAACCCTTTAGATGTATTGCTGTGTAGAGGCTCACTGCAGTAGATCAGTCTGGTTATCACAAAGGAGTAAGACAATTTTGCTAAGAACCACATCCAAAGGAAAGGTTGCACTTTCTTATAACAGGAATTATAGCTAGCACTGGACTATGGCTCTATCTCTGAATTCTTTTTTTATCTTGTGATCATCATTTCCTAACTGGAAACAATAAAATCAGCCGCAGTCTTGAAGACCCTTTGGCTATGAATCTTTGTAACAAAAGGATGGCATTCCAACTGTCTCCCACTGTGCCATCAGTACGTCACTTTCTCAAAACTCTTTTCTTAGTATAAAGGCATCACCTTAATTTCAAAGTAAGCTACAGTCAAAGTGCTTTCATACAAGCTTCAATTTAGGCTAAACACAGGGGAAATCGAAGCCTGCTGCATTATCTGTGTCTATGATACATCAGGCTAAGTGTGACAGCTAACTATTAGCAATACAAATTAAAATGCCTCCTTTAATGCAAGTAAGGTCAGAAATGAGTGCTGGGAAGTTCATAGGAGAAAGCCGAACAACAGATGAACACTTACCCAACTTCTGTGTCTTAGAGAAAAGTCAAGTGCTATTTCTTACACTTTTATCAGTTTGAAGCATGACAAAAATACAGTAGAATAAGACACAGCAACAAAGTCTAAAAGATTCATTGCAGATCATTTTGTCTTAGCCAATTGCAACAGGATATGCTGAGCTAGTTAGATCAGTATTCCCATCACTGAAACCAAATCTCTAATTAGGGGAGGCAGGAGATGCTTCATCAAATCCTTTATTCCTCCTAAACAAGATGGTTAAAGAGAAGAGACAGTGACAAAATAAATAATGCAACCTCTGGTTATAAAATATTGTGGTCATTTATGCATAAAGTATTCTGTGGAGAATTTGCCAGACTTGATCTGTAAACAGGATTGGTAGAGGTGCACAGATTCAGTTTTGGAGGACCCAGACCCTTGCTGTGTATCAAAAGTATGTTTGCACACATACATAAGCATAAAATTTTTGGCACTTACGACTGTGTTTGCAGCTGCCAAAATGATTTTACTGACAGTAAGTTTCTCCTACTGTGTTTCAGTAGCGGTCTTTCCAGAACTATTGCAAAGTACAGCTGTTTTATCCTGGATTCCTTCTTACTTTTTTACATTTTCTCTCCGTTCTCCTGTAACTGGCCACATGGCTACATGAAGTTTGAGAGTTTTTCCATATAAGCAACACCATCACATTTTGAAGATACAAAAAAGTTGTGTATTGTTACGGTCTTTTAATCAGTCTCTTCAATCTGTGACATACAGTAAAAAAAAACAAATATAAGACAATCATCTGCTGATTTTAAGAGCTAGGCAACTAAGTTCTTGGACCATTTTGAAAATTTCAGCCATAAATGATCCTGTGCCCCATGTCTAAGCAATTGTTCTCATCTAGCATTTCTTATCATCTTTTTTATGTTACTTTAGCTTCACTTTAGGCACAACCCTTTCATGTGTATAATTACCTCATACAATAATTTTATCATTGATATTTCAATAATAACTAACCTTTTTGATTGTTTCTTTTGCCAGTTTCACACTATGAATTTCTATGTGGCTTATAAATTGAAGGTGTTTAAACATGGGATGGTTTTGATCGCAAACGTTTTATATAGACAGGATCTAAGACAGAACAGCTTTCTATCCTTGCTCCAAAAATGTAGTACTATAATGACTCCTTCTGGGTCTGATTTGCCTTTGGAATCTGAAAATGTCAGATTTTCATTTTGTCAAAGACATCTGTAAAACAAAGTCAGCTAAAATTGCGTTTTGCATTATAGCAGAGTGAAGCCATGAATCACATGATAACACATTAGAGTGACTACTAACAAAGGACCCCATGGGGAATTTAGGAAAAGGTAGTTAAGCAATTAATGAAGATATTTAAAATCTTAATATGGCAGAGACAGCTTTGAAGGCAGCAAGGGATTAATATTTATTTAATAGATCATCAGATTCTGTGCCAAAAAAGAAATGTAACAGAAGCCACCCTACTCTGAATGCAAACATGCACAATTTGAAGAGCATTTTGTAGCAGCAGTTACATCACTGCATCATACTTTGTCATGCTAGATGGAAAAATGATCTTACCTTAAAGTGAGAGTTACAGTTGCTGCTTATTACTGTTGTGGCTGAAAATTACTTCAGTGATCCAAGCTCTATCACAATGTATTGAGTGCAATCTTCAAACAGAAAGGAACATATTGCTACTTTACAAAGGTGACAGGGGTTAGTTATACCATTAACAATAGACCACTGTGACTTCTCTGAAATTTTTAATGGGGTTTGTTGTGACTATCACCTGCTTTTTTAAGAATTTACATGTAGCAGAGTGCCATATCATAATTAATTTAAGTCTCTGCTAGGAATAGGAAGTGCAATGATAAAGCCACTTCTTAGAATTTTGTCATTTAAGTCCTTGAGGTTCAGGCGATGGCATAGTCTTATTCCTGGTTGTGAAACCATTTTGGTGGTTTGTTTTTGGATGCTAAAGATAGCTTCATTCCAGATCTGCTTTGAGTATAGTCTCCAAATGCAAGATAAGAGAAGCTTATAAAAAATCAACGTAAATGTATTTGTAGCATACCAGCAGGTTTACCTTGAAACATGTGATCCTCAAACCTCTGGACTGGAAAGGGCTATTCATAATTCAAGCTTTGAATCATCAGTACATCTCAGCTGATCTCAGTGGGATTTTGCGTGCACTCTGGGATGGAGTAGAGTATTTCTAATTGGAATGTTGACCATGGAAGTTGTGGATACTCTTACTCAGATCCATGGCTAATTGCATGAATATGATACAAAAGCAGGAATGACACTGTGCATTTTCATGGAGAACCTGGTATAGGATTGCTATCAGAAGAGTTAGATGTGTTCAGTGCTTCTTAGCTATTGGTTAAATAGATCCTTGGCTCTCCTGGTTGACGAAGGTGTCAGTCCATCACTGATGAGTACTGTAAATATCCTTTTGAAGGAAATTTGCAGGTCTTTTAAGAACTAAAAGTGGTGACAAGCCAATTGCAGTACTTCTGAACTTTCAAGTTTCCTGAATTGCCATCAGGTTGGATCTGTACACGATATGGATAAACTCAGTTTAGGCCATATTCTTCTTCTCAGCTGGACATAGGTCAAACTTCTATGTTAATAAGAATGATTTTCAGAAACCATTTATGGCTGACCACGACTAGCATCATCTCTGTGATGCAGCCTGTCAGGAATGCAAAATATTGCTTTAGAGTCCCATTCTTTCTTTTTGTAGGAGGCCTGGAAATCATTAACAGCTCATCTTCCTTAGTGGTATTTCTTCAGGTTGTTTAAACATTGATACATTGTCATTCTTCCCAGCTAGAGAATTGGTGAGTGTGGTGAACAAAAGCTCTTAATTTATTTGTTCCTTCAAACACAGGTGGTGCAATTGCCTTCTATCCCCAGCTCCTGGGAAAAATAAAACTTTGGCTAAAAGCTGACTTTCTTTAAATCAGATCAAGCAGAAGAGACCTAACAGGTGTCAACTGTTTCCTCAGTGGAAGTCACAGTCTTTGGCATCAGTGGTTTGAAATCTCAGGGCTGCACGGAATCCAAGATGAGTTTTTAGCATTTCTAAAATCAATGACAGATCAAAATACATTTGGCTATGTAAAACTGGAAACATTTTCTTTTGCCTGTGGGATGCAAAGTTTCTTTTTCTTTTTCCCTTGCCATTTGCCGCTGGAATCACTGTGATCGTTTTAGGCTTGGAAAGCTGTATTTTCTGTGGAGGAAGAATGGAGCTACCAGTTTTATAGTAGAATTAGGTTTTTCTGAGTATAAAATGTTTTTGTGAATTCTGCACTAGGTTTATTTTTTGGTATAGGCGTTACATAGCCTAGAAGCCACTCAACGACTTACTAAAATGACATTTCTGTGTATCCTTTCACTGAAAATTCATAAGGCCTTTCTGGTGAATGTTCTCCATATCTTGAAGTGACTCTCCCTTAGGTCTGACAGTTCTGATCTTGGCACTGTTTATTCTATGATGTTACATGTGTCCAATTTAATCTATCTTTCTACTGATTAGCAAGGGATTTAATATCAGCATTACAAAAAGTACTGGGAGTTAGGTGAACAGGGTCATGTTATGATTAGATTTCTAATCTTTATATTAGCATAAAAAATTATAAATGAAGGTACGCATACATACATACGCTTAGGAATGTTATGTGGTAAGCTAATGCTCAGCAGATGTACACTTAGTGTAGCTGAGCTGAAAATTCCTGCAGTCCATGGAGATTTTTATGATACACCCCTCATGAAGAGCTGGCAGTTTATGCCTCAGATATATTATGTTCAGAATCCACAGTTGATGCCATAGGTGTTTTAATTAAAGCCCCATGCATGTTTTCTTTTTCTTTAACACTTATTTAAATGTAATTATCAAATCCAAAAGTTTCATAGCCAAAATAAATAAACACTTACCTTAGCTGGATTTCCAGTAAAGCACCTACGGTACGTTTAGGGAGTTTCATATGCAGAGGTACAAAGCTGGGAAAACCACAGACTATTTCCACTGTCTTATCAGCTACCCATGTGTGGAGAATCGTACAGGCCTCCTAACAGTGCAGTAGTACAAAGATTGTTGGCATTATTTTCTTGATGACAGCTAGTTTTTGATCAGTTCTGTACAAATTATAAAATCATAATACAGAATGCATCTAAAAACATTAGATGAGCAATTCTTTACACTTACCATTGGTATCACAGCAGACTGAATAAAAAAAACAGTAGCGAGGCAGAATGGAAAGCTAAGACTCAACAGTTCTCACTGCACCATAACTCTATGCAATAGTGATGAGGTAGATTTTTATTTTTTTTGAAACCTATGATTAGTATATAACAGATTTTTTACTTTTTAAATTTTAGACCTTGATTTTATTATGCCCACTGTTTAAAGCCCAAGCAGCATTTGTTTTGAACACATTGATTTAAGGAGAATTCCTCAATAAACAGTTGATGATGGCATACTTTAAAAACAGACATACTGGTATGCATACTGCTTTGCATATATCATTCTATTTTAAGTGACTGTCTAAAATTTATTAAGAAAAATAATGCATTTATAACATGGTAAATTTAGTAACTACCACTATGCATCCCTTATAGGATCATATGCTAATGAAAAAGATGCTCTAATAATTAGGCCTGAAGCCTGCTGAATATAACACCTTCCAATTAGCACTCCCTGGCTTGAATACTACCATTAACATTAAACAACAAAGACAAAAATGGGTATCAATTCACATAATAGAAAATAATTGATGAAGTTGGAGGGTGTGATTATTTGTGATTACTTTACAGTCATGCACAGAAGTAAGAGAACTGCAGTTAGTAGTTAATCTCTGGCTACCTCTTTGAAGATAATGAAATTGGCTTCCTACTGATGATTATTCATTAACAATTAATTCTTTCTTGGTGATCTGCTTCATTTTCAGCTTCTCACCACAAACATGCAATGGAATAATTACAAGTGGAAATGAAAAAGCAATTAGTGGCAGATAATGCCAACATCTGATTAAAAAACAGTAAAACAGATTAGCAGTTCGGTAACTGCAACTCTGCTGCCTTCAGCAGGGAGATGTAAGTTACCCAGCAATATTACAGTTCAAGCTGTGTTTCCCTTTTATTGCTTCCCCTACATCATGGTCTGCCACATTAACTGCTTTCTTTTATTCTTGGGGACATTGACTTGTTGTAAATAATTTCTAAAGATTAAGTATTATTTGAGATGATTTGTCGTTCTTCATGCTGAGACTCTCAAGAAAGAAGGAAAGAAGTACTTAAATCATTTATTGTGGTTACAAGCAAATGTAATAGGGTTTTTTGGAGGTGAGGGTGGCTAGAGATTTGTTTAAGTGCAGTGTCTGGAGACAAAGATTTTGGACGTTAAACTGCCCTAACTTGAAACTGTTTTCTCTTAAGCTAGAGAAAACAACAACTATCTTATAGTTAAGCAAATGATAGTTATTTTTGTTGTCACAAGCTTAGCCTGTTTTTTGGAACATGTATTATAATGTTACAGAGTCTGCAAGTTGTCACCACAGAAATTCAAAATGTATGTTATAATCTTTCTACATTATGGATTATATATATCAGCGCTACCTAGAATCTCATAAATACTGAACACTTGCTTAGCAAGAAATCCAGCTAAGCAAATAAATGCCTAGCAGAAAATCTGGGACGTATAGGGATCTGAGACTTGAACCTAGAGCCCCTGTTGCATACATGAATCAAAGGGACTGAAAAGAAAAATTCAATAATCCCAGGATGCATTTCCATGTTGCTAATGCTTCAGCAGTGCAAGTTCTCATCCCCCAGGAAGAGTTTACGTGGCCACTCTCCAGACTGAGTTCGTGAAATGATTGTTTTCCAACAGGTGGCTAAGCAGTGACTTGTTAAAACCTGATCATTCACCAACAGGTGAATCAGCACAGCTGCTGAGGTGGGCAAGCAGATGTGTTAGTGGCAGGAACCTCAATAACCACTTGGTCAGAACATGGCTGGTAAGACGGAACTACAAGTTATGTTATCTTTCAGTTCAGAGTAAGCACAAGTCGATGGTATCATAGGCATATGGCCCCTTGGCTATTTTTCAAAACAAAGAACAGAATTTTAGGAGTTCATGTTGTTTGGTTAGTTTTAGAGCCCGACTGTTGTGTTTTCAAAATGGATGACTGCACACAACTTGTGTTTAGAGATTTCTGTGAGGGGAAATGAAAATGACCTCTGAGCACATGGAGAACAGTGGTTTTCATGGTGTTTATTTAAAGATTTTATTTTTTTAAGTTTCCTTAAAAAGATGCATGATATAAATGAGCTAAAATATTTGTGACAAAATCATGCTTTGCAATCAATAATCTCCTTCTCTATCCTAACTACAGTTAGGATATGCTAAGAGGATAGTTTTTCTGTCACTTTCACATCCTCTGTCTTCTGTCTCATTTTGTCCTTTTTCCTTACTTGCTTGCAGAAGTCTTGGCAAAATCTTTTAAAAAACCTACACCTTCTCTCCTGACTTCCCTCTCTCTGTCTCTTGTTTACTCCTCACATTCCCTGCAGAAGGTTTACTTACTTTTACCTTATCATTGATTCTTGAAACTTTTGCTATTTGTTCCCATTTCGTCACTTTCCTATCTCATCAGCTCTTTCCTTCGCCTTTTCCTCTTGTGCATGAAGAAGTAACTTTATTTCCCCTATTCTCCACTTATTTCAGAGCATGTCTGTCCCACGTCTAGAAATTCTCTATGTGAACTTTTGACATGCGTTCTCCTGGGGACCTTAGATGTGGGTTATTACAAAACTGCTCTTGAATTTTTGAAGGAACCTTTGTCAGTCAGATCTGAGATATTGTGTTCTTCTCTTCCTTTTACATACCTAAATTCTTATCCTACATCTATTACTATGGGAACTGGGCAACATCAGGAAAAACTTCCTTTTTCCTTTTTACCTTTTCTTTTTACCTTTTAGCAGACACAGCATTACCATTTTCTCTGTAACCTAGACTTTCAGCCAACTGTATTATCCATAAATGAATAAGGTGTCATATATGTGAGATAAGAATTAAAAAGAAGCAACAGCATATTTCCCTTCAGAACAAAGCAGTATTTTCTGTCCAGAAAAAGCTTTCATTTTGCCCTTTATTGATGTGAATAGCAAATCCTGAAATAAAACCTGTAAAACCCACAGTAAAGGATTCTAACCAGATACTCTAACCACATATTTAGTGCTGTATGAACTAGTCAGACCCATCAGTCATATTTCTCGTGAGACTGATTAAGGGCGTTGCTTGTGAAAGGAATTGCTTAAGTGCCATGTTTCTTCCATTTAGTAAACTTCTCATTTTGGAAAGACTTTCTTTGTGCACCTGAAAGGGATTGCTAACTTCCATGTAACATTGTCACTGGAGTTCAAGTGGCATTGCCATGTGTAAACTCTTTGTTAGCACAACCATCATTCAGTTATAAAAGAATTTCTTGTACTAGGAATATAAATTTAGATTTTTTTTAAAGAAAAATAATATATTTGGAAATTTTTTGCATGTGCTTTTTTCACACTTGACTGACATTTTGACACATGCTAGTGTAAGCAATGCTAGGAAATACGTCGGTTACATTCAGATCTAAAAGAGAGGAAGAAATTCATAGAAACGACAAGGCTGTGCGTCGGGTAGTTTTGACTGGCTGAATCTGTGCCCTGTGTACTGCAGCTGTGTTATTGACACTGGAAAAGCACTTTCAGGCCAAAAATTGTGTCCTAAGAAAGCGCTTGAAAGTTTAAATTTTTATTTAAGATGTCAAATCTACCATTTGCCATACAGTTATAGCATTAAGATAAAAATTCTCAGCAGTAACAAGATGGCCATTTAATTGGCAATAACCATTAAAATAATAGGGTCCTCAAACATCAGATTAACTTTGCTAGTACATTATCATATTCTGCATCGGTCTTCATCTTCCTTTCATTTTGTAATTCATGGTTCAAATCTCTATTAATGCAGCACACTTACTTAGCATTTCTGTAGTATTTAAGGTATTAGATGTTTTGAAAAATTCATTAAAACTAATCTTATCTTTGGTAAAAGCCCATCCACACACCTTTCGAAGCTTCATGAGCTGAGCGTGTGTGATCCTGCATGGTTCCCTAGCAGCAGCAGTAAGCGTCTGGTGTTTGCAGCACAGCTCTGATGCTTCCCATCCAGAGTGACTACTTGTCAGACATAGATATAGCAAGTCAGTATTACATTTCCCTATGAACAGGCACATTTCCCATACTAACCTACTGCCATAATTCTTTTTCATTTTTTTGTTACATTGCCAAACGCATGTAGGGATAATCCTGCACATGACTCCCCTCACACCAGTGCATCCTTTGTGTGATGGGACACCTGTTCCTCACTACTGAGTTTCATGGGTTGGGCTTCTGATAACTTGAGAGATTACTAACCTGTTTTAGAGATCAAAGGCAGTGGGTTTTTATCAGCGACCTTCCCGGAAGTATGGTTAGGCAATAGGCAGGTGACTGAATCATTTCTGAAGTAGTAGAAATGCTACCTGACCTTTCTTCTGCCTTGGGCAAGTCCAGATCTCCACCTACCTGCTGAATGTCTCCTTTCTTTCCTAGAAGGGTTTAGAAGGGAAGAGCTATAGTTTTTCTACAGAACAAGAAATGCTTCATGGAGCAGAGGGTAGAATTTGTATGGTGCTGAGTTATATGGTCATCCAAGTCTGTGGTTATTGTCGAGAACAGGTTTTAGGTCACACAAATGAAACCAAGACTGCTACCAGACTGTAGCAAGCTGTCAAAAACAATAGCACCCGCAAATACATTGAAATATTCAGGATTTCTTCTTTTATTGGCAAAGTTGTCTCCATTGCACCCTCTAAAACCACTTTCTCATTATCCTTAGCCCAGCTGCCAGAGATTCTGGTACATATTTTTCACGTGTTCTCTTCTGTATCATGCTCAGCAGATTTCATTTTTGAAAATCTTACAGATGACATGTTTTGTGTATAATCCAAAATCCACCTACATCTATAGTTTGTATTATCTTCAGATTAAGGCTTTCTTACTTTGAGAGACTTGCAGCAGTGCATTTTGCACTCTCTTCTTTTCCCCTGTTGAGCTTGGCGGTGATATTTCACAAAAGCAGAGGCAGATAAGAGTCTGTTGCAATAAAGGCTCAGTACTTCCTTCAGACATCTCAGAAAGACTTCTCAGTTTCCATTGTTGTCACTAGGAAATGAGAAGGCACTGCATCTCAGACAGCCAACCTCTTGTTGTCCAAAGCCTTATTTGTGTCTCATCTCCTGCTATTTCTTCTCTTTAAATTGTAACTGTGACAGTTTTTGCTGCTACTGGAACTGTCAGACCACATCAGCCAAACCACATCTAACTTCTTAAATGACCTTTCCTTCACCTCCATGTTAAAAACAAACTTTTTTATTTTGTCTTTTAATGTCCAGTGTAGCTTGAATCTTCTCCCCCACACACAGGTAGAACAGGGAAAAAATCCAACTGTTTAGAGAGAAGTTATGTGGTGAAGGCTGGAAACAGCAAAAGAACAAAGCTAAGGATTAACATCTAAGCTTAAACCCACCATGACAAATCACTGGTCCTAATACTTAGATGTCAAAATGTTGTTTAAGGAAGTGACTGTAATGCATAACACAATAATTTTGGTACTTGAAAGACTGTTACTGGCCTTGCATGTTTTACTTATCTTCAAAGTTCACTGTAGATTACTTTGGAATAAAAAAGAGTCTCAGGTAGGACAATAACTAAAATAATCAACAGAGATAACAGCACACAAAATCCAGTAAGATGCATGTTGTATTGTGATTTGTTTGTCTTACTAGCATAGCACTCTGATTTCAACATAAAGGAATATACCAAGTCAGATAGACAACCTTTTCTTTGTGTCTGTCTGATCTTAGGGACTAAATAATTTATTGTACCGGTCACTATTCACAGACAGCGCCAGGGACCGGGACCAAGAAAGTCTACAGATGAAAGAAAGTGAAGAAAATACACTGTCAGTGAGAGGACGCTCACTTGCAGAGGACTGTGAAAACAGATCATACTCTATCAGGCTGTACACATACTGAGTGGCAAGTGGTACAGAACTCAGCTACACATTTATGAAGGAGAGGAGTTCCTCAGTACAGAAATGATTTTGCCCTATGCAGCAGTACTGCCCCAAACACTGTGTATTGATAGAGGTGTATGGGTAACTGTCCCTTTAAGAAGCTTAATCGAGAATGTAAAATAGCCTTGAACTTTCTTGTTAAAGTCAGGAGCTCTCAGTGTTTCACAAACTGTTTAAACTCTGTGGATCTTTTTCCTTCTCTCACAAAATCTGTTTTCCATTGAAGTGATGATTACCTTTTCTTGTATTAAATATTCTCCATAGTTACAAGCTCAGAGATCTATTAATTACCATCTGAATTGCCTAAATCCTTAGATTAGGCTGGGAGTTATATTTATTGTTAAGAAGTGCAAGCAATATTGTAGGAAACTCATGCACTTTACTAGGTCAGTCTACAGTAACATCAGAGTAAATGTAGGAACCATCAGCATGCACAAATAGCATGTTACTCATAACAAAGCAAACCAAACTCCACCCAAAACCCCATCTCTCACTATAATATGCATGAATGTAGAAAAAGTAACAAAAACAACTTTTTTGGTTTGTATACTTGTTTTGTTTAGCACATAGTTGCTAAGTGTTTTTATAAGTAGCTCATATATATAGATAAGATTAAAACAGGTGCTTAACTGCCTTAAAGTTAAATCAAAGGGGGGAGGGATGAAGTTCATAGCTGAGCTGTTTTCTAGATTTTCTGGTGCCCATAGTGTGAACGGTAAGCCTATAAAATAATGTGTTCCTTTCAGAAAGCCTGGCTTCTCCCTGAAACCAAAGTAAAGCTCTGCATTTCCCAAAGGAAAAATGTAATCCTCCCCTTTTCGAAACAGTAGAGGAAGGACCCCATAACTCTCTTTGAGTTATACACTGTGCGTCCTTGGGTATTAGGTGAAATGATTACCCTTTGTTACTGACTGGGCAGTTTTCCTAGGGACTGTCTTTTATCCTTCACCACCTAAACCACATGTTCAAAATAAAGACTGGGATATGCAGAAGAGTCATAGAATAATACAGGTTTTAAGGGACCTCAGGAGGGCTCCAGCCTAGCTTCCTGCTCAAAGCAGGATCAGCTCTCAGATGAGACTCAGGGCTTTATCCAGCCAGGTCTTGAAAATCTCCGAGGATGAGAGCTCACAATGTCTCTGGGCAATCTTTTCCAGTGCCTGACTGTCTTCATGGGGAAGACGTTTCTTTCTCTCTGGTTTCAACTTACGCCCGTTGTCTCCTGTCCTTTGCCCATGCACCAGTGTGAAGAGCCCAGCTCTGTCTTTTTTGTGACCTCCTCATAGGCCTGAGCAGGCTGCTGTGAGGTCCCCCCAAGGCCGTCCCTTCTCCAGCCTGGAGAGGCCCAGTCCTTCAGCGTCCCGCAGCAGGTGCTTCAGCCCCCTGACCGTCGTGGTGGCCCTCTGCTGAACTTGCTCCAGTTTGTCGGTGTCTTTCTTGTATATGGGGGCCCAAAAGTGGATGCAGTATTTTAGATATGGTCTAACAAGTGCTGAGTAGAGGGGGGTAATCACTTCCTTCAGTCTGCTGGCGGTGCTCTTGTTAATACAGCTCAGGATGCTGCTGGCCTTCTTTTCAGCCAGGGCACACTGCTGGCCCATGTTCAGCCTGCAGTCCACCAGGACCCCAGGGCCTTTTCAGCAGAGGTCCACTCCAGTCAGTTAGTTTTCCACCTGTATCATTGCAGGGGGCTCTTCCTTCCCAGGACTTTGCATGGTCCTTCAATTTCCTAGGATTCCTGCCAGCCCATTCCTCCAGCCTGTCTACTTTGCCTTGCCCCTGAGCATATCGACTGCTTCCTCTCCAATTGGTGTAAACTGCAAATAACTGAAATATCTTAAATCAAAGTTAGGAATTGGGCTCCTGGCTCTCTACCACCTGAGCCCTCACATGATTTGAGTCCACAGGTGTTTGGTTTTTTCCATGTAAGTTCCCAATAGGCACTTTAAGTGCCCCTGAGGATGCCCAAAGTGCTGCCACCTTTGCCTGGAGCCTATGTTGCACCTATGTCCAGTCAGGCAGAGGAAGCAGCCATCCATCTGCCCACAGCCACTGTGGATTCCCCCAGGAGAGCATGAGGTTTGCACAGGACACAGCAGCCCTAGCTAATGGCTATATTCATTTGAAAACGTCAGCAATGGCTGTGTAGCAGCAGCTCCCATTTAGATAATATTAGATTTAGATAATAGATTGGCCCTCAGTCTAAGTGTGTTAAAGCATTTATTTAGGATTTAGTTGATTTGCTTTCATACCTTTTCTGTATGAGCACAACCAATCTTCAAGAACCACTCCGTAACTGCTGAAACCAGTAAGTATTTTATCACTAGCCAGACTCTGGTGCTATTGAAATCAGTGATGAACTTTTGCCCTTAGAAGGCTTACCGTTTGCATTTAACATTGACTCTGTATATCACCTGGTTTACAATTTGGAAGCCAGTGGAAGAGTAGACTTCCCATTGTTATAGTTAGTTTACTCTATTAATTTATAATCTAAATAATAAGACTCTGCAGACTGTAATTCAAAAAAGTAAACACAGAATTCTCCTTCTTAGAGAAGTACCGTCTAGCATTTTCTGTGAAATGAAGTGCAATAATTTGTACTCTAGCACTTGTTTTCGCCGCCCCTGTTTCTGTATGGTCACTGCAAGTCAGGATACAATAAGAGGTTATGTTTTTAATTTATTTAGTGACTCAGAATTTTGAGGCAAGGATTGAAGCAAATATTTCTTGCTATAAAGAAAGTGAGAGCCAGATCTTCTCTAGGGTTCACTTGATAGATTTGTTCATACATTTGCTGTTTTCCCTTAGAAGACAGGGCTGAAGTCTTTCTGAGCCTAACGATAATCTCAGCTCCTTCCCTTCCAGTTTATTTGTTCCTTAAGTGTTCAGCTCTTAGATTCATTTCAGCACAAATCCTGCTTAATTGTGAGAAGCTCTTCCTAAAAACCTGAAGTCTCACACAAAGGAAACATCTCAGCAGCTGACTGAGTCTGTGAAAATTTTTTGAAAATAAGACAGGAGAAAAACAGGAAACAGTTTTGAAGTTCTAAATATTGATCTGCTCAAAGCTTACATACTCTCCTCACACTTCCAGTAGGGCATATCCCATTCCCCACTTAGCATTTGTTTTAAAGATTTTTGTAGCCTACAAAACACTCTTTGCTGGTGTTGGGACAGGTATTTTTTTATTTCTACAACACAATGTGAGATTTCACAGCTCTTTTATCACATTAGAGAAGTCCCCCCATGCTGTGCATCATGATCATGCAGACACAAGGAAATGAAGCTTACCAGGTTACCCAAGCACAGCTGAAGGAACAGAGTGTACTAAAAATACATGTATACACTCTACAGTTACATATGTGCACACAGATACTATGTTGTTTTGCAAGATGGAAAAGAAAAATCTTTGCACCAAATGAAAACACTGAAAATGAAATGACAACAGCAGCAGATGCTAAAGCAAATCATCTAATTAAGATGATTTCATCAACCATTTTAAAAGCCATTTAAAAAAGCAATATAATACTAAGTCACCAGAAGAAATGTTGATTATGTTTGCATATAGAGGCATAATAAACCTCTAGCTGCAGCTGCCCTTTCAAGCATGAAAACAAATGCTGCTTTTAAAACTGTTTTTTTATCCAGCTGTGCTTCACATACTGTTAAAGAATAGTATACACACAAAAAAATTCTTAAGAACTGTAACCCACAGCCAGGAAGATTCAATTCAAATCAACAGAAGCTTTTGCCTAGGTCAGGACTGCAGTATTACTTTCGTACAGTGTGGAAAATAGCTTCATTTTGGCAGAGAGAAGAATTTTCAAACCTGTTTGCAAATATGTGGAACCTCATTTTCACCTTGTATTCTCTTGCACAAGTGGGCCAAATTCTATTCTCAAATCAATCTGAATCAAAGAGCCAAGAAGAAGACTGAAAGCGCAGTTAGAGTCTGTATTTTAAGTCTAATATTGACTTAGAATTAAAATCAAAAGGCAGAACTTTGCCCTGATCTCTTAGAATAACCTTATTCTAAAGTATCTTCCTCCCCTCTCATTTTTCCTCTTCCTTTCATTAATACTGTAGAGTGCAGTACTGGGTTTTTACTGTTCACTGCTATTCTTACTGTTGAGTGTTTGGCATGGGACAGGTGCACAGGCTGCCTCCTTAGCGCAGTGCTGTACACATTCTGCTTCCCCTTTCACTAGATTTATAGCTGGGAGCGCTCTTGCCTCAGTGTCACTTGCTGAGTTTTTGATCCCTGCTGTTGCCCGCTTTATTTTACAATGGCTGCTGAATAAAATAGTAGGTATTCAGTAAAATATTCAAACTGTATATACTCCACTCTCTTCTCTCTATTCTCCATGATATCCGGTTCCCTCTGGAAGTCATACAGGGCTGTTTCGTTTCTCCAAGTCCTCCAATTCATTTTGTTTTCTTTGCTTCTTTTAATTGCTTCTGTAAGAATATATCTTTAGTGCTTCCAAAGGAATCTACAAATGCACATTCTGCTTTGCAAGAAAAGTAAGACTTTTGGTTTTTTTCTGTGAATGTTACATTAAAGGGTAATAACTCTGAGTGATGTCTGTTTTCTTTTAACCCCTCTGCATAGCCTGTTTATCTTTGTCAGTTTTCCTTTTATTTGAATCCTCCTTCCTCAAAGCAGAGCATTACAATTTTATCCCTTCAGAGGAAGATGACTAGACTCTTTCCAGCCCCTATGCTGTCATGACTAAAGATTTCAGAACAAATTTTTTCCCTCTCATCTTTGCCCCAGTGATTGACTACAGGTACAAACTACTTTTTTCTTTTCTTTTTTTTCATCTTTGCAGAGTAGTTTGTCACAGTATGAGGGAATAAGCAGGCTCTTCCTAATGCCCTCTGGAGGTGGTTGCTTGGGAAAGAAGAGTAGGGACAGAAGTGACGTAACTAGATGGTACAATAAAAGAAGTGTGATAGAAAAAGTTCAATAAAGTGAGGGTCCAAGGAAAAAATTTGGTTTTCACAGATGGCATTCTCTGGCTATAAAATTCCTCCATAAGAAACTCCAGCTGAGCTTCTCAATGGGTTTGCCAGATCATCAGGGCTCACTTGCATGTTTTTTGTATGGATGTTTTTCAGATGGAAAAAAAAACATTTTGAGAAAGTTTTCATTTATCCCTCATCCTTACTGAATCAACTTGCAGAAAATGCATGGAGCAGTAACAAGCCTTGAGTGAAAAGACACTAAAAATCGTGTTACGACTGTGTATGCTGCTTACAAAGTATTATTAAAATTTATTATTTTCAGAGGTTTCCTCAGCAACAATGTGGAACAAACAAGCCGATGCTGAGAACGTTCTAATTAGAGCCCAAGCAGAATGTTTCCCCTTTCTACTGACAGGTGGTCCCTTGGACACTCACAGGTCCACTGACACTAGAGCTGCTTTTTGGCGAGAGCCTGCAGGTAATCACTGAACTGACAGTGACTGGGAAACCTAAAAATATGCTGTAAATCAAAAAACTGTGCAGAGGCAAGTTCTCAGAGGAATGCCACCACTCTCTTGGTGAAGGCAATTAGATTTTGCCAAAGAAAGGAAACTCCAAAGCTGTTCTCACTTTCATCAAAAGGAAAGGGGTGCATCCAGGACACCCTCTTGGTGCTGAGAATGAGAAGGTTTCAAGGTTACCATTGTTCTAGTTACCATTAAAAACACCACTAGAAGGTTGCTTGGTCATTGAAAAACCACGGCTAGAAGAAGGGCTAGTGCTGGAGATATGTTGTTTCCTTCAAAATGCATCAGAGGAAAGGAACAACAGAATTTTTAAATAGCCTGAGTCAATTCAGTTAAAAAAATGGCATAACAAGTGCTAAAATGTTTATACCTGATGGAGGGAAAGAAATTGCAACCAGGGGTTTGGACCTGATAGATTTGTGGCAGACTGTCACAGCTGTGAGATGGGGCTTCTTTTCTGACTAACCACTCCCTTGCAGTTTTTAGCTGATTAAGGAAAGCCAGTCTACAGTTGAAGAATGTGAGTCAGTCACTGTGCCTGCTGTGGGAGCAGATATTTCTTGGTATGTTAGTAGACAGCAAAGATAGATAGCTTCCTCACAGAGAGGGAGAGCTCCTCTTTAAAAGTAATTCTTGGTGACTTGAGGTGAGAGTTTTCTCTCTCAGGAGGAGAGGCAGACTCTTTCTCTGCTACCGTAAGAAAGTATAGTAGCAACACCTCCTAACTGGAATTAGTTTGTCTCAGTAAAGAAAAGTTCAGATGAAACTACAGTACTGGAATTTAAATTTTGACAACACACAGATTTTCGGATAAGCAACATTTTTCGTAGTTCACTTGTACAATTCAGCAAAGCCCTATCAATTATATTAAAACTCAAAATTTATATTTGAAAATCAAGTGTTTTCATCAAAAAATTGTCTATGTATTTCTTCAACAAAAGCCCACACCTTTTTCAAAAGAAAAAGTTGTTTCAGTCCTATATCTTAATGGTACATAGATTTTGTTCTGTTGTTAATTTTAAGCTAGCGTCATTAAGCTGGGGTTTCTGGATGACTGTGCTAATCCTCATTTAAATGGATTATGAGGTCACATCACAGAAATGAAACTGGTTAAAATGACTAAGATCTCTGAATTATTAGCATATTTCTCAAACAAATAGGCCTGTAAAGCCTTCAAATTGTCTAGTTACCAGTTAATACAAACTACTTTTCAACAGAGTTGAGTAACAGAGCAGAGCAGAACTGTGCCTGTGTAATCTTGAGTGCCTGTCTGGATGCTGGGAGGAACTGGTCCCCCACCCTTGGGCTCGCCTGGTGCTGTGGGCTGGCACGAGGACTATGGGCTGGTTCTGCAGAGGATGCTGTGGCAGAGGCAGGTTAGGGCAACATAGTAGCTTGCTTCTTCACAAGTGTCTTCAAACAAAATGACATTTCATAGACCTTTGATTGTATACCAGCTGGGTCACAGACCAGGCTTGCTGATGCTATACACATTTACAACCAAAAATAGCAATCTCATTAATTAGAATGACTCCACGACTGAGTTGGACAGTAGCTGAGCAGTGTCAATAGTGGTGTCTGCAGCATTAGGAATAAATCATCTGTGTTTGTGCTGGACCCTCTATTGAGAACCTGAAGTGAGTATGAAATAAGGGTGAAATTCTAGAGGAGGAAAAGCTAGTTTGGAAAGTGGGCAGATAAGTTAAAAAGCTCATTTTTTAAATTTAGTGGTGAAGATTTAGTGGTGAGGTGTCTGTGGTCTATGTTGTGTGTGCATTCAGCAATGTTTTTTTACCTGTAAACACGTGACTGTACATTTGTTGCAGCAGAGGTAGAAAGGCACAAGCCCTACCATTTCCTCTCCTGCAGAGCTGGCATTTGTGTGTTTTTGTCTGATGAAGGTACTTTAGTGAGGACAGTCTGCTGAAAAGTCACTTGCAGCATCACTGGAAGATCAAAAGAAAGAAGTCTGTTCTCCTTTTAGTTCGCATATGAATATGGCTGGTTCCCATAAAGTAATGCAATTGAGGTTTTCTTTAACGTCACTCATTCTTCCCCTGCCTATCCCTTTTGGCTCAAATAAACTCATAAGCTGTGGAGAGAAAACTGCACTCTGGAATTGCTGAGCTCTCTAGGACCTGGCGATGGGTGACTGAAGTATTAGATGCAGGGAAGAGATGCTGACACTTTCTGCAGACTCTGGCTTTCACAGAGGTGATGGCACTTAGCAATGCAGACAGGCTCAGTGTTACAGCTGGGTGAATAAAGAGCAAAGGTTCAGAAACTTGCCCAAACATTAGGTGAATTAGCTACGTTCTTCTCCATGACATTTCCATTTTGCAAGGAAACACTGTATTATGGAGTCTGGCACTCCAAGAGGTCACAGACTCTCCCAAAAATGAATCAATGGATTTGACTTTCCATTTTGTTTGCACAAATGTCAGCAGAAAGTTGGCTTCAGATCAAATTTCACTGGCTGTGCTTGAGTGCTCTTCTAGTGAGACTGAAAGAATTACTATGTGATTTCTCAAACTAGATATAATTAAGGACCTTCAGTTACCATTTTTGTGGACCACGGCAACTGCACAATAGTCTCGAAGCCTTAAGCATTTCAGAAGCTTCCCATAAACTTGCAATTAAATTTAGACGTAGTCCCCATCTTTGCGGTTCAACATATTAAAACACAAACACTCCTCCCTCCCCCAAGATTCTGAGATGAAGATAACATCTGGCAACTTTGCTTTCTATGGAAGAAGTAAGGCTTGAAATAAAAATTTCTATGGAATTCCTCTGGAAATAGAATGATCTCCCCCAGGAACAACCACCTTTCTTTACTGCTTCAAGTGCACAATGAGTTTTTTAACATTTCTAACAGAAATAGATAGCAACAAAGCAAACCAACCCATGCCTCCACAATGCTTAAACAAAAACAAATTCGTCAAACATAAACCCTACCAAAAAAAGCGGCTTCACAGAATACACACCTCCCTCTAGTGAGAAGATGAGAGAAGAAAAAACTGAGAGGTGTTATTCACATCATTTAATGTTTTCCTGTAAGTGCCTGCGAAGGTGATCACTTAAGAATATATACAGAATATCATTTTGATATCCACAATGTATTGCCTGAGAACATTTGTCTAATATGTTTAAGTAATGAGTAAGTTTGAGGAAACAGTATGATGACAAGAGGCTAAAAAAATCAAAGCTGTTAAATGAGAATGATCCATCTAGCAACTTGTAAAAGCTGGTTACAATTAAGATTCTTCTTAAATCCTCCCAGTCTATACATCTACATAGCAGTCTATGTAGCAAGCATAGCACAAAGGATATATCTACTTTAAGTTAAGATCTCTGTAGTGTTATGCACAATTTAGGATGGGTTCAGGGAATTCAAACACATGGGAAAATTATTAATCAAAAACAGTTTTAATCATGCTCAGACTCAAAAGCCAAGCCTGCTTCATTAAAATAGAGACACTTCCTCAAATACACACTGAACCTTGCATATCACTTTGGAGTTTCAGTGGGTGGGTAACTTTACTACTTTACCACAGCCACCCAGACAAGGGGGCAATAAAGATTTCAGTCTTGTTCTTCATAATGCAGTGACAATGTAAAATAATCCTACTGCAACACATTAGCATCACTGAGAAGAGCTGATTGGTGGCTGCAGGCCAGTAAATCCATTGATTCATTTTTAGGAGAGTTTGTGACCTCTTGGAGTGCCAGACTCCATAATATAGTGTTTCCTTGCAAAAATGGAGTAGTAGATTAAATACACCCTCAACAAGGGTTCAGTTCATGTGATTTCTTCAACACTTTCCAAAACCAGGGAAAAAAAAAGTCAGTCAGTTATGGCCAGTGTTGAATTATTAGGTGCAGTCTTCACCTCAGAAGCTATTTCTTGATGCTACTGTTCAGAGATCCTATTTCGTCCAAGGTATTCCCACTTCTCAATTTTCAAAGATCTCCACATGCATCCTTTTCCGCTTAGCGCAGAGTTGCCCAGTCTGTCTTTGCAATGCCAATGTCCATCACCTTGACTCAAGGTACTTGAAACACTCTATACCTATTCAGAAATGCAATTGAAAGCAAACGTACACAAAAAAGCCCTCAACTTGAAGCTGGAGATGAATTCTTCAAGCACTTCACTGATTATTCTGAATGAAAAGCAGAGGGTACCGTACTTGAAGTGAGACAGTGGTAAAGAAAGAAATATTTCTGTACTCAGCCTTTGATCTAACTTCCTATAAATAGTAGCTACAATGATGACAGCTTATTTTCAGAGAGAAGAAAGAAGGGAGGAGAAAAAACAAATGTTACCATCTCCTGATGAGCATCCATTATTACTAGTCTTAACTATACAATCTGCAATTCTGGCAAAAAGTATCACCAGTCTTATCAGGATACTGAGGACTGTTTGGATTCTTTTCCAGTGCTCTGTATCAACACCAAGAATCTGTGGGCCCTTAGGTACCTCTTCAGGCTCTGTTTTTCCCCATATGAAGCACTACTGGCTACTAAAGTCAGGCTGACAAAACATCCTTAACTAACAGTAAAGGAAATTACCCTTAAGCTCCCCAGCAACTAAACCAAACTTGCTGAGCAATCATGCTGCCTACTGTTGCAGGAATCACAGTGATCAGGGAGCATGATATCCACCCAAACCCCACACTTTGCAAGAAGTGTGTGGAGCAGTTCCTTAGCCCATATTCTACTGAGGCTACTGGTTTGGACAAGTGGTGTGGTATGGGGTAAGTGCCCTAGCTATCGTGGTTACAGGTGATTTATTTCTTCATTGAAATGGTGAAGAGGATCATGTCAGAGGTGCTGGTCAGAGGAAATAGCAGAAGAAAGGCTTATAGAGTAGGTGTATTGTTGCTCAAGGCTGTAGTACTGGAGGCATGTGATTATCAATTCTTAGCTTGTTATGAGTATGAAAATATTTAAATCTGAGCTTACATAGACCTTAAAACAGTAGAAATAAAGAACAGTGTTCAATTTTTAACTCATGTTTTCTAAGCTGATATTTTTTAACTTGATTTATGATATTGTAATATTTAGGCTGGTAATTCTAAGGGAAGTCTCCCTCTTATAGGAGACTGTTGGGGGGCTAGAAACAGTGAATTCACAAGTATGTGTTCTTACTCATTGAAACCCAGAACTCTACCCACTACAAAACACAGCACTTCACAGAAGCAGATAACTGTAGGAGTTACAACAGCTGGGATCACTACAAATCTTCTGAAAGAGACACTTGCATCTGGCGAGTGATGCCTGGCTTCAAATATGTTTCAAGCTAGGAACTGACCACTGAACTTGGAAGCATCGCTGAGTTATGCAGATTGTTGAATCACCCCTAGGAAGCAGGAGGGAAGCCTCTTCAATGCACTGAGGGTTTAATAGGTTTTTTGACTAAACTGGATCGTATTCAGGTGATTTATTTTCCATATTCTGTGTTATTTTGAATACAAGCTTCACAGTAATACTCAAGTGACCAGATTAGCCTTTAAGGGTTTGTGAGGTACTGAAAAATGCACTACTGCTTCAGTGTTACCTTGTGGGTCTCAGGCAGATCTCACGTATCAAACAGAGTTGCAGGTTTTCTCTAGATTTTGCAGAATTAGCACAGTCCTTCATGCACCTTACTTCTTCAGATTAGCAGAATATAATCACCGAAATAGACATGTTCTCCTGAGCCAACTTACTAATGCTGCTTACGTTAAGCACTCTGTAATTAATGGTTTGCTCAGATTGCAATATAGAAATTATTTCCAAGCAAACTTTCTGTTATTTATATATTTGCTAGTACCTATTCTGTTGTACACAAATAAACAAATCCCATGCTGCAGTGCTCATGAATTGGCATTTTGATTATTCCCTTTCCATGGCATGCAAATCATCTAAGTTGCAGGATATCTTTCCATTTCCTAATTAACTGCAATGATCAGTCCTCCAAGATAATTCTCTATTTGAGCTACACACTTAGAAATATTTTAAAGGTACTTTTAACAATTGATGCTTAGAGAGTTTACAGTACTCTTGCTAATCTTTTCTGAGACAAAACTTGCTTTAGTCTCTAGGTCACCGTGATTTCTTCATAATTTATTTTTGTAGGACTAAAGATGTTTGAGACCTTCCTTCTTGGCTGGTTGTGGTGAAAAGTTTGAGTTGTGTGACTTGGTGACTTTTTGGCCCACTTGAGCTCAGATATGGTCAGAGGGATCAAAATGACACAAAGCCCTAGGATAGAAGAGGCAAATTCCAAGTGGTGAGCTGTTAGGCTTACATGGCTGCTGTGGCAGACATATGGAAAATCTGCTGATGTGCTGCAAAGTGACTGGTATTTGTAAACTGTTTGCTGGGTCACCTGTCTGCTTCGATTTGCAAATACGTGAATTGTATAGGGAAAATAAACCCAGCAACCTTTCAGTGAAACAACACTTCAGCAAACAGAGGGATTTCATCTTCCTATGACCGCAGCTTTCACAGATATTGTGAAAGTTATTTATTATGCAAGGTATTATTTCACATTGATACAATTGATTATTAGTGGTAGACAGTGATACCAACTCCTAATTTGGAAAACCTGAGAACTGTCTCAGATGAATACCAAAACATATGCATCTCAGGGAGAATTAATCATGGATTTAATTGTACCTTGTCTGAGAAGGGCCACATATGAGTGCTGGATTCTCCTCGTTCTGCTATCTTTAGCTGCTTGGGTCCCACAGTTAGGATTCAGACCTACAAAATATTTTCATGTGTTTCAATCTTCAAACAAGTGAACAAATCATTGCTAAATGTTATAACATATATATTGCTCTATATTGATAAAGACCTTGGTCTGCCTTCCCTCTACCTTGTCTCCGTAGCAAAAGGAAGGCATAATCTTTACTCAGAACTACCAGATTTGTTTGGTATGAAGTAATGGCACACAGTACGTTAGCTGAGCACTGCTGCTTCCCCCTTTGTGATAGACTTTTACCTCAGCATGCCTTGTTTGCAGCTTACCAATGAGACTTCCGCTGGAAAACAGATCCCAAACTGGACAAGAGAGCTCTGCAGAGTTATACTGATTTGTCTGGAGACCCTCTAGCCCAACCTCAGCATGTGAAAGGCTGCAATCTCCTGCCAGGAGTGGTGGAGTTGCCAGGTGTGAAACTGAGATACAAAGAGACATGCACCGATGTAAAATGGAGCCACTCCCACAGAGGCTGAGGTATGCTTGCTGTCCTCCTCTGAATGCTCGAGGAGCTGTAGGAGAGAGGTATTTGCTCAGAGAGAGGGCTTTGATGATCAGCCCTGATGAGTTCCCCACATCCATGACTCATTCTGACAGCTTGATGATCTTTGGTGTGTGCTGCTTCCAGCTTCAAGATGTTGCCTATAGCATCGTGCTCCACTAGTAAGACAAGTAAGTGGGTGCCTAGCTTGAGAAACGTGCTGTGAGTCCTCACAGGGTCTGAGCTCTGGGCAGTTCATCATCTGGGGGAATGCAACAGTGTGCTGGAGTTGTGCACTATGCTCCTGATGGAGGAAGTGGAGACTGGGAAGCCCTCTGATAGTGCATGAGCCAGTGACTGATTCTGCTTTTACTTACATGTTATATATAATAGTATAAAATAAATGTAGATAAATATAAAATAAATAGTATATATAATTATGCTTTTAACTATGCATACCCTCAAAGTAACTCCACTTAGAGAACTCTTCTGTAGAAACCCATCCTATGGAGATCAGCCTGGCATTTTGCATCTCCTCATCTTTTAGAGGTAAACGCATATATGTTTTTTCTATACAGTAAAAAAAATTTAAAGGCAAAATTCCCAAAGAAAAAAAGAATTTGACATCCCTTACCAGGCAAAAAATCCTTTTAGCAGCTCACTAATGATTGCAAATACTGACAGAATAGCTTGATGCCGCAGACGTCATACAAGATTTCTAATAATGACATTATACTGATGAAAAGGGAGCTTAAGATGCTCTTTGTGGTAATATTGTGGAAGGGACTAGAAATGCACATACTAGGCCAGATAACACGTGTATTAGGATGAAAGGGTGAAGCTTCCAGAGGAAAGAACAAATTGCTATTGGCATTTAACCTGATTATAAATTAGACACATGGAGATTCTTTAGCCTGCTTCAATTAAAGTGGCTAAAAATAGTTGAGGCTAGATTATGCTCGCTCCTTTCTGCTAAGCCAGGGTGTAGCCATGCAGGAGAGGGTAAGAGAAGGAGGAGGGAGGCTCTCCCTCTTTGCACAGCACACGTGAAGGCCACCCAGAACATCAAACCCCTGCTTGTAAGGGCACAGAGGCTTCTGGTGAGTTGTCCATTTACACAGGTACTTTGAAAAGTAGGGGACAGCCTGAATGCAGTTAGCAAGGAATGTGTAACACCCCATCAAGCTTTCTAGCGGTTGACTCTTCCCAGCCCAGCTAGAGGACTCAAGTAACCTCTGGAGTAAAAAATACCACATTACATGATGAACTATAGACCCAAATTGAATGTGCCATATAAATTTAACCATGAACAGTAGTATACCTATTTAAGTTAAGTTACTGGCATATATTTTGGTTTTGGAGGGGGATTTTTAGTTTTTTTGATTTTGGGAGGAGGGGAGAGTGAGTTACTTTTAAATCTAATATTGGGGAAAAAATAGGCCCTGAAACCAGAGTTTTCTATTTTGGAAATACTCAAGTAAGTCACATAAGCTTCATCACAGGAAAAGCCTTGTGGGGTTAAAGCTAAGTGGTGCAAAAACATGTCCAACTACTATCTTTCTTTGTTATTAAATCTTTCTCTTAAGGCAATACAACTAGCAATACTTCACAGGAACATTCTTCTGTGACAATAACAACAAAGAAGTTCTGATTTTTTTCAGCTGTAGCAAACAATTTGTATGATTTATTAAAGTAAGCCTCCTTCATCTATCACCTTTCAAAACAGGCACTTTTAAGTCAAACTTTTCTAAATGGAATTCTTGCAATCACCTCTCTGATTCAGGAATAGATCTCAGCAAATTTTTTATAGTTTTTTTTTCTTAATTGTGATTTCTTGAAATAAATTTTTCCTGGGAAACAGTTGGTGTGAATACATATCCCATTTAAGAACCTTTGAAAAGAGCTTCAGAAAAAATCAAGTGCCATTTCAACATTTTTGAAACATCTTAAGTTTTCATTTTAAAATTAAAATGTTTAAAAGTCATTTAAAATGACCAAGCAAGAATACTTAGTTTTAATTCCCTCAACCTTCCCACTCCAGTTTTCCAGATTTGACTGTTGATTCCAATGCTGAAAATCTTTCACTAGTTAAAATGTCCTCTAGCCTAGGCAATGCTACTTACAAACCAACTTGCATCAGATTTAAGCATGGAAACTTACTTGGCTTGCAAAAAGATCAGCTTTTCAGAAGATGGTAATGATTTGCAAAGATCTTTATATATTAGAATCTAAAGATAATACAATAATATAAAAGTAGTGCACATAGTATTGAGTGTTGTGATATTTGCTTTTACATGTTACTTACAAGGCCTCGGAGTTATCTTTTCTGAATGTGAGGAGCATCCTCTGGCTGGAACATCTGTAGTAGGAAAAAAAATCTCTGTGTAAAATCTGAAATTCGTCTGATAACCTGAAAGGGCTGCTTTAGCAAATTAAAATCCTGAAACAGGCAGAAGGTCAAAAACATATGAAGATGACTGGGTCTCAAATTCATAAAGATTCAGGCAGCCCTACAGGTCAAATATAAAATCCAATGTTTCATGACACATCACAGGTTCAGAGTTTACAGCGATGGCCCCAGCAGCACTCTTTGTTAATCCTTCCCTAACTTTATCAATAATTCTGTCTGAACTGCATGTACAATCACAGCATTCTTTGATGTATGAAAACAAAATTCAGCCAAATTGTCTCTGGGCAAATTTCTGTCATCACAAAACCCTGTGGAACTGATTTAAAGTCAATAGGAGCTTTTCATGAAAAACAGAATCAGAGTAGCAGGGGACATGCCAGAGTGTTATGGGCTGTCCTTGTTCCTCTTTGTAGATTATATAATACTGGGATTGTGAAACGGGCAGGAAGGCAATGGAATGGCTTAAGAAGAACACCTAGCAAAATGAGGGGTGTCGTAAAAAGAAAAGTGAGAGAACCCCTTGTCCAAGTCTAATTGTGGCTACTTAGCATAACACAAGAGCTGACGTCCTGGGTTAGACCAGACACCCATCTTGCCTGTAACGCTCTTTAGTATTAGCAGTTAGTGTATGTTAACCTAAAAAGTATATGAAAGGGACATATACAGAAAGCAGCTTCAAAGAGTGTGCGAATGAGCAAAACAGTCTAGAAACTTTACTGTTAAATGTATTTAGCAGAATATTGTAAATGCTACTGGCATGTTCATGCCGGTTGAATAGGGGTCACTCCTTTGCTTTCTCCTGGCTTCTGTTTTTGCTTCTTTTCTATCACTACTGAAACTGGGGTAATATCCCCACTGAAGACTTGGAGGATATTATGTCAATATCCCAACAATGTAGGTAGCAATGGTGGTATAATAACCTAGAACTTCTTGTTCGGTGACCTAAACACATCATATGCTAAATAAGGCAAACAGACAACTTAATCTACCACAGAATTACTACTGCCTCTGGGGTAGAAGAGGGAAGCCATTTAAGGGGCATAACACTATCTAGTAGCTCAGGACAGAAATTAAAGATTATCTATCAAGATGAAATTAGACAGAGAATATTAGGTGTCTAACATATACTTCGGTCTGCTTCCACTGAAGTCAGTTTAACTGCTTCAGCATGAACACAATTAGACCTGCTGTAGTTCCTCACTGGAATTTGAGGAAAATATGAAAGCTAACTATTACAAAGAGCACTGCAGGAACAGTGAAGATGACAAGCAGTCAAGATCGTGAAGTGGAAAATTCTACTTATCAGCCCTTTCTGAGAGGCAGCCCTGGCATATGAGTCGTGTACGCTGGATTAACATCCCTATAACATGCACTGTATCAGGTTTCTTGGGAGTTTGCCCATCTAAGTACTGATTAGGCCTGACCTTTCTTGACATCTGAAATCAATCAAGAATGCAATTAAACAGTACTACAGTAACTGTAAGGGCAACTATTTGAGACTGTAGATTTGTAGAAATCTGACATGTCTCAGGAAAAAGAAGAATTAGTGCTTGGCAGCTGGCCACTGAAAATGGTAAGTTTTTAAATTGCTGTTTATTTTGTGCACTTACAGGATGTCTGATAGGCTCAAAATTACAGCTGAAAATTCTGTGATGAAACATTGATGAAAAAGATACCTTTTTCTCCAAAGATGTCAAGTCACTGAAACTAAAACTTCTGCTAGACAGTCATTTTCCATGGATTAGAGTGAACATGCATTTGCTCAGAACAATCCAAAGTCAAGCCTCCAAATGAATTTGAAAAGGATTTCAATTTGGTGTTTTCCTGCAAATATATATGGAAGCACCTGTTGCTGATTTGCTTATATCTTTAAACAAATGGGTTTTAACCTACTGCATTCAAATAAATATTCACCACTCAGTGGTGGAAAATCTTGGACACTCTGTCAACCAACACCCTTTCTTAAGTTGTTCCTTAAAACCCTCTTTTGTTGCCAAGACTACCAAAAATTTGAAAGCAGGGAGTTAGCTGGTTTCCTGAGACCCTAGACTGGCATAGTGACCAATGCTGTTTTGCTGGTTCCCTGTAAGCCTATGTTTATTTGAATCCGCTTGTATATAAACTGAGATCTCAAGCTCCTTGGCAACAAAGACAAATTTTTGCTAGGTATTTATGCATAGAAGGGTTCCCAGCCCATGTTAAAATACAAACAACCAGGAGAACCATATTTAAACAGGTGGAGCTTATTTCCATTTTAAGCAGTTGCATCTCCCCAAAACAAATCAACATTTGTTCTATCCACATTACAGGTTTTCAATGTTTCGTTTAAGTCACTGAATGTAGTTGAGATGCATCACTAGTACGGACTAGACCACAGTTTCTTTTCATTGCAATGATGTTCTTCTATGCTAATCTTTTAAAGTAACCAAGGCCTGCAGGAGAGGTCTTAAATGCTGCATCCCAAAAGACATCCCCCTCAGGTGGGGATGGCAAATAAAATAGCCAGGAGAAATCCCTGGCTCCACTTCTTTATCTTCTTGACTGAAGCAAGAATTTGCAACAGTCAAGTTTGCTGTATGTTTCTAATAGGGGGAAAAGAGGAATACTCTTGCTACAGTTGTCCTAACTGTGGATGAAAAGCACTTTCCTAAAGCTGCCTGTTAAATATCTGAGTGCCACCTGAAAAAATCAATAGCTAAGAGAACAGTTCTGTGATATTGCCAACCCTGGAAAAAAAACAGAAGTTGGCTTTCATAAAGTTTCCAGTCCACTTCCCAGACCAAAAGCTGCAGAGTGCATGTTGGCTTTTGGCTGCCTTTCTGAACCCATTAATAACCATTTATAGCTCGGAAAATCTGGTTCAGAGTTTCAGTAGTGTGCCTGAGTGCCTGCGAGTTAAAGCTCTGTGTGTGCATGGTTATATAAACTCTTTGATCCCTTACTTGTACATATACTTCAAGAACTGTGTGCTTGGTCTTTTTTCTTACGTCCTCTTCTAAAACTTCAAGCCATTTCAGACCTGGCTGAAACCAAGCTATAGCAGTCCAGCTATAACACGTTGTACTATTACAGAAGCATTTTACTCTGATTAATGTAACTCTTTTCCAGTTTCACAACAACTTTTTTTGTTTTTAGTTATTTAGTTATTTGGAGTGCCAAACACCCAGCCAGAGCATATTTCTATTCATGTGCTATTCTGCAACTGTTAACTCCATTATCTCTTTGACTATTCACAATTCACAATATAAGATTAGTAACTGAAATCACATGGCATTGTTCCTAGTCTTCGACTGGCGGATGGTGAGTGCCCTACTGCGGCATGAATACCTTATTTGCAAATAAAATAAGTTGTCACTTAGTGAACAGCCAAACATTTGTGTGGGCAGATGTCTGTTAGCACAAATGTTCATAGATTAATCACCAAAAGGAGTGTGAACACTTTTGAATAGAAATGCAATTTAGAATTCATGCAAACATTGGGAAATAATTTCCCTAGCTTTTCTTTAGCTTGGAGATGGCCTAACATTTTCGTGTGGGATTCAGTGGCTATTTCAGTGCAAAACTGAGTATGTTGGTTGTATATTCCTGTTAATTCTTAGCTGAAGATGGGTATATTCTTCACAGTGCTTTCTAGAGTGTTCGTCACAATTTTCAGTTACTGTTAGCATGCTTATCAAGCATGCATTACCTCCAGGATATTGTCTGTGTATCACTAAGTGCAGCTTTGCAACAGAAGCTGAGAGTCCTACCTGTGACTGATAAAGAAAGTGTTTCTCAAACATGCGGCCTCGTGGAAACAGGGCTAGCACTTCTGCAAGACATATAACATTCTAAGGAGCCCTGTAAGATAAGTTGTTGTATTAATTGTTTGTCACTTATTAGATAGCTTAACATCCCAGGCAGTTCCCTCCCCACCTTGGTTGGAGTGGGTTAGAAGGATCAAGCTTGTTGCACAGAATTAGTAAGAAAAACGGGCAGACAAAAAGCATCTTAATTGCGAACATTAGAAAAGGAGGTTTGGAAAAACTCAAGAGATTTGTATGAAATTCTGTGAATTGCTGAAAACTGTGTACTTAAGTACTGACACCATTATTTTGAAAGGCAGTTTGTGAGGTTTAAATACTTGATCTTTGGAATGGCAAAGATTTATTTAGAACTTTAGGTGCAGAGTTAGATCCCCTCTTGCCTGAAAAATCTTTGTCAACTACAACTTGGTGATTAAAAACAAACAAACAAAGCCCCAAAGAGATGCAGTTCATGAGTAGAAACCAGTGAGAGAAAGTGAGAAACTCCCAGTGTTCCGAAAGGAAAAGGAACATCAGAGTTGTCATGTGAGATGCAACCCTGACAGCTGGCCAAAAACACATTAGAGAAGGAAGCAAAGTTGGGGGATGTGACAGGCATCCCCATCTCCCACCCTCATGTCATTTTTGGCATAATGGCTCTGTTTCTTGCTGGTGGAGCCCATTCCTGATAAGATACGCCTTCTAGCAGCCATCATTTCCCCCACACAAATCCCTTGTCAGCAGGGAAGTAACCTTGAGCTTCTTCACAGCAATCTGAACTTGTCCTGGGAGATCTTTATACCTGGTATGCAAAGGGCTAAAGGAGGCAAACTAATGTACTTCTAAGAGAAAAAAATATATAAAACCATCTGGGACTGGATGATATAACTTTCCTTGCTGCATGCATGCACACAAATGGGAACCAGAAAAAAGTCAGATTACCACATAGGGTTATAATATTTTATTTGAATACTGACCTGCATAGGACTGAGGGAAGGGAGAGAATGGAAGGTAAAAGCAAATCAAGTATATACAGCCAGTATATAGAGCCTTTTAAAGTCTGGTTGTACTGAAATGTCACACCCATGAAGCACCCTGGTTTATCTGACTGAAGTCAGACTCGTTTTAGTAATCTAACAGAAGGAGGTAAAACTATCTCTTTCTTTTCCTGTGATAGTATCTAGCTTATCTGATACTAATGAGATCTGTAAGTTGCAGGCTTCTTAATTGCTTGGTAAGAACAATGCAGCAGTGTCACCCTGCCGACAGTGAGTTCTGGAGATATTTGTCACTCCTGAGAATCAGTATCAGCGTGCCTGCTCGAGCTGTGCTGTGCGAATGAACAGCTGCAGCATGTCATTTGGGGGTGCACCACACTTGCAGCCAGCCAGATCTTGTAGGCAAAGCATACCTTTAAGGGTCTCTAGCAGGAGCCAGCTGGAACCAGTTGTTATGTTAAGATGGGAGCTTGAGCTTAGCAGTGCTGTTTGGTTAGAGCACAGGCGTTGAATGCAACACAATCTGACTCTGAATGATTACTGAACACACATGGTACTGGGAGTAAAATGAGCTAACAAAATATTCGGAGTGGAAAATCAGAGGAGGTAAAAGCAGATAAAATGCCATAGTTGAAACTGTTAAGAAATGTTGAGGACAACTGGAGATGGTTTAAACCATCCTGTGCGCTGTATCTGCTTGCGAAGAATAAGGTCTGCGTAGCTTTGTATCTGATTAAAAACTGGTTCTGAAGCACTTTATTTTTGCAGTAGTTGTCAGTCCACAAATGAGAAAAGGTACAAAGACTTCTCCAAAGAAGAAATTGTCCTCATTCAGCTGCATGAACAAGCAGTATGAGAACGTAACTTTTCAAAGTTATCTTATGGAACTGGGGTGCAAATTTTAACACATTTCCAGGATCCCAAGAAGTTAAAGAGGCTCCTATCACTAGGCCTGATGAAAGTGTAGAATGACATTGCTCACAGGCAGTTCAAAGGAAGGGCTTATCTCTTACAATAGTGTGGTCAGAACTGGTGACTGGTGGCAGGGTTCAGTAGGAAAAATTGAGGAGCAATGCTGTCAAGTAGGGAAGCAAGTTTTGGCCTGTAAAATGTCTTCTGTCTTTTCTGGAGGCTTGCATGAGCTTGACTTGAACCCATAAACTATCTGCTGCTGCATCCAAGTAATCTGACAAGTTCCGCCTTTCCAAGAATCCGCTATTTTTCTTGTACAAATGAAAACTGAATACCAACTGAGGTTGGTTTTAGAGATTGTAAATACATTTCTAGAGTATTTAAACCAAATAAAATGGACACAGTCAGGAGCTGTCACATTGGTAAGGAAACCTTGTCCAGTGTCAATGAAATGCTAAGTGTGTTTGCCAGAGCTACTGCTAGGAAGGAAGTCCTCCAGAAAGAAGCTAAGACCCTGACACTGATCAAAGTGGCCTCTGTAGTCTATTTCCAGACTTGCTTTCAATTAGTCTCAGTAAAATTTAGGCTTCATGCAGTTGCTGCACTGCTGGCAACTTCATCCCTAGAGCTGTCAGAACTACAGAGGTACACTGAATTCAGCAACTAGTTCTGCATGTGATTTCAGGGTTGAAAGATAGATTTGAGTTCCAGAACTCCATGGCTCCTTCTCACCCATAGTCATCATCTTCCTCTTTGTGCTCTTGCATTTTCCACGTTTTCCTTCATCCTTCCTAATTTCTGGGCAACTATCTCCATTTGCAAAGTCTTCTAACCACAGAAGAGCAGAGAGAGACATTAGGGTTGTGAATGGCCAGGAAGAATGTTTTGTTGTGCTACTGAGGTAAATACATTTAATTTATCCAACTTATGCAGCCAAAAAGCTTCTGTTTGTTTATGTTTGAAAGAGTGAAGTATACAGAGTATTAGTACAAAAAGGATGAGTCTTGAGTCTTCAGAGAGCTACGCAGAAGCCCACATAAACAAGTTAATCTGCCAGCACCAGCTCTTCCTTTGTATCCCATTCTTTGTCTTGGATTTCCTAAACTGATATGTGAATTGTTAGGAAGTCCTCACACAGTGAGGTCTACAATTAGGACAGATTTCATAGTTCTCTAGTGACACCTTCAAGGAAATGATTGTAGAGACTCGCAAGTGAGCCTTTTTGTCTTGAAAATTAAGACAGATCATTGATCCCTGCTGTATCTGTAGAAGCAAAAATTACCCTAGAAGCTGAGCAGGAAATGGTGAGAGGATTCTTTTGCAGTTTTAGTTTTTAGAGGCACTGCATGCACACACAACCACAACATGAAGTCTGAAAGGAAACTGTATCCCTGACATCCAAGCTGATCTGTGCATTGCTCTGACCTATCATTTTGTAAAGGTTTGGGATTTTGAGAAGCCTCTATTAAATATTTGTCTTGAGTGATATGCTGTTGGTGAAAATGGTTTACCGTGTGATTTCTCTCTCTTTTGATATTTTAGTGTTGCTGTATTTCTTGTCATAAGGAAAGTCCTTACAGGTTTTCTAAAACTTAATAAATACTATAAATCTTAATAAATTCTTCCATTGGATTTCATAATTGTATGAAATGAATTATCACCTAATACAAGCAACATGTCACAACTGAATCCTTCAGTAGAGATGGATGCTTTAAAAGCCTAGAGTAGTATTTTACTATTTCATGGATGGATCTGGGTTCTACAATAAGAATCAGGTTGTAGCATAACAGCCAGATTTTGAAAAGCATTTAGATGCCTGCTTACACTAGTGTCAGTGGGATTTAGATGTCTAACTACCTTTACAGACCTGACTCCGCACAGTTAGCCTCTCACTGTAGCACAGAAATCCTTGACTCAGCATCCCTTCAGTTGCATGAAAAACTGTAGTTGCTTTCTTAGAGAGATGCTATCCCTCTCAGACACTGAGGGTGCGGAGGGCAGGAAGTGTATTAAGTATTTCATTCAAAGTGTGCTTTTCTGGAAGAAGAAAAAAATGGTTCTCAGGATCTTTTGTACATGAACATGGGGGTTAAGGTCACACTCCCACAGCTTGTATGAATGTAGTGGGCGTAAATCATACAGTTGTTTTCTGGCCTTCTGCCACAGTCAGATAGGTGGTAATTTGCAGCTCTAAAAGACATGAGGAAATTGGCTTACAATGCTAAGTATAGCTCATACCTTCACTAACGCTCCTTTACAAAACTGCTAGCTAATGACCAGCATCAAATTTTAATTTTTTTATGGTTTGACTTGGTCAATATTTAGAATCTTTTGACTCCATTATCCCTGTACCTGTACTTTCACTCAGTATTTATACTGTACAGTGTACTTACTGTATGTCTTTACTGTAGCATATGTTCTTTGTCTGACTGATTCAAGCCCTGGTTCAAACTGATCAAACTGATTCAAGCCCTAGATCTTAATATAGATATAGATACACTTGGATATTTCAGTATTGTCCAAATCTATTCACCAGCTTGTTAGTACATCAAAGTGGGAAGTTTTGATTATTTAATACCTTTTCTAAGTGGCTGCTGACAAAGAGTTCATTCTCTATTCTTAACCCTGACATACCTGGAGAATAGTAGCAAGAATGATGCCAGCCTAATTATTTGTAAAGTAAGTAAGTCTTGATAATTATTATGTGAAAAAATCCAGTAAGGTCTTTTTCCCTTATTTGCAAAGGAGAATTTATTTAGCTAACAGAAAGAGATAGGCAGATTTTACAAAGATTTAGATCTCCCCACTTCAGATCCAACTTGCCATTAAAAAGCTCTTCATTAAAAAGCTCTTCATTAAAAGCTCTTCAAATAGTCATTTTCCAATAGTCCTATAGTCACACAGGGATCAGAAGTTTAATATTAATCCACTGAACATCAGTCATTGGCACTGGCTAACACTGTGTTGCCTATCCAGAATGCCTGAACTCCTGACACGTGGAAACTATTTTCCATCGTTAAAGGACAGGTCATACTGCATGTCTGTGCTTAACCACGCTTCAGAGACAGTCCTTGTCAGGAAAACTACACTGTAAGGAAAAGTGTTCCTTAAGCTTATGATGCCTACAGGTAAAACTCTGAGCTGTGAATAATACCAAATAAGAAATAATACCAAAAAACCCTGTAAATTAACCTTAGTAAATATAGATGTAATATTAATGCTGAAACAGGCCAGAGCTATTTGAAAGCTATCTTTATACAAAATCTTGTTGTCCCTAAATGTGTAACTATTTTTCCATTTATATTTAATAATTATATTTTGTAATGTCTCAAGAAACTGTATTTATGTTGCTAACAATATTCTATTAGCGTCACATGGAACAATGAGACACACTGAAACAAGAGTCTTGGTCTCGTTACGCCAGAGGTGAAATTCCAAGGTGTTGTCCATACTGCTTACCTGCAGGCACCCAGCTTATGGCCCTGTATCTCCCCAGAGTGAGGCAGAGCACCTAGCTGGACAGTAGCCAAGCTCCTGGCTCAGGTCTTCTGCATCACCTTCAGGAATAGCTTGTCTCCTTCCATAAATAATATAGTGACTCTGCGCTCCTGACCTTGTGAGCTATCCTATCCTTCTTCCCTTTCGAGCTTAGCTTCAGTATGGCCTAGATTTCATCCAAGCTTTGTGGGGTAGGAAGTTCTCCTAGCAATGGAGTTTTATTGTGGTGTTCAGGTGTATGCCCCATTTTATGATAGTGGATAGTCCAATGTTGGTGATGCCAATGTAGGTGTTGCAGTTTGAGCTTTCCAAACGGGAACTCCTTCGACTATTAGAAATGTGTGGAGCAAGGCTCACTGTTCCCTACTTGCCGAATACTTGAAGGAAAAATGACTGATTAGCAGGAGATCAGTTATAAGCAATGATGTTCCTCTGGAGCAAGTTATTAAATGTCAGGTGAGAGGATCAGGTGGCCTTAGAAGAACTTTTCCTGCTGTCTTTTTGATTTTCCTCATTTGCTCATTACTACACAGACAACTGTTGGGAAAGGCTGTATTATGGGAGCTTCAGTGTCTTCTGTCGTTGTTCCTTTGAGCTAAGTCTCTACTGCACTCTTTGACATACACAGCTGAGGCAATTAGCTGTCAGTCCTGATTTATGGCCTGCCAGGAAACAGCACAATAGACCATAGAATTCCACTGTTCTAAGGAGTTAAATAATGATTAAAATAACAGGGAAAATATTAAGCGTGTTTGTTAATAGGAACTGTGTGAAGAAAAACAATTAATGAATCAGTCCTTTTATATGTGAGGTTCCATAACAATATATGTGGTTATTTAGGAGATTGTATTCAGAAGTATTGAGATATTTTCAGGTTTATTAATACCTTGAGAAATTTTAGAGAAAACAGTGTTGTCTGAATCAAGGCTGGTTTCTTGTCTATGATATTCCTGGCAGCTAAAATCTGGCAGATTTCCACTTCCCTTTACAGTTGCAGAAATACCGTGACTTCATCCAGACTTTTCCCATTATGTTAGTCAAAAGTGGACATACAGAAACTCCCTTCCAGCAAGAAGTCTTTCCCCCAAAATAAAGGACCAATCATTTATTTTATCTTATCTTATCACCCAGAAGATAGTCGAGAAAGAATATCTCTTTCTGCTAAGTACTAAACAAAGGTAGAACTAAAGAGCCTGCAACCTAAGTAAAAGATGAAATCGTAGGGCATTGGACCCAGAGCTATGGAAAGTCCAAGGAAATAATGGAACCAGTACTGGTTAGTATGAGGACCAGAAGTCTCAGCATCAGCCATCTCTAATTATTGCAAGGTCTTAGTCTTAAATTAGGAACTCCCATCTGCAATGAGATCTGTCACACTCATTTTGGGCCTATGAGCCACAGGTGTTTTTAAGCATCAGTACTGTTACTGAACTCAGTCTGCATCCTTGGAAACTATTCCTAATATAAAAAGGTCAATATTAAACAAAGGAAAAAAAATGGCTGGTTTTAGCATACTGAAATAGTCATTATTTTTGCAGCAAATGGGGGGATTTAATATGTCTATCCTCTGCTGTTTAATAAATGAAATAACTAAATATGTTAAATACTAGGTTGATAGTGTTAGCAAGTGCAAAACTATTTTTTGCATGCCAGTTAAAGATGAGTTAGGGATATCGCCTCTCCTGTTTGGCAATGGGGGTGCCCAAAGAATGTAAAACGCTGGGTGAGATTTTGCCATTGATTTCTATAGGGGCCAGGAGTTCTTCCTATTCCACTGTGCTCAGTGAACAACACTACTTGTAAACTACATCTTTGTTAATAGTCTATCAAAAACTAATAATCTTAAAAATAAATAGTGACATGGAAGAGCAGGAAGCCTGACATTATCTGTTACAAAGTGACATGAAAGAGCTGGGGAAACTAATTTAAGCAGCATATAACACTTGCTTTCTCTCCCTTAAGAAGCTCTCTGAAAACAGAATGTGATTTGATTGACTTGTTACCTAAATAATTCCCAAAATAATTTCTGCAAGTTAATTTCTCTTCTTGAACAGATCACTGAAAATGATATGTCAAAATGGATTTTTTTTACACTGGAGTAGAATTCTTATTCTTAATAAAATTTCAAATTTGCATTTAATCAGTATGCTCAGCAATATACTGTATTGCAAAGTATTCCAATGGTTGTCTCTGTTACAGTACAGAAATAAAGGACATTGTCAATAAACTAGTATGCTAAAATATTTGCAGGCAACAGAAATCTTATACCAATAAACTGTTTAAAAATTAAGATAAATATTAGAAGAAAATGCTTTTTCTGCATTTATAATGCTTTGTGTAGAAGTAATATCAGACAATCTGAAATTATTGCTTACATTGTACTTTAAAAGAAAAGCTGAGAGGCTAATATTGAATAGACTAAGAACCTGCATTCTCAGAGGGATTTATTAAGACTTCTATTCATTGTTTTACATTGAGTCTGTCTATTGTAAAATGAGCAATCCTCAGAGGGCCTCAGTTGTATTTGGGTTTTAGAAAATATACTCTCAACAATGAGGATATTGCTATTTAAGGAACTGAGAAGGCATAGCAGTTGGACAATGGTTTCCCAGAGTCTGCAAATGTGGACTTGCAGTAGAGAATATATTTTGCTCAGTTTAAAAACATCTGGACAAATCAGTCCACTGTCTAGATCCCACAGCAAATTAGGGTCTGATTTTTTTAATTAAGTTTGGCATGCATCAGAGAGGTACATATGTTCAGCACATGTTTTTACCTTATAGATCTTTTGCTCCATTACCTATGTATTGTTCAAAATGAATTCTGCTGCTGAATACAAGCCATCCAAATTGCTTTACTGAAAAAATCCACAAAATGAGAAATAATTCCAGTCTTTGACAAAATGGAACAAGGACTTTTCTCAGAGAAGATCCATGGGTTGAGACAAAACAAGTAAACTTGCAAAATGATTATAATTAGTCTTTAAACCACATACGCTTTCCAGATTTTAGAACCTCAAACTCAAGCTAACCTCACCAAAAGGTTGTTAATTTCTGCCTGATATTTTTGGGGGGATCCATGCAAGTCTTCTGCAGTGAAACTGGTATAATTTTATTGTTTTGAATAATAAATCACACTTTCATGCATGGGAAGGGTTCAGAATTTAAACCCTGGAGCTCATCAGCTTCGAGAATTACGTTTGCAGGTATAAATCAAAGTCACATGCTCTTCAGGAGAATTTTTGGAAATGAGCTTTATGACCTTAAACTGAAAAGGATGGGGTTACATCACAGGTCTAAAATTAGGCAGATGCAGATCCTAGCCTGGCTCCAGTTGCCAGGCACACCTGGAGCTGCAGGATGATACCTCCCACAGACCTCTGCTTGGACCCGTTCACCAAGGTAGACTGGATGACATTTGCAGGACTGCTTAATCTTGCATCCTTACAAGAGTAAATACAGATTCATCTGTGACTGTGTGAGTCCTGAAAGGCTGGACTGTACCCATTATCAGATATATGAGCTGTCCATGCCTCTAATGGTGAGAAAAGAAGATTAAGACACTGAAAATTAGTACCTGCTGGCACCTATCACTCCATCAATCAAATCTTGCAATAGTCTCATTAAAAACAAGCTTTAAAAGCATTGAGAAAGAAAATAGAAAGTAATTTATCATCTCCTAAATCACTCAGGCCTCTCAGAATAATATTTCAAGACCGAAGGAAAAGCCAGTTTGTCATAGTTGCCATGGAGACTAGAATTAACCTCCAAACCAGTTGTTTTACTTCTCACCTCCTCGGCTCTGCTGCCTGATACTCTGCAACCTCAAGGATGAGAAAGTTGCTTAGCACATGATGCTCAAAGCAAGAAAAGAAAAACACTGGGGATTTACTGTTTGGTCACCCTCTGTCAGCTACACGAAAGAGAACGCAGCAGGCTGGAAGGGTGTTCTGCCTGTGGGGAAAGAAAAAAGACAAGACATTTTGTGCAAAAGAGCATTCAGCTGACGTGGGAAACTACTGATCTGCCAAGCAACAGCACAGAATGCAGAAGTGAGATACAGAGACAAGTCCGTGAGTACACGCAGAGGAACTCACACACACACACACACACACACACACACACACACACACACGAAACAGAGGCGCTTTGGAGAACTTACCATTACAGTTTTGTTGGTCAGCTTTGTGGTCTTAACCACAAGCCTGCAATCGCTATGCAGCTCTGCTTGGCAGCTGAGGCTGTTCTTTTTACAGCCACCACTTTTATTTAGGCCTAGCCATTGGCCTTCCCCCTTGACCACTCTAGTCCTAAGGAAAGTGAAAACAGTGGATTCTGTGGATTCCTGACACCCAGTCCCATCCCATAACCTGAAGTGATAACTTCCGTTTTCTAGTGGGAAGCTGCCAGGCAGAAATCTCGTAGCTATATGTTTTTGACTGGCACAACACAAACATAAAACTGGTGAGCACTCAAAAGCATACATCCCACATACTTACATGGTTCCAAAGCTCATATCTTTGAAGAATTTACAAGGTTTAACAGGGAATATTCCCAGGGTTAAAATGTGCTTGGTTTTGCTCTGTTGCTGTGTTTTAGGATTTGATAGTTAGTAAATGTTATTTCTGACCAAACATGAAAAATATATGCATTCCATTAATTTACAAATGTCCTAATAGTTAACATCCGTGGCCAGGGTGATTTGCCACAGTCTTCTGTGAAATTTTCAAAAGTTTTTCAAACTGCTTTGGAAGTCTCCAAATACGGCTTTTTCCTGTCTGTGAAGTATCGCCCTTGTTTTCGCATAGGTGCAGTATACAGTAGGATACTTCAAGACAGATGTCCAAGACAGTGCAGTGAAATCATTTCTGTGTTATTTTCTTTCTATTTGGGTTAGGGATTTTCTGCTGCCCAGATATCCACTTAAAAAGTCTTGTAATTCAGGATAGCAAAGTGTATGATAAATCTCTTTGTATGACAGGGAAAAATCAAAACACTACATATGCATGTATGTGTGGTACTACATGTACATATTCTCAGAAGGTTGTATGTCATATATTACCCCAGACAGGGTGTGGTGGTGTTTAAAAGAAGCTGAACTTTTAAGAAAGCTCCAGTTTAGGGGAAATATGTCCCTTACCTTCTCTATTTTTCATCTTGATCAGATTGGCATTGGCTACAGGGGTTTAACAGGGCACTCAGATTCCACGCCAGTGACTTCTAATGAGCTTCTGGCAGCATGCTACACAGGATAATCCAGAATGCATAAACCTTCTGAGCAAGACAAAGCATCACGTGAAGTCGCATGATGGTGAACTCGTATCCTCCTTGCCACCCCCTCATACCCCAAAACAGAAAAAAGCCCAAACCACTAGCACAAACCACCAGCCAGTGCCATGTGCCCTTGGGTTGGAGGAAAGTGGGTAAGAGCTGGCAGCATGCACACAGTGATCCGAATGACATTGTATTCAATAACAAATTTATATTAAAAATGATGTGCAGAAGTGCGCTATGGAAATCATGGCCCAAGGGTAGGAAGGAAGAGGACAGGAGGTGGACAACTAATAGCCAAATCCAAGGGTGAGGCCAGAGAGCAGGGAGGTAGAGATTTCCAGGTTTAAACCTAAGTAAATAGGTGGGGAAGCAGGACGAGGAGCCACTTGCAGAATGCAGCATAGGCTTTGTGACTTCTGGGAGAGGATGGATGACAAGAGGGATTAGATATTTCTGGAGACAGTTAACATCCAGTTCAGAAACCAGCTCTGCTACCAGCTTAGCCCCAGACACCTCCAACACAGTCTGAACTGATGCAGCTATTCAGTGAATAACATTTCATGTCTGTAGCCTTACTTTACAGTAATTTGTAATATGAAAGCCATTTGCTTGAATAGTTCATGAACTGCTTCTGCAGGAACAGAATACCAAGTAAACATCCTGTTTGAATGTGTTTCCCAAGAATGTGATTATTTCTTTTTAGCAAGAAAGAATTTTCAGTGCAAGAAAATAACCTTTCAAACATGCTAAATGAAACTATTTTCACCTCAAGGAAACAGTAATTTTCTTTTTGGGAATCCTTAGGAACTACAGCAAGGTCCTCTGTCTCTTCTGAAACAAATAAGAAGCTATTTGTTTTAACTTTCCTCTTCCGTTTATCGGCAAAGTGAAGATCTGAGAAATGACAGTGAAGCAAAACTGACTCTCCGTTAAATAGTTTATCAGCCTGTTCTTTTTCACTTGGAAGAATGCAAAGCTGCTCATTTGAGAGAGAGTCTGAGACAAAGAGGGTCTATAAACCACGAAGGCACACTGCATTTTGCCTGGCATGAATCAGCTGAGCCCCATCTCCTTCAGTGGATCTATTCTGATTTGCACACAATAGGGAGCAGGCAGACACTAGCAGTCCTACTTCTCTGTAATTCTCTATCCTTTGCTATAACTCATTCTCCACACTGCATGCTAACCCAAAAGATTTGAAGATACCATTTGTTTCTAAGTAACCTGCATTACGAGGCAGGGTTGGAATTCATTAGCATTTCCTCCTTTTCCCATTAGCAGCTTCTTTTTGCACAGAATGAATGTAAAACTGGATATAAAAGATATTACAAGCAATATTTCATGAGTCCCTTTAAGCTGCTTTGAGAAACACAGCTGCTTTACAGTCTCTTAGGACCACTGCATTTATACTCCCAGCACTCATCTGACAAATAGATCGTTAATAGATGCTTTCAAAGATTCTCTTGGTACTGCAGGAGCCTATAATAGGTAAAGCATAATTTATGTTCATGGTAACTGGTAAAAGATTAAACTATTGTGTAACTGCTTCAAAATTCATGTATTTAATATTTTTACAATGACAAAGACTCTTAAAATAATAGGGCTTACTTTACCTTATGTTTCCTTCATAAGCTTACAGTACATACATATTTACTTTTTAAAGAATGAAAGAATTACTGAGATAAAACTGTTCCCAAGAAGCACTGAATTTTCTCATGTACCGATGGACGGTAAACACTCATATGGTAGGGGTAGGGGGGGTAGGGAGGAGTTCCTTTTTTTTTTTCACTTTGTAGATTGTGAGTCCTTAATGAATGCTGTAAAACTGGGATAAAAATCCCTAACTGACAGGACCGTTGTGAGGATTAATTAGTGAATGTTTGTAAGATACTTTGAAGATGAAAGGTGTGATGTAAATGCTAATTATTTATTATTACTGTCTTCCTAATCTTGGACAAAATTGGTTGATGTGGAAGTGAGTGACTGATCTTGCCAAACAGAGGTATACGCAGTGGGAGAAGGGCCTTTGCAAGCTTCCCGTTAATAATTCTCCCTATGAATCTCAGCTCAGTTCTGAACCTCTGCTGCTGTCCTAACCCTCTGCCTCCGCATGTCTCTGGCAGAGCGCTTCAGCCTGAAATTGCTACACTATTGCAATCTCTGGGCCTGATCCAACAATCCATGAAATCAAAGAAGTTTTTTCCATCACTTTTAGTGAACTGGGAAAAAGGTCAAAAAAATAGGCTTCTATGAAGTGTTTTGGGAAATAACTAAACATCAAAAACCTGTTCTCTGAAACCTGCCCATATTTGCGCTCTGCATGATTGGCTTGATACATACTGTCAGGTTGTGTCAGATCGTATTCATATCATACGCTGTTTCCTCTGCGGACAATAATATGATTCTTTGCAGGTTTGTTCAGCTGTGAATCTGTAGCTCTGTGCTGCATTAAATTATGTGCAGCTTTAGCATCCGTGTACTATATCACATAGGGCAAGACATTTTGGCATGAGATCAGTTTGGTTCCCACTCCTACAACAAATGCAAAAGTAATCTTTCCTCTGAGAGGCAAGGGCTCCTAACTCCCACTGCATTCAGAACTCAGCAGAGTTTGAAGCCAAGGGCAGCTACTTTTTATATATTTGTCTATGTCAGTCGTACCTTAGAAAAATCCCTACACTGGAAGCTGCTCCCCTCAACTTTCTGATTGTGAGGGCACACCACACGTAGTTAGTACTACAGGAGAAGTCGCCATAACGATCATGAAATCAGAAATCTGCTTAGAATTGGGATCTCTTTGATTTTACAGACCATCCCAACATAGAAAAAGTGTTAGCAGCTTAAGACTGATTGATAATATGATTATTTTAAAAAGAACCAGTATATGAAATCATTTGTCAGAAACAACAGAATAGGACAGTATTAAGAGAGAGGAAAGGCAGGAAACTTGCTTGCAAATACCAGGTCATATCTGCACATGATGTCAGCGTGCTATAGCAAATATCAGGTAGGATGTAACAGATTCTGATAGCAGGAAGTTAAAACTAAAACAACTCAGACTAAAAGCCTGCATTGTTATCAGCAACGACAGTTATCCAAGGACTGTGATATATTCTCTGTCACTCACAATTTTAAAAGGCAGGTCAGATATTCTACATTTTCATCCAAATGAGAATGAATCCTGGATGTTCCTGTAGCTCATGTTAAAAGAGAAGCCAGGCTTCCTTTATAATATGATCATCCAGGAGTTCACTGTGCACATAATGAAATGTGATGTATCAGGTGTGTTCATTAGTGATGATGCATGTCCACGAAGTTCCTTGAAAACTCTCATCTGTCTTGGCAAAGGTCTAAGTGCTGAAGTGGGGTTAGAATGGGAATTTTAAACACCTAGATAACTCTATGGATCTGCGTCTTCATGTATAACTACATTACATAGTAAGGAGGATTAGCCGCCTCATGAACTTCCTTTACTACTCTACAGCAAGGTCCCTTCTGAGAACAAATATGATAAAATGACTCACTGGGTCTCAGAGTTCTCAGTGGCAGTGACCAGGACCAGGTTGCCTTGTCTGTGTATATTTGGTTTATTCATTATTTCCATAAGAGAATGTATTCTTTGTTCATTTGATCACAAGATTGCTGTCTGCCATTAATAGAAATGTCATTGACATTGTGAGGCAAGTTTGTCATCAAGTTATAAGCATTTTCTGGCAGTGTTATATTTTTAGTTTAAAGATCTGACAACGTGGGGAGAAATGATACTGCAAGGACTGAAATATTTGTCTTCAATGCTCCTTAACCTAGTAATATATTATGCTGAAGTGCTGAGGAGCCACATGAATATCAAAGCTTGAGCCTCTGTGCACTCACTGTCGAATTACTGCCAATCTGGAAAAGATAAATTATTTGAGTTTAGAGAGGGACTGCTTTACTGAAACTATCTGAGTACATTACATATAAGCTTCTTCAGCTGTCACAGGAGAGCCCAGACAGACCTTTTTCAGTCTGCTTGGATTCTAAATGAGATTTCTGAGATTAAAGGCCAGTGCCAAGGAGGAGAATATTGTAGTAAGTACCAAGACATTAACAAGTCGGTGCAGCATCATCTCTAAAATAGACATGATCTTCATTCTGCAAAATTATGACTAACAGAGGTCCTCCTTAAGAAAGTGAGCAATGAGAGTTAAGTATAATAATAGACTAGCTATCCTCACCTGTGACTAAAATCCTGATTATGATAGGACAAGTATAGCGTGATAGACCAAACCAGCCCTTCAAGACCACAAAAATCATGCCTCTCTGATCTAGTGAGAGTTTTCAGACAAATTAATCAGTACTTTCTGATGACTTAGTGAGTACATTTACCTAAATTATTAAAAGTCCAAGTAAAGATACTACAAGATGCTTTTAAGGAAAATAATCATGCATCAGAAACAATATTGTGTCGCAGGTTAAAAACTGCTTTCAATCTAAACTCCTGGCCATCCTGTGCAGGGGAGAAGTTCTGTGTGGGAGGAGTATAATAATCAGGAGAACACTTACAAAAAAAAAGGACCGTTCTTATTATTCTGTGCAAGCATGCTACTAATTCACCTTAGAGGCTGGGTGCCTACAAAACAGCCTCTAAATCTTTTGCAGAACATCTGTGCTAGGGATGGGTGGACACAACTGTTCTGAATCAGTTCTGCATTTGCTAATTTATTACCACCTGCAACAAGTTTATCACATATTACTTTCCCCAGAAGGTAAATTACAAGGGTAAAACATGCAGGACCTGGCAACTGTATGTTAAGAAATGTCATTATATTTTATTATATTGTTGGCAAAGCTCCTGGTGAATTCAACTTGTGTTTATTCAAGTTATGTATTGTACATGGGTTTGGATGATGGATAGATGCTCCCATAGGGTCCTGTGGAAAACAGAAACAAAACACTCCACTGAGTATGGAACTAAATTTTACAGAGATTACATAAATAAAAAAATGTAGTTTTCCATCTTCTGATTGAATATTACGGAATGAACTCATCAAATAAATATCTTTTTTATCCAATGCCTGACTGCCATTGTTCCATGTACTGTAGGTAAGTACTGCAAAACTGGACAGATGAAGGTACAAAAAGGTACAGGACATGAGTTCACACCTTTAATATGCATAAATATACACTTGAAAGAAAATGTAAAATAAACAGTAAAAGTTGTGAGAAAAATTGAAAAAAAAACCTCAGGAGTCTCCGTAGCTCTTCAAATGGGACTATTAAACTTAGCTATAATTTTTACGTATTTATTCCAGCAGTCATATTATAAGGCCACACAGCTCCAAAAGACTTTACCCAATCCAACCTACTCTGGTACCCAGAGAAAACATATTTTCTGAAGAAGCAGACAGACTTCATAGAATAGTATTTGTCACCATGTTTTCTCACTGTTTTCTGACTACCTGATGCTTGTTCTTACCTTTCATATTTGCTTCTATTCTAAATCAGTGTGTCTGATCAATGACTATTATTTTCTGCATTTTAAAACTGAAGTTAGCTATATGCCACAGAGAGTTTCTATCATATAGACAGGTTAAAATGTGAAATAGAGGAAAGAGAAAATGACATTTCAATCAAAGAACATTCCTTAATTCAATTCTTTCTCTTTTCAGCTATATTCAGAAAGAGGCTGAGATTATCTAGTTGGTTACAAATGGAAGTTTATACTATAATTTTGTTATTGCCTTGAAGTAGGATCTTTTCGGAAACATTCACAAGTTTTATATGGTCATCAGAGAAACAATAAATATTTCTTGGACAAGTTTCTGTATAATAAGCTATGTACAACATGAATATTGACAAAAGAAGTCACACTGGAGGTCACCAAAAGAAAAGGATGTTTAGTTGAATTTTATCTCCCAGGGATCTAGTTTTAGCAGGGGGCTGCCTTTCAGATTTTCTTCCTAAATTTTTTTAGACTTGATTCACCCCCTAGAATAATTTTAGCATGGCTTAGTAGTTGGCTTGTTTATATGCTTCGATCAAAGGAATTAAAAATACCTGGTCTGTTCCTGCTTGTACTGGTGGAGACAATGAAAATCTAATTCATATGAATGCAAATATGGTTATGTATCGATGTTAAACATATTCTTGTATTCTTTTGAAGAATACATTATTAATTTTGGCATGGATAAAATTAAATTTGTTAATGCAGCTATGAACTCATTCCAATGGTTGCTTACAGACTTGTTTAACAGAAACTGTCACTCTGCATTGTAACTGTGCAGGCCAAAAGGTGCTTCTCCCCTTTGCACTTTGAAAATGTTTGCAATACAAATAATCTATTGTTTGTTTTTATATGCAGACGATTTTTTCACCAAAAGCCTACTGTAAAGACACTTTTACTGAAATTTTGTGCACAACAAGGGCATTTTTAAGGACACTAGCAAATATGTGTGCCTGCCATTAGCATTACAACATTTTTCAAGTGATGTGAACCTAAAACTTAAGACAAAACAGAGATTAAATCAGATTTGGGTGACATGATGCCATTAAATGCTGAGCTGTAAAATGACCTACAGCTTTTTCATAACATTAAGATGTTGGCAAACAATCAAATTCCTAAAGAGACACAGCAAGGAATATATATGAGGCATCTTTATTCAGGAAAATTTCTAGTGATCACAACTCAGTCCCTTCCCTGGCTAAATAAGAACGGCCTGCAAAGGGTACTAGCAGAAGTGTGCTAAGTGCCTTAAAGTGAACTATCGGGAAAGTCCGCATCTGCAGATGCACTGGGAGACGCAAATATGTCTGCATCCTTTTCACTGCATCCTTTTCACTGCTCATAAAATGATGCAAATAACGTGGCATAATATTCATACGTAACGTTTGAAATTGCCAGTCAAGTGGCAGTTTTTTAGTAGCCTATTTGTTCAAGTATTTTTGTTTCTTTCTACCCTGGTTTTAAACCTATCCATTTACCAAGGAGGTAAACTTTAGAGTAGTCGGTAGGCTTGAATTCATATAATAAACTTCCGCTGGCACCAACACATGCTATTTGTCCTCATAAGGAGCCAGACTCAGGGCTTCAGGAGGGTTGCTGTAGGCCTCGGAACACTTTTTGCCATTTGTAATCCAGTTAGCATCAGAAATATATTATTCTTGACCTGAATCCTCTACAAATTCTTCTGGGGTTTTATTGTTACAGTCAGATCTTGTTGTGTTTTTAAATATCTTTGTGGCCTTTGTTGCTGTGGAAAAACAGTTAAATAACAGAGGAAACATTTAACTGTAAAAGGGAAACAGCTGAAACTAACTAAAGACAAAGTTCTGTCAAATGTGTAGCACAAGGAAAATAAGAAACTTCTCTCTAATCTCCATGATGTAATCTTATACTTGGGAACCTGAAAGACAAAACAAAAATAAACAGAAACAAAATGTTTCAGTTGATATCCCTTGAAGTTACTCTGTTAAAAATAAACCTTAACCATCTGAACCCTGGGAAGGGCCTTAGAATTTGCTGTTTGTGCTCTTTAGCTTTCATAAGCTGCACGCAGATCCACTAAGTAACAGTGCACATCCCAACTCACTTCATATGATCTAGTTCTTCTCTGGAGAAGGCAAGTGGTGCAGGCACAGTAGTTCTTCACTTGGGTGAGAATGGTTGGCCTGCTCTTGGAGCCTATGTCACACCGAATAACGTTTTACAGATAACGGATTCTTGGTTCATGTAGAAAAAGTGAATCAGTCCCTTTTTATCAGTCATTGTCACAAAAGATGGCAGTTTAAATTTGAACCATAAATTAATGAAGAACTGGATCATTTCATACATGATTCAGATAGCTTTACAGTTATCTATTCTTATTTTTTAAAATTTATTCCTGACCATGGAAACATATATTTACTTAAAAAATCATTTTTATACAAATGTGACTTTAATAATGAATCTTGCTAATTTAATCTTTCTTTTTTTACAAAAATGTTGATAGTAAATACTGGTTGTAGTTTTCACACAAGATGTGCTTGATATTTGAGAGCTTTTTGCTTCTTTTTTTTTAGTTAAGGAAGAGATGCTGAGAACATCAGCAGGGAGCAGTCTCTAGACACCAACGGTGAGCTCACATCTTTTTCTTGTACAAATATTTGACACTTGGTTAAGTTATCTGCCAGATTCAGGATCTAAATGGGAAAAAAATACACTGACACTTGAAATAATTGAATAACTACACTATTGTTTTAATTATATTACAAAGTTCCCTCAGAAATACTGGCCATGATGCAGTTCTACTATGGAAAAGTATAATTTTATAAGCATACCAGACAATACAGACTGATTTTTTTTGCTATGCATATGCTATGCATATCCATTTTTTAATGTGACTTAAAAGAGAATAGTCTTTGAGATGGTAGTGAAGTTATGTTAATATAATTAAAATTGCATTCTTATTACTGTGTTCTGAGATCTAAAATAACTTCTACATTCTCTTCTTCTTCTGCAAAGGTTTTTTTTTCTTTTAATGCTCACTCATCTTTTTAGAGTTTGAGAAAACTATTGTGGAATATAATTTTAGAAATTATTGGCTGTTTTGGAAGTTATACTCCTTGATCTCAGTTCTGTGAAGAGCAAGAGTTGTTATTAGAATGACAGGTGAAAACTGTGCTCCAGGTGACATTTTCTATTGACTTCAGCCACACCTAAAATAGTGTTTTACTTGATTACTTTCCATGTACTGTTTGACAGGTAGGTATTTTTGATGCTAGTATGTGGGAGATTTATAAAAGAGGAAATCCACAATGTGTTAGGGTGTATTAAAATTATGAATGATATGAAGAGGAATTCTTAACATCAGTTTTCCTGGTTTCTTAAGAGGTAAGGTACTTAAATGTACATAAATGTCTCTTAAAATGTAAGTTCCAGATACTAAATATGAACCCAATATGTCTATGTCTAATAAGATGTGCAAGCTATGAGTAAAGCAATGTGAAATCTATCTTTAATAACTAGTTCATGTTTTTTAAAGTGAATGCTTTATTATCATTCATTTTAGTTAAAGAAGTATAGCCATACCATACAAAGCATTTATTAAATGATAATGTATGTCAGGAAGTTCCCAGACCTCTTGAACTGTTAATTAAATACAGAGCAGGCTTTGGTTGCATATCCTTTTAAGAGTTCTCATTCCCCTGGGTTTAGAGATCTCAGCAGGTCACCCTGTTTAATCACAGTCTCTCATGCAACATGGAATAGTGTTGCTATTCTCAGTAAATTCTCTCATTGCTCTGTAAGTTTATAGGAGATGAAGTTGGCTTCTAAAATGATCATTCTGTGTGTTAAATGTATATAAAACAATAACTAAGTAGCAGTGCGTGCTTTCTGGAAATACTGTCTTCTGATTTATGTGTGTTTCTTTTAGATAGCTAGCAAAAGTAATTTTAAAAGCAAATTAAATTTAAAAAATAGTAAATGATACAGGGTATTAGAATGACTTTGAAAACCATCAATTCAGTGACAGTAATCTTGTACCTATAATACCGTGCAGAGTAAATCCTACCTGTTTCTAATAATAGGCAGGTATTCTTTTTAACTGACTCATTTCTTTTAACACATCTTCAGCTGCCCTCAGACTTTCAGGCAAACAGCCAAGCAAGTCAAAGGGCAAGGTTTGTACCTAGCAGTTGTAATTCAGGGCTTGTGTTCACATTAATCTGAAGCAACTAACGGTGGAATTTGGTCAGTTAGTTACATTACATTACATTAAATCCCAATGTATGAATATTCTTATTCAGGATATATGATTTTAGACTGAATTAAGATGAATAGAAGAGGATTAATGGGGTTTACTTATCTATGACAATTTGATTTGATTTTTCTGAATGTTTCTGCGTAAACTTTTTCAAATATTAGAAATAGAGGTCAGGATTTTGGCTTGGACTGTGTAGGGCAGTACAAGCAGTGGCACAGGACTCTGAATCACCATGTTTGGGGAGGTGGAAATGGTTAGAAAATGTGCATAGATCTTCAGTAGTAGCTATCTAAGACTGCAGGATCAGTGATTTGCAAAACCAATGATTTCCACTGGTTTTTATCAGAGCTTCCATCCCCAAAATGCTTATTTCTTACTAGTTACTGCAGAGTGCCATCAATTTCCCCTGAAATTAATTCAGCATCCAAGTCAACTGTAGGAGTTCATACTTGGTTAAAACTACTTGTATCTACAACACTTCTGAAAAGTATCTTAAGGGAGTCTTCCATGAATTACAGATCTGGGCCATATGATCCTTTAAATAGAAAAAAAAATGAGATCATCTCGTGGATTCTGCTTGCACAGGCTGACTCATGATCTTTTGTTTGTGAAGGAGACATTCAGAGTTTTCACAGGCAACGTATAGAACCGCACACTATTCCTCTGGGATGTAATCTTTTTATATAGTCCTTGGCTATTCTGAACAAACTTGCATCTTTTCTCATGAGAATTCCCGTATTTTCAAGGACAAAGGTAGAATGCAGTATACAAAAATCTCCACTGGGAAGCAGTGAAGGTTACAGCCCACATGGGATTTCTGACACAACTGAATCAAAGGCAAGTCTTGAAAACCTAGGTTAACACAACTTCTGCCTTCCCACTGATACAGCTTGCTATAACCACAAGTGCCTTTACCACAATGTACCACAATTTGCATTCTTTTGACCTTTCTGCATACAATTCTTTGTTAAAATACTTTGGACTGTGACGTTCATTATTGGGTTTGGTCTGTGTGGATATATCAGGTACTGCTTCACAGCAAGGATTCATTTTCTAGGTTTATTTAAATTCTTAATCAACAAGGAGGAGAGAAGTAAGTAGCCAAAGGAAGATTATACTAACCTTTTGCAATAGCACAGGAATCCTTCTGTGCCCATGGCCTATATCTACCTTTTTCTATATGAGAAAAGATTGAATTCTAGTAAGAAGGGTATTGTATATTTCTCATTCCTGTCAGTGAGGTACAGTGCATGCGAATTTGCTCTTGAGAGGTAGTGAATGCCTTCCTCTTTTGTGAAATCTCAGAACCATCTTGCTTCCTCTTCAGTGACTCTATGTTCAAAGTAGCTAAAACATTTGAAACTCTGAGAAGACAAGATCTGTCCATCAAATTTTAGCAATTTAATTGTTTAAAGGTGTGCATGGCATCTTAGGATAAAGGGGAGACATAAGAAGAGAACTGCAATACAGTGGGAGAAAGATGGACTGTAGATGTGCTCTTCATGCAAACAGTGCTTTGGCATGGCGAGAAGCAGGGGATGAAGATGGTGGAAGAGAAAGAACATGTTTTAAAATGAGGAAAATGAATAGGATTGCTCTAAGAAACTTATAAGAGATCCATAAGCAGATAAAAGAAAGTCCTTTATGAAACAAGTAGTGAATTTCTGGATGCTGCCACTGAATTTCTTGCTGCCACAAAGACGTGGAAATGCAGAAACTGTTAGCAGGCTGAAAAAAGGATGAGATAAATTCATGGACAACAGTCCGTGCCTGAATAATAGAAGTTCTAGGGAGGGATGTGCCTTCTAATGTCCTTAACACAGTTATCTTTAAATAAGTAATTAATTAAATCCTGAAGTCCCATCTCCCATTGCCTCTGTCAGAGACAGACTGCTAGGCCAGATGGACCAGTTGTTGTTGACTTTACCAAGCAGATGTTAATCAGGAGTCCCCTGTACATGTTGTGAGGAATGGAAGCATCCAGTAACTTTAAGAGGGGATTCCTCATGGTGTTAAGATCCTTCTTTCCATTTCAAAAATATAGTCAAAGATCAGCTGGGTGTAAGTCTGAAACACCTACCAATTGATGCAATGATTTTTCCTCTTGTGAATTTTCCATCTTGCTGCTTTTGCTTTCTTTTTTAATCTCCTAACACCTTGTAGGACAAAACCTCTCATCTTAAAATTCCATAGTTTAGTTGGTTTAATATAAACCTTTTATGAGAGGTGCTGACATGAAAATGTGCGTAAGTCAGCTTAAAGAGAGGCTGCTGACTCCTGAGGCTCTGAATTTGTTCTGCCTTAAAACTGTTCATCCCAGGCTCTTTGTTAGAATGCAAAGAAGGTTAGGGGATGATTTCCAGCATGCAAGTGCCTGTTGTTATGCTACATCAGTTTTAAATATTGGAGAAACTTAATGTTTCTTGCATCATGTAAGAAGTTCAGAAAAGAAAAGAACTGCTATGTTTTTCTGCATTTTCCTACATGTAGCAATAGTCACTCTTCAAAAAATGTTCATTATTCCTTTTTTGGACAGAAGGTAGAAATCGTTTTCTTTTTACAGTAAGATGGATTTCATACAAAGGGACTTAGATGCTAATGCAGAGGAGACCAAATAGAGTTGAATTATGGAAGGATATGGACACCTATAGACACAAGACATCATCCCAAGCCTTTCTTTAATCTGGTGGCAGATTTTTAATATAGTTTTCTCAGGAGCCCTTCTAGGACTTCCCTCACATAATTTCTTCATTGTAAAACAGAGAAACCTTCAATAAATGCAAAAAATACTCAGTGTGTAACAGGTATTCAGGTCAATACTGTATCCTGTCAAGAAAAGAACACATGGTTGTGAAGTCCCACGTGAATCTCAGTTAAAAACAGAAACAATAGAGGACCACGAAATACTGTTTTCACCTACGTTGCTCTGAAAGAACACTTTTTTTTATCTCATAGTCTCACATTTACTGGTCTACATCATGTTCCTGCCTCTTCTTCCTGTTCAGTTAAACCACACCCAGCCAATTCATTCCTTTTTGGTTTCTGTAATGTTCTTGGAGCTTTATACATCAAGGGAAAGGCATTTTTTTACTCTTATCATAGTAGCCTGACTGACTACTCTGAAATACTCCCCTCTTTTTCTGCCAGTAATAAATGTGTGACAGGGACCATGGCTACTCTGCTTTGAAATAATATGCAAGGAATGATGTGTTTCAGGATGCTAAAATATACTTCCCCCCCTTTTACAGTTTTTAATAGGAATAGGAACATAATGGGAGTTTAGTGGTGCAATGATGAGGAATGACTACAAACCTCCTATCACTGCCTTTATATAAATCAGCATAAGCAAAACAGAGGTTAAATCAGATTATTTTTCCCAGATGTGGAGATGCCGTCTATTTATTCTCACAGATATAGTGCTATGCTTCCCCTGCGTGCTTCAGAGCTGACCTAGGGAGACTGTCTCTATGGAGAAGGTAGCTATGGTAAGTTAGCCAGGTGCCAACTGGTAAAATTGTCTTTTAAAAAGTAATTGACTATGATGATAGACAGCAACTAACCCCTTCACGTTTCTGGATGTCAAATAGGCAGGCAAGCAGAGCGGTTGTTCTGCAACAGGGAGTTCACTGTAGCATTCAGCTAAGCCAAAATAACTCCAGTGAGACAATAGAATCACAGTGAGGATGCATTTTCTCTACTAAGTTGTTAGCTACTCAAGAGTTTAGCTATGGGAGTTGCTCCCCCATAGTTCTTCCATAGCACCCACTTGTCCATGACGATGATGTGATAGAAATTAAATATAAATGGAAAAGCATCTTCTATGATAAAATGAGAGAAACTCAGCCCTTGCATATTTATCATAACATAGTTCTCGTATTCCACTATTGTACATTAGAGATTAGAAAGTAGTTTCCAAAGACTCCGATTTAGAAGAGCTCTGTAGTGTTTTCTTTTTGTGGAAGTTGCAAGGCTAATAAGCATGGTGCTGTGGGAGGAGTCCTCAGAGAACCCCATCAGTGGAATAAATTTTATTCAGTGCTAGGTGGGCTACTGTAAACACAGAGGGGCAATTCACTTTCTTTCAGTAATGAGAATTAGCTGCCAGAGAAAGCCGTTCTTTTAAACTCCCTGGATGGACTTTTTCTCTTCTCTGTTTCCAGGCCCTCAAATCTTATATGCGTGCGCACAGAGGTATGCATGCTTCTGATCCATATGTGAGCTTGAGTTGTCCTTATTTGCTGGGCTGAAATACCACTGACCCAAGCATTGTGCTTTAATCCTCCAGCCTTAGCAGCCTTAAAACCAAACTGAGTTGCACTGCAATGACTTTGTAATCTCTGGGAGCATAACTTTAAAAGCATCCTAAGAGCTGGCAGAGATGCAAACCCGCAAATTCTATTTAGAACATTAATAGCGCATCTCAAGCATGGTTGTATCTGTGTCTCCTAAGTTTTGCTTTTCACAGCTAAAGGTCGGTAACCAAAACTAGGCCAAAATAAGAGCACTTGCAAACAGCAAAATGTAATAGTTATCATATAAATTCTTCTCAAAATTAAGTTAAGGGTTTTAAGTACTTTGGAGTCCTAATTAACGCCTGGTGTGAATGCATCATGTTTTCTTTTCTAAGCTGAAACATGTGTTGCTTCATTGCTGTAACCTAAGAAAAGAAAATTAATGGCATCTTATCAGTCACATGGTTTTAAAACAAAATGGATGTCCTCTTGGGTTTATATTCCTTACTGCTGCTATAGGGTAACAGACTGCCTTTCCTCAAGAAATTCTGGGAAAGAAGAAATGTGTGTTTTAGGGGCAGACTGGACATTTCTCCTGAAAGTGTTTTAGCTGCAGTTTATCAGCTGTATATTCTACCGCCCTGTTCCATTAGCACATGTAGTTGCAACATCTGCAGCTGGAGTAGTCTACCTTCGCAGCAAAATAATGCTGTGATAGACTTTTTAAGAATGAAGATTTGATTGTTGGTAACTCCAAAGCCAAAGATAAATAATAAGCAGTTTGACACTGATCCCATACTGCTATTCATTGTATCTTATTCTGGCAGTGTCAGAAGAAGCATAGTACTAGCTTAAGCAGAGAGATAAAATTAACTTCCAAAAGTGAAAAAAGCATGCAGTATTTTCATTTTTTATGATCTAATGCTGAGCTGTTTTTCCAAATTCCATTCAAGTGAAATTTGCAATGAAAATAGGTTATTTTTGACATGATCATAGGCTTTTATTTTCTGATGAGCTCTAATTACAGGGGTCTTCTAGATAAAGAATATCCTATAAGAAATCCTTTACTAGTGACTGAATTTTAAATATTATTTAAAGTAGCCATCCTGGCAACCTCTGCAGATGTTCCCAAAAATCTCACTTGGTTACATAATTAAGCTGAACTAACATCACTAGGGCTGAATCCTTACCACAGGTGTGGCTGAGACCTGTCCTAAGACTGTATTGCCTGTCCCTGAAAAACACTTAAGCGTGAGTAGCTCTACAGAGATGCATTGTCTCACGTGCTGTGACATGTTTCTTCTCATAAAAACTCATTCATTTGCTTAAGTGTTCCAGGAGCAGGATCTGAATGCTCATGACAATGCTGCAATGAATTTTACTTCTTGCAATAATTCAATTACTTGCATCTAATCAACATATTAATTGATTTCTTTCATTTTAATGTATTAATTAAAGAACATTGGCCTTGTGTTAACATATGTAATTGGCTGCTGGTAGTTGGCACAACAGGTGGGTATGCCGTTTTATATTGTTCTTCTATATTAATAGCATCGAAAGTCATGGTTAGTGTTGGAAAATGCACAGACTTAAAAACAATTGCAATTTCAACCCTAGAGGAGATTCCATGAATATCCTGCATTTAACAGGCAGCTAATAAAATCAGTTTATCAGCTTATAGCTATAAATAACTGGGAATGAAAGGCCGTGAATTAGTGTTGATCTGGATTCACTCTGTCAAATACAATGATCTTATGAGGATGAGAAACTCCTGATGGTGCACAATCAAGCTCTTAGCTTGCAAATCAAACTATTGATAGTGTATATGTTATTTAAAGTGCCTGTGAAATAAATAAATATAGAAATATATTCTAAAGCATCCAAATTGCTACTTTTCATACAGTTAATCAGAGATTTTTAGCTTGCTTTTCCTCCCTTTTTCATGTGTTTACCAAACTGTTGCAAAACATATGTGCTATTTTTGAGGAAGAAATAACACAAGCCAAGCAGAAGGGTCTATTCATGATCAGAATGCAATGGTCTTCATTATATTCCAGTTTGCTTATAAGTGACTGATCGAGAGTTAGCAGATGGTGTTTTCTTTCACCCCCTTGCCTTCCTCTTATTTGATTACTCCAACTTAGTTTATGGGCTGGCTCTGTAACGCCTAATAAGCATGTATATTCGTAAGATAGCCACTCCTATGATCTGCAAATTCAGCAATCTAGCCGCACTCAACTATCTTAGACCAAGTATTTAAGCCACATGCCTAAGACCAGCTAGAGCTGTTGCACATTATATTGCTCTTGCATATGTTTCTATCGAATGAACAAAATAGCATCCACCCAGAAGTGTAGCACCTCTGGAAAATCTGAACTGGTAGTAATGCATTAAACTTAAGGGTCTTTCTTAGCAGCAACAGCTGCCATTAGTACTGGTACGAAGGGATTCTGCAGGTTGCAGGCTGCCTAGCTGGGCTGTGGAAGGGTCTCCTTCTAAGAGGGCAATTTGCTAAGAGCCAATATGTGGCCAGCCAGCCAGAGGTTACGCAGATATGATACTATAGAGCTGTACAGAGAAAACAGTGTCTGCATTTACTGCAGCTGCATTTGACATGGTAATTAAAATGCACACTATTTTTCATAAATGGCACCCATCCCATCACCACTAGCCTAAGAGTCCTCTCCTCCTCCCCAGTCTCTAATTTTATCCCAACTTCAAACATTCAAAACATACCCAGACAAGATGTGTGGTGTTCCCTGACTCTCATTTGATAACGCTGCTATCACTCCAAAACTAGTTGTGTGTTCCAAACTCAAATATTTCTCACAGATAATACCTCACCAGCAGCCTTTTCTACCAGGAATTTTAGGTCCAGTCTCAGTGAATTCACAGCAAGTAAATCCCTCCGTTGGCTAGATCCTGATGGAGCACAGCTCAAGGTGCATCCCAGAACAGAGGGCCCCCTGTAGCAGCAAGCGACAACACAATTCACTAGTGACTGAGGTGGTTCAGACCAGGAAAATAGGAACAATGTGGGATGAGTAGAATCCCATGCCATCTGCCTTTTCGTCAGTAAAAACCCAGGAATGGAAGATTCTTCAGGCAGGAATAGAAACAACTCCTAGGCCGTGTCTCAGCTAGAGAGGCATGTCACATCTGCCTTCTTCTCATTCTGCCCCCTCCACTGAACTTTGATGGATCTGTGCGCGCAGCAGAATTAGATGAAAAGCTTTTGTCTACCCAGATTTTTTATACTCTACTGCAGTATCCTGTTAATAATAGAAGTTCTGCAGCACTGGATATTGAAATACAGGTTTGTTTCAAAGTAACCAGCAAACATGGTACTGACATATAGTTAGTTTTTTCTATTATTAAGGGAGAATTCAGAACTAACACACCCATAGCACTTAAGTTCTGAAGAAGTGGCAATATTAATTGCTATGTGACCTACCAGTGGACATCACAAAGGTTTGGCATTGAATCAACGTCAAGAGCTTGTTTTATTTTCCTTTTACATCTGTTGTAGCACTGAACTAAGTAGTCCAAGTAAATTTAGCAATCCAGAAGCTGTAGAAAGATCTAATTGGCTAAAAGTAATACAAACATTTGAAACTAAGTGGCATACTTTGATTATATCCACTACAAACATACACCAGACAAATTCTGCCAGTTTCCATTTAAGGTCGAGATTCCTGAATCTAGCCAAATTCCTTCAGCAGCAAGTTTTTAATCTATTCCATTTCTGGAGTATCTTGAACTTTATTCTTCCAACTTACAACTTTGAAGGCTGAGCATGACATTAGTTTATTTTTCTTTTGAGGGGGCTTTAGGTATCTGGTTATTACTAAATGAAAAGACTAGACTTTTTTCCTTTCTCCTGACTGCACACTGCTCTTGAGCTGAAGAAAAATATAAAGATTGCACTTTAGAAATACCTAATACATGAGCTAACTCCCTGTGAAATCCACAGATGCTTTGTTGAGCTAAATTCCTGGGTTGCTTCCACCACAACAGGAAGTGTCAATGTCCCAAAATAGCATCCAGTCTCTGGTTCATAGCGGTTAAAAATGAAACTTTAGGTTTCTTGGACAGTTTATTCATGATGCAATCATTATGAGCCCTTTAGGTAACTGTTTCACACAGTGGGTGTGAAGTTCAGCTTTGAGGACAGTGTTACACTGCGTTAAGCCAATGACTTTAATACCTTTACTTCTATCTTACAGCAATGTAGCTGAGAGTGAATCAGGCTGAAGATTTTGAATATAGGTGATTCCATTATTTTTTATGAGGCCCTGCAGGCTCTAATTCTTTGCACCATGTGGGATCCTTCCATGAATACAGAGTGCCATCTGTGCTTGGGTCTCATTCCTTAAAGAAACATTTAGCTTTCTATTCATCCTTTCTGCATTCCTGGGGCTGAACAGTGTGTGAGTACGTTACCCCTTCCTCCCTTGTGTCACCAGAGTTTATTGATCAGCCTCAGGACTAAAAACACAGCAGAGAGCCCTGCTGTTTCCAGTAGCTGTTGCCTATCTTTTGAAGCAGGGAGAATGTTTGAGCCATAATGTATTCTTTCGACACAAGAGCATTAGCCTATTGTGAAAAATAAATGCAAGAGATTCTCAAACTGGGAGGAGAAAAGGCAATGGAGCATCAGAAAGCTTGCACACCGAGGCTTTTGCTTCAGCTCTTGCAGCCTGAGCCGCTTGTATCACTGACTAATTCTCTCCCTGTTCACCACAGGAATACTAATTGCCAAATGAAGCTCTTTGTTCAGCTAATGCTCTAATGGTTTAGAAGAGAAATGGTCTCTTGCAGTCATTTACTTGTTAGGAAACTCGATACTTCAGTTCTGTGGCTGAGTTCAGAGAGGGTACAGTTATAAAGCTACTGAAATTACCAGATCAGGGTTACCGGGTCAAAAAACCCCTGACTCCTCCTGAAATGAATTGTTCAGATTTATGTATGTAACATTTTGCCTTACATCACAGGTGAGCTGCACCACTGTAAGTGCCTTGCCTCGCTTACTGTGACACAAAAAACCACAAGGTATCTGGAGTTTCAATATGAATGAGAATCCAGAAGTTCAGACATGTATCGCAGTCAGGTTTGACCTATCAGCACCAAACCTCTGCAGTCTGTAAAAGCTACCTGAAAACAAGAAATATTAAAACAGAAAGGACAATCTTAACATAGGGAAGCTTTTTAACAGAAGAGGACTTTATGTTGCCTGAGTTTGGGTGTAGATAACAAATAAATACAGCCCATCCAGCCTGTATTTACTTGAGTCTATAAATTTATAAGAGCTCTTTCAGGTGCATGGATGTATTCCTATTCTGCAGCACACTAAGGTCAAGAGCACCTATTTGGTCAGAAGTTTAGCTTTTTCGGTGATTACACTTGTGACACTGCACCTGACTGTAACCAAAGAACATACAGTAGCACAAGCATGCACTCAAATGTATGCCAACGTAGAGTTTAAAAAGTCCTAATTTCTCCTAAGAAGAAACACCTAAATATGTGAGAGAGAATAGAATAAAGTGTTAGAAGGGTCAATAAAAGGGTGCCCTATATGTAAGGAGATAGCCAGTACAGGAAAAAGTCACATATGTAATTAAGAATTCAGAGACTTCTCAGTTCATTGCCTGAAGGCTCTTTCTGTGTGTCTGTCATACCTCGCAGGAGACTTCTTAGTGCATGCCCTGCTGTCTGAGGTCCTAGGCAAGGTAGCTACCAGATGTCGTCCCTCATTAAGGCTTAAGTGGTCTAATGAAAAGCAAGTTTTCTTGAGGTCACTGATAGTATAAAATAAAACAAGAGAAAAATATGTATAAATATCTGCTCTGAAACCCTGCTATACCATGTTGGGCAGTGCGTTTTAGATCTAGTTACAGTAAATAATAAAATTTCTGCATATTTCTTGACAGAAATGTTTCTTCCTTTCTGACCTACCAAACCTTCCAGCGTTAGATTAATCTGATGCCATTTTTCAAAGCTTGGTGACACCCTTCAAGTTTTTTTTATGTGGTCAGGTTTCTTACAAAATCACATAATTCCTGTGATATCATCCTAGTAGATATCATCCTAGTACAGGCTGTATCAGTTCCTGGCTGTCTGTATCTCCTTTGCCTCTTAATACATCAGTGTGAATGTTGACTCCTGGAACCACTCATTTCCAAACCTAAACTTGCATGGTCTCACTGTACTGTGGGAATGAAGGACTGCTGCAGAAGAAGCCCTTTAAGGACAGTCATCATTATGCTTGTAAATGCTTGCTGTCCTTTACTGAGAATGTGAACTTAGAGAATTCATTACTTGTAACAGTAATTCTGTTCTGTGTTAAGTATGAATTACTGATTAATGAATACCAATCTGTTCCAGCTGCATCCCACACCCCATATGGCATATAAAAACCCCCTTTTTAAATAAAGTTATAAAAAGAGATCTACTAAATCATAGGGGGTTTTATCTATAATCCCATGACTTACTACATTGTCCAAAATAGTTTTAAAAGTACTGAATAACAAGAATTCAGATGCTTCTTTGCAACATTGCCACATTCCCCAAAAGTAGCATTACCAAGATTTCCCAGATGTTCAGGGCAATTATTTCTTCCTTGACAATAGAAATTGGTATTGAGTCTAGCAAGATGAAAAAGAGGTAAAATAAGCTACACACACACAAAAAAAATGCTCTTTACAAGCTGAAAATTACGTGTGCTGGAAATATTTTTTAATGAATATGAGTATAGGAGAAGGTTCTTCTCTTAATATGTATCAATGATGATGGGAGCACATTACAATATATTTCCTTTTAGTAATACAGCTATGTCTTACAGCTTACAGAACAATTTTCTTCCACTTAATGCCTTCTTTTTCAGTAACTATGACACATAGCAGGGATAATATAATAAGTGTGACTGTATAAGTCAGAACACGAATGCCTAAGCTTTGCAAACAGTATCATGAATTTCAAACTTCCACAACTTAGTCCTGCAGCAATACTGATTCTCTGTTATTTAATTCAAAGATTAGAAAATCTAGGAACTTTTATCATCCTAGTGTGTCTTGACTGTATTATCTTGGGAAGTTTTTTTCTTGTGTATATATTTCCCATCCAGTTGAGATCTCCCATGACAATTGAATAATTATTGATTACAGAAATGAGTAATAGTTACAAACAGCAAATGATACTAAAAGATCATTGGCATTACATGTTAGCCAAGATACACATCTATATTTTGAGACATGTCTACAGCATAGACTGTACTGAGAGAAAATAAGACTGTATATAACAGTGATCTGCTGAAACTTGTTCGTCTGCCCAGGAACAGATATTCCAGGGGAGACTGGCTACTCTCTCTCCTGCAGCATCTTTTTTTCTGTTTTAGTCCTCAGCTTGCTCTCTCCAGGAGCACCAGCCTCTTCTGCTTGTACTAACTGCCCAGTCTGGTGTGGTGTGCTTAATCACATTTTTAAAGAATGAAAATGTTCCAGCAGTGCACAGTTCTTTATCAGTTTGTTTGTTTTTAAGCCATAGGAGTCTATTCTTGTATTCTTATTAGGAGAAAAAAACTTCCAAAAACTATATTGTGTGTGCGCGTGTGTGTGTGCGTGTGTGTGTACGCGCACACGCATGCGCGTACACATACACAAATGTATGTGTGAATATACCATACATGGTACTTCTGTAATATCTGGAAGACCTTCAGGTGATACATAGATCATGAGTGACTTATCCCGGACAGGGGACATAAGGTACTTATCAAAATTCAACCCTGTTGTTGCCTCTCCTTTTATTTCTGTCCACGACAGCGAAAAGCTTTGTATGCCCTTCCAGTAAAGGAGGCAAGGCTGGCTAGCAGTCAGTGTGACAGAAGGAAAGCAGTGCAGCAGAAAATTGGATAACAGGATAAAAAACACAAGGACCACAGGAAGCCCATCAAAACTGCCTCCTCTTGTCAGAAACCAGACAAGTGACAAGTACAAATATAAGGTATTATCCACAGTTCAGTATTTCTAATGATATTGCGATTACAATTCTGCTTCCTGTAGGCAACCTCTTAACTTTTTAGCTGTGACCTTACATTAGCAAATCAAATATTGTGTGATAAAATAAATATGGGGAAGAATGCTTTACAGTTAGACATCTGGCTATTCAGTCTCAAACAAACTTTTTTTTGGGTTAATTTCCCTTAGAAAAAGTGTTTAAATAGGATTGCTCAGTCACTGATCTAAAAACCATGTTGACTTAAGACCGTGTACATATTTCGTGATTCCAGATCATGCATCAGAAAGAGGCAGGCAATTTAAATTGTCTGCCAACAGTTCAAGACTGTAGCTAATTCATTACTCACACATCTCTAGTTGGAGTACTAATTTAAAGTCATGTGTGTCATATTAATTGTAATCTTGTTTCAAAGTGACAAGATAAATATCTCAAGGTACATAATATATTATGGACATAGGTCAAACCAAATGAATGTCTAAAACAGATTAACACTAAATACATGCAATATGTCATGTTTGTAAATTAAGAAAGGATAAATTGTGTTAACATTTAGCAGATTGTTCATTATACTTCATCTATGCTTAGGTTTAAATACACTAACAGATACTTTTCCTGTGTATAATGTCTCTGAAAATGACTCATGCAGAATATTTAGAATTGAATACTTGAGATGCAGAAGTGACAGTTCATAGATGCTATAAAGAACAGTACACGGTAGTACAGGATAAACAAACCTGGTAGCCTGTAGTAGTTTCCTTGATTTATTGTTATTAATGTTAAAAGAAAAATTCAAACGTACTGCCTGCTTTTCTCCCTCCTTCCTGTTGCAAATTCTGTTAAACATGTTGGAATAAAGTGGTTTAATTTAAAAGCAGTCTTGGAGCTCTTCCTAACAAGGAAAAGCTTTCAGCCATTTCATCAGTTTGATCACCTGAGCAGTACATTGCCCATATTACACTTGCGGAGCTCTATGGCCTGCTTCAGCAATGGCCAGTGCCATGGGAGGGCCACCGTCCCCCGGCACGTGCCCTGGTACCAATTCCTCTAAATGCAAATCCTTTTCTGGCTTCATAATCTCATAGGACTGGCTTTAAGAGTGCTCTTAGGTAAAAGCTAGTGAAAGTATATAAGAAATAAATACAACTGCTCCAATGACTGTGGCACTTAAGCTATCAAAGCAAGTGTATCTATTTGTATTTCTGCCATCACAAATGAGTGCTAAAAAGAAAGGATGTATCACTACATTTACTAGTGCTCAGAAATGAGACCTTCTCAAAAAATCTGTGGTATTTCTGACTAACATTTGCAAATAAAAAGATAAATGATTCATCCTGTTTGCCACCTGCTTAAGAAACATGTTTTACATGCACAACTTTGGCTGTTATCTGATTTCCTAGCTTGATATTAACACTTATATAACTTGTAAAAGATCTTTTTTTTATGATGGACTGTTCTCTAAAATTCATTATTCAGTTGCAAGGTGAGTTTCAGCTGCTACAGAATTTATCATACAAAAAAGAAAAGAATAATACTTATTATATCATAGTAGAGAAGTATTTCATGTCATTATGACTGCCTCTGCACTAAAATTTGCAACTATGTAACTATGTTAGTTGTATTTCTCACCAAAACCTGTGTATAGACCAGGTCTTGTATACTTTCAAAAGCAAATATAATCCCATTGATTCAATGAATCTATCCACATACTTAAAAAGAAGGAAGTAGAAAGCCTTAACACAACTCATATATTAACCAGTTTACCAGAAACAGTAATCCCTTCAGGCCAAAATCACTGGTAGTCTGATTTTGTCAGATACACCAATTTTCCCCTCCTCTTGTACAAATTCCATTGATAAAATGGTTAATAATAAAGGATTAACTTAAATCCAAATGACATTTTCATTCATTCCATTTTACTGATGCTGGTGATAAAGCTATAGCACTGTTTACAGATGAAATCTGATGAGAATTAGGTACTGAACAGAGGCTTCTCCATCACTAACTTATGCTATCCATCTATATCTATCCTGGATGTATTCATCTATTTCTAGAGAAGACTGCTATAGCCTCATACTCTTTAATTACTGCCATTTACAGATAATAATATAAATTCAATTGCTTTTGCCACGCAAATGTCATTCCTTCTATAAATAAGGCCAGCCTTTTAGATGTATTTGTTTTGATATGAAATTAGCATGACCAAGTATTGTTTAAAACCTTTACAGTATATTTCATGTCTCAAGGCATTCTGGTGCTTGTAACCCTGCTTTACTATCCACCCTGACATTTGCAGAAGGATAGCAGCAGTGTTAACACATGATTCATGTATCAGTCACCAGTTGTTTTTATCTCTTGTTATTTCCAAAACCCCTTTTTCTACTCTACTGATTTTCATGGAAATGTACAAATGCTAATTGGAATGGGCAATAATCTTAAATGTGGGATAAATGAAGGAAGATTTCTTCCATCATAGAAAGAGGTGAGAGAAATCTTGGACAGACTTCATTGCTTAACAGTGCACATTTCAGTACCTGTGCGTGAACGACTTTCCCTACTTGAAGACCTTGCATTCTGCTCAATGTTAAAAGCAGAAGCAAAAATAAAGTCTTCTCTGCTATATTCTAAACATGAACCACTGGTATTTGTTAAAATGGATTCTTACCTCAGTGTTAATGGGGCCAGTGGCATAGTGTTTCAATCCTGTGTCTGAAACTCCTGGGTAACATGGCTGTGGGGATTATTCCCATTAGAAATACTTTTGCTACATTCTTTGAGCATAAGTACTCTTTCATAGACATATCAATAACTAGGTCACATGAAATCTCATCCAGCTTCCACAGAGAAAAGACCCTCTGGTTCTCCTGGAAGGTGACTATGGAACATAAAATACAGTAAGAGATTTGTTGCATTTCTTGCCACGCACACATAAATGTTTACTCTGCAGGTATCCTCCTACCCTTAAAGTTATCCTTTCTAAAAGCTGGTATGGAGTTAAGCGTAAAGTTCATACACACAGATTCTGGAGTTTGGCCAGAATCAGCAAAATGGTGAAAAAAGACATCCCAAACTAAAGAGTCATGGGTTTTTTTCAGTGTATTCTTTTGTGTATCTTTTGACTGGAATGAAATATTGTGGCATTAATTTTTGTCATTTACAGAGGAGAATATTAAATAAATGAGCTAAAATTTACAGATAAATTCAATTTGACAGAACATGCTAAAATAAGCATGGAAAAAGAAGTGGATTTGTGTAGTGCTCAGCAGAAGTATTCATGTGCCAGGTAGACATATATCTGTTATGTCATGAGGTTATGACCACTGAGATAAAATCCTTTTATGAATGTAGTATATGAGTTGATTAATGAAATGGAGTTGTTGAATGACCTCCAAAGGTCCCTTACAACAAGAGTTACTTCATGAATATTGAAATCAAATTACTTCTGTGTGGTGTCCTAGATCACTGGAACTGCAGAAGGAGCAAACTTGAGGTGAAAAATGTGACCCAAAAAGTACACTCCAGGGAATATCAGTAGAAATGACAGGAAAATTGAATGTTTCTAGGTGTTAGGCAGAAGCAAAAGCACTGCTTTGCATGTCTGGGGAACTAGAACTCAATGGAACAGGGTATTGCCAGAGAGCTCTGAGAGAAAGAGAAAGATGGCTAGCAGAAGTCTTTCAGGAAAAGGTCCTTCTCATGTTCACCTGTTGAAGGTAGTGAGATATGTAGAAAGCAATCCTGTGTAGATTGATTTATTACTTCAAATATATGTTTTCCATTAAACACTTTCTGTTATAAGCGATCTTTTATTATGAGGACAAACCTGCTTCTTCATTATTGCTGTCATTGATCCAAAGAAGAGATGATGAAAGGTCAGCACCTTGTGTCTAGGGCTGGGTGAATCCACGGGAGGGGACGGGGGCTGATGAAAATATGGGCGTTTGGAAACATTAGAATTTTGAGTCAAGCACCTTTCTCAGACCTGTTGAGATAAACAGAGATTGCATACTGTATTTAAAGAGGCAGAGAGACTGAGGGTGAGAGATAGTTCTTTGTAGCAATAATGGCAACATGTGCAACTTCTTTCTCCCCCCAGGAAATTCTTAGATCTTGACATTTTGAAAGCAGTGAAGCCATTTCACTTATTTGTTGTTTTTAGGAGGATTTTGAACTACACTGAGCAGATGCTAAAACAGATGGACACTGTCTTTTGGAAAAGTGGGAAAAAATCTGATTAGAAAATGTCATGCTATTGTTTCTTCTTTTTCCAGCTGAATAAGCTATGAAAGGACTTCTCCTTATGTCATAATTTAAGGAAAATACTAAATGCTGAGACTACCTCAGTCAATGCTTTACATAAACAACTAGATTCTGGCCCTGTTTCATGTGTACTTTAAAATTTTTTTAAAGAGCTATCTCATATTGGGTAACCCCAGTCTGTGTTTTCCCCCAGAGTAGAGCATTTCAGGGTGGCAAGAATCACCGTGGATCGTAGCTGCAGTCTGAGCAATCTCAAACAGGCAAGAGGCCCTTAAAGAGGTTGCGGACCCTGCTCCGATTTGGAGTAATGACAACAGTCTTGGAAGGGTGAGGTGCTCGCTATATTGTATTCTTCACCACTTCTAGGTTAAATGTACTGGTAGAAGCCTAGCAAGACTAGGAGAAGAAGGGGAGATGCTATTAGGCACCTACTGATGGTATGGTGCCTTACTGAAAATCTGTAGTTCTGTGTCTCTCAGGAGTTGCAGGTGCTGTCGCTTTTTGTAAGAGCCTCCCTGAAGATCCTACCTCTCCTTTCTCCTGGCCCTGCAGGGGGCTGTTTGTCATTCAAAATCTGTGCGTGCAAACATCTTTGGTAGTTGCATATAGCTGTTTGATCTCCAAATTAAAGCTGCTTGAAATCTAATTTATCTCAGTGACTCGTCTAACTTGTACCATAGCCAAAAGAGTTTCCGTTTGCCCTAATGTTGGAGCTGTATGGTGTAGGATATCTGCCTATGGAGGGACTGCACTCAGGGAACAGAGTACAAGGAAAGAAGAAGGTTTTGGTAACTGATCTGAGTTCCGATCCTATCTCTTCTATAGACTGCTCATCTCTCCATATTTCATTGGTAAACTGGGGATAAAGTACTGCTCGATAAACCAAATACTGTTGGATGTGACTGACAATTTTTCTTAGGTTCTCCAATAACATTCTCTGATGTATCAGTTGACAAAAGAATTCTGTGGTCTGCTTCCTCCATTGCAGCAACCTGCCTTTCCTTTTAATTACCATTCATTTTGTCTTGTTCTGTTCTGTTGTGCTTTCATTGCTATCCCTCACCTCCCAACAAGAGGAGAAAGAGCTGCAAATGGTTAGAAGCAGAGCCCTAGGAAGAACTGAGTATACGGCTATCTGAGTGATTTGGAAAAAAAATTCATTTTAAGACAAGCTGGAATAAACTCTGAAAATTCAATTTTATATACAGTGAAATATACTTTGTTTCATATTCTTAGGTCTCTAAATGTTAACAGCATAGGTCTATTTTTACATAGAAAGTCAAATTCCTACACAAAAAGCTGTTTTAATGGTGCAAATATTTTGGTTTTAAATTTTGCAACAAGATGTTTCAACATTGGTTTGCTTTGGAGTTCTGTGTTTTTTTTTCCTTTTGAACCATCAAAATGAATTCAGGAATACTTTATCCAACTGAATTAGGTAATTCTGGGTGAAAAACATTTCAGACAAAAATATTCACACATCTCCTGTTAGAAACCAGTCTCTTTGTGGTGATAATTTAAAGTAAATGTGGAAAACTGCTTTTGGCCCAGGCTGTCGTTCAGCAATGTTGCAGAACCATGCTGTGGGTAGCTTCTTCTCATGATCTTTTTGAGGCATACCTGAGACATACATGCAGGATGCCTTCTGGTAGCCTTTATAATGTGTATGAGGTGTCTGAACTTGTATAAACATGAAATCTTGGTTTAGCTAAATTGCATCAATTACAATACAGACTGGATTTTTAAACCAGTCATAAAGCTGGTGCATAAGCTGTTTAACAACTTTGAAAAAAGGGGACAGCATTTTATGCTGTACAATCAGTTTGTTAAATCCATTTAAAACAACGATGAACTCATGATAAATAGCCCACGCACATGAGAATACTGATGCAAGTAAATTATTTTCTTATGGTAATATGGTCAAGTTATGTAATACTAGTGTCAGCTGAAGCCTGAGAAGTTCTAGCCTTTTTGTAGCAGGGACATTTTTATGCCAGTTTGGAATTAGGTCAAAGAAATTAACTAACATGTTAAGTATATAACAATTCACTTTGGAATAGGTTTCTGCCTTATGATTTGTGCCTTTCTCTTCTGTAGCTCTGTATATAAGATATGATTTTTAATATGCTCATATATTTAATTCTGTACAGAAATATGAATTAACTACTCATTCTCCTCTATTGCAATATATATCTGTGAGTCTTTAATATTGTTCTTTCAGGATAAGTCATATAGTTCATGCTCTTATTCTCACATAAAAATTATATGGGAAAATCACCATGTACCTCCTAGTGTATATTTTTATGATGCAATAACCAAGTTCAAATTTCAACACTACCATTACGTTGAAAATATTCATAATGTCTTTAACCTTATTCTTCTCAGCTCTGCTTCAGTATGCTTCTAGTCACATTTTTTAGATGATACAGACCAGATATATCCCTAATGTGATTTAAGAATCATATTAGTGGCCCCCATTCCACTCTTTTTATACTCGATATAAATTAAGGAGAAGGTGTAAGAGTCTGTCAAACAGTTATTCTTTCTCTGAAGTGACCCAGATACAGAGACCAATAACTATTGGATTTCGTACGGTTTATCATTTTCCGGGAATGTTTGCATCATTTTGAAACAACGCACCTCCCTTCTTTCTTTCCAGGGGAAGAGTCTCTTTCATATGAGTAACAGAAAAAATAAGCAGTCAAGAACTGAGGAGAAACCTGGAATGGGCCACTGGCAGCTAAGCTGCTGAATGCCCAGTTATCCCGAAGAAACCGTAGGAAGTGTAGGGAGAGGCATTGCAGCACCATCAGCTCACCCGCTGGTGACTCCCACAGCCATTGCTCTTTAGACAGCTGTAGGTTATTAGAAAGGATCTTTAACTAAACCAAAGAGCTGTCTTTAGGGCCATTTCTTATCACAATACTGTTGACTAAAACCTGCTGTTGCTGGAGAAATTTATTACAAAGGACTGACAGTTCACTGATGTTTGGTGGGTGACATAAGTTACTGAGAGTTCTATCTCTTATCTGTGTCCTATTGACAAATTAATTGTATATCTTAGTCTGGTAAAGATCACTTCAGACTAATAAGAGTCTTTTCACACAATTCTTGTTTATTTATGGAACCTTTTAAAATACAATTACAGTAAAGCAGATAAAATGTATTCATCTCTTAAAATTTTAAGCCTTCTATGAATAATTAAAAATACAAATATTCAGTATCTCCAAAACCAATGGAATTGAAGCTTGAACAAATCTGGAATGATCCTGTTAGGTCACCAAATAGTGCTAAATGAAATGAATGAGCAGTAAATCTCTAAAGTACTTATAAGCATCCTTGAAAACTATTTTTGCCAGGTCCCTAAATTTCTGTGTTCAGCAGTGTAGGAAGTGTTAGGTCAAAAGTCAGTGAATTTAAAAAATTTACATAAGGTCAATGTTAGGGCTGCAGAACTGCAAAAAGTGAAAATATGGGACTTTAAATTTGTATTCTTGTGAATGTTTATTAGCAAAGCACATTCTTTTTGGTCAATGCAGTAAGATGCATTAAGGAAGCCTTCTGGAATTAGACATTGGTAATCACATGTGCCCCAAGACAGCAATGAAGGAAATAAAAGTAGGGTGAAAAAAAACCCTGCTTGCCACAGAAAACACGCAGTGCCAAATGTTAAAAAAATAACGACAAAACCTCCCAAGCCCTTCCCAAACCTCAACATTCTACTTTATTGTTAAGAAGCAGTATAGGAAAAAAAAGGTACATTTTACTTCCAATATCTAAATTGTTTCCAATGCTACTGTGAAAAGCACAAAATTATATCACGTTTTGCTAGCTCATGGTATTAAGTCATTAGAAAGTATATAAATATTTATATGTGTTAGTCATTAGTAAATAATAGATACATTCAGTTATATATATCCCAGCTGAGCCACAAAAAACATCAGGTATGAATGTTCAAAAACTTCTGTTTTGCATTAAAACTCAAAGACATAAATATGTCAGATCTATACTGGAATAAAGTACTTAGTTGTTTTCTCAAGGCCCAGCATTAACCTAATTAATCAAGGGAGCCTATCTGGAGCCATACTTGCAAAAATACTAAAATGTATATGAGTGGCACATAATAGATCACATTTTCTATACATTTTTAATGAAAGGCAAGAAATCCAGCTGCAAAATAAATGCCTGTCAGGGAAGGAAAAAAAAGTGGTAAATATGCATCCTTGTTAGGAAAAAGAGTGGTTTCAGTCCTCATTTCCTGTAAGACCTCACCACAGCAGCTACTATTACTGTATGTTTATTTCTAAAAGAAACTAAAAGTCTCCATGTGTTTCAAAAGCTGGGATTCTAGCCCTGAGCAATAGCAGCAATACCAATACCTGTCACAACAGGCTGCGCCCTACAGAGAGATCTCAGGCCTGTGTTTTGTGGTGCACCAAAAAAATCTTTTATTAAAGCTCTGACCTTTCAGAAGAACAGCACACCATGTTTTCATATGCCAGTCTTTGCATTCCCAGAGTAGGCTTAAGAAGCTATTAAGTAATCTAGACAGAAACCCAAAAGTTCATGAACTGATGTGAGGCACTGAAAAGAAAATTAGATCTACTAAACTATGTAGAGAAGATCTTGACTCCATTGGCATTCTGGATAACATCCATTTAAAATCAGTGGGTAACTGTGAAAACTGGACTGCAACAAATGAGTCACTGTACTGCTAGAGTACCAATGGCACAGCAAAGGCAGATAATAAGTCTCCAATGTAAAAGTACAGTGAGATAGTAAGCAATTTCCCCAAACTCCAGTTAAATTTGTTAAAGGCTAAAATGGATATTTTGCAATCCTATAAATACTTCCTTGCCATTATTGTTAATATTTAGATTGTTGTCTCACTGAAAGTGCTTCAGTTTCACAGTTCTTTTAACTCACTGCAAAAAATCAGAGTGGTGAACTTATTTCGAGTGGCATAAAAAATAGCCTTTACAGAATCCTCTGTTTCATTACCCAGGATGTATTTTATTAGAACAAACAGAGCATGTCAAATTTGGAAGAGGGTTTTAACCTTTGTCTGGGACAAATTTTGCAAAGCAGGAATAGCTGGCTTTAGCACTTCATTTGTGCCCAGTGTAGTTAGTGTCTGATCCAATTTGGATGGAAAGTATCTGACTCCAAATGTTCAGCAGATGGAAGGGTGGTGAGTACTCACAAGAAACAGGTTATTTCTATTACAATAAATTGCTTGGAAATCCAGGGATTCCTCCATTGCCACTGACAGATATCATTATAGCACAGAGTGCCAGTAAATCAGGTGGATTACTGTTAAACTAAATGTAAGCTCCCTCGCTGTGGATAGTGCCACTTCGTACAAACCAGGTACTTTCCAAACTGCTCTGTTTATGGCTCACATGAAGGGCTACAGTTGCATTCTAAGAAGTTTCTTTGGCAGGTTCGGCTATCCCTTTGGATCAGTGTAAAGCTCACTGATCTGAACCGGAGGTTTTGCTGCTGTAAGGACTACAGGTTCAGGCCACAGTGTGTTGAACTATTACCTTGGAATTTTCTTGTATGAAGGAAGTATTTCATGATAATATTGCTGCTGCCTTTACTATTAAAAATAAAAGCTAACAAGAGGAGAGAAAGAGAAGCGGTTTCTCCTTCTTTTTCATAAAGCCACTTGTAATTCTCTTGGCATGAGACCTGCCAGACACTTTGACTCATGCAGTCAGAGCTAATATACCACTGTAAAAGTAAGATGTACTGAGACAGCAGGAAGTGTTCCAGAGAAGCAATCTGATCTTCACACAGCTTCTTTTCTGCTTTCTTCTACTTGGCATGCTGTATTTTGCAGCTCATTAGTTTTCATATGTTCACTTTGCTCTCTGATTCTCATGATAAATACCTCTGGTGAAGAGGAGCACAGCTCAAAGAATCTGTCTCCCATTCTAGGTGGGCTGAAGAAACCACTTTTATACCCATCATTCTCAACCCCAGATGCAGTCATATCACTGAGGTCCTCCATTTGTTATTGCTTATTTAAAAGGTAGAAACGTGATGGCAAGAATATAATCAATTAAAGCTGGTTAACGTGAGGCTCTTTCTTGGTTCTAGGCCATATCCTTAGCATTGCTTTATACACGCAGTGACAAATGTAGCTTTAAGGTTGGGATATTGGTTTGACCCTGAACTTCTTCAGCGTTTGTAGTGCTCAGTTGCATAGATCTTCCTTTGGCCAATTTTATGTAGAGGAAGTTCTCAGTTCCAAAGTTCACCCCACTTCAGGAACAATAGATCCAAGTTTCTGATATGTTCTGATCTGAATGGGGAGAAGTTGCATTTTTTTGCATTATTGGTTTTTGTAATAATTAAATCCTTTCTTTATGTAGAATTTGAAAGGACCCATATATTACTCCTGTATGATTCTAGTATGGTGGTCTCTATGACAGCAGGAGGATTTGCACCCTAGAACATACCAGGCATTTAAAGCTTTCTGATACTGAAAGCACTGTTGCCTCTGTGATTCCACCCACATAAAAGCACGGCTGGATGTAAGCATAGCTTGGACTGCAGCATTCAAGGTACTGTGCATTTATTACAAAGATTTCACAGTGCTTCTGGTTCTAGAAAATCATCACTAGATGACAAAACTATGCTGCAGGCTTGGATTGTAACAAGAACATATTTTGAAGTGCAAAATGTGCATTGGGGCCATTTCACTGTCTTCTGACTGTCTAATTGGCAGTTCCTCATCTCGTCAGTTCAGCTTATACTTTGAGTCTCTGTGTTTATACGAAGCTACAGTAGTGTCCGCTGTTTTACTTCCATGGATTTGGTGAGCAGCAGCAGCAGAACAAGTTTCATTGTTCCAAGATTTATATGCTGATCTCAAGAAGGACACAAAAGATTTTGATAATCTTTTGTGAGGTACCTTCTTTCTCTGTGTGTGATGTTCCTCTTAATATGTTGTCACAAATATATCTGTATTTAAAGCAGTTCTTTAAATACCATGGGAATTAGATTGAGACCAGTTCCCACAGATACCATAGAAATGGAAAATGAGGAACTGGGAAGAAATCCAATGTATATGAATTATCCTCCTTTGCTTCTGCCTGGTTTCCATTTACAATGAGCCAGAACTGATGGTGCCACTCTTCGAGGGGTTTTTCCATTAACATTGAAGAGTCTAGCACTTCAGTGCTTATCTTCCATCTGTATAAATTTTTATTGCTAGTTGTTTCAAAATTCTACAATAGCAATAATAATACCACATGAGTAATTAAAATTAATATTATTTATTTCAATTTTACAATAATGTTTGCTTTAGGCAATGTACAGGAAAACCTGCAGTCCTGGAGTTAGCTGTCCAGAAACATTTCCCCCATTGCTGTTGTTTACCAGTTCTTTTGTACCCTGAAGTGCAAGCATGAGAATTTGTTTTCCTGCCAAAATTCTTGAATATTTTGATTTTTTTTTGACAATTTTGATACCCCATAAAAATGGCTAATCCTGAATCTTGTCCATCTCTTCATCTTCCTGATGTCTTATAAGACCCATTGACCATGCTTTGCATGAGAAAGTTTCTCAAGCATTGAATAGTTTATAATCCATCAGAGAACTGTGTTGTAGACACAGCCTCAGGGGGAGCTTCCAAGGCCGGGCTAAGCGGCCGCTAGCTGGAACAGATGCAGCCTTCGAACAGGTACCGCAGCCCACAGCTCCCTCGGGTCGGAGTGCTGGCTTCTTGCGTACGCGCACAACGCTGTGTTTCTCCCCAGAGCAGGCTGCAAAAAACATTATTTTCTCAAAGCTCCTGAGAAAATCAGTCAAGTGTATACAAAACCTTTCTGAAAACTTCTTCTGTGATAATAAAATATGAACTTAATTCTTTAATAAGTTGAGCGGAACATACAGTTTGCCAGATTTGAATCTGAAATATAACACATGTAGAGGTTTTACAAATGCTTTTACCCAGGAACCGGCTATCTAGTTTTGAAGAGCCAACAGCAATCAGAAATCTATTTTTGTCTTAATCTTATTATGAACAATGTTCTGACATCATGGTGACCTTTTAAATAGATGATACATTGTAAGACTCGATGAAAGAAAACATATGCGTTGTCTGTCTGACCAAAACTTCTAAACCTTTATGTTAGCCATCCTTTAATAACCCTTATGATTCTCCAGATGTTAATGTTTAAGCTTAAAAGGCTACTAGCAGCCGTAACACTTTTATGATACCCCAAGGCCCATACCTGGGTGTGAAAGTCAATGTGTTGATGGGAACACCAGAGGAAGATTTCTGCATGACTTTTTACCACCAAATTTGATTTTATGTAAGTTCCCTATGATATGGCTCATTTTAATCTGAATCCAGAATAATAATAAAAAAAAACCCCTTTCATATGTTTTCTTAGGAACATACTTACTTCTTTTACAAAAACAGAAAGTTTTCATCAGTTTCCTCATTTTTATAAGCCTTTTTTTTACTTCTTATTCCTATGTTTTGTTAAGAAAAACCTCAGAACGGTGATGGAATCCCTAGTCTCAAATATCTTCCTGTAAACTGAATTACTGGTGTCAATCTGGTGCACCTCCAGATCCTATGAAAAGTAAGTCATAGATGATCTGATGCTGAAGTAGGATCTGTGGGGCCTGTACTCCAAGGAAAACCCTGTGTGGGAAATACCTGAGTGTAACAACTGACAGCATCTTTGGCAGACTGCCGGATGGGGGAACTCCACAGGGGGCTTTTATTTTGAGCTGTTTGTTTGCATTGACTAACTTAAAGCACACCATCAAACTCACTAGGCATTGTACATTTTTTTAATAACAGAAAACAATAAGCCCAAATTTATCAGTGCCTATGTTAAAATCTCTACTGAACCAGTATTTTGAATGATACTAATTTCTGGCATAAGTAGAACCATATTAGAACATTATTGGTCAACTTTTTAACTTATCTGGAAGCACTGCGAAAGGCTTTACAAATAAGGGAACATAGTCTTAGCAAGTTTCCTACATTGGTTATTAGCAAGTAAACCTGGCAGTCTACACGAGCAAAAGTTTTTTAATGCTCTTTCTTCATAGCGTAAGTGGAGTCCAGGAATTTATGCTCATGCTTGCAGAACATAGGATCTCTAGCTGAGAAGATGATATGTAGCTCCCAGCACAGATCAAGATAATTGGCACTGAATGATTTTCCAACAGTAACCAAAGGTTCAGCAAGAGCTTGTGTAATAGAGTAAAAGCAGTCTCGTACTCCTGCTCTTCCCCTGTTGATAAGTGTGTTTCTGGCTGGAGCAGTGTCAGCTATCTAGTATTAAAGGTGCCACTCAGCACCTTGGCACAAAGGTGGCATCTAAGAAAAGGGAGAGAGATCGCTCTTCTGTTCTGCCACTGAGATTACTGGGGCTGTCTAGAAAAGTCATTGTATTTCTAACAAGCAAATCAGATTCTTGACAACTTTTAATTATTGTTTTGCTTAGAAGTAAGGTTCAAGTTAGGTATGAATTATATGGCTAAATTAGCCTACTTGGTTCCTGTATTTCAATTTTACTTACTTTTCTTTTTTGGCTGTCAAGGCCAAGAAATGTTCTGATAGAATAACTTCAGGTATTCCATGTGACAAAAAGAATATGTTTTGAACCCACTTTCTTTGAATTCTAATTTCTATGAACTCCGGGAAGAAAAAATGGGATGCCCTATAGGAAGAAAGAGAAGCCTGTCAGGAGACCTTCGAAGCAGAAGGAAATGTGATCAAGTTAAAAAGAGAGATCAATTTAATTTGAAAAGACACAACTGCAGGCACGGAACAGCAACACCAAATAACTGTAGAAGGAGTCAGTAAAAGCTTTTATGGTAACCTTTGGAAAGTGTCCCTAACATCTGGCCCCAAGATGGTCTTTTGAACCGGCCCCAAGATGGTCTTTTGAACCTTTTGAAGTTTTTCCATCACTAAGTCATAAGAGCTCAATGTTTTCTCAGTACTTACCTTATAAAATTCTTCTCTATAAGAAAGGATTGGTCTGGATATGCTAAACCAAGATGTGTAAATCCCTCTGAATTTAACCATGCAAACGGCAGATTAGGGACTCTCCTGTTGTGAACAGAAACCTTGCTGCTCAGGCAAAAAGATATGCTAACTGAAGCTCCAAACACTGGTCAAATAAGGAGTATAAACATGTTTGAAACAAGCCTCTTCATGTAAATTGAAACTTCTGCTCATGTCTCTGCCAATGCATCCTTTTCCAGGAATATGAAATTGAGATCTTCCAAATTTGGCTTTACATGTTTTTAGCAGCTTTTTACAACTGGATCTGACATCCAAACTGATACCACAGCTCTGTCTCTTCACTGGATTACTGCAGATTGATGACAGATTGAAAAGCGGCTTTATATGGAAAGAGTTTCAAAAAGCATCCCAAACTGTTAGCGATTTACTCTTTTTTTCTTCTTACTATGGAAATGTTCTGGCTTTGTATTCTGAGGTAGCTTCTTTATTACCCCACTCAGGCAGGTTTCAGGCAATTTGAATCTATACGGAAGCTCTGGAAACTCTCTGAGCAAACTCTAGAAAAGGACCCTTCAAACATGTAAACATTTGCATTTACATCCTCACATAGTCCCTGTTATTTTCTCTGTAGAATCAAGATTTAGGTTCCTAAAGCCACCTTTAAAAATGGGAGTCAGCCAGCAAAGAAATATACAGTGGAGCAACATCGATGCAATCTGTACCCATACGGTCTATTCCAAAGTGACCTTGCACACCCCAGACATTTGCGTGTACTCTTGGTGAACTGGGACCCATGCCCAACCTGGCTGTAACGTAGCTATTTCTTTTTCACTGGGTTTGTTCCCATGCCACCAAACAGCACTGGCCCAGAATGAGGGAAGGATGGGCAGCTGGGGAAGGTGATGGCCACTGCAGCTGCTGGAGAAGTGCCCTGGTACTTGCTCTTTGAGAAGGGGAGACCTAAGGGGAGACTGTACTCCGGTTTGGTTTCCTTTCCAGCCTGGAGACAGGAGGTCCTGATGGACTGGTTCCCACCACCAGGGGCTACACAGGCTGCTTGATTTGACAGCCAGCTAGGTAATGCGCATACAGATCCTACCTTGAACCCAAATCAGAGCAAGAAGTGACAGTTACTTATTCATTTCTCTTAACAAAACAAGAAGTAAATCAAGATCCCAGTGTGGTAGATGCTATTCAAGCAAAGCACTGATTCTAGCCCTACCAGCAAGTAGGTACCATATGTAAAGAGAGTCAAAGGGCATGTAAAATAAATAGACTAAATAGACTTTGTATAGAAGCTGCAAGGTTTATAAGTTAAGGCTTTTATCCTCAGTAAGGCCAAAGGGAGGTTTTGAAAGAAAAGAAATCAAAGAAATGGTCATAAAAGCAGTTAATTTTCATCACTGATAGTTGAAATTGTCTTCAGGGAACAAGATCAGACTGATTCAGGTAACCCCGGGTAAAAAAAAATAGGCTGTATCTCAGATCTAATCTGCCTAAAGATGGGGAACTAATAGGGTAGTGTTTTCTGATGCTGACCTCATGTTGAAGCTGAGCTTTCTGCTTGCAGGTATAAAGAGACTCTTGCTCTTTGCAGCTTAACATCTCAAGCGTGGGTAGGATTTACCTCCAACAGACTGGCCATTTTTCCTCTTTCTTATCTCTGTATAACTCATAGGTTAGTAGTACACTATTTTCATTCATTTTTGTATACTATAGTTAATATGTTCAGTAAAGTTCTTTTAAAGCCAGGCCTCTGAAAAATTTTGTTTCTCTGGAGCTTAATCCTTGACAGCTCTTATTCTTGGGGTCAGCTGCTTCCAAATATAGTAATTCATTGCTAAGCTCTTCATTTTACCTAGATAAACTCATTTTACATTTATATGAAAGCCTATCTGGTATTGCAGGAGTTTATTCCTGTAGCAATGGCAGTTGCAATGCTGAGGGCCTGTTTCACTCTGCCAGTGCCAAGAGCAAGCAGCTCAGGATCCCCCAAGAGCTGGCAGGGCTCATCAGACCGGGCATGTTGTAGGTTGTGGTGGTAGGAGAAACTAAAGCAGTAGTGAGGATACAGCATCTGAAATGTTCTCTGGATTAAAGTAGATTCTGGTGCTGTCTGTTGTAGGGGAAAAAGTAGCTTAGCCTCATGTAAAGAAAAGCATTTACAGCTCAAAAAGGAAATAAGGACAAGGTACATAGCTGGTGATGGGTGAGCATCTTAAAAGGTCACAAGTCTGCATAGACGGAAGCTGCATGGACAGAAGATGCACAAATGTAACTTCCTGAAACCTTTTGAAACTGGAAATAATCATAAATCAGCTGTCTCCACACACACTCTTCCTGCTATATGACTTTTCAGTTAGCCAGAGAGTCACTCCCTGATATGTCAGCTAAGCCATCTGAAAAATGGCTTGCCAGGTCTTTTTGGTTGACCTGCGAACTTTCCTCCTTCCCCCGGGGTCCTCTTTGGATCTGGGATGCATCTCTACATACAGGATTCCCTGTATCTGACACCCAAAACTTTGGCAGTGACATTCACAGAAGTGGCTGTGACCCATGTGTAAAAACTTAAAGAAATAAAAGGTTCTGAAGACAAGGAAATAACTGGTGGAGAGGAAACTTGATCCTGCAGGGCAGGAATGAAGATTGATGTGTACATTTAGACAGGGCAAAAGCAATGAACAATATAATAAGGCAGGGACTAACTTATGCTTCCATGATTGTGCCTTCTGAACCCCTGATGAGGCATGACCATAATTATTAGCGGCAGATGGAAGAACATATAGTTAGTTAAGCATTCATCTGTACAAAGAGGGTCAACTCATGTCTCCCTAAATATGCTCATTCACTGCCTGCACCTTGGACTTCCTTTAACCCACAGGCTGGCAAACAGGTGGGTGGAGTGAAGATTAGCTTCTGCTTAGGACACGGGGATCTACTTCATCCACTTGTGACCTGACGCACAAATCTTGTACCATGGGACACATCACGCACAAAGCTGCCTGGTCAGGGAAGACTGGGTGTGTGATCAGCTGCATTGAAGCATGTAGGAGCTTTGGGGAACACTGGTTACGCAACAGATTTGCAAGTAAACAGGACCAGTGTAACTCTGTTTCTTCAAATAAAGGTGCCTGTACTTAAGTACCCTGCTGACTCAGATAGAATCTATCATATGCTTATTCATAGATGGTATTTTCAATTATTGCAGAATGATTCCAGATAAACAGATTTAATTTTTATCAATTTTACAACACAACACACAATTTTTAGGGTTTTTTTTACTGCATAACTCCAATTAAAATCATGCATGATTTTGGAAATTTGTTTTCATGTAGTGGTTCACACAAAAGGTAGAATAGTCTAAAAATTTTTAAACTACACTGCTCTCTTCAGCAAGTTCCCAGCTGTTTAGTTACTCAGTAGCACAGAACATTGCAGTTGGAAGGTAGATATGTGAATGGAAAAAACACTTTCTTGCTGAAATGTTGCTTTCATTGATGTAGAAACTTGGAAATTAAGCAGAGTGCCAGAAGGTAGGGATAGATTCTAAAGATAAATACTTTCCAGTACTTTCAAATATAAATATCTTTTAGGTGAAAGCACAAGACACAAAAAAGGAAAGCCCATATGTTTTCAATGCTGTCCATGTGAAAACAATGCCACACTTAAAAATAGTTAAGTGATGATCTTTCTGAATTAGATCATACAACTTCTTGCCACTAAGAGGAAGAAGGCAGCATAGTACATGCCATATAGTACATGTCACAGAAAAAAAAAATCCTTGGATGAAGCATCTTAAATTCAGTAACTTATTTTACTGGTTCTAACAGCTATTTTTATAGGTATTTATGTGTTTTATTGGTTGTTTGGGAAGAGGCAAAAGTGAGATAAAAGAACTGTAGAAATAGACATTTCAGTTTTTGAAAGCTGATTTCCCACAAACTTTTTATACTTCAAACAAATGGACATTTTAAATATTAGGTTTTTTATTTTAAACATTTTAAATATTAGTTTTTCAGCAGAACATTTACAAGGAGAATTGTCTACTTTTGGCTCTTCTGATCTCTAACAAAGAGCTCACAAATCTCTGCTGCTTATCTCTGAATTTGACATGTTAAAAAACACTGATTGATCTCACATTCCTTGACTAATGCAAATATTCCCAAATGGAAATGTTAACTGGATTAAAGACAGAAAAGTACTGGACAAGATTTCTGAGGCAGCCAGGCAAGACTGCACTAGATCGGGATTTTTCAGACTCAGAAAGTGCAGCTTCTTTTGGGTCATCAGTGTGACATCTCTGGGTCCGCTGAGCCCCCCCAGGAGAAGGGAAGCTCCTGATTTCCCATGCTTACACTCAGCCCGCTGCCCTGCAGGAGCAGCTCAGCTTCCTGCAGTTACTCAGAGGTAGCGTGTCCGCGGGCGGCACAGTAACTTGCAACCAGCAGTTACAGCCTGTCTTCACTTTTTTACCTTGGAAGTACTCATCTGCTGCCAATCACTCTGGTACGAAATACTGTGTGACCCTCTGTGAAGCCTCTTATCATCACCTTGGGATTCATGATCCACAGTTTGAGAAACTCTGCCTTTGTCAAACATATTCATATGGTCTTCTGCATTTTAACTGTTATATTACAGGATTGTGTCAGAAGTTTGGAGCTTGGTTTTCCAGCCACAACCCAATGTATAGGCTGACCACAGGAAACCACTCGCAGCTTTCTGATACATAATGGGGGGTGTTTAAGGGCTCGGGCAGATTCTGCTGTATGACTGTGCAGTTTGGCAGAGATCCTTCTGCTTCTGCTCCGCCAGTGTTCTCAGCTTGTTTATCCCCCATTCCAATTCACATCATTTGTTCCTGTAATGCTGAAAGGCAAGTAAAACTGCCACCACCCAACCCAAGCACTGAGTTTTTGCTTTGAACAGCAGGAGATTCTCCACCAAACATTTTGGCAGCCTTAAGTCACTGGAAGTAGAGTAGGGAATTCTCAATGTTTGAAGTTCAGAGAGCTTCCACAATACTTTTTTGGTGGGGAAAAAAAAGAAAGAAAGAAAAACAAGCAAAGAAAAAAGAACACAAAAGGCCCACAGGCATCAGCATAGCATTTGGGTCAGATTTCTGGGCCAGATTTCTCCTCGGGAAATTAGGTTTATGTGTTATCTAAATACATGCTATTTACAGTATCCGCCGGTTACAACACCCCTATTATTACAGTGGTGTGTGCAGCTGTGTGCACTGTGAGTGGATGGAAGTAGAGAAGTTGCAATATAATTCTTATACATGTATTGTGTTTGGACTAAATTGCAAGGCTGGGAAGTGGGGGGCTGTAAAAATTGTTATTGTTTCCATATGTATCTCACTGTTTACCTAATGCAGATATGACTATTGTTATTTTTCACTCATTATTGATTAGTCAATCATCTCCCAAAGGATGGTAAACCACAGCAAAATCAACTCAGTACTACAAACTGCAGCGCACTCCCTGTGAGCTGAACATTTGCTTTGGTGTTTCCTTATACAAGTCATTCTGTTGTAACAGGAAGTTCCATGAAAAAAAAGGAAAATGTTAGCTGGAAAAGCTCAAACTGCTCTGTTTTGAGAAACAGCTTGATGACCCTGCAGAGCAGCAAAAGGAAGTGGCTTCAGTTTCTTCCCATATCTGAATGTGGGAACGAAAAACAGAGAATAGGCTAAAGCGCTTAAAGGTGTGTAAGAGGAGTACACGATCAGGAAATGAAAAGGGGCTTTACATCTTGACACACTCATTCTTACCTAGGGGAGCTACTTTGATCTTTAAGCAAAGATCCGAGCCAAAATGTATAAAGGAAAAAGCCGAAGTGTTCTCATGATTCCCATAACACATACCTTTTCTCGAAGGTATTTTTATTTAATCCCTGAACATAAACTTATTACTTTAAAATTGCTTTATGGAAAGCTAATGAAAACTTTTCATCAAGAGCCTGAGATTTTCAATTCTTACAGTCTCTGTGGATCAAAATTTTATGCTGGACTTAATAGGAAAATGTCCCCAGTCAGAACATAGCTACAGCAAGGATGACACAATCCCAAACAACCCATGGGAGGTGAAAATATAAACCACATTCCCAGCCTCTATTGCTTCCTTAAACATGGTACTTAGGTGAACTCAGTCTGTGACGCAATGATGTGAAGATCGAAACAGTGGATTCTTTTAGGAAGTGATGTTTAATTTGGACTCAGGAAAGCAACTTCCATGTCCTCTGTGTGCGCAATGTGAAAGTAATGCTGATGGCATTTCTGTGGTTTGCCTTTATTTTGTTCTGAAATTAGCTCCTGTTTTACCCTTATTTTGAAACCCTGTCCATTTCTTAATGTTGAATCATCATAGTTCTGCTTTTTCTGTCCCTTTTATATATAAAAACAAAATATTATACTTTGGGCATCTAAACCCAAAGCCTTTAATAAAGTTCCTAAAGACTTAAATAATGCTAAAGGTTTTGTTTTGATTTCATTTTCTCTGACCCTCTGAAGTGCATGCTTCTTCCACCACGCTGATTCTCTTTGAATTTCTAAAGGACCCATCACAAAGAGTCAAAGAAGAGTAGCCTCCTCCTTTTTACAGAACATTGTTTGAATGAGGAGAAAACTTTGAAAGATGATCATTGGAGAAGTCTGCCTGTAAACTCTTCAGGGAATGGGTTGACATCCATGGCTGTATATTGAAAAGATTGTGCAAATGCTGCCATTAAGAATGTTAATCCTTCCTAACAGCTGAATATATATATGGAAACATCCTCTGTGGTAGCTAGATCTCTTACAGACCTTACTGTTTAGGTGAAGAATGCTGACATGGAGATTTTTCTGCACTGCAGTGACTCTGCACTGGAAGATCCCCATGTGATTTAAAAGACTTTCCACTGTATTCATTGTAAGTTGGAGTTCCTCATCTTTTTTTCTGGAGTGACTGGATTTTGAGGTGAAGAAAGATAGGTTCATTCTAGCTTGTTCTTAATCCAAGAAGACAGGATTTGTTGGTGCCTTGAAGAGAAGCAAAGAAAATTCTGTCACCTGAAACAATGAGCATTCAAGCTGAAATGAACCCGACTTAGAAGCTAAACCTAACTGGATTTTCAACAGTTTTAACACCTCTCTAATCAAATGTCAGCTCAGTTGGATTTGGGCACATACATTTTTCTGACTCCTTTGAAAACCCGACCTTGAACTCACAGAGTGATCAGCAATGTGAAAATATGTAAAAGAGATTAAACAGAGTGGCGATGAATCCAATAAACTGAAACACTGGAAGTATGAATCAGCCTCACTTCTGGAGTAAAGATGTTTGTGCGGTTCACTCCCATTTAACCAGAATTTCTTCTTGATACATATTTGATCACTTTTTTTTGTATTTATGTACAACAAATAATACCTGAGTAGGGACTGCATTAAACTGAGCTATTGGATAAATACTAGAAGATATTGGTCATTTATCAACTTTATCTTCACTCTAATGGAGCAGAGGAAAATCTACGCTATCATAATAACAGCTATTTCCATAGCGAGTTTACTTAATGGAATCATAAAAATTAAGACAGAAAGTCCTGCTGCCTTAGCACAGCAAGAAATAATTCCCATGGTTTGAAAAAGGATCTGAGAGAATAAAACTGGTAAATATGGCAATTTACTCATGTAAAAGTTCCCAGAAAATCTATATATTATCAACTGAAAGCACTGAAGGCACGATTACCAATTGAGAATGTATGTATTAAGACACTTATAAGCTAACTTCAAGGACAGAATTTGTAGTATGACACAAAAATAAAACCTATGTTCTCTTTCTCCTCAGCAGCTCATGGCTACTTAGCAGTACATGCAGTTCTCTATTATTTAGATGGAACAAACAGCTAAAAATAGTTGTATATATATTTAGTAGGTAGTAGTTGTAAATATAACTATACAAATATAAACTTATAAATACTGTAGTTGTAATTATATGAAAACTGATAAGGAATCCAGAGCTGTCGATGTTTCTCATTTTGTTGTTGTTGTTGTTATGTTGAAGCAGATTAGATTTGGCATCATTCTTTACTTTTGCACCGAATCTGCATGGAAAACAATAGGAGTAACTTGATGAGATTTTTGGTTGCTAAGTTCCCTGCCTCCTTGTTTTCCCCTGTCCACAATGGAAAACGTGATACTTCGTAAAGTTTGTGATTCTCTGGTATAGAAGATTTGTAATGCACACATATATTAGATCACAGGATCATTTTTGAGTGTGGGGTTCACTGCCATCTTTTAGCTCTCTGCTGCAATGAAACTCCAAGGGCTGAAAACTCATGGAAATCACCAGCGTGTCCCTGATTCCTGTACTCTTTCACTGAAAACTAATCACTCTAAATATTAGGGTGTCTTTTATTTTATCACTGAAAGTATCATGCCCCAGAAGAAATAAATTACAAATTAAAATACTGACATTGTTCATGCAACTCATGGGGATGAACTAGCACTTCTAGGACAAATAATTTTGAGGCCTGTGTATTCGAACTAGGGAGATCTGAGTGCCAAGAAGTGTCTTGTGTCTGAGTGTCGGTGGTGAGGTTCACAGCCCAAGCATATACCCACAAGCACAGATCATTTAAATTGCCAAGGGCATGTGGGCATGGAGTTGTTGCCTCTCTTTGTGGTACTACAGCAATTATTCAGCCAGAGCATCTTCACTGGTCCTGTTACAGATAAGCACAAAGATCAGAACTGTCATCACTCAGTAAAATGAGAACTCCTCAGGAACTGCAAAGAAGTTGAAATTTTATCCAAAAAATTAATATAAATGTCAAACTATCTCTCTGAACCCAAGAATTTCGTTTCATTGTTTGTCAACAAAACCCAGGCCTTCGTAAGGCTTTCTCTTCAATCATCACAGTGAACACAAATGTAACTAATATGTTTGTACAAGCAGAAAGCATTGTGCAGTGTATCAGGAAAGAATCCCATGGAAACAGATGGGCAGCTGTTCTAGAAAACTAAACAAGTTTCTAAATCAAATGCAGCTTTACTTTGATGCTGATGAATAAAGCGTTCTCAGTGCCCTCAAGATGCTTTTCGCTGAACAAAGGTTCCCACTGTGACATTCCAACGTAGAGCAGCAACAACCTGGTTCTATTTTCTGTCTGATAAAGTGGCATGCTTTAAGTCTTACCACATTCGAGCTACCTTGCTGCCTATCAGCACATTGACCGGAGCTCTTTCTTGGCTGGAAAACAGTGCCAGTACTTTATTAATTTAGGAATGAAATTGCAAGTAATCAAATGCTATTTTAGAAGACGCTCTCAAACACTGAGTTTTAGGATCCAAATTTGAGATTTTCTAAGGGTTAGTAGTACAGTTAAACATCACTTGTACAGCGCCACTATTGTGGAGTCAGGTAGGATGCAGGTTGGATAAGATCTGAGTGAAAATTATGTTAAGTCTGCAAGGTTTATTTCATTACTTGCTTTTCCCTTCCAATCTGTTGACACATAAAGACCAAGAATCCAGCAGTTTTATGTAACTAACATTAGCTGACAGTATAAGATTTTCTATGCAGGAGAGTGAAAGACCGGCTGACAGTGAATATAGCTGGTCAACTAATGGAGTAATCATATTTTTAGTAGTCCATTCAAATCATTCCTCAAAAAAGACTTTTACTGGATTAACACATCTCAGTACAGTCCAGATCCATTAATTAAAACAACAGTAGTTAGTCAGCCTTATGGGATGTCAATGTTACTCTCTGACTTTGTCTGTATCATGCAGTGGACTGAACGATAACCGCTGAAATCTCCACAAATGTTGTCTATTAGATGCTATCAAATATATCAGTTTGTGTTACGTATTTTTTTAGAGAGAGTGCTGAAAACATAGGAAACTGGTCACTTTAAATTTCAGCATGTCTTGTGGTCTCTAAAATCACTTGCCTTGTTAAATTAGTGGCCTAGTGGTGGTGGCTAAATGGAGCCTCCATTATATTATCTATCACCTCTATAGATGGCTTCAAATGATCACAAGACCCCATTTTTCTCATGAAATTTGCTGTGTATATTTTTTGTTGGCAAAATTGGGCACTTCTTCTATTATCTATTAGCCATGTTCCAGATATGTTTGCTTACGCTTCAAAACTCTTAAGTAGAAAATGTTTTACTCATAATAATGTTTACCTGATTAGATACATTTTTAATTAAAATTAGCAGAAGACATTATATCATAGAAATGAAATAACCGCTTCATTGACTGATTTATTGGAAAGATTTTCCAGGAGCATTTTACTCCAATAATGGTTATAGCACCAGTTTTCCTGTTTAACCTATGTTTTCAGAGATATTTAGCCCACAAATATTTCAGAGCTATCTCAAGCATAATTTCAAGTTGTATTATGAATGAGCTGTATAGAAATAATCAAAAATACCAGGTTTGAATTACAAATACATCTTTTCCCCTTCTGAATCTAGGTTGGGAAGTTAAAAAAGGTGTTCATTTTATTAAATGTTAAACACAAATGCGATGGGAAAATGCATAGATTGAAAAAATTAAATAATTTTGAAACAATAGTGTTGTAAATAAGCGTAATATATGCAATAACAACTTTACAAAAGAGATGACATCTGATTTAAAGTTAGCTACAGCTCCCATGTCACCAGAGTTTTTTAAGGATCATCTTACAAGGACATATTTGAACATAAAGTTATCAAATTCCAAGAAGAAAGTTCTTCAGTAAATATCAAGAATAAAAAACTACTTCCCCACTGATTTTCATATTAGTTCTCTGCATGTAGTTTATTCAGGCAAATTATTTCAGTTGCAAAACATATTATACAGAATCAAGTTTCTATCATGATCAAAGGACTCAGTAATGTATAAACTAATGCATTGCTTGAGTGGATGAGTTTTATTTGTAAAGGCTTTGTCTTTGTGGAATAGTTCCTGCTAAATAAGGGAATAGATACTTTAACCTCATGAACAGTAAAGCCTTCAGGAATTACAAGCAGATTGCCTCCAGATGCCACGTAACTTTATTAGATTTATCTAAGTTTGCTTCATTTAACCTGTCCCACACATTCTCATCTCTTTCTGACCACTGACATTAAAAAAAGTGGAAAACAGTGAAATATTTTACACTGATTTTGAATCACAAACATCTGAAGCTTGCAATTAAATTCTAGGATATTTTATCACGTTTCTCAGCAGGCCCTATAGAGCAATGACAGACTTAATGCCAAATGATTACACAACTGGCAGGAGTGTTGTGCAGTCGGTGAATGAAGTCACTCGGGCATTGTTCGTGCTTGTATTACCAGGGCCGTTATCTCTTTGCAAGCATGCATTACCGCAGTGATTCAAAAATAAAACCAACTTCACAGCCTTCTTTTAATTTAAAAGAGATTAAATAACTATCTGTATGAGAAACATATCCTAGCTCGATAGCTATTTGTGCATGCAAAACCAATTTAAAAGCAATAGAGCAAGCTGGCCATGGTACTATATAATAGCTCCTCATTTTATAATACTACCCAGAAGTCTAGCTCAAGCGGACTAAACAATCTTCAGTCATTATCAAGTATGTGAGTTTTCCTGAACTATGTGAAATCTTCATTCAATATCTGAAGTAGAGACTTCAGAAAAGATAGCAAAGTTTCCAGTGCATAAGAGCTCTATCTTGAGCCAATCTTTTAAACATTTCTGTAGTTCCAGTATGGACCTGGCAAATTAATACTCAAGGCAGGTTGTATCTTTGAAGTTAAATTATTGCACTTATTCCAGTCAAATGTAAAATGTTTCTATAACACGAAGTGCCTGTGAGGCAGCAATTCATTACTAGACTACAAGATAAGAGGTTTAGCATCAGTCATGCAAATGGCATTTTAATCTTTTCCTATCCCAAACAAGCCATTTGCCGGGCCTCCTGGGAAAAGGTAATACGACATCCTCACATGTTTCCCTTTTTTAAAACTAGACAATCTGATTCTCCTGTATGATTAGGAGTCCTCTAGTGACAATTTCCCCAGCACTCTTCAAAAGAACAGATCTCTTTTTGTTTTAGTGGGCACGTAGGATAAAATAAAGTGTATAGCATTTGTAGGAACAGGGCTATCTGGCGATGATATGTGAAACCGGTACAGCTGGACTCTTGAACATAGAATCCAGATGATTCTGTTCTGCATGTGGTGTTAAATACTGAATTTACAAGGTTACAGACAGCAACGACAACAAAGCCCAGCAAACACAGATCTCTCTCAAGAAACAGAACAGTTCCCAGAAGAAAGCTAACAGTTAAGGTTGAGATTTTGTAGCAAGAATTATTTGCACACCTGTGAGGCAGATCACCTGTTATTTTTATAACACTGTCTGTATGTTTGTTCACACACTGCATATAATTGTGTGTGTATATGTACGTATGTATATACAGTAAATCATGATCAGACAGATAACCCATACATTCATTAGAATCACACACACTCTCTAAGTAGTTCTAACCGAAGAACTCTGTCATTCGTTTTGGTAAAGAACAGTCTGAAATATTTTCCTTGAGGGAAAGGGACAGGGACAGACTCTACCAAGAGAGGTGAGTTTATTCCATAAAAAGCCAGTACTTATTCTCCATCACTCTTCTGATAACAGAATGTCTAACTAAACAGGTGTTTCTGATCGTTTGGGGTTCACTAAATTTAGGCATTCAGTAAATCTGAATTTTGCATACTATTGTGCATATTCTGAGACTTTTCACCAAAGGATCCTCTATACCTGTATTTCTTTGCAAAGTGTGAAATAAAGTTCTGATCCATTGAAATCAGAAGAAAATTCCCAATAAAAGCAGAATTTCACCAATAGTGCTAAAAACAGTGTGAAAGATATCATAGGGAAGAACAGTACTCAGATATGAGGAATAAATAAGAATGAAGCAAGAGCTGTTCTCGTTCCTATTGTCAATAACAGTGCACAGTTTTGCAGATAAGTTTCAGATTAAACATTTAAAATCACTGACAGCCTTGTATATAGGTTCTCATATGTATGTTTTATTTATTAACTAGCTGTTTTAATTTTGAAAGGAAAGGCAACCCATGAAATTCAGTTCTTCATTCACAAACTGCGCGTGTCACTATTCAGTGGCCATGGATTTGTTGCTCCGCTGTCTGAACACCCACTGTGAGACTCCTGACTGATCACATCAGACCCCTTCTCCAAGCTCCCTGTCGAGGAATTGGGAGGGTAGGGAAACATCCCCATCAGCAACCATGTTCAGCAGTAATGCCAGGTGTGAAGCTCCTGTTAACACTGAGTGGGTTCCTGGCCCTGAGGAAATCGATGACCTTAAACAGATATATCATGCCCCTGAGACTTGGTTATAACCACGCTATGCCACTAACCATGTTAACATAGTATAGACATAATATAGACAGTATAGTATATCAAGACAGTAAGCTACATCTTAAAATATGTTTGAATTAAACGTCAATACAAATTAATGCAATTCAGTTTGAATTCTGTTGTCAGTCAAGGCACTGTCCTGAAAAAGGTTGCTTGGATATAATAAATCAGAGTAGTCTCAATTTTCTATTTTAAATAATGATCAGTTCTATAGATGAATCTGTGGGAAATCTGTCCTTTTGCATTGATTTAGAACTATTTTTGGAGTTATATTTTCTCTTTCATTTTTACAAAGAAAAAGAAAGTAATATTGAAGCAGATGGTCATGGCAGAACACTGATTTCAAATAGGAGAGTGTGAGTGAGTCAGCCTATATTAAAACGAAGACAGGATAGATTAGGAAAGAACAGTAACCCCGTGATCAGGAAATCAAAACTAATGTGAAAGGGTAGCCCGGGGATGAATGTGCGTACTTCAGATAAAGTGGGAAGGAGTGAGGTCGCTCCTGGGAGTCCAAGGGGACAGTGTTACTGGGAGGGGAGGAAACAGTGAATGCTGCTTGTGCTGGAGAGATGCTGCAGCATTTCTTGACACATGGGAATGAGAGAGAAAGTCACAAATAGAAGTGAGGCGCTCTGGAAATTACAGACTTGGGCAATAGGAAAGGAACTATTAAACCAACATTTAAGCTGATAAGCAGTGATAAAATGGTGAACAAAGTCTTCCTGTAGTTCAGTGTGACATAAAATTGGTGTACTGCCTATGATTTGTGATCATTGGCATTGTGTTACTTGGTAGCATCTTTTTCCACAGGTAAAATATACATGATTGTATGGAAGACTAGAGCGCTCTGTCCTGAAAACTTCTTGAAAAAATAGGCCTCTGTTCAACTTCATCCACATATTTATAGAGTTTAAAGCAGAAAGGACCATCAGATATTGCTGCCTTGTTAACACAATGATTTGGGTTTTACCAGTATGTAACTTTCATTTTATTAAAGCCTGTCTTACCAAAAAGTATCCATTCTTTATTTGAAGGAAATTTGTGGCTATAAGTACATGACTTCCAAAAGCAATTTATTCTAGCAGTTCATCTAATAACATCTAATGTTCATCTAAGGTTCATCTAACATGCCTCATTTAAATTTGTCTGGCTTCAGCTTCCAGGCACTGGTTCTTGTTATGACTTTTTCCGCCACGTTAAAGAATTTGCGGTATGTATTTCTTCTTTTTATGAGGCAGCTATTTGTGCATGGTAGTCAAATCACCTCTTTTCAGTGAACAGACTGGATTCTGGCCTCGGTCACTGCAAAGCATTTTTTCTAGCATCCACTTGTGTGGCTCTTTCTGCGCTTTCAGTATGTGGATACTGGGATGGAATTAATTATTTCAGTATCAACCTTGTCAATTCCAGATACAGAGTTAAATTTTTTTCCTTTCATTTTCCCCCCATATACATGTATTCAGTGACAAAATAAGGGTTTGTTTAGTCAGACCATTGCTCTGGGAGCTTTTTTGGTTGTCCGCTTTGACCCTCATTTTTCTCGAAAGTCACTGCTTTCCAAGATATAGTCCTTTAGCCTGTGCATGTGCTTTGCGTTCGTTGTTCGTAGACATATTTTGCATTTAGCTGTATTTGAATACATTTTGCTTCAACTCTGCCCATCTTTGGATCATCTGTAAATTTTATTCACCATGATTTGATGTGAACTTTCCAGATTGTTGATGTGAATATTCAGTACTGACAGGAATGGTTCAACTCTCCTTGCAAATCCTGCATAAAACCTCCTACTTAACTCTCAACTGAAATATTAATGCTATACTCTATTAATAATGCACATATTAGATCATTTATAAGACAAATCTAAACAAATAGCTGTCAACAGGAACACTGTGCCAAATGTCTCACCAAAGTTTATTGCATTTATGTAGCTGCTTTTACCAACCACATTTTTAAGTTCATCAGAAACTAAAATTAGGCTATTTTTTTAGACCATAAAGCTATACTTACAGGCTTTAGTTACAGTTTTTACATTTTCATTTTTTATTAATTAGCTGCTGAATCAAGCAAGTTTTGCATTGCCTGTATCATCTTAAATGGCCTTTTTGGAGTAATGGAACAATATGGGAATTTTCCAGAAGGCTGAAGCAGGCTCCTTAGTTGCTTTAAACCCCTGTGGTATGAGTGTGATAACACTTCTGCTCCTGGCTGTGCGATTCTAACATTTGACCCTTAAAGCTGTTATGAAATTAGTGGGCTACTGTAACTGGAAGGATTCCCCATGTAAATGATGACAACAAACCATCTGCGAAGGTTATCTGTCAGAGCAGGGGGGAGAGAAGTGCCGAACTCTGCATCCTTCAGTAAGAGACAAAATAACTGACTCACATGCTTGCTAGCACTTACTGGCTTTAATCAGTGTCAGTAAATCTCTGTTTGAGTGGATGTAAGAAACAAGTTTTGGTTAAATATAATGAGCAAAAAGGAGAAGAATGGGAAGCCAGCTAGAGGTCTGCAAGCTGTGTCACTCACTGACGTCCCCTCTCTCCCTACGGTGACCGACTCCCATTGAGTGAAAGCAATGCCTGAAGGACACAGTCAAGTGCATAGCCCATGAGCACTGTGTCTGGAAGCCTTTTCTGTGCAGTTTTATTTAGATGAATCTTTAGCAATGCTGGCTGAGGGATTTTGGAAACCAGCAAGTGCAAGCTCTACAGGACGTAGAGCTCAGGTACTGCACCGTGCTCCCTGCAGCCGCGGCCCCGGGCTAGCCTGCCCTATGCTTGAGGTGCTCCTCAGCACGAATGCAGCTGCCTCAAAAGGAGGGTTGGGAGGGTCAGTCTGACTGGCCACCACTGCTAAAAGGGGGAGGTCTCCCCCAACTTCTTTCCCCCATCCCTTTCCCCCGGGATGCGCCCACCTGCTCACATTCACTGTCCATGTGGTGCCAGCTCTGCTATTCTTCTGAACCACTGTGAGCCACTGCAACCCACTCATCTAGCACAAAAGTAGACCTGCAAAAAGGCAGAGTGGGCAGTTTTCTGCTGTCCTGTTGGAAGTGGTTTGTGCAGGACCCCGTGATGGCAGAGCCTGTGCATAGGAGAGAGGCAGGGCCGCATGGCGGGAGTGAGGCAGAGGAGGAGCGCAGCGGGTGGCACGTGGGAAAGGACCCCCGGCCGTGGCAGGGAGGGAGGTGTTCGAGCTGCTGAGGGCTCCGCAATCATGAGGAGCAACCCATGCTCTGCTGCCAAGTCACGTCACAGGGGCAAGACGGCCTCACAGATCATGCTCGGGTGAAACCTCTTTGCCAGAGGTTGTTTGGACCGGCTGGTTTCTAAATGTTTGTGTCTAAGATTTCCCTTTTGCTCTTAGCTGTAAAAGGGGTATATCTGCTTATTTCCTAATACAGATCAGAACTCTTTTATTTATTAATCTCTTCCTCCTTTCCTGGATCATTATTAATGGTTTTCCCTGCCTACTTTGAGTAATGTTGCTAGAAGAGTTCTAAGATTATTCTTGGTCCTTTCAATATTTTCCAGCTTACTAGTTTTCTAGCTTCTCTTATCATGTTTTCATACTGTGTAAATCCTCATTTTTTCTGTGTTCTTTTATTTTTCCCACTAAAACAAATACTCCCTTTTTTGGCATAAATCTTTCTTATTTTTCTCATTTTCCTGAGATATAAGACAGTATGTGTGTATGTGTGCATGTATAATATATATACAAGAAGTGTGTTTCAGTGAGCGTGTATGCATACAGTCATGTTACTGGTTGGGATCTTATTTGCCCACATAAAATGTAATCAATATAATATAATTGACAAACAGCCTCAAGTCCAGTGGTTCATTCATCATTACCCATCACAGTGATGTTCTAAGTAGAATTAATTTATACTAAATTTAATATATTTTTTGGTTTTGGAATGTCTAAGAGTGTTTTTATGACTGGTTGTGAGACTTGCAGGACAAGCAACTGTGCAAACTGAAGGTTTTTGCAGGAACACATTAGAGTGGCACGCTTAAAGCCTAACGCATCGTGCTCTTCGGCATGATGATGACAGTCTTCTGAGAGTTGTTAGGTCAATCTACGTAAGTCAGATTGACCATGTCTACAGACAGTCCAAAGGTAAATATATGACAGTGTATCTGCCTTGATCTTTTTTTTATAATAAATAAATAATAAATAATAAATACTCTCTTGAAAAGGTTTTAATCATTATAAAAATCACACATTATCAATCACCTGTCATATAATCCACAATAGCTAAATCAGGCAGTGTAGGATTTTTACTCTTTATTAAAAACTACATTTGCAGTGAAAAAATAAGGTAAAGCCACATAGCTGTATACCCAGTTAATCATTATTACTGTCCTTAACCAAAATTTACCAAGGCTATTGTCATTTGTATTAAAAGTCCCAACCTTCAGACTTTTAATATAGCAAATAGATGAAGGGGCATTAACTGTGAGATTAAACAGTGAATGTTTTTTTAAGTAGACAGGATCTGTGCCCCATAATTTGGAGGGTTTAATTGTGTAATTTAGTAGGCTTTTGTTGGAGTTTTATTTTAGTTTAGGCTTTTGTTGCTTTTAATTTGCAGTACTTCTTATTCTGGAAATTGCTCTTATCATGTGGGTGGAGAGCAGGACCCTATTTTTCCAGTTCCCACAGACAAAGTGGAAAAACCACTGGGGTTAAAAGACATCCATGTAGGGAAACCAGGGTCCTAACTCCTAAGGTTCTTTTAAATTGACAGTCACTTAGATCTTCTTTAGGCTTCCAGAGAACAAACAAACATTAAAACCTCTATTTTGTTCTCTTCTTCCCTGTAAATAGAGGAGAGTCCATAGATACTTGGGTGGAAACACTGACTATTCATTCCATAATAGCTCTTTTATAGCCCACTGTGGATAGTAATGATGTAATTACAGTCCTTTTAAGGCTACATTTTCTACATGATAAAGTAGCAATTACCTGATTAGAAAAATTTAGGAGACCAATATTCAGTATACAATAGACCACAAGTGCAGGGACCACCACAGGCAATTATGTAACCCAAAATCATGCTGTTCCTAATCAAAATTTATCTAAAAGCAGTGCTTTGTGCATGTGCCAATCATACGCTTAAAACCTGGCTATCTCACTTTTCTTTAACATTATTATACAGTAACAGATGTTAGTTTGTGTTGAAAACTATTTTCTTATTTTACCCATTTATTTTCCTGTTTGTTCTAGTTTTACACCAATGTAAATCTGGCTTACCATTTGATGCCACTGTGAAATGACAATTGCATTCAGTAGCACTTTTAACTCAACTCATTTGCAAGGAGGGAAATGTATCCAGACTTTGTAGGTGACTTATTGTGTGAAGTCAGAGTATTCTTCCCAGAAGTTGGTTCTTCAGCTAAGCTGGTTCTTCACAACACCAGACTGTTATTAACATGTTGATCCTTTTCCATGTTATGCAATGTAAAGTTATAAAAATATCAGTTTCTCTAGCAAGCATATTCCCTGTTACTGAGATTGCATTAAGCTGTTGATAATGCTGAAGGATGAGGATGGACAAATAGTGAGGATGACAGATGTGGTGAACAATAATTAAGGAGATACACAAGAGCAGGAAACTTTGTATGTTTGACTGAAAAAAATCCGGTAGGTGGGACATTTTTTGAGCAATTCTCCCCTGCCTTTCCCATGACTAGGAGCAGTAGACAGATGAGGGGAGACTGTCAAGACTGCGGAGAACTGGATAGACCCTAGGTCAGTGCCTTGACCATAGGAACCTCCTCTACCCTCTACAAGCTTTTTGGGTTGGGGTAACTTGAGATAACTTTTGCAAAAATTAAGATACTCCAAACGATATAAACAAATTTGAAAAAAGGATTACAGCCAAAAAAAGTCAAGAAGTTTCACTCAAATCTGCTGAGAAACTGAACTCACGGAAGAAGTACAAAAAGACTTCGAATTCTCCTTTGGTCCAGCTTGGCTGTGTCCATATATTTCACTCTCTCTCCAGCTAAGGGGATTCCTCAGTGTGCAGTCACTAGCATCACGTCACCGTAAGCAACACTTGCAGGGAAGAGGAAGCTGGAAATAGAATCAGCTGCTCGTAGTGTGGGGAAAGATTTAGGTAAAGCAGTAGATGTAACAGATAGGGGGGAAATAATCAATTGAGCTGTAATAATAGGGAAACTGAAGTAAAAGTGGCTCGAGACTGGAACCAAGGCAAATGTGTTAAAGGAAAAGGAAAACAAGGCAATAGCTGCAGAAAGTGAAAAGGATGACTTCAGTGTAGGATGCCTTGCTTTAGGGTCTGATATCTGTGGTATGAAACCTCTGGGTAGTCTGGCAGGAGAATAACTGTGTGCCCTGGAGACTGGTTTGGCCTAGAGATGGTGCAGGGTCTCAGGAAATATCCCCACGCTGACGAAAGGGGGTGGCTGTTCTGTTCAGATTGTGTGCATGAGGTTGCTCAGTGACTAGAGAGTTTAGACCATCTCAGACTAGGGGCATTGGAAACCACCAGGAAACAGATGTCTGGGGAAATCAGCTCCAGCAGCTTGAATGCCAGAGCTGCTGTCCAAGCCAATGTCTGACGTAATCCTGGTGTGCTTAGTCAGATTCACAGCTGAAAACTGTGTTTCTGTGCAAACACACGTCATTAGAACTATTACATACAGGTGTCCATAGTATCCAAAAGGCAGTACATGGGAAGATTTGGAAGGGAAGTCACTAACTTGCTGAACCATAATAATAATAACAATAATTGGAAAATCTAATTGATTTTTAAAAAAATCCTGTTCCAGACTTTTTATTGATCTATGTAAGAGGAACTGGCATTTACACATACATTTTTGTAAACCAAAATCATATCAGCTTTAGTGGCAATGAAAATATATGATCCTGTGTCTTGGGATTTGCCTGTGTCTTGGGAAGTGCCCTTAGAACAGTTCTACAGTGAAGAGAGTTCTGGCGTGGTTCTCAAGCTGTGTTGGACGGCACTGTTTCCCACTTGCGACAGAAACAGGCTACTCTCCTACCATTCACATTTGTGAGTTCATGAACTATCAGAGGAAGTTTTCATATTGTGAACATCTGTTTTTTTCCCATTCAGCTGCACAACTACAGCTGGGAAAGACATGAACTGAGCTATTAGTCATTTCTGAAATAAAAATAGATATAGTCTATGGCTTTAGACTTTGGCTACAAGCCTGAGACCGTCATTTAAGGCTTGTTATTCCATTCCGTTGCATTACATTAGCATATCTATTACAGGCACTTTTCTTAAAAAAGCTTTTAAAAAGAACAGAAGAAAAAGCAAGAATTTTTCTGATAAATTAAAATGCCTTTTTAATGGGGTATCTTCCAAAGACTTTTTTTTTGGGGGGGTAAAACTGTTCTTTAATTACATGCATGGATCCAAACAGCTGAAAAACTGACAGGCCAGTTAATCTTATTCCAAGGAACACTTATTTCTGGAAGCCATTTCATGTAATGATGTAGCAGTTCAGCTGTGGCCTATGCTCTCTCCTGTGGATTTAGCACTGGGCCATACATAACTTATGAGAAAAATATCTGGGCATTACTTATATCACAAGTAATCTTTTTGCCAGCTAATTTCAAGATGGTGAATAGAAGAGCTTCATGCATTCTTATGAGGAAATAATATATTGGGCAATATATTTATCCAGAGGAGATACACATAGAAAGGGTGCTTTCTAACCCATCAAGCTCTTCTGCATTACTCACTCCTTTTTGTGAGATATGGAGATCTCATACATGAAAGGGTTATGAGCCAGGAATGTGATCAAGAAGAATGGAATTATTTTTGCCATGAAGCCAGCAGAAAATTTTCAGCAAGGTTAAAACATCCTAGAATTTGTTAAGTTTCCTGTAAAAACTTTCAGACAGATTGTTAGAATCTCATTCTAGCTAGTCTGCCTGTGGCAGCCTGCCTGTGATTGTGAGAGGCTTCTGCACTCAGTGTTGTAGATCTCCCTGGTTTGCAGGTGAAACCTCCCCCATTCTGCTGTGAAAATCTCAGCCAGTAAAACCTCATGAGGAGAAAGGCCGTGCCAAAGATGCAAAGGATCCTCAGAACTCTCCGACTTCCTTCTTATCCCCTGAACCCTTTACTAAGCAAAGAGAAGCAATTTGGCTAAATGACAAACACTAAGAAATAAATGCATTTCTATTATCCACTACATGAATCCTCATCAATGAAATGCACCATGCTATAAGAATGTGCGAGCTGATTCTTCACTGAGAGCCTTACAATGTGGCTAAATTAGGTAGCGCTTAAGCAGGAACTGTCCAGGACACCACTGCAAAAATACTTTTTTTGCAAAATAGCCAGGGGAGAGTAATACGCATCTCACTTGAAAGACAGCAACTGTCAACGCTACAGAATATGTGAGTGCCAACTCCAAGTAGTGGGTCAATATGCAAAAATGTTACCATCTGAATTAACTAAATACATTTTTGCAATACTAATTGCTTTTCATTAACTCAATTTCCAAAGTCATTGACTTAATTAATCCTAAGATTAGAAGGAAAACCAAAATTATGTTTTCATAAACGTGACTGCCTTTGATTTAGTAGTATTCAAGTTTCTAATATACTTCATAGCTAATAGTTTTGCAAGGCTGTATAGTATATTTACATTTTACTTCTGTTCTCCATTTTATCCTGAATAATCTTCTAACAAAATCCAGTCAATAAGCAAACCGATTTTAGGTGGTTGTAGGTGATTTAAGTGTTACTTTGGTCAGCATACTGCTCACCTGCCACTAGAGTACATGAGTATTTTTACAAAGTTTTACAGTGATCAGTGTCCTCTCCAGTCCAAACCAGCATCTTCAAGCAGCCCCTAAGAAAGCCTGTGAGATGACACGACAGTAAGCACTGGCAGTATTCCTTTAAACACACACAAAAAGACGTCAGATACTCATATAACAAAAGTCCCAATCAGTCTCAGTGCTTGTACAAGATCAGATGATGAACAAAAAATGGCTGGTTGAAAATGAACCTGTGGAAGAGAAAGGTGCCGCTGATCTGTGAAGGAGATACTTCGAGAATTTGCAGACATGGTGCAGTCTCCATCTTTTAAAAGTACACAAGTATGAGTAAGTGGTTAAATTCATCATTGTACAAGTCATTGAAGTAAAACTTCCTACAGTCTCTGGCTTGTGAGGAGAACGTGTCCCACCCTGCGGATGGCTGCCTCATCTTGGATATGTGTCTTCATCTCTGGCTGCAGGGAAAGTAGCGACACAACGTATCTGGGCATGAAACTGTCAGCCTTTAGGAAACTTTGATAAGGAAGAGTGGAGTGTGGTCCCCTAACCATTCACTTCTGAGTGAGCCTGGCCCCCTCTCTCTGCCTTGCTCCCTGTAAAGCTCAGAGAAGAGGTTTGAGGCTGGCAGCAGAAAACCCCACCACAGGGCAAAAGTTCACCTACGCAGAAGACAGAGCTTCTCTGGAATAATCCCAGATTAGAGCACAAATCCCAGCGTGCAGAGCAGCCACTGCAGACATCCTCTCACATGAAAAGTGCATTTCTGTGACCCATCTCCTCCAATACAGTGTCAGTGAGAAAGACACATTTTATTTAAGAAGGAAAAAGAAAGCTCCCAAGCACTCATTTTTTCCATTAGGGAGAGGACGAAAAAATGAACAGCATGTGGTAGGTATTAGTCATGTTACTTAGTACACTACTTAACTCTGCTTTTTCAGATACTGCAGTGGCAGGCATGGTGTTAAAACTTGCATAATCTGTTTTGAAAATTCACCTGAAAAAAGAAAATGGGGCCATTTTTTCTTTAACATTTTCCCATTAGTGAGTTAAACACTGATGCTATTTACAAAACGTGACTGAAACAAAGAGTGTGTGAGAAGTCATCACAGAAGTGAAATGGGGACTTGGACAAAGATGAGAGTGTGGCAACCATTTCTACCCACTGGCAAGGATCATCTGTCCACCCTCCTCCTAATCTACCTCCTTCTGCTCTTGCTACCCCATTTCCTACTCTCCTACTGTTCTCCTGTTGTGAATTCTTCCATATGCTCCTTGTTTTTATAATTCCTTTCTCTCCTGGGGATTGGAGTTAACCTAGTTCATCATCTTCAAATTTCTTCTCTTGAAATACACTTTTTCTGAGATGTTTTCAAGTGATAAATCATGGGACATTGTGTCTGCATAGGATATGTCTGACAATAAATAATTTTTATGAGTTATCAGTTACCACAGAAAAGAGAAGAAGAAATAATTGATTCTAGCTCCAATACAGAATTTTATTTTGCTGATTATTTAATTCTCCCTTCCTGCTCACAGGAAGATAATAATATACTATCCTATGTTAAAGTAATTAGTAGTCTTTCATACACCCATTTCCAGACCAACACATACCATGATTTGGAGGTTCTTGATATTAATCTCTCTCCCCAGACCTGTGAGACAAATGTCATCTATGCAATCCAAAGTGGATTTTTGTTTGTTTGTCTGAGCAAGAACAAGCTTCTTTTGTCCTGCTTGCCATGGCAAAACAGAGCAAAACCTCCTAAATCTGTTCGTTTGACTGTGGTGTGAATGCAGGGTGGAGTGCTGTTGGAACTGCTGGTGTACAATTCACTTAGCAAAATTCACTTTTTGGAATAATGTGGATGTATGTCAGGGCTGCTGTATTAGTGTACAGTGTTGCCAGCTAATGGAAGGGAGGAGCTGGCTGATGCTGATGCATTTACAGGAAACTGTAGTGAAAGAGGAGGGTGATGGAAAGAGAGGAAATTAGGTGCTACTGCAGCTGTGATTAGTGAGAAGAAAATATGTAAAGCCATGTATTGATATTTCCTTTGATACATCTGCCTCTATGGCTCCCAAGACTGGAGCATCTGCAAAAGCTCTCCTGCTTTTACTACCAAGATTACAACAGCTGCTGTGAGAATTGCTTTTTTTTTCCTCTGGTGCAAAAAATTAATCTTCATTCAGCCCAGTTATTTCTACCAAGTATTACACAAGGTTTGAATGCCTACATAGATTAAACAGATAGCATTTCTCTGAATATTTATCAGCAGAGTGCACAATGGTATAATGAATGTGCTGAGCTCTTTTTTAAACAGCCATACTAGTGTTGCAACTTGAAACATGACAAAACACTAAAGCGAAAATTTTCTGAAGTTTAGAAAAAGTTCAGCTGTCTTTTATCAAGCTGAACCATTCCTTTTCTTCAGTCTTTATTGCAGTATTGGTGAAGACTAAGATCCTGGATTTGCAGAGGTAGCATTAGTTACTACTTGTGAGCCACAAGTAAAAGATGAAAACTTTCTACATGTAGCAATAATTATACTGGTCCTGATCTGATCCTGGTCCTGCTTTTTGTTCTTCTTTTTTTCCTCAAAGTATGACAAAATAGGCTGCACACAGGAATCCATGATATTTATAACAGAATATTGCAGTTCCTCCCCAAAGCACACTAGCTCTTGAAAACTGCACAGCACAGTTTGGACAGGGTGAAACACATATAACTGTAACATGAACATAGCTTAACTTTCACTGTTGCGTCCTCTCTTCTATGTGTGAAATGTGGCTATGCCTACATTGGCCTCAGTGGGTCTGCTCCTGAAAGCCTGTTAAGGAGAACTTAACTATGGCTTTTAGACTTTTTGTTTTTTAAAAGTATGTATCTTGAAAGAAAATTGAGCTGCATCCTATTTTCCAAAGTGATTAAATTCTTCAGAAGCCATGATACACTGAAGGAAATTGTAACCAGAAGGCTAAAGAAGCCTAGATAACCATCTGCAGCTTAATCACACAACAGACCCAAGGGCACCTCCAGAGCCACCAACAGAAATGCCTCAGGAATCTGTGGAGAAACCAGATGCTTCTATGTGCAGGAGAAGTCTTTGCCATTTACACCCCTGAGGCTTCTCTGTGTTTGGAGAGAAAGCTGCATTGGGGCCAATACACCTGCAGCACCCCTCCTTTAAAAAACTCATATTATTAAAAGACATCTCAAGTCAAAGTGCAGAAAATAAAGGAATAAACTGATCAATGACTGAAAAATGAAATTATATCTTTGGAGTTACAGCTCTCATTTTCTCAAAGACTAGTTAAATAGAAAGACAATGGAAATGTCAGGCTTCTCTCAACAACAAAGTAGCATATGAAGCAGGCAAAGGTTCCAAGAAACATTTGGACATGCTCTGATTGCTTCTAAAAGAGCACAGATTGGCAAGAAGGTCATTCTTCGGTTAGTGAGGAATTTTATCACCGTTTAGTTTGTATGTATGAATTACATCCAGTTAATTATTAGCTTTCATGCTGATTTCTTTATGGCTGTTAATGTCTTACTGTGTGAAGATGATTCTTATGTTGAGAATAAGAGCTGAAGTTAGCTCTAGATTTCAATGACGAAAAACACCTATGCTGTATAACTGTCTAATCCTAATTCCCTATCTTTGAGTTTGCTTTCAAAGGTTCAAAATTTAAATTCATCCTTTTATACCATATGCCAGCCATTAGACTTCTACAGCTGTCTAATAGTAGACTATCAACACAACAATCATTCATTTCCATGTGTTTAAATGCCACCTTTTCCCCAGTATCCTCTCCTCACTCACTATCTCACTCAGCTATCAGAAGGTCTCAGATTGTGATCATGGCTCATATCCTTAGATTGTTTGACCTCGGTCTCATCTTTCTCATTCCCATTGCACACGCTTCCAAAGCTTGTTCTGGAAAATTTGGGTTTTTTTTTTCTTTTACCAGCTGTTACACTGTCCAGCAAAATACACATCTCCTTTCCTAAAACATGGTCCCAAGAAGTATAGCTCAGACTTGTTAACAAAGGTGAAATCAAACCAGAACATCTTTTTAAAATAAGAGAATGGCTTTTTCATGTTATGAACTGCACTGCACCTCTTTTTATGTTTGCAAGTTGTTCATGAGCAACTCATTCCCTTGAAATTTTGTTCAAAAAAATTTGATTCATATTTGATCTGTAAGTCACACATAGTGAGTTAGTTGTTTTATTCAGAATTTGAGAGGCATTGATTTCTTTTAGAGACTCATGAATATCATCTTTCCTTAAGATTGTAATGTCAGTATTCACGTTTCATCATTGAAGATGTAGTTTTCTACAAAAATGCTCTAAGATTATTTAAGCTGATAAATTTTCTGTCAGAAATCCAAAGGTCAAAATACTTTTGAAAACACAGATTTCATAAAACTTCACTCATGTGCTTTGAAATGTTTCCTTGAGTAATGTACAAAAGACTTTAATCCGAAAAGAAGTTGGAACACTAAATTAAACTGAAATGCATTAGGAGCAAAGGAAAGCATTTCAATTGTTAGATAAAAGTTCCCTTGAAGCATTTCACAAGATAGAAATGTATAAACATTCCATCTAACATTTGGCTGTGCTGTATCTGATATCCTGGATTGCTGCAGGATCAGAGGCCAAGGAATTATCTCAGGACATATGGAAATTAAAATGTCTTCACATACATATGGGAAACATCCCTGAGAACAGAGCAGAGATTTACAGGCTAATGTTACTTCCTGCATAAAAACAAAATCTTTTCTACAGGAATTGTCCTTATCCTGGGTGTCCTTATCTTGGCTTTGATCTGCTAAAATTTCAGGGCAAAACATGCTCTTAGTGACATGTGAACTCAGAATAAAAATCCAGAAAAGCTGGAAATGAATGTTTCTGTTGCTATTCACAAACACAAGTGAGGAGATGCTCACAACAGAAAGCTGGCTGAATCTACCATACTTAAGATGGATCTTTAACTATCAACTAACTGGTGATCATCAGCTTCCAACTGAAATGTTTTAAATTCATATAACTAATAAATAATCACTTCAACATTAAATTCAAACCTTTGTCTCTAAGGTTGATAGCATGTGCTCCACGACCTTATTGAGCTCTCCAATCCATCATGCTTAAATCTCCCTGTCCCACTCACTGTCTCGATAGCATGCTGCACTAACCTTCATTGGCACTATGTCATATTAGCGAATTACTCATCAGTTAAATTATGTTAACTCACAACTCAAATGCAAAGTGAAGGACAATGTTTATATGACCTGCTCAGATCTGTTATAAAGTGGGCTCAAATCTATTCCCTGTAAAAGTCAAGGAGAATATCCTTGGCTTCAACTCAACTAGGGTTGAAGCTTTATTTTCAGCTAAAGCTGAAGGCTTAAAAACATATATTTTCTCTCAAATTTTTGTGGAAGATAGTGCTGTGTAATAAAACTGTCCTTGGAAATAATTAATTCTCTATTGCAAGAGTTAATCTCCTTTAAATTTGGATCGATTCACATTCAGTACTTCACCTAAGTAGAATCTATATTTCCTAAGATAAATAAAATGAGGGCCGAGAAAGATGTGAGGGAATTTACCAACAGTGCAGTTTTGCTACTACCTGATAAATAGGAACCAGAAGAGTTCAAGTTTGTCTCAGAATATAGATTCTTTTTTAAAACTTGTTTCAAAAGTTTTACATTTAGATGGATGAGTTTCCCTGTGCCTACTGGTCATTCACCAGGCTTTGATACCGATTATAGAATTAACTGTTTTTCTTTGTTCAGTGAGATTAGTGGGGCTGGCTTGAATTTATTCTGAAAATTATATTCAGCGCATATCAGTCACGTGAAGTAACTTGCAACTCTCAACCATAACCAGGAATCGTAACGACTCAGAATCTCAATCCCAGTGAAAATCTTATCCTTTTTCTCTAGTTTAAGTGCCTGACTCATTGCTGAAAGGTAAACTATAAACTGTAATAAAAAATGAATCAGGGGTACAATGCTGAAGTATCGTTCGTTGCAATAAAAAAAATCCCCCTCACATCTGCACAGTTAAGCAAATGTCACTCACTATATAGCAATTAATATGTTTGCTTTTCTTCTGCCTTTAAAACAGAAAGCAAACAACAAAACCACCCCCCCAAAGTCATTTCCATGTGCTCGAGGTCTGGGACCAGTCTCATGAATGAACCTGCCTCGCTCCGCTCCCCCAGCGCTTCCTGTTTGCGCCAGCGGCAGGAAGTCGTGCGACGGCGTCGCGGGTCGGTGTTTAGCAGGCAAGTGTTCAGTCTGAAAAAAGTAGCAGTCTTTTTATTGCTCCTATTATATATATTTAAGGTCTGATAAAGTGTGATAGTTGCCAGTTTGCATGCCAGGAGACTGTTGGGAGTTCTGGAGAGAGAGACGGGGCACAGCGCTGACCCGGGACGCATCTCCCACAATGTTCTGCTTAGTGCAGCGTCTGACTAGGGGCGAAAATTGCCAGTTTCACTTGCTGATAAATTCAAATTTGTATTTCAGTATCCAAATGGGGAGAGTGGAGTAAGTCATCTGGCTACCAGTCTTGCTATTAGTTGTGCTATTTGTCTTCAAGCTGAAGAAAAAGTTAATCCCCTCCCTCCCCTCACAGGCTTGGTGTCTTCAATAAGAAATAAATATAGCAATTTCACCCTTTACAGTGTAATTTTTGCTAATATCACCAGCACTTCTTCAAGGCAGTAACCAGTTTCAAACACTTAAAAAGGTTGATTTTTGTCTTCCTTTTCTATTCAGGAGAATAATATTGCAATGCACCCATCTGGCAGTTCTCACCTCTGACTCTCAGCTCTAATGATTTATGTCTGAAGAAGAAAAACGCACAGAGGTTTTTCTGTCTTAATACACTCTTGTTGATTTTGCTACATGGCATGAGGCAATGCAGGGTGCTAAGACAATACGTATTTTGCTCAGGGCAGCACAGACCAGAGAGTAAGTTAACTGTGCCTGCCCCGCGCTTCTCTCCTCTTCCTCCCAGCTACCTCTGGCTCAGGGTGGACATACCCGCACGGCGCGCTGCGTGCAGCAGGGCCAGAGCCCCGGGCGCGCGGTGCTCCCCAGCCCCGCAGGCTCTGCGCGCCGGGCACAGGCTGAGGCAGCACTGCTGTACCTGCTGTCGGTGTTGCAGCCGGGGCTGTCTGCAGCGTCGCGTCGGGGTAGGCATCCCCCAGGACTTGCACGTTGTGTCCGTGGCAGTCGGGAACGCAGCTAAGAAACACTTGTCCCGTGCAACCTCGGGCTAATGCAAAGCGTACAGCTGTGTGGCACCAAGTTGAACACACCCTATAGGGCTTGTAGGGCGGGAGAGTTCAAGACTTCATGGTAGCTATAAAGTTACTGCTATAAAAACACAGCAGCCATACAGTATGTTCTAGGCTCCCTTCAGCTACTGTATTCCCTTCGCAGGAATGGGGGCATATATGAGGAAAAGATTCAACCACCTGTGGATATTTGCAAGAGTACTTAGGAGAAGAAAAATTAAATGTCTCTACCTTGGTTATTTCTTGTGACATGTGCATCGTGTTACCTCTGGATGTGTCAAAATGCGTTATGTCACGTGATGCTCTGTAACCTGGTGGCACTGAAAGTGTATGTCAGGCTGCAGAAGTAGCTTGCTCAAACTCTAAAGGAACAGAAGAAAAAAAATAAATATCAGCTACCAAGTCAGGGAACCCGGCAGAATTTGCTGTATTGTCTATGAAAGCAAGTCGGCTGGGACATCTCTGCTCACACAAATGCAATCCTAGCAAAATAACCAACTATTTTGCCTGGCTCATATCTAATCTCTATGAAGTGAGAAGCTGAAGTTTATTAAGCAGGCGAGGGAAAAGAAAAGTTAAAATTTTAACATTATATATTTAATTCCCTCTATTTAACTTTACTATAGTAGGGGTGAAGTACGAGAGAACAACTACCTTTACAGGCACATATATTCTTTATATGCAATGTAGACAAATGAAAAATTGGCAGTAGGAAGTCGCAAATATCTTGAATCTTTTGCATTAACAAAGGATTCATTTTGCTTGACTGTATTTTATTTAATTTTTTTTACATACTTTGGATTGTAAAACTTGAATATTAACCATAGTCTGGTGGGGGCTTTTTTCCCCCCATCTTTATCATTTTGAAAAGAAAAAGAACTGTGGGGCCTAAAAATATATAAATAAAGGTCCCAGTAAAACACCGAAGCTCATATATCACTGAAATAACTGGATATGGAAGTACCCAGAGCTGTTGCAGAAGGTTGAATTAAATAGCAAGTATATAGTAACACATTGTGACTGCGTTATACTTGTAACTGAAAATGATAAAAGCTGACCCTTCTTTTAAAAGAAGGCCTGTCTTTGAGCTTGTATCTTCAAGCTTCATGCATGCACTAGAAATGGGAAGGAACTCTTAAAATGCATGAAGTGGATTTTTTTTTCCCTCCACTTAAAGCTTTATTTTGCTATAATGGAAGCTTGACAGGCTCCTGCATGTGGTTATCTCAGCTGCAGGCCAGGGCTTCCCATTCTGAAAAAGGACATTGTGATGCCACAGAAAGGACTTTATGGCACCGTAATAAAACTCTTGTAGTAGTAATTCTGTTATGGCCGTGAGAGTCTAATGTTACAGGGGAAGCGGAGTTTGCAGGCAGTGTCAGTATCTTTTATTAGACCAACCAAAAATAACAAGGAACACTGGACAAGCATTCAAGCACACAAGCATGGGGACTCAGCCTGAAGAAGGGCTCCTGTCTGAAATTTTGTCTATTTTTATATAGTTTAATTTTATCAGTTGCTCTAATAAGATGTTAAACTTTCCAATAAAAATCAAGGCAAAGAATCACTCTTCAGTGATTTAAAAAACACCAAAAAATCTGTTAAGTTTCTTTTTCAACCAACATCCCTTCAGCTTAATCAGTAGGCACATTACAGAGAAGCCTGACTTTTTTAAGGTATAGGTGAAGCAGCCCTTTTTAACTAAGTGTAACAAAAGAAACTCTTTCTGTGGAATATGAATGAAAAAAAGAATATTCATTTCAAATCAAAATAAATGTCCCCTTTCACTTGACACTAAAGATCAAGAGTTTTACCCTGAAGGGTGAATTTTTTGTCTTCATGCAAGTGAAAATAGTGTGATATCATGTGACTGAATGTGTTACTTTGGACTGCTTGTCCCTAAATTAGTGCAGATCAGAATAGATGCGTTTACGTGAATGCGTATATTCTAATCAGTGTTGATTTAGTTTCGATAATCAAAACCAGAAGATATGAAAATATAGAAACAAAGACTCACCAACTCAGAAATTTCTTTTAGTGTATTTACAAAATAGCCTTTAAAGAAAATACAAAAGAAAATATGGTTCTGCTTCTCTTTTTCTGCCTTTAGCACCAAAAAGTTGCAATATTGTACTGACAGTTTTATGTGTGCTTGTGATAAACAACCGGTGATAAGTTGTGGTCAAGGAAGTGGTTTTCTGTTCCATATAACAGCAGGTACAAGTAGTGCTGTTTAAATTAGACTCAGATTTCTGTAATACTAAGAATGAGAAGTCAAAGCAAGTTCAGAATCAAGTAACTAGAGTTTCATCTTTTACACTATGAGGCATTTATGTGGCCCTAGCCAAGCGAAGCAAGGTACAGCCCTTCTTTGCTTGTACCAATTCCCACTAAATGCTGCTTAGTTCCCAAATCTAATTACCCTTAGATTATTACTGTGTTCCCTGTCCTAATCATTACCAAGTTCCTAGGCTATGCAGAACTTGCCTCTACCAGGAAAAATCACAGATGCTTTTCCCACTGAATCCCCCGTGTATGTCTGCATGTATGTGTATATTCCTTTCAACAGGATTCAGCCCCAATATTTTATTCCTTCAAGACTGTCCCAATTTGGCTATGTTGTGCTTATTTGCACCTCTAACAGGCCACAGTAAAACCATAATTTGCACCTTTTGAGAGAGGAAATTCAGATGCAAAATGAGAAAGGTGTTACTGTTCAAAAGCTGTCAAAATAGAAACTTAATCAGAGCAATCTATATAAAAGGGAACGTGGGACACTATGTGATGACAGCCGCTTGTTACAGTGCCTGCGCACAGCATGGGGCTTCTGGATCGCACCTCTTCTGACGCAGCTGAGACGCTCTCGCTGCTTCCCAGGTGTCTGAACCAGGCAAAGCAATCTCTTCATCATCCTGCTTCCTCTGTAATATGATCAAATCCAGCATTCCCTTTGTTATTTCCTTTTTTGTTTACTTTGCCCCACAGTAATTTGCTAACTGCGAAGGAGGCAAGTGCTTTAAAAACATACAAGCCTGCTGCAAGTAAGTCGTACTTATCAGATGTGCCGGTAGTGAATCAGGCTGACAGATTGGAACTGTTTACCTCAAACAAACTGTCAGAAGTGTTCAGCACCGAACCGAAGCGTGGAAGAGGCTTTCAAATACACATGCAGCTCACATCACAACCCAGCACATCATTTGCATCATTGCATATTTCATAAAGGTATCGCATGTATGTTTGTATGTAACAGCCTGAACACGCTGTTTACAAAGATATTTGGTATCTCAACAAGAGAAGGCAATTAAGAGTCATGTAGATAATGGGGCGGGAGCTGATCCTCTTGTTCGCTGCACCCGGTGAGCCTGGCTGCCGGAGCTGCCAAGCTGCCAACACTGCTACATTTGTTCAGCACTCTCTCTCTCTGCCTCATACAGGGCTCCAAATAGTTTTATGCTGCCTTGTGCTGCACAGGTACTCCAGATGGACCGTGGGACCGAGTGGCGGGAGCGCAGCACGGTCTGGTCGTATGGTCATAGCACCCACTTGCCACAAGCAAAGAGCAGTGTTAAGCTGTGCTTGCTTTACATTGCCTAGGAGTTTCCTCATGTATGTGGGAGCTGCATAAGAGGATCTTGCTTTTCTTTCTCTGCTTCAGCCTGTCCATTGCGGTTCTAAGACTAGTTTTCTTAGCAATTTTAGAAATGTTTTTAGACTGAGTTTATTGAAGAGATATGTTCCTCAACATGATAGTTTCTAAAATTGTGAACGTGTGTTCATACAGCTATGAATTCTGATTGCAGCCCTTCTCTGCCAGCCACAGAGAGCACACTGTGCGGGGCTGGGCAGTGGGACTTAGCATGAAGTTTCAAGAAGAACTTACATTGGTCTGGTTCTGTTTCCAGTGCTCCTAAAATAAAGCCCCTTGTTTGTTTTTAAGAGCTTTTAAAATAGCTAATAACTATATTAAATAACTAACTATAATTAAATAACTCCCCGAGCAAGATTCAGAATTAGTAATAAAATGGCAAAAACCCTGGTTGAAATTTATAATTGCAGATTTTAAACTGGAAAATCAGGGACGACTAACCAGTTCATATTAAACAACTGACCCACAGCCTTGCCCAATGTTCAAATGGAAATCAAATGGACAATTTGAGGCTATAGCAGAGGGAGCAGCAAAGGCTTGTTTTGTTTTTCACTTCTCCACTGATGATTTTTGTTTTTTCTACCTGCAACAGTGTTAGAAAGACACACACACACACACACACACACACACACACACACACACCCCACCCCACCCCCATCTGTGACACATCATTCTTATCTTCCCTGAATTCGGACCAACCCAAAGACTCCAGATCTGCACCTACCTGTAGGGGCTGGCAAGTGCTGAAAATGTAAGCAATATTTCTCATTAGAAATAACTCCAAATCGGGAGTTCAAAACCAGAAACTCGCTGGTGAGAGAGGGAGCACTGGTTAAAGCTTATTTATTGATACAGGAATTCAATTAGAAGCTGCCTAGACACCCACCGACATTGTTGTGACAGGGTGACTCACGTGGAGAGGCTTTCCAGGACTGTACTGTGGTATGAAAACTGGCTTAGACTAAGCTCTGGAGCCTATGTAGTCACTAGGAGTGCCTGTTCTCCAGGAAACCATAGCTTGTTTACATCAGCTACCATTTTACACAGCAAATAAACCACTCTTTGGAGTGCTGTCGTTTGAATCGTGTTCAAACATGATTGTGCTTGTGAACACACTGTAAGAGACCTGAGAAAAGATTTGTGAGGGACAGTTTATCTCCTTGTTCCTGTATGGCTTTCCACCAACAGATTCCCAGCTCTTTTCATACGTGACTGCATTCATCTTTGTAAGGCTTCTGTGTTGTGTCATTTGTTCTGCCAGCACATCTCTCTCCCTCACAAAAAAGATGGGACAAGTGAGTTGAGATGAATTTACACTAATTTGTGCGCCATAAAAACTTAGGTTAATTGACTTCCCGTTGTGTTTTTGAACCATTAGAAACCTCCTTCTTTCCCATGACTAACTAATGCTTATTTTGTGTTTATGATGCAGGCCAGTATTACAAACTGGCATCTGGTCTTGGCCATACCAGACAATAATTAAGTAAAAATGAATTCCCTCAATCTATCTTTCTTCTAATGAAAAATGCATTTGTTTATTAAAAAAAAGGGGGGGCAAGAAATTGTTGAATTTCTAGGAAATCTAATAATGGTTCTTTCCTGCTAGGTGGACAAAGTCTGTGACAGTATTTCTAAATGACTCCCTATACAATGTCCTGTTTTACAGCCATGTCATCATGTTTGTAAAAGGGAGGTATACTCTGGGATGACCACTAACCTACTACTTTTTGCACGTGACTTTCCTTGTGTTATTTTTGTTTCAGCATTGTGTTTTTATCTCCAGCCATCACCACTTTAATCCACTACTTGCAACCAGGGAGAAGGCAAATAGCAAGTTGCTCTAGTTCAAACGACTGCAGTTCCCAGGCTACTGGAAACTTCATTTCCCTACTTTTATCAGTATCTGTTACTGAGGGGGGGACTAGCCTCTTCAGAGAACAGGAAGAGGAGGGTACAGAAGAGATTCTTGTGGGGCTTTCAGATCCTTTTACAACTGTTACTGTTTTAAAAGGATCTGCGACCTGATGAAATTCATTAGAAAGACAGTAATGTAGGCTGATGTGAAAGCAGGCTGAAAGATTTCTTTACATAGATATTTATTTTTCTTTGTTTTCAAGACATTTAGCAACATCATTTTATTATTGCATATAAGGCAGATAGAAATATTTCTATTTTTGTGCAACATTTCAACTTCATAAATGTGGAAGAGATGTGTCACTTGCCAACTCCAAATGAAAACTGAATCTTCTGTTATCTGTCTGTAGTAACTGTACCTATAGAGCTGGAGTAACATGAGTGTTACTTGGAGCACCAAGGCAGAGCAGGAAACTGTGGTCAAGAATTTTGACTTCTAACCTTGACTGTAGCAAGTCTCTGCAAAATCTTGAATAAATATCTCCAAAGGAGAATCTCAGTTTTGTTGCATGATCTTGGACACTCATTTGTATCTTCTGACACTCTCTGTGCCACAGTCTCCTCTGTAAGCTGAGAACGCTTTGTAAAGCATGCTGGATTCTTTGAAAACCATTGCATATACATTAAAGGGTCATTTGTATAGAAACAATTCATATATATAAAAGTGTAACGTATTCTCCCATAATCTCACATTATCTCATATTCATTATCAGTGAAATAAATATGGTTTTCTTGTAAAAAAGTTAAAATCTTTCAAATTAATAGTTGATGTGATTATGCAAGAGTAACATACAGCTAGTGCTATCAATTATTGTTTCATTTTCTGAAGAAATATTTAATTTTCTCCTGCAAACCTGCTCACTAAAAGGAAGGTTAAAAATGAAACTTTAAAATGAGCCAAATTACATAGGATGCATTTGTCTTACAACAACTGGAATAGCTCAACATGTCAAAATGCATAAAAAGAAAGGCTTAAGGTGCAACTTTGTATTGCAGCCTTACAAAACCTTGCAATCACCTTCAGGTCAGACTTTATTTTTTATACAGAGGGATCATTCACTTAAAGTCACTGGATTTGTGCTAAGTAGTATAAAAGCTGCACGCAAGGCTGTGAGAGACTGAATCTCCAGCCACCTTCCATTTGCAGGATGACCTCCTGCCTGAAACTCTAGCCACGGACTGGCTACAGGAAAGCGGGAATGCAAGTTGGTTATGACTTTCTTCTTGCTGTATGATGCTAATGCAAACTGTAGACACCTCAGGAACATTCCCTTCTTTGCATGTTGTATGAAGTACTAGGACTGACTTGTCTTCAGATGGATATTTTTAAATGACAAGCTGCAATGAAGTGCTTTCTGATGCCATTCACATAGTTGCGTGAAGCAGAGCTTCATCAGGCTTCAGCTTTGGGCTCAGTATGAAAGCGACTGACTGTCGATCACAAAAGGGCTGTGGGCTCTTTCTTGCCTGCCCTGGTTTGTCGACAGCAGCTTCCTGGGTCTGCAGTGTGCTGGCGTGCCACCTGCGCAAGCAGGCGCACACACCACAGCTGAAATAGTAAGATTCTTTGAACTGTGTTTTGGAAATAAAATGAACAAAGCTTTTCTTACTGGATGAGACTAAAATTGTCAAGGAATATTATGTTATGTCAAGGAATTAATGATATTACAAGTGTATTTATTTAATGGTTCATTCTTTTTTTTTCTTGCTGATACCATATGTGGCAGCTTTTTTATTCCGTCCCTTTATTAAGCTACTCAGCCTCTAGGACACCAGAACAGGCCATCTTCATCACTAGAGGAGTGCAATCAGAAAAAAAGGCTTCAAAACAGAAGGGTGTAGTCATACATATGCTAATATCTGCTCCCTTAGCTCTGTCTCTTTATAATATTTAAAATCTAGCAGTTTTGGTGGAATATTTCAGATCTTGACAGTGTTGTGGGATGACACAAGCTGCTCATAAAAAAGAAAGATACTGTGAGTCATCAATCTCTTTTTCTAAGAATAGACTGTAAGCCCAGGGTCTGTCTGACCCCTGGTTTATCAGGTCACCTAAAACGCAGAAGATGAAAATATTCTGATTTATTTAGACATACCTTACCTAGTTCCCTGGAATTGCTTCTGTTTCAGACAAAAACAAACTTTCCTGCAACTAGCTGAAGATGTCACATGTCAAATTTCTGTTCATATACTCCTAGAATTGTTATTTCTTGCATGTTCTGTAAACCCTTAATTCTCCCTCCCTCCCTCATTTCCCCACCACCTTTATAAAGTAGCATTCTGCTTTCCTGTGTTGCTATGACAACATTTACACTTGCCTTTTGAAGGCAAAATATGTGGCTTCCTTCCATATTTTTGTCAGAGTGCTCTTCTGTTAGCAAGACACAGAGGAGAATGAAGGCAATCGCAGACACGGCTTTAAGCAGCAGGCTTCAACTTTTCTTCTTAACATAAAGGCCATTTACGTGTGTCTTTGGCATGCATTTACCTATAATATAATCTGTACTTCCTCAGTGTACCCCCTAAGACAGCTTTTTTCAATTTAGTCTTCTGATTCTTCCTCCTTAATGCAAGAGAAAATTGAAAGAGGAACAGGGAAAACTTCGGACTCGCCTCTCTCTCCCACCTTCTCTTGTGCAGGCGAAAAGACCACTAGCAAAATCCACAGTGCCCTTCAATTCTAGGGCAACTAACGGGCAACTAATGGCAACTAATTTGAGAGAGGGAGAGCACCTAATGGGAACCAAAGATTAAAAAAGGATGCATGCTACATTTCCAAATAATGAGGAGGCAGAGAAAAAAGAAAAAAAAAAACCTTTCCATCACCTTCCAGCTGATCAGAGGAAGGCTTTTGTGAATGAAAATGTATATCACTACAAAATATAGGATCTAATGCGTGCACCTAACCAGCTGGTTATTTGGGCAGAGAGGAAGCCCAGCAGGCTCCTCAGCATTCGCGCCTTCACCTTGCTAACGATTCCTCAGTGACTTGCTGTGTCATGGATAGCCCAGCCCACCTGGAAGCTGTTGGGTAGCAGCTGATCTACAGCAGGGGTAGAAAAATGCTCCTCTAACAGCAAAGCCTCTGCAAGAGGTTTTAAAACAAGAGGATCCTTATTAGAAGTGCCAGGAGCTGAAAAATACCTCCTTTCATCGAGTGCCTGGCTGTCCTATTGAAGGCGCAGGACCTGACTCGGATATGTCTTACGGGCTGCAGCACTCTGTTTGGAACATAAAAACAGGCAGAGAAATCGCATTTCCTCAAAGCAACAGAGACAGGCTGGCTTACCTGATGCTTATTTCAGACCTTTTTACAAATCCTGCAGTAGAAGATATTTGGCAGGTATTTCTCTATAGTTACAGCAGTTGTTAGGTCAGTTAGATCTGAACTGTCTCTCCTTATCCATGCTATGTAAGCGTTGCCGGTGTTTTAACCAGCTCTGTCAGTGTACCCATGCAACATGTTAGATAAAGTTTATGCTGAGGGTGGGGAAACACTGTACTCTGAACACTGCTGACAAGATGCTAAAAAACGTCAACAGACTTTGAAACAAGCACATTTGCAAAAAAGGCATGTTGCACTTAAATAATTTGGGTTGTTAATACAGTTTTCAAATTTTTTTTTTAAATATGGCATCAGATTAGTGGGTGTAGAAAACTTACTGTAGTAAGAACTAAGTCCTATAAGAACTAGTAAACTCCAGTATTAATCTAGCTTAGATGAGTGTGCCACGAATTCAAAGGGAACTCCCCAGGATCACAAGTGCCTCTCTTGTTCCAGCACTGATCCCTGTATTTTCAAGTATTTCCCTATCACTACCACTTTCAAAAATATCCCTCAATTAAATGAGTTCTATGCAGAGTTTAGAAGGAAGATAAATACACTGAAAATTATGAACATAGAACAAACATCATTTATCATACTTGCATGAGGCCAAATCAAGCTTGCAAAATGCTGGTGACAGTCATACTTTTGATAGAGAGCTTCGGTACTTGTATTGTCTATTCAGGATCCACTCTAATGATGGAGAAGCAACAGAGCAAAATACAGAACAGAAGCTCCCTGTGGCTGTCTTTGAGGGAACCCGAGAATTTCCATCCCCAGACAGTGCCGGTCTCAACCCCGGGTTTGTTAGTTCCATTCTGAGTGTCCTGTTACTAATAGGATACTATTAGTAACAGCTATTACTCACTGGATCCACTTTGTGGTACCCAGAGTGTACTCATGTCAGCCTCTTGATGTTTTATACTTTTTTCAACTGGAGATGTACATTAGAACTGAAACAATAACTAAGCCACAGCAATGGAGGACAAAAAAACCTTCTTTGAAACTTCTCTGAAACTTCACTAACAGCCTCAGAATAAACTTACAAGGCTTAAATCTATTTTCCTGTTGATTATTAATGCTACTGAAAACCTGGGAGTTACACAGACATTACTAAACAGGACAGTTGTGGCACATATCGTTGACGTATACTGAATAAATGACGGGGAGAGTTGTTCCTAAGTAACATGAGAACTCAAGGGAAAAGGCAAGCAGAGCAAGAGTCTCTGAGTACTCTGAGACCTTTGATCTTTCAGAAAGCTATTCCCGCACATAGTCATTTTTGCACTCACTGGCGAGCGGAAAGCAGCTCTGTATTGGGCATGTTTCTGTGCAGTCCAAAGTGTGGCAATGGCAGAAGTTGTTTTATGCCCATGCAGCAGCAGCAGAGAGGCACAGCGTAATTCCACCATGCCTCAGTCCTGCTCCCTCTTTTCCAACATGCTTTTATGTCTCGGCACAGACTGACTGTGACACATTTATCTCCAACAGCGTTCCTCTGCAGCAGGGGATTCTTTGTTGTAAATTTATGGCTGGATTATGCCCCTCTTTAAGCTACCTAGTAGGGCGAAGCAGCTGTAACACATGGTCCTCACAGCACTCGCACGCTGCAAGCAGGGACTGAGTGATGGGTGGTAATCTAACCCAGGCTCTCTTGTGTTTTGTCACAACAAACCCCTCTAATGTGGTAAGAAAATTTGGGCAACACGGTTCTCCCTGAGGTAAGCAGTTTTAAAGCTCATATTTCAGCCAAGCATTGTAAGAAAAAATAGGAAATGAAATGTTATCTTCTGAAAGCATATTTTCCAAATTTGGGCTGTATGCACAGTTTTAGTTTTGTGTTGCATCATTCCAGTTTAAAGCTTAGTTAAAAAAAATCCACAAAGTAAGTATTCAACAGCCAATTCTCTTTTTTTTACAATTTCTCAGTGACATTACTGCCTGTATGCAAATAAGGGTATATTTCTTTGTCCATGGTGCTCTCTCTCTGCTCATTTTTCTGTCCCAAGAGACCAGCCTCAGAACTTTAAGAAAAAGTATCCTAAATCAAATAAATCAAAGAAATAGTTCGAGCCAGATACAGTGAGGATTACTAGCTTATTCTAAGTTCCCAGATCAGAAGTGCTAGCTACTGTCCTGTCATCATGACCATGTAACTCCAAGTCCAAAAAGACTAAATGCACTGTACCTGTAGTTCTTATCAAGCATATGTAACAAGATACTACTTCTTTTGAGATCTGTGCTGAAAGTCTATCTGGACCCACACATGTAGATAGAGAGGTTACAGTCTGAAAATACCTAATGCACTTAGGGTGTTTTATTTGCTATTTTGTTTTTACTAACAATTTGCCTGCTCTGTTTTGGTTTTTAAGAGCCAAGTAATGAAACTACCCATCAGCCATGGAAAATAGTTTAAAGCTTGACATTTTCTGTGACAAGAGCTCTTTTGATTTTCAGGCTAAATTTCCTTTCCTTTAATTTTTACGTCCTAATTGTAGTACTGTGTGACATGCTGACTAATTTCAGTCCATCATTAGGCCATAGTCCTGCACACATTTATGCACATGATTAACTTTGTGATCACAAGGAATCTGAAATGAGTGTGGTAAAGCAGAGTGTGTTGGGGATCTGGACCTCAGTGTTCACACTCCTCAAATGTCCGTCGATGCAGGCAGTTATAATCTCTTTAAACATTGCATTGTCATCCTAGAAAATTTTGCCATTTCTAGTTTGCCAACCTAAAAATGCTCCTGTGGGTAAACAACATGCCTTCAGTCTGGGGACACTGGCATGGAGGTGCATTGCTCAGTATTTTTCCATACTTCTGTCATAGTGCAAGAAATACATTAAACAAGGCAGGAAGAGTAAGGTGATTTGGTAGAGCAGAGCATATGTGACCAAGAGGAACCAGGCCTTTCTAAAGTAGCAGTGTTATTTACAGTGCTCTAAACTGGAGTTGATAGTTTAATGTAATTCAAAGCCTTTGTCTGAAATAAGAGCACTAGAAGATTCAGAGTTTCACAGTATTTTCCTTATGCAAAAAAGGATAAGCAATAAATAAATTGGAAAGGTAAGAATATTAAATTAACAGTGGGATAATTACCCTTTGAGCATAGGAAAATTTTAATACTCAAATAAATACTCATTTAACTGTTATTCTCACATATTCCTAGTGTCTTTATCAAACACAGATGACCTGACATTAGTGTCCAACAAAATCCAGGCTCTGTAAGCCAAAGTGCAAAGCCAAGGTGCAAAATTCACAGCCTGCCCTAATACTCAGCTGAAAGTTTCATCAGTAGAGAGCACAAAAGAAAGTTGCATCAGCTCTTAGCACTGCCATAGCCTGTAAAAACTGTAATGGGTGGAAAGTAGGAGAACCAATACACAATACTGTCTTTTTTTAATCGTGATTCTTTTGCACTTTATAATACATGTAAGTGCTGTGCTAGCTCTTTAAGAGGGCCTCATCTTGATAATCAATGTAGCCAGTCTAGTGAAGTGCCACTTTCCTGCTGTGAGCAAGCACAATTCTCCTTACTGCCACGGCCCCCTGCTGACATGTTTTACAACATTTAAGCAGGAAACTGGTAAACCTTACTTCTCTTTTCCCTCTGTGCAGACAGAAATCTTCTTTCCTGCTGCTTTCTCACTTGCACAAAGAACCGTTAAGATGTGCCCTGGCTTTTACCCTGAGCATTGCCCTAATTTTAACCCCGTGCAACGGTTATCTTAATTTTACTCAGATTTTAAAAACTGACTCATTCAGTAAAACAAAATGTGAAAGTGTCTGGTAAAAGAACAGACTTCCAATAAGCACGGTAAAAATGTCACTTATGCCAAGTTTTCTTCAGACACAGGAGGCTGGCAGCTTCAGTTCATTCATTTAAAAACCCAAATGAGTAAATTCGGGGTGTTCTAGCTTGTTCCCGTGAGAGCACTGGAAGTAGAAATGTCGGATTTTGAAATCCTTGTCTGTAACATTAGGCTCGTGTTTTCTTGCCCTGAACCCCACCCCATCAGGAGTACTTTTAAAAAAAGAAAGGAAAAATGAAGTTACGTAAGGGGCAGGCAGCTCAGTCAAGCTGAATAGGCATCTTTAATGGATATTAAAATTTACAGCTAGGAAGCTGATATGAGTGTGAGTTTTATGACTTTTAAACTTTACTTTGACATAATGAGTAAAGTTAAAGCCGGAGGCTTTTATGCCGTTATCAGAGGCTCTGTCAGTGAGCACTGTAACCTAATTAGTTTTGATGCAGCAAATCAGCAAAGCCACTACTGGTTATGACCTCTGCCAAGAGCACTTGAGATCCAGACGAATGAAGCTGAAGATGTTATTAGTTGTTCTGTTGCAGAGTTCCAGATAAAATATGACAGGATGTTGTTGCTTGACTTCGGCATCAGTTCTCCAGATGGCACTCAGCATTGGCTTGTAGCAAGGCTCATAGGGATGCTGGCACATTTTCTCTGTCAAAATGAAAGTTTTCCAATTACAACGAGATAATGTGAAGAGATGCAAACTTAATCTCCTGAACGAAAGGTTGCAAGCTGTGTAATAGCAGTTGAGGGAAGAGACTTCCCGTAGTTCACTTGCTTTAAATACTGCTGCTCAAGAAAGCTTGGTTATCCTTCCAGTAAAACAAAGAAATCAGATGCACTTGACCCTTTGCGTTAGGGCATCTGCGAAGGCACACGGCCATGCCACATCCGCTCCCAGGAATTAATGCCTCCCGTCTTCCTGCTGGTCTGTTGGTGTAAATGAGGAGTAAATGCCCCTGAGTTAAAATGATGTAAGATGGATATAGAAACAAATTAAGTCTCTCTGGAGTAGCTGAGAACCATTTGCTTATTTTTACTCAGTGGTATCATGCAGCTGCCTAGAGGCCAGCTGACTTCTGCCAGATTGGTTGAGACAAATAGTGTATTTTCTTTCTCAAAATTATGTGGAATCTTTTGGGGAAAATAGAAACTGTTAGAATGTCACTCAAGTGGTAAAGTCACAGGATTGGACACTGATGTTCTAATAGATTATCTTCGTAGGTATAGTGCTCTGTCAGCTGTGTTGAAAGACACGGTAATGATCAGAAAACCAACAGACATAGCATTGCCCTTTAAAAATCATTTTTAGCTGCCGGGAAGCATGGGAAATTGTTTAAAGACTAGAAAAGACTGAGGAAATAAAACATTCCTCCCCTCGACCAGTGCAGACAAGGATCTGTGAAATAATGCACCATGTCCTATTTAAAAAAGTTACCAGTAGTAGTCAAAGGAGCGAATCCAGACCAGGCCTTCCAGCGTGTTACTGTCCTGTTCCCTGTGACACTCTTCTGGCATTTGAAAACAACATATTTCAGGAACATAATTTAAAGTGTTAAAATACAAGAAATTCTGATGGTTAACATCAGAAAAACTTTGATGCTGTGAGGATGGTTGCTGCCCAGAGCAGCTTGTTTGGAGATAACTCAGAACTGCCAGAACAGTCCCATTAGCACGGCAAGTGCAATGGGTTTTGCCAACATGTGAGCGATCGGTATGATACTCACAAACTGCTTTAACAACATGCATTTTTCTGTAAAAAATGCAAAACGGTTTTTAATCAGATATCTTTCCAGAGACAGTGTTCAGCTTTATTTCAGAAAACCCAGGCCCTATCAGGCGGGCGCTGGATTTTCTCAGGCCGCTTAGTCCCGCTGAGAGCGGAGCGAAGGGCACCGGCGCGCAGCCGAGCTGCCCCAGCGCCCCCGCAGCGGCGCTACCGAGCCCGGGGCCACTGCCACCGCGCCGCAGCGGCGGCCCAAAGCGCTGCGTGCCCGCTGCGCGCCCCAACGCCCGGCGGCCCCGTCGCGCCCGCCGCGCCCGCCGCGCTGCCATAGCGCCCCCTCGCGCCCGCCGCGCCCGCCGCGCTGCCATAGCGCCCCTCGCGCGCCCCGCGGGGCCCGATTCGTGCGTGCCGCTCGCTGCCTGGCCGCGTCCCCTGGCTTGATCAGCGCGTGTCTGCAGTAACTTCACAAAGCCCGCATACGATGTGTCGGGAGGACAAAAACCCTCCGTGTCTTTTAGCGCCCTAGCAAAGGGATCTGGTTCAACTTGTTGTCAGGCTGCTCTCCTCCAGGAGGTGCATGCAACATGTTGCTGAACACACCGAATGCCCATCCTTTACGGCAAAATTACAGCCTTTACGCGGTATTTCTTTGCTACAGCCCATGTGAAGAAAAAAGTCCCTTTGGTGCATTTGGTCCTGCTCTGCGTTTCCTTGCGGGTTAGGGCAGGGGAAACGACAAGGCAGCTGGCTGCTGCAGCGGAGGCTGGCGTGCGGGGGACGTGGGGAGGGCCGGGCGCAGGGCGCTCTCGCAGCGCTGCGGCTGCAGGCAGGGTGCCCTGGCAGGGCTGCGCGGCGAGCGGGCACGAACCACGGCAGGAGGGGCATGAAGGAAGCAGAGGGAGGTGATCTGAGAAAGCTCAGCCTTTTAACTTTCCTCTCATCATGAGCCACTGCCAATTCCAGGGAAAAAAAAGTATGGGGAGGGAGAAAGAGGGGGTCTTTTCCCTCTTTATGGCTTTAAGAAGTGTCCCTGTGATACTGAAGCTGCATGAAGGTGGAGATTAAAAAAGGTCCTTGAAGTGGATGTGGGAAGGTCCCCACACACGGCTAGGTGAAAAGCCCCATTTGTGCTCTCAGGGAACTGGTGGTGAAACTGAGGGTGTCAAAGGATAAGGGCTTGGAGTGCTTCAGAGAAATCTGGATTGCATCCCCAAGAAGCCTGTCCAAACAAGTTTTGAAAAGGGGTATTTCTGTGCTTTTTTCCAACCCAGTCCAAACAGAAAATTCAAAGACAGCAACTTCTATTTAGAGTCTGTTTTTTAAAGCACCCAGTTCTTGCTTCATGACCACATACTTGCAAAATGTGTGTACTTGTGTTTTCTGATGTTTATATATCTGGTCTATATATCTGTCTATATACTGGTTAAAACAGTATGTAGAGTCTGTTCACAATACTCTAATGGCTGCCACAAACACCAGTGTGCATCAGTACTAAATATCAAGCAGATAAGAAATATCTTTGACTGAAAGAATTATTTATTAGAAAGGAGAGGAGCTATCATATGCGTATGTACAGAGTCTAGAAAGGCTTCATTTTGAAGGATATCACTGCCAATAGTTTGCCTAAGTATTTTGACTATGCTTGATGCATAATCATTTTTCCTCTAGATTAGGGTAGGGTTTTTGTGTAAGTACTGATAGCTGTGAGAGCCATCACAGCTGCTATCATGGAAAACGAGGAGTTAAAAAAGTAGGTCAGCCTTCTGCATGGCACAGGGCCTCATCTGCAAAGACCTGTGCACCTTTATTTCCTATTCAGTCCAGTGGGAATAGGATACTTTGAGAATCACAATCATCAGTGGCACAGCTAGAGATATTGAAAACTTGCTGGGGGTAATCTGAAGGGAGATATAAGAGCATTTTCACTGGTTCAGAGTCACATTTGTTCAGACACCCCAAAATAGCAAGGATGATGGACAGGACTGTCTTATAATTAGATGATCTACTCTGGGGCCTGGCATGCAGCTGTCCTAGATTTTATTCATACATATGGTTTAAAAATGCACCTCTCCCAGAAAGCTGTCCCAAAAAGCTCAAAGAGCTCTCACTGAAAATGTGAGATGAGCAGTGAAAAGACCACAAAGTAGATATGAGACAGCTATTAACTCTATATACACACTTTAGTGCTTTTTAGGTGGCATCATGTTGGTGAATTTTCAGCTGAAGGATAGTGGGTGCTTGCGGGTTTCTCCGGGAGCCTCATGCATAGGGAACAGTTGAGAAGAAAGCCGAGAGCTGTTGCCTATAAAATGAAGACTATTATTTTGCATGTTTGATTTGGTAGAAATGGGGAGGGCTTTATTTCCCAGCAAAGTATACTACGACTTCAAAAGAATAACAGACCAGGGCCTGTCACTGCTTATTGTTTGGAGTAAGAGGTGTTCCACCCTTCTTTTTAGCTAAAAGAGAAGGCAACATCCTTTTGAAGTCTAGCTAGAAGTTCAAAGTTACAATGTGACAGAATATGAGAAGGGCATTTTTTTCATTGTAATATAGCAGGATGTGAAAATCCCCCATGCAATTGAAACAAGATAGAAAGGGAGACACTATAAATGTAATTAAAGTAGATAACTCCAAAATGCGAAGAAAGGAAATCAGAAACTCATGCACAGAAAAATTAAAATATCTAAAGCAGACCTGCTTGGAGGAAGTGATTCTAGTTTCAGATAGGTGTGGATGAGAACAAAACAGTGGTGAAGGGAAACGCCCTACAAGCTGACCTATACGTTTACTGAAAAAATTGGTGCGATTATGGGGGTTTTAGGTTTAATTTCATGTTTTTTGCATGCTCTGCAAAACATTCTGCTTCTAACCATCCCTGCATACTGAATATTACTGATTCCTGTCTCATCTTTCTGAAAAAAGTTTAATTCTTCTCTCCTCAGTGAGGCAATACAGGTTTGATGTAATCAAAAGTTTTGCACAAGCACATGACATGGATCAACATTATTATTATTGAGTAGCCCTCTCTGTATTTTTGGTCAGGTCAGGTCAAGCCACTTCATTCTGGCTGCACATGCTGATGTTGGTAGTCGTGATTTGGAACGTACACATTTAATGGTAACATCCAGATCAAGTACTTTGATCTTATCATTGCAAAATGCCTGAATAAATTCCCTTTGATATTCACAAGATGCCTTTTTTTAAATTTTCATTTCATGAATTTCAAAATTTCAACTTTTTATTCTGTCTTGAGATGAAAGGAAATTCTGAAATGTTAAAACTGTTGTTTATTCACATCAATGCAGCAGAGGAAGAGAACAGTTGAGGCTTAAAATTCTGTTCTGTTGGATATTATATCTGGACAATTTTCTAATAATAAAATTCTGTGGCATGGTTGGAAGTGTATGTTCACAACTGTTGATGTATTAATGCAGCATGAGGAAGAGAAAACTGAAAATGAGGAAGAGAAAACTGAAAAGAAATTTCAAATTGTAGCATCCTCGCATCCAGCAGCCATTGTGTTCTTGCATTTGTGTGTGGATTCTCACGAGTTTATAAAGTGAGATACAATCCCTAGAGAATTCCCTTTCTCGCTGTACCCTACGTATCTGGAGCAAGTAGTATGATCTTTACTGCTGGATGTTGCAGCCCCTCCGTAGTGGAGCAAGGCTAGTAATTTGAGGTTTCTGTCTAATGTTGCTACTTAAGTCACCACCTAGAGGTTCAAACAGCCATAACCAAAGACAAGTAAAAATAGCAGATTCATATGCTGCATTAGGTGTCATGCAGTATATGCAGCATACTAGAAAATAGAAACACCTCTGCCTTTGCACTTTGACTTGATCAAGTCAGTTAAGTTTTCTGCTTTAAATTTGCCTATTTGAAAAGCATGGGTAACAATAAATACCACCTGAGTGTCATGGATCAGTTACTATTTACAGAGTCCTTCGTACGTATTTGAAGTTGGATGCAGATATACAGGGACTGAAGACCTACTTATTGTTGCAGCATCCATATAGAACATTTTATCATCTTGTATGTGGTCTAAAGTATCTGCTCCTCCTGCAATGCCAAATTCAGCCCTAAGCACAATAGTATTATGCTGGTAGACAGGAACATTGTGGGATGTCAAAAATATTTATTTCTCTGGCATCCCCAACTGTCAAAATTCAGCCCTACAAATACCACTGCAATAGGAAGTCCACAGAGCATGTTTTTGGGGCTTTGGCAATGATTCAGTGTTAAATTCCCAGCATCTCAGAACCGAGACTGAAAATTCCCAGCATTCAGAAAAAAAAACAGTCTGACTGTTTACGCAGATAGCAAGATTTCGAGATGACAAGGCCATTATAAGGAAATAAGTAGGTCTTGTGTGAATTAAACCACATTTGTCTACTTTGGCCAGGCTGACACATAACAAAGGCAAGGAAATTCAGAGTTATGGACAAAGCCGTTCACATAAACCAAAAACAAGGAAAACTATGGTTAAGACCACTAGCTGCTCTGTATTGTAGTCTGCCATCCATTTGTATTATAAAATGCACTGTCCCACTACTAAAATACAGATGCAATGTCTAGGTCTAGATCCAAAGTTTCCTGAAATGTTTTATGTCTAATACTGGGGACTATGTCCCATTTCTTGATGCAACCAGTCATTCCTCTGGTTATAATTGTGCATGAGTTGCAGTGGGGACAGTTTCAGTCTTGCTGTCAGCAACTAACATGAAATGGTTATCTCACTCAAACTGTTGCCTCCTGAAATTCATTTATCAGCATATGAGGCACTGGTGGTTTAACACAAGCATATTTTAGTGAAAAAAGTGCATTTGTACTGAACGGTACTAAGATACACTTCAAAAATGTTGTGATCTGTCCCTTCAGCAGAATTGATCTGACTCACTCTTATTCTGAAAATTCTTAAAAAATAACTCCGTGGTTACAAGCGACATGTTTCTTAGCCGTGAGAATCTAGGGCCAGACCAATTTTTCTTAGCCAATTTATCTCAAAAAGTTATAAATGAATTACTGCTTTTTTTTTCTTATTCAGTCATGTACAGATCAAAAATTGTAGGAGCATAGCTCCTGCATTAAGTGGCGTGCATCACAAAGCAGGCTTGCTTGTACATTAAGGTAGGACATGGTTCACAGCTTCAGACCATCATGCGTATATGATGAACTCTCTGAAGCACGACCAACAAAGTTGAATATTATTCTGACTAAACAAGATGGCTAAGCAGTGGCTTGCATGAATCTGTACTGTAGTTGCAGTTAATTTTTTCTTCCCCTGAGAATGTCCCGAAAGGAGAAGGATGACCAAAAGCGGTGGCCGCAGGGGAGCGGTGCCCGCTGTGCTGGGGAGGTCACGGAGCGAAATCTGCTCCGCGATGTGCCCCGCTGAGCCCTGCCGGAGCTGCCGTCCACCTCTGGGCTGAGGCTGGGCAGTTCCCACTTCGGTCACACCCTGGGCCACCGCGAGGGAAGCAGTAGGAGAGTGAGAGAGGGACATGGGGACACGTCTCACCGTCGCAGAGTCCCTCTCAGCAGGCAGAAGCGCACTTCTGTTTTGTGTCAGCTTGACACTTTGCTTTCATCTAGTTTGCACTTTGCTCCACTGCTGCATGGTTTAAAAAACTGTATACCTCATATACACCTAGATTGCTTGTGGCTGGCAGGACTAACCACGCTCTTGTTGCGCTCATCGGTCACGTTTGTGCCTCTCCGCACCCTCTCAGCCAGCCAGGCCTTTCGCAACTGCCGGCCTCACTACACATTTCAGCCACAGGATATATACTAGATATAAAGTTAGCATACCCTTAAAGCTTACAGCATGTTTACATCTGGATCCTATATGATAGCAGTTGATACATTTAATATGGTGCATGGTATCAAGCAAGATTAGATAAGGTTTTCTGCTTAACTGTGCTGCTTTTTTGCAAAAGAATGTTGTGTTCTCTACAAATCACATAGTAATGCTGCGTACAGTTTTGAAATGCAGTATGAATCAGCAGTGTTTTCTGAAAGATTATTTCCTTGTGATTCAGCCTAATTAGTAATGAGCTGTCTCTGGGGCAGAAGACATGCTCAGGAGGATTTTCAGAGGTTTGATTCTGAAAACCAAAGATGACCAGACCCTACCCCAGATTAGCCGATGTGAGTGGGCCTGAAAAAACAGGCTGGAGCAGGATCTCACGTAAGATTGCCCTCAGAGAGCTAGGTTATGATGAATTGGGGAAAAAAGCATACGTTAATGCCAACTTTGGGAAAGGCTGTATTCAAAATCTGGGGCAAATGTCAGGATGCTCCCGTATTATTTGATGTTACTCATCCGTGTTAGTCTTTTAAAGTCCTCACAGAATAGGAAACTGCACTGACTTGTATTTGCATAGGCCATAACAGCCCATTTCTGTGTGCTCCACTTCCCATTGCCTCAGCGCATACAACACTGTCCTTCCCAAATTTAACACACAGGATTTGAGTGTGAACTTTTTTGGAAATACCTAACTAAATTTTAGTAATGTGTTCAGAGGAAACCTTGCCCCTCATATCCCAGTGCTGTGTATCTATCTCTGCATATATCGCTACACTACTTGGTAGTGTATCCTGGAGGCTGAAATGCCTGATGCTGTGAGTCCTAAGGCAAATAGAAAAAAATATGTGAACTAAAGGTAGCTGCAACATTTAATGCTGAGCTGTAATCTACTAACCACTTCTAGGTAAGTGATGAGGGGAATTGGCACTGAAAATAACTTTGCACCCAAGAGGCATCAACAGTGAGAAATCATGCCTATATGTGTATTTCAGGTACAAATCCAAATGCACTTTTAAATAGTAGAGACACAAATGAAGTTAAAAAAGAAGACAATGCTGCTAGTCCTTCTCTAGGCCACAGATGTAATACAGCAAAATACTTGTTGCCGTCAAAGAATATGGAATTCATAGCCTAAAGAAAAAGATGTAGCTGTGTTTTCACATAAATCCACTAAAGACCTGAAAGAAAAATGCACACGATTTCTATACTCAGCTGTGAGCACTGCTGGAATCAGTCTGTGTCTGAATAAGAATAAACAAATCATTATAAATATGGAAATAATAAAATAGCACAGGATTTGTATTTGGAGAGAAAAACTGCTTATTTCAGTATGTACCTTGAGTGCATTTATGAGTCACATCATAGTCTAAAAGCTGAGAGAGTTCAAGCACCAAAGACAAGTAATAAATAAAGCCCTAGAAATGCACCACCCGGCATGTGTTACTTTATCATGAAACGGAAATATTCAATAGAGAGGAAAATTGACCAGCCACCGAGAGACAATGACAGACGTAAGGGAGTGGAGATAATGTAATATTTAATATGACATTCCTGATAACTAGTGAGGAAGATCTACCCGTGCCAGATTTCCAAGGTTATTTGTAACTGAATGCAGCTGAGTAACACCAAAAAGCAATGCAATAGGGGACAAAGTGTCCTGTGATTTATTGGAAGTGTAGAGCAACTTTAAATCTGAAGATGAAGTCTCTGTCCCAGAGAGCTCCCAGGACCCAGATTAGGACCTATTTAAATTTAAACAAGTGCCTTGCAGAAGGAGAGGGCAGCTCCTGTTGCTGCTGGTGAGAGGGGCAGTGTTGCTTCCCGGCCTCCCGGCCTCCCGTCTGCTCTCGGCTCTGTAGCCAGCTCACACCTTTGCACGTGCTCTCGCCCTTGTCTGACCGCAAACTGAGCTGATGTAGCCTATACGGCAGTGCACAACTAGCTTTTCCCCCCTGCTTATTCCTTGCCCGCTCTTTTAATGAGCTGGGTTGGCTTGTAGTTGATTTCTCAGCCATGAGAGGGCTAGCAGTTACAGTTGCAGCAGCTCCTGTTTGGTAAGCAAGGTGGTGTGATCCAGAGAGACGGCCAGCGCTCAGCTAGCGTGTGCTTGCAGTGTAGAAGGGCAGGGCTGAACAGAAATACATGGTTTGAGTCCTGCAGTGAACCACATCTGTGATTTTGCTTCTGACAGTGATTTTTACCATCTGATTTTTTACATATTTTGAGTGTTTTTTTTTTTTAATGCAGGGTCTGATTCTTCACATCTGCACCAGCACGCTGTTTGTTGACTTCAATGAAGCTGGTGCAGGGCCAGCAGAAAAATTAGGCTGGTGGTGTTTGAATCGTTCAAAGCCTTTGGTGCAAGACCTCCGTGGTATTCACTCCGTATATGTGTAAAGTCAAAATCTTTTTTTTCCTGTTCTTGCCACTTTCTTTTTTGCTATAATTCCAACAAAGATGGAATTCCTCCCCAGAAGAACATTCATTTCTTAATGCTGAAGGCATTTAGAAAAGATGCAGAGAGCAAGCAAATTGCCACTAAGTGGCATGTTTAGGAATAGAGACTAACTGTAGTATCAGTAAATCACAATGAAAAAAATGCCTTATTTGGGAAGCTGTACTTGAGCAGAACTCCTGCTGATGTTGACAGAAGTTTTGCCCACATGAAGGATTTGGGGTTTGGTCAGAATTGTGGCATTCACATTCTGCCAGGCAACGAGGTGCAAAATTAGTCTCCTGCTACATTTCTCACCTATCACATACTGTAATAACCATTATCCTCAGACAAAAGCCTGATAGTGGCACTGCAAAGTGCTCCTGTCTGAAAGGATAAAACGCAGCTCAGAAGTAAGAGATGATGAGAGGCAAATAAAGCATGCAATGATTCGATGACAGCCATGGAGAGAACCCAGGTGGGATAGAAAACTTGAAAAATATTTATCCTTTTTATTTAAAAATAAAGGGCAACTGAATTATAAAAAGAAAGCACAAAACCTGAGCCAAGGTAGGTGCCGGAACGCAGAGGACACAACGAGGGACCAGTTGGGGGCTGCAGAGCTGCCCTGGTTTTCGCAGTGGGTCCCTCAGGGGGGCTATCAGCCTGACCTCCACGTGGCCGGCAGCTGGCCATAGTGGGTGTTCAGCCCCAGACCAGGGCTTCTTGGTGCCAGCCACTTCAGGGTCTCAGCACAACGAGTTTGGGGCTGTCTGCACCCTCTCGTGCAGAAAGAAGAAATGTTTAGGCAGCATGCTGCTCTATTCTTCCCATTTCCCACTGGGTCGTAGGAGCCGTGATGTATGTGTGAGCTCCCAGCCTGTCGGGGACCTGGCTTTTTGGGAACCAAGCCCACTTGCTGCAACTGCTGGCTCTGAGTCACTCTTTGCATCAGCCTGCAGCTGGTGGCAACTTCCCCCACTGACGGGTCATATTTTTCATTTCCCTATTCACAGGCAGGGCAAAACAGCCCTGCCTAGGACTGAGCACAGGGATTCACAACTTCATGTCTACAGTGCTGACTTGGCTTCTGGTAAGATGCTCTTCATCTAGGCTGTTGTCTTTACCTTTCTAGCCTCATGGCAGATGTTTCTGCTTTGCACCCATACCACATACAGCTTCAGAAATACAAGTCTCTTCAGTATGAATTCCAAATGGTATGGCCATATTCGTCAGTTGTCAGCATATAATTTTTAGATTCACTATGAAACTGTGCATCGGGTATTCATTAAATGGAGCTTTTCTTTGCTTGTTTGAGACTCCACAGATTTGGCTAATTGTCTTGTTGTTTGTTCATTTTTAATGAACAATATAATTCCCTGATTTCAGCTACCAGAAGCAGTCTTGAGACGTGTTCTGAAAATCCTCAAATTTTGAGAGATGTTTGTCCCCACCCTAGCTCCTCTCACAGGAGAGCAGAGCGGTCTCAGCAGCTCAGGATAGGTAGGACTTGACGTAAGTTACTGTAGGGCTTGGAAGTACCAGAAGTTCAAATTAGCACAAGGACTTAACTGGCACCTAGTGAGGGATGGGATGTCACAGTTTTGCGTATTTTTGACACGTGGCATTGTATAACTGGAGTCACAGTGGGTGATGGTATCCAGCATGGAGACAATGAGAGGAAGGAGTTACGGCAGTAACCGAATACTCCGTTAGAAAGGAGCTGGGTTTCTCTGTAACGTGGAGGAGAAGTAAACTACTGTTGTCTCAAATTTTGTAGAGAGGCAAGAATGCAAATAGATGGCGAGTGCCTTGCTGTTGAGATGCACCGTGTATTAACTTGATTCTTCTGCTAGTGGCATTTCTCTGCAACAGCAATGCTCCAGTCCTGAAACTCTTGAGCCACCTTTTAAGTCACTCCAGCATTTATTCTCTTTCTCATTCTTCTTTCTGGAACTGCTGAGAAATACTAATTGATACTTAGCTCAGTGCCTCAGGATACTGTTCTCAGTACAGCCTGAGATATCCCAAACCCTTGGCACAGATTTATAAGCAGGCTGAATACAATTATGAATGTGTAGAAGTGAAAAATAAGCAACTGAGGAAAGTATACATTGAAATTAATATAATATAACAATACTGATCCACCTACACGATTCTCAGCAGAATCTGTGGGAGAATATTTAAGTCAAAATGTCCAAGTCTGTGTGCCAACAGTTTAGGATATTAATCTATGATCAACATATGACTTGATTTCAAAGGTCCTCTTGTTGATGTTAATGTACAGACTAGGACTCACTTTTAGCTTCAACATCTAGGTAAAGATTAACATGAAAGGATTAAAAATTCTTCTATCTATCTCTGTTGTCGCTTTTGAGGAATTCATAGAAATAAAGAATTTTTGTAATTCCCAGGTTTGCAGTAAAAGCCTAAGTGACATGAAGCTTGGTCTTGGGTTCAATCTGTCACTGCTCCACATTTAGGTTTTGCAGTAGCCTGGCTCATAGGGTTACAAGTGTGACCACTCTGAGTAAAATCAGGGGGCCAGATAGAAGCAGTCAATGGCTGGTGCTCAGCAATGATTGTAAGAAAAGGCTGGGCATGTAGTCAGGTCTCCTATGGATACTCTCACTGAAAAAAACCACTCTCTGGTTCAAAGCTTCCATAACAAGAGGTAGCCATCAGTGCTTGTTTGTTTGTTCTTTGATGCATACTTTTTTAAATCCAGTGGAGACATCTAGCATACCCAACAACATCCTTGAGGAAAGGAAGTCTCTAACATGCTTCCTCAGTACTTTGCACTAGTATTGTCTTCTGTTCGTTTTGAAGCTGTGCTGTACTTGCTTCATTCTGGCATTGGCAGAGACAGTGAACAGTCAGTCTCGAGACATCACTCTTGTATCGCAAACAGCAGCTCAGATCCCATCATGTATGTAAACTCAGATTCTTTTCATTTAACTATGCATGCATTGTATAACATACATTTAACTATATTGTATTTTATTTGCTGTTTTAAATCTTGATCACTGTAAGTTATTTTGATAGTTCTTCACCATCAGCTCTCCTCTTAACTGCTTTGAATAACTACAAATCAGAAGCAAACTTTGTCTCCATAATATTCAGCTCTCTTTATTGCTTGCTTGCTTTTAATAGCAGCCCTTATCCTGTAGCTGGCTTCATTTTTTCATATTTAAAAAAATCTTTTTAAGAGTTTTGCTCTGAGCATCCAATACACTTTCTTTAAAGAAACAGGCTTCTTTAAGTACTTTCCAGTCAACGGTGAGTGATTTTACTCCTTTGATTCTACTCTTTGGCACGCTGTTAATAGGCTTCTACATTTTTATGCAGTTCTTTTTCTATTTTCTTTTCCCAAATATATCTTGGTTTATGGTGCTCCAATGTGGATGCTGAGCAGAAGTATAGTTTGGACTCTATTATGGAGCAGCTCTGCAAAAGAAGCATTTTGTCTGCAACGAGCATGGCCAAGGTGCTTCTCTTTTTCACTTACAGGTTCTGTACATAGCTGCTCAATTTTGGGCTTCCAATCTTCACATCACTTATTATTTTATTCAATAACAAATGAAATAGGCCCACAGTTCCAGAACCAGTTTCATCCCTGGCCTTGGCTAGGTCTGAGGCTGAGCCCAGGACCCCCAGCCATGGCCCCAGTTCTTTGGGGACAAGTCTTTGGGCAGCACTACTGCTCCTTCGGGAGCCTCTTTCCAGCCTCCCTCCAACTGCAGCTCCAGACTGGCAGCTCCAGCTGATGCATGCCCAACCCTAACCCTAAGGTAATACAAGTAATAAAAGCCCAGTGGGACTACGGAAGTCTCAGAAGGCAGTAAATATGGCAGCCAGGATAGGAAAATCCGCACCTTCCTGTCCTTGTCTTTTTTGTCTCGCAGTCAAATTACCATCTCTCTCTCCCCAGGAAGACATTGAGTAGAGCAGTCCATCTGTTCGTTTGCCACCACTCAGGCCTCGCTCCAGCACACTGGTTTTGTTTTCTTCACTCCCACTGTCTTGTTCCTCTTGTTTACCAGATAGGTCCTTTACACCAGTCCAAGGTTTTTGTTTATTTATTTATTTTTTTTCCTATCAGGCTTTATTTCTGCCCTTTACGTTGTGCTGGATTTTTGCAAACACTGTAGCAGGCTGAGCTGAGCTTTGGTTACTTGCTCTACGTGGAGCAGACCCCACGCAGAGAGTAGCTGGCTTCTCGCCACCTGCTCCTGCGACAGGGGATGGGTGGCAGAACAAAGCTGGCGGCATGAGTTGGCACGAGGAGTGAGGACGTAGGGTGCACGCTGCCCCAGCTGATGCTTGCCAATGTAATTGCCCTTCAGGCAGTAATTCGTGCCAGCGCAAGGGCCTCCAGAGGCCTCCTGCAAGCCAGCATAAGCTAGAGCCGCTTCTGCTTCCCCATCCCTCAGCTGCCATGAGTGTTAGCTTTATATTAATTCAAGACAGAATCCCTAGATTCATATTAGTCAGTTTTTCATAATAACCAGGTGAGGGAAATGACTTTGTTTGAAACCTTTAACGAAGAAGAGAAAGAAAGCAATAGCAAGGTTTGGAAGGTTTTGTGAGGAAAATTTTTGCGACTGCTTCATGCTTTATACTAGCGCACAGTATGTACACCATGAGCAAGGTGTATATACAGCACTCTGGTGCTTGCAGGCTGCTTGGCCCTCGCAACAGTAACTTGGTTGTTCTTCAACCAGCAGCAGCTCCCAAAGCCGCTTCTCAAGGCGTCCGTAACAACAGCAGACAACAGCAGAATCAACTGCGTGGCAGCAAGAGAAAGAAGGCAAAACCTACCATAAACTTAAGACAGAAAAACAAATAAGGGGACAAGGCCTGAAAATAGCTAAGCCATATGCTTTAGTTATCTACAATGAAAACAAAAATTTTAAATCTTAGATTCCAAGAGATCTTTACAGCCAAAGTCAGTGCTAGCAAGGCAGAGCAGGTAATATCCACTGGGACCTTTAAATATCCCCTTCTTCAGGGGTTAATGTTTCCCCAAATGCTTGAGTTTCAGGGCACTGCAGAGATCTCATCCCCCCCCTCCCTCTGAAAAGCTCAGAGTTGAATGTCAGGCATTGGCACAATAATTTCAAATTTCTCTGGTGGTTTCAAATAAGCTTCTAGTTTGGTTTTTGGTTTTGTGAGTGTTTTTATCTTATGTGGGAAATTTTTAATCCTGGATTTGACCCACTGAGATGCTCAAAATTTGAAGAACAAGGAATATTTACTATTTATTCTTTCCTAGCTGTTATTCCAAATCCAACCAATGCAGAAAGAAGAAAGGGAGCAAGAAAGAGAGAACACAGAAGGGTGATGGCGAGGTATAGATCAGAGGAAGACACAACTCATTTAAGGTCTTCAACCTTCCCTTCCAAGACAGTTTTTTTGCAGATCTACATCACATTCAAAGCATAAAACCCAGCAATGTGCATGAACCATCACCCTTTGCAGTTTATGACTCTGTAACTGTCTTTAATAAAAACCCTACCATGGGCAACATCTTAAGACGACTGCTATTTCACAGTTTCACTCCAGGTTCCTAATATAAGTTAATAAGGCAAATACAATACCTGATGTTTGCAATGATAATTACAGAGGCCTTACTTTGAATACTGTCTAAATCTGATCATGCATGACTTCCTTTGCAGAGTGTTTGAATTACAGAATAGGTTGAGGTCTGAAAAATCAATGGCCACTTTAATCACTCAATTAAAGCCTTTGAAAATCATTAACAGTTTGGTGGATTTAAAATATTTACCCATACATCATTTTTAAACAGACAGTGCAAACCCAGCCGCGCTCCATTTGTTACGTTCTGGAAGTGCTGCTGGAGGGGTGAAAAGAACAGTATTACCACGCTATGGCTAAGTAAGCAAGTATATCATCAAAGTGGAAGCCTGAGAAAAGTACAAGTCACCTCTGTCAGCTTTACGTGATTTATAATGTTAAGCTGAGGTCACCCTTCAAGTGACAAAATATGTCAAGTGCCAGGAAAAGTCTCGCTCAATTATACAGTAATAGTCCACCACGACTTTCACTGATTTGAATAAACTCTTCCAAGACTTGAATAGTAAAACAGAACATGTAAGAGTGAAAATAGAGCAGCCGCACTGAAATCCTTTGTTATTTAAAGAAAATCAGCTGTCCACTAGGCTGATTTCCAGGGTGGCACATATGAATGAATATGTCTTAAGAGGAAAAAGGCCTTTCTAATGCCAGCAGCCTAATATTTATTTAATCTAGGAAAGAAAATGGAAAGAAAATAGAAAGAAAATGTTACTGCAGTCCATCTGGACTGTATCTATCCATCTGCAAAGATTTGACTTCAAGAAGATAGCTGAAAATCTCTCTTCTTAGCTTGCATATTCATTTTCTTTAATTGCCTCTTGTTCAAAGCAGTGGTGTCAAAGTGCAATTTTTCAGAGTAGTGCGGCATCACTATTCCAAATATATGGTCTCTCCTTTCTGAGAGACGCTCGGGGAGGATGAACACGCAGGCTGAGGGGCATTCATCAGTGCACAGATGCTTCATGTCCCTCTTGATCTGTTAGGTTTATGTAAGTGATACTCAATTTTGAAGATCTCAAGGAACTTGGAAGAGATTGAATACTGGGCTGACATCACCTATTTGAAATAACCTGTTGTGGTTTCTTAAACATTTATGAAAATATATTTTAAAGCAAATGTACTGTCCTTAGAGGGCAACAGTGCCTGTTCAACAGAATAAGGCATTCTGCCGATGATGAGAAAGGGAGTATCACAGGCAACATAAGATTACACTCCCCTGTACCATACCACTGGTGGCCTGTAATCTCTGTGCGATTCCCTTTTGGTCTGCTGGGTGAGGGTGACGGTACATGTGCTTGTACCCCTGCCCTGAGCTGTTGCACAAGGTAAGCTACGGGACCCCTGCAGGGCCAGGATCTGCAAGCGGCGCTGGCTATGGAGTCTCTGAGCATGCAAACGGACTTTCAGTTTCATGCCCCATCACAGATTAATGGAAACCCTAGCTTTATAACTGCAGGTTTAGCCTCTGTGGCTGCATTTCATTTGCTAGTAGCAAAATCCATGTAAAATCAGGTATCTTTCATCCCTTTTGTTTATGTAAATCTCCTTGGCCCGTGAGATTGCGCAGCAGAAACTTTCCCTGGCTGCTCTGGCTCTAACCTGTGTTACGCTGACATCTAGCGGGCGTTTATTTCCCTTTGCCCGACAGCGTTGCCCATGTCGGAAGGAAACGGGGGTGAGGAGAAAACCCTTCCCTCCTGAGCTGGCTGAGGCGAGGGGAACCTCCGGAGAAACCCTGCATTGAATGAATGCAGATTCCCCCGCAGGCTGGGACAGGAGCTATTCGTCGTCCTGCTTCCCTTTGCATGTGTGGCTGAGCGTGTCTTTCTGGTGCAAGGAGGTGACTTTCCACCTTCGAGGCAAGCGCTGCTCTGCGTGCCAGACACACGGGACCCCGTCCTCTCCGCGGGTCTGTCCCTCGTGAAGAGGCACCGCCAGGCTTCAGGGCACCTTGGTAACACGAGCTGGGACTTTGGAAACAAAATGACTTGGCTAATTTTAAGTAATTCTTTCATCCGATCCCTGGCTGATGCAAGCCAGTTGTGCTGATTTATCTGGGGCCTGCTTAGCAGAGGCAAAAACAGAGAAACAGGAAGGGCCCCAGGTCCTCAAAATACCTGCTGCTCATGACCAGGCAGGGGGAGGGATGACTGGTGGTGGCGAGAAATAGTTGCTAGAGAACAGACAGCAGCCAGGACCCCTTTGTCTAAATGCGGTAGCGATGGGTGTCATAAGAGCACGTGCTCTTCTTGGCTCTCAGCCACCCCAGGCGGGCTGTGAGCCACTGCCAGGGTTGGGGTTGGCTACCTCTGTGTCCTGTGGGATGAAACACAGCTGAAGGACTCCTGCAGGAAACTCCTTCCTTTTCCCTTACTGAAGATGAAGCGATGAAAGTGGCTGAGTATCGTTCAAGGAGAGGAGCGGTTAGCGGTCTAGGGAGTCTTTAGAGAAGCTGGAGAATAGCTAAGCGTGGGATGCAGTGCTCTGCCTAAAGCAGGCACCTGAAGATAGGAATGAATGGCTTGTAAATGCTAAGTTGGAGCCTCTTGCATCACAGCTGTATTAAAAAGTCCATTAAACTGAAAAATTGTCAAATAATATGTTCTTCAACTGTGCAACCTTCATGAAAATCCAGGAAACTGACTGAGCCAGAAAGGCCAGCATTTGACTTGATTTGTCCTAACTTTAGGTTTTCTTTAATGCAAAGTTCAGGGATTTTAAGTGGTTCTTCTGACACACTCCAGCAAAACTCCACAGTACTTCTTTTTTTTTCATTTATTTTCTTCTGCTAGTTTATAAGTGCTTGGATCAAATATTATGCAGCAGGCAAAACAAATTGTGGTAAAGGTGCATGATTTACTGATATAAGGTACTGGGCTAGGTAACAGACATGCTGATAAACAGCATAATCTTCCAGAAGAAATACAGTGTAATTTAATTTTTACTTTGTTAGCTTAAGAAAGGTAATTCAAGTCATTTTACAGTAAAATATCAACTAAACCAATGAATGAAGCTTAACTGTTACCTTAAAGTGTTTTGTTCTTCATTAAATCCATACTTAAGAAGCAATTCAGCTAAGAGACCAGCAACAATCAGAAATGAACAGAATGAAAAATGTTGCTTATATATACTAACTAATCATTCCAAGAGTGAAAAGATAGCGTATTAGCTTCACAACTAACAGGGAAACACATGCAAAAGCAGAAAAGAATAGAGCTTGTTAATATTTACATTCAGAAATTGACAAAAAATTTAAAATAATTTGTCACTTTAATTCTACTGCCTATAAATGATGAACTGCAAGTGGCAGTATTCTATTTATTTATCATGCAGTTAATAGAGGCTCAGCTTGGTTCAAATTTTCACAAATGTAAACAGATTTAAAATGCTGGAATACATAAACAGTCATAGATTTCTACAACTACAAGTAGTGGCCTTGCTCGCTATAAGTAATACCATCACGCACCACTGTATTTTAACAGCTTCATTCAGCTTCCATTTATTGCCTCTGTATTTCCAGTCCTGTTATTGCTGACTGGCTCCTTGAATAAATGTTAGACTGCTGATTTCTCACCCAACCATATGCTTCAGAGATATATCCAATTGCTACATTAAGAAGAACAGTGTCCCACAGGATTTGAGATTCACCCCTGTCTACCTATATGATATCCCAGAAAACTAATCTCTAGCATGACAGCTCATTCAGCGCTCTGGAAAATTTACCCACATTGAGTTCCTCTTTAAATAATGACCTGACATTTGTTCTGTAGAGGGAGACAAAGCCCAGAGTGATGAAAACGGTTGGCAGCTGCTTTCATTTGTGCCATTCAGAAGCTGGATGATAATTTCTCCACAGGGACCCATCACTTCTTGACAGCCAGACCTGTCCAGTGTACTTTGCCTCCTACCCCTAGCATAGACACTACACAGAGTCAATATTCAAGCAGCCAAAACCAGAACTGACTGCAAAGAGTCATAAAGGGTTTCATGATAGTGAGAACTGGGAGATAAAACCACAGATGAAATTCAGTGATGATAAATACATAGTAAGGGATTTAGGGAAAGAAAAATTCATTAGACCTACATATAAGATTAACTCAAAACTAGCTATTATCACTCAGAAAAGAGATTTCAGCATTTCTGAATATAGCTCAATGAAAACATTAACTCAAAATTAAGCAGTGCTCAAAAAGGCAAACAGTATTAAGAATTACTGGGTAAAGAGATCAAACCAGAAGACATTCCACTCGAATCATGAGTTCACCTTTTGCATACTGTGAGCAGCTCTTATTGCCTTAAATTACAGCAGAATTGCAAAATGTACAGAGGACGGTGACTGAGAGAGATTATATAGATGACAACTTTCTAGCCCAGAGAAAGAGATTACTGAAGGGCTGATAATAATGGCACATAAAATCATAAATGGGATCAAGGAGGAGAGCAGATGCAATTATTCACTATTTCTTAGAGTACAAAACTAAGAGGCATCAAAAGAAATGTTCATATAGCAGGTCAAGTGAAATGCTCACATAACAAACAAGGAAGTACTTCTTCACACAGTTCATAATTAAACCGTGGAACTCACTGCCAAAGGATGTTCTGGAGGGTGATGGTTTAGAATGGTTCAAAAAGATGTTTATCTTAGACAATGAAGGTATAAAATGCTTCCTGGTACTTGGACACACTACATAAACAGACAGGACTGTCAATACGCTACCCACAGGAGAACAGCAGTAACAACGGAAGAGAGACAACTCGATATATTTCTTACCCATCCGCATGGTCCTGCCATATCTTACATCACTTTAGATGCAGAGCCTGCACTCAGATGTAGTCACCATGATATACACACACACACACACACACACACACACATATATATATATATATTCATACTCATTCTACTTACTTACTTACCCCTTAACTCTATTCTTAAGGGGTACTTACTTACCCCTTACTTTATTCCCGGCAGCTTTTATTTTTAAGGATCCCCCAAATTCTTGTTACTATGCTGGATGCATTCTGTTTCACCCAGCAACAGAGTCAGTCATGACAGCACTCCTCAGAGAGATGCACACAGTGAAGGGAGGGGGAAGAGAAGCTGAAGCAAGCTTCCCTCTTTAAGGCTAAAAAAGCGGAAGCACCTAAGTGCTGCAAGCATTCTAGCAATTATCTGTTCATCTTCCAAGTGCATTATCTGCTTTTCCACTTAAGCTACAGTTGAACATGCCTAATTCTCATCAACATTTCAGCAAGGTCAGGCTACCTGCCCAGTGGTACAAGCTGCCACACTGTTGTCTCACTTCTTTTCTCTTGAAAACACATGTTCTGTTTTATGATCTCTCCTGTTGTCTTGGGATCCTGTTCGACCACTTTCAGGCTAGGTGGTTAGCGAGCAAAGAGGAGCTACTGTTCTGGTTCAGAAGTTCCAGTGCAATATAAGTGCAAGGACTGCCACCACACAAAGGTTAAAGGGATAATATATACGAAGCAGTGCTGAGTTCTCTAATGCATCTGTTTCCCTGGCCATCGCGTGGCCTACAGAAACACAATGCTATTTTATAACTGAATCAAATCTCATTTTATCATGCTAGTGTCACTGCCCTTGAAGCTGTTTTATTTCAGGATGTCTGAAAAGACCTTCCTTCTTTCCTGTACATATCTAATGCTGAATTTTGCTGAAGAAAATGCAGGAAAGATGAAATTCACTCTTAAAACTGGAATCTAGCAGAAGGGCTGAAAACAGCGTTCATAGTTACAAACAAAAGTAGTTGCTTCTTAACCCATACAGATGAAACCCTAGGGGCAGAATGCCATTGGATTAATGCAGAAGTTGCTGTGATCTCCAGCTGCCCTCCCCACAGCTCTGCGGTGACCGACGGAGGCAGCGCTATCAGGAAGCCACCACCCCACGGGGAGAGGACAACAGCCTGCGCCGTTGCGTGCCTTGCCCCGGCAGGGCGAGCGGCACAAAGCCCCTTCTTGTTCCCCGGCTTGAGCCGTGCAGCACTCAGCTCACAGGACAGAGAAGAAAGAGGGAGAAGCTGCAGTGAGGCCACAAACCTGGCTCCCACACATGAAGGTGAAGCAAAGGAGAGGCTTGATTCCACTTTCCGTAATACCCACTGCCATAAAGAAGCCAATACAGAGCAGGAACTAATGCACAGCTGAGTGGCCCAGTTCCATTTTCCCCTCAAGGAAGGGAAAGAGCAGAGTGCAGCCCCCAGCTAGTTCAGTTCATGCTTTGTTTACGAGGCTGCGCAGATCCTTGCTGCTACTCAGGCTAGACTGCACTGTCACTGTCTAGCCCCATGCGACTCCCTCCCTCCCCTGTTAGACTTCTAACAGTTGTTAGCCAATGCAGATCTGTAAGCGAAACCATCTCCACGTGAGGCACCCCATCCATCACTGAGACAAACATCACAGAACATGAAGCAGCTCATCCAAGAACATCCGTAAATATAGAAATAAGGTTGATACATCTTTGCCTTTCCATTATATTTAAGATATTTATGTTTAATATATTTATATTCACCCATTCCTTCTCATTTGATATCTACAAGTATTTGCTCTCAATGTACCCAGTATTCACCCTAGCACAGCCAGGAAACAAATAATTCAAAAGCATCAGATTATCTTTGCAGCTGGTATTTTGGACATATTTCCATCAGAGATTTCTCCCTTCCCCATGAAAACAGACACACATTCTCATTTAACAACTAATTGATTTATTTAACAATACAAATTTCTTTCTACTGCGTGGTTTAGCAGAGAGAACTTGAGAAACAAAATTAGCTTTTTTTTTTAAAGTTTAAATGTTTACACAAAACAACCTTTACTTCAGTAAATATAAAATTTACACACAAAAAAAACTACATTAAAAAAGAACAGATTCATGACAAACCAACAAAAAAAAGGATGGGAATTCAGTGTAAAGGATCCAATTGCAAGGAAGGCAAGATGGGGCAACACTAACAAGGCATCCCACTTGTACACCTAGGTATTTTAAGTTGTAGGTACAATACAAAAACAAAATACATTAAAATTAGGATTAAAACCTTTACTGTTATACCATAATATTTTATGATATAAATATCTGTAAATTCTGTAGGCAATATAGTTAACATGTGAAATACATAGTTTGCACTTCACTGGAAAGTCACTGGAGTGGTGTACGAGCACTGTGTAGTATCATAGTGCACTAACGGAGAGCGGTGAGCAGACTTTAGATGTCCCACATAGATGTGATAGCCCCTTGTTTCTTTGCCAATCTGTGCTATTTCTCACTGTGTTCAATGACACAGTGAGAAACTCTGGTCACCTGCAGCAGTGATTTCCAGCACTTCATCTCCTGACATTAGACTGTTACCTGACCTAGGTGTATGGACCTGCCAGATCCCCTGTTTCTCATTCCCTTTTGCACTTTATAACCTGAACTCTAAAGCTATCTTGTAGTTATCAAGAGAGATGGGCTTCTAGGTTGAGATATTTGGGATCCACAGTTCTTCAAGCCACCTTCAGCAATCTGTAGAAATATTTAAAGTAGGGTGGACAATTCATGCTCAAAGGTCATGTGATACAAAAAAACAGATCTATATAGTGATGGCTAATTTTAGATTTAAATCTTTTAACAGTTTCTATTGCTTTAATATTTAAACTTAACATTCAGTTTTCATATATTAAATGCACAGAGCATCTTATTGATGGAAGTGCTACAGTATCTCTAAAAACACCAGGTGATAAGGGAGAGAGTAAAGTTTAAAATTAGTTGTAATTTTAAAAATCCTTTAATGGGATCAAAACTCTTTTGTATAATCAATATTGTGATTGGCAACCTACAAAAGCTTAAATTATAAAACTATTAGTGACTCTACTTTTTAAACTGTATGTACTATAAAGCTGTATCTTTGTTACTTACAGATGTTACAAAATTTCCAAGGCAGAAAGGGAAGAGGGGGGAGGAAAAAGTAGTCCAAAAGTCTTACAGATTTCATTTTCACTAACAAAAGTTAATTTCCCCCACAACTGTTTTTATATCATAAAAATCTGATTAAATTTATTCTAATCCTTTCTTTTCTGGACAGATGATATAGTGTTCAATCATGCTTTGGAAGACCATTTTCAATGGACAATTGTAATTCTCCAGATTAGCAAGTCAGACTTGCTCTAATCAGAAACAAAAAAGCACCAGACTATCTATAACTTTGCCTTAGTCCTGCAGAAAAAGTTTGTAGCAAGATTCAGGCACCCTATTATGACAGCAGAGTTGGGCCTGAGGCAACCAGCTATAGTAACCTTACGAGTAAGCATATACAATGCTCTCACTCCAACTTGATAAAGAGCTGAACAGTATGAAATTTAAGGAAATAGTAGAAATGACATTTGTTCTGTAAAAGAAAACCAGAGAAAATTTAAACAACCCACAGGTGTGCATTAAACATTTAATAGCAAGCCTTTGCTTATGTATATTAATTTAAAGATTACCCACAGGGATCTGTGATACAATGGCCCTGCCTTGTTACTATAATTAAATTTATTCAAATATTAATTTAAAGTAGGAAAACAAAGAAACTACTCCTTGGGGAACATGTTTATTGTGTTTGAGATGATACACTGGGTGCTCTCTGAGCTACAAAGGGAAAAAGGAAATCCTTTCATTACAAACTGACAAAGGTAAAAGTTAAAACAGTTTTCACAACAGCATGTACCACATATTGGAAATAGATCTGGGTTTAATACAAATGACATAATTCCTAGTAATCTACAGCTACCTTTAATAACTTCATACAGATAATGAATTAGGCTAAAATGCACTATAATATTTGGTTGACTTCAGGAACAGTATCCTTAGTACATCACAAAATACATTTTGATATCCCAAAGAAGCAAGACTTGCAAGTAGGCATTTTAAACATAACTAATCTACAGCTACAAATTTCTACTCTTGATAGCATTTACCTTTTTTGGGGGGGCAGTATCCCAGTCTTCAAAAGGATAAAAGCAGAGTAGAATCAGTATAACATATACACAGAAGTCCGTATTGTAAAGGCTATAAAGATTTGTTGCACACTGTAAAGTTGCCTTCTGCACCTTCACATTGCACAAGTAGTTTGTCATTTATGTTGCATATCTCTTGGTCCACTGTCTGGCTATCCTGTCATGTTCTGCTCTGTTGGTCAGATACTGAGTGGCTATGCTTCCAACCAGAGGATCAGCTGCAAAAGACAGGAGAAGACACTTTAGGAACCATTGCACAATAAAATGGCATGGTTTAAAAAATGGAATCTATTCCAAAATACAGTCTTTGTTAGGCCAGCAAATGCTGTGAGATATAATGAGGCTCTTATGATACAAGACATTTCCAAGAGAAACACACAAGGCACAATGAATAGGAAGGGATTTTAATCTGTTTTGGTAATCTGCATTTTAGTGTGTTAAAAGACAGGCAGACGCCTATGTTCAAATGTTATAGCTGCTCTTTTCAGCCAAAACTTGACAAAAAGCATGGTAGGTAGTTTTGTAAGATCACCAGCAATCCAGGTACCATTTTGTCAGGCATAATTTGCTTATATTTTCAAACAGCAGATGTTTTCAAACTACAAACCTGCCCTTTCATTTTTTAAAGACCTAATCTGTTCAAGGAGGGTAAACATCACCTGTACAGACAGACATGCTGCCAGCGGATGGTGACGAAACTACACACAAGTACAACAGTTCGCTTGTAAGCTGCAGAAAAAAAGAACTTGTTAACTTGAAAGAAATCAAGTAGGCAGAGCCTACTCTCTAGGGCCAGAAAGCTCCATACGCCTGACTCCAGGATGCATCCAACAGCCACATCCTGCCTGAGGGAAATTGCGCTGTAAGGTGTAGCATCTCAGCCTCAGTTCTCCTGTTGTTCCCATCACAGAATACAATGAATCTTACCACAGCCCTTCTCAGCCAGGCACCCTGCTTTCCTTTGGAATGACTGCTGGGTGCATTGGACATCCTGGCATCCTCCTGTCATGGTGTTGGGACAGGACTAGGGCACATCAGGGAGGAACACACATTGAGGGCATCGCAGTTTTACTATACCAAAAGTCATCAAAATTTTGTATCAAACATGCCAATCTGTTTCTCTCTGCTCCTTATCGGTCTTCTCTAAATGAATGCCATCTTAGCATTACCTCTCAGTTCCTATATTGACCACAGGCCATTAGCATTCGTTGTATAATGATACTGGTCATACAGTTGCTGCTGTGAAACTTTACCGCTTCCAGTGAAGTTCCTCACCTTCCAGGAGGAATAAGGAGTTCTCTCTGAAAATGGCAAACATTGTCCCCCTCACATTTGCCAGATTAAACATTTCAATTGCTGTCTTCAGAGAAGGGACTTCCTGCAGTCGCTTCCAACTTGAATGATTTTTGACTCAGTGAAGTCAGAGAACTCTGTTGCTCTCCTGGATGTATAACTCACTTGCTACAGCTCCTGAGATACAGACCTTCAATGGCAGCGACTTCATTTTCTCTCTACAACACCTTTGAAAAAATGGGCTTACCACTGTTTGCTTTCTGTTGTGCCATAGGAGTGAACAGAGCCTTTAAGTGTGGAACTGTATGCCAAAACAGGAGCATTTCATCCCCAAATTTAAAAATATTAACTTTGATTTAATCTAAATACAATCAAACATACAAATTATGTATCACGTCAAATAATCCAAACAAGTAAGAGGTAGGTGATGCTCATTAAGTTCCTTACCAGGGTTGCAGTCTGTCAAAAGAGAACAAATAGACAGCAGAACCTTGGAAATAGTCAAAGCAGGGCTCCAATTGTCTTTCAGAATATCCAAACAGATGACTCCCTGACTGTTGATGTTGCAGTGATAAATCCTGGTACGGAAAGTAACCTAGAATGTAAGAGACGAAAACAAAGTCATGCTGTCCCTATTCTCTGAGTAGCAGCAGTGTATGGGGCACTCTCAATTCTGCAGAGCTTCCTTGGAGGCAACTCCTCTCTGTTCATTTTCTAAAATAATTACACTTAAAAGAAAAGTGCATATTTACTTTAGTCACGGTTACATTTTAGGAGACCTACCACGGAAATCCTTGGTGCATACATTACTTTCACAGAGGCACTCTGTCTGGTAACCACAGAAATTAGGACCTACTTTGTCATGCTGTACAGTATTTAATGAAGATATTGAACTGCATGTCAACAACTATCTTACCACAAACAAAACTTTATTACATTTATTGAAGGCAAAGAAGCAGACAGAATTTGCCCTGCTTATTCAGTCCTAGACTGATCTTTTCCTTACTTCCAAAAGCCTAAACATAGACCCTGAAAAGTAATATTTAAAACTAGAATATGGCATTATATTTGTTCAAATTAGCAACTAACTAAATCTTTGTAATACCTTTCATTAGGTAGGACATAATATACATCTAAAACAATGCTATCATACTGACACCATGCTCGTTTTAAAATTATTTCAGACCAGTATTGGTAAACAATGAAAGTATAATTCTGCACAAATAAGAAGTTAGAAATATTTAAAATGCCATAATTACATAAAGCAGAAATAGATGAGCAAAATTTTCTTTTTCATGCCAGTGCAAGGAGGAAAAAAATCCATGAAATCTTTTCTGAAACCACTGAAAGTCCAAAAAAGACCAGATTCTTAACAAAAATCCACATGATTTTCATGGAGAATTTGTCTAAAATTCTCCATCACTTCATTATAACAATCTTAATTCAGAGAACATTCAATTTTGTGAGTTTTGGAGAAGTGTGAAATATATAGAGGATATATTATTATTTATGTTATAGTGCTTTAGGGAATGAAGAAAAAAGATATTGGATTTATAATAACAACACTATTGCCGCAACCGCCACAAGTTGTAGGAAATATGGTGTGGTGGAACATATTTATTCTTTGTAAATGTCAGCAGTGTCCTTCTGGTGTCATGGACAAGATTTGTAATTTGGCATGGCAGGGGGTGAAGGGGGCTGTGGAGGGAACAACCGTTAGCTTCCGTGGCATCTGTTAGTAAATTATGATTTCATAAATGTCCCTACTAATTCTGAGCCAGGAAATAAAATTTAAGATTAGTTTCATTTTACAGAAAGAGCTTTTGCTTAAAAATATTAACAAGGCTGCTGATCTAACCAGTTGCACATATACTGACATTTTATAATAGTGAATGTCATCACAGTATTTTAGCCAACTTGAAGTCACATATAACACTTTAGTTGTCTATCAAAATTAATTTATTTTTAGCCTTCTTTTATTTTGGTAACAAATACCTGGAAAATATATAATACAGTCTCTGGCTTATAAAAGAGAAAAGATTACTATACATGTATTCTATCAGGTAGAATGAGAAGAAGCAGGCTAGGAATATTTGTGCTCTTTTCTATTAAAATTAGTTTTCTGAATCTTACTCATGGTCAGAATTATCACCTCATTTATCACTTGGCAAAGCTTGGAAACCAGCATTGGTGTGGTAATCAAGAAATAAATCAGAGAGAGATTTTTTTCGAAATTGCTAGCCAAGATTTCAGGCCCTTTAGCTTTCAAAAGATCATAAACAAACTTGATTTTCAGTAAGTGCTGAGCACTCACCCTTTACAAGTAACATTCACCTACTTGTAAAAAAATTAAAACCACAATGAAAACCTTACCCTTACCTTTGGTGGCTTGAATGGATAGTCAGATGAAAATGTGATATCCAGGAAAAAAACACCTCCTTCATATACAGAACCTGGAGGTCCAAGTATAGTAGATCGCCATTCATAAATGTTATCTCCTTTAGGACCGGCGCTGTATAAAGGAGAGAGAGAGTGAGCAAGTCAGGTGCACCTTCGAGACAGGTATTTTATGGATTTCGTTTTATATCTATTTGTTTTGTTTAATACTAACCACTTGCATATCTTTAACATCTGCCTCATTTCCCACTGATTTCAAGGGGTTCAGTGTTTTCAATAGGCATAGCCGCTGGGCACTTCGCTGTCCCTGCCCTTTCATGCCTCTTAATATATAGGAATGGAAAGGATTGACTATTGAACTGTCACTGTCTGAAGCATATGCCCAGCTCTGTTTTCTGGCGGATTTGGTTGCTTCTGAGCTTTGGCTGCTCTGGAGCTCTGTGGTCCTTCCCGTGACACAGTTTCGATGCACAAAAGAAGCTGCACATCGCAGCCACACTCACCTCTGCGCATTGAACAGATCATACCTTCATAAAAAATGTGACCTACAAACACACTGATACACATTTATTGCCACTTTTTTACACGCCGTAGGGTGATATGTTACCCATTCCCTGCGTGAATTCACATTCCTCTTCAGTACACAAACAGGAAAACAAGATGGGAGAGACTGAACGAAGTAACCTGGCACCTTCTCAATTTCAGAGACATCATACTTAGTGCTATTAGAGCCCAGTAACCATCTAACCTCACCAAAAATCAAAGCAGAATCTTACTTCCCTAAACACGTCTCAATGTAAAAACTAAACTACCTTTCCACAAAAAAAGGTCCAGAATCTGAACTGCTCCGTTCCAAACTGACTGCTGTGGCAAATAGCACTGCTGAGCTCAGGGAGGCACGGTGGAGTCACCGCATCCCGCGGGCGGCTCCGTGACCTTTCAGCCGTCCTCCACCTCCGTCCTCCACCTCCGCAGCCTCTCCAGCACCACACAACTCACACACGTGGTCCTCGCTCTTCTCCCTCTCCCTCTGTGGTCACAGGAACTGGCACTGATGGCTGTCACAGCTCACTGCGTGTGAAGCGGGTGATAGGCGTGGTACTAAGCTGTAGCCAGGGACCTTGTGGTTTCCGGCACCGCTCGGAATGGCTCAGAGCCTTCCTACAAGCCTTCCTAGTGTAAGGCTCTGCCCTGTGTCATGTCGCCTAATGTACTTGTCATGCATATGTCTGCAGCCTATACCACGGCATGTTGGACCTTCATCCTTACTATGTAGCCAGACATGTGGAGACATTCATCAGAGACGAGGAACACGAGCAGCCTGCACTATGCATCTGCAATTCCCATGCCAAAAACCTGGCTATTTGTATATTAAGGTCATATTCAAGAAATAACCAAAAGCTGATTTTGATTACGAATTCCCTTTCAGTTCATAATTTCCCAAAATGTTTTTTATTTTGTGACTGTTTCATGTACCAAATGTTTAAACTGTTGCAGACCTCTTCTTAACAGGACATGAATAATTATGAATGCTGGCTGACATCCTTTTTAATTAAAAACAAAAAATTATTTGTGGAACTGCAGCTATTTTCCTTTTGCCAAAATGAAAGTAGATAGCAGCAATGTGCTAGCCTCCAGAGAACAGCCAAAGAAGAAAAGTTAAAACTGATGTTAAATAAAGTTTGGACCTAAAATCACTGCTTTTACCTCTCTATTTGCAATGCATGACAAAAGAGGAAAGAAAATCTGTAGAAAATCTTAGGGAAAAAGGGAAAATCCACAGGCAAGGAGATCCATTTTTTATGATGTAATGAACTGTTTGTACCCTCCGTCGCTCCAGTAGATAATTCTGCTCATGCTCTCTAAAAAGCAATTAGTGTAAGAACTGAAAATATTGGGGCAATAATGATAATATTTAAAACCCACATAGGCCACGAAAATGTTTTAATTAATTCTTGACATTCATCAAGCCTACAGCTAATTAGTATTATGCTTGGAAACCAAATTTCTATGGAGCAATTCAATTTCAGCATTAGATGTCCTAATGACTGTTTTATAGTTTAATGCAGAGGTTAGTCTTCTTGCCTCATGTGTCAGCTACCTTTCTTTCATACACCTTTAATGGCTGGATGCAATTCAATCAGATTAATGAAATAGCTGAATTAAATTAGTGACATATTTCAGCCCAGCGAATCGGTCACAATTAAGTGCGGCTATAGCATCTAGTCCTGTGCCAAACTATCTGGTAATCACTCACCAAGTCAGCACAAGGGCATCTATCAGTTAATAGCCAGAAGCTAAGTGCAGTAACTCTCTGCCTGTTATCATCCACGATCCTCTTCTATGCTACTGTTAGCAATATGTAAAAGGATAAGGCTATAACGTGAGAAGGGGAATTCTTATCCTTGTAAGAGGAAGAAAATGCTGTGTTCAAAACCCCTGTTACCATGAGAAAGGACTACTGCAATATCAAAAGTAATATAAAACTGTAGTAAACGCACTCAGGTAAAGGTGAAAATTGTTAAATTGAAAGGTTGGCCATTTCATTACACCTGACTGAGGTTTGTGAAATACCTATTTTAACAGCTGAAGTGTTGTCTCTCTTTCCAGCGGTGTAAGAGCTAGCCCTGCTTCATTAACAGCGTGCAGATTCCACCAGTTACCACATATTCTGGGTGTGCAGAGACAACAGGCTGAAGAGCGGAGACAAGACCTCACGCCTGGCTGTGACCCCTTGCGTATTTCCACTGCAGGCCATATTCAGACAGCCATACCCTACTTTGCATTCTGTATACATACCAAGGCAATCTTTTTTGGAAGTAAACAAAACAGCACTAGTTTCTCTCAGAACCTCTCTAAGGCTCAGCAAAACGGAACAGATCTAGTCACAGCAGCTTCAGCTTCTGCAGTGCTTTCCACAAGGACAGGGCAGTGGGCTTACACTGATTTGGGCAACTGCAGAGAAGAGCAGAAAGAGCAGTCCTGACCTAGCAAGCTCCACAGTTAGGTACCTAACGGCAGGCCAGTGCTGTAGCCTTGCTCGGGTTGGTGCCTTTGACTCTCCGCCACCACAGAGCATAGGGCAGGACACCACAGGGAGCAGATTCCCACTCCTTCACGCAAACCCAACCTGTCCACTCCCACACAGGACAACGATAACCCAGGGCTGAAAACTGGGAATAGGGAAGCACTACTCTGTCTCATTTGCTATCTCATTGATGCTTTACACTCACAAATTATACTCTCCTCATGTTGAGTGCTGAAGAGGCTGGCCCAGGAAGTGGCTCCAGTGACTACGTTTTCAAAGGTTATTCATAGACGTTCTCCGTTCTCCTGCTATTCAAGAGGATCACCCTCCTATTAAAGTTGGGTGTGGGCTTTAAATATTTCACCTTACATCTTTACAGTTGTGGTGAGTAACAGCCTACGAGTCTCGCTGTCTACCACACTGGATGGAAGATCCCAAGCAGAGCATTATAATGGGGAATTTCCACATTTTTTTTCCTTTCCTTTTTCTTCATCATTGGAAGACCCAGCTCTTCCTGATTTCCTTAAGAGAGTCTATGTGAATAAAGAATCCTCCCCTATTCAATCCATTAAAAAAAAAAAAAATCCTGACAGAGCTAAAGATGTGATGACTACTTACATGTTCTGGCTACACAGCATACCTGTCCAGTTAATTGCTACTAGCCTGTTGCTCTACTAAATTAGCTTACAGAACACCCCAAATTTAGTAAAGGCACTATCAGTATATTCCCCAAAAAAGAATCACCTGGAATGCTTCATTTTTAAAAATATGGGATAAAAAATATCAGACAAAATAACAAAGCAATTCATTTGAAATGACAAAAATACTCTTTACAAAATTGAGATGTTTTTACTTAACACATAAAAACTGCATAGATTTTTAAATAAATTACATAAATTGACAGAATAAAGATAACTGGCTACATCTGCTTCCTAAGTAAATATTCATTACGCTGCTTCGCTGAGGGAGACATACCTGATCAGCATAAGACAAAGGACTTGCAACAGCCCTCTGTACAAGCTAGTCAGCTGAACAGATTTAATTTACAAGTGTGACTTCAGATGGTGAATTTGAGAAGACATGAGGTTACACTCTAGAGGACTACAGGGTCACATCAGGTTCTTTAAACCTAACACTACTGAATCCTGAGTCTCAGGTTTCATGAAGATGAAGAATGGCTTTTCCAGCACAGTGTTGTGAGCGTTCACACGGAAGCAGTGGCATTTACACCACCAAGAAGTTTGATAGACTCCTGACATGGTTTGTTACAGAAATCAGAATTCAGCATTTGTTACAATCACTAAATCATAAATGCATTAAAGCTGTCCGTATGGAACCAGCTGCAGGATGAGAAACTAGGACAAGAAATTTCCAGTCTACATGATCTTAGCAGCCTGCTACTTTCTGCACTCACTAAATACACTTCTACTGTCAACAGCACCTGTCTAAAACACAGTGCTCTAAATTCAGTGACAGAACATAACTGCATAGTACTGAGACTGTGATGATTAAAAAGAAAGAGTGTGAAGGAAAATCTAATTTAGCGATATTTGATGTAAACTCTGTGTTATCTTTTATTATGAGAAACAATTTGGGTCTGTAACAGGATATAACTGAAGGAAAAAAATTCTGTTTTTTAGGAAGCTTCCTGATAGTGAAATCTGTCAGACTCTGAAATAATCCTGCAAGAAATGTGGCTGGTACCATAAAACTAAAGGTACTTGTTTATATCCCAAGATGACCATCAGGGATGCTAAGTACTGATTTAAGTGGGAGATTCCCAGCATATGCAACTCCCAACGTACCAGAAAGCCCCAACAGAGAAGTGAATGACCCCTGAATGACTAAATTCTGGATAACCAAATATTCTTCTAGGTTCTCCTTTCATAGACCCCACCCTTAAGACTGACACTTCAGGCACCCCAGCTAGATATAAAGACAGCAGCTAACAAACCACATAGGATACATGGAGTGAGAGCTACGCAGGAAAAACAGCCTCCCCAGTGTCTATCTTAACATAAGATTCAGCAGAAGTAAAATTCCAAAAGCTCTTCATAGACCACTCAACCACAGTAACTCTGCTGCAATGGTTAATTATAATTTATACAGCAATGTAAATGAAGGCAATGCTTTACAAAAGGAGTAAGCTAACTTTTTGTGTTTTTCTTAATTCAACTGTGGGGACTGAGGAAAGGAACATTTAACGTCTGCACTTGGATACGTTCCACAACTACGTACTTGAAAAATCCAGATCATAAAGCTACATACTGAGTTTTGCAAAATCCGCAACACACCTTCAGGAATCAAATTTTACAAATCCTGCTATAAAAAAGGCACTCAGCACAATACCAGTGTGAAAGGCTTTTTTGGGGGCAGTGAAGTCTCAGTTAATGTTCTTGGATGATGTTCTAGGTTGGCATAATCCCACTAGAGGCTAATGGGGCTGCAACATATCCGATTAGGATATACAACTCAGGAATATACACAGATCCTATCTGCAGTGAGTCTACTACCTGCCTCATCATCTCTAGTGGAAGGAGAAAACCCCAGGCTCACATACAGAGGACTCTTTTGCAGGAGGAAGTTAGCACAGAGGCAGGGACTCACAACACCGACCACGCTGGGTACCGAGTGTGGATGCTGGTATTTGTATCCCAGACCTCCTAAAAAATCCGTGTAAAGAGACCAGCAACTCTCTGAGGACCAGTCCAATACTATTTTCAAGAAAATACTATTTTAACGAAAATTTGGCCATTACTTTTTTTTAAAACCTCTTTTTCCAGTTTTGGAGGCCCTCTTTTGTACTTTTGTTACAGTCCTCAGGAAATGAAATGAACGTTAATTAAAAAACGTACTTTTTCAACTTCTAGTCCTGAGGGCTTGAAAAACGAGCAAGTGTGGACAGTGATTTCCATTTTCTTTATTTTTCAGTGCCTAGTTTACATGGCTTTCTGGAGTATTTACTCTCAATATCCATATTAATAGTGGCAGTGCCTAAGTGTATACACTTAGAGAATATGAGTGGTAAGTTCTCTATACACAGAAAGTATACTGTAATCACTGGCAAGAGCCTCAAATGTAGCCCTAATGTTTGGATTATAGCATTTTGCTGGGGGAAGGATACACATGGGTTGTCTACAGCAATACATCAAATTCATCTTGAAAATGCTTTTTGATAAGGTACTTGCTATTATTAAGGTTTCCAGGTTATGTGCAATTTCTCACAAGGAAACAGTTTCAGTCTATTGTGTTCTTTATATAGCTATAACTGATATTATTTTATCTGCCACTGAACTATCTCCTACGTCTGTTTGTTGAAAAAGAAAGGTTATTTACTGCTTCTAAAACATCCATAAAGGCTGTATGTAATTGAAGATACATGGAGTCTAGTTCACTGTACAAACCTTTGCTTCTGTGACTTCCTTAAGTCTATCATGCCCTTAAGACTGAAATCTAGAAATTACTGTTGGAAAAAGCCTATTTTTAACTCACGGATCTCCTGCTAATTCAGCCAGTTGTGAAGTAGTACAGGACTTGTGCCTGAGGCCATGGTTTGATGCAACAGTAAATCCAACTTGAATTCCTATTACTAGATCAAAAACAGCACGGCTGCTCAAAGCAAAGTGCTGATCCAATATAAACTAATTTTGCCAAATCATATATGTTCCAAAAATGTCAACAAATTAGCTTTGTAACACCAGGCTTTATGCTTATTCAGGTATCATTTATCCTCCTGCGGCCAGCATAAAGAGGGCATAAACCTCACACTGCATGGTCCAGCTTAGAAATGTAATCACATGATCATATTTGATTCATATCAAATCGTATCATTAGGGGAATCTAACAGTGTGCAGATCCTGTATTGATCGCCCTAAAAAGAAAGATTCCAGATGGTAGTGTCTTAGACAATTTAAACCTCTAGCACTAAGCTTGTCTTTAGTAGAAGAATATACACTGCTGTTACTGAAGAAAGCTAGGTAACTTAAATCACTTGATAACTCCATTGATGCTGTAATATGTAGATACCCCAAATAATGGATTTTGTAAAGCTGCTCTTTCTTCCACTGCCAAAAGCCCCCTTAACTATGTTTATTGCTACGACAGCTCAAGTTACTTTCCTACTTGTATTCACATTGGTTCCTAGGACCTTTTTTGCTACTGTTAGCAATTTCCATCCATTTTCCAGAACAAACATACCCAATTCATGGAGGCAGAATTCCTGCAATTCTTCTTTTGAAAAATAACTATCCCCAGAACGTAGGTTGATAAACTGCAACAAGGAATACTGAAATTAAGCCAGGTAATAAAACTTGTTAGATCAGATTTTGTCCATGCTCTTGACAGAGGAGTTGTAAATAAACATACACTGCCAGGCAATACACAGAAAGTTTACCAAAGATGACTTCTTGACAAAGAGAAATCACAGGACTCAAATGCATGAATAAAGCTCTTGCTAAACACTAGATTTATTCTGAAATATCTTGAAATCTGCATAGATTTCCCTTCCATATGCAAACACTACAAAAATTATCTTTTTACATACTCCCTACAAAAACCAAGCAAACTAGGTTAGTGCGTAAAGGAAAACATTTCCTGCTACTTCAACATGTGTTCACAACAACACATTCATAATTTAGGATAAAATAAAAGACCAGTTCTTATGTCTCCTTGTCATCACAACTGAAACGCTAGTAGCACTAGTGGCAAAATGGGTGCTATTTTCTTGCTATCAGTATAAACCTCAATTTGTACTAAGGCCAAACCACTTTGTCGCTTAAAGAAATTTGTCTGCCTGGTATACAGTTCACATTTTCCTTCCACTCAAAATTACTTATTGAGGTACCTGTACTTAGCAAACACAGCAGTTTCTGCATTTCCTTCCATGAGAGAGGATCCTTCTCAACTCCCTAACACAAATAAAACTCATTTGGGATACATGCATATTTTTTTCTTTGGTATGTTATAGGCTCCATATTAATAGCAGCAATCCCTACTGGAAGAATCACACAGTACCTGAGGAAGCATAGTTTAAGTTGCCTGCCCACAGATACACAAAATCTACCAAAGGCAAAGAGATGAGAGCACTGGCTGATGCTGCTGTAAGGTGTTATAATTTGTGAGGACATTAATGGGACAATTCAAATCCATGCTGGAGAAAATATTTAGAGATCTATGGTCTGTCTAAAAGTTCATAAAATTACCTCCACAGTACCTACAATTATCATTAATTTAATTACACCCATTTTGAAGATGGAAAACTGAGGCACTCAGACACAAGATGGTTTGTCTAATATCATGCTGAAAACCTGGGCCATGGAGCATGACTAGAAGTTAAATCTCCCAAATCGAAGGCCATCAACCGACCCCCTGGCCTGAGATTACACTATTAGCATCTCATTCAGTAGTTCTAATGCATCCACATGTTTCAGGCATCAGCCACCTCCATCATGCATTGCAAAATTTCCATGTCAAAAAGTTAAATGACATTGAGAAATGCAGTTTGGGATTTCCTACGAATATCTTCAAAGTCACTTTTTATGTCAACAAAGAAATCTATTATTCCCAAAGCCCTTTACATAAACTCTTGAGACAGAGGAAGAGAGAACAGTTAAGACAATCAGTCTCACTAAATGCATCTAATTAATCTAAAAATACAACTGGCTTTAAAGAAGTAGTCAACTTACGAACAATAACTGGGCAATTTTCAACAGACTAAGCCTGCCAGTCAATTAAAGCTGTTAATGAAGTCCCCAGTTATCTGTCTAAACAAAATGCCTAAATTTTAGGCAATTAGAAATACTGACGTAAGTATTAAAAAACCTTTCCTCACCCTTTGTGGATTATGTTTTGGTTTTTAAGAAGCATATCTTCAGCTAAAATTTCAAAAGAACTCTACCAATAAACAGTGTTTTTCAACACAGAAAACACATTACTTCACTAGAGAACCATCACAGACTAACAATTCAAGCCTAAAGCAGACTTGATGATTAAACTAGCACATGGTGTTAGTGTTGTGGAGATGCTCTTCTGCTATATCATAAAGGGAGAAAGTGCAATTTAGTGAACACAGTTTATTCAGGGACTTCATAAAGGACCAAGACAGACAGCATTGCTGCTAAATCACTTTCTCTAAAATGCAAGCACATCCACCTCTCAAGACGATGAACACCCAAAGCTCTTGGTGTTAGCACAAGGGAACCTCTTCATGCTGGGACATACAGGATTAGGCTTCTCTACTACTTCACAGGAATGTAGCTAAAAGTTGCCTTTTTCCTCCCTCTAAAAATCAGCTTTCAACTTCAGCAACAAACTTACAGCTTGGCCACATGGAAAGAGACTAAAATCGGCAAGCCAGGCAGCATCACCTACATTAAAACACATTAATACTCTGAATGAGAAGCATCCACTTAGGGATTTAATGGTCTTTAACACATGCATATTAGTTTCATGCTTTACTTGTTTCATATGAACTTCCTGAATGTCACCCTGTAGCCATACTCTTAAATAGCAAGCACTGAATATTTCACCCTCTAAAGAACTCCTTATTTTCCTCATCTAAGTCACTTCTCAGTTCAGTCTTCTTAGTCATCTAGAATACACTTTCTTTCAAATGTAATTCTATTATTCCTTTTAAATACTTCCTCCCTCTTGCCTCCATTCATTTCCACATCAAAGACTTAGCAGGGATACAGCCTAACAGAAAAATGTCATGCCACAGTTCATTTTGTTGGATGGTTAACTTGAAGCCATAAAAGTCTGATGGAAATCTCTATGACTAGTAAAAGGCTAGATTTCTCAAAAATAGAATTGAACTTCATACACAAAGACATTCCCCACCTCCACCTATGCCTCAGTGGAGCTCATTAGCTCAGTCTTTGTAATGGTGAAAGAAGCTTAATTAATCGTTTCTGGAAGACTTCTTAGGGGGAAGAGCTCATGTTTGTACAGTGCAATCTTCAAAACAGGTAATTGCATAGGAATTCCGAAGAAGAGTCTTCCACCTTTTCTGAATCCACTTAAGTGTCAACTAGTTTATCAGATACACAAAGTGATGGGAATTTCATCAATGCCTGACCTTCTCTACACCCTCAGAAACCTGCCTGTTACAGTTCTGCATTGCTGTTACAAGTCCCACATTGTATTTCATGAATGTTATTTGCATAATTGCTGACTCCACAATTAATATTACCTTTTTGGAGAATAGTTTTTTTTTCCCCCAAGATCTTAGTCACTGCAATCTACATAGTTAGTCCATCTCTCCATCAAGGAAAAGGGAAAATAAAAATTAAATGGCATCTACAGTGTCAGGACACTTCTTTCTGCTTCCTCTTCAAGTTTACTCTTTCTTTAATATTCTGACCAAATACGTGCAGCTAACAAGTTCATTAGAGATCTTCAGATGAAGGAATTCAATAGCAGTCACCAGTATCCTCTTGGTTTTGGAGTACTATAGGTAGAACAGCTGCAAAGCAGACTTCTCTCATCTGCTAAGATTTTACCTGCTGTAGTCCCAAGATTGCCCTACCCCTGCTGGGACAGAGGAGGACAGGTAGCACCACAATCTGGATCCCCAACAGAAGTGACAGCTGGGTTTATTTAAACATGCTGCTGCTTTCTCTACACTCGCAGCCTACCACTCTGGGGATGGAAATACGCAGAAGGGTTCCCAAGCATTCCACGAGTCTGGGCAAGAAACGTGAACCCCACCTTAATCATCTGAGCAACAGAGCAGCACAAATGTCTCTTTTAACACATACATTAAAATACATTTGCAATCAGATTGAATTATGTTCATAAGTTCAGATTCAGCTGCTACAGGTGACTAACTTGATGGAAGAAAAGCACATTCAAGGTGATGACAGAGGTGCTGAAGACTGGCAAATATAACCGTAGTATGTTTGAAGCCTGGTTCATTCATGAAAATAACTTCACTGGTTACAATAGGGACGTCATTTGCGTGGATCTGGTCTACAGAGCCATGCCACCGGCCTCTCAAATCATTCTGAGAGGCTCATAAAGCCACGCTCCTGCGACTAGCTCCCAACCCCAGTCCACATTTCATTTCAGAGACACTAGTATGACTGATTCGAGGAAGTTCTCCAAAATCAGCCCCTGCTACCAAGAAGATCTGGCAGTCCTAGCTTAAACAGTTAGAAGAATTCCTTTTTTGTTTGCAGCTCTTAAATTTTGTAATGAAAGAGGCAAGAGACTGCAGCTAGTTCTTGAATTACAAAGGGCTACACTTGCTCACAGAAGCCTGAGTTGCAGTCACTAAGTGACAACCTTGTAGCCACTTTAGTAAGACTTACAAAAACACTGAATCTGAGACTGAGCTCACAGTCTACCTGTTTCTTGAAGTTCATTACCATCAAAAACAGATGCAGAAATGCCATGTCAAATCAAAGTCTATTTATGTGCTACACTGAAGTCTATGCCGAGAGCAGCTTCTCAGCTTTTAAATGTTCAGGTTGTTGGACTGACATTTGTCTCTAATATAAGAAACCCCCTCAGTCTTTGACACTAAGCGAGAGCCTAAAGTAGCAGATACAGATGCTATGAAGTGCCCTTTGTCACTTCAAGACATTTTTTGTGTTCTTCCTTTCAGAAAGCCAAAAAAATGGAGTGCTTGAGAGCTGTCAAAGCAGCAATAAATTTTAAAGTGAATTTAGTGTTTAAAGTGGGCAGATTGACAGTATTTGAAAAGAAAGTGTTCTGTTTCTCCATTTAAGACATACAGCATGAGTGTATTCAGCACGCTTCTTTCTCCTTAGCAGTTAGTCTGCTTTTATTACTGACCTTGTAGGAACATAATCTCCAAAAGACTTTCAAATGTGCAAAGGAATAGGATTTCTATCACTTCCACTTATTCAGTATACAGCTGTAAGCAACAGAAGTTTTACTTCATGTCAATAAGGATGACTTCTCAAGTCTGGCTCCCTTCAGAAGACAGCTGTGATTGCCAGATGACTTTTGTCACTAGCTACTTTCATCTGAATTGAAAAAAATTAACTGTTTTGAAAGGGCATGAATCTGGTTAGCCAAAAACCAAGAACCCTGTTCTATGCAATGGTGTAATATTCAGAAGGCCTGTCTTTTATCTTGTTCCCACACTGGTTAATAAAACTTCAGTGCTAAGGACTGATTAAATAAGATTTACACTTTCTCACAAGACCTCATGGTTTGAAATGATCAGCAGAGCTGTGGCTGTGGCCTTTACACTATGTTTAAAGCAAAATAATGACAAGCTTTGCATTCAGAGCAGTGCATAAGTTTATCACTAGTGATAATTTTTTATATTTCTTATCCAGTATTAGATTGATTTTTTAACTTTGTATTTTTATCACTAAAATAATTCTGCAAATAAGCTTTTGCTTATATGACTATATAAAGCAAACCTCTGGGGTACGACACGCTCCAGCAGACCCGGAGCAAGGTGATAGGTGCTGTTCCACAGCCGACTCAGCCCAACACGGTCAGCCCCACGCTGACCCACCCCTTCCCACACACTCCCGGCCCTCCCTTGACACCAGCAGTCATGCTTGTAAAACTGCAGAATAAATTGTTTTGTGGTACTGGGCAGGTTGAAAACTAACCAAGGAAAAGTGACTGCTTTTAGGCTGTCTCAGCTCCTTGAACTAGTTTGCTGCAGACTTGCACAAATAACAGCACCAGCACAAAAAAAGGAGCAGGAAGCTGCAGCTGTGGGGCTGCGGCAGCTCCAGCTTAGATTGGCTTAAAACCTGGGGGAATTGTACTCTGAGCGCGCACGTCTAGGTCAGCAGTGTCCTGTTTGTATAACTAGAGGCACCCGAGAGTCTCCGTCTCTTTTCCCATTCTACTCTTTGTCTATTTAGTATGTAAGATGTATAGTTACCAAAGATTATGAACGCTGTTCTGTACCAACTATAAGGCAGACTTGATTTAGGTGCTAGAATATTACAGAGCTATTGCTGATGAATACGGAAATATCCCTCCAACACTATACATTTCACTACTTGAGTATCACAGTCTGGAGAGTTCAAAATAAAAGCAGCTGAGGATAACAACGTGCTCTGCATTATGCAGAATTTGAGACAACTGAAGCAACACATGGTATAGGGCATATATAAATGTAACTTGTGTACTAAATGCATTAAAAACCCCTGTCATTATGAGTTTTAATTCCAAAAGCACAGCAATTCAAAGGGATCGAGAAAGCATTGTGCATAAAAATACACGGAAATCAATGTCTAATATGAATGTTTATTTTACACTAAAAAGCATACTACATTGAAGAAAAATGTGAAAATAATAATGATTCCAGAAAAAAAATAATCAATGAACATCATCTTCTCAATGAAACAAGTCTCACTCAGTAAAATTTGTTTATTGAAAAACCAGCTCCATCCCAAATGTAACTCTCTCTAACAATGTTAATTTAATGAGTAACTCTTCCAAATGAGTGTTCTTTGTGCAGAGAGCCGTAGCATATCAAACAGAAATTGTTTGAGTTAGGCTTGGAAGCAGGGCTTTATAAACCTTCTCCGAGAGAGCTGACAGCCAAAGCAAAGCAGTGAGGATGAGCTAAGAAATTAGTGATCCACACAGAGCTCTGCTACAGCTTGGGTAACTGGTACCTAGGGACCACCGCACATGCTGGGCGAGCTGAACCCTGCTCCTCCCCGGGGGAGGTCGCAGCACCAGTTGCACTACAGTCAGATGTTAGACAGAGCTATAATATACACTGCCAAATGGATGTACTCTCAGGAATAAAAGGTTCAGGCTGTGCAGGTTTTTTTATTTGAGACTGTAAGCATGATTTGTATGTACTGTTGCAAAATTCATCAGGTTATATTCAAGTTGAGTATAGTCTCTTCTAACATGTCCTAATACTATATATTGATATATAACCCTGCTTCCTTAGTATTTTCAGTCAGTCACATAATGTTATGTTATGAATGTTATTAACCACACATTTGCTTACATTTGCAGTCTAGGGTAAATAATGTTTTTCTGATAACTCATCAAAATAAAGCTCTCTTTTTGCTGAAAATGCCTAAATTTAAAGTTTGTGGAGCATTACTAGGAAAATAAACTTAAGACAGATTGCTTACTCTTTGTACTTAACAGAATCAGAGCTGGAAGGATAAAAATTTTTACTAGTAGTTAGCCTGCTGGGATTGGTTCCCAGTTTTCAGAGGATCAAACATGAAAAAAATATATATACAATAAATATATCATTTTGATCTTAAACCTTTTCACTGTAGATCTCTAAGACGAGATCAATATTCTGTTTTACAGACAGGATAGTAAACATAACAGAGAAATGACTTGCTAGAAATTATTCTATAAATAAGGGACACAACTGGATACAGAAACAAAGTCTTCCGAGTCTCAGACATGTAACCAAAGCACCAGGTCTCCGTGATTACCACTCAATGACTGAAGGTTCATTACAACCCCCTCCACTGTTCATACACTTGAGTTTCAAAAACCACACAAACACACATTATTCTACAATTGTGGTGTAGAATAAAATTGTCTCCCCAAGAGACAATTAACAAAACAAATCCAAAAGGAAAGTTTTTTTTCTTGTTTGTTGTCATTTAAATTCCGCATTCATTAGCAATAGCTCTGTAAGATTCTACAGTTCTTGTAATTTAAAAGTGCTGGAAAATACCAGTAGTAGAAGTAGTAGTACTAATAATTATTATTAATAATATTAATATAGCAATATTATTAATTATATAATTGTAGGATATAATAATTACTATTATATCTAGTTCTGTGGCCTGGTCCTGCACTCTTTGTGCCCCAGAGCACTGCTGTACCTCCCCAGCTGATGCTACTCGCCAGGTGCAGAGCTCCAGCACCAATCCCGAGCATCTCGGGCATGCTGGGCCGGGCAGGGGCCAGCAGCTCCAGCCGGCTGCAATTCCCAGCTGTCCTGCAGTCCCCAGGCAGCCGGCTCAAGTGGCAGATTGCCTCAGAACGGGAAAGTCGTAATCAGCTGCTCCACAGTTTGTTCCCTCTCCCTCGCTTGCTGAGCAAGCATCAACAGAGGAGACAATACTGAAAATGGAAAGATGCTGGGCAGTTTTTTTTAGAGGAGGAGCTCGTTTTCAGCAAAGTACCCAAAGAATCTTCTAACAGCCCATTGATAATTTGCGAACACAAAGATCTAGCTTTCCAGAGTTACATTTCATCTGCCTCCTGCTCCCCCTCCAACTCAAGGAGCCGCAGTAGCTCTCACAGAGCAGAGCTCCATAGGAGCTAGAAGCTAATTACCAGATGTCCAGGAAATTTGTCCAATCGGCACAAATCCATCCAGTTTGCAATGCTTAAAATCAGCTCTTTTGGAACCTTTTCATTCTTATTTTTATGTAACAAATTTTCAACAAACCAGGAGTACTTTGCTCTCTCCTAATAAAACAACCTAAAATGTTAACAGTTCAGCATGAAACTAATGAAATAATGTATTTTTCTGAAGATCTGAGCAAAAACTACAGGGATTTCCAGTTTTATGTGAAAATTTATTAATTCTTGAAACACTGCTTTGGGCAATTTCTTTAAAATAACTTTAGAACTACAAAAATGAATACAAACAATGGTTGTAATTTATTTACATGTCTTGCCAAACATATGGCCAGTAAAAATGCTACACTTATTGAAGACAATTTAAATGAAAATCTTAAAGGGGCTTGAAAAGAGAGTGGATGAAGTCTGATGTCTGTTCCGATGGAGTTGTGCTTGACAGAAGTTCTGTCCACAAAATTTTACTCCAAATAACTGCTAGTGGCAATGCAGGGCATGGAGCATTCATGTCTACAGTTTACATTAATGTAAATATTTTTCAACTGCCTCATCTCGGGGGGATATAGTGACAAAGAAGAAGGGTTACTCAGTTGAGTGTTACTGCTCCTTCAGTACTATTGGCGTAGGAGACTGCGTCAGTTCTCCCTAATCTGTTTCAGTGGGATCCATACAAAGTAACCGTATGGATTTAGTATGAAGCAGGAATATGGACCCCATCCACATGAGTCCTTTTGCTTGCAGAGTTAGGAAGGGTTCAGACCACCACAGAGGAAGGGTGGTAACCTCTTCACTGGTACAGCTGATTGCAAAGTGAGCGTCTGACAACGGGCTGACTGCGCTAAGCAAGGAAGGATGACTCTCGACTATGCCCAAACAGCCCCAAGGTGTGGGCTTCAGAGGCCAAAGGACTGCTCTAATTTACATCTAATGATATCATGCCTACTGAGACTGATACTGTGCTGTATGTCCGTTGTCTCCTTGGAAAATGTCCTGTGCCCAGGGCTGAAAGGGATTGGTGACACACAGCCTTTTGCTAGCTTTAAGGCAGGAATCTCCCCTTTAACATGAAAGGTGCTGTATTTGAACCTCTTTGGCTAAAAGAAACAAAGCAAGAACCTTCCCCCAGGGCAAAACATCTAGACTGCTGGATTTCATATGTTCTGGAAAGATTTTGTCATGACCAAATCTGGAAGAAGTACCTTAGTTTTTTTATTTTGTACAAATTCTGTCCTGTGGCTGCTGCAGATCCTGTTATATAGAAGTACATACCCTTTTGAGCATTCAGCTTTAAATGCATGCATTTTGGATAATAAGCCTAATGCACACTGCACTTCCTGGCAGTTGAAAATCATCTGCTACAAGCAATATCTTTCCCAAGTAAATACTAAATTAAGTAGCTAAAATATTGTTCTCAGCAGAGTATATTCACAAAAACATTCAGAAGGCATCAAGTTTATAGCAACTGCCACTATCGGAGGATGGTATCCCCCGAACCAGGTGACACTTAATGACAATCTTCATTTGACCTCCTATTGCTAGCAAACACCAGTATTAACTACAAAACCTCTTTTGCTGAAAAGAAGAGCGCCAAACTTACAATTAGTGAAAGGCCAGACATACTGGAAATGACCTGGCTCTCTGAAAACATTTAGAAATTTATGGATTTTATATAATTTTAAGCACTTAACTTTGGTTAAAAAATGACAAAACATGGTAAGATTGCATTTAGTGAAACAAATAATTAATGTGTAAAGAAAAAATAAGATAAATTCATCTTTAAAGGTTCACCATTTACCTACAAGGAAGGTTTTGCTGGCCTAAATCATGTGAAAATAAAAAGCCCAGAACTACTTTAAAAAAAGGACTGAAACAACAACAACAACAACTTTAAGTAAGACGTGCTTGGTTTTACTTAAAACTTCACACAGTTAAATAAACTACGAACACTTTCTGAGACTTCACTGCAAAATAAGTTTTCCTCTTTTTTTCCACACCAAAATACAAAAAAAAATAAAAAAATAAAAATAAAAAAAACAGCAAGAGGAAACCCAAAGAATGAGAGAGGGTAAAGGAAGGAAATATTTGAAAAGAGAATGGATTTACATACTTTTCTTTCCTTCCCCATCTCTTTGTAGGAAAAAAGGAAGAACAAGGAGAATGTTCCCAAAATTAAAAAAATTCTTGTTTCAACACCACAATGTGAGAATTTCCACTTTAAAAATAAATCCCGAATTACAGCTGCAGAGCTAATTTTTTGGCAAGAAACACATAGGACAAGGTTTGGCTAGTTAAAACTACCCATACATAGTCAGTTTAATTTGATCAAAAAAAGTTTCATCCCATTAAAGGCCCCGGTGGCTCTTTCCCTCTCCTGCCTCCCTCGCCTCAGCCAGCTCTTCCTGCCGCTCAGCGCACAGGGCCAGGGACCCGCGAGCAGGTCGTCCGCTTGACCGGTGCCCTGTCCGGGCCACAGGACTGCGCGTGCCACCCTGAAAGCCCTGCCCTGTGCTGCGGGTCCTGTTCGTTTGCTCAGAAGGAAGTCTCTTCTGCGCTGCAGGAGTCAGTGGTAGTTACCTCAGCTCTCCCAGAATAAAAAGACAGAGTATTATTAAACTTGGCTCTTTCTTTGTAGAGACAAGCTACAGCCTAGCTATCAACACTGAAATACTCCATGATTTAAATTAAGGAACACTAAGTTTCTTGTGCTCTGTGACTGCAGAGGCGCGATTTTTTTCTTCTAGATCTAGCCATGAAAACTGGAGATTCTCAATCAAATTCTATTGTTCCGTGAGTATCACCTCAATTTGCTGTACCTAAAAACCTGACTATTAGTGACTGTAGTGACAAGGTACTTCTGATATCTTCCTTACAGTTCAGCTGACACAGTATTCAAACTTAAAATGCTCAATGAGTACATCAGCTTTTGAGCAATGAGCTTTTGGAGACAGATATGGCTTCTTGCTATGTTTTCTATATGAATCAATGTCACATGTTAAACCAGTTATTTTCCAAAGCCAGGATTCAAGTTCAGTTTGTCAAAAGAATGACCTGTTGTTGCTAAGGACAGTCTTTACACTTATTTACGTTCAGAAGAATCATTAGCTTGATTGCTTTAATTTGACTTCTGCAGGAGAAGGCAATTTTAAAATCTTATTTCTCTTTCATTAAATATTTCCTTGGGAATTCCAAATGCCTCTAGATTATATTCTGCAACACAAACCCAGTTCTCTGAGATCAGAAGATGACATAGCACACATCAGATGTCTAACAATGTTCATTAAATGCTATCCTTGTTCTGTTTATTCTTTCTGAGCATAACCTAAAATGTCACTGAACTGATCTACTGCTAAAATAGGAGCAAGATTAATGTAGTTACTAATGGCTATTAAATTACCATCTTATGACACATGCGATGATCACCTCGCATTACTCCTCAGTCACCAACTACGTTAGCTTCAATATGATAACTTTTTTTTGTTGTCCAAAAAGAAGCAGAAGAGAGAGACATCATTAACTGAGTTAACTACCCAAAACGTCACAATGCATCACTAACTGCAGGTACTTCTGTGACAGCCTTCACATTACGAATGTTGTCTAAAATCCACTTGAAAGGAGCCGTTTTTTCACCAACTTCACAGACTTCAAAATCGGGTCTGGAGGTAAAAGTGTAAAAGCGCTGGACTCCAAGATGACTTTTGCTGGGACTGAGGGACTGAAAGTATTCTTGAAATGGAACCGTGGCTCTGAAATAATTTGTACGCTTAAAAAAAAGCTCAGGTGTGTTCCTACTGTGAATGAGAGACACGACTGTGTTGACCTGGGGACAGATATGCCAGAAGATTACGGTTTCACGAAGCTCCCATTACAAACTCCCATTTGGCAGGCACCGTATGACACAATCCCTCCATCATCAGCATGGCCATAGCTCTCAAAAAACAAAATTCAGTGAGAGAAGACCGGACAGCTCTACCACACATTATACTCCTTGTGCCTTCAGAAGAAAGCAAGCAAAAGGCAACATTTGTTAGAAGGAATTCAGGATAATAATGTAGAACAGTTACCCCCTTTTATAGAAGTAAAGTTACACGAGATGAAAGAAGGTGCCATTCCTGAACTATGTAAAGGCAGTGCACTTAAGGCCTTATGTGGAAATGCCGTATGTGAGCCAAAAATGTAATGCTAAAGCAGCAGAAGTGTTTTTTCCAATCAGACCAATAAACTATTCAAAATATAATTTAGGAAGGGAAATAATGCAAAATATGGTACCACTCTGCTACCGAGAATCTATGCTGAAGTGATGACACCATTAATTTCTATCTGACTGTTTCCATATGCTTTTCTTATATTCAGTGGAAACAATCGCCGCTGTCAGCTCTAAGGAGCCCACCCTAAGTCTCTGTGTATTAAAGGTAAAAAATGACCTACACTGTCTTCCTCCAGGGTATTTGGCTCTCCATGCTATCTTGAATACCCTAAACACTTAAGAGTGCTTCTTTTCCTTAAATATTAACACATTTCAGGCATTATTAAGGCAATTTTAGGAGTGGCTTTGTGAAAGTATCTTCTAACATGCTCTACAGCAGTCAATCTAGAACACTGCCACGTGTCTCAAACACTTCAGAGCAAAGAAGCTTCCTTTAAAGAACTGCCCCAGTGAGGCATCACCTACCAAGCACAGCCTCATTGACCACTGACTCATCCGAGTCAAGACAGAAGATGCAATCCACCTTTAATCCAAGGCACTAAACCACTGAAGGTATAAAGACAGTGATTAGCAATGTGAACTGGAGCACTATGATGATACAGAGAGCATCCATGTCTCAGGTATCTCATCCTTAAACATCTTTAAGGTTTTAAAGGTCAAGTGCCACCTAAAATGCATCTAAAAGCCAGGAGGCAATTCTGTTGGCATCTCCAAGAAAGTGCTGCCTAACAGGCACAGGCTGGATTTTGTTTTTTTCTGAATGGCCTTCAGGCACAGCTCCAAGTGAGGTGTGTTACAGAGACAAGTCACAAGGTGAAGCAGGGTCACATCCAAAACAACAGGCTACACTAGTACGCCAAGTACAAACAAACCAAACATAACTGTCTAGCAGACATCAAAAACCATCTGACAAAAATAAATCCCAGCCTGACTTCTCTCCACCTTTATACACTTGCTGTTTGATTGATTTTGCCAAGTTAGGTCCACAAAACTAAGGTACTACTACTAGTGCGGTCTGGCATGAATGTACATGCATAGTCCCCTCCTAGTTCAAATTTTCAAGCTCTTCTTCTACACCTTCCCACTCCATTCGTGGCCTTGTCAACCTCCCTTCAGAAATGCAAGGAAAATAAATACCTTCTGCTAAAATGCCAGCTGTCAGAGAGACCACAGTTCTCCCAGAATGTGCTGATATTTGCTTCACCTCTTTTCCTCTGTCTGGCCCAGGTGAAGGAACCCATCCAATTTCAGAAATAGGTTCTTCCTTTTCCCTTGAACATGTCCCTAATACTTGAAACTATTACTCTTCTTGCAATGGTCGTCTTTTCCTTCAAAGTCTAATCTGCTCAAGGGAGAAAATAGCGAATGTATTAATTACAAATGAGCTAGTTATGTGCTTCATATCTATTGAAAAAATTCACCAGATAGCAATATTTGAGTATCTTTCACCATCACTGATTCCAGCACAGACTCAATTATTCACCCCTGACAATTTAATCCTTTGATTGATATTCAAACTGGAGAAAATTTGTATACAAAACTTTTCGTCAGCACATGTCTGTGAGAAAGCAGATAACTAGACAACCAGAAAATACTAAAAACTAGAATAATATTTTCTCTTCCTGGATTTTTAGTCCAGTGACAGCAATGATCCTCTTTGTGCACAGTGCAATACTTCTTAATTGGTTTGTCTGTTGCATAATAAGATAACACTAATCTATCATGTTTTTACTATAAACTAATTCGAAAGAGGATGAAATACTGTCTACGGGTGTTTTCATGTCGTTAACCTCAAACAACTATGCTGATGCAGATCTGTTACAGTTACCGGAAATAGTTTATCTGTTAAGAGTGCTGATATTTCTACTGTCAAAATCTATTTCTTCTTAAAACATTTTCTTTATAGAAAGCATAGTATATAATATATACATAATATTAAATATATATTATATATATTATATATTTTATATATGTAATTTATATATAATATAGAGAGAGCCAAGCTCACAGTTAACATATCCTCTGAAATGACTATTAGGAAAACCGTTCTATTACTGAAGTGAATTACATGTTACATGATTATTAACTACATTTGTAAAGGAAAAAATCTTGGAAAATAGTATTTTTATAGAAAAGATTTCAAAGTCAAGTTAATGCCAAACTGTTATAACATAAAAATGGTGCAAATATGGAAGAAAAAAATATTTCAGGATGTATTAAATGTGTACGTAAAAGTAGGGGAAAGTAGGACAATCAATTTTAGAAACAAAAGAGTAGTTTAAAGAAACTGTACAGTATAGGAAGGCTACAGTTGTACATACAATTTTAGAGATACTGCAAGAATTCTGTTTGCAATTAACATAAAATATACATGTATGTAGCAATTAAGATTTGCAGTTGTTGGACACTTGGCCATTTGTGAAGTTATCCAAGAAGCAGCAACATTCTTTCTTAATTTAGAATTCTGAGTATAAATTTTTTGCAAGAAAGATGAAAAATGGTAAGGCATTAAAAAACGCTGATTCTTCACAGTAAATTCTCAGCCAAACACACAGACAGTTTGCTTGCTTGCTTTTATTCCCCTGACCATTATACTGTATATACTTGTCACAAACAAGATTGTTTTCCTGCCTCTTCCCTTTCTTTCAGCTACACGATAGTTACTATTCTGTAACTTGCAGCTAAATTAGGCACTTGTTTGTTCAAAGATCTTGAGACAACAGGTATCCATACTCAGATAATCAATTACCCACAAAAAAAGACAGCAGATTAAATAATTTATTCTGCAGACCCACAAGATCGAGAATGATTTTTATCTGTAAAGAAATAATCTAATCTTCCTTCTATTTCAATAAATAAAACGGTCCATTTCTTTTTTAAAATTTGGAACAGCAACAGAAAATAAACAGTCACATTCTTATGGTACATTTGCTTTCCTTGGATTTAGGTTTTTTGAGTAGGTTTTAATTTTGTAGCTGAGGGCACATCAAAATATAATTCTATTCCTTGAAGAAGACAAAAAGTGATTCCAGCAACAGTAAGACTAATCCTAAACCAACTCTCCTGGATGGACAAAGAAAGTTATGAGTTTAAGCCTGGACATTGTAGTGTCAGCACAGGAATACTCACAGAAAAAGCATTGGCAAAAGCACCCCCAAAAAGTTAAAATCTATAAAAAAAATCTCAGGGATTTCCGAACAGTTACAGAATGGTTAGAATCCTTCAAGAACAATCAGACTTCAATAGGAGAAATGAACAACTAGTAAGAAGTAAGAGCAGAAGAAAAACTTCACCAGCACATGGTGAACGCACATAACAGCGACATATATTAAAGCTGCTTTTCACAAAACTCACCCCAGCGCTGCCAGGCTACCCTGCTCGTGGGATATCTACCAAGTCAGAAGCTGAGAAAGGCGTAAGCTGCCTTCGCCCGTGATGACTCCATAAAGGAAGTCCTGAAACAAGCTAGCTCTGGCCTGGATACAGAATTGGCCCATTTCCCCTCATGGCTTAAGATACTTAACGCTGACAATAACTTAAACTACATGTATGGCCTTTAATAACGCAGGCCTCTGCCAGCTTGACAGACTCATTGCTGTGCCCTGCTCTAACTTCAAAGTCAAATTCAGACTTCAACGGGGCCTGTGTATGTTGTATCAGACTTTCCTTGGAAACACCAGAAATAACTCTACTGAGATAAGGAGTAGTTTGTTTATTAGAAAAAGTAAACCACATTGTGTTAGCAGACTCACTGCCACAAAAACAACTACCATGAGAGAAAGGCACTTCCAAAGGAGTCCAAAGCAAGAAGTATCTGGCTGTAACAGGGAGCTCTCCTATTCCCGCATCCTTGAGAACCTACATCTTGTTATATTAAACAAAAGGACTCACAACATGCCCTATATGAAAACTCTATCGATTTCAGATCAGAAGTACCCACTGGCAGGGAGGTTACAGGTATCTTTGGTCAGCCTGACAGAAACATCTCCAACTCTGAAGGAACACAGCAACAAGAGAAACAAAGTCCAAAATAATAACGCCAAGATAATATTCAGCTTGTTCTCTGTATGTTGATACAAATATTAACTTTTGAAGCCTAATTATGATCATTGAAATTTCAGTAAAATCGCTCCACTGTTGAACAACAAACCAAAACATGTTATCACACAGGGATTTGTTCAATGCAGCCAAGGATACACTTGGCACTTCCCATTTTTCTGTTCATTTCAGTAGCGTTGTTCCAGAACAAACACACATTCAAAACATTTAAATAATCTGGAACAGCTGGATGCAATCTTGATTCTTACTTAGAAGAGCAATGTTCAAAAGCATGTCCAAAAATGAATCAAAAGCTATGCATTCAGGTCCCAACCAGGCAGGGAAATTCACATTACCGTTCAGAAGCCGTCAACAGTGTGCTCCTGGAAACTGCTATAGGGGAGAGAACCTCTTTCAATACACAGTATTATTGCAAGGGCTTAAAGAGATGTATTTTATGTTGGCTGAAATAACTTTAGAACTACCTTATGCAAAATGTATTACAGGGGGATTTTCTACTCTCCTCTTTTCTAAAGATTTACTTGGTCTTTACCTATTGACGTAAAGCCTGACAGAAAAATACCTAAACATTAATTACCCTAGGTAGTTTTGTAAAGAATTCTCACAAATGCCAGTACAATAGGGAAGTCACAAAGTATGTAAAATACTTTAACTTTTATAACAGGAAATAATCCTGGAAGCCAACCAGATCCTCAACTATGCTACTGTTCCTACTAGTTTTTAGTCCTGGTTCTCCTGAAGCAATCAAGACCAGCGTCAGCTTTCCACGACACTTGTCCTAGGCACGTCTATCTAGGCATGACTACGTGTGGAGCCAGCTAGAGTCCCTCAGCAGCCTGTGCTGCCTTGGCTCGCCTGCTCCTGAGCACTAGTTTAGCTTCTGCATTTAAAACCAGCTGTACAGCTTTGAGTTATGATGTGCATAGCTCCCAAGAGCGATACCAGACAGATACCACGCTGGCCCTGTCACTTGTGCAGGATGACAGGAGAAACAAGAGAGCTTGAACAGATCTCAAGAACCCCAGAGGAACCTAGCAGGCACGGCTGGTTTCTCAGCCAGTCACTGCCTTTCTCAGTCGGATGAGTAGGTTCAGCTCTTGAGCTGTTAATAGCTTTTAGTTGCAAATCTCAGAAATGCAGGACAGGGAAGGAGAGAGGGAAGCAATGAAGACCAATGAAGACACAAAACTGCAGGCATTTTTCTATTGATATGTTTTCAGGATAGATGCTCCCCTGCCCCCAATCTAGTGGTGGAGGTAGAAAAATATGAAAGTAAAGACTTAAACAAAGCTATTTTACTGTGTAACTTTTCACAGGACATGCAGGATAGGAACCTTTTATACTGGCATACCTATAGTTGGTATTCAAAATACTTTGCTAGCACTGGCCATGCACAGCATTATTAATCATACATACATGTACTTAGTCCCTCTGACTAAACTCTGTTCTCAGCTAGTGTGGTCTGAAGCTTGACTAGTATCATTGAAATTAATGGAGTTACTTTATCCCAATGCAATATTGTATTTTTAGACATTAACGAGTGCTAGCAAAAGTTAATTTACTCAACTCAAAATTCATAAAAAGACAGCAACTTGTGCTTTTATCTATAATCATATATAAATAAAGAATGCTTTAATGTATAGCTAATGAATTAATGGATAGTATAAAAGGAGGCAGCAAAACTGAAAATGAAACAGACCTCTAGTGCTTTAGATAAAAATTGATGATGTAGCCTCATTTATTCAGATCGAATATTTGTTTTACAGAAAAAATATATTTCCACAATCTCTTAGAATATGATACAAAATCTGTTCAGGTTAATTCACTGTTTCATAAAGCAAGGACAAAACCTGCAATCTTCGTATTTGGGTCTATTGGTAAACAAACTAGATCCACAGATGCAACTACTATGTTGCTTATGCGTGTCACACAATCGATGGCATATTGCTCTAGCAGTGCTCAAGCACACATTTCTCTACCAGTTAAATAATCTTTCCTGAAATAAACACATCTTTTCAGCTATTATATGCTATAAAACAGTTCAAGAGCCTTGCAATAATCTTTTCATTAGTTTGAGATGCTTAAGCGTTCCAATATTGAAACATCCCATACAAGCCTTATGAGAAAGGAAGAGTATAAATCCTACTCTCCCATTTCCTTAATGAAAATGCCTAATAAAAATGTAAAGTAATTCTCTCAGCTGCCACTATCCTGTCTACTGAATGAAATCTTCCTTTACACCCTCATGTATTTATCTAACTTTAAAGCTATAGTATCAGTATGGCTCCTTGAGATTACTCATCCAATGTCACAAGCTGGCACTAGTTTCTTAACTTCTCTCATGTGTGCGTGTCTGTGCATCTGTGTCTGAGTACAGACAGGATCACCTGCCCTGTTAGCAATCCATCCTCTTAATGTCAATATGCTAACAGCCTCACCAAAGTTCATCCTCCATCAACGTGCCTCCTTGTCCTCCTCATGCAAGCAGACACCGACCATCTCCTTCCTCAGTATTCTCTGCTGTTATCAGCTCAGTGGCCACTTCTGTCTCCTGGGCCACTTACTCAAAAGTCCTTGCTCAGCCCTTGCCCTGGGTCCCTTGGGTCCCTCAGGGGAAGTGAGAGTTTCAGGCAAGCAACAATCTGATTGTCTAGCAGCAAAAGGAAGAGAGAGGGAATTTCAGTTCATTTTCATGCCTGACCTGGAAGCCAGCCAACAATGCCAGAAGTACCTCTGGACAATTTGAAAAGCTATCAGAAAACCCTTGGAGCCTCCAGCTAAAAGCCATGGGTAATAAAAGAGGTCCTAGAAACACTAGGATGATGCAGAAAAGCAAGTTGTCTGGAGAATGAGTCAGGAAATGAATGTAAGCAAGGACCTTTCTTGGGTATGGCTAGCAATAACAGGTAACCACAGAGTCACACTGCCTGCATCTGGCTTCTTTCCACCACCATTTGGCCAAATGCAGGTGAACATGTACCAGGGTGGACACTGCTAGGGAGAGGATGTAGAAATTGAGATTTTTTTGGAGAGGTGAGTTGCTTTTCACCTCTCCACCTCAAAGCTGGAAATGAAAAGTTGCTATTTTGGTCCTGATAAGTTGAAATTTGGTCCTATTCAGTTGAAAGAGCTGTTAAACCTACTGCTAAGGAAGCACTTCTCTAAGTTCACTCCTGAAACCACACATCCTGACAGCAACCCACACAGAACTGACAGGCAGATTGCAAGGAATTCTGAAAGGGGAAAGCTGATGAGGAAACCCATTTCAAAACACAGAGTTTAGACAGAGAAGCTACAGCAAGTTTTCCTGTGACCACTTAAGAAAGCTGCCTGCACTTCCCTTCTGCTGCAGGCTGTTGCTCTCATAGCACAGCTGGCAAGTGAAAAGAAGTGCTTGGGCCTCGGCTAGCCAAGGTACTCTTAGAGCAGCTGGATGAACGACTTTTGGGTGTGCTGCTTTGCGCTCTTGCTGGGTACCTCCCTACTACCCCACATTTTCCAAATTACAGCTTTGGAATCAACTGGAAGGCAACCAAGCTTGTTTCAGGCTAGCTTGAGTAAATGCACACTGCTAACAGATGTACCTTTTCCACGGCAACAGCAATCCTCCCTTTCCTTCTCTCAGATCCAACAACTCGAACCCTGGCCAAAGAGCAGACTCCCAGGGCAGAGGATAGCTGACACCTACAGTGCAGCACCTGTGAACGTCCCCATCAAGAGAAAGTAGGAACTAAACAGTACCACCGCTTTGTGAGTTTGCACAGCAGGAGTTAAACCCCTTAAGAGACAGCCTCCAGCTCATTTGTTTAGTATAAGTAAGGTGCCAAACACATTTAAAGTTCATTAAAAGGTACCCCACACAGGCAGGGGGCTTTCCCCTTCAAAGTCCCTCTTTATTTCAGTCTTTGACCTAACCATTTGATGAAAAACAGACAGAAGAAAGGAACTGAATGTGTTTAGTACATGTAATACAAGCGGTCTGGTGGCATGCTGATGCTTTCTAGTCTCTAAGGAGAGGATAACAGCTGTCTTGCTGCTTCACCCTCCTGCTCCTGAGTTGATTCATGCAGAGTCTAAGAAAAAGATTCATCGCAACGCCTTTGAGCTGGGAGGACATGCAGGCAAGAGTCTCTCGTGTAAACCTCACTACACAGCTTTCCACACAAAACATTTTATGCGAACCCAAACAAATCAAGTGTGTTACCTCTCAACAAACTCCAGTTAAACCTTTTGTTTTTCTAACATTTCCGTTTTAAGCAAAAAGATCATTTTTCTTTTCATTTCAATATTACAGCTTTCTTAGAGCACTAAAAGATAAAAGGCAAGGGAAGTGCTTTTCCTGAGAAATGCTATGCCAGTCTTCCTGTGCCAAGCCATTCCTGTCTTCTCCAGGAAAGTACAAAACGGGGTGTGGAGATGGCCTCTTGCACAAGTACTGGCTCTCTTGCCTCAGTTGTGTTGGTCTCCAGCATATGAAGACAGCTCCCCTCAGAATGCAATGGTATTTCTGTACTGAGTAGGCAGCCTTACAGCTGAAGTTACGTCAGTTGGTCATTTTTTATTATTTTCATTCCTCTGTAAAATTCTGCCTTTTGACAGCTCCTGTAGCATCTTTGTCAGGCTTAGCAGCCCACCTGTGTTTCGTGCTCCTCTGAGATTCTCCAAACAGCACAAGAAGGGGAGCTCTCAGCCACCTCCTCTGCCTGGTTTGCATTTCCAGTGCTGGTAGCCATACCCTGATTCCAACTGCAGAGCAACTCGAACAGAAGCAAATCACGAAAGCAGTGCAACGACCCTCCACACACCACTCTAGCAGCTGCATGGTGCCTGCAAACCTTGTCTACACTTTTTAAATATTCATTATATTCTACATAAGAATTTGCCATAGAAGACATCGCAGTAGTCCTGTCCACACCTGGGCTGTACAGATTCTAGGCTCCCACTTTCAGGCACTTACATGTCTTTTTCCACATTCACAGAACAGATCGAATAAATATTATCCAAGCTTTTCTCTGAAACAACAGTGAAGTGGGACCAAATCAACTGCAATTTCAGAGAAGTGTGTGTCAGATACTAAGGGCAAGCCAAAGTTTTCTTACTGCAACTGAGTGAAAGCAAAGCAGAGAAATTCACATTACTGGCACCGAAGAAATGAGAAATGCTCTGTGAGATCTCTTGGAACGCTGACATTATACCGTGCAGCTGAGCTTCGCGTAGAGCACGAAGACTTTTGCAGTGATGCCAGCCACTTGTAAAACAGATCCTCAAACTTGCTTCTCACAACCACTAAAAAATACGTCAGCTTCCATTTGACATTTTTCCCACCCTTACGGAAACACAATGGTCAAACAGAAATTTGTTCTGAAAAGTTGTCCTTTGAAAACAAGAACTTAATCCTGCTTTCAGCAATCACATAACCTCTAGAGGAGCAGAGCTGCTCAGCACCCAGGCTAGCAGTCTCACCCACAGATAGGCAGAGACACAAAGAGCAAATGTACAGAAAGCTGGGCAGACATCGCCCTCCAAGCATCACAAGACACTGCCTATTCCTGCTTGGCACCCAAAATGGACCAGTCTTCTAGGGGTTGAAATAATCTAAACCTCTTCTTCTCTTGTCACCATGGATATGCAAACATCTCCTATTCAAAGAGGAGCTGCTGGGGAATAAGTGAATGAGGAGAATCTGCAGCAGCAGTTGCTAGGGGTTATAAGCTGCTCTTGCAATAGAAAGGGACAGCTCAGACAGACGCTCTCACTCCGCATCTGACTTACTTCACCATCCACCCACCCATCCAGATTACAGCCAAAATCATGCCATGCACCTTACTGCACCCTCTACCACATGGGCTGTTGCCCACTGATGTGCTCTGCTAATAAACGCAACAGCTGTGTATCAAAGAGCACACAGGCAAAGCGGTTTTGAGATCTGTGACTGCTTCATCTGGCTTACACCTGCATTTCCTGCACATGTGCACAAAATGCATCCAGATCACACTTTCTTAACCTTAGAGACAGTTACCATAGAAATTGCCTGTATCATGTGGAAACGACCTTAATTGACTGCTACCAAGGATCAACATCCTCTGCAGGGCACTGTGAAAGGGGTGGATGCTACTTCCCTAAGCAGGATAACTGCCTAAGCTCTATTTCCTGATTATGTCTGACCTGGAGGTTATCAAGACCCATCATGCAGTCCTCCTTTTTAACCAAGCAGCAAAACCAGTAGCTATAGCTGGCAGACTCTCTGGAGTGGAAATTGTCCTTCTGAACGCGTTTGTACTGGGATCAGCACAACATGGCCCCGACAAGTATTCTTGGTGGTACTAGAACACAAATAACGACTGTTAAAAAAAGGGAAGGCTTTGGCAGTGTTGAGGAGGCCTGTACAAGCAGACAGTGAAAATGAATAAGAGCCCACGTTACCTTTCGAGCCCCTTACTTATTGGGTAGCGCCAGGGGTTGCCCACCCTTCTCCCACATTTGAGCCCAGAGACACTCCTATTCTGAGCATTCAGCCCTTCAGCACTTACTGACGACAAAAGAAGGTGCAGTTTACACTTACTTTTACAGCTCCATTAAAAGGTCACCTGCAAATAAAAAAAAAAATCAAGCACATTTAGTATTATGTGCTGAATGCCCCCAAATAAACAGGGTTAGATGAGCATTCAGCCCTCATGTAAAAAAATAGGAGAAAAAACTGGCACCGAACGTGTACTTTGATTCTCATTGTTCTCATGATACAGAGTCTTTCCTACCAGCAATATAGCGAGCCGGTTCCTGGCAATTACTGCCTCTCACTGCTTCCAGAAAGCAGACTGAAGATGGAGGTGCAGGAGAAATACAATTGCTTGGAACAGTGTATTTCTAAACATCCATAAGAAACCTGGCAAAAGCTCGGTACTGGTGTGAGGAGGAACTGCAGGCAAGGCTCACTTCCACCTGCCTCCTCTCCCGTAGTCCTACTTAGGCACGGAAGGCTATGTTTTTCAAATGCACTTAAGTGTCATACTGCTAAACCCCAGTGGGAACCAGTGGTGGATCAGGTGGATCGTTTTTGAAGACAAGGCTTTCAAATCTCATAAAAATATTTACAGCAGGCATCGCACAGCGCCAGGGAGAGCCTTCTCTTGTGAAACTCTTCCCACAGCACTTGAACGCAATAGCTATTTCCAATCCACAGTCACCATACTGCTTTCCCCCCTTCCTCCTGCATATGGCTCTATTTAACTGACTCCGCTCCCTCTGACCCCAATTCAGGAAAGCATTTCTGCATGTGCTTAAAACTCCCTGACTTCAAAGGCAGATAAGCACATGCTTTAGTACTTTACTGAACAGGGTGCTTAAATGAATGCAGACCTCTCCTACCAGTGCTCTTCTGTACCTTTTTTATTATTATCAATTACCTTGTATAAAGTGAGGAGAAATTAGCCTGTAAGTTTATTACTTCATAGCTACTTCTATTCATTCTGACTTACAAACATAGACATGTCTAAGAAGATTACGGGTTTTTCTATCATGGCAGTCCTATGCCATTCCTGTGCCACGCAAGCGAAGGCTGTTAACTCTCATGTTCCAGAGTTCTTGAATGACCTTGCTCTCTACAGATTCTTACTTTGCCATTTCTCCAATATGAGGCTTCATAAAAAAATACATTAACCTATGGAAATGCACCACAGTGTGTTATTCAAAAAGTTGTTCAGGTAAGGTCTAGCACTCAGCTATAAATCTCTGAAGTAAATGGTAGCTTTGGTGACGTAGTCTCATCAAAATACATTGTGGTACATGCTTAATTTTTTTAAAAATTGGCTTTTTCACTTCTCATTGTTTTGCAAAATCTGATGCTTCCTTATAGGTCTCCAAGATCTTAATGCAAATCGGCAACATTATACTACAACTAAAACTCTACTATAAAAAGGTTTTAAATACTGTTTTGTAAGTACAAGTGTTATAGCAACCAGAAGCACGCTCACTCTCTACATCCTAATGTAGAACTTCTGGCAAAGCAAGCTTACCAGTGGACATGAACAAGAACCATTGCTTAAACTCCGAAACAAAACGAGTTATATTAACTTCTGCTCACAACAGTTCTACAGTTTTTAGTGGACTGATAAAGACAACTGCAATTGGTTAAGAAATAATTAAAAATCTTTCTCATTTTAAACTAAAAGTTCTGGTGAAACAAGAAAAGTGGGGCAGATTATGCTGAATTCCCAATTGCATTTTAGAAGAGGCAGATGATTGAGTTGGACAAAAAGCAGGGCAAGGAAGCTGCTTGGGTCCATCATTTCCCCTTGCCATTCTCTCTGGATAAACCCACCTATCTGACGTTTTTCTGCTTTTTGTTTAAATATGCTGCTGATGTTATAGGCAAGTGTCCTCTTGGCTTGCCTGGGAAAAAGCATGCTAGAGAACTGCTTGCTGGCATGCCCATGCCCCAAATGCACGCATGGTGTTGTCATGCCAGTGCTTGACTCAGGAAGCACAACTGACCACTAAGAAACCAGGAGAAACTAGCCAGAAAAAATGCATGCTGTCTAACACATAGAATAAACAAGCAGAAAATAATAACACTTTCTTTCTTCTGACATTGCCTTTGGACAATGGACACCCTATTTTAGAAAAATTGTCTTCCAAAGAGTTTTCCATAAAGTAAAGCTGACATGGCTTTTTTGCTTTGTCTGTCTGATTCAGCATCTTCCAAACAGCCATTCCGCTAATATTTTAGTATATGATTAAAAGGGGCTAATTGTGTCTATAAAGAGAATCAAGCATGAAATAGTGGCATGGGCTTAGTTTTCTAAAATGTATGGTGATGACTGCAATTGCTTCTGCTTCTGAAATCTGAACAAACCCTGAGTTTAAACAGCTGACTAAAGAGCACTTCCTCCTACCTTAGTCCCTCAGCCAGGGACTTCAAGAAGCTTTCAAGAAAGCCAAGGAAGAGAGCAGAATCACAGCAGAAACCACGGCAGACTGCTCACCTAAAAGCTATGTGTACAGCAATCACATTTAAACGACACAGTCTCTCTCCTGAGCAATTAGAAAGGTGATTTAGAAGGAAGCAGACTAAGACATACACACTGAAAGATTAAAATATTTTGGAATTACTTTATTGATTTAAATTAATTTTAGCTATTTTCAAAAGAAAACAACAGTTGTTTGACTACTAGGTGACGCCATCTAGTGAAGAGAGTTGAAAAAATCATGCCCCATGCTTTATTAAAAGGTTCGTTCTTGCAGGAGGAAATTCTCATTAGTGGAATGACAGGTTCAAAAAGTGAAAAATCTACAGTACCTATGAGCATTTGCAAATGCACAGCATTACTTAGGAAAAAGGACTGAACCACTTTATTGACCCCAAAGTAATTTACAGAACTGACAACCTAGAAAGAGAGTTGGGTTAATCACATCAGAATTTAAATGAGCACATCGTGTAACCTTGAAATGATACACGGATACAATGCAAAGCCCACTAAATTACCCTCTAGTTAAGGAAACAGCTACAGATAGTATTTTTATGATAAAATAATTTACATATTTTTGGAAAAGTTCTGTTTGTGTGTGTAAAATACTTGCTTGAAGAATTTAACCCCGGCCTTAAAATCCCAAAGGCAAAAAAAAGGCCAGTGCAGGTTTAAACTCATTGCTTACTTTAAGAGGTGGAACTCCTCAGTCATCTGCTGGTGAGAGCTGCTAGCTGTAATTAGTTTCTGGTAGAAATTGCCAGCAGACACAACTAGAAGTTTAAATCAATTGCCTCTGCTAGCTCCTTAGAAGAAAATTGGAGTTTCAGGGCTGCATTCCAGAGTGATGGATCTAAGAAACCAATGCCAATTTGACAAGAAAGGGAAGTGTCCTTTCCATGGCCTACTTTAACCCTGAATGTTCTGCATGTTCCTTGAGAGCATGTCTCATTTTTTTTCTTTTTTTTGAATCCCCAAAGAGAGTATCTACAAGTATACAACAGATATTCCACAGACAGAGCCAGTGTTCAACCCCAATTATTTTCACTTCACAGCTGTGAAGAAGGGAGTGGGATGGGACAAGATGTGAAGTCAGAAACTGAGAATACCGAGAATAAAGGTAGTACGTGTAACAGGACTTGCAAAGGGAAGTGGAGCTTGGAGAGTGGAAAACCAAACAAAACCCACAAGCACAAGTAACTCAGTTGGTTCAGATTCACCCCAAATTCCACGCGTTCACGACAGTTCCGCATTTAGATGACACCACTCTGCACTTTCCATTAGTACTACAGCAACTGCTGTACAGATACCCGTTTCCCCCTGCTCTACTTCACGCCGTGTTTTCCCAAATTTTCTGTGCTTGATCAGTATTTCATTATTTCAACATTCAGGGCTTCATCAGCCTGTAGTGACACGCAGGCTGTGCATTCTTGTGACCTCTCCTGATCTTGTCCTTCATCTAAACTGTGTTGAACAGAGAGAGTAGATGTTCGACTGTGACAAGTAACTGGCATCATTGCTTTGCCAGTGCTGGGTTTTGTGTAAGATATACTTCAGCTCCATACTCCTTAGTTTTGCTTTGATTTAACTTCCTTGTGCCTAATTCCTGGGGCTACCTGCAGACCTTAAATGGTCAAGAAACACTTTACTTTCCCAAGGCTGCCATTAATTTGCAGTGAACACGTCTAACATGTAAACAATTGTTTTCAACATTATGGTATCTACAATGGGGTGTTCTAACTATCCTTCAGAAATAACAACTTCTTATCAAATAGCATTTAAATATATACATCAGGGGCTAAGTTCTCCACTTCAGCAGCATACATGCACACCTGCCTTATCAAGCCAGATGACACGTACATAACAAGAATTTTTGTCAAGCTACCTTTCAGAACCAACATTACTTGTATATTATAAAACTTAGTTGATGATGTCTTCAGACCAGAAAGTAGAGTTACCTGAGAGAAATAAGAAACAACGCTGACAGGCAAAACACAAAATGTAGTGCTTGCATGAAAGCTTAATGGAACAGGGAAGAGTTTAGTCAAGCAGAAACTCAGGCATGGGAAAGTGACCTTTTTTGACACTAGATGGACTGGTCACATTATAAAACTACTGGAATTATGTAGATCCTTCTACAATAAAGTGTTACTAACAACTATTTTGATGCATTTCCTGAAAAGCCACACAATGACAGCACAGCAGAACTGTCGTAATCACTCACATCCCAGCTGTCCCATATATCCACAACTGTCTCCTAAATATGTTTTAATATTCGCTTTCTTTCCCTACTCCCAGACACTCATTTCTGAAAAAGGTATAGGGGGTATTAACTAGAAAAAATATACATACACATGCTTGAAGATATTACTCACACATACCTACACAAAACATTATGCTTCTCACAAAACAGGTTTAGGAGCATTCTAACAATGCAATTTCCTTTTAAAAGGGCTATTTTAATATCAAACCTCTAACAGAATGCTAGATGGCTTTAGAAGGATAGGATATTTTCCCCTCCAATTAAGAAAGAAGGAAAATATTCTGTAGATCTAATCCTGCCTGCAGGCTATTTTTTCCTCTCCTTTTTAAAATGCCAACACTTAGTATTTAATTGTAAATCTGGAGTTTTGCACAAAAATGGGATCTTTCTTAAGCTCTCTTTTGCTCTGTGTTCCTCTGACCTAAAATTGTAAAGCTCTTTCCTAAGACTTTTATCATTTCTTTCTTGTTACAAAGATATTCCTCTTATTACACAAGCAATAGAACAAATCCTGATTCTTCTTAAAGCATTGGAAAAGCAAAGTTTCTGCCAAAAAATTCTGCATAGCCTAGAATGTTAGCTAATGTACATTCATAGCTTCCAAGGCTAAATCAGTTTGCACCAGATAAGAATCTCTCCCAGGAGCTGAAATTCTCCAAGACATATGCTCTTTTGAGAGAGAGCAAGCACAAGATTAATAGCTCTGCAAAGATGAGCAGGGAAAACTCTCTTGGATTCATACTTAGTCCAAGGATTTCCCCACACACTTAAGCACTGTGGAGTGTTTAGCCCTCCAATATCCTGGTTTCACACTGTGGGGCTCCATCCCCCAGGCCGTGTGGGACTGTAAGACACAAATCAGAAGTTCGGCTCTGCCACAGGTGACATGATCCTGAAGTCTTTCCTGATGGAAAGCAGATGGCTGCCCAACAGAACATGCTGCTTACGATGACTGTATCACTCTCCGTCTCTCGAAGACACCATTCACTCAAACACCAATGTAGTTTTTTCACCCAAAGTATCTGAGGAGGCATATAACCCATAGGCTTTGCTACTCCCCTTGGGATTTCAGTTCTGTTTCTATATGCCTGCTCTTTTCTAAAGGGCAGAACAAAGAGAACATTTGCCTTGAAAAATGCCTCTGAAACTAAAAATGAGAAACTACATGAAAAGTGTACAGCTTTAATTACTTCTCTCAAGGGGACTGGATAGCACTTTTGCATCCCCATCTTGCTTCTCTTTGCCCTAGAAATTCATGAGACTGACTGAAGTGCAAATGGTCGTATTTGCAGGGAAAAAATGACCTACGTTACATCCTCAACAGATCATCTAAATAACAGGACGTAAACTCTCAGAGAATTAGTTTACATTTGAAACATTTTCAAAATATTGTTTTAGCTGGATACAATAGACCACCATAAGATGTGACACACAGCAAACACAGGGCTTCAATTAAACAGCTGGCAAACAGCCAGCAAGAGATAAAGGCCCAGGCTGTCACTTGCTAGACAATATATATGGCTATTTTGGCAGCCAAAACTGAATGTGATAATTGAGCCATGACACATTAAAAAGGCACACAATTTTCAAGGAAAGAGTTCCTGAGAACTAACCAGACAGCACATATAGTATGCCTACAGTGAAGCAAGATTTAGGAGTAATAATGAGATCTGACTGATTCCAATTCAGTGGTGCAAAGCCAACCTTGTTTAATGCTCTGTACCACTGTAAGCAGCTATATACGACCAAACACAAAAATAAATGTGTAAAGCCTATGAAGACAGTCAGTATTAGAAAAAATGGAAATCTGAAGAGTCTGAAGCATTGTCTTGATTTGTTTTTCTGTATTTTTCAAAATCAGTATGGATTTTATACAGTAGCATTCTCACCTCCAGAAATTATACTGCGCCTCGATTTGATTTTCAAGGGAGAGCCTCAATCTACATTCTTCAATGTAAAAAAATACATATATAGGAATATATGAAGAGTAAACAACCCTTCACAATCACACTTCTGCTGTAAAGAATGATGACTACTGTGCTTAAGACATGAAGAACACTGACAGCAATAGTGGTTTGGAAGACAAAGTCCACGAGCTTTTCCAGGCAACATGCAAAGACTACTGTTTCACTGCATGTTTTATTAAATAACCTAAGGACACAACAATGAACAAATGTACCAAGCGAAGCCATAGTTTTAAGTCAACACCGCGCAGTTATATAAAGCCTCCTTATAATTGCACTCCATCAAGTCAACATGCTGATACCAACTGCATTTCCTTCTGGAGTGAAGAACCTGAAAGCCTATACGTTGTCAACCTCCATCCCATTCATCCACAAACCTCCCACAAAATGTAGGTATTTCATAATCTAAAATTATGCATATATAAAACAGAAGCTTAATTTAGGCTCTGTAATAGGAAAATCTTTATGAGGAGCTTACTTCCTAATCTCACTCTAAACTTGAACACACAACGTATTAAAATTAAGAAATTGCTTGTGTACCTTCCCTAATCAAAAGTTGCTGAATATCAAGAAACCTTAAAAAAATTAAAGGAATACACTTTCAGTCCCACTAGCACCAGTAATATTAAGAAAACAGTTGCACAGGCCTTCATAATGTTAATACCAATGAAGCAGAACTGAATCCAGTAATAGTGGGGAATCTCCTGGAAATGATCCTTTATATCGAGCATCAAAGTTTTTGAAAAGGCTGAAATACAAAGACGGGAATTCAGATGTGACCCCTTAAGTTTAACCTAATTTCTTGTCTCTCAAATCCTAAATATTAAGATGCTCTAAGACCTGGAGATTTCCTCCAAAACAAACTCCTTTCCACCTCCAAAACTCAAATGCCCAAAGCACACTTCATATCAAACAACCAGAGCAAAGCAGAGCAAAGTTGCCATACTAGGCCAAAAGAACCAGCATCAATACTCGACTGCATACAAGAAACAAGAGTACAACAAGCAACTGTAATAATTACATAATGTATGTTTATAGTATCTTATGAAATTATCTTTAATGGCTGTGATAGTCACTTCATTAAGTGTCAGTAAAGGAAATGAAAAAGCTTAAAGATGAGGTCAGAACATGTACTTTTGGCTGCTTCCTGAGGAGATGCAACAAGTATGTTATTTCTGCCCAAGGAACAGCAGACTTCTGAGAGTATGTGATATGCAGGACCAAGGAAAAAAAATATATGATGGTATGAATTTCTCTGCCTCCCAAATTAAAAGGAGCTTGAAGGGACAATTGCAGAGATAAATCAATCCAGCTGATCCACCTGAAAGATTACAATAGCTCAATACATTAAAGAAGCATGGTCTTGCTTTTTTGTCCCCTGGACAGCGGTGGATGCACACGCATACTATTCTGTAGGCTAGGCCGAATGATGTTTGGTTTCAGTTGAAACAGGCACAATTCATGCTCCCTTCAAAAAAGCATTTAAGCATACACTCGCAAGGTTTCCTGGAAAAGGTGAGAAAGGTATGGTGTGCTTTTTCTGAGTCAAGGCCAGAAAGCAGAGAGGCAGTAATTAAAAGTGTACAAAGAAAAGAGGAATGAAGAGAAATGAGTCCCCTTTTTATTACCATAGTTCATATCACTTACCTCTTGCTCGAAAATCCTTTGAAATCTCAGTAAAAAGAGGAGAAAAACACTTTGTTTCTCTTCTCACAGAATTTAGTTTGAGTAGAGTACGAACACCCCCCCCAATATAAATATGTTTATCCAGTTGTTCTATCTGATCTTAAAAAGATATTTTAATCAAGATGGCTGCGTACCTGTAACATCAAGAAAATACAGAGGCATGACCGCAATTTTGGGCAAGCGGTGGACATTAACCAAATTGAGTGGGTGTTAGTGACACAGCCAGAGCCGAATATCACTCTGACGACACTGAACTGCAGTCGCTTTCAGCCACACCAGAGCGCCAGACAGACCACCCCAGGAAACGCTGCCCCTCGGAGAGGGGGAACAGGCAGGTCTGAGCATTGAATTACATAAAGTATGGGAAGGTAATCTACCGATTCTTGACTTTCGCTAGGAAAAAAGCTCTGATTTGTTGGCATGTAAATAGTTGTGAGGAAAAAAGACTCAGACCCTGTACTAGAAAAGAAAGTTTCTACAGCTACAGTCCAAGGACCTAATGGGAAAGGAGAATACATAAATTCAGGCTATTAAAGTAGTTTTACAGCTACCAGAAAAAATAAGTTTGCAAGATGCAGAAATTACGCTTTTTCATGGATTTTGTTTTCCAGCCTCACTGTGAACAGCCAGTTATTAAAAGAGCACTCAGGGAATTAAATATCACCCAAAAAGTAAATTTTCATATAGATTAAGGGAAAGCATGATGGAAAACTGTTTTAGGACAAGAAACAAACATAAATAAACAAACAGCATTACAGAATGACAACATCTGAGGACTGTGAATTAAGCTGTGCCAGGCAGAAAAGGAAAGACTGAGTAACACAAATGAAGAGAAATAGAAGGCAGTTTATTTACATCTATCAGGGAATCAGGGAAGTATTTCTTGTTATGATGACGATAATTCAATTTGACCTTTGGGCATTAGTTACTGGCTGTAATTGCAAAAGCAACTTTGTCTATAAACACAAGGAATTACAGGTAATAGTTTTTATCCTCTCCTGCACACAGTAGTAGTTGTAAAAAGGTGTGTCCTGGTATCACATAGGACACTAATCCTCCCCACAAAGCAGAACACCCTGGTATAGATAACAACATACTCTGCAAAGTACATCCTCTCTCTATTTATATTCTGGCACACTTCCGCAATGTTTACATTTATTCAACAAGCCAAAAAATTACTCAGACTTATTTTTTCCTTTATATTTTACATTTAGTAGAACAGCAACGCTCTGAGCACCTGGACCATAATTAAATCTATAATTCATGCAGCAGCACAGAGACTAATACACAAATAAATTAACTCCACCTGCCAGAAGAATTAATAATACAGGGAACAATTTTTTGCAGACATCAATGATGAGAACAGAAAGGTCCTGCAGTAAAGCTCCTGTTTTTCAAGTTATACTTAGGAAGATCCTTTCCCCCAAATTCCCCTTTTAATGGTGTTGTAGACTCCAACGCTAAAACTTCAATGCAAGGCTAGGAAACCAGAGGAACTATTAACGCTCTTCCAGACCCCGAGGCACAGTATCAGCTAGCATACCAGAAGCAGAGCACTGCTACACGACGAGCGTACTGGGCCAACGCCACTCCTCTCCCAGGGGAAAGGTCCCCTCGGCTAGTGCTGTGCTGTGCTGTGCTGGGCGGCTGGCGCTGGCGCACAGCTGAGGCACCCTTCAAAAACACTAATTCCTAACTGAGATTTAAGCCACTTGGGACCACTTGCAGTTGGTGCAACTTTAAATGGCCCTCAAGATACTGTAATTTATACAGCCTACAAGGGCCCAAAGACTGAAGAGTGCCAAGGTGAGTTTCTCTGTCCTGTTCTGCACACACACTGAGTAAAATCCAGGGCCCAGCTTCCACCTAGCTTAAAGATGACAGTTAATCACTCCAGTAGCACTAGGACGACTCACAGGGCTTTGTACACTGCCAGCTTACTTTATATCTAACAGGGATTTTGCATGTAGAAAGCGTAAAGCAGTTACAGTACAGTGTATCACAGATCCTGCTTGTCCAGCATTCAGCGCTAATGACATCTGCTGCCAAACTAACCGTATTAGATTCCTTGATTTTGTGACCAGTGACCAATGTTGAAAAAAGACCAGTAAGAAGTACTTCCACAAATAACAGTCACTGAACTACAGATTGCTCACCAGATGATTATTGTTCGGTTTTTTTTCCCCCTCAGACTTCGAAAGTTAATGGATCTTTCAAAGTTAACAAACCTCGAACACTTCTGGGCACAAATGGATTTGGACTAGGACCTGAGGCAGTATGGTCTCTCGTAAGTATCTGTTTTCCTTCATGGACTTTTAATAAGTGGAAAACCAAAGTGGCATTTCTATTGGTGCACTAGTATTTTTTAAACAACATTCCAGCTCCTTAAGTTCTCAAAGTAGCCACTATCATAAAAGTGGGCACGTGTCATTTCAGCTGGAGAGCTTCCCAGCCTGGATGGCTTTCCTGGAGGATTTTAAACAGGAGGTATCCAGCTTATTTCAGATGTAGAAAGAGAGATGCTCACTGTCACTCCTGTCTTCTTACTCCCAGATTTGGAAAGAAAAAAAAAAATAAAGGTGTAAGCAGAGCTGGGTCTGACAACTCAGACCACAGATTTTATTATTCAGAAGTGGCTTAGCAAACATTTACTTTTCAAAGGTCAGAATCTGAATACAGGAGTAAAGAAATATTAAGCACACCAACTCTGTATGTGATGCTATTATTACAGGTGAAAATTCAAAATCTGTTTTGGCTAAAAGCAGTGCACTTGTCATAACACAAAGTATGAAGTTGCTAAACCTCTCTTAAAATTCTGCTTGGGAGAAAAGTAGGCAGTAGCCATTTACAGGGTAAATATCAAGTACTGTCTGCTCCTCAGTTAACAAGGCAGCGAACGCACACAGAGCTATTCATGGGAGACACAAATGGCCTAAATAACATCCAGAAGCATGAGGAGTCACATTCTTTTACTGAATGAAACAATCCTGTATTTAAACACTTTGCAGAACACACAGATAGTCCATTAGACTAGAATACAGATCTGCCAGTACCTAAACCTATCCTGCTGTGAATTTCCCTCTCCCAGCATCAGTTTATTCCAGCAGGGAGTTCAATGCTGAGAGGTGTCCATAACCAGGTGAGCCAGGCACCCTGGGAATTTGGAACAAAATCTAGATCTAGCCTCAGAACAAGACTCCAAGTTCAAAGACTTATTTTGCCAGCGTTCTAGCTAAGATTTCTGAGGGCAGCTGTATTTTGGCTTATGATTTCTAGGCTAGCAAAGCTTTGTCTGCCTCAGTCCACAGAAAGCTTCCCCAAATATTTAAGGTATGAAATAAGGACCCTGGGAATTTGAAATTTTTTAAATAATATCTCAGTGTGACAGTTAAAATGTCAACACTTAACTGTTTCACTGATATTACAGAAGCAGCCCACAAGCATATCTACCCCTTTTCACCAACCCCACTATGCAACTCATTCCTTCACATGCTTTAACTTTTCTCACCCAACACCAAATAAGAGATGAGCATTTAAGGCCCCAAATTAACCTTGTTCCATTCAAAGTAAAAGTTGCCCCTGTGCAGATTTAACTCCATTCAAAATTTTGCATAAGCTTTTCCAGTATTTAAAGGAAACTGAAGTGATGAGTGAAGTAACATCCCTGGCTACAGAGAGAAGGAGGTGGCTGTTGCAGGGGCTAAAGCACCTGCAGAACTCAGGTAGGGCTTCTCCATACCCAGAGACTGAAACCAAGTATTTAACCAGAAAACTCCTGCAACCCAAGAAAAGAAATAAATTGTGAATGCCCCTTCCCCTTAGAAAAGCAATAAAGAGAAACTTTTAGGGAGGGGAATCTGAGAACACAAATAAGGTAAAGCATATTATTTAAAACAGAAGAAACCTTCTCCATCTCTCCGATCAACAATTGCTAATGCAAACTGCCAAGAACAGAGGTTTTAAATGTTAAAAAGAAAAAAAAAACTAGGGTTTTTTTCCCCCAACATTTCAATACCTTTTTAAAGAATCTAATACTGAAAACAACTTTATGTGTTTAGTGAACAAAACCTCATTTCTATAAACTCATGGTTCCACAGAAGAGCTCCACATTTCTTACAGGTGCTTCTACACCTAGATTTCACCTTACAGAATTTGCTCCTCATTTTCACCTTCTCTAAAACATTATGTACTACAAAATACAACAATCAGCATCACACAATGCCAGGCCAAATTAAGTTTATTAGACCTTGAACAAATCACTTCTAGCTTTATTTAGACATTTTATGTAAAGCTTAGAACAATCACACAAAAGACAAACAAGTGCAATTCATAAGAAACAACTGCTCTCAATCCCTTCTACCCAAATCAGAAGTATCAAAGTCTAACTCAGGGCATACTCTTACAAAGCTTACTTTCTTTAGAAAGAAAAAAAAACGGTAACGAAGTGTTTATGTGATTAGTACACCTCATATGTGTTTAATTTCCTCCTCCTCCCCACTCCCACCCCCACCTGCATCTTCATTAATTTCTAATAGGGCACACTTGTCATTTTATAGGAACTTTGCCCACAATATGTAGGAGAACCTGACAGTGCTCAGAGTGCAACAGTGGTTTTAGTATTAGCAACTGCTACCACTGCTTTATCCTCTAACTGGTAAGAGCTTATTTTGCTTTTGCTATTCATAAACCAAAAAGAACCAGCAAGCCTGCTAAAAAATAAGGTTTAAAATCATGCTAACCTGTAGTATTACCATGAAAAATTAACAGCTAACTGAAATACTTGAAAGAAAAATCCTTTTACAATATTTGCTCTCAGAGAATCTAGAAATAATTGATTTATCAACATACTGATCTGTTAGGGTTTGGTACTATAAAATACCAAATGAATCACTGCTCTCTTACTGTTCTGTTTTGGTGAGCTCTTTTACCTGTTCCTTATTTTAAAAAATGAGTTACTACATGTTTGGTTTGGTTTTGTGTAAGTACACCAGCTGTAATTCTGGCCTTGAGTTATAAATAAAAATCAAGATTTCACAGACTGTGTGTGTGCATCAGAGTCTACCCTGTGAAGATTACCCTCTCAGATGTGATTGCTCTTTAATCATGCTTGTAGAATTTTAGATCACATAGTATTTTTTCCCTGTGGTGTAAGAACTTTGATTAATCACTCAGACTACACTTAATATGCTGTAGGTTAGGCTTAAACATTCTTCCATGAGATTAGTGTTTATTACAAGTAGATGCTAGTCTCGTAAGACTTTGCTGTCCTTTATATAGGCTAGAAATTAAACTGGATCACATTTTTTCAAGATTTTGGAGACCAAAACTTCAAAAACAGAAAAAACCCACAACTGTTTAAGTGGGCTTTAGTATAGCAGGTTTGGTTCTATGGGCCCTTGAAGTGTGTTTTGGGGGAGGCATTATTAAATCTTTGTATCCCATTACAGCTTCTGACACGTATGTTACTGTGGTAGATACAGATATGCCCCAGGTATCTGTGAACAAGTTAGGACCAGCAGCACTGCACAGTGATAACCCAATGCATTTCACCCAGTGTGAAATAACCACCCCTGTGCCACTTAACTTGTCCAGTGGATTCCTCAGCCTGGATGAGGTCTCTGATGCTGAGGCACCAGGTAGGAGGACAAAAGCGAGTTAAAGTATGAGCGTACCCAGGGCAGTGACTGCACAGTAGACACATCCTTTGTCAGGAAGGTAGGGGGGAAATCTAGCTGTCCATTGTCTGTGACAATAGCTGCTGCTTCACAGCAAGAGTCATCATCAGCTGAACATATCTCCTATTGCATAGCTACTAATCTATTGTAATGCTCTTTTTTTCCTCCAAACTCACTCTGCTCAAAGCATTTATAATCTACATTTTTTATTTAAATTGCCAACAAAAATAGCTTTCTGATGCTAGCTCTCCCTTACAGAAAGGAAAAAACAAGTGTTTGCCATTTGTTTTCTGTTTGTCCCATGAAATCTGATCTGCTGATGCTCTACTGACTTACGCTGCTTTCAATATTTTGGTGACTTCCTTGTCTAGGTTTTAACTCAGGTTAGCACTTCAATCTCAAGCCTTAACTGCTTCACTGCAGTTTTAGGCTCTACTGGGATTTTTTTACTTGGGATGATTGAGAACCCATTGCACAGTTCCCTGTGCTGCTAATCCAATTGTTGGGCAGCTTAAGTGGTGAGCTTTTGATCAAGCTATAGCATGGCTCAAGCACAGACAAGTCAAGCTGGCTTTACAATGACAGCGTACCTTAATTTGCTTACTGATTTCCAGTCTTGCCACTAGAGCTATGTGGAAGGTTTCTGGCGAGGGAGAAACCCACCTCAGAGACAGTTGTGTTGTGAATCCTTGAGGCTGGCCTTTAGATTTGCTGTCTGCTCTTTGCCTTTCTTGGCTACTTTCCCAGTGTCTGCACCCTTCTGCATGCCTCAGAGAGGAACTACTGAAGTTTATAGCAGCATTAACTCATCGGCTGGAAACTTGCCAGGCTGCTTACATTTTCACTACAGTCTTCTGAGCCCTGATTCCACAGGGCACTTAGAGATAGGATCCATGGACAGAGGCAGTATGCTGTACAACTATTTTGTGATGTGCTTGAACCATTTGGGGGGTGTGTGTGTGTGTGTGTGTGCAGATGCATTAGAGCTTGCATAACTACTGCAAATTGCCTCTGTGAAGCAGGGGGAAAACGTCCCTTGCTTTTGTTTACCTCAGTATTAGAGGGACTTACATGTCTGGAACAAAAGCAGAGAGTCCCAGCACAGAGCACATGACCCAACAGAAATAAAGATCTACTGCACAATCAGTACTATTACTTTCTCTCAGTGGTGATACACCCCTGGGGATCTGATGCTATGTTCCTAGCTTATTTCTCGTTATCAGCAGAATGTGACAGCTTTGTGCGAGGGAAGTAGGATTGGTCCCAAAATGGAAACAAAGCTAAAGAAAAAAAATGTGATTAGAAAAATCACTAGGTATTTGCTTTTATAATTGACAACAGAAGGAAAAACTATGCTTCTACTAACTTTTAATAATTGTTGTTTCTGTTGTTGTTTAAAATGATAGATTCTGTATATTTTCCAGGATGATTATACTACAAAACCTTGATTAATATACTGTTTTTAAATGAAGGGAAAAAACACTTCTTGATGAGCTCTGTTTTAGCACTATCACTTAAATCCAGTATCATACAACTTGGTCAAAACAATCCTCAAGAAGTCACTTAGTTCATTTCCTGCCTAAAGAAAAGATCAACTATATTTAAACTATTCCTGACAATTATTTATCTAGCCTTTGTTTTTAAACCTTTGGTGACACAGATTCACCACCTCCTTAGGCATACTGTCTTTAGAGTTACTCACTCCTAACATCTAAACTAGATTTTTGTTATAGCAATTTAAGCTGCTCTCCATAACCACCACAGATAGGACTAGCAATAATGGGCTTTGCAGTAACTCCTTCTGCATCCAAAGACTGTTATATTATTTCTTTCCTCAACTCTGGATTCTTTCCAGTTGGCCCACGTCACTTAAGAATGCAGTGCTTAAAACTGGGTAAGTACCTACCTGGACTGTACCGGTGCTGAACTGAATGGGATGACTTTACCTCCCATGTATTCCACTTTTTTTTTTTCTTTTTTTTAAAACATCTCACTATTGTGATTGCTGTTTTATTTATTTCTCTTTTTGTGGCTCAGTACTGTTGACTCCTGGTAAGCACAAAATCCTCAGAGCTGTTACAGCTTTCCTGAAGAACTGCTCCTTATCCGGTCTTTTTTCCCCATGGATTTGTGCAGCTGATTATCCCTACTAAGTGCTGTGCCTTGCAGTCCTAATTATCAAATTACATGCTATTTTTAAGGTAACTTCTTATTTGTCCAGGTCACTTTACATTCTACTTCTGTCCTCCAAGGTGCCCACAGTCCCCTTCTCCTTGCCATTACCTGCATATGTAATAGCTATATGCTCTAGTCCAGTATCCAAGTTAATGAAAACGTCAGTTACTAATGATGGCAGGACAGTCCTCTACAGACCCTCTCCACAAATCCTTCCAACTTGAATGTAAGCTATTGCTAACCACAGTTCTCAGTGGCATTTTGTCTGTGCAGTCTCTTCCCTCATTTGCTTTAGGAAGTGACACTTAAATAGAGACATAGTTGACAGTGGTGAAAATACTGTTGAGTCCTAAGAGATCTGACTAGTCTGTTTTACAATTAGTGGTATTGAAATTAACAACTGCTACCATTACAGCTCTGAATTAGACAACAGTATAGTGCACTCCCTGCATGGGGACACTCTAGAAAATTAATTCAAATTAATGCAAGCAGGTAAGGACTCATTCATCACTGGAAGTTACTGGCTCAAAGTACTGTGTCTGTTTAAAGCTATAGTTCCTGGCTTGTTTAATGGCATGCGTGCTCCTGTCCTGGATGGCAATTAGACGTCCTTGCTCCTGTCTACTAAACTCAAACATGCTCAAGGAATTTTTCACAATGGCTATGTTACCTGTTTCAAAACATTCTACCTATATGCAAATCCTAGTTACACCAGATAAAAAATTGCATGGAGGTTTTCTTTAAATGAAGTAGCCAACTTGCTTTCAATAAAGGGTTTAATGTACTTTAATTGATTCTCTTATTTGCGCTTTGTTAATTTGGGTTAAAATTAGGCATCCTGAGGCTGTAAAAGTAAAGATCAAATCAAAGAAAGGTAACTGATGTACTTGGGCAAATCAGTCTGATGGGGAAGTGCTATTCAGTGTGCTTGCCCTATATGCTGTTTATTACAAAATAAATGTGACAGATTGGCAGTGTTGAGCAAGGTACAGTTTGGGTGTAGAAAGAAAAATACATACATGGTGTATTTTAATCACTATTATCATGGTCTGAAGAGGCTTTGTACAAATGGATATTTGAAATGCAGATTTTTCCTCTAGATCTAAGAACAATTTACTCCAAGTTCTTACAAATTTTTGCACAACAATGCTTAAAGCATTGTTTAAGCAGACCGGTCCTTCTTGGACTCTTTCTATTGTTTCCAAATAGAACTTGGACATAATGAGGTCAGTTTTCTAACACCAGCAGTTGAGTGACAAGTGTTCGAACTATTTAAACAACCCTAGAGTAGATAGAGGTTGACGTGAATTTCTTTTATAGTTAGATACAGGCTGTCATGAATCTTTTTTCTTTAGTTTTGACAGTAATACTAACGAAGACTGGCAAAAGCTTTTATAAGGCCTTTTGACTAAAACACAGATTTATTTAAGACCATGTATGAAAGCACTGTGGACAGTTCTTATGCAAGGGCCTAAACTGTGAATTTGCAGGCAGGAAAACTTACTCCTGTGAGTAGATGTGTTGACTTGTGTTGCATAACCCTGTCTTCATTATGCCACAGATATTTACTTGTAGGAGAAAATTCACTGTGTGGGGGTTGGTTTAAAGACCTTGGTATGTAGCTTGCAAGAGGTTGCTTCTAGCACAGAAAAAAGGAAAAACTTAAGGCATTTTAAGTTAGTGGATCTGTCACCTACTCCCAAATGAAAAAAAGTAACTTAATATTCTTACAATTCAATACATTTGGGAGTTGCACAGTTTTCCACTCCTGCATTTATTTTTAATAAAAGCACATTAAATAACAGTGCACTTTAGCTATACCTAACACTTTTAAACATCTTGCTGAAATTCCTTTAAATTTATTTCCTCCCTACTCCCTAAGTAGTTTTGCTGACTACTTGCAAATAACGTAACAGGCACTCTGTATGTGTGAAGATGGCAGAAACAGGCTGTTACTACAGATGGACAAAAATACCTGACTTCCGATTGCTGTGCTAAACTATACTGCTTCTTGCTAGTTTGACCTAAACTGTACTCTGCTTGTAGGAAAGAAGAAAGAACAGAAAAACTGCTTGACAGAAATAGTTCTAGCTAAACTAAGTTTATCATTAGATAAACCTATCTTTAAATCACTGCGAGCCATTGATTTATGTTCGGAGATTAACAACAAAGGAATTGCTTCAGAAGGAACTGCAAGACTATGTTCAATAATATAAAGTAATATTTGAATACTTAAAAGCTAGCTTCAAACATGATCTTACAGGATTTGTGAACCCTCTTAATTAATACTTTTGTAACTGCAAACTCTGGTAAAGGAAGTGTTTAAAAATAATTATGTGCATCTGCATTCTCAGAAACATTTTGCGAGCTCCAGCTTTCCTTTCTATATTACATTCAGTGGTGAGCAAGTGCTTGGGGGTAAGACAGAATAAAAAGTATAATGTAACTCTCAGAAGATACATTATCAAGTTGGACTGGGGTGCTGTTTAAGGTAGGTAAGAGACAGTATATTAGGAGTATGTGCAAAAATGCCTGTGCTGAAGTTGAATGAGCAAAATTAATCAACTCCTTCTACAGGGAACCATTTAATCACAGTTGGGGTTTTCAGTGCAGAGGTAAAAACAAGAGACCAACAGCTTTTTTCATGAGACTAAGTATAGCTTAATATGAAGAGATTTACCAGTAAGAAATGAACAGAATAAATGCAAAATCGAGGCACTGCCATTACTCTAAAAATTCACAACTTTGAGTTGGGGGGGGAAAAAAGCACATGTTAAGATGACGTAGTCGCATGTTTGTGCTATTGTACAGAGGCCTGGTATTTGACTGCATTCAGAATAATCTTCCTCCTACAGATTTTAAAAAGCAACAAAATAATAACTGGTTTTGACAAAGGCGAGATGAAAATTTACTACATTTAAGAAACAAAGGAATGGAGTGACTTATTAATAACCTGGTGTGTCTGGCAAAATGCTTTGTGTGAACAATGCCTACTCTGGGAGGGAAAAAAGCCCAGCAGAGAAGCTTTGAATCACCTATTTAAACCACCCAAGCAAACTTTGGATGATACCTTCTCCCCCTGCCCTGAGGGAAGACTATGGAGTACTTGCATGAACCTGCTTCACTGACAGTGGTCACCTCCATGGCAGGACTGCAACAAACCACAGCTGTGCAGTAGCATCTTCAACAGGCACAACTTTTTGCAGAGTAAACACATGCCTATAACCTTACTCTGTCCAGAGTACGTTAACAAAAGGAGGGCTTCTACCAGCGTAGCTGTGGCACTTTTCTTGGTAACACAAGCCTGTGGAATGGTCCTTGAATCCAGAGCCACCTCTGCCTGTAGAAGAGGCTGTCCTGGCTCTGCCAGCACAACTGTTCACTGCTTCTCACGGTTTCACACAGCTCAACTGAAAGAGCTTATACTGTTGGTCTAGAATTACCTTCACAATATTGTTTTAAACACATGCAGCAATGCTTCCCCAGGGATGGGGTAATAACCTCCTCAAGTGAGGCAGAAACAAACGTCTGGATTCATGGGTCCTTAACCAAACCAGCAAGGGCATTCCTCTGCCAGGGTTTTACGGGCGTTTTTGCTTTCTGCCAAATATCTGACCATCGGGTTAGGCTGGCAAAACTTTGCAGCATAGAATGGGCCCAAGATGCAGCAATAATGAAATGGACAAATGCAGTCCTTCGAGAGCACAAAAATCCTCTACGAAAACAAAACCCCTATGTATCTTGCTCCCATTGTGCACAGTACAAAATACACTGGAGTGGTATATGCTTTTTCTTCCCCCCAAGCCTAATATGGTCCAAAGCAATTCTGTGCATATGACTCCATTTTTCAAGAAACAGGATAAACTGCAAACTCAAAATGATGCAGTTATTTAATGCAGACATGCTACGCTCATACACAAATTAGGTATTACTCAAATTGACAGGCTGCACGCAGAGACTATACAAAAATTTTCTTATATTTTGGGTTTTTAAAAATCAGCTTTAACTTAGCTTAATTATGCATGCAATATAACTGAAAAACAGTGCAGACGAGCTTATTACAAGAAGGGTATGAGTTACGAAGCAATCATAGCAGGAATCAAAAACAAACAAAGTTTTTAAAGTCTGCTAGTCATAACCTCAAGTAAGTAATTAAAAATGAACAACTCATAAATTATCAATCTACTTTCAAGCCTAGGAAAGGATACAAACAGCAAAAATCAACTGCTGCCTTTTGTAGTATTGCTCAAGAAATCACATTAGTAACTACCAGTGTAAAGGCGTGAAAATAAACACAGAGATATTAATCCCTACTGAGAAAATCTTCCCAACAGAACTGGGTTTGGTCAGGTGCTCACAGGCTAGAGGATGTGACAGACCAGGGAGCCCTTGCAGTGATCCAAGAATCTCCGTCCTCATAAGAACTCGCATTTCCTAGCAGCAGCAGGAGGAAAGTTACCTCTCTGACCGGAGCTGTAAGGTATACTTTTGGCTTTTTCTTTTTTAAACCACTTATTTTCAGATGTCTGATTTTTAACTTAACAATAAAAATTAGAGACAACTGACCAAACAGAAATTAAAATACTCAGTTCTCCCACTAGCATGGGAAAGGCGCACTGCTTTAACTCATCTCTCTTCAAATTGCATGAATTAAGATCTCGGTGGATACAATGATTTTGATATTTGCTCTCATTTCCTATGAAGCTTGTACCAAACTGGATTTGATATAAATGGGATTGTAAATTTGAAAAATAGGTTTGAATGGGTGTTACTAAATTTACTTAATATAGGGTTGAACTTCAAAAACATTCTCACGAAGATGAAGAATGCTTAATTTTGAAGGGAAAAAAGGGGGAGGAGTGAGGAAAGACAAGGAGTACATATTCTAGTTACTGTGGACCAGCAGAACAGCCAGGAACAGCTAAAGGAAGCCGCTATAAATCACTGTTCCTGGGAATGGCTTCATTTGCACCAACCCTAAAATCTAGGAAATATGTGAGTGTCCGAGCCAGCTGTGCCCTGCTTCACCTGAGCTGCAGCCTCTGAGTTCTGGAGGTCAGAACAAGTGTCTCATATATAACCTTAACTATAGCGCAGTGACCTCTACTCTAGAAGCTTTATGCCATGAACTGAAAATAGTTATTCCAGATACGTCAAACCTATTTAAAAAAAATCTCCGCAGCATGGATTTGCCATGCATTACATGAAAGATCCTTGCAACATTATTCTGAGAATGCATAACGGTGGGTTTTGGCACATTTCCATACCTTGAAGCATGTATAAGCACTTGGCCATGGTTTGAAATTGAGCTGCCCAGGAGCAATAGGGCCAAGACCTTTTTTAGCTTTGCTTTATACTATTAAAAGCACAAAAGAAATTAAATACAGCACACTGCATCAAGTAGTACAGCTTTGAGTTAAGCCAGCAAAAGCAAGAAAATTCAGGATGAAATACTTATGTCCTCAGTTTAACTGTCTGTCCTAGTGCAATGGTGCATGTTGTGCAGCAGCTTGCTCATTTCAGGCTCATGTATGAGACAGGAGAGGACACAAAAGACAAGGCACTATTCCATTTCCTCCCCATTATCTTTGGTGGCTTAAGAACAAATCTAATATTTTGTCTTCAAATTGCACCAAAATCCACATGAATTTAGAGTATTACTGTATGTTAGAGTAAAGCTATCGGCATTAAATATTTAACTTCTACACTTGGTACCCCCAAGGATGTAATTTGTATTTGCACACTGACATGACAACATGATTTGTCTACCAGGACATTGTCCAGTCAACTGAAAAGAATCAGAAATGCGGGACCAACCTCTACTGTTGAGAAGCATGCAGAAAATTATTATTTAAACATTTCTACTGTTTGTCTTTCTCCTACTCCAGTGCCTAAAATAGAATTTAATGTGCCGTCCAGCCTTGCTCAGCACACCCAAGAATGGAGATCTCCAGGGGCCCTAGCATTTTTACAAAACAGATGTTACAGTAATAGATGTGACTGTGGGAAATTTAACTGCTGAAGCAGCCTACGTATCTCCTGCATGTGAATTACAGTGCAACAGTTGGTGTCACTTTTAAGTAGCTAAATCAACTTTAGATCATTTTGACAGAATTGGATTAGGGAGCAACTCTATGTGCAGTTATACTGGCAGATGAGAAGTGGCAGTAGCCATCAAAGTGTTAACACAACACAGGAGAGCTCAATACACAGTTCAGTATTTTTACTTAAAGGAAAGGCACATGCAAAATAGCAAGTGTTATCGTATTAAAAAAAACTTAATTTTATCACTTATGTAACTAGGTAACCAGAATGACTCACTGTCCAGGAAAATCAGTTGCTAGTTGTATTCTGGCAAATTGCTCTAATCCTGCAACATGTAGATCACAAACGACAAGGCTGTGTTCTGGAATTGGGGGGACGGACCTGACATGAAGATATCCCTTTGGAGAACTTACGATACGGGGTTTATGGATATGCAGCTTGTTGCATGAAGAGGCAATGAAGTGAAGATACATCATATGCCTGCTCTCAGTTTATTGCCTAATCTAAACTGCTGCAGCCTACAAGAAAGTGTATTACAGACCCTTTCCTTCAACTGCTCTGCATGCAACGGCTGCATTTACCTCCTGAAACAGAAAGGCCCCTTCTAAAAAACGTGAATTCCAGTGTACCGGTAATCCTGCAGGCAACGCAACTCTCTCTTCAAACTGCTCATTTTGAAAACCCAGAACTGCTATTAAAGAAGCTGAGGTCTCCTGCAGATATTTTTGATTTTGCAGAAGGTAAAAATACACTCATCTTACATTTGATCTTGTGTAAAAGGGTTAAATTCCTTTTTGAAAATACTTCTGGCAACAGAAGCAAAGACTTCCTCCCTGGCAAAAAATAATCTCTTCCCCTACACTCTGTAGGAGAGAAACTCAAATTATTTTAGATGCACTGGTGGTGGTGTGGGGGGGGTTCATCATTCTCAACAGCATTTTTGGGCATCTGGTAGTACCAGCTCACAAGAAAGGCTTCTCTGCAACATTCTTGTGCTGATACCAGAGAGGAGCATATTTTCCAAGTAGTTAAATATCAGATGGTACTGGAGGGCGGGGGAAAGGCTTCTCTTTCTAAAAGCCAAGCTGTAACTTGCTGTACCCAAAACTGCTGCAATACTTCTTTTAGAAAGTATAAGGCAGAGTGTTTATTTCCTTTAAACGCTTTCTCTCCTGCATGCCCCACTTGGGGGTCGAAGCATAAAGTGCATGACAAACTGAAGAGCTACACCTTCAACACAGAACTGTATCCCGCTAGTAAGATGACTTTTAAAAAGACATTTGCTCTCCCTGCACAGTTTGCCTCTACTGAGAGGTGGGAAGCACTGACCCTGCATGCAAATACCTCAGACTGCCACAGGCAGTCTGCACCATAGCGCTCAGGGTAAGACACCTTTACCACAAATTCAATAGAACACAGCTCCGGTTTGTCCCTGCCTCTCATTAAGTATAAAGAGAGGAGAACAACTCACACGTTACTGAATTAACAAGACACCTGCACCAAACCTTTCCAACTATTCAACAAGCCAAGCAACTCTAATATAAAATCGGAAAGCACTTGCAGCATTTTTCACATGCGTACAATGCTGGCTGTTACACATGAGTTATTAAACTGAAGACACCTTGCAGTCAAAATCTTACTGGAATGCATCAAATGAAAGCAACATTATTTAAATGTAGTTTTACTGCAAATTTTACAGTGGATGCTCACAGCTAATGAGAATTTTTATGCATCCTTTAAACAAAAGTTAAACATGTAAAAGATTTAAAGAAATTAGCTATGTTACTATTTAAGTCTCCCACAGATCAAGTGCTCCAGTTTCCTTCACTTTCTTTAAGACTAAACCACACAATCTTTCAAGCTTAAAACTTCATTTTTTTTTCCTCTAAAGAAAACAGAAGTCTCTCTCCATTTAGGAACTTCCTTAAAAATATCCTTTATCAAGAGACTACTACAGCATTGAATGACAGGCACAAAACCAAAGGTAATGCTTCAACTTTTCTAACTATTAGGCACCATATACTAGGAGCAAACATGTAAAAATCACATGATTCCTTACCTAATTTCAGAATAAAGTAGTAACTCTATCTCAAAAAACAAAACAAAAAACAGTTCGAACTGCATACAGGCATTAAGTTGAAAGCTTCAGCATATTATGAAGTTGATATTAACGTTTCACAAATGCAGTGACCAATCACAGAAAACAAACTGAAGAAATTTTACTATGTATGTTAATCACCACTGACTGCACCTACAGCATGCAGACAAAATATCAAACTTCAGTACTGAATGTTCCCTACACTCTTTCATTTTGCTGCACACAATTTTTAATAGTCACCAGTTGTAAACACTAAAGAGTTTCCCATTTGTTAGCCTGAGCACATTAATCTCCTACCATTGTCCACAATTTAAGAAGTTGTTACATACCTGCAGTTAGGGGGAGGATCGAGGGTTATTTCAGCTAGCTCCTTCTGGATTCTGTTGGTGAAATGAGAACAGACACAAAGCATTTGAGATAGTCTATAGAATAAATCAGGGAATTACACTGCCCTCTACCACCATGCAGTTAAATGCAAGATTGGCTTTGCCTTCAGTAATGCTAACATGGCTGCTTCCTCTTTGTTCTCAGAGGCATAACCCAAACCCCATAGCAGAGAAACTTTGCAGCTTTTTTCCTGCCTGATACTGTGAATAAACAGAACACTTGCAACGGCGCTTGATAGGAATTTCCCACAAGTATTCAGAAAAGTAACTATTTTTCACATCTAAACACTCCTTACCAGAGAGATTTTCTTTTCAAGCTAATATGCAAATGAGGTGGGGGGGAGGCTGTACAAGCATATTTAACAATGACTTCAAACCAGCACTACAGACCCGTGATTGTGGCTGGAGTAGCGAACTGTGCTGTAAGCAAACACATTCTTTTGACAATATTTTACCTGCTACTTTGCAGTGTATTTAAAAAGTAGATTGCAGATCTGCCAGGCTGTCTCGATTACTGGAATAATCTCTCTGGATCAACTTTGCTTCTCTCCACACCTTCTGCTGCCTTTCTTCCCTGAAGCTTATAATTTTGAAATAATCTATGAGCTAGCTTTGCTCTATCCTCTAACAACCATTCCTGAGGTGTTAAGGTCCAGAATAGGAATACTGAGAACTTTTTGTCAATTTAATAGTTTTTTCAGATACGTAAGAGGTATAATGCTAAAAGATGCATGGTAAATTCCTCTTAAAAAATATCAGATACGAATTTTCTTCAAAAGAGGCCCATAAAAGCAAAGCTGTTCTTTCCTTTAAACAGGAAGCATTAAAATATGAACTAATAGGAGCTGATATGAAAGCCCTTACACTAGTCACATTAAGTTTAATCAGACTACTCAACTATTTGAGATCTATGGAATTAGATACACAACTTAGCAAAATGAAGGCAAGAGGGGAGAACTTAGTCTTGAGTTTCTACATGATGCATCATGGGTTTTTCAAAAAAAAAAAAAAAAAAAAAAAAAAAAAAAAAAAAAGGCAAGTTATGAAAACTACACAGTGCTTCCAGAACTTTTCCTTCTTTAGCCAGTCCTATTTCAAAGGTGTTTTTTTAAACACAGAAGTGAAAGGCACCTAGTCATATTCCGCAGAAATATTAACACATTTCAAGAAGTATTTATTGAATTTAAGTACAATACAAAATTCCTAAGATGTTACTAAAAATTTGAACTACAGTATTCGTGCTGAATAAGCAAAACTTGAAGCTGCTTAATAAACAACTTGTATGCATTCTTAGGGCTAATCTACAGCTCTTCTTGCTACAGGATAAACTTAATATTTGTAAAGAAAAGGAACTGTGGAGAAAAGATTGGAACGTTATGTTTCATCTCAAAAGACCATGGGGAATCAAGGGATTTAAAGTTTGCTTGTTTCATACAGCTGAACTTGCAGGAAAGTGTTAGCATGCAAGTCTTGAGAGCTGGACTTCCAGAAATCTTATATGCAAATAAAAATGCACCAGACATAACCAAACAAGCTTTCTAAAGATTTTGGTGGTTAATAGTAGAGCCTACCTATAGAACTCCATGGTTTGAATCTGCAGATCCTAAAGCAAAAGACCCACTTAACTTTCTCCTGGACAAACTGCAGAAACTTAGTTTTAGGCATGTAAAGACATGTACTGCATATTGACAAGAAAAGCTAGTCATAAGGCCTGCAAAAGTCAATTTTTTTGGTGACTTCTTTAATTAAAGAGCATTTCCTGTCTTTAGTCTATAGGCTACTAATCTACACCAGGACACTGCCCTATAGCAGTAAGGGTGGGAAAACAAACTCTGTGAAAGAGATACCTGAAGCTCACACATACGCTCTTGCGCATTTTTACAAAGATAGAAAAGCCAAAGAAAACCCACCACACAGCCAGTAAGTTACCAAATTCTTAAGCAACTCTTCAAAAGAAATACGACAAGTTTGTTTAACTATTACCTCCGTAAGATCTGGATTAATAATGCCTGACAGACACCTGTATTTAAAATGTTTGTACTTCACTTTCTCATGTAGCTTTACAAGAATCCATATGCCCTGAGAAGTGCAATTGCAAATACTGTGACTCAAAATACTGCGCAAAAATACTATAGAATATTTTACTATCACTTTTACCTTTTAGCACTAGTAGATAGTTTAGCAGTAGTTTTGCTGGATAATTTGGTGTTCTTCTTCTGCTGGGTTGCAGAAGGTTTTCTTTCTTCTTGTTCCTCAGGTTCAGGTGCTGGCGGATCCCTCTGGTCGGCATCTGAACTACCACTGCTGGTACTTGGACTTTCATCATCTGACCTCTGCCTATCACTGGACATCGTGGGGAACTTTGGGGAGAAGGAGAAGAAGAGAGGCAGAGTTAATGCTGTAGTCAGGACAGCCTCTTGCCATTCCCCCAAGTTGCACACAGCACTTTTAAATTGATGACAACTCTGTTTCAGTGAGAAATTAGCTAAAATGCACCTCTTTGTCTCATCCTCAGCAAGGGCTGCAGTTTGACAGCTACGAAGCAATATTTACACTTCTGAAAATACAGATATTTCCAATTTTTAAACCCACTCACATTTTTTTCATACTTTAAACAATATGCCAATTGTCGACTTTGTTCTAAGGCATGAGACAGATTTAGCAGGGTACTTAGGCAAGGAACATTAATAACTTATGACACATTGTAAATAACAGACCTCACTGAAAATGTTTTTTAAAAAGTCACTAATACCCTGTAAATATTTACACTGGAGCAGAGCATTTTATTGGGTCCAAACGAGCAGATTCCCCCTCTCCCGGAGGAGACGCATTGCCAGCAGCGCCTGGGCCGGTTTCAGGCTGAGGCAGACACTTGCTCCGTCCCTGCGCGTTTAAAGGGCCGGGCGGGGGGGGGATTTTTTTTTTTTTTTTTTTTTTTTTAAACGAGATGCGTTTAAATCACCTCGGAGAGCGGCAGCGCCGGTTTTTCGGGGCCGGCGGCACGAGCCGCCCTCGGCCCCCGCGGAGCGGCCGGCGGGGGGGGGGGGGCGATCAGGGCGCCCCCCGCGCGGGCTCCCCGCCGCCGCGCAGACCGACATGTTTGAGGCGAGCGGCGGCGGGGGAAGGGGGGCGCTGCCCCCGGCGGCCGGGGGGGCCGAGGAGGAGCGCGGCGCTGCCGCCGGCGCGGGGAGCTGCGGCGGGGCTGGCGGGCGGGCGGAGGAAGGAGGCAGCGGCCGCCCGCCCGGCCGCGCTTTGTGGGGAGAGCCCGGCGCGGCGGGCGGCGGCGGCTCGCCCGGCCCCGCACCGCGCCGCGCCGCCCCGCTCCGCACCGCTCCGCGCCGCGCGTGTGCGCCAAGTGAGGCGTGAACTCGGGCCGGCCCCGCGGCCCCGGCCGCCGCCAGGCAGCGAGCGCCGGGAACAAGAACAAAGCTCCTCCGCCAGCCCCCCCGCCTCTCCCCGCCTCCCCCCACCGCGCTCGCCCAGCCGCCTGCTGCAGCCACCTCGCCCGCCGCTCCTTTACCTTCGCCGGCGTCCGGTCCCGCTGCTGCGTCGGAGGGGCGGGATGGCGGGCGGCAGGGCCGGGCCCGCGGCGCCCGCGGCGGGGACGGAGGCGGCCGGGGGGCTATAAAGCGGCGGCGGAGGCTCTGTGGCCGGGCAGTGTGGAACATTGAGAGCCGGAGCAGGGGGGAGACGGGGGGAGGTGCAGTGCGGCCGCGGGGCCGGCGGGGGGCGCTGGCGGGCCCCGCTCTGCGGCGCGGGCTCCCGCGGCGGGCCGGGGGCCGGGGCGGGCGCGCGCCTCCGCGGCGGGGGGGGGGGGGGGCAGCGGGCGCCTGCCGCCCCCGCCCCCTGCTGCCGCCGCGCCCGCGCTCGCCGCGGCGCCACCAGCCAAGTTCCCGGCGAGCGGGGGAGGGGCGAGGGGGGCGCTCGCTCCCGCCTCTCGGCTGCCGGAGCGCGCCCCCCTCCGGGCTGGGGTGCGCGCAGGCGCTCTCCCGGCGGGCCCGAGGGCGCGCGTGCTCCGGGCCGGGCAAGGACAAAGCGTCGGCGCGGGGCAGCCCCGCGGGGGGGGAGGGCGCCCTGGCCCGGCCGGCGGCCGCTGGGCGCGCGGCGGGGCCCGGCTGGGGTAGCGCCGCCCCCAACGGCCGGACCTGGGCCCGCCGGGTGTCCCCTCCCCCCCCCCCCCCCCCGCGGTCTGTGGGCCGGGTGCCACCCGCGGCCTGGCCCCGGGCCCTGGGCCGCGCGGTGCAGGGGGGCTGTGCCCCCAAAGCGGGGGGTGTGGGGCCGAGCCCCCAGCAGGCCCGTTGCTGGGCCCTGGGCTGCAGCATGTGGTGGGGCTGTGCCCCCAAAGCGGGGGGCGCGGGGCTGAGCCCCCAGCAGGCCCGTCACCTGGCCCCGCGCACATCGGCCGCCACGCCGGCTCTCGCACCCCGTGTCCGGCTTCACCGGGCTGCAGCGTGCCAGCCATGAGCTCCGGAGCGGGTTTGGCAGTGCAGAAAACAAGCGGTTCGTTGCCTTCCCATTACCTCCCTTTGCTTTTCCACCTCCAGGAATCCCTTAGCGCATCTCGGTACAGAAAACTCCTTTTGGGCACATTGGCTCTGTAGGAGCCAGAACTTTTAAGCGGGACGCCCTGCGTTTTGCCATGAGGATTTGTACACAGACGGGGCCTTCCCGCCTGGAAGCAGCGCCGTCCTCGGGGTGCGCTGATGCAGCGGCTTGAGGAGGCCAGACGCACCGGGAGTGCCTGTGTCACGAGCGGCGCGCGGTGTCCGTGCCGCAGCGGCAGCGGTACCGTGCAGCCGAGCTGCTTGTAGTAGGGGTGTTCTGCATCACAGGCAGTATTTTGAATTGTTCCATAAATATTTTGAATTGTTCCATAAACAGCCCACATGCCAAATTCTGAATTTTTTTGAAGAGGAAAGGGGAGAATAGGTAGCAATCACAATAGGTGTCAGTGGGAAGATCATTTCACAAGGAAGACAGTATAGGGTGGAGACTGAACTTCTCTTCTGGCCTGTCACGAGTGTGCTGTTTTGGTGTGTACGTGAACAGCTTTTCACACTACACGTTCAGAGTACTCAGTGTGGTAAAAGCAAGCCAAGAATTGAAATAATATAAATATTCCAAACTTACCAAAGTGTCTGATCATACTGATAATAAAATCCACTTGTAAAAGATTTATCCTATTTGTGAAAGCTAGACGAGGTTGTGTATAACCAGCTTCAGCAGAGGAGGAATTAACAATTATTGTAAATGTTTGTGCAAAGACAAAAGGCAGCAATTGATGTGAAATCTCTGGTGAGCATTGCTGTCCAACACAAGGGCTTTCACCTCAATGGCTTTTACCTCAAGGGCTTTCATTATCAACAGCCTAATGACTTAAAACTACTGTATTTTCTTAGGTTTAGTAGGATCAAGGGGTCAGAGAGTGTATATTGTGCTCTGGAGGGAATAAACAATCAGTGTGTCAGGGATGACAGTTTTCTGGGTAGCTGAAGTTAGCTCAGCTGAAAAGTATGCTAAAGATTTGGTGAGAGAGTTGAATGATGTGATGTGGAGAAATACTGGAGGTTTGTTTGTTAAAGTGGGCTATAGAGAATTCCCAGCTCACCACTACAGGCAATTTGCCCCTGAGGTATGCTGTAGAAAATTCCTAGAATAAACACTATCTGGCATGATGAGCAATCTGGGCATAATTAGTAAAAGAGAAGCATGGCAATATCAAAAATCTATCAGTCAGCACTGGGAGCTTTTTTTTTTGCTAGTCTGTTGCTGATGCTTAAGGTGAGACTTGCTGGAGCTTTGAAAGTTTAAAAAGTGTTTAAATTTTTATTTCATTTCAGGTGATTAACACAGGCATCCGAAAAAAACATGAGTAGCAGGGCATGTGTCTGCAGAGTGAGTGTAAGTAGACTGGTTGAGGGTTGCTCACCACATCAGCTATTATGCGTTGGTTTCTGTGTGGCTTTTAGGACACAAAATAAAAGTAAACAAAGCCCATTTAACAGAGGTTAATTGAAAAGCCAGTCTAGAATTTATTTTTTCTCAGCCTTTTGTACTTTACTAAAGCAACTTGTGGCTATAACAGATGTTTATTTGAATGAATATTCATTCATTTGACATCAAGTCTCAAAGGTTGTAAGTTATAAAGTTATATAGTTATAAAGCCATATATCATATCTTTGTGACTTTTCATATCCCTTGCAATTTTACATCAGTGTAATTTTAACTGATGTACCTATCATAAATGCTCTTCCGCTGCCAATTTATTGGATCACTTGAACTGTGAAAATGCAGTCGGTACGGTGAAGTGCAGAGCCTTCCTAAGGATCATCTAGACTTGCCGGAGCGGGAGTTCTGGGCTCTCAGGAATGCGTGAGGCCTGCATTTTTTCCCGCAATCAATGGCCTCTGTTTTTATTGCAGACCTTCCTCTCAAAGGCTGTTGGTGCTTTTTTCAGAAGCCACCTGTCTCTTTGGGTATGTCTCCATCCCTGTTTTGTCAGAGCACAGGTATGAGGGTATTGTCAATATATGGAGGCCTAACAACTGCTTTGGGCTGCACAGACATCTGATAATATTTCTCTAGGTTTAGGAATTCACAGTTCAGTCTCCTCCATCTGACATGAAATGCTGTGATAACGAACAACTCAATGCATGGTGCTAGAACTAGAGCAAAAGGCACTTTCCGCTTCTTGCAAGAAAACTGTGAGATGGAAAAATCATTGTTTGATCTCCTTGCCCCTAACATTTTAAGGGTGTGGAGATGGTAAAATAAGGCCAGTGTACATTTTTCATGATTAGGATCAGCTCAGTTGAAAATACTACTTAATGTTTACAGTCATATACTATATCTTCTTTATCACAAACTCATTGTTTCCTGACAGTAAATATATCTACACCTAGCAATGCATCTTTCTGTCCTAGGTATGTTTCTATACCAGACTCTGTCTTTAAAGCACCTGTTGGAATTCTGCTAATGGTACAGCTAGACATGCACGAACTGCAGAGTTAGGAAATGAAGGAAATACTGTTTTAAGAGTAGATGTGATGTGATAAAATTTAGATTGTGCTTTATTATTAATTAGTGTCATGGCAGCAACTAGTGGCCCTTGTAAGGTAGATCCCATACAGATATCTGGTGAATCTTTTCCCCAGATAATTTACAATGTAAACAGAGAAACCTTGAAAAGTATATTAGGCAAAACCCTTGGGCCAGAAAGAGATATAGTGACTTACACAGGGGAGTGCAGGAAGCCTGTCACAGAGCCAGTAATTACAGCTCATCCTGTTGTGCCTTAAACTTAAAATCACTGCCATAAAGAGGATTATTGTTACATTGTGATGCTATAGGTTTGTTTGGAGTTATGGATGAAAAATAAACCCCTAAATACAATGTTCCTACTATTTTTCTGTTAATTTGTATCTTCAAGAATTTACAAGAAAATTAGAGGTATTTTTTTGTCCACAAACTGAGAAGTAAAGTAAGCATGGCAGTGGGCAGGAACCAACTGTTAGGAAACCACCTCCCTTTCTCTTTGTCAGCTGGTGTTTAGCCCATCTGTTGGTTTTTTTATTGCCACCTTACAAATCCTGGCACGGGAATATGGTGGAGGAAGGGGCGGGGCGGGGGGAAGAGATGAAGGCATGAGCCAGAACACTGCTGTGCTTCAGTTGTTCATGTTCGGAGAACGACTTTTTGGAAATGTTTTAGCTCAGCAATAATCCTGCGACTGCTCTAGTGTGTGCTGTCATGAGGCCTAGAATTTGGGATGCTTAAAGGAGTTTTCAAGATAGCTTTACTTTCTTTGGATCCCTATGTGCTTGAATAAAGCCTGGAAGAAAAGTATTTGGCCAACTGTATTTTAACATAGGGATCAGCTAGGTAGCCAGGGTACTGTATAACGCTGAACACTGTAGTGTCTAAATCCATAGAAGAATAATTAAAGTATGTTAAAGCACTACAGACATTAATTATGCTTCATAATAATCCTATGAGGTAGATATTAAGTTGTACTGTATGGTATGTATTGCATTTAATAGACATTTTATACACACTGGAAGACTAAATGGTCAGTTTGGTGCTAGCTTTTGTTAGGCAGGTTAGCTTTAAGCACCTAAAAACGCATCAGATAAGTGCATGTTTTTGGAACACACAGTTATGTAAAAAAGGTTTTTATTTCAGTGTTCACACAGAGTTCCTGTATTCTGCTGTGTAAATTCTTTCCTCGTGTGTGGATTATTGATGCAAGGAAGAAACATTATAGCCCCTTTGGAGTTCCTATATTCCTATAATCATTCATATGAATCCATTGTCTGTGCATGACAAATAAGTATCAGTGCTTAAAAAATACATAATTTTTTGTTGAAAGCAGCTTGTATTATTCAGCTTTTAGCCTTTGTAATTATCATTTTACTTGGAATGCTGTAAGAAAAGGTAGATAAACTAAAGAGAGCATCTTCAGGTGGGATTGGTGTGTCAGTTGGACAATAGTAATTTATACTTCCTAAGGGCTTTTCCCTCTTTACACGTAAACATCATTTTAGTGAGTATTCATCTGCAAGCAATATCATGAAGACAATTTCTGCTTTCTTTCTTGAAATTTTAATGGAAAAAATGGCCTTGATGTATTTTAATTGGTAGTTTTGGTTTGCTTTAACACAGACTGAATTTTTAGTGCAGAATCATAAATGTTTGACTGTGGGAGAATATAATGCAAATACTGGCAGACCTTTCTCTGTAGCAAAGTGTGTGAATGATAGATCCATAACCAACTTCATAAACTCCAGAAAACTATTTTTCAGTGTATATTCAACAGTATAGTATGTAAATCATAAGCTAGGGATAACTTGACTCTACAAATATAGTATACCAATATACAAATATAATATACCAATATACAAATAAAACCCTATCAGACCGGCATTCTCAAAAAGCTGGCAGTGTGAGAGTGCTGAAGACCCTGTGGCCCTTTTCAGCACAAAGGACATCATAAAATAAAGTTATAATTCTCAGCGTGTGATATTCTGCAGTGAACCTTTTAGCTGTTGCAGCAAATAACATTGAAGGTCTATTAAATTTCTCATTTCCCTGTTACAAATAGAGATACTCCACTTCAAGCCATCTCAGATTAAATTATCTGTAAGTATATACACAAGCATATGTACTAGTACTATCTACAGACTGCTTAGATTGGAAACCTTTGGCTCCAAAAGACCAGCCTCTACTGTTTGGGTGAAAGGAGAAAGTTAATAGGCTAGTAGTAATAGAACTAATACCCTCTTTCATGCCAGCTAGAAGAAGGCAAGATAATTACAAAGTCAAACTCATTTGACCAACTTGAGGTCAGAAGGAAGCTTGCCCATGGGGCAGGGAATTATTCATAAGCTCATTGATGTTTTTTAAACAAAAAGATTAAAATGTACGTGACTGAATTGGTCCATCCTGAGGGTGTCTTTTAAAAAATGGATCCTGAATGGCTCCTTACTGCTTTAGTCTGGCTAACATATTTCTCTGAGATTAGGTGGGAAAAGATTTCCTTCAGCACCTTTAGGGCTGGTGACAGTTGGCACAAACAACTTTGTCTGGTTTACATGATCAGCGGCTCAACACATTGACCCCTTAACAGGCTCTCCAGTCCCTGGTTTCTGAATTCCCATCAGAGGAAGGAACCAGTCAGCATTTTAAATAACCTTACAGATCCCTGAGAACAGTCAGAGCCTTTTCTGGTGAGTCACAACGCATCACATTTACCTGCCTGGAAAGCCCATGATGCTTTTGAATGCACTTTAATTAAAGGGTAAGGCCCATACATATTTTCCCTTTATCATGTCTGCACTGGATAAGAGGCCAGCTTGGCTGATTGCCTCCACTACAATAAAGAAAAAGTATCTTTTTTTAGAGTATAAAGATTGGGATTACCAAAAACTGCAGTGAAATAGCCCTGTGGCGTCTTACTTTTTGACTAGGAACGTAACCATCTGCAATTATCCGCCCCCTTCCTGCTCTAGGAGCCCTAACCTCCCACAAAGGGACAGGAAAGACAGGTCTGAGCCGTATCATGATAAATCAGCATTGCAAACTGGGCATGGCTGATCTGCCACAGCCTGGACTCCTGAGCTCCCTGGGCAGTCTCTGCAATAGGAAAAGGTGTCACAGCTCCCAGCTGTCTTTCTGGTGCCCCTGCCAGTGGAAGCTCTTCCCATAGCAGCAATGGCAGGCGCAAACGTGAGCCAGGAATGAGTTCCCTTATTATGGTGATGGGGCCGAGAATGGGGGACGGCACTGGCCGAAGAGCTTCCACATACTTTTTTCTGTCACCTCCACTGCTGGAGCAGTCACATCCAAGCAGAGAGCCTGGGATGGTGCTATCTTTAATCGTAGCTAAAACCATCAGAGATGGTTAAGCCAGAACTTAGAGATACACTGGAAAAACTCAAGGATAAGAGTAGATTGAACCCTACAGGGTGGAGGAAGGTTCACGTTTGTCATTGAGTACGTTGTAAGGTTACTTTGAAGTTTGCGAGTGGCAAAATGGTGCAGACTGAAATGAGCTGTTCTCAGTGGCATGTTCATTCTTTATCACCCCCATCTGTGTGTTGTCAAGATGTGACTGTCTTCAAGTAGCTCCTTTAGTAACATCAGCTAGAAATGCTTGTTCAGGGAAGGAGCTGTGATTAGCAGTTGGGAGGTCAGTCTGATTTTTCTCCTGTCCCACGGATTCTACAGTAGACTCTGCTTTCAACCTTTGATTCTTTTTATAATGAGCCGATCTATTTTACACTTACTCTGAGCAAAGTACTGCTTCCAAGTGAGAACTGAGCCAGGTTCCCTCTGGTCTGGTGACTCCTAGGCTGGCCAGGCAGCAGCTGATAGATGAGCGTCCTTCCCAGCCAGCCCCGAGCAGCGTCTCTGCTGCATCCCCCAAAGAATGAGATCAAGGGTGTTCTCCACACCCCTGCAGAGCACAGCTGGACTGCCAAGTGTACTTATCCCTCAGGTTGTTTTGTCTCAAAGACCCACAGTGCCTGTTCCCTACTCTTCACTTGTATGTCAGTAGATTGAATGCTGTGTGTTTTCCAGTGCAGTAATCCCAGCTGCTGCTAGAGCCCTACTTCATAATGCAGTGTGCCACTGCAGTGCATGCTTCTTCTTATAATGTTTAATAAATATGTAAATTAGCCTGCTTTATCTGTTCAGGTAGGAGAGTTGTATGACTGCACTTTCATATCACCAAATACGCTGTTCGTGAGGACGTTACAGTGTGGAGGCGTGGTGGCTTGAGGTGGAAGTTTGAAATATAATTAGCACAACGGAAGTGTCAGTTAAAGTCCAACTTTAAAGTATTTTAGTGTTCCAGCCTGACTTAAACCGAAATGGTGCACCTGTGCTCTAAGCAACACTGGTGAGGAAAACTAGGAAAAGCAAGCTTAACTCAAGCCACCTTTATTTGCATCAGTCTAACTATAGCATTGCCTATTCATATTTGAATTTCTAACAGTTATCTTTTACTTCCTCTTTACTATGTTCTCACTAATGTTTAACATGAATATTAATATACCATGTTTTTAAGAGTATTTTTTGGTTAAATAAAAATAAATGAGACTGTACTATGCCAGAACAAATAAGAACGTGGTGCTAACTTCAAAACAGCAGAAAAAAATATGTCAATGAAGCTGCTTCCACACATCTAACATCAAAAGATTACTTCACTTTGTACTGTATCCATGATCTTAAAAGGCACAAAAAAAAAAAAAAAAAAAAAAAAAAAAAGAACCTCTCAGGGGTATTCTTATTCCTAAGTTACTTTAAGTTGTTTTAATTAATTTGCTAAATGGAGATCATCATTCCTGAGGTCTGCTTATTTTTGTCCCTGTTTCAACTGTGTGTGAGAATGAACTTTTGGCCTTTGCTGTCAGGCTGATCATGATTTTAAATAGTAATTTCCTTGCTAGTAGACTGTATTAATCCTACTAGTGGAAAAAGGAAATTATGAGATATGAAATTTCTTGGCCAGTAGAATCAAAAATGTAATTTAGGGTTGAACTGGGACACAGGTATGCAAGGTTGAGTGTCTAAATCCTAGCTCAAGCACGTAATCAGGTGGCCAGATTGTTTACAAAAAAAGCCAGTAACTCCCGTCAGTATTTTACATTGAATCCACCCGGATATCCATCTATGTTGGATATAAGAATGTGATTTTACGCATTCTTATGTCCATTATAGATATCTGACATACTGATGTGGTACTTTCCTATCTCAGCATCAAACCAAGCATAAAAGAGATGTAGAACTAAAGTGGTTCCACTAGTTTGAATTGGTTAAACATATCCATTTAATAATGGACATTTTGCAACGTGCATTTTATGTCTCCAGGGTACATTTTTTCCTATTTAATTAGCTTTCTTAAACTTACTTTGAAATAGTATGGTGCCTAATATAATTCTGGCTGAAATGCTTGTGTGATACTTTTTTCTATAAAGAAATATTTTTTTCTATAAAGAAATACAGTGACACTAAGATTTATTTCCTCAAATTAATAGTTATTAAACTTTGGCAACATGGATAAGTGACTCAGAATGTGTGGAATCCTGAAGCCAACAAAAAACTCTAACAATACTTTATTTTTCTTTGGTTTCTTGTGCCAAGGAAGCAGTCTGTACATTCCCAGATCTATCTTTGTCAGAATCCTGTTCACCAAGTAGGCACGTATGTGAAAAGAGAACTTGCAAAGTTCAGATCAACTTCTTTTCTTTGCATTGTTGCTTAGCAGTTAATATGCAATTAATGGGATCATTCTGAAAAAGCACAGTTTTTACAAGTAATGTCCAGCAGAAGAGAAAACGTCTTTATGCTAGGACTCAGGGCTAGGAGTTGATAAGTTACGTTTCTACTCCTGGAAGAAAAAGGAAATTGAGAAACAAGTGTTCAGATATAAAGATCTCCATTAGCATTGTCCTTTACTACATGTTGAGGTAAAAATGTCACTGAGCTGATTAAATATACCATCGTCTTGAATAATTATAGGTAAATTGATTATGTTGGTTTCTTTTTTTATGATTTTAACAGAAAACTTATGCTGTTCAGTGTAAGATCAAAAACTGTTTAATTTTGACCTCAGGACTGATTTAGAGCTTCACCCTAACCTGCATTAACAAAACCAGATCGGGTGATGCCAAGTAGTCAAACTCAGTCCACTGGGCTGTTCAAAACAGCAGGGAGGGTAGATATGCTGTACTATTCAGCCACAAATGCAAAAGTGGTAGTTAGTTTCATTTGAATGTATCAGCCCTCAAGCCAGCTCTCAGATCTCCCCACAGGAAAGAGTTCCTGAGGTAGGTGCTTGTACAGTTTGCATGCTGGTGAAGCTCATTTCCTAAGCCACTTCAGTATTCATGCAGACTGGGCTCAGACATTCCCAGATCTTCTCCCATCCGTCACATGATTGTCATTCAGGTAATCAGCTTGGCACAGGTTGGTCACATCACAAACTCAATTACAAACATAGGTGTGGCATGGAAAATAATATTGCTCACCTATCCTGGTGCGCCTGCCCTTCAGACAAGAACTTTCATCGCAGATACCTTAAAGTATCCACTACAGAGAAAATCCACCTGGATTTTCTGAGAACATGAGATCTCCTAAAGGCCACTACCACTTGTAGGTTCATTTTGTTCTTCACACTGTCGTCTTGGCTCACCTCCATTCTCTAACAGTGCTGGCACACGAAACAGGAATAAAGAAATTTGGGACATAGTTTTCAGGTAATATAATTGTTACAGATAAACTCTGTCACTGAGATTTCCACAGTCCTAAATCCTGCTCTCTCTAATATTTTGGGGCTGAGATTAATTTCTGACACTGTGTTGAAGAGAGTGAACTGTGCAAAAAGGGCTGTACTGTAAGGAAACAGGAACATACTTACCAGAACAGGTCAACTACCCCCAGGGGCAGCAATCATGCAGCAGGCACAGGACTTAATAAGCTGCAAAGATGTCAGCAGATTTCTGGAAAAAGGCACTCCCTAGAAGTGCAGATGGGACTAGTGCCTGCTTGTGCTCTGGGGTGGTGCCCGTCCGCTTCTGTTCCAAGATGCTCCACCACCTGGCAAGGCAGCTTGGAAACACTGTCAGGGCCACATCTAAAGAAGAGAGCCTGTGTTTTGTTCAGGAGTGTGCCTGAGTTAGACAAGTTGTCCTAAAAGCATTTCCACGTGCAAGAAGCCTTCCAAATAACAAATAAACAGTTTTTCTGTCATATGACTAGAAGGGGGATGTTTTTATTTTTTCTTCAAGTGTACCTATGTACTAATATATACCTTGCTGCCTCAGATCTAAGAGATTTGCTTCCATCTCTAGGCCGGCCCTCCATAGAATTAGGGTCAGTTTCAGAGCATCATTATTAATTTTAAAAGCTTTGTCTTGTAAGTCACTACCTAGAGCAGCTGATTTTCATTCAATGTTTTCTTCTGCCGTCTACTTTACTTTAGGAACAGTGTTTCTCCTAACCTCAAGGGTAAGTCTCATGACAGTAGAAGACAAGGCTTTCTTGGCAACAAAGACTTTCAAACCCCTTGCTGAAACAGATAAGAATGATCACAGATTTCATAGCCTTCGGGGTAAAGTATAACATGTTATTTTAGCCCCACTATCCCTGTCACCTACACAGTGTAAAACAGCAATGACAAAAAGAGGAAAGCAGAAAATGTGAGAGAGAAGAGTGAGAAGAGGAAATAAGTTAGATAAATGCTGTCCGGGGAAAGGAAAGACAGCATTAAGACTTGTGGCCTGTTGTAGTTTTGGTTATTAATTCTTGAAAGATCATATGTGGTGAGAAAGGGCAGCAGAGATTGACAGATGAGATAGATAGCATTGCTACACTGTCAGCCCAGCAGTCACAGGCCTGGTCTGTGTCTGAGTTTCCTCATCTGTAAAATGAGAATTGTTCTTACTTACGTTTCAGGGTGCTAGGAAGCATTAATTTGTGTTTATTGTAAAACTCTTTGAGATCAATAGTTGGAAATACAGAATAACCTGTGTCTTCTGGGCTGTCTTTTGCATCTCATTGTATTCTAGCCAAGTTCATTTAAAAGGCAGGTACTGCCAGTTCAGAGTTTCTTGGAAAATGATCAACTTAAAAAATGAGAGGAAGCAAAGGTTGTGGTGAAACACGTCTCTAATTTTAAAGCAAAGGAGCGCTGCTAATGCTCTCTCTGCCCTGTTTGCTGTGCTGCCTGCTCCCCACTTTCACATCAAGCACGAGCCGGCCTCAGACACCGCACCGGCTCCTCAGGGGAACATCCTCTGGAAACAAACTGACATTTTCTTCTGAAGGCAAAAGATCATTTCTTAACAGCAACTTAAAATGAGATGCCAACCTCAACTCTTCCCTCTGTACCACATACTTTTTGTACTGCCGTATGGGAGGATTGTTCGGCTGATCCTGTTGTAGGGAAGGTCAATCTGTGGCATTTCTTCCCCTGTAAGCTGACCTAGGAGGAGGTGCAAGAGAGAGGTGGAGAGGTCTCACTTCTCTAGGCTTAGGTGATCCAACCAAAACTGTAGTTCTTGTCCTCCTCTCTAGATATTGCCCTTTTCGCAGTTGTGCAGGATGCGGTCTGCACCACTCCTGTGGTTCTTCTGAACTGTACGGTGGGCATGGGCCATTCAAAAGAGGATCGTGTTTTAACTCATCTTCAGCACGACCCTCTGAGGCGCTTCTATTAGCACGATGAGTACCAGAGCCAATGAGACAGTCTGAGAATGTCAGAGAAGGATTAAAATCTTCCAGTTGCATTGCTGGGTTTTAAATTTACTTTCAACCCACAATAAATTACTAAGTAAAACCAAAAACTTTTTTCCTCCAAATCAGGTTAATTTTAATCTTTAAAATTGTTCCCATTTTTATAACATTTTCCAAACCAGTTAGAGTGTCACTGGCTATGTACTGTTACTCATTTTTAGTTATTCATTAGCTGTCATAGAGCTGTGTGACTCTTCTCACCATGACCTCTTTCCCAAGGCAATCCTGTAGCATGAGCCTTCTATTACTGAAGTTTGTCTTCCAATATCGTTCAAATATCTGTGCTGAACACCGCCTGATTCTTGCAGTTTATGGTATACAGCACTCTTTTTTTTTGCTTCCTCTGCTCCATCTTGGATATTATCAATAGCATCCAGAGCCTCTGGTCACTGCCATCTCTCGTGCTACCTAAAATATGTAGATTTTTCCCTTTTGCTGCTTCCATTGCTTGCATCATTCCTCTCTCTGCTCCAGCATTGATATTCTCCACAGGAGAGTTTTTCAAACTGTTGTCACAGCCCCCAACAAACTTTGAGTGGATCACAGGAGCTATGGCTTGTTTAGTCTCAGGAAGGAACAATGAACTACTTTGATGTGTTGGCAGTTTACACCTGTACCTGTTATATAAAGCTGTTTTTCACTTCCTTGCCTTGGACGGGCTGAGCAGATGCTGTTTATACCATTTCCTCAGAGAAGTGGAAGGACTGAGTGGATAACATCCCCTCTGAGATGCCCTCCTCTTTTTTCCCTGCATGATTTGCGTGAAGATGAATGAATTTGTGCTCGCAAATAATTTGAGACGATGTCTTCCAGAGGGACGAGTTGTCAAGTGATGTCAGTCTTTTCTCCCCAGCAAGGCAATTTTATTTTCCACGCTCTCCTTCCTTCTCCTCTTCTCCATTTATTCCTCCTGCTCTCCTCTGATTTTCTCTCTTGTCTTTATCCCTCCTCAGATTCATCTGTTTTCATCCCTGTAACTTCTCATTTGGCATGCCGGCCACCCACCTCACTGCCTCACTTGACCTTTCATTCTAGATCAGGTCTTCCCATTCTTTGAATTCCTGCTTGTCCAGTCTTGTCACCTGTCACCCTAGAAAAATAACTGTTCTTAGTGTTTCCTTCATCCTGTTTTAGGCCTGGTTTCTTGATGGAGCAAAATTTTTGTGATTATACTGTATGAGTGCATACCCTTACCCTTTACCCTGAATAACTTGCTAAATCTTTGGCAACGTTTGGCAGAGGAGTAGAATTATATAAAGTTTCCTAGAAGAAGAGAAGAAAGAACAGAAGAAAAAGAGTTTATGTCCACCCTTAAAGGAAAGAATGTAGTGTGATCTCATTCTTACTGAGCAATAGAAAATCTGCACAGAGGACTGTGGAATGCTCATTGTATTAGATACTACATCATTAGAGGTTATATTATTACAGCTTTAATCTGGGTTTCTTTTATCTGTGGATTCTCAAGGTACAAATTCTCATTTCTCACAGTTGCAGCCTTCAAATTATTTCTTTCCTGTGTTTATTCTCTGCTGTCCAGTAACAGGTGAACTTGTAGTATTTTGTTAATATTATTCAGTAACAAAGCCAATCAATCATAATATACAACTCCAATGGAAAACAGATTCTCACATAGATCCTCATGGATTCTGATATTCACAGACCTACTATTTTCTGATACTTTGTTTTTAATCTACTGTCTGTTCATTGTTTAGATCATAAACATTTCGGGTAGGGATCATCTCTGATTTCTTGATGACTATATTGTATTGTAATAAAATAGCAAGCAATGATTATAGTTAGACAAATTGCTCCCATAGCTTTTAAACATTTGTGTTTGTTAAGTGTATTTTGGGGATATTAAAGAAAATGCATGCATTCAGTTGCCCTGTCTGTAGGCAGTGGTAATTGAAGCCTCCTTAACACATACTTGGAATATTTCAATCTTAGCTTGGTACTATGGAATTCTTAATACAGTCTTTTTTCAGAAATACAGAACTTATGAGTATGAAACAGACTGTAAGAAATAATGAGCAAACATAAGTAATAGCATCCTCATTGAAATCAAAGCAGAAAATAGCTAAATCATCTGAAAAGCAATAAATTACAGTGAAGTACCTGTGCAGTGTATAATGATGAGTACTAGCTGTGGTCTGCAGTAGAATGGAATTGTCTTGTATCAGGCAAGCCCAGGTTGTATGGGAATGGCAGGAAATCACTCTTGGACAGAAATAGGAAATCAGAAAATATCTGCTTGTTGTTGTAAAGAACATTTTCTGCAGTTATTCCTGGAGGAATCCTGGCACACATCTGTAACCTACCCTCTTTTATCCTGAATTCTATAAGGCTAATGAATATAGAGACACATTTTCACCAGGAAAAAAAAAAAAAAGGTATACGAGAAAATCTGGAAATAGTTCTTAGTTGGATTTAGTGACAGTTAAAGATAGATTTGAGTAAGAGTGGTAAAATTCTTGCATCCTGTTCAGTCTGTTGTATACTCTGTGTCCTGTGTGTAATCAATCATTTACAGTTGTGCAGTGTCATGATTCTTATTTGGTGCACTGGGATAAATAATACACAAGCTACAGGGGAATGGTAAATAAATGGCTTTCTTTATTTACTTATTATCTTTATTCTCCACCTAGAATATGTTAAACATGTTTCAGAGACCTGAGTTGGTTGCAAGTGTGAGTAGGTTTTCAGTAGCAACAGCAGATACCTTAGTTGAAGGTGCAAAGAAAAGGAAGAAACAAAAATGTTTTAATTCCAGTGCACCATTTTCATGCTTCAGCATGTCCCCTAGGAGTCATATAAGTGATAAATGAGCACTTTTGACAACAAACACGTTTCTATATCACCTTCTCAGTAAGTCACCAGTTAACAAATTTAATTGCTAGCCATTCTCTGTTGTTTGTGTGTGTTTGATTATGTATCTGAAACAACATGACTTTGATATTTTACCAAAAAACAGAAGATCTGCAAAACTTCTTTTCATGGACAGGTTTGCAGGAGAGAAGGCTTCAGTAGATCCTGAGCCAGGGAAAATGCAATATATTCTGATACAGGGTTAACTAAGTGATTGATGTAGTTGATTGCAAATATAGCCAGTTTGTTTATACACACCCTCCACGTTGTCAGCCACCAACTTCAGTCAATAGATTGCTTTTCCCTTGAGAATTCTCTTTCTATGGAAAAAGCTGTATGAAATGTTTTGTGTGGAAAATTAAACCACAGTTGGTTACTGGTTTTTGCTCCCAGCTGACTTCAATGAGAGCTGAATCGCTAGCCATTTCATTTTAGCAAGGAAGCACAGGTAGTGATGATGCTGTCACCAATTCTGCACCCCCATACGCAACACCAATGCACAGAAGTCGCATCGTAAAGGAATTGTTGGGGATCCCAAGGTGGCTGGTACTGCCTGTCGTCTTGCCACACTGCTGATAGCACTTAAACCAGCTGTTGTTATTGTGGGAAAGAAATGAGGAAGCTCATTTGAAACTGGTACAAAATCCAGAAGGACTCAATGCAGACAGTTTAAGTAGCTGATTTCCGTGGAGTTGCAATTGCACTGCAGCGAGTTTAGATCTGGGTACAAATTCTTTGCCAGCAGCTTTTATGTTTTTCCAAATTCTCTCATGCACTGTGTGTCATTGGTGTCTCGTGCTTTGTCAGTTTTGATGATTCTAAATTGCCAAATTGCCTGAATACAGACACGTAGCTCTGTCTCTGGGATGTTCTAGCTTCTTTATTTTTCCTAACTATATTAAAAATGTTGCATGCTGTTATCACCCCTTTGGACTACTGAGACAATGAATGAATTTAGACCTTCAGCTACAACAACATCGATACCCTTATTAAAAATGAGATTGTGATCACTACTTCCCATATTCCTCCTACACTGATGTCTTTGATCACATCCTCTCTATCCCAGCCAAGTCTACCTTATTCTTTTCTTTAAGGACTGATGTGCAAATTGAGCTCATTGTTTCTGATGTAAAAACTTACTTCACTCAGTCCATTTCCGAAATCTTTTCTGGTCTGCAACTGAGCAGTTGCTGGCAGGTGTGTTCTCTGCATTTCTTATGCATTGTTTGTTGTGTTTAATCAGTATCCAGAGATATAAAATAAGGCTACAAAAACCAGAAAATATTTGACCCATTAGATGTGGTTAGCTGTTCCTTAAGAAAAAAGTCAAGTGTTATGATAAATGACTTGCTTCACAAGGAAGAAACCTAATCTTTCAGTTAGTGTATTTTCCCTATGTGTTTCTTCTGATTATACCAGAAACAGCTGTGTTTCTCTAACCTTTGGAAATGCAAAATTTCTAACTTGCCTAAAATGGGAATCACACACACAGAATCACACAGAATGAGTTGAGGTTGGGAGGGACCTCTGGAGATCATCTAGTCCAACCCCCCTGCTCAAGCAGGGTCACCTAGAGCACATTGCACAGGATTGTGTCTAGGCGGGTTTTGAATATCTCCAGAGAAGGAGACTCCACAACCTCTCTGGGAAACCAAGATTTTCTGTTAATGAATGCTAAGAAAGTCGCATCTTTGCTGGGTGCATTCTGTAGGAATCAAGGAACTTGTGCCTTAAGAATTTTTCAAGGAAATATTTGAAAATATTCTAGTCGTTAGGGTCTGTTCGTGTGTACCTGCTGTTTATAAGGGACTTTTTTGTAGGTTGCTCAGTGCATATGGAAAAGAAGTTTTTTGTTTTGTGAATAGAAAGTGTTCTTTTGCAATTGTTCCTTCAGCCTCCAATTTATTTTCTACAGAAATAGACATATTTCATAAAAAATGCTTTTGTGAAATATATGGTATCCTATACAGAACTGAAAAAATGAGTAGTAGCAAATGAGATTTCATTGAAATCTGAACTTTTTCCCCAGTGGAATGTGTTTATTTCAACTAAAGGTTCACTAGTGAAAATATAAACTGCCTGTCCTTACAGAGTAGCACACTGAGGAGTGATGATGTAGCTTCACAAGTCACCACATCATCATTCACACATCATCTACTGGACATAGTACTTCATCTTCAGGCGATAAACTCAGTATAAATGCAGGAGGAGAGATATATGCTAGGCATCAGGGAAAACTTGCTAGCTGTAAGCATACTGCAACAGTGGGCTAGGTGATCTTTTGAGACTGGAATCACTGAAGATTTTTGAGAACAGGTTAGACAAAATATCCATTGGAAATGGCTTAATCCTGTTCTGGAATAGGGAGATCAATTCCTGTAATTCCAATCACGGTTGTCTCCTCATGACCAGAACAGAATGATTCAACATTGGCTCAGAAATGAAAAATTTGAGGCATTTGCATTCTGTGGGAAATTTTGACTTTTCTCTTTTAACTAGAAATGAAAACACATGTCAACTGTGAGAATGTCTGGCTTGTTTCACAGTCTTCTGGGGACACTTGTGTTAAGAAGAAATCAGAGGACTTAGAGTATTTTGCTTTGCCTCGAGGGTCTCTTCACAGTTGAAGGAATAGAAGAAAGCTGCTGCACAAGTCTAGCTTCCCCCAAGAGGAGTGTGGCTCTCAAATGCCAGAGAGGAAGACCTGGTTCACTCTGTGGCCAAGAAGAGCTACAGAGCTGATGCATGGACCTTGCACACAGCTCCACAGGTGAAAATTGTGGTTACTTTTGAGTGAAAACAGCCTGTTGAAGGGAAAACTTCTCAAGGACAGATTTATGGGCCTTCTTGTCATCTATGCTGCATTTCTGCCAAAGAGTAAATCTGGTCCTATGTTAGCATAAGGTATTGTACACACAAGTGGAGAAACAGTTTCCCAAAATAACCTTAGCTTGTGCTTATTTCCTGCTTTGTATTGCTGTGTATGCTGCTTACTATAATGGTTTAATGTGTGCACTGTTTAGTATGTTAATCTCTGTGCTCAGGGCAGCATTACAGGTGTTGGGATTATCATAATTTTTATTTTCTGACTTGGGTTTGTATAAACTTGCAGCCATACACATGACATCAACATTTTCTGCCCTCCTTTTCTTTTTCACTGAACAGTGCCTGGCCTTCTGAACATATTTATTAATGCAAGAACTATAATGTCTGTACACCGTGATTCATCAAGTATAACAATTCCCCCCCCCAAAAAAACAACTTTTCAAAAGTTTTTGCTATTAAGTTGGCAAAAGACCTGAAATATTTTAGCTGAGCCAGTGAGTGTTTTAAGCATTTTCAAAAGCTTTAAAAGTTGCAAGCACCTGGGAAGAAAGGTTTAGAAAATGTCTTCTCAACCATAACTATAGTGTTGCCATAGCAATGCTATAATAGTGCCTTATTAATAGCAAGGTACTTAAATATGCCTTAAAAAATCTGTGCAAATTTGTGCAATAATTTTATGATGCCAAATCTGGTAACAAGCGTAAGAATCTGAAGACACTAGCCCTTTTGTTTTGGGGGGCTTTAATCTAGCATGGAATAATGTCGTACAGCAGAGAAAGTTTTGTAGATAATAGAAAAGGATAATTCTGTCTTTGGCTCCTGCTTACATGCAGGAATTTGCACAAGTTATATTCCCTGCACTGTACATCCTGTGCTGTGCACAATGTTCCTTAAATCATTTCTCTAATTTTTGCTTGGCTGTGTACCCCTGTTAGAATTTTGACTGCAAAGTGATCTGTTACCGCTGTGCCTTGTTCATTTTTTTTTCTTTGAAATCCCAGCTGGATTCTGCTCCCTCCCAGTGGATTAGAGGCTGTGACCTGGGATTTGAATCGAACCTACTGGTCTAACGCAATGGCGTTCCACTGACTTTGGCTGAAGGATCTATTTGTCTTCTCCATAGCATATAATAATGAACAACAATAGGTAAGATGTGACACTGCATAAGAAGTTAGTAAATTTTCATACTCTTCAAAAAAACCTGCTGAATGTCCACCATTGCTCTGAAGTCATGTCCTTTAGGAGGGAAAAGGTCACCAGAACAACAGTTTGTCATTTGGCCTTAGAAACACTTAACTCCATCATCCACAAGGTTTTTATTCATAGCAGCTCTGGCAATCTTGATTTTTGCTGTCCTGGCAATTAGAATACGATACTTCATAAGCCAGCCTCCTTTTACAGGATTTTGATTACGACAGTATTGCATACTCATTAGTGGTTTGCCTGTAAGGGAATAAAGAAGAAAAAGTAGAAAAAAAGGAGAAAAACTGATGAAGTCATCACGGTCTGATTTTCACCCATTCATAAAGCTCACTGATGGAAGGAAATACCACTTTCTCATTCTCTCCTGAAAACAGGCAGTCCGAATGTTTATGATAGACACATTGAGGCTAGTTACTATTAAAAAAGTTAAGAAGTACTGAATAAGATAAATGTATTTAATTTTGTCTTGCAAGATTTCGCACATAAACCAGAAGATATTTAAATCTGTTCCATACAATAGGCCATGTTTCCAAAAATGTCCTTCTAACTGATCAGACTTCTTAAACATTGTTGTTTGTTTAATTTTATGCTGCAATCTTTCCACTACCTTTCTAAATGTTTTTGTTTAACGATTTGTCACTTAGCTTAAAATTCTTTCTCTCTCTGGCCAGGATATTTTCACATGGTTTCTGAAGATGATGATCACACATTACAAAACAAGCACTACTACTGTCTAGAATAACTGTTTTCATATTCATGGCTTTCAAGTTAAGATTTCAAATAATGATCAAAAACATTTAAGGTGTACATTTGTACCTTTGTGACTGAGGACTGGTAGAGGGAAGGACCAAGGATTTCTATCTGGCAAACACTAAATGTCTTTTATGGTAATCTTTGTCACTTATTCTTTAATTTCCCTGTAACACTTTTTTCACATTAAATATTCCTGGACTATTAGTAGATTCTGGTTCAGATAAAACTCCTACGACGGAAGGAATTGCTTTCCTGTTTTCGCAGATCCTTGTTCAGTTGTTTCTCTTCATCTTCTCTCTCTAATCTCTGTACAGTTTCTTCATTTTTGGTAGGCTGGTCTTTTTTCATAAAAGATGCTGGTTATATGTTCATTAGTTTTCATCAATTTTCTGCTGTCTTTAGGAGCCTCAATTATTTTAGCTTGTGGTGAGGTTCCGTTTGCCTCAGTTTGCCTAACTTTTTCAGAGTTGTATTCTGCAGCCTTGTGTATTTTATTTTTTTCATTAAGTCTTTTTATTATGCTCTTTTAGCTAATTTCCCCGTGGAGTTAAGTAATATTTCAGTTACTTTTTAATCCAAAGGTTAGTCACTACATTCCGTGTTATTTGTTCATTCCTCTGGGGACAATTTTCCTATTTCTCTATGATTTTTCTTTTTATTTTAAAATTCTGAGGATTACAGCTTAAAAAAAAAGTCTTTAATTATGGACTTAATTAATAAAGATTGTTGGGCATTCACTTTAATTTTATTAGTCCTGTCTTCCTCCATATTCACACAGTTTCTGAACATTTACTGAAATTTCAAAAATTTCAGAAGATAAAACTGTGCATCCAGAAATATATATTCAAAAGTTTATTTTTCTTTGGTGTTTCATTTCTCAGTTATGTGGACATTTTAAATAATACTACCGGGGTGGAAATTTTGGCTTGTGAGCTAAATGGTGAGTTTCATGCTGTGAACAGTTAATATGAACTGTTCGCAAACAATGCAAAGGATTGTGCTCTGCTAATATAGAAGCAATTTGGTGTATGCCTATGGATAGAGAAAATCTGTCCGCAGAAGATTCAAGAACAGGAAAAGACTAAACTTACAGTAAATCTTACTTGTAATGTATAATTTGACCCAATAAACATGAAAGCGAATTTTAGTTGACTTTTCTTCTGAGCCTTTTTGTCAGATTTAACAGTCAAGCTTCCAGTAATGACAACAAAGTGGATTTTATTTTAGAGCTAAGCCTTCATAAACCATTACCATTTGCACTGAGTGACTGTTCTATCCAGCTGCATCCTACATGTTCTTCACTCATGGTACATGCAATTCTTGTCCTTTAGTATAATTAACTGCTAATACAGTGTTATTTGAGCATCCTCTGCATTTTCCTTTCCAGTCACCATACAGCTATGTCCTCCAGCTGATTGACTATATGCAAGGATCTAATGCAGCCGAAACCGTGTGCCTAGACTGCACCAAGGACAGCAGAGTAGTGTAAAGCCTGCGTAGGAGGACTCTGTACCTCCTGTTGGCGTGACAACTGTAGTTGTTCCTCACTAGAGCACAAAAGTACTCTGATGCTACGTGGCCACAGGGACCCACTTCTCTCTCTCAAGGGAGGGTAGCATTCTGTATCTGCTTCTCCTTCCCTTAAAGAGTTGAATATGGGGACACCCTGGGATAAGCAGGCCATAAAGATATTTTCCCACTTACCTATGTGCTTCTATGGGGCCTAAATTTGTGACTGTATTTCCAGGGCAAATTTACTGAGGAAAACAGGATCAGAAAGATGATCACTTTCAAAGGCCAACTTGCCGAGATTCTAGCCTGCTCTGCAGCTTTATTTTTATGTAATTTGTTCTGTGACTGTCTAAAAATGCATTCAAGGGTATTTCTATAATTGGGAGACAACACTACAGGGAGCTATTTGGGAGCGGAAATGGAGTTTTCTAATAGCCAATGAAACACTCTTATATGCTGCAAAATGACTGAATTTATTATGCCACAAATTAAAAAGAAATGGTATATGTATTACAATTACTGTACTCAATATGAATGTTACTTTTTAGGTATCATAGCAATTATTATCTATTCTAGTAATTCTTTACATTAAAGAAAACCTACTGTCAGTAGCAATTTTGCATAGATAAACAAAATGTATTTGAAACCAAAAGCATTTGGCATCTAGAAAATTGCTGATTAGATAAGTATTTCTTTGTATAGGATAATGTTACCAACTTGATTTGTTTGCTAGAATTTTCGGGACTTTTTTGTAATCACACTTGACAGAAAGTGTTGGCAATGGCATTTCTGACTTCCAGATCTTTAAACATTGGCAAATGCAATCAGTGCCATCGTTTTGTTGTGCTCATACAAGTGTGTACAAAAGGATGCTCTGTTTAACATGTACACTTGCTTACACTTGCTTGTTACATGGGTGTCAGAAGGTGGACAGGAGGAAAGAGAAGGTAAAAAATGCTTCCTTTCTTTTTTCTTATTTAAGCATTAGTTATCTTTGAAACTTAAAAGGATTCATCTGACAATTCCTGCATAGGGTCTGGTGCCCTGACATGGCCTGACAGTGGTGTGTGAAATGCTCCTCCTCTGCCTCCTCAGTACCGGTTACAGAGCATCCTCAACAGAGGAAAAGGAGGAAGTTCAGTGAGCAGTCCTAACACGATGGAGGGAACTCGCTGTTATGTACAGATGCATACATACATGTGTGCCTGTAAAGAATAGCCATAGTGCCTCATTTCCTGGCAATAGAGCATCTCTGAGATGACAGAAGCAAAAATACAGTTCTGATAAACAGTTATCATGTAGATGTCAAGTACTTGTTCAAAACTACTGCCTCTACACATTATTTCTCAGCAAAAGTTTGCAATATCCATATCAAAATCAAAGAGGAAGATAAGTTAAAAAAAATAATCAATACTCATTTGTCTTTTAATTTATTACTAATTTCTCAGATTCTGGAAGAGCGCTTGATACAATCAGCTGAAGATATATCAGGATAATTTAGTACACTAATAGTAAGAAGCTCCAATTGAAGCTCCAATTTCTATTTGGGCTTGCTTATAGATCTGTAAAATATTTATTTCCAGCTATATTAATTGGTAATTTGGCAGAAAAAAATTATAGCAAATTAACCTCTAATAATTATCTTTTACTAAATGTGTTAATATCTTCAGATTTCAGTATAAAGAACCTAAAAATATCACTGTACTAACCCTAATCCGCAGTTGGTACAACTGAGATGGTACCAGCAGGATGGCTGTCTGGACCCCAGCCTTGGGGCAGACTGCTGCATCCCCTGGTCAGTTAGGAGGTTCAGTTATGTGGCTTCTTGACTTCAGCTAACTTCATCATTCCTGAGTCTAACCTTTCACTTAGTTATTTGGCCCTTCTAGATTCATCCCTACCCAGCTGGAAGAACTGGTTGGCAAGTTAAATGGTGAGGTCACAGAATGAAATACACTAACAGGAGTCAGGCACCAGCTGCACGTATCTTTTGGTTGGCATATGGAGTTTGATAGGTCTGAGTTCAAGGGTGTATCTGTGGATCCAAGCATTGGATAAGTTCTGCTAGGTCCAGGGAACGATCTGGACCCAATGAGACTGTGGAGTCTTGTCATGGTTCTGGCTTATTTCTTGCTAGGTTGGGTATTTTTACTCCAGAATTCATCAGAACTCCTGCCCATGCACACACGGATCTGCACATACACTGCAGCTTCCTGTCTGACGTGGCCCTTATTTAAGCTTACCCTCCTTTTATAGCAAACAGCCCAGTGAATCCTCTTGGCTTGAACTAAAACACCATCCCAATTTTACTTAGTGACCTCTCCCATATTCAGAAGGTAATTCTACCCAAATGACCATATCAGGTTCAGCCTTTAGCCAGACTGGGTATACGCTAATTTCTGCCGTAAGCCAAACTGTTTATGTTCTTCAGCTGAGCATGAAGCTGAAGATACAGCTGCCAGTTCAGCCTAAACCTACCCAGTTTGCCTATTCAAGGGCTGGACTTGGTAATAGCATAGTGGTTTGCAAGAGATCCATCCAAACAAATGCTTTGGCTACTGCTGGCCCAAGCTGTCTTCAGTCAAATCCTCCAGTCACTTCTAGATCTAAACTCATCCACAGATTTTGGGCCCTACAGTGGACATCCCTTGAAAGATACGTAAGGATACATCATAATCAGCAAGTTTTGGGCCCTAGAGTGGACATCCCTTGAAAGATACATAAGGAGACACCATAATCAGCCCCCATGGTCTCAAGGCCATATGATAACTCTGATTTATCATCCCAGCCAGATCTGGACCATAAGCTGGCTGAATGCCCTACAGGGCTAACAACTCCACAGCACTAAGCTAAAAAGCATAGCCTGTCCTGGAGAGAACAGTCACTCCCTGCCTAGTGTGAACCATAACCTCTGTGAGTCCTAAAATTTCCTTACAGGAGTTTGAAGACTCCAATATTCTGAAGACTCTCTGCTTCCAAGAAGCAAGGCTAACCCCAAACCCATCTGAGAGTAATTTGTGGCAACCCAGCTTTAAATACAGGCTGATGGCCTATTTTTGAGCCACCAACAGTCTTAGCTCTTTAGTCCCTGTTGGCTCAAATTTTAACCTTGTCATGAGAGGAGAATGGTCTCAGGGCTATAGTATTCTCCTGGCAGCTGGGAGCCCTGTGCTGAACTTCCAGGCAAATATATTAGAGCCTATTCAGGCACTTATAAAGTAGATCGCATCCTTGTCAGAAGTCAGTCAGTGCTGAGTCAGATCAGATATCTACCAGCAAATACTCGGCATCTTTGTTCTGTGTGAGAGACGGTAATTCTGCTAACTCATGTATACAATGAAAATAAGTACTGTAAAGGTGGTGGCTGGTGGGGAGTGGGCATATATATATACACACACATAGTTATATTTACATATATATACACCACACAAAATAAATTTAAAGAATAAACTGAGCCTTAAGACCAGACCACTCCCTCAAGATTCATAAAATATATCCCCTTCTAGAGCTGTGCCGTTAACAAAAAGTTTGGTCTAAGGACACTGTTTCTCTACTTGATAAGAACCAAAACAGTGTTGAGGACAAGGTGTCTCTCATAAAATCTATGCTTGGGTAAACTACTTTTATTCACAAGTAACATTATTCACTGCACGGAATTTTTGATGGAGTGGACCTATTTGTAGAGGGAGACAGGGAAAAATCTACAAATTAAATCTCAATCCTACTTTTTCAAAGATTACAGTAGATTTTCAGAGTCTTATAAATGTTTATATTTGACATGAAATGTTTTATTTGTACTGACTAAGGTTTCAATCTCTCATGCCCCTTTTTTCATACCTAACAGTCTAGTTGAGCTGATTTTTGAAATATGCAGTTCTAAGATAGAAAAAAAACATTATCGTTTACTAAAGATGATAACTTTTCAGCAGTGTCAATTTCTTTATCGAAATCTCTTTTTTTCCTGTCATTGTGGACAGATTCTCCTCATTTTTAGTAACCTAATCTGTCAGCAAAGTAAAGTGGAGTACAAAAACTTCCAGCTTTGGATTTATCTTCCATTCTGGAGTTTTAATAGCTAGCAGCACAGTTTGTAGAAAGATCTGAAGGTATCACAGATAGAAATGTCCCTTCTTTACACAGAGATACATTATGTGCTGAAGCCTTTGAACTTCTGAAAGAGGAATGTCTAGTTGGAGCTTGTCTTCTGGGTGTGCCTGTCACAGATGATGGACACAGGTAAAGTTGCTTTGATTCTCCTTTAGCATCTCTACGTAGCAGATGATGAAGAGGTAAGCGAATAGAGGGAAGAGGCTGGCATTTTCCCAGTGCTAGATACATAAACAGAGCAGTATGAAGGCTGTGGCAACAGTCCACTTTCTTTTTTTAAGGAAAGAAATTTATTTCCTTGGAAAGGAATTTCAATTCTTACCTGTGCCAGAGGGTATATGAATGTGAATGGTGGTCCCTGGGGAGCTGGGATCCTATTTATTCAACGTATTCTGACTAGAGCATTGGTTGGAAGGGACATGGCCTCGTGAGCTCTTGGTAAGGGTGGTCTCTTAGTTCATTCAGAATAAGGAGGCCCTTCTTGGAAAGGATAATTCCTTGTGCAAATGGGTCACAGGAGTTTATGAGAACATAGTACTGTGTGTTTGACCAACAGATTCAGTTCCCTCTGCAGGGCAGGTCTCCGTCTCCAGCTTGATGGAGGAGGAAGCTTTGTGCTCTTATGTACGCCAGCCAGAGACGAGATATGTGAATGATCAGCTGTGCATCATGGGGAGCTAGAGGGAGGAGTGGGAATGAAGCTGGGGACTGAATGATGGAGTAGACAGCAGAAGCTGTGTCTGAGGACTTGCTCGTGTTTGGTACAGGGCCTTCACTGATAGAGAGTCATGAAACAGATAAATCAGCCTCTGGTTACGTTGTGCGACTGTCCATTTTGAAATTTCACATGGCTTGAGGGATATAGTCAGCTGCTGATGTTCAAAGGCATGCACTGTGTAAGTGGAGTGATTGAATTGGCATGACAATAAGGATGTGTTGTGTGATTAGTGGTTTCCCTCCTTGAAATCTTTGGTGTCCCAAAATTGAGGAAGGGAAGAACAAATCATTTGGAATTCCACAAGAGAATTGAAGATATGTCAAAAATCACTTTCCAGAGGAGACTTCAGTCTGAGCTGAAATGCTACAGGAGAGAGTAAAGCAGAACTATTTCTACAGATCAACAATGGTGGAAGATGAAGGAATCTTTGTGAAAATAATATATTGATAATTACTCAACAAACATATTCAGTGCAGGAACACAGCTCTTGACTGACTAACCTGAAGAAAGTGGTTAGTGCTTAAAAAAACTAATTCCTGTTATCCTTGTGTGGTACATGCCCAGAGCAAATATTCAATTCCCTATGGGATTTGGATGGACATTAAGAAAAGAAGTTTAGGACTATAGTTCTCCATTTAAGATACAACCAAAGTACCATTTCCCCCTCCCACTCCCATCTTTTAACTCACATATAAAAGACAAGGATCCCCAAAATCCTCTGGCAAGAGGTGAGGACCTGATGGCTACTTTCCAACAGCAGGGATTGATTAAGGAAGAAAAGATGACCTTCACTGTTCAATGTTTGCCAGATGGTTACTGGGTGAGATAAAGTAATAAAGTTGCAGCTTAATTGGTCACATTCTTTGTATTGTTGTGGATCTTCTTACATGCCCGGGACAATGCAGTAGGTGACAGTCCAGAGAAACAGCGTGAGGGAAATGGATGAATAGGATCACAAGCGTCTAGACAAATATTAGCCAACACTCTTCTGGGTAAGTCAAAAAAAATAGCCAATTTCTATGTAACATGTGAGACAAATCTATAAGCAAATAGCTATATATGAGTGAGATATTTACATAGTGCTGAGACATTACTGTCTAAAAAGTCTTGAATAAAAAAATCAATTACTTTTATCTTGGCAGTTTATTATGTTTTAATTTTCCTACTCCCTGCCTAATCCAAGTTAATTCAATGTACAACACATAATTCATAACAGCTTTAACATACTTGTCTGTATCTGCTTTCACAATTGAATCTCGACTTTTTAATCTGCAGCATATATAGAGGTTTTCTATTATGCGTGCTTATAGTATCATATAGCATGTTTATTTTCCTAGATCTGATGGTATTTACACTGGAATTTGGAATATGTAAAGCGAGTTTAACATTTAGGGTAATCATGAATAAATATGTGATGATGTGCTAACCTGAGAACAACAGGAGCATACATTTGTTTACGGTATACAACAAACGCTAGACTAACCGACCCATATCTGCTGGCTGTCCTTCTCAAGGATGTCATACTGTGTTTGGTGAACAGTTTTTACTGGATGACAATATTTGCTGGGTTTTTAATATATCAAATTTTGTTAGATGTCTTTAGTGTGTTCATTATTGGCAGTACTTTTTTCATTAAATTTTGCAAATGGTGTAGCTAACTGACCTGTGTCTGCCAGTGCTTGCAGTGAACCCTTTGGCTGGTCAGTTTTGATGAGTCTGACTTACCTGTGTGCTTGCTTCCCGTGACTACATGAGCATACTGCACAGAGCAAAGAGTCTAGTGCAGACAGCTTTACAAAAGATTAGAGTTTAGATTTTTAATTCCGATTCTTTTTCTGATTTAAAAAGGAACACCTTACTTGCTACGAATAGTTGGTAATTTTCACTGCTTTCTGAAATAGTTTGCCAGTACCATTGATAAGACCATCTATGAGGGCCCCAAACAGAACTAGGAAACATTAAGAATGTGAATGACTATTCCTGCAAAAACATTTGCGGTATTTATATTAGGTCTAATAATGAAAATTTATCACGGCAAAACCACTACACTTCATACTAAAGTGATCCACAGCGAAGAAATATTTCTATGGAAAAGATGAACAGAATAGCCAGAAAGAAATTTCTGACAGCTGCAAAAACTGTAACAAAAGCATACATTGTGGCAGTAGAAGACAAATTGCCAGCTATTGTAAATCCTATTATTTTCTCAATATGCCTAAATAGTGTACTACTAGGACTCCCACTGACATTACTAGCATGGAAATAGAATATTATTGTGAACATATTTTCAAAATATTATAGAAGCCAATAGAGTCCACATAATTGTCTATAGAACATGCATTATAAGCTATCAAACCCTCCCTTTCTTTTGATGTCAAAAAGCATATGTCTTCCTTTAGCTGTGTCTTACACAGTGTGGGCCTGATTCTTGGTGAGACCTCTGTTTTACCACAATAAATGTAAGTAAATGTGACTAATGCATTCCCATGTTTAGCAGATATTTTTGCCACCTAGTTTTCGTTTGACTCATGCCCTCTGCTACACATTTGACATGTTTCAGTTTCGTCACAAGACTTTTCCTTACACGAGGCAGGCTGTGAGAAAAGGTGACATGTCATGGCTGAGCATCATATCCATCCTTTCATGCTTCCACAGGAATGGTTGGAGATAATTCCCGGTCAGTTATCTGGGATACAAAACAGGTGACCCTCGGTGCAGCAGTGATGCTGAGCAACCTGTTTCAAAAAGATGTGCACAAAAATGGTGTTTTGCCCAAATGTATTAGGTTTACTAGAAGTCTTGCCTCTCCCCAAGCTAAAATACTGGTTTATATATTGGTAGCTTCCAAAAGGAAGGAGAGTTTTGATTTTTTCTGTTTTGTTTTGTTTACATTCTGTTTCTCTCTTCTCCTTTATAGTTACACTGAAGAAAGTTCAGTCATAATTCATAAGGTAAACAATTCATTTTGTTGGTGATATATTGAAGAAGATACGCACACACACATACTCTGTGTACCTATGCTCTAGAGAACTAAGCATGCATCATAATATTTTGAGAAGTTTTTAAGTAATTTACAAGCTTCAATTGTCAAAAGAGTTTGAAGATTTAGATTCTAAAGCAATCTGGAAAATAATGGTTTTTTTTTTGCAATAAAAGGTGAGGCAGACTTAAAACACTGGCAAGTGCATAGTAGATTTGCGTTTGCCAATATATTTGTGAATTCAGTTTCTTTCAGCTCAATTGTTTTAGCTGTTGTATGACACTGTAGTTTATCGTTCCCCCGGGAGTTTCGCAATGTATTACCTGGTATTATTTAAAAACAAAACCCAACCAAACAAAACAACCCTTCCCCCCTGCAAAAAATCAGTTTGCTTCAAGCATGTGTAACTCTTCAAAAATAAAATTAACAAACTGCTACTGAAAGTATAACTTATTTCTAAATCTGATATGCACGGATCTGGGTTTCTTACATCATTCTAGAAGTTTAGATTTTCCTGCTTTTTACCCTAACTTGCCCTAGAAATTGGATGGGAAAAGCAGACTCTTTAAATTCTTCCTTTGAACAGTCAGATAACTTGCTTGAAATATATGACTTTTAGCTCAATGGCTTTATTGGGTCAGATTTCTCAATCATTTCCAGGGTAGACTCTTTGCTGTTGTTGTTAAGGGATTAAAAAATACAGGTTTTCTGTAGTGGTGGCTGTTTTTTTGGTTTTTTTATTTGATCCATGTGCATAAAGATTTGCGTTTTCAATTCTTACTTCTAATTTCAACATTAGTAATTTATTCATATGAGTAAAGTTTGAAGTCTTTCTTGAGTACTTGCTATAGGGACCTGGGGCTGTATGAAAACACCATGCGTATTAAGACTTGTGAATTTTGAGAACTGGCAGTACTGTGTCTGAGATGATAATTTTCACAATGCAGGCAGATAGTATGAATTTGTCAAATGAGGTCAATTTATAAATCTGTCATCATGGACTAGATTGTCAAACCCGTAAAACGTTGCTCACAGAAATGTAGATGAAATCTTTTTTGTGAAACTGTATATCCATGTGGTATTTCATGCAGAATCATACAAAGATTTAGGGAAAAATCTTGTAGGCAATTAGAGTTTTGATAAAGTCTATACTGTAATATCTGCAAGATGTTATTGTCTATGTGTGCATCTGTGTCTATGTGTTTGTGTACAGAGCACGCGCTTTTGCTACAGTGCTACCTTCCTTTGCTTTGGCAAAATCTGATCTCCTTTGTACAATGAAAACTTCCTGCAATATGTATATCGAGAATATCTTGTGAGAGATGAGTGCCAGCCTCACAGTAAACTCCATGCAAATTTCTCATGGTGTAGCTCAGATTTCTCAGCATGCATATATAATTTAAAACGTTTACCACACTTTCTACAGCACACCTGAGGGAAATGCAAATATTCACATGAATAGCAGCGTGCATGCAATACAAACTTCATAATAGATAGATAACAGATTTGTATTATGTGAAGTGTAATAAATATTATCTTGCATGATAAAAATTTCACAGCCCATTCAACGAAGAATACCAGTTTAGTAGCACAAGTTTCATGTTGCATGCAAAATTTGTTGCAAGCCATGCACGTGATTCAACTTTTACAGCAGATCTCACACTTCTTTCTGTTGCTGGAACAGGATGAGTTAGGTTATGTACATCCCAAATCACATGTTGCCTGTTTCACAGAGTACACACTGTATTGCTTCTATGAAATTTTCATAGAGATGGACTGTTAAATCCCACAATACAAACTTCAGAGGATCAATATGAATTTCAGTGAGCAAGACAAGATTCATTATGTAATATAGGCAGGACCATACAGAATCTACAGCCAGGTGAAACTTTAGATGTATGTATGAATTGAAAATAAATGATGGCGTATGTCATATTAGCACTTCTTAGAATATCAAACAAGTACCAGCAGTTTTCTTATATACCAGCTGCAAAGATTAATAGATTTTACATTCTTGCACATCTCATAGATGCACATGCACACATCTGCTGAAAAAGAGAAAGCCACAGTACCTCACAAATACAGAATCATTGTTAGAAATGTAACCAGTTTAGATGACAGTCAATTAGTGCTTGGAATAGGAAGTGAAAAGCCACTACTGTGCATTTAAATACAGTTGTTAGACAGCTAATGTATCAAGCAAATTCCAGCAGGTTGGTAATGCTGGTAACAAACAATGCAAATTCATCAGCAAGTGCAATGAATAATTCAGAGCATATACTTAATGCAAGCTTTCCCACACAATTTTCCAGCTTGACATAAATGCAAATTTTATAGTGTGTGCACAACACAAGTTTCACAGCATACAAAACTCATATTCAATAAAAGAAAATTATCTTGCATGGGGAATTTCTAAGCAATGTGGGTGCATGTGCAGACTGTGTCTCATGGGGCCTGCATGTGTAATTGCTCCAGGCATGGGTCATCTGTAAGGTTTAAACCTTGGCTTTAATTCTGTATTGGTATAATCTAATAAATAGCATCAACAACTGTCTGCTGGAGAAGGATGTCACCTGTTCACTAACAGTTGTTTCACATGCGTTCTGTAAACTTCTTGGCTCCTCCTAAGCTTCTACAGTCTTGGTAGAAGACAAATTTTGAAGATGCCATGGTGAAAAACGTGCTGTATGACATATTTGCAATTTATGTTGCATGCATTTCTTCATGACTTAATGCCAATTTGCCATCAAAACAGAAGCACTAAATCAAGAATTAAAAATAGATTTGTATGTGTTTATTATATCTGGAATTTGGTTTAACTTTGGAGGGACAAAGCTGTCTTATCAGTATATAATCTTGCCACCTGACATGTTAGCGGTTTGTTCTATCTGAATCCTAATAATTCTGAAGGGGCAATGAGACATGCTACCAAAGTGCACTTCCTCCTGTCAGCCAGCCAAAGGATCAGAGCTGAAACTGCTATTCGGTAGTCAACCTTAGCATCAAAACAAGTCCCCCCCACCAACCCCCTGCCTTTTTTTTTTTTTTTTTTTAACTACAGTTTGAATTTGCTAACGACAAAGGGAACTCCCCGTGGGTGTGACAATCATGAGATAATCAGCTTTGGAGGATTAGAGGACCCCAGGGGTGTGATTAGCTCAGGCTGGCCGAGCCCTCTGTTATGAATTAATTCTGAAATGAATATTTGCATTCCAACACTGCATCTTACTGGAACCAACTTCCAGCCTAGGAAACATTTTTTTGCTCTATTTCTTTTTTATGAAAAACAATTCACATTGCACAAGACAATTGCCAGCTGTGGCTAACGAAATGTGAGATGATTAAGCAATAAGGATCTGAATTTTATGTGATTTACTTTTGCCAATGATCTTTCCATGCAAAGAGTATGTTCATTGTTATTTTTAGTTGATAGTTTTCCTACACTTTTGTTAAATGCTCTATAGAATATTTTCAATTCATTTGATTCCATAGTTGACAATCAGATAACTTTTCCTTCCATAATTAGCAATTATCAACTGCACAAAAATACGGAGTGCTGTTGGGTTTGCATAATAAGCAGAAAGCAGAAGTGATGATAGCAACTTTGATGAACTGAAAATATATCTTTTGTGCACTTGACAGTTATTTGGGAATTTGAGATAGTGCTACATACTTATGTATGCACTGGGGAAATGGCCTATATGTCTGACAGTTACATTCAATCCAAGCAGGCAAAATTGCAGTCTGACACAGAATTAGCTGAAGTATTCGATAAAATAGGCCAGAAAAACATAATATGACAATTCAGCAGTAATTTAAATCTGTTTTATTGAATAAAGGAAGGTAAATCTGTGCAATGAAAGAAACAGACACAGGTTGGTATGGCGAACTTTTGGTTCTAAGTGTGTTCATTATATATACGCAGGACAATAGAAAAATAGCTGCCACGTGGACTGCCTAGTATGGCTTACATATGCACTCTCTCTCTCCTCTTTATATCCATTTGCCTGCTGGTTACACAATCTGTTCTTCAATGTTGGCAGTTTCCTCGGTACTTTTTTCTTTCCTCCTATAAACGTCTGTAAAATGAAGATGATAGTGTTGATCTCTCTCTAGAAAGTGCTTTGAGATTTAGTTATAAAAAGTATTAAATATAATCATTAAGAACAATTAATTTTTCTATTGTCTTGCCTGACTTAATTTTCTTTAAAGATACTTATTCTTCCCTTCTGGGAAAATTGAGAATAATTCCATTCTAGTATCACCCATGTACCTATCAGAATTTACTATATTTCTCATTTCTGACCTTTCCACATTATCAGTCCATTCTTCTGTTGTATCTACCAAATCTGGTTTCATCCATTGACAAAATGTTGCTCTTTGCTGTATTTTGTTAGATTTTTTTTTCTGTAATATTCACTTGGAGAAAACAATGATTTTTTGTTAATTGCCTCTATTTTCTTATTAACTGCTTCAAAGCACTCAGCAAAATCTGAACTTGTATTTCTTCACCAGTTGTAGCAATAGGCATAGCTGTAGCCCTGATGACAGAGATGTAGTTAGATTGTGTAAGAACCAATACTTAAGCCTCCTAGCCTGGGTATTAAATTGTCCTATACTATGTGGACCTGGAGAAGGGAAAAATATAGAGGCTGGAGTTGATGGGCTTTCACAGGCTTTATTGAATTGCAACACATATTAATCCAAAATGTGAAGGTTAGTTACTTCATACGTGATATTTGCATCTGCATTGTTTCCATAGAGAGCTTCTACACTTAATATCCTCTATTAATATTTAAAAACAAAATTTTAAAGGAGTGTCCATGGTTCTGTATCTCCACTGAGCTTGTGCTCCCTTAAATCCCTACATAACCTGTTTTTTGCTTCCCCCTATTAATCTCTCCTTGAGTATGCTCTCAGCAAGTGTTAAATTTATCTGTGGGTTGTATGGCTTTGAGGGCTGTGTCTTTACAGGCTGAAAGTGTACATGGGATGGTGCAAAGCTCTTCTTGTTACATGCTGTCATAAAGTACTAAATATACAGTAAAGTAGACTTCTTGCGAGCACTGGAGTCATTAACAGTTAGATTGTGAAAAAATTTTGGACATAATTCCCATTTGATTTTAGTGGGTGCCTAAATCCCATCACAATTTTAGTCCCAAAAGTTTGCTGAAGAAACAGTTTTTAACTGTGAATGTTTTACCTTATGTAGTAGAAAGCGGTCAGAAGTGATATCATTGATACCATTGCAATACTCCATTTTATCCATATTCAATATAGTACTTTGCCAACAAAATCATGTTTGGTATTCAGCCTGATAAATACTAATAAGCACACATCCTTTGTATCGGTATCATGCTTGAATCTGTTCAGATCCAAGCAGACCTTTGATTTGACTAAGAAAGGCTGCAGAATCTGTGGAGTGAGAGGCTGTAAGAAATTGCACTGTTTACCATATTGGCGATCTCTATGCTGATAAATTATGCTGGGAAAAAAAGAAATAGATACTTGGGACCAGAATGTAAAGACAGATGTGTCCAGCAAAACATTCATATGGACAGCAATGCAAGGTGAGCTTATGCTTGGGTACTTTGAAATTCTGCAAGGTACCTATCTGTATCTTCCTGTGCTGCTCTGTCTGAAAACTCTGGCCCTTAATATTTCCATCTCAGGTGTTAGAGTGCTTCAAAAGCTCCATTATTTCATAATTCTAATTCTTAAATGCTGATTTCCTTCATGTAAAGTGAACAGATTTTGTTGCAATTCAACTTGTGTTATTCATAATATCCTGCCATTTTAATGTGATAAATAACTGTGCTGCAATATATCATTTGTATTTTCCTTAAAAGGGTAAAGAAATCTTAAATATGTTTAAGAGAAAGTGTTAGTTGCATATAATCAGATAGCATGGAGAATAGGTCACTGAACTGAGTAGACTCTTTCCAGGCCCCTAATGATATGAAGAGCATGAATGTGAAATTTCTGCTGCACACATCACAGATAATGGATTTTTGACAGTCACTCAGAGAAATAAGCTTTCAGATGCTTCATTGTATTTACAACAACAAATACCTTTTAATCTTTCATCAGAATACAGTTAATGACACTTTTTTATTAGGTTTATTCTGTAAACACCTTCCTAAGCTTTACTGGAAGGGCAGGTGGTAGTAATACAACAAATGGGGAGGGTCTGGACAACTGACGAAACACTTTGGTAAGAGGCATGTTTCAGCCGTACTGCTGTTTGACAACAAGGGCTGTGGAAAGGGTCATATTCAGCACTCACTAAAAGTACAAGAAATTTGGCTTCTGAACTGTGTCAGGCCTGAAGGTCAAGGAAGGATATAAAAAAATCTATCTGGAATTTATCTCTGGTGCCCTAAGTCTCTATTACTGAGCAGCAGAGCTTTCTTTTCAGTCTTAATCAGAGCAGTGTGGGCCAGTGAAAGGAGAAGATGTTGCTTCGGGTCACTGGGGTGTTGTAGCGAAGGCAGGGACCAGCAGACTAAAATGCTACGAGTCCATGGAGAAGCACTAAGCCTGTGTTGACTCTGTAAGTATGGTCCGCAGCTAGTTACTGTGGTTGGCTGTGATTTCTGCACCAGTCCTGTGTCACCCTGACCTGCATGTTGAAAAATTTCTGTCTCATCTGGAGTTTCAGGGAGGAAGAGGATAAGAAGAAGGATTGAAAAGACACGCATCTTGACCAATATAATAAAATATATGTGAAGCCCCTCCAGTACCTTGCAGCCTGATCCAAGGTGCAGAGTGTCTCAGGGAAGATTTGTTGACAACCTGCAGCTCATAGGAGATGGATCTTAACTCTCTAATACACAGTTTACTTTGCAAGACTAGGAGATTTTCTTTGATAATGCAGGATTTGGCCAGGTTTGCTTCCTGAAAAAGGGACTGTCAATATGAAAACCCTTTTTAATGCTTCTGTTCTCAACAAGGGGGCTATAGAACCATAAAGAAAATGTCCTCACTTAGCAATAATACGAAGACCTAGCTGTTTTGGTTATTGTCTAGTTGTCTGTATTTTCCCCAGAAGAATGTTAGGAAGGTCTTCCAAAGACTGCTTTTTAACTGTAAAGAGTTGCTAACTTTGTGTTTTGTGAATTACTTTTGCATTGTTATTCTGTTCATCCTTAAAGAGAATAATAATTGTGTAAGCATCATGGACACGTACCAGTCAATCCAGCATCTGAGGGAATGCAGATGACTTGCATGTGTTTTGTTGCCTTTCTGTCTCTGGGTGAAGGAACACTCATAGTCAGTGTTTGTTGTTTCCAGAAGGTTTTGCTCAACTAAAATTTAAGTGCAAGATAGTCTGCTATTCTGTATGTAAATACAAAGCTGTAATTAATACATAATACATTTCAAACCTTGGATGCAGGGTTAGTTTCCAGAAGGCACTCAGTATGAATTTATATGTTAGATTTATTACATGAATGTTCCCACAACACAGTCCTCTAGAGAAAAATGTGTACTTGTTTTCACTCCTGTAAAATTTAAACATGTCCAAATTGATGTTTAGCATGGAAACAACTCTGCAGTGTGCAGTGCTGCTGTGTAATTATGAAGCATTTTAGAAACTAGCTGCTATAGCTATTTTCCAGATATAAATATCCAGTCCCCTTTGCAGCACCGAAAGTAATTATCCTTCCTTTAAGTAATAAATGCTTGCTAACCTCTATTTTTTCCCCAAAATAGAAGTTTGGGTTTAAGGCCAAGAAAAAAATGACTTTGCTTGGCATTCTTTAATTTATTTCTAGAAAAACTTTATAGCTGTTCTGTATATTTCTCAAAAGGATATTCAGATCTTTGCTTCAGTGATAAATTAAGCTTGTGAATGTCTTCAAAATCTTACAAATATGTTTAAACTTAAATATATGTGTTGTACTTCAATGCGTTGTATTTCAATAGGCTTCCTGTCCCTTCCCAATATAAGCCTTCCTTTTAACAATATAAGTCTTTGCAGATGTACGACCTCAGCTAAGATACTGCTATCAGCCAACACTCACTTCAGGAAAGACTGGTAGATTCGCTGACTGGCAGCAAGGTGGAAAACTAGATTTGATTAAAAACTTTCACCAGAATGATATAACTCCGAGGTGAATGCTTATTTTTCAAGGCTAGACTTTCTCAGATTGTTCTACATTTGTTTTCTGTGTTTGAATTTTGTGATGACAGCTCCACGTCTGCCCACTAGCAAAGTCTGAGTCCATTCTGATTGCTTTTAGGAGAAGCAGGGTGGCTGCTTAGCTGCAGGGACAAGCAGAGGCACAGAGCTTTCTGCTCTCTGCTTTGCCTTTTTTGGGCTGGGAGATGGTCAGCTTTGGATCTAAGGCTGCATTTTGGTTCTTCCAGAGTAGAAGCTTTCAGGAAATTCCTTCCCAGAAGAAAAACGATTTCAATTTTCTTTTTATTCAGGGTTACATTTTCTCCAGAATCTTACAAATTATTGTTTAGTTTCCGAATATCTGTGATAAAAATTAAGGTACAGACCCAAACTTTGCAGCCTAGGCCTGTCTCCAACACACACCCATTGAAGGAGGAGTCTTTTGTAAATTCAGGGAATACTTGGGGCTAAAAGTGCTGAACATGAGTTACATTCTGGCACTATCAAAGCTCCTAGAAGTTTTATTAGTTACTCCAGATAAGCCGGGATTTTGCCATAGGACTGCAATAGGATTTAAATGATACCATGTAAACATAAAAGTGTTACTAGTAGTACTTTGTAATCTGCACATGAGAGCTGTTTGTGATTTTCTGTGGGATTTTTGTTTTGTAAACTATAAGAGAAAAACTTAAGTTGGATCTAGTAATACATAATAATGACTTGTTAGTCCAGCAAATTGTTTGCCTAGATTTTGATGTAAAGATGATAGGAAGCGAAAATAAGATGCAGAAGAATTATGCAATTCATAAAAATAAGCCTAAGAGGGACAGGGGGGGAGGTTTTTTTATAGAGAGCCAAAAGTGAGGTGAGGTAAATGATACTAAGAATCTGTATTATGATTCAGAAATTCTAATGACCACCTCTATTCCTAAAAGCATAATTTAAACAAAAATGCTGTTTATGTATAGGTGGTCATCTGGTTAGGACTTAAAATAAAAACTCCTTGATGAGTTTCAGAATTTGGACTATGTCTCAACTGAGTTTTAGTGATAAGAAAAAAAAATTATTACAATAGCATCACAATTTACTGATTATTACCTTATTGCTTTAAACTATTACTTTGAAAATAACCAGTGCTCTAACTTCTATGAATGAAACTCAAACCTATTTGTATTAATGAATTACAGTATACAAAAGATGGTTTCATATCATGGAGTTATTCATAAATTGAAGTAAAAAATATCTTCAGAACAAAAGGTGTATCACTAAAACAGAGAGCATAATCCAGGGAACTGAATGAAGGAACTGTCACCCTACTGAGGGAATCCAGTCACAGCTCTGAGCACATCATCCTTGCTTCTGCATGTCAAATCCTGCATGTACGTTGGGGAACAGTATCACTTTTCTTCTTAGTGACAATCTTTCTTATTATTGGAATGAAGTCTGTCTTTAAATGACTAAGTTCCTACTGGCTTTAATCTCACCATTTAAAACCAGCAATAACAATAGAAAAGAGCTTGCTAAAAACAACCAAATCAGCCTTCTTAAAACAACATGCAGGAAAACCTCAAAACCCATATGAATTTGAATATCACTCAGTGATTTTAGATACCTCTGGCATCTGGGTTGAACCACCAATTTTTTTTTTCTTCCTAGTTCTTTGCACATACAGCTTTGATTTTTAAATGGTAAACTGTACTCTTTTTTAAAAAAATCTTTTTCCTTTCTTTCATAGCAAATCTGGGCTTAAAGCTTCTATTTCTAAAGGAAATACGGATTCTTCTAGCACAGAAGTCTGGTAACAGACCATGGGTAATATTGTGCACAGTGTCCTGTGGCAGAAGTCAGAGCTTCCAGGGCTAGATACGGCTGTTTTAGAAAACTGAACCAAATGGAGTTCTGCGGAGTCCATAACATGCAGGGAAACATTACATCGGCTGCCCTGTTTACTGGAGAGAGGGATGTTAAGGCATGAAATTGTTTTTTTGTTTGATTTCAGACTGCTGAGAGCACGAGCCAGGAGCTTCATGGAAAAAACTGAACACAATACTGGTCTTGTAAGTGTGGGGGGGCCAGTACTAGCATCGTCAGAGGAAAAAATGGTACCATACTACCATCTACTTATTTTTCACTGGCTATCCAGTTTGCCTAGGGATAGTATTTGCTCTGATATATGAGATCACTATGGAAACTAGTTAGTGCGTATGATATAGAGGTAACAGGCAGGTATTACAACTTTCTAGTTCATGTTGTTACAGGATAGGATTTCTGGATCCATCAAATACTTCAGGTTCTCTCATTTAGCACAGGTATGTTTGTTTGATCAGCAGAGGATGTAATTTACTGACCGTGAATCTTCGTGTGAGCCAGTGGTGTTTAGCAGAGTGAGAGTTGTATTAACTTCGATCTCAGATAAGAAAGTGAGATATTAGTCAAACTCAGAGCATCTTCAAGTTAGGCCCCCAATCCTAACATGCTGGAACAGATGAAAGGATATAAATATGAATAAATTTAGAACTGTAGTTAGGGGAAAATGTTCCTAACTGTCATAGCAATGAGATTCTGGAACAGCCTTCCATTAATAAAAGGACTGTTTTAAATATAGAGCTCTGTATCTGTAGGGCATGTACATACAGTCGTGTTTCAGTGTTGGAAGACTGGCCTTGAGGAACTAAGAGGTTCCTCCTGTGTTTCTAAGGCTGCTAACGTGTGGGCATACATGTAATTTTGCCCAACTATTGTGCTAAATCAATGGGAATGTTCACACAAGTACCACTATTAACAAGATTCAGGTGTCAGCAGGAGCAGGGCTTTGGTTTTCCACATTGTAGCAAAAGGGATTTTAGGAGTCCAGAATGGTAAGTACTAGAAAAAATACAAACAGCTTGACAAGTCTGCTGTGATACGTGCAGAGAAAGCTGTAACAAAAACCTTGAGGAATCCCTTAGAGTATATTGGACTTCTCTTATTTGCTTCACACCCAAAAAAGCGTGAGTGAACCTCTGAGTGAATTAGAGCCGAGTGGCCTTTGTTTTTTCCTGAATTCTGTATTTCACTTTCACACTTTCCATGTAACTACTAGTATCAAGGAGTGGAGTACATGCTTAGTACGTGTCTTCAATCAAACTCAGATTTCACAGAGAGGATTTAAAAGTACATCTCCAGCTACAGTCATGCACTACTTTGTATTAACACAGATTTTAAGTCTGAATAGATTTCGTGATATAAAACAGCACCTACTTTATCTCTATATGAGTCAAGTGAATAATTCTCCATGAATAATTCATAAGATGAATTGAGGTTCCTCTTTCATGTACCACCTACATGAAATTATTTCGTTTATTTTACTTTTTTTTTTTTTTTAATTCCAAGGTAATATGCATATCTGAAAGCTGAGCTTCCTTACCTATTGCTTGCTGGTCAAATAAGACCCATGTTTCTGTTTCTTGAATCGATGAGCAGAATATAAATTTATTGTGGTAACTAATGTTTTAATTACAGATTTAAAATCTGCTTTTGACAAACACTCCTTAATATGAAACACACACTCAGAAGTTATTATCAGGAGTAACGTGAATGGGATAAGATAATTACATAAATCAAATAAAGCAAGGTGATCAGAATCATCTCTCAGTTCATATGCATATTTGCAGGTATTTTTATGGTGATTTCTCTTTTGGAATAGATATGCAGTAGTACCTATTTTAAAGGACCCAAAGTAACTATACATACCCCTGAGGAATACCACCGTAAGTGCAGGCAGAGAGCAGGCATTCTGGCAGTGCGGAGCCTTTTAGAAAGGTCTCCAGAGGGAGCAGCATTATACAGCAGACAAAACATGGCTTAGGCAATAACATTATTCCCTGGGTACATCAAAGACTGTCTCCAGTATACAGGTTAGGGCAGTCTGAGGCCTCTTAATATATGCCAACAGCTAAGCCAACTCTCAGCTGTCTCAAAATAAAGGAAGTAGGAGCTGCTTCCCTCCTATGTCTGTGCTAAGCTCTGCACCATCTCAGGATGAATCAGACCTATGATATCTACTTTACAGAGAGTTTCAGACTCTTAATCCTATTTAAATTTTAATGTGAAGGCTTGTTATAGTTTCTATAATTTGAGGCATTAAAAGCAGATGAAGCATCTTTAATCATAAAAGCTTCATTGCTTTAATTTATGTTACCTGCATTTTAAGCCCTACCATAAAGTGGATTGTGTTTGGGGGATGATAGTTCACAGTGAGGAAGTGTGATCCATCAGGAAGCCTGTTTACATTAAAACATTTTGACAGCGGCAGTAATTAAACCTATTTTCCAGGTGCAGAGCAATATTTTAAATGCCCCTCTGGCTACAGTACTGTCCAGGTTTGTCTGTCCTTCTCCCTTACCATCTACTGTGAAAGAAGATGATGAGACTAGGGTAAAATGTAAGGAGGGCTGGACTAGCAATTAATAGTTTAATTATATAATCAGAATGTTAAAATCTTGGTTTAACTGATTTCTGTATTAGTTTGTATAACAGGGAAAAAATCTTTTGTGCCTTTCCATCGTGCTTCCTTGGAAATGATGTAAATGGGAAATCATGGCACTGGTGCTTGCTGTTGAGGCAAGTTATAGCCTCACACAACCACTTCTGACTTTGAAACATGAGTTGACTTTAGAGCATAGCTACACAAATCTTTTTATGCAGGCAGCGTGTGATTTTCCTGTGAACCTTCCTAAGAGGAAGAGTGCATAAAGAGTGCCAAATCCGAAAAACCTGATGAACTCATGAAAGCATAATTTGGACAAGTGCATACTTGTGCCATGAAGCTAAGGGTAAGATATATTTAGCTTATCCACAGCATAGATCAAATGCTGCTCCCCGTCATACTGCTAAAATTCTTTTAACACCCCACACCCAGGCTAACTTGCTTCCTATCAGCCTCCTCCTTAAAATCCCCCAAATGACGGGTGAATTGGTATTTAACCACCCACTTATCGATATCTTCTGGGAGTAACCAGTCAGTCTTGCTCTCATCTTTATCCACCAGATCTGCTGGCAGCAATACTGCATTGCCAAACCGTGCATTCGAGATCTTTGGAAGTGGGGTCCCAGGCATGGGTGGGTCTGCTGTTAGTACTGGAGCCAACGTATTGTTTTCTTCTTCTGAAGACTTGGCCATGGGACACCTAGTTTAATTCCTTTTTGTTTTTCACTGCATTGCGAAGGTCACTCTATCAAGAATGGACTGCCCAGTCTGGGGAATCTGATTATATTGAGGGATGTGGTGACTCCTAGCAGTGCACTGAAGGCAGGAATAGCAATTCATCTGTGAGGAGTATTGCGAGGGAGCAGGACGGTCACAGAAAGTCTGAAAAAGAAAGCTTTTAATAACACAGCATTTCAGAGTCAAGTACGCCTGCCCTTTCCAATGTAATATTTTCTACAGCAGATGGATGGAAAATTATCACCATTTGTAAATGCTTGTGACTCTACATGTCATGTGCTTAACTGAAGTATTTATCATTTAAGAACACCTTTAAAAATATCAGAAAGCCATAATTATTGAAATGCTAAATGTCATCATTATTGTTCCTACACAGTTTATATGCAAATACATGCTGCTCCCTTGAGCTTAAATTTGCGGGAAACGAAATGGAACAGCTTTTTCCTCTTTCATGTATTTCTTTTCATATTGTGAAATAAGGTATTGTGCAAAACTGGCATGTCAGTTGTACAATCTCCAGTCATCACAATAAAACCTTCATTGCTGACTCGGAAACCCTGGGAACACCTCCATACTCAGTGCCAGTTCCAAGTGTTTCTGCGGCGGCTCACCAGCTCTACCCCTGCTCTGGTCAGGAAGCTACTTAGCAATGTTAGTAGCGTGCGTCCCTGCCTGCTGTAAAAAGACCCACTTCACAGCAAAAGTGATTTTTGAGTGTTTACTACTTTTCAGTAAATACCTGATATACAAATACTCATTAGAAGCAAAAAACTGCTGTTCACTTTCCATTTTACTAATAATAGAAGTGATTTGGTTTAGTATGGCAATAACGATTATGTTTTTAAATGTATACTCTATAAGTTTTTTCTTCAAAAAACACAACAAAGAAGATTGCCAGAGATGCTGCTCATAGGAAGGAAAATACGGTCATTATTCATATACCTATTGTCAGAGAGAATAAATGGGCATAGTGAGAAAACTCTAAATACCCAACTTGTCTTAAGGCCTGTTTAGCTGAAACACAGCCCAATCATGTCTATGTAGGTTTCTAGGGTAAGATGCTGCTAGACCACCAGAGGACTGGCAAGGACTGTATCTTAAGAAGCATAAGAAATATCTGTTGGGAGTTGTTGTAAAAAAGCTGTACTAAAGGAAAGATGATAGTGTGCAACAATAACTTATATTAGTCTTACAAAACCATAGATCTGTGCAGCTCTGTGTATTGGCGCCTTATCTGTTTAGTATTTATACATCTACAGTATGTAGATACGTGATAGATATGATATAGACTTATGTAACCACAAGACTAGGTGATGTCCTGCTTTATTCATTGGGGAATTAATTGTACCTGTTTTAGAGTTAGCTGTTAAAGAGATTAGGAACGTGAAGCATAGCAGGGTAGCCATGGTTGCATGGCAACTGAAAAGAACAGTAACATCTGGTATCTTTATTTTTTTTTTAGAATCTATAGATCTCAAAGTGTTTTGTGTCCTTGTATGAATATTATTACTTCTACCTCTGGGCCTCATTTTCCCTATCTGTTAGTCAATAAATGGTACCCTCAATGTACCAGTTAACTCTAGGGCAAAATTAAACATAGCATCGGATCTTGTGTTTAAAGTCCGTTTCCTAATTCCCAAGCACTGCTAGCTGTAGGGGGTGTTCTCAAGAAGCAGCACAGGGGAAAGTCTATCCTCATCGGAAAGACCATCGTCGAGGTTGGTCAGTCAGCAAGTGTTCTTAGCTGCCTGTGAGTACGGTGTCTCTCTCCTGTCTGCTGAAATAATAGGTTTGTTTGAAATTATGTTTACTCTCCTCCCTCAGAGCCATTTCTTTCCTGTTAGAAGGGCAGGAAGGCCTGGCCATTTGTCACAAGAATGAGATCTATATGGAAAACTGCATTAACTGCAATTTAACTCATCTTCCTTGGTAATTTCATGACTCCTTCATATTTTATTTCTGACAAACAAAAGAACCTTATTAAAACAGCAGTTTGCTTCATTCATTTTTGAAATAAAAATCCAGTAAGTGATGGGGTGTGAGGTGCAGCCAGGCCCTTTTTGTTCGACTATATTTAAGCATTTGGCATCACTCACCTACCGCATGATTTTCAGCAGTGGTTACTTTATAATAAAAGAAAATAGACAAAAGAAGGATGTCCCTAAAGCTTCTGATAGGAGAGCAGTGGATATCAGGCAGATCCAGCGAGTTCCCGGAGCAGTGCAGGGCGGCTGCATGGACAGCGCGGAAACCTTGCTGAGCCTGACGGGCAACGGCTGCGTTCAGCTGGTGCGAGGCCTTGGAAAGCCTCCCAGGCCTTGCAGCCACAGACACAGGGCTCTGTTTTAAGCTCTTCTTGCCTCTGTGCCATGGCTCTGTATGTGCAGACACCAAAACCAGCCATTTCTAGGGCAAAGCTACTGATTTCATCTTCTTTTGAGGCCAACAGCTATAAGCTACAGTGGATGCACCCCAGTCATCTCTAAATGCCCTTGTTCTGTTGACTGGCGAATCTGCACACTGCCAGACAGAAAATAAATATGAAAGAATCCGCTGTACCAAAGCACCTTTTCCACTCTGAACCCTTTGTTGGGAAACTCAAGCAGGGAGCTGGCATTTATTTATATACGTACATCAGTGATCGTTTTCCTTAGCCCGTGAACTTTGGGAACCCTCTCTGTGTTTGCTCTCCTGTTATAATTCTTACCGTCTCCAAAGAAGCTGATGAGAGCACTCTGAAATGGCTAAACTCACCTGTCAGAGACAATTGTGTAAATATGGAAAATTAATTTCTTATATTTTAAAATATTGACTATACTGGCAGATTATATAGCCAATGAATAAAAATTTCCCTCTTCACATTCTGCCTTTAAGACTTCATTTTATAAAACCACCTTCATAAAACCCCCTTTGGCTGCTTCCTGTTCATTCTTTTGTTCATGTCTTTTTGAGAGTTAGCCCAGACTAGAATTCACCATCTCTAAAAAAATGAGATGCTAAAGGTATTTTTTCTTCAGTGAGCATCTCCAGTAGCACTGTGACAGGCTGTCAAGAAATATGTTTCTAAAAAGCCAGGTTAGATCCTCAGAGACAACCAGTGATGCAGTTCTTAGTAATGTGCTAAAACCCAGTCAGAGTGCACCTTATTGTTGCTGTGTGCAGTGATGTGACATCTGAGTTATTTGTTTGCTATGCCATAAGATAGCATTAGTAGATATAATGTGAACAGATCACTCATCTGTGGAAATATTTATGGTGCTGCTTTGGAAGGATCATTCAATTCGAAAGCAGATGGCAAAGCATGGATATTCAGGGACTACTTTAGAAGCTATCTTAGGTAAAATGTTTTCATACAGAGTAGCTAAAGCATGTAACAATCTGATATTTTACAACACTTATTACTTAATGTTTACATATATTTACAATAAACCTTCATGAATGCTACTCAAGGAAGAATCTGCTACTTCCAATTTTTATAATAGTATGTCCCATGAGTTTTTTATCGCTCAAGCCCCTGATCCTGTGAATACTTATTGATGAGTCTGACATCTCTTAATTGAGTGGGCCAACTGAGTTCAGTAAGAGTAAGTGTTTGTTGCATTGGTTGGCTCCATGAACATGTGACATATCAAGATTTTCGAGTGTTTCAGGATTTGGGGCTTCCAGCTTACAACAGCTAAAAGAAGTCTAATTTCTGGGAGTGATGAGGGTGTCTGTTCAGAACTGCAGATTCCTTCTAAGGTGTTGCATTGGGCATCTAGAAAACTAATATCTTCTAAAAATGATAGCTGTTGGCTTTGATGTTTCTGCATATATGAATTCAGCAAAATGTTCATTAGCTATTTATTTAGTGTCCTTTGCCTATATTTTCCCAAAGCCCAGCTTTCTCTTGTTCAATTTTTAGAAAATACAGTGGCCAAAAGGCCATTAATTGTGTTCAGTTGGAGGCTTGGCCTTTTTCACAGAGTAGGTGGTTTAACACATATTCAGATGCCACAGACGTCTCAGCTTCCTGGCCAGATTCCACATCCCTTCATCTGGTACTCATCAGGCTGCCTCTTATTACTTTCTGTCATTCAGTGAACATTTGCGTGCCCCTTTCATCGGGTGGTTTTAAAGGCCTGTGTGTGCTTCAGTGGCAATGTACCAGGTGTCCTGTTATCCAATCCCACATGCTTAGGTTAAAAAAAACCCGACAACAGAATTGGTCTTAAAAATACTCCTTAAATAAAACCAATCACACAAGTCTATTTTGTGTTTTGTTCTTCCTGATTTAACTAGTGTTATCTCACTGTTCTCTTACTCTCAGTTGTCTTATATTTGAGACGTGTTCACATCGCGTTGTACTTCTACTGTGGGATTTGTCTGCCTTTCTTGGGGCTTGGCTGTGGGTCCACAGCTGGAGTGCTTTGGGGGTTACTGCCTCTCAGCTGTTTGTAATGAGTGCTGTGGTGGAGGCTGCTGGATTTGGCAGGAGGGGTCTGGGGCTGCAAATGGGAGCTGCTGGGGAGTGTGTGAGTAGCTGCTAGCTTTCTTCAGGTCCCTTCCTGCAGAAATGTAAGGTAAGTTATTGAGGGTTTTTATGTTCTTGAGCGCAGGCTCTGGAAGGTGAATACTTTGTGTGAGAGGAAGTAGAGATGTATTGCTAGGGATGCATCAAGTTACCATAGCTGTTTCCCAAGCAAGTATCTTTTGAAGTGCTTGGCTTTAAGTTTGCTGATTTGGTTTCTTGTAGTTATATTAATATGGAAGCATTGAGCTCAGTGTGGGTTAAGGTATTGGTTATAGCCTGTGTTGCCTTTGGTGAAATACTCCTGGTACTGATGTTAATTAACTTTAAAGCTTGCTGAGTTGTATGAACTGTAGCTGTGGTGTGGGGCTATCCTTAGATGTTAAGGAGAGCTGTCCTTTACTGCTTGTAAAAGGTCTGGTCTTGTGACTAGTTCTCATAGTGATGAAAATGAGTAAGTATTCTGCTGCTCCCCTCTGTATCCTGAGTGCAGTTACTTTCTGTTAAAACTGAAATAAAACCTGTGACTGAATGTGACTCTGCACCAGCTGTGGGCTTTGCTTATCTTCCTGTAATGCCTTAAAGGAGGGGTGTCACTCTCCTTCCTGACTTGCTCCTCTATTTTCCATCTCCGGCTCTCTACTGCCTCACAACACACTGTTCTCTTTGCACTGTTCATGTTATTTCTCTAGTCCTACAAATCAGGTTGTTGCTCAGCTAACAGTAAATATGATTGGGAGCATAGCAGAAGCAATAAACACCCTGAGAAACATCTTGCTATGATCAGTTCAAAGTCCCATGCAAGAGCATGTCTTTATATGCATAAGTATGCACTGTTTATTAAAGTGTATTTGAAGAGCTATATATAAGGGGTACAATGCTGATGTTCATTGTCTAAGTCACTGGTGAAGTCCAGTATCATCTGCAGCTCTAACTAGTTCCCTTTTAAGTGATACCTAGATCACAAGCATGGGAGTGTACTTGCTTTCTAGTGGTGAGCAATTAAATCTGATACAAATGTGTCTGAAGAAGAAGAACACTTTTCAGAGGTGTATTAACGAGTAATTCACTGTGTCCAGCCATGTTAGTTGCCCAGTGAAGGCTGAAGCTGTTTTTTCTACATCAAGTATAATAACTTTGTTCTCTCTGCTTGTAGAGAACGATCTGGGTAGAACAGACTTGCTATTTTCTGTCTTTAATTGCTTTGACTCAAAGTGGTGCTGGGTTTTGTAAGAAAACAAGTTAGAAATTTCCATCCACATTTCCTTCAGCTGAAGCCTGTTGCCAGTGGTTAAGATGGTGGGCAGAGTTTACATCTATTATTTGGATTAAATTACCTAGGTCAAGTTTTCACTAGGCTAGGCTGTTGTCTCACATTTTGTGATGGTTCACATTATGAAAGCATGAAAAGTATGTCAGATTTCTCATCCTGCCTGGCAAAAGCAATAGGTAAAATGAGACTTGGTAAAACTTACTGACTCTGCACAATGTTCAGGCATGCAGTCTGTAGTTGACTTTAAATGAAACAAGAACACAGGGGACCACACTTAATCTAAACACTACTCATCCCAAAATAACCTAACCTGCAGAACGATTGCTGTGCAAACACTAATAATGAGGCAGAGCAGTCATTATGGTCAGTATTTAATCTCTGGCTGCTTCCATTATTAACACTTAAAGCATGTCATGAAAGATGATTAAAAATACAAATACCTAACCCTTACTGGACTTGGAGATCCCACAGGTGTCTGCAGCTACCACCTGTCACTTGCTGAGGTGGGTGGCAAATGGTTCTGGCTGTTTTTACTACTTTGTGAGCCATGTGGAAGCCTGGTAAGTGCGGGAGTAATGTTTCTTCCTCCTACCACTAAAGAGTTGGGACTCTTTCTCTTTTTTCCTTTATTTAGAAATTCAGGTGAAGACCAGGCTGATAAACTGCACTGGCTGGAAGATGTGTTGTTGGAGCAGCCCAAATGAGAAATTAGTTGTAGAAGAAGCATCTGTGTTTGTGCTGTTGAACTCTGGTTTTGGTGCCATGTATCCCAAGGATTCCCTTCCATAACACAGTTCTTGATGCATTGTGGAAAGAAGCAAAATAGAAACAATTTTATACATACATATATATGAAGTGTATATATACACATGCACACTCTCTATTTAAATACCATTTTGTGGATATGTGGGAGAGGGAGAGAATCACTAGACTCAAGTGAATTTCTCTGGGTGTTTTCTGTTGTGGATTTGTTTGCTTGTTTTTTCTTTCCCCCTTGGTTCCAGCAGAAGCCCAAGTGCTCTCTCCCTGTGTTGCTGTGGGGCTTTGGCTGCTGGTCCAGGTGGCTGGGGTTGGGTTAATGGTTATAGGTAGCAGCAGCTGGCATGGGGTGTAGCCAAGGGGTTGATCATCTGTCTGAAGGAGCTAAAATGAACTCTCTAAGCAGCCTGACTCTTACCTTGGTTCCTGGCAGGACAGAGCAGTGATTCTCAACCTTCTCATGTTCAGCTACAGCAGCTGTGAGATATGCAAGAGGCATGCCAATCTCCATCAAAGACTGGAAGTGTAGGTTAAGTAGTCTTGTTGTGTGATGGTGGGAAACAGTCTTGAATTTAGTGTAACTGAGTGTGCCTTTGGTGGCACCTTGTCTGGAATAGGCATGGGCACAAAGCTTCCCATCCATGAGGCAAGGGCAGCAAGTGGGAGGGATGAGGCCAATGATGTAGAGGTCTGCAGCTGTGTGTGCAGGAAAGCCCTGTGGGAAAAGCATTCCTTTCTCCACCTTCTTTAGCTATTGCCTGTAGCTGAAAATGCCTTAAAGTTGTACTTACTGGTCACTTGGGTTGCTTTGCTCTGGTCTGGAGCTTGTGTTTTGAGTTGGGGAAAATGCTGATTGGAAAGATGTGAAATGACTCAACTGAATTTTAATTTTACACTCCCAGTATCTCCATGTGAGTGCATTGCTGATCTTTCTGGACAAATATATCACACATGACAAGTGGTTTAACAGGAGGGTGACTACATTTTGTGTCTTAAAAAAAAGTAACTTGTCCCCAGTGTGCTCCTCTTGCTCCTGTTGTTGGAATAGGATACAAACTGTAATTTCTCAAGTGCTAAACTTGTATGATACAGTAGTGCTAAATTTGTGTTATGTAGACATGCGTTTGGTATGACTTTCAACTCACAGTCTTTGCAGGAGACTTGCATGTGAACATTGCTGGAGTTAAAGATGTGGGAATGATTAGAATTTTTTCAGGCTTTATGTGATTTTTGTTTGAGATGTAAGGAATTTCCTAAAGTGCAAGTTCTTTGGAAGTTTTTAATCTGTTTAAAGTTGCTTGTACATGCAGAATGCTGAGTGGCACAGCCATATATAATATGGCACAAGAGCATTTGGGCAGTGGCTCTGCTGTGTGAACTGACCAACCCTATGACAAACTGAGCCACCCTGGTTTTAAAATTCCTGTCTTAAGGTAGATCCTGGAACAGTAAGTATAACCCTGTGTTACAATGACAGATTGGACAAATCCAGAGCTGATTTTGTATGCTTTCAAACACCTCCCTTTAAATGCCCTGTCCCCCTGGTGTACTTGTGCTGCCTGGCTGGTTGTGTGCAGCTCTCCCTTAGTTCTGGAGCTGCCTTCTCTGTACATGTGTCAATATAGCCTCTAAATCTACTGTAGAAATTAGTGTACTGCAATCCTGCAAGTCAGGACAACATACTTAATTTTTTTCTGGAGTTGGGGAACAAGGGATTGATTTACTGGAGAGAATCATCTTTGGAAGAGCAACCATGTAAGCTTGTTGCCTATCCATAGAAGCAGTTGGACAGCAAGAACCTTACTTTTTCCCTTCCTGCTCACATCCTTCTCTGTTCTCTTGCAGTTCTGGGCTGTCTGGCTCCTGTCTTAAATTGAAGCTTGCACAGGGTTGTTCACCCTAAAAGGGTTGCAGATTGGCCCTTTACTGCACTGACACAGCTATATGCAAGCCTGTGCTCATGGCTGGTGGCAACTGAAAAGGAAGGAGACTGAAGCTGAGGAGCAAAGCTGCTGGGGCAGAGGGGAATACAAGGCTGCTAGTTAAGCTCATGCAGCTCTCGAGGGTATGTTTAGTAAGTGTAGGCTTGTTCATTTAGTACAACTTAACAAAGCTGTCCCTGGGGTATTTATTTCTGGCAGGCCTAGTAAAGTAATCCCTTAATTCCTCAGAGTAAATTCTGATGGGGATTTGCTGTGGGCTAGATGATGTAGTGGTTAGTATTTTGAGCACTTACTGTACCACCCCGAAATAAGTCTTGTCCCACTGCTGTCACCTGCATGGCAGCTGGTATACCACAGCACGCGGGGCTGTTTAGGGCACAGCGGTGGTGTCTCATGGCTGTATTTCCCTGTGCTACGTGGATTTCTAATCCAGCCGTCACAATAGGATTATCCTCCAAGCAGCCAGGTTTTATATATAGTGATGGACAAATATGCTGTAGTGCCATCTAGTGATTTACAGAGGGAAACCACGCTGGCACACTTCCCTCTCGTGAAATCGGGGCAGCTCTGGGCTGAGGCCTGGAGGCAGCAGTGCTGCAGGGCTGGCTTGGAGACTGGACCTGTCATCACCAAGAGCTGGAGTGTATCAGCTCTGAATGCTGTGTGTACGTGACTACTAGGTTTAATAGCACTTGCATTTCTGAGCCTGGAGGAAGAGAGCTTCTGCTTTAATTTTGGTCTCTGGTTGTTTTCGCCCAACCCTTGCTTCAAACGTTCTGCTTCTCTCTTCTCTTGCGTCCTGTTCTGCTTTTCTTACTTGGTTTTCTCTCTTCCTCTTAGCATGAATATTCTTCCCTTTTTCTCCTTGCTGCTGGATCTTCTCAAGTCAAAACCATGTCCTGTTATATTGTGTTGTTACATACATTGGAAGCGTAGTGCCGTTTTCTCCATATGCAACATCTTGCCCACAAAAGCATAATGACTTCCCATTGTTAATGTACAAATGGAATGACTTTTCTTCTGTTTGAAGAGAATGGCCTGTGTCTTTAAAGACCATGGGATGGCCTCCACTCTTCCCTATACCCTGCACTGGTGTAAAGGGCGTTAGTAGCTGGGCCTAGTGGATAGGAATCACTTGTCCTTGTCTAGCTCTGATGAGAGCAAGCCCAGGATGCCCACAAGGAGCTCCAACTCATGATGAACAAAGGAACAATAAGATTTTAGTGTTTTCTCAAACTTCTGTTACAGAGGAAAACCCTTTACCAAGGGAACTGGTTTACTGTGATCACCAGGTCAGAGGTGTTAGGCTGCATTACAGTGAAACTTGGGATCAGAAATCTTATGCCAATATCCAAAATAAGCTGAAAAACTGAATGTTTACAGAATGGCATGTGAAATATAGTCCGTGTTATGAAAAGCAAATGGTAATCAGTAGTAGCAGAAAAAGTAGGTGGTAGAAGCAACTTTCTAGGTGCTCTAGAAACTCTTTTGTTCAGGAAAATTCTCAGCTGCCAAAATGTAGCTGAGGTCTAAGCAGGTACTTTTGTTCCTTCTTCCCGGAATTGGGCCATTCCATAATTCTTGCTTATCTTTTAAGATGTCAGTGTTAAAGGCTGGAGCATCATAATGCAAAAATCTAACATCAGAGGTTTGTTCTTGTGTAGTAATAAACTAAAATCTGAACATGCTGGAGGAGTGGAGCCGTGCAGAAGCTTAAGACTTGCAGCAGCTCTGCTGCAGAAGGGAAAGTGCTGATCAAGTGCTACTGTGACCAATTCCAGGTTACAAAGTAGTAACTTAAAGTATCATTTCCTAATAAACTGGATCCTTTTATCTTCCACTTTTTGGTATATTGGTGCAGACCTGAGGCTGGTTAACACTGATAACTTGTTACAAGTTCCAACATTGTTACCTATTTCCTCTCCATATTCCAACAAAGCAATTATTTGAAGTTTCAAATGCTCTAAAGGGCTTAATTTCAGGAAATATTCTAATTGAATGTGATCTAAGTACATTTTAAAAATAGTGATCTAACAGATTTATTTGTGCATGCAATACATATGTGTATATATACTTCTGCATTGTTTCCTGTTAGGAAGTAACTGTAGTCCCTGACAGGCCATGTAGTCAAAAGAGGCTATTTTATTTTAATACTACAAACTCAGAGATATTGAAAGCAGCTGCTTTTCTCTTTAGAAAATTGTTACTTTCCAGATCAAAGTATCAAACTATGTGCCTTATTACAGCAAAAAGGAAATATTTTGATCTAGAAAATTAGGTAAGAACTTTCAAGAAGTACTAAGTAGCAGCTGCCACCCTTAATACTTTTAAAAATAAAATATTTCAGCTGAGCCATAATCTGACATGTCATTATATGAGTACTAATAATGCCTGTGACATGACTTGATACAATGATGTGTTGTGTTAAATGTTATTACTGACCTATCTCATGAAATAATGTATGACCAACAAATGCAAAATCAAATTTTAATAAAAATTGCCTCTAAAAATACCATCTAGTTTCTAGAAAGTGTCCTGAAAGAACAGTGAAAATTCATCCAGTTTTTTGTGATATAGGACATTCTGAACCAAGATCTGTATGTTCCTGCAGGAAGAACAGGTCAGAAGGAAGCCTGAAAGGCTGGTTACACTTGATAGCCTAAGCCTAAGCCAAAGGGCAGTCTCAACCCTACAGGGTCGATGGCAAATTTCCCATTGATTTCAGTGGAGCAGGGACTTCAGCTGAAGCTCTTCAGAGAGCTTCCTACAAGCAGTCCCTGTAGGAGCTCATGTGCTGGCACTGCAGCTGGTGCCTCTGCCTTCTGCTGTGGGCTGGCGTGGGCAAAGTTGGGAGGTTGGCCACAGAGCGGGCAAACCCTGTTATGACTTCCCTTTCTCTGCTGCAGCTGTTCATCTTCATCCTTGTGCAGGGTATTGTTATAGGCATGGAAACTTAAACTCGGCATATCTAAAATTGGAATGCTTCTTTCTTAACAGAAATCTTTTTTTTTTTTTCCCTCTGAGTATTTTTGAAGCCTAAGTGCAGGGGCTTTGAAGGGGAGGACAAGTTTATGTCAAGGCCAGCCTTCAGCAGCCTCATTTTCCATTTAGCCTATTCAGATCAAAGCATTGGGTTACTAGACCCTAATCAAGGCTTGATTATGGGCAAGTCTTTATTTGATTGCTTTCAAGGTCTATGGTATTAAACTACTGCCTGTCAAATCACTCTCCTTTTTTCTGGTGGTAAAACAGTAGCAGATTATCTGTGTATTTTGGGGGAAAGAAGGGAAATACAAAGGGCAGTGTAAGTACAGCCTGCTTTTAATTCATGTATACTAACACATGACAGGCTTGTTTGTCTCCAGTTCTTATTACTGGCTTAGTTTGCTATTTGACTGCCTTAGAGTTTAGTGGCTCTTGCAATGCTCCTGTGTAGTAAGTGCTGTTTGGGGGTGGTTTTTGTTTGTTTGTTTTAAATCCCCATTTTTGCAGAGGGGGAAACTGAGATTCAGATGGACTAAGATATGTGCCCAAGGCCCTATAGGAAGAATAGGGAAGAGCAAGCACTCCTATGTCCTGCTGCAGCATCTGTCACAGGTGTTTTCTTGCTTTAGGTGAAAATTGCAGCTGAGTTTTTTTTCTTGCTGCTTATTGTGGCAAGACATGCTTTTTAATGTACTGCTTATAAGCAGTTGGGATGGGGATGTGGTGAACATCACTACATTTACACAGTTATCTTGCTGGTAGCCCCAACTGTGGTGCAACTTATCACAAGCCCTTCTGCAATATCTGTCTCCAACTTCATCATTTTCCACCATTACAGTTGTTCATCTAACAAGCACGGAGAAACAAGCACAACTATTGCTGCTAAATGTAATGGAGAAATGCCACCCCAGGCTTCTCCCCAGGAGTTACAATAGTTGTGGATCAATGTCTTGCAAACTTTATAATACCTATGATATTTATTGTTTAAAGTGGATAATATTTCCGATCACTAGTTCTCTGTGGTGTCCCTATCTCATCTTGGATCTGTTATCTTGCTAGTCTGTGTGCTATGCTCATGCTTAAATAGCAGTGCTGCTGAGCAGTTGAAACAACAGCTGTAATACTAGTGTTTTTTTCCAAGGTCTGTCTCCCCTCCAAATAAAGTATTCACATGGCACTTACAAATACAGTCCTGGGAAGAGAGGCTCACCTGCAGCCACAACTGGCTGCTCCAGAGTCTTTCTAACACCTAATCTTCTGTGAGTTACTCTTACTCAGGCTTGTCAGGCCATGCAGACCTACTTATTTATTCAGGACAGGAGGATGAAGATCAAATATAATAGTGTTCTAGTGAACAAATAGTTCAGGTGTACAGTAGCAAATGAGTGTCCAGCAGTCTAAATCAAGTTACAGCTCTTGTTTTTAATGTATTTACAAGCTTCTGTATATATTATTTCACATATCAGAAAGGAGAGCATCTCTCTCTAATCACGTACTTTAACTGGTTAATCTTTTTATCCACACTGTGAGTGGACATGCTGGCAGCACCATGAATTCATGATATGTATCCTTTAAATGCAGTATTTGGACACTTCTGTATATTCTTCCACAGAATGCTACAGGTGTCTTCCACCTTCATTAGCCTTTTGATAGACTACAGGCTTTTTATTTACTAGTTTTTTATCTGGCTGCTTACCAGCCTTGCTCTCAAGTTCTCACCATGTCCTGCTACAGTAATTGGACTATATTCTTATCAGGTTTGTGTAGCACTGTGTTAGGGCAGTTATTTTCCCAAGCATAAGAAAGAGAAGCATAAATAATATTTCTCCCATGTTATGGAGGAGTTGAGGATTACTATACATAAAATGCATTCATAGTCTTAACTGACAGAGCTATAATGGTGCAATAGAAAACTATCACCCTCCAAGGTATATATGTGAGGTCTTGGGCATCTTGTCTGGCTTGCTGAGTGCTCTCACTATTGGGGGGGGGGGGGGGGGGCTTTCCACTGGAAGAAGGAAAAAAAAGTAGGGGGAGGATACTCTAAAAATGTGGTTCACTAGGAAATCTACTAAAAAAAAAAAAAAAAAAAAAAAAAAAACCCTAAGGTCAAAAACTACTGTATGTGACAACGCATGCTCCAAACTACTTGTATTGCTTTAATGACTTTGGGAAGTGGTCCATATACAGTCAGACACATGCTGGGTGTGATAAGTCTAAAATGAATGCCCAATCCAGTATGCATAAGATCTTGCTTGTTAGCGAGCCTGAATACACAGGATGGTGCTAATCCAGCAAACGTGATGGCAGAGACTGCTGTGCTAAACTCTGGCTGGCCCATGGGATTGGGCACGCCGACCCTCCCCACGGAGCCCCGTGGGTACGGCAGTGACAGCGGTGATGCGCGCGTGCAGCCTGGCCGAAGGTGAGCTCATCTCCCTGGAGCCATGAGCTGCCCGAGGGGCCTCCGCGGCCTCTGGCCCTGGCTCCTGGGCTGTGTCCCATAACTCTCTTGCTATGAAGAGTCTGGATATATTCTGCGCTCCCCACACATGCACATCTTAGTTTCCCCTACATTTTGTAGGGAGTGGGCTAATGCTAATCCTGTCCAAAATGTGGCTTGCGTTTTAAGTGCATATAGCTTCTGCTGGAAGAAACTTTTCTTGAAAACCATTGGTTTGGCATGGGGGGAGACACTACTCACTTTCTTATGCTGAGTCTAATAGTCTTTCGTGAAGAGCCTCGGATCCCCTCTTCTAGAGACTCTCCAGAAAAAGTAGTAATGACTGGCCACGTGGCAAAAATTACTGTTTCTTTCCTTTCAATTTAGACTGACTCCGACTAACTGACTTGGACTTAGAAATAGTTGTATTTAAAATATTAAACTGGCACTTTGAGGTTTTCTTTGTTTTTCACCAATACCACCTTGTAAAGCTGTTTTTTGTGTTGGGCTATATCTTGTGTTTATTGATGCACTTTTTCTGTCTGAAAATGAGAAGCTAATTTGTATGATATGCTGAAAACTTAAAACCACACCACCTAATTGTGTTGTGGTGCTAAGTGTCATATGAGTTGCAAATGAATTGGAAGGCCATAGGAAACTCTCATTCAGAGCTAATGAAGCACAAAATAGTGTTTTGGGATTAAACCTATTTTTTTCACATTTTAAACACTTTTTCCTCATGTAGTGGCTGAACAAAACCAGAAAAACATGGATTTTTTCAGATTTAATCAAATAGGCAAATAGTTATCAAATAAGTAAATTGTACTTTTCTGCAATTTCCAATTTACACATTTTATTTAAAAAGGAAGTATTGTTTTATGAGAACAGTGCTGTTTTCCACATATCCCTTTGTCTCTCAAGTGCTATAGTCAAGTTCTATATTGCATTTGGATGGAATAAATCTGATTTAGCTCTGGGTTGACTGAAAACATTTCACTGGTGTAATTGGCAACAGAATCCATTTCAACGTTTTTCTGGGCAAAAATTAGCCAGGGCTTAGGGAATCTCCTGTCACTTCAGGAGGGGCTTGGCCAAGTGAAGTGCTGGAGGGTCCCGCTCCCTTGGAAAACAATACTGGTTTTGATTCAGTTTTTATAGAGTTTAATATTTTTCTTGAATTTTAACTTTTGAAAGACTTCAGCTAGTTTTAGTTGTCAAATTACTACCCTTCTTTGAAAGGGTTTTGTAGTAAAGCTCTGTATGAGTGTTCTCTTGCAAAGATTGTTTTTTGTCTGCCTCTGAATACTGTATCAACTTTTCCCCTGTATCGTAGAAATAAATTTGGTCCTTTGTATCAAAAAAAAATCCTTATTAAAAATCCTCAAAAAGTAAGACCTTGCAAACACTTGGTGCAAAATTTTCCTCATGAAATGGATCTAAATGCATTTAATTTGAAGTTAAACTAGCTCTGAAGTTCAGATGTTCAGAAAGCTACAGAACACAATCTAATACTACCTCTTCTGGACTGGGTGTTTTCAAAAGTTAGTGGATGAAATAACTAGCTAGAGGAAAACACAGACAATGCTTACTAGCAGTCAGTGGTGGAAAAAAGGAGGAAAGATTTTTTCCTTACTGTAAATAAAAACCAAGCAAACCTTGGGGAAAAGATGCCTTCAAAATGTCTGAAGAAAATGCTTCAAGAAATATTTAGAAGCAAGCAATTTGTCCCTGTTTAATGTGCTCTGCAGAGATTACTACAGCCCTTCAAATTACCACTTGGATGATTCTCATATTCGGTCTTTACCTCTTCCAGTGGAAATGAGCTCTAGCTCCCACTGAGGCAGGCCCCATAGGGCTGCAGTCTGGCACTGTGTTAGATTCCTATAGCAGCTGGCAGGAGGCTTTTAGCATATTCTACACTACATGTGTTAACTGAAATGTAGATAACTCATAGGGTGTGTTACTCCATCTATTTTTCTTTAAAAAAAGAAAAAAAAATTACTTGGTGCAGATTGAGCTTAGTTCTCAGATATACTGTTTGTAGGTTTTGCAAATGACTCCTACAGCCTACAAATAGGGTACTAGTAACCGGTAACTAAAGACTTCTAAACTCCTATACCTACACATTTACCAAATGAGGTAAAAAATTGGAGCTTTCACTTGAAAAGCTATTAGTATATTGCACAATTTTGCTTTCAGTCCTGCAATACATCATGGATTTCTTGAGATTTAGACTCTTCTTTGATCCCTGTGTTCAGCCCAAGGCTGACCAGCTTTGAATAGGATGGGACAGACCTTTCGGCACAAAAGCTCAGAGTCCTGAATGACCTGAAAGCAAGCTGTACCAGCTACGCCTCTGTTAATCTTCTGCAGTTATGTCTCATTGGGTATGTGTGCAGAACACGATAGGCTTGTGGTGTTGTCTTCCCTCTTTCTTCCTCCCTGTTTCAGGCAATACTTTGATATTGTAAATATTTGCACAGTAAGCTTACTAAAATTGTCATAAAGCTAACTGGTTTAGAACTGGGCTCATTCACTCTACTACATGTTATTGCTGTTGGATTGCTCTCAGGCTGTGTTCATCTCTCTGCATAAGCTTCCTGAAGTAGCTGTGTTATAGCTTCAGACGACACAACTTTCTTGCTACAAAATGATCATCTCTGTCCCTTTTGGGCTATCTTGCACCTTTTTTGTAGATGTTACAGACTGTTTGAATCTTCTGGGCACAGAAAGCTCTTTGCGTGGGCAAGAGGGCTGCTATAAATAGTAGAGTAACAATGTGAAGTTAGCAGAACTGTATATCTGATAACAGAAAACAGCCAAGTTAGTTATGTTTTCTGGTAATCTGCTAAGTTCCTTGAAGAAACACTTAGCAATGCTGAAATGTGACTAATTGAAGGCTTAAAGTATGAAGTAAGAAAAGGGGCAGAGTACTTCTACTTTGGTTTCCAAGTAGGTATTTCCACACCTTGGTTCCACAGTGCCAGAGTGAGAGGTTTTTGATTACAGTTTAGAAGCACCTGTCTTGAGGGGGGGGAAAAAAACCCACCAAAGCTGATGCTGAAGGAGTTCTTGGAAGTCTGTCAAGTCTGAAGAAAGGAGGTTTAAGTGGAGAAGAACACAGGCTAAACCCAGTATGTGCTAGGTGTATTTCTCAGTTTTCATGACTGTGGCCACTCTATGGGCAAACTGGGGTAATTGAGTTTGCCCAGTACTTCCTGTGAACAAAAAAGAAAAAAAAAAATGGCCTCAGCAAAAATATCTAATTGTTTTTAAAACAGTAATGGAATAGCACTTGCGTTTACTTCCATTTTCACTGGGAATAGGATTTATTACCTTTCATGTTTAAAAATGCAGGATGTGGTTTGATTCATGGCTTTGCATTCCTTAAAGGCGCAGAATGTTCTCTATATGACTACTTACCCCTTAGAGGTTTTAATGCCATGATATTTCCCCCTCTCCCCCTTCTTTCTCATCCAAGAGTAGAGCCAATTCTGAGGGTTATACCCTCATTTTAAATGAGTATAACTTAAATTCTCTGTTAAGGTTTAAATGAGGACAGAATTTGGCCAGAGCTTTCTGTGTGTTAGAATAGAGATTATCTTGGATCACAGAGGTGATTCCACAGACACAAAACCTGTAGAATACACTGTTTGTGAATGCTTTATTTTGAAACAAGTACTTAATCTTGGGAATCCAGTGGACTTTATCAGACAGAGCCTGAGTAAGTTGATTAGTGGGCCTTTGCAAGGAGAGCTACTTAATACTTAGGTGTGCCCTGGAAGAACTTTTGGATACAGAGACCTGTTTTCTAATTGATTAATAGATTAGCACAAGAAATGAGTAAGAAAGAACACAATCCAAAATCACTCTATTTTGGTTTCTTTCTGGAAAGAGACTAGCCCAAGTATAAAAGTGGAAAGTGTGAGTGCTAGAATCACAATAGGCCAACTAGTTCTTGCTACCGCTACCCCTTCCCCAGCTACTACACATCATGATTTTCTGTAATATTATACTATTCTAGAACATCCTGTCACTCAAAACTTTCTCCCCACCCTCATTCCCTCCTTAACCTATTCCCCCCCTGCCACACACACACACAAAATCCAGATTTTTTCTTATGAGCTTCTTGGTGTTGCTTTTTTCAATGCAGACAAGTTTAAAACTGAAGGGATTGTTCTAGGTCAAGCTGCTTCCATCCTGGGACCACAAGGAGAACTGAATCCTGGGGTAACCAGAGCTATGCACTTCCTTCTTGTGATTTGTATAGCAGGCTCTTATCAAACCAAGATTCTTGTTTGGGGTTTGAGGTTTTTCACTTTTTGATTAACTTGATTTTTAGAATAGTCTTACTGGCATGCTTTTAAGTGATGTGTTCATGGAAGTAATATAACACTCATAAGAAAATGAAACCTGTGAACACCACTCTGATGTCCACTACAGCTATTACAGGTTTGGGGTAAGCTGGTAAGCAAAGCTGTCCCAGGGCGGGGCTTGACTGGAACAGATGAAGGCTGAAAGATGTCACCTTTGCACCTCAGGGCAACTGAGAGTGCTGACAGTGTGCCAGGCCCATTCCCTCCTCCTTCCCCTGCCAGAGGTAATAGAGCAATTACCAACGGTGTGAGATGCAGAGGTGGTGTGCTGTGTGGCACTGTCCGGGACCAGTGACCAGGTAGCCTCACTAGACCTTTCTCAAACCACCAGCTGCACAGAAACTTCCCAAGCTGGGACAGACATGGTTTAAATAATCCCACAGCCTCAGCCTAGGTTTCTTGGCTGCCGGGTGGAAGGTGGCTTTACAAATCTGTTTCTGAATTTTAGCTTTTTTTTTTTTACCCTTTACAAAATCAAGCATCTGAAGATCAGTATAGACTGTAGTTCAGGTCAGGAGGGGCACCACAAACACTAGCTATCCTTAGTTAATGATCAAGTATGTTGATAACTTTCACTGTTCCCTCTTCCCTTCCATCATCTGGAAGCTGCCCTACACCCAAAACTGCAGGAACAAGTTGGAGAAACCTAATCTTCCTCTTGCAGCATCTTCAAATGATATGTCAGCTGCCTTTTCCTCATCTTCCTCGATTGGGTAGAACAAAGGGGAGGAGGAGGAATGGGATTGCCCTTGTCCTGGAGAACAAAGGGTAGGGACAAACACTGAGCACTCCCTCCCAGTTTGAGATTACTTCTCTAGAAAGTGTCTTCTCTTCTCACCATTGTATATGTCAGTCTTGCATGCTGAGACTGGCTTCTCAGTGCTCAGTGATATAATTTGCCTGAAGCACTCAAATTCCTAGTTGCTGACATATTTCTCATGCTGCAGGCTATCTTCTAGGCATTGAAGTACATGAGTTTTGCCTTCAAGAGAAATGGAGGTTTTCTTTCTTTATCTGCAGTTCTGCCCTAAAAAACAAATCTGTGACTCTAAGGGGAAGATTAGATGCGATTTCTCTTGCTTGGCATTTTATGACCTCAGTGGTACCAAGAAATACTTGATGATATAATAATATGGCAATAGGCTTAAAGCATTATAAAAGATACAGCACCTGCCAAGACCAGTCTAGTTATAGCATGTCCAGGATATGGGGATGCATGCAGAACCGCTATTTCTCCGAAAGCACAGTGTTCCTGGGTAGCCCAAGAGTTGTCTCATATAAAAGCTGCCTTTTTCTCCCTAGAAATCACTTGCTCACCCCTCCCTGTGCTGGTATTGAGCATGTCCTTGAGTGCATTATGTCTCTATCTCTATTTGCCTGTGCCCAGTGTGAATGCTCATTTGAGTAATGCATTGCATGTATCCAGTTCAGTGAATATTGCTGCTTATTATTACAGTAGAGTTCCTATCTACAGTTTTGTAAGTGCACTTCAGTAATTCCTGCTTCATAACTTAGGTCAAAGTGTTCTCCTAGTTAAAGAAATAGGTATTAAATTACATTCCCTACTTAGCTTTCCAAGGTTTCTATTTCTGGCAAGCTGCCTCCGTGTAGCCATTCCGGAGTTCACAGCCTTCAGCCTCCCAGAAAACAGCTTTATCAGTGTAATTTAACAGAAGTCTATTGAGCAGCTTGGAGCAATCCAAATGGTGAACAATCTAGGCACAGTTACCAAAACAACCCAGGAAAAGCCCCCAAGAGCAAGGCAGCCCAGCTTAAAGACAGGCAGTGGTTCCTTACAGCTTTACCAGAAGTACTTTGCAACTGAGAGGAGTGCTGCAAAACCCTGTATCGCAGTTGACTGAAGCTTGCTGCACACCTCCTGTAGATAAACAAGGTGACAATACTGTCATGCTCATCTTATTACAAATGGCTCTTTAAGCCTCACATCTGCCTGTGAGAGGGTGGCTCTCAGCCAGCTCTAAATGCCAACAGGCGAAAGTTTCCCTTCCAGGCATTGCTGATTCTTCTGATGTGGAAATGCATCCACTAAAAACTGGACTGGGACAGCTGGCCACATAAAGCCAAGGAGAATCTCTGTTGTTGGGCCTAGAGTTAAGTGGCAGCCTGCTGATGAAAAGCTGCTTTTTCCATTGCCAATCTGTATTACATTACCAATCCTCTGTATGTTCTAGCCTCTGAGGTGGAAACTGATACTGGAGCAGTAAAAAGAAAGGAAAATCTCTTTTTAATAATGGATTATACATCTTACGCTATAATTAAGGATATACATTATTTTCCTCATGATTTTGTTATTTTTATATTGATTTTGATTTTGTTTTATTACAGTTTCAGCCACTGAGTTTCTTAAATTAGTAAGAGCAAGTAAACCTGACTACAAAACACCAGATTGGTCTTTGTGATGCATATGTCCCAGCTCTGAATTGACAGGCAATATCAGCAAATCTGTTCTAAAATAAAATGGTCTCTAATTTGCATTTATATTCTTAGAAGCAAGAGCCATTTTTCCTAGTATTGCTCTTGATCTGAACACTTAACAGGGTCCTGTCTTTGCCTTTTGCTCTTCTTAGTTCATGCATCTCAGCTTTCTTCGCAGTATAAATAAGAGGTCTATATTGCTGAAGAGTTTCTTTTATCTTGAGCTAGCTTAAGCTATGCAGCTGGAGAGTGCCTCTAATATGAGCTTATATATAATTTAACCAAAGGAACAAGGTATGCTTATGTTGTTCTGGAAAACCTTTTAAGATTCAGGTACTTCATGCTTCTTAGCTGTCTTGCACATCCCTTTACCCTTGGATTTGCTACCTGTTAATTGACATGCCACTGAAATTAGACAGGGGCGGGGGGAAGAAGGGGGAAATCCATATCCCTGAGGTCCTTCCCAGGCTGAGACAAGACATGCACCCTCCCTCCAAAAGAGGAGGGCCATGTTGTGCACTGTGGCATGAATATGCTTTCTATGCATTACTTGATTTCATTGTATGGCTTTTACTATCCACTTAGTCAACTTTTATTTCATTCATAGCAAATATTTCAATAAAATAAGTGCTGACTTGGATCAACACTGTCACTTTCAGATGCTCATTCTGTTTCACTAAATATGGAATTCTGATATATTGGCGTTTTGCATAGGGTCAAATTAATTGTATGGTTAACCTGCAAGTGCCTTTTAAGGCCCCAAATCCTGCTGTTCAGCAGCAGTATAGTTAATGCGTGTGAATTATATAGAATTAGAATAACTTACTGAAGGCTCTGCTCTTTGCCTATCGGGCATAGCCACTGCAGATCTGCTGCTGCGGATCTGCACAAAGCCTGTGCAGGTGGCTGAGCTCTGAACACGAGGGACATGCTGCGTGTGCTGCAGCAGAGAGCAAGGCCTGCTTGGCCCTGAAGGCCTGCATCATTGGGGAGCGCTGGCTGAGCCTCAGCCTGCTCAGGCTGTTAGTGCTTATACACTAGTTAAAGAAGGGATGTTCTACTAACTGGTGGACTCCAGACAGAATACACCTATACTTCTACACGTTATGTCACCTCTTCAAATTAGAAGAAAATTGACTCTGCTCTGGGTCTCATGCATTACCTGGTATTCTGTATAGAGAAGCTACTGTTAGAATGAACAATGAAGATCAAGCATGAGAAGAGACTGTTTTCATCATCTGTTACTGTTTACTGAATTTGCGCTGCATTCATTGACTTAGAACTTAAATGTGGGTCTCCCATTCTCCCCCTCAGTGTTTCTATAGATTCCTAAATTGAGTATACTTCTGTGTTGAAGTATACTTCAGTCTCTAGCTTTCTAGCTTGACTTCTCTCTGGTTTGGGTTGGAGTAGTTAACTCTGATTTATCAGTCATCATGTGGCACTGATCTGTGGATCTCAATCAAATGAGCTTATTTGAATCCTGCAATGACTTCCTTTTAAGTGAGTGGTGAGGCTCCCTTTGCTACAGGAAGGTCTTGATTTGAAAGAGGCTATCACATGGCTTGACTCGTCTATGGGCAAAAGGAACCAGGTTAGAGAAGTGGAGAGTAAAGAGAGATGCTTGTTTTTGGTGCTCTTTCAGTTTCATTTCATAACCCCCTGGACCTCACCTGTGCCATATCAGTCCTAGATTGATCATCATAAAACTTAGCTAAATAAAAGAAAAATTCTTATATGTTCAGATAAGATAGGCTCTCCTTAGGCTTTATGCACTGAGGCATTTGTATGCCATTTTCTGACTTGCATAGGCCTGATACTAAGGCAAGTAAAATCAAGGGAATCTCTTTGATATCTATGGTTTTTCCCACTGGGGCTGTACTGTACACTGGCATGCTGGAGCAGGATTTCTGGGATAAACTTTCTGTACCACTATAACTTATCTTTTCTGGCAGTGAATATTCACGCAGTCTCAATTAAGTTTAACCAATCTGATGTTTAACTCTGAAAACTCATGGGAGTAAACTTTGCTCAAGTATTTACAGATGGCTAAAAGGAGAGGAATACGAGCCCAGTTAAAGCGATATAACTTTTCTCATTTCTACAGTTCATTCAGCTGAAATAGATAACCATCTATTGTGGTTATGTCCAATACAGCTTGCTTTCTTTCCGTGATTTTTGTCTGATGCTACTTTTGCATCAGCATGTCTTTTCTGTGATGATTCATATCCCAAAATGCATCTATAATATGAATGGGCAACATAACTTAGGTACTTACACATAAGTTTCTGGTGTTTAGAACTTCCCAAAGTACTTATTATAAAAGTTGCATGTATCTATCCCCTTCATTTTTCTCTGTAAATTCTTTGCCAGCAAAAGATTGGATGTAAATATTTATAGAGGAAGTTTATATTGTTCTTTTCCCTACACATTTATATTTAGCCAAATAAGCACAGATGCTTTTTGGTATGCTATGAAGTTAAAGTATATTTAAGATGACTAAAGAGATTATTTTATTATTGCCTTTGTCCTGCTGTAATCTTCCACCTGAGCATCAGACATCTGTCAAGGGCGTTCTTAGCTAAAGCTTGGTTTTCATTACTCTGGGCAAGAAAAGAGCTTTGTGCCCTTTGAGCCAAGAGCTCCTTTCTTAGTCTATTTTCTTGTACAAACCTTGCTTCCTTCTGAGGCCCCAGGCAAGTCACTCAGCCTCAGTGTTACAATTCTTTCTGCAGTGTAAAATAAGGATAATAGTATAACTAATTGCACCTTCACAGTAGTATGGCAAGAACTAGCTAGTTAGAGTTTGCAAGCTGCTTTTATGATTGGATCTAGACTAGTCTTATTCTTATTGAAGTCAGTGGCAAAAGTTACTTAAATGAGCTGGTATTCTCTGCCACCCCTGTCCCGCCACCCCTCACCCTGTTCCCTTCCCTTCCCCCCCCCGCCCCCCCCCCCCCCCCCAAAAAAAGCAAAATTCAGGAAAGAATGAAACTCCTAAGGAAATAGGAGGGAAAAAAAAAAAGGAGAATTTCCTAAATTGTAATCAGGATTGTAAGAGTTCTGACTAATGTCACGTTGCTATTTTGTGAAATTTACAGCCATATTTCTATTAGTGTAATAAGGTGGTTTAGTTGTTGTCTGAGCTGTATAATCATACAGGGTAAACTAAGATTCTGGAAAACTGTATTTAAATGAAAATCTGTACTAAACTCTTTTATGCAGCTTTCTGTAACTGTATAATTGCTTAATATGCTTCCTGTAGCAAATGGAATACACTAGGATTTCCCTTATGGCAAACAACACGAACTGTATATATTCAGGTGATGACTTTGATAATAACTGATCCATAATCCCTCAGCAATAGCCTTTATATCATCTGCAAATAATTCTGAGCTAGGTTGTTGCTCACAAAACTGAAGATAGATATATTCTTTCCTCTGTTTTTGGTTTCATTGTCTTGAGCCCATTTCAGTTGACTGCAAAATGATAAAAATGACTTTCCTGTAGTCTTGTGTTGCTGTTTCATATATATATATATATATTGCCTTGCACAGATGAGGTTAGATTCTTGTTGCTGTTTCTGCATCTGAGCTAAAAGAGACTTGAGATGCTGGTTGAAGTGATGGTTGTGATTGCAGTGGAAGCAGCTGTTGCTGTGCAAGCTGCAGGGTAGGTGCTGCCTGGACCCCATGCCAGAGTCTGTCCCCATCCTGAACTGGGGAGAGGCTGAGAGCATAATCCAGGCTCTCTGCTCACACAGAGGCCTGTGTGCGAAGACTGTCAGCAGTGGGCTTTTTATGAATAAGACTCTTTTACCTTTTAATTTGTTTGTTATTAAATTATGAGATGCCTGGAATGCAGTTATAAGAGGAAAATATTCAACAATATGTGCCTTTTCTCAACAGTAAGGAAAATGTTTAGGTACTTGTCCAGTAAATAATGGCCAAGAATATACATTATCCTAAACTGTGGTGAAGAACAGTATTAGATAACCCTCTGCAATGCAAAAAGTTTCCCACAAAGCTTAAAGTGAAAATCAAGTCAATTATAGGACAAGGCACCAACTCATTAATAGAAGTACATTTACTTGGTTATATCATCCGATACAAGACCATCTTGAATATCTGAAGCAGTTTTATCTGATGAGATCTTTTCTGGTAGTGTAATAAAAGCTGCAGTGAGTTGTTAGGAGTGTTTTACTTTATGAACAGATGCTATAGAAGGAGGATGTTTAGTTTTATAGATTCTTTTTCTCCTTGAAATAAAATGACTGCTCAGAACCATCTTCACTCTTGTGCTGAGTATCCCATGTCTTTCAGATTAAGAGCATGTAATTACTGTTCCCTGGCACCTTTGCAAAACAGAACTGTATCCATTGGACTATTCCATACACTAATTTTTCAAGCAAGTTAATGAAGTACTATGTCTGAAAACAGAAAGCTCTTAAACTGTGGCGGATGACTTTGACCTGGATTCAACCTGAGGGGAGAACCTAGGCAAGCAATCAGTCATTGCAATCTCTTGGTATTGGCTTGTGCCTCGGAGTTGGGCAGTACTTTTATCAACTTTAGAGACAATCGAGTCAGGACTGGATCCTGGCTGTTGTAAACTATACACTTTTATCAAAGGAGGTATGCTGACTTGCCCTGGTTGAGGTGCTAACCCTCTATAGTTTCAGGCCTGAAAGAACCCTGTTTAGAGATGCCTTAATGCATCAATATTAGAATTAAAACTTGTATTATTCAAAAAAAACCTCTGAAAACCCAAATGTCAGCAGCTTAGAAATCTGCCAGCTGAAATTTTATGCCCTTCAAATATTTACATGTGCAACCCAGACATATTTGAAGAGTGAAACAAATAGGAAAAAATAACAGTAGGAAAAAAATGCATATTCTCCTCTAAATGGAGATTTCCCTGGTTGCAGGTGGGAAGGAGTATTATTGATGTCTTGGTAAAGTGAATACTACTAAGGGTACAAACCTTATGCAGAGATGAGAAGCACAAATTGATTTGAATGTTATTCCAGGGCAAATTGAATTGTGCAGCATTCAACCTTTCTAACTCAGCAAGAACAGATAAATTTTCTCAATTAAAATACCTCACCAGTGTTTAATATGCTCTAAAGTATACTGGGAGTATAGGTCAAAAATAGAGACTATGATGGCTGAGCGGCTTCATTAGAGCTGACCTGGTGCAAACATGGCAATCGTGCTCTAGTCCTATCGATGTTTTCCCACAACTAGTATATGCAGCATGCATTATTGCTTTGGGTTAACTTGGACTCCATTTTAGTAAATGGAATGGATATTATTACATGTTCAGTGTTGAATATGGTATAAGATGAAGTTCAAAAAGTTATATCTCCTGACTTTGGTAGCAAAACTTAAATCTCATCTCCTCTGGGTAAGGAAAAGAAAATGCAGTAGCCTGATTGTTGTTGTTAATGTGATGGAAAACACCAGTTTTAATATTTTTTTTCCAACCCAATTTAATGCATTTAAGTCCTGTGAAGCAGTGGATTTTCTCAGGTGTCTCAAAGTACAGTCTGACAGATGGTGTCCATCTCACTTTCTCCACATAGTGAAATTGGGTACTATGTTTTGATGAGACCAGGGACTGAGCTGTAACATGTTAATTGGGAATATAAAAGGTAGATGATCTTGTGGTGTTGTAAATGGAATATAAACCTCTCATCTGACAACCTTTCTGCTGCAGGGTACTGCTGTGCTACCTGAAGCAGCTGTCTTCAGAGTCTGAAAGGTCTTCCTGGACACTGAAATCATCTTATCCCTGTAAGATGTTAGCTTGTCACAACTTGCAGATGATGGTGAGTTCTGGTTGCATCTACAAGTGTATTTTTAGAAAGGATCAGCTATAGGTGAAAAGAAGCTAGCTAATGCTGAATAAGAAAGAGGTTATTCAGACGCTGTAAAGAAAAGTTTTGGAGGTTTTTGGTTGCTGTCATGCCACCAATGTTAGGCTTTTGAGTTTATACATTCAAATTGCTCCTAGATCCCTAGTTCAGAGCCTTGCATAAACCAGTTCCTTTGGTTCTTGTCAGTTAGCTAGAACAATCCACCCTCTGTGAACCATTATCTCAGCCTCTGTTTTATCAACATTTTCCTGCCCAGGTCTACTTGGGTGAGATTGCTTAAGAATTTGCTGATAAGCTGAAATTGTTACTGTGTTTTATGGAAGCAAAAGCTCATTAAGGTGGAGAATCCAGGTGGTGTTCCTATGTCCTCAGCTCTTGGCTGTGGCGATTTGGGGATTTCCAGAGTCTCTTGCTGCTTGGTGACGGTTTCAGGCTTCAAAACTCCAAGATGTTTCTACTGGAAAAGAGCCAGAAGCATCCTCAGCAGAAAGAGGCTCATACTCTTCTTTGTGGATTTTGTCCCTGACATTTAAATATCCCCTCCCCACCACCTTCCAGGTCTAAATTGCATTCAGACAGGGGCTAGCACAGAAAAGAACAGTTTGCTTAAATGCATTATAAGCAAGTGTGATGTGTCTATGCTCCCCAAGTGGCATTGGTTGCCTGGTGACTGAGATGCTGTGCTACTTCTGCCCTTTAAGTCCTAAATGACCTCCCAGATATACACTGCCTGTTTCCTTGTTTAGCACTGCTGTAGCTGAGCTCCACAGATGCTCGTGGGCTGGGACTCCCAAGGTACGTGAGGCTGGGACTGACTGTTCCTCTCCGGGACACCTTGGGTTTCTTGCAGCTCTTTTGCCTGTCTCAAACAGGCTGGCAAATCGGGGAAGCTTCAAATCCCATCATGTGGATTATGCCTTTATGGAGTCCTAATAGGATTTCTTGTAGTTGAAATATGATAGCAAAACCTCTTAAAATAAGAGGAATTTGTTCATGACACTGCATTTAGAGCCAAAGAGGGGCATTTTAAAACAATCTATACTGCCTTCTGTATCAGACCCCCTGCGGGTGGAAAGGGAAGGTCCTACTGTAACTTCAAGTTTGGAGGCTGGAACTCTTCCCCCTTCCCCCATCACTCTGATTTATTTATAAATTGAGACATAGAAGCACAATGAAGAAGGAACACCACAAAATACCATTTTTCTGGGGCTGCTTTTCCAAGTAGAGCTGTATTTTACACTCCTATGTATGAAGCCATAAAGGTCTAACTTTTTATATATTTTCTGCTTGAGTTTTCTTTTTTGCTGTACAGTAAATAAGGCTGCTCATTCCTGAAGCTATGGAATGATGTGTCACAAGGTCAGTGTTTTTCTTTCCAGGGATGAGAGTATGACTAATGTTATGTAAATAAAACGACACTTGGAAGCTATATACAAGACAGACTATGGTCCATAGCACTGAGGCAGTTTCTCTATCACTAAGAAATGTTTTTTAACTTAAATATTTATCTTGTATTGGAAAGAAAGCATAATGAGGAAAAGGCCTTCTGAGTCTTCTGATAGGCAAAACATCTCTGCCAAGAGAGCAAGCTCAAGCTAGGGCTGTTGTGCTGCACAGCATTCTTGTTGCTGCCTTTTGCTTCTGAAACTGGTGTTGTATCGGTATGTTTAATAGATCACCTCTACTGGTATTATAATGGTTATTGCAAGCAGTATTGTTCTGTTTGTCAAAGCTGTTTCAAGGTAGTGCCCTTGTGTGTGTCTCAGCGGGGGAAGCCCAGCGCTCGGACGGGCAGCACCTGGAGCAGTGGTACTTGGCAGGGGTCTGAGCCGGGGCCCCTGCGGCAGAGCCCGCCCTGGCGCTTGTCCTCGCTGTCCCCCGGAGCAGGGGGTGCCTCTTACCAGCACCTGTGCTCTGTGGGCTGTGACTGAGGTGAGAAATAAATGCTGAGCCTGAAAAAGAAAGGGATGTGGGTCATGCAGGTGACAGTCTTCTAGTTTTTTGTGTTGCTCTGGGCTATGCAAACATTGTTACAGAGTTAAACAAAACTGTCCTTTCACCATTTCTCACTAAAACTGCTTATTTATGTTTCTGTTTTCCTCCAGCACCATTCTCACATCTTTGTATAGGGGAATGGGCCTTGTGTTAGGATTTTCTTGCATCTGTCCTGAGGGGATACTGGCAGATTGTTTTCACTTGAAAATATATAAACTATGCTAAATGGAAAAAATTACATGCTTCAGATACCTGGGCTTATGAGAGCTTGTCACTTCCAGACTTCCATTGATGGAGAAGGGAAAGACCAGATGAACCAGATTGATTTCCCTGGTTTTTCTGTAACACCAGTAGGCTTACTTGATAGATGACTTTTTTCCAGTAGGTTCTGTTGTCGGTTGCTTTTTATCCCCTCACCAGAAGGAAGCCCACATCTGCTTAACTTTGCAGTTCTCCTGTCCTCCTTTGCATCTCTGTCCCTTTCATGTTCCCTGCCAGAAAACATGATGCTTTGTTACCTGTCATTAATCCTAGACATCATGTCCATCTGCCACCTGACTGCTGACAATCCCAAAGGCAAAAACATTCCTCAGCGCATGCTGAGGGACTGTTACTGCTGTAATGAAATATTGAAATAAGGTGTATCAGGATCTCTCTCTCTCTCTTTTTTTAAACTATTCCATTAACCACAGCTCTGCTAAGCTTTTCCAAGCGATTTCCCTGCTGTTCAACAGCTATAACTAATCCCAGTGGACGCAGCTAGCCTGTTTGTAGATAATGACGTCTGGTTATTACCAGCTTCAAGGTTAGCTGAGTGAGGGGTGTGCAAGGGTGTCCTGTGCATGTTAGCCTTGTGTTCCCATGCTTTTGGTCTGCGTTCCTTTGCCTTTTCTGCAAAGGCATAAAGCACAGAGGTAAGGTGTCTTAATAGTGTTAATCATCAGGTGTTCTTTTTGCTGAACTTGCTCCAAAATGCTGAAAGGCTAAGTAGAACAGAGCAGTTCTAAAGTTCTGCAAATAGTTTCTAATCCATTGCACTATTAGCTTAATTTGGTGGGATAGCAGACAAAAACAACTCCGACAGTTTAAAACCATTGGGAAGGAGGATTTCATGGATGACACGAGTGAGTCTTGCTCAGTGGAACTTGCTGAGTTATTCCTCACCTGCAGGATGTGTTAGAGGTTTCTAATTCAGTCTTATAGATTGAAGAAATAAGCTTAAGATTGAATCCTGCAATGAATGTAACATGAACAGTCAACCCTGCAGCTATGCATAGCTCATTTGGAGGGGGGGGCTGGTGCTACTGGAATATGACTGGCAGGTTGCAAGAACAGGGTATAGAATTGCAGCTGTAATGCCTCCATAGCAATCTGAATAACCCAATGTCTTTGGAAAGCCTTTCCAAGTTTTAGAGGGGGAAGTACACTACTGAGAGAAGATAAGTACGTGAATCTGGTCAGACTGCAAGCAACTGTCCCCTATTGTCCACTCACCCATTAACGCATTCATTAATAAGTATAGAGTGGACTGTAAATAACAAACATCAGCCTTCCACAATGTTTTTGGTAGAAATGGATGCTGTGCAAAATAGGCTTAAAATAGGAAACTAATGATGATTGCTGTCTGAGAAACTTATGCAGAACATTTTGTCATAGAAAGTGTGAAAAGTAAATTCTGTTCCTCTGCTCACCCCAGGAGCTGTCTGGGTGGGGTTGACTTGGGGTGGGGGTAAACATAATAGAGCATCTTTCTTACCTGTGGTTTTAGTTATGCTTTTTGGAGCAAAAGTGTTTTCTGTCTCATTTGTTATCTTATATTTACTTGATGTATCTTACTTTGTTTGCAGTGGTTCTCAAAACACTCAAGTTTGATAGTATATGCTCAGTAGGAAAAATCATCAGCTTAGACATTGGGGTAAACAATTTGGGAGAAAGGGCTTTGTAGTGCATTAGTCACTGACTCAAATTTTCAAGCTACTCTGTTCCTTTGAATGCTAGGAATTGGGAGTGTAGGAGCCCTAAAGGGTACCTGAGCTACTGGGGGTTCTTTCTATTTGGCATTGATTTTTCAGACACCTAATACTTGTTCATATCTCAGATTAATGCCATCCATCTGTTGGACTGAATCCAAACAGTTTCTTTAACCCTATCATGAAACTGACTGGGACAGCAACAGAACATTAAACCTTTAGCACTTTTATCTTATGTTTTTATCAGGGTAACACAGAAATAGCTTTACTGTATAGAAATGCATCTCTTTTGCACTAGGACAATATAGGAAAATTGTGCAAGCATTATTGGTAATTGCTGAGTTAGAGTATACTTCAGGAAGAGCCACTGATTAAAATTCTAACTTCAAGTAATTAAATGATTGTATTCATTATGTTTATGGACTAATAGAGTCCAGTAGTTAGAAGTTTTGCTGATATGCTTTTGTAATGTTTTACAGAAAACTTATATTCAGGGTCAGTATTATGATCATTGAATCAAATTAGAGCTAGAAAGTATACATTTCACCAAAAGAAACTAAAGAAAAATGTCCGAGTTTGGCAGAACCAGGCGGAATTCTTACTAAAAGAAGTCTTGGACACAAAACAGTGCCAAGTTTTTACCATGCTAGATATGGATGAATTTCAGTGGCCACCCATTCTTTAATTCCATTTTTGCATTGGTTTAGCACTGACCCACTGGTTACAGTAAAACATTCTAAATAATAAAATTTAAAGAATAGTGGAATTAAGTTTGATATATGTAGAGCATGAACTAAAAGAAGTCCAAAAACCAGGAAGGGAACAGTTTAAATTCTGGTCTCCATGAAGTAAAAGCTAGAGTTAAGTTGGGGTGTGCAAAATGATATAAGAAGAGGAACCAATCCATGGTTCTTCATGGACTTGAGATTTGCCCAGCATGGGAATGTTACTGTGTGATGGGAATATGTACAGGTGAATTAAGGAAAAGATGCTTGCCCCAGAGTGTCATTCCTACAAACACTAACTGTTCAAAACAATATATTAAGAGGCACAAAGCCAACATTGTACAAAGCACTGCAGGAGTAAGGTTGTCACAGCCCCCTGTAGTGCTGCTGAAGCAGTGTAGTGGAATAGAAACCTCGCAAATGTTCAGGATGGTATTAATTCACTGTAGGAAGGAAGCATATAGGTTTCTGGAGCAACCCTATCCAAGTGTCCCCCTCAGGCAGTGGTCCGTGCTACAAGGAGGCACACAGCTGTTTGAGTTGTGATAGAAGCTATTTTTAGTCCTGAGAGCAGGCTAGAGCTGGACAGTTTTTTTTTAAAAAATGTGCAGTCCATCTTTGAAACTAGTTTCAAACCTTCTGTAGTTCAAGACATGAGTATATAAATACATAACAAAGGGGAATTATTTTTTTAAAAGGGAGACTGAAGTACTCTTAAAATCCAAGAATGTGATGGAACAACACTTAATGTTTCTGAAGTGTATGTCTTACTCCATACAAACTTGGGCACTGTATAATCATCCTATGTGATGGAGAAAGCTTTTCATCTGGATTTATTAACATGAATTACTTGTGGAAAAACTCAGAAGTCTGTCTCAATGTTTAAACATTTGAGTATGTAGCTGAGGACAGACACCTAACAATTTATAGCCTACTATAATCAGCCTTGCACTTCGTAAAACACAAAAAAACCCTGTTTCTTTTAAAGCGTTTATGTCTAGATCAAAGGTAGAGGATTATATAGCATGCCCAGCTTAAGTAAGTGACATTCAAGAGGTAAAAATAAAACTGCAAATATTAATACTTAAGCTTAGTCTTATCTATTAGCTTTCTACGTAAGTGTTTATAGCCAACTATGCCAAGTCTCAATGAGGTCAGATGAAGAAAGAATAAAGGAGCCCTTAAATTGTGGGCTTTGTATTTTAAAGCAACAACCAGCATCATTTTACTTGGTAGTTACAATTGCTTTATGCTCACAAGTTTGCAGTCTCTTGCATCATTTTAAACAGCAAGATATTACACCTGTCAGCCCTATGAATGTGACCCAGGTGTGAAAAAGTACATATAGGATGTCTTCTGGTCCAGGTGTTGACAGTAAAAGTGATAATCAGGTTTTAATTACAGACCAGCTGTTTTCTTCATTTTTCTTCTGTTGCACATTGTGTTTCCCGAGACCGCAGGAATGAGACACCATCAGGAGCACAAACGTGGTATGACTTCTTGCTTGGGTCTTGTGTTCATAGAGATTTTCTTGCAAGTCTAAACTAACCAGCTTGAAATTCAAGTTTAGGAGCTGATTTGAAAGGGCAGTAAACAAAACTCTTTTCCTGTTCATAGAGCAATTTTGACTGCACTGTTGAGATTTGGGTTGTGGGATGTATTGGGCTGTGTATGCCATTTAAACAGTCTCTTTAGGGTACAAGCACATTAGCAGAAATTCCTTCTCTTCAGTCCTTTGAGTCTCTGTGGTCATCTGTGCTGCTTCAAGATTTATGGCGCATTCTGTAATGAGAGCAATATCACATAATATATGTAGCCTTTGTAGTTTTCAGACTGGAGCCCCAGCCAGCTCTTGGTCCGTTGAAAAACACCTTCAGGTCTGTCTTCATCTTTCAGATCTCACACTTTCAAAGCATGAAGACCTATATATATATATATTTTTAGTAGTCCTTGGCTATATTCTCTCCTGACTGAGGCCTGGTAGGCTTGAAAAGAGTTAACAGTGAGCTGGATCCACTTAGACCTGATGGGATGGTTGCCTAAAAAATACATGCACGCTTTTAATGATAGCATGTAAACAATGTAGGCAATTTATTGATACAGCAATAAGTGCAGGATTGCATGAATAAAATCTCTTGAATTGGGGATTATGGCTGATTAGTGCTATCTTCTATGATGATTCATTATTTTAAAGCCTAATTGTTATAAGCTATAGTAGTGTCTCAGGCAACTTGGCATAATTACCCTGTGTTTTCTTTAAGAAAATAAAAAGCCCAGCTTTGGCAACTGCTATGTAAATGCTGAACAGTTGCATGTTTATATGATATGAAATAGAGATGATACCATAGTATTTTCTCTTCTGCCTGATTGTCCTCCCCAGCAATCAGTTCCTCTGTTTTCCTGGCTCACTTAAAATGAATCTCTGCTTTTTGTGACTTTATTGGTATGATATGTTTTGCTGATACTGCTCAGTTTGCTGTCCCACTGGGTTAGTGATTAAGACTTAAACCTGAAAGAGTAAATGCTCTTCACTGGGAGTTGATGACTCCCTGGTTAACAGTGCATTAGATTAAAACGTCATGGAGACTTTTGCAATGAAATTTTTGTTGCTGTTGTGCTCCTAGGAATGGTAACTTTCAACACTTTTTGGAAGAAGTCTTTTTGTATTTAGATGGCCATTCTCACCAAATAGCTGGCATAGTCCTTGGTGGGCTGTATGGGTGTAGTTTGGTGGTATTGGGGGGAGGGCAGGATTCCTGGCAATATGAGCAGGCAGAGAGATTAATCCTATTTTCTGTGAAACTTGGGAGCAGATGAGGAATTAAACTAGGCTTCCCACCTCTCAGTTGAGTATTTTCTTAAAGATCTCCTTTGCTCTTCAGTCTCAGGGACTCATCTTTTTCTTTCACAGAATGTAGTCCAGTTCTGTCTTGAGTAACTTGGGTTATAAACCTTTTTTGAGGTAAAGGTACTGTTATAGAGCAACAAAGAAGCTGCTTTTGTTATGTCACTCTTAAATAGACCCTTCATTTTATACCTGGGCAATGTGCTACATAGAAAATGAAAATATGGAAATGTGCACAGTGGGTGGAATGTAAATTAAGACAAGATATGCAGACAACACATGTAAGAATATTTTTGTCTGTGGAGCATCTTGCAGGCCAGGACATATACATCCCAAAGATGGGTTATGAGGAGGCTTTGAATAGAACGCAGTAAGCTCTGCGCAAGGCCAAAGTTGGAGCCACAGTATTTGGTGAAAGACAAATGCCACTGAAAACACTTGGAAGCGTGTTGTATCCCTTAGGCTCTGAGTCCCTAACATTATTACACTTAGTATCCAATTTGGGAATGCCATATGGCGCATTGCCATAAAAGCTGACGATTCCTGCTATGTGCAGTACTCTCTTTGGAAAATGACTTTTCACCAGGACAGACTAAGGGAGCAAGAGGCAAAGCAACTCTTATTCCCAACAGTTATGAAGAAAAAGATTGATTTGATGTGGCTATCAAACATTTTACTTAGTGCAATGCCTTAATACTACCATCTGGTGAAATGAAAACATGTTACAGCTTATCTGTATGTTTTCTTATATATCTTACGTGCCTGTATTTGATAAATGCCATATTTTGCCCAGAGAGTTGAACCTTCTAAAATAAGATTGTGGCATAATTGCTGAAATGCTGAGCATCTGTCTTGTTTTCTGGTCTTCAGTGGGTGCAATGCAAGGACAGTATCAATGCGCTCTTTGTGGCTGGAATTTTGGTGCTCAGTTCAGTCTGTTACATGCTGCTGATCCACCAGAAGGAAAACGATGCAGCTCCAATTATGTTCTTAAAACACAAAAACTGTGCTGCTGAATGACATGTAGCAGAACAGTGCAGGTTCTTTGGATCTGACTCAAGCGGCCAGTTTTGGGATGCTTACCTAATCTGGACCTCCTGAGGTTGTCTGTCTCACTGACCAGTGCCACTTGTTTGTTCTTTCTCTCTCTATCCCTGCCCTCGTCTCCAGGGAGGGCAAAAAAAAAGGGATGTCAAACACCCTACATTGATTAAAGTCATCATAACGTGAACTCATTCAATGAATGTTCATTGTGCTCCATTCTAATCACTTCACACCATGCCAAAAATACCCTTTTAAGTGTTTCTTCACAAGCTATTGATGAATAAGGTTCTTAAACTGTAAAATAGCTTGCCCAGACTGTCATTCTGGTCCTGTTTCAGCTTAAACATGTTTTGGTTTGGAATAAAATATGGCTATCCAGCATCTTTAAAAAGAAATAGGACCTGACCTGAGCCTGGCATTAGTTGCTATTACTCCAGTTTCTTTGAATTGCATCCAACTCAAAACCAAGCAACTATGGAGGACATTGGCAAGCGCAGAAAAGATATCCAAACAATTAAATGTTATGCTCCTCTCTTCCCCTAATTATAATATTTCAAAATCCCCTAGTACAAACTCTCAGGCTAATGAGTAATTGTTCATAACAAATAGCCCAGTGGAGAAAGAATGTTTCTTTTGTGCTGACAAAATGAGGGGAAGAAAACCAGCCTTCTTGATTCTTCTCTTGTGAGAAAGATTGTCTTTACTAAAATGAGTTGTATAAATTGATTTATGGCATTAACAAAAACATATTTAAGAGGAAGGGCGAGCTTCGATAGCCCCAACCTGCATGCTCACACTTCATTATGAACTATTTCTTTGATAATGTAACCTCCTCCTCTGAACAGTACTGACCATGTCCTTGAAGGAAGAAATGCTTTGCAACTAGAAGAGAAGGGCAATGTATCTTCAGTGTTCACTTGTGTGCAGTGACTAGAGGCAGAAGATAAGTTCAGAGGCTAAACACTTGCCCTCTAGAGGTATCTATGCTCTTCTCTACAGGGGGGAAGTGGAGGAAGTGGGAGGGAAGAAATTGGAAAAAAGGAAAGAGATGATTTTTCTGTCCTTGATTTGAATTGCTTTTCTGTGTTTATGGAACCTGATATGTGCCAGTTTCAAAGAGAATTATTTTTTGTTAGGTGTGAAACTATCAAAAGCTTACTGATATTGCATTCAGACTTGTCCAGCCAGACTTGCTTTTTTAAAACTGCTGCTTGTTCACCATTTAGTCTATAAGTTAACTTATTAACTAATTAGGTGTAATTTTTTTATATTTAAGGATTAAAAAATCCCAGTACTTTAAATGTGCTGGAACAGCTGGGTGTATGAATATTTTATTTCACCAACTTGTAAAAGAGGCAGGCGTTCTAATTTGTTCTCCTTGTAGTATTAGGAGCACTAGGGGGAGAAGGGCCGTAAATTAGTTTTAAGCCACAGTCCAATTATAATATAAGGTACTTCAGCTGCCTATTTAGACATTCTTTCCCTTTTAGACATCTTTTTTGATTTCATATTTTACAATTCATTTTCTTTTGAAACTGGTTTTGATATTTTTCTGTTTGAAACTAGGCTTGTAATTGTCAGGCTAACAATGCTTTCTGAGTTTTCATGGGTTCGTGCTTTTTTCTTTCTAGAAAAACTTTTTCCTGTTCCTTGTTTCTAAATTACACACACATTTGACAAATCATGGATATAGGAGCTAATTGCTTCAACGGACTGTAATGTGTAATACTTAAGTAAATAACTGATCTTGGCTTTCATCATCCACATTTTGTTTCACTTTTGTCACTTGCACAACTGTCTTTCTGTACTGTTGCAGTAAAACACATGTTAATAAAAGATAGTCGAGAATGCCTGCAGCTGAGGGACGTGGTCTCTTTGGGTATGCTTCCTTTGGTAATATTGAGCTGCACTTTTTTGTGTTAAAGGCAGACCGAACACCAAATTGCATGATTATAGAGAAGTACTTTACATTGCCCTGTAGCCTATTACCCCATCCCCAGCAAATGCATCTAACTTGATATCAACAGTTCAATGGGAAGCAGGATCCCACCGTATCGAAGAACTAGGAGCATCTTCTCTTGCTTGTCCCACAGTGACTAGAAGCTGAGAGTGATTTCCCACTGTTATAACCTGTCCTGAGGAAGGATGTGAGAAGGACAATAGCATATGCAGTAACCCTTGCAGCTTCATCCTCGTGTGTGTGGTTGAATTCTGGTCAGAAGGGTCAAAGACTCAGTGTTTACTTCATCTTTCTTAATGGGCTGAAGTGAAAGATGGGGGCAATTCAAGTGGTACATTGTGCTTGCCCATCATAGATGTAAAGGCTTTTGTGGTGAGAAAAGGGTGATCTTAGACCTTGGTAATAAACAACATATAAACGTGAGTAACAACTCTTTTGCTCAAATACTGTAGTGCACAGTTTAACAAAAACTGAGGCAGAAAGCAACAAAAATCTTTTTTAATAAAGCTTTTTCTAGATTAAGTATGTAGATGAGTATACTCAAGGTAGTTTATTTAGGTGGCTGGGGAGTTCTGGTCATGTGGTAATGATGGATATAGGAGCTGGTGTATCATATGTTCATTGCATGAACAGCTACACTGAGCCAAGAGTATCTAAATGCAAAGTTATATGCCCTCTGCTAAGCCATCTGCATCCAGATATCTGAGAGAGAAATCTGAAGAGTAGCTTCTGCTTGGGAGTATGTGTGCGAGACTGGTTAACCTCTTGGAAAAAGCAGGCCATCCTTAGAGTTCATTCTTAGGATTGACAAATATGGCGGAAGAAAGGTGAGGGCTAACGATATCTGACTTAGTTGGACCAGCCCATATTTTTCTATCCACCTCACAGTGGGAGTGAGGAGCCTCCTGTTTCCAGTGTGCAGGAAGAGCCCGGGCCGGGCAGTTCTCATAAGGCAGCCTGCTAAATATTTGTGTGCTGGCTGTCTCCTATGACTGTGCAGAAGAGCAGGAACTCTGTGCAACTGCCAGCTAATTAACTTCCATAATAGATCACTTTCTATGCTTTGATAGGCAGACAGCATGGCAAGCAGTATAGCTTGCTCTCTACTTTATAATTTGTTGGCTCCCACATGATAAACTGCTTACTGTGCCTCTCTTCCTTGTGCATAGGCTTTCTGCCGCTCACATGGGGAAAACATCTGGGCAAGAGGGTTTTTCCTTTTCCGTTTCCGTTTTTGAGGCAAACGTTATACTGGCTGTATTGTGGCCTGTTTGGAGAATAATCCAAACCGACTGATCAGTTCCTTGTAGCTTTGTGTTGTGGGAGCAATGCTAACTAGTAAGAACCTGACCTTGCTGCAGAAAGTTTTGCTTTGCCCTCAGTGGGATGAGGATTTAAGCCAAGTTCCTGCCCCCTCTTCACTGAGCCCTGTGCCTTTACTTATCACAGGCCTCAAGATAGGCTCCCATAACTGCCTTCCTTGCATAACAGTAATAAATGGGCAAAGGCTGCAGAGGAACTGGCATGTTTGGTGATGTTATCCCTGCTTTGCGACTAGTGCCCATGACGTTGTCATAAGGGAAATTCTGATAGAGGAAGAGCTTATGAAGGCATTGAGGCTTCCATCTGCTCTCTAGCATTTACCAACTTTGATCAAGTAATTAAGCAATGTTGGTGGGATTTATTCAGTGCATGTATTTTTGGGTTGATGCACCAAGGTTTTAAACCATAGTATTGCAAATAATCATGCAACTGAAATTATTGAACCAATACATAGAAAATCGTAGCTATAAAAGAAGATTCCTTCTCCTTTTAAATCCAAAATAGTTACATGGTACTTACAAGCACTGAACATGGACAGGTATGAAAAATATCTGCTAGTATAATGCAGAGATTATAAAATACTATTTTTAAGGCACTTTACATGTTAGACTGAATATATCTAACTGGTATTGCTGCATATAATTTTTTCAGACTTGAACACCTGGTTCCAACCTTTGAAGGTTTTATATAGTCAATTTATGGGATACCAGAGGCATGTGTAGGCTCATTTACTCTGCACAGTAAAAATGTAAGCTGATCTTCCACACTGGTTTAATGTTTTTGTAATAAGAGATGAAAGGGATACTACAGAATCACTTCATATGATGCATTTACTTTTTAATAGAAGTTAAGTAAAAGCAGTGCATGAGAACTACATTTTACAGATTTAGTCTGTTTGTGGAATATTTGTGAGTACTGACAGCGCTTGCTTCTCTTATCATACTATTATATCCGCTAGTAAACTTAATGAGCATTATTTCCTCACTCTGCATACAATCCATTTGAATATTTGTGCTGTTTGTAGTGTTGATGATGATAAATTTGGGGTTTCTTCTATACAATTAAATAACAAAACGTTACCTGGCTTTCAGAAAGCAAAGTGAATATTTTGTGACAAAGTGAATCAGTATTGTTATATGACTATCCTTATAACTCTTGGAAAAGTTTTTGGCGAAGAAGTCAATAGAACAATTGTGCATTTAACTGCTAATCTATTTTGTTTTATTAAATGTTCATTGCTGTTTTTCAAATTCACCTGCATGGTAATGAGTAAATGAGCCATAGTTAGTGGCTTATTGGCTTCATTGCATAGAACCTTGAAAGCTAAACAGGATCTGTCATCTAGATGGACAAAGTATTAACATATATAACCTTTTTTGGTTCAAAACCAGTTATGTTGTTGCTGCACCTGTAGCTGCTGTTTGGTTTAGTATTATGCCAGGGAATTTCTTTCTGATCTGTTTTTAAAGTTTTTGGAAACTAACTCTTGGACTGAAATTTTCTAGGCTTAAAATCTACTCTAAAGAAACTCTCTCCCTCATCTGTAGTATTCTTATGGGTGTGCAACTTCAAAAACTGGAAGCTGTCCCATTTGACTTCTGATATGAGGAGAGAAGCACACAGGAGGATTCCTGTTTTTTTGGAAAATGAAATAGCCCCATTTCTGGCCCAGAGGAGAAACTTGGAGGACAGGTCTCTGGGCAGCGCACACCTTCCTTTGGCAGCCCCTTTCCAGACCCATTCCAATGGCACCTCTAGGCTTTCTGCTGCTCCCAAACATGAAATGCTGACTAATAGAGGTCTGAAGGACCATGAATATCTTGAAGTTCACTGCCAGGGCAGCAGGAGCCATGAAAAAACAATAGGAATGACTGGATTTTTGTTCAGGAAGGCAAAAGGAGTGGAAGACTACAGTATTGTGTCTATGCTAAAGTATTTAAAGATTAGGTAATTTTTACAAGTGGTGGAAAGTTTTGAAAAATAGAGATGTTACTGAATTCCTGAGTTCTCTTCATTTTTGACTGTCACAGGTTAGGTGAAGCTGATGTGTGCAACTGAACCTGATGATATGCCTTGTGTATCCTGACTTGCCTCTGCTCTGGTGGTGACACCAGTATACCTGAAAATCTAGCAGTAAAAAGAACAACCAAAAAGCCCAGACAGCGGGTTAGCTTGCAAAGCCACTTGGGATAGAAGCCAAGTTTTGAGTGTAAATTTTCAATCATAGACCAATTTCCTCCCACATTCCTAATAATGAAGAGTATTGAATGCTTTAAACCAGCAGCCTACAATCTGTATTTGCTCATAAAAGTCACATTAGGAGGCTAACTCTAAAAATGATAAAGTCCAGTCAGGTGAAAATTATTTTAGAATTTACTGGTTCCTCAGGGAGCTACTTACATGAGCCAGTTAGGGAGATAATGCACTGTGGACAAGTCAAAACAAGCCTCTAGTCAGCCTAATCTTGTATGTTTTTCCCCAGACTTAAAGCATGTTTACTTTGCTTGAAGCACTTGCTTTGCCCACATGTTCATCCTATATACAAAATTTCTTTAACTTCCTTTGAGGAAAAGGATATTATGTAACAACAGCAGTGAAATACTTCATCCACACAAACCTATCAAGGACAGCCAATATTAGAGGTACAGACTGACAATCTGGAAAAGCTTCCCCGTGCACATGATGGAAAAACTGGGCACTAGGTAGCTGAATTCAAAGATGAACTGGGGGTGGGGGGAGTAAAATTGGTTTGGAAGTCGTACATAAAAGACAGGGATGAAAATAAATAACCCCCCTAAAACCCACACCACTTTAATAGTGGGAATAAAGTCTTACTTTTACCAAAGCCTATGGCAAAAACTCCTATTGATGTTGGTCTTGCTACTGTGTCAACATAGTAATGCCTCGGACCCACCAAGTGTGAGGCTTACTGTGCTAGCAGCACAGAAACTTGGCAGGAGAGGCGGTTGCTGCTCCAGAGAACTTGCGATCTAAGCAGAATATGAAATAGATGGCGTGCTAAAGAGAACTTGTGTTAATGAGGCTTTTATAGTTGGGGATTTTATGGATCAAGAATCCAGGAAGTGCAAAATAGAGATAGCAAGAGCCTCTGGGAAGACTTCACTGAAAGATGTCAAAGTGAAGGTATCACTGATGGGTTGGGAGATGTCATGTGGTCAGGGCTGTTTTCTGAGGCAGACCAAATCCCTTCTGCTCTGAGCCATGTGGCCAGCTGACTAGGAATGCTGGTAGTGGGGTCCACAGAGGCTTGTTTGGCCACGCACTGAGTTTCATGGGGTACATCTGGCGAGTTGGTCACAAATCTTCATTTGAACTGTTTGTTATGTACCGCTTGTTGTGATGGGTGTGCGTGGGGGTTACTTTTCTCAGAAAAGGAATACTAGCTGTGTCCCCAGTAGCTCCTCATTGTGTCGCAGGCACCAAGAGGACAGCTGTTTGGTGCAGAAGGTAGAGGGTTGTGCTCCAGAAGGCCAGGTTGCAGAGAAGAGTGTTACTGGAGTTACCTGGCTATTACATGAACTTCATCCCCTTGGCTCACCATTGTCTTGCTCCAGTTTTTCCTAGCTCTTGATTCTGAGTTGTTCTTCCTTCCCTTTTTGTAATGTAGGCAGTCAGATGCATTCTCACAATACCTTAGAGCTTTGTGCACTGCACTTTAAGACCAGAAGGGACTTCTTACTGTTGGATGCAATTGGCTAAGATTCAGTGGGTTTTCTGCATTTTTGCAGTTGGAGTGCAGAAAATAGACATCTCATAGCAGGGTCAAAAAACAGCTTCTTGTGACTTGTGCTTTCTAAGCAGAGGAGGGAAATAATAAATATGCCACTTACTATAGTAAATGAGATTTGAAACTTCTGGTTGATCTTTTGCCAGAAGGGAACAGATTATCTATCTGCTGAAAGCACTCATAAACAGAGGCATTCCTTTAGGCTTCATTTCCCCCGCTTTTAGGAGCTGTGCAGGAGAGCAGGCTTGAGAGGTCATCTAACAGGAGCTCAGCACCTCTTATCTGAGCCTGGTTAAATACTTGGTCAGTGTAACCACGTAAAGATGTGCTACTTATAACCACTACTTTTTTTTAATGAGGTTCTGGTTAGCTGCTTAGAACTTCCTCTAGCACCTGTCTTCCATTCATTTGTATGCCTTAAGGAAGTGCTTTATTTCTAAATGATGTTTGATGTTTTGCATTGTTTTAATCCAAGAAGTTAGAGATGTATTTTAAGCACAAAGTAATTGTAACTTTTCATGTGTTTTTATGGCTTTAAATTTCCAGTAGCCTGTTGTATCAAAAGTACTGTCACTTTGTGAAATGGAAATCACACTGCTCATTATGCAGGAGAGAGATACCAAGCACTCCCAGTAAGTCTTTACTTTTGTATGTCCTTCCTTTATTGTGCTATTTAACTTCATTTATCCGAATAAAACTTGTTTAGGCTGAAAATATGTAGTTAGTCACTGGGTATAAAAAGCTGTTGCACAATATTACGAGGTTAAGCAGTCACTATTAAGCTGGAATTTTTTTTAATAACCCTTTGTCCTACTGTAGAACATGTTTTGGGTGCATTTTTAGTTATGGACCACAGCCTTTGAAGTTTCTTCAGGTACTCCCAGACCGGCTGCAAACAGTGCTTGGGTAATGAAACAACAATTTATAGATTTCATGCTGCTTAAAGATGCACTAACGCCACTCTAAAATGAGAACTTGTAGCATATGGTGATAGCACACGGGCTAGTGGTGGTAAAATTATCTGTGTGTTTCGGGTGAGATTCTGCAGTGCGGTGGCACATTTTAATAATGAAAACTAAAAGTTGATGACAATAAAACTTGAATATTTGAGCTATTCATTCTTTACCACAGTTTTGAGCAGTTCAGAACTTAAAATGATAACAAGGTCATAACTGATTAAGAGATTTTTCCAGATAGTTTATGTTCTTTCACAGCCTGTTTTCTTCCTACCTTTTCCTTTAACTTTAAAGACAATATCATCTTTTGAGTGTTTTTTCAGAGCGAAGGCGTAAGTTCCTTCTCTTTAAGGAACCACTTAGAATTTGAAAGCGTGCTACGAGCTCGGTTGAGGCATTAGGCATGTATCTTAATACCTCAGAGGTCCTTTTAGGGCAGGAGTGTAATGTGCTTCACTGTACCAGCCCTAGCAGGGCTGTGGGAAGCCCAGGTGAGCACAAATGTGTGAAGCCGCTATTGAAGTACCGGTAGATCTAATGCAAGATCTTGCAGCAGATGCTCAGTCCACAGCTTCAGCTCCTGTGTCCTTTCTTGGTATGTCCACATGTATATCTTTATTTTTGGTTTAATGGTACCTCATTTATTTCTCCCTGCAGATGGATGGGTGGCAGCTGCCTGCAGAGGTTCTGTATTCAAAATGTGAGCTGTGGCAGGTAGTTAACTGCTTATGTGTAGGGGCTTTTTTTTTCTTGTTCTTTGATTAGGTCAATGGCAAGAACTGCAGAGCTGGTGCTGACACTTGCTCTTACTGCAAATTAGCAGCTGCCTGCAGCTTGTAGTATGGTTTTATTTATTTATAAAGGTATGTTGCAGAAGGTATGTTGCAGAATGGAAAGAAGAGTGCTTTATAACAGCTGGAGTACTACTTACAATTTTGGGTTTTTTTGTCATTTTTGGGCAAAAGTGTCTCAAAACATCAAGCTAATTAAAAATACCTTTCTGGGGATGGAGGAACACAGGGAGCTATTCTAAAAATATGGCAATTTTGGTGGAGTCATTAAGCACTTTTAGAACAGATCTCAAAGGCAGAGCTTTTTCAAGCTTTTTTTTTTTTTAAAAAAAAAAAACCTTGAAAATGGAAAAATAGCCATTTGTGATCTTCAATTTGACATGGGTTGGAGAACTGTATTTAATTCATTTTTTTTAAGATCATCATTGCTTTGAACACTTAATTCTGAGGTGAAAATGAATTTCAGTGATTAGGTAAGCCAGCAAACATATTCTTGTACCTTTAAATAGTTGAGTCTGATTTCTGTTACACTGCTTTTATGCTTAGCAAAGAAGTGAAAGAGGCAGGGTAAGAAGTCAGACTAGCTATGGCTGCAGAACCCACCACGTCATCCAGCTGCACTATTGTGATCATAACACTTCAACAAGGTAGCCTGAAAGATAGCATCTTAACATCCAGCACATCCAACTGTAATAGGGTAGTTGAATTTAGTTCACTAAACTCATGCACATATGAGCTGCCATTGTTTTTCAATAAATTAAAAAATAAAACTCAGTGTGGCAAAAACTAGCTAAAGTAAATGTAATAATCCTTATGGATGATTCTTCTGTACAGTTTTCAAGACCTTAAATCACATTCTGCCAAAGAGAAGAGTGCAAAAACCTGCTTTTCTACAGAGTAAGCGTAATAAATACACTTGTGAAATTCCAGGCTTTGGGTGTTCAGCCTTGCTAGTGTAGCCTGTGGAGCTGAGAGGTTGTACTCAGCATGGATAACGTGGAGAGTAGAATTTCTGGCCAGAGCTACAAACCAATGGTTGAATTTTCTAGGATTAGATTTGTAAAATTAAGTGCAACTTGGTTGGACTGTTAGCTCAGCTTATCTAAATTTGGTATCACAGAGGATGGTGCAATGGCTGTCTTGTGCAGGGAGGCTGAAGCTTGCTGTCATTGAAATGAAATGCTGTGTTTCTGCTCATTCCAAGAAATAAATTACTTGAAATGCTTGCAAGTACTTGCATTTTCCCATTGGATGCTCTTGTTACTAAATGCAGGAGGCTTTTGCGCTAACAGATGAACTCTGAATCTTGCTTTGTCAATTTATGATGTTGCCCCCAGCTGTTTGCTTCCCGCCTTTACTGGAGGTCACTGTTGTCTTAATAAAGCTGGCAGAAGGAGATATAGCCCATGCCTTAGTCAATTTGCGATAAAGCCTATCATCTTGGTTGAAAGCTACACTCACCAGCAATTAAAGCGGAGGTAGCAGAAGGGCAGAACTGACAGCTCAGGCAGCAACTGTGAAACCACTGTGAGCAGTTTGCCAGTATTTGTTTGCCTGTCTAGCCAAAAGAGCAAGCATCCCTTTGCCAGACAGGCTGTTGGGGTTAGCTGGCATGACTTAAAGGTTTCCTTTCTAAAGGATTAGGTACAGCCTGCAGTTTAGCTGGAGATGATTTCATTAAAGCCTGTTAGATTTCACTTGCAGAAAAAAATTAAACGTGATTATTCATGTGGTCTCTAATGGCCAATATCTGTGTTTCTTTTGCAGAATTTCCTAGTTAAGTATGATGTCTCTCTCTGACAGTTTCCATGATCTCCTTCACTGACTGTGAATTAGAGAACATTTCAACTGAAATTTTAATATTTTCTGCCATATACTGCTGTCAGTGAAACTACTGGGTGGTGGCTTTTTTTCAGGGGGGGGAGGCTTTTTATCCTCTTACTGGGGATTTTATGGTGTAACATGAGATTAAAGAGGTGCAAGACGCCTCTACTGTTGACCTCTTTTTGGAGCTGTGGAGATCAATTTTTCCAGGGATCTCTGAAGTGGCAGAACTGCCAAAGCACAAGTCTGCCTTGGCTTTCCTCATTCTTCACTAGTAAGGCCCCTGCCTGCTGGTGCTTCAAGGGGTCATGAAAAAACACTTCTTTGCAGTGTATTTGTGGTGGGCAAGGCTTGGTTGTGGTGGGGGTGAGAGAAGGCTTGTTTTATACAAAGCTGAGCTGGACTCTACTCTGAATTTGTCATTATTCTTTTATTTGCTAGGCTCTGCAATTCTGAGCAGTAAAAACTATACCAGTGTTGGTAGCAGGAATAGTATTTTGTATAGCTTTAAAAAGATTTTTTGTCACAACAACATTTACTACAAAATGATTAGTTCTGTTCATTAGTTAACAGACTGAACTAATTATATTGATGTAGTATAGTTCATCTAACACTTCTGCATTTGCTGACAATACAATTAAAGAATTACAAACCAGCTGAAAGAACAATGCAAATATATTTGCCTGTTTGCTGTTTCCTCTACAATGGCAGTTTGCCAGAGATGACATGCTTCACTAAATGTCACTAAATATTATGTGCTTAGGGCTTAATTATGCCTTTAAGGCACTGGCCCTTTCAGGGAAGAGGGGATAGAATTGCTTCCTTGAGAGCTTTGAGCCACGCTGTGCCTGAGAAAACATGACTGCTAGCAGCATGGTGGGAAATCAAAAGGCAAGCTGATCATCTATTCAAGGGGATGTAGCATATGTTCTTGCTCCTATCTTCTCAATTATGCTGATGGGCGAGTTATCTTACTTTTCTGGGCATTAAACCTGTTAAAGCTATGTGTTCATCTATGGCCTCAAATGCTCTTTCTGTCCTATTATGTAAGGTTTACAAGGAGAAGGTAAACTTCAGGCTACAAAGTCTGAGACCTGAAGTACTTCTAGGTTTTCTTGTGCTCAAACACAGCATGAATGGCTAGCGTAAAAAAAAAAAAAAAAATCACCACCAACAAAAATTGAGCAGGCATTTGTCCAACACTAATTCTGTGAGGCAGAAGGACTGGAGGAGTGAGATTCTAGACTGGGATCTCACTGACCTCCATAAAGAGGTCTGGACTCAGGACAGAGAACAAAGAACAGCTTTACTGATTAAGGAAAAATAAAAGGGGCAGGGGAGACAAGTTTCCACGGGAAAGGTGTATCCAGCTCTTCCCCTTCCTTCACTCCTTCCTCTCAACGTTCAAGGCTTTGCATGCCTTCAGATTCTGCCCCCTGCTTCTGATCAGCTGTTGGTCCAGTCAGGATGATGATGCAGACAAGCAGAGCAATGCACCTCCTTTGTAGGAGAGAAGCAGCACTATGTTTTATTGTGGTCAGATAGTGACTTAAAGTGCAGCTGTAAATAAGGCAATGATTTGATGAGGTTCAATGGCAAGGGTCACTCAGTTATTTACTGTGTGGAGGACAGGGTCAACAGAGTGTCAGGGAGACCCTCCCATTGAGTCACGAGGTTTGGAAAGGAACCCCCCTTTTGCTCTCCAGACTCCTTCAGAGAGGAGTCTGGGTGCAGCTGGATCCAGTCCTGGTCCCAGACTTGGTCAATGGTTTGTCTAAGAATTGTGTTATGTGTGAGGAGACTTTGGCAATGGTTTGTGTCTAAGGGATTAAATGCACAATCACTCAAAGATGCAAGCTAGCAAAGTTTCAGTGTGCTATTAATCACTTACCGAGGACCTGTTGTGGGTAAGGATTCCCTCAACCTCGAGGAGCAACCTTGAGGCATCCCTGCTCAAGAGGAGTTTCAGCAGTGCAGCCTGCTGCCGTGCAGGGGAGCTCAAAGGGCTCTGGGCTGCCCCCTATTTATGGCAGGGGCAGATGATTGACTCAAGTCATATTTGCATGCTAGATGGGCCTTAGTTGGCTCAGGCTCAATTAGCCCCTGTCTGTGCTGTTCACAAGGAGATCAGGTTGAGGGGGAGAGAGCACATGGGGTGGGGGCGGGGGGAAGGAGCACACCATCACAGATGTCCAGTATTGGGGAACCAATGTGCAGTGGGTGGCAAGCAATAATCATGCAGACAGACTTGGAGCAGGAAAGAAATAATAAGAAAATGCAAGAACTAAAAGTGGTTCTTCTCCAAACTTGAGGGAAGAGAGGCGAAAGGAGGAAAAGTGTGAGGAACTATTACAGGAAATGGCAGTAGTGGGCACTGCCTACAGTATCTCTGCTCCTTATATCACTGTGGCATGTAATTAAGCATGCTTTCTCTTACCTATTTGCACTAAAGTTTCTTTCCACTTAATAAATGCAAGTAAGTCCATTCTCCCATTTTTAGAAACAAAGCAGTAATCCAATTAACTCGAATTATCAGGGTGGAAGACATAAAGGTACAACATATCTTGTCTGCCCACAGCTGCTCAGTGTGTAGTTAGACCTGCACCAGCACAGAAAAATGCACATGAAGTTTCCCAATACTGATAAAGTATGAAAATTATCATGACGAATGATAAGTCTTGTTAAGAAAACTTGATTTTTTTCAGTGGAAATTGTTGGCAGTACTAGTCCTTCCTTTTCCTTCCTGAAAAGAATGCATTTTGTAGCAGAATACATGCAGTTGGAGGTATCTCATGGGAACAAAACTCAACCAGGATTATATTGCAGTGTAGAAGTATGTAGGATGTAACTGCTGAATAACTTTGTGCTGTCTTTTCCCCCACCAATTTCTTCATTTGTAGTAACCATTTTCCTTGTCGTTTAGTCCAATCTTAAAAGTTGCCTTGTTTAGCCTACTCATATGGACTTCTTCCTAAAGTTGAACTTTTACTGGTTTGAGTTAGTAAGTGCTTTCAGTAGCACAGGATTTCCCAAAAGCTGTATCTAAGAATGCCATTCTTCAATCAACTTCTGTTGTCAAAAAACTTTTAGACTTTAATTCCTTACAGAGGAACTCATTAACAAAAGCAGAATCCCAGGTTCAAGTATCTCCATAACAGCCAGAGTATAAGTGTAATTGCCAAAGCTAGGTAGACTTCAGTGTCAATTTTGTCTTCCATTGCTTGCCCTTGGTTCCCCAAAATCACTGTGCTGAGTAACAGCTTCTAAGCTGAAGAACCAGTTCTGGCAGGATCCTTTTCTCTCCCTCTGCCATGATGTCTGCCAAATCTGAGACGAACTTTCTCCAACTCGCCTCTCTTGTATTTCTTCACTCAAGCTTTACTCTTAGGGTGAAATTTTTGAAGAAATGAAAATGTCACCCATCTTTAATGATGTTTTTTTTCCCTGGCTTCCAATCAATCACTTAGTCTCCTGACTGATTTCCAAAACCTCTTCTCTGAATTCTTCTGGGTATTTGAATCTGTGCTATCCATACATGTATAAAAACAAAGATAATCCCAGCAAATTCTTTCACCCTCTTTGCCAGGTATGTACTCAAACATGCTTTGTCCAAAGCGCTATAGCATAAAAGAAGGTAAGCGATCTATGCTCCAGTTGCAAGCAATGTTTGCACACCAAGAATAGCAGAGGCAGGGTTCTAATAAGTGGAACAGCAAGAGCTGCTGTTCACCTGGATTGTTTGATTTTTTGCACTCTAATTGGAATAGAGAATGTCCTCAAACCATAATATTGTCCATGCTGTAATCTAATTAAAAACCAAATGCATTATAATTTACTGTCAGTGATACACATATAAAGCATACAGTTTACAATGATGCATAATTCATTGTTGAAATTAACTTTAGTTGTTTTTAAATATTAATCACTGTATCCTTTCTTGCATTCATTCTGAATGTATCCTAGTATGCTTCCTGCTTGTGTCTGAAATAATTGTTCCATTTGTGAGATCAGAAATGGGATTTTATCAGTGCAAAGAGACTTCATGAATTTGCTGTTGCATTGGTATTATTTGCTTCCTCTCTTCTCATAGGATAACCCTCTGGACAGTAGTGTCTACCTCTTTTAAGTGTCTTGCAAGAGGTTTAGGTTGAAACTAAAGGAATATTGAGGCTAGATCTTAAGTGATGTTTTTGCCAAAGATCTTATTTTTAATATGACACATGCCAAGTTACCCTGCACTAAATACTTCAGATGCATACCTTACATTATGGTCTGCTTGTTCCGTAATTCTGCAGCTATCTCATGACACTTTCACATGTTGCAACTTCATCGCTCTCAGTGCTTTTAGGATATAGACAGAAAAGTCTGCTTTTATGTTGATCAATATGGAATGGTGTAGTGGAGTTAATAATGGAAACCAGAACACTTCTAGTATAATGCTCCTAGTGAAAAATACTGAAACTGTGCCAATTCTTACAGAAAACATTCTCCCAGTACTTAGTGAAATAAGAGATGATAATGTTCAGGCTAGAATATTTTCATTTTCTATGCAGTGATTTTTCAGAATGTATTAAATGCAAAACAACACTTTAAACATGAACTACTAAACCAATAAAAAAAAACTGTTAAAACTACAAGTCTTATACATTTATAAAAACTAAGAAATTTCAGTTAGTTGCCTATGAAACCTTAATTTGATATCCTAGTATGTGTGCTGTGATAGTCCTTTTCCTTCCTTCTTTTCTTTCCTCTCCTTATCCTTGCCTTATTATATACTTTGTGGAAGGCATTATTTTTTCTCTTCATCCATCTGTGTGTGGTCATATGCGTTATTAACTATTTGCTATTCCAGCCCTACAATAAATAAGCACATGTTAATATGCTCCTAGGTTTCTTCAATACTGTCATCAACTGTGGTATTGTGACAAATATCATCTAGTACATCCTTTAATCAGATTTACTAGGGAGACAGAGTGAGTGTGTGGGATTATATAAGGATATTATCCCCACTGCAGCCATGGGGTCTGAGTTCAAGGTTAACATTATAAACCTAATGTGATACTGGGGGGCCCAGTTTGGAAGAGACTTTTTAAAAAACATTTCATATATTAAAAATTTTCTTTAAATCTAAGACACATTTGAGCACTTGCCAGTTCTGCAAATCAGTCATTAGATGTTTCAAATTAGGCAGACAGAAAACATGATGGAGTGGATAAACTGTTAACCTTTGCAGGTTCTTCTGTGCTCCAGGAGCTACTCCTGATGTGTAAATGCAGTGCCATGCTTTGAGTTAGCAAGCTCTGACCTGGTAAACCCTGTCATAGAGGGAACACTTACTAGCCTAGTTCTGTGCCTGAGCTCATACATCAGTCTAACTTCTGCCTTGGAGATGAGTCACCTCTAGCTAGCTTGAATGAAGGCAGAGGAGCTCATGAGATAAGGACACTAACAATTGCCCAAGCAACTTTATCCTGATAGCTTTTGTTATTAATTAACATACTAGACTCATATGCTTTTAGATAGACTTTCCTAAATTACAGATTTTCTGAGAAATGAATCATTCTCATAGCAGTTCTTAGAAGTTATCAGGAGTTAATATTTAGATTTACAGTGCAGACCTGTACAGTTTAAGCTAATGGAGTAATCTGATAATGGTGGTAATCCCATTATGAGAACTGGGTACTAGAAGGAAGATGAAACATGTTTTTGACAACAGTTTTTATGGCAAAGGAATAATGAAAGTCAGAGCTTCTGGTTCAGTGGGAGATTCTGTAGCATTGCATGTTTCTGCCTTTGCAGCTTCCTAGATGTTTACATCTGCTCCTACACCTTCAGCTCCTGGTATCTGTCAATAACCTTTTCCTATGGTTGTTTCTCCTACTTCCTTTGCCCAAATATCTGTGTTTTCCATGGTGCCTGTCCTTCTCCCCAGATCTGTTTCTCTGCCAGATGATTCTGGACATCTTTCCTCAATCACTATCTCATGTTTGTCTATGGTCTGGCTTTTTTTAAACTTCTCTGTGCTGCTTTAGTATCAAGAAAGGAAGCACACTGTCTCTTCTCTTCCCTTTTCTCACCACTATTGAAGTACTGGAGCTGTTTCAGCTTAAATTTCAGAAGGAAAAATAATCTGGTTAGCAGACAGCAACATGGACAATTTTCATTCAAAAATTTTAAGTCTGGGAGGGTCAGACCAGTGAAAACAGATTGGGAATGGAAGGTTTTGACCTTCAGTGGCAGACCTCAGCCTTTACTGATAACCTAAAGTAATGTGTCTAGCTTGAAGTGTGTCTAGTTAAGGATTGGTCTGATTTCTTTTATACTTCTGGGCACTTTAATAATGCCTAGGTCTATATGGCTCCAGGGATGTGACTGCATAAATTAAGATATAATTTCATACTTAGGCTATCTCTTAAACAGTTATCATGATGTGATGTGATTTGTGCTATAGATACTCTTAATGAAATATGGGACTAAATCTAATGCATTTCAATGCTAATTAAAGTCTCATGCTAGAGGTAGTAACAGATAGTTGGTGTCTTCACTGGGTCAATTAATTCCCTCCATTCCTCCCCATTCTTTTTTCCCTGTCTCTCACCAAAACCCCCCTTTCCTTCTCCCATAATCTATACTATCAGTTCTTAACAGCAGTGCAGAACTGAATGCTAAATGAACTTTTGCTCTACTAAACTAGTTTAGTTTTGAATTTGTCTGGTTATTGTTGACTGGTTGTATCCTTTTTTCTTGCTGCTCTCCTCTTGTAATCCTTAATCTAAATAATAGAAGCAGTCAATTTGGTAACTGTTTATTATCATTTATGTAAATTTGAGTTATTAATATCAGTAACAAGATATAACTTAATGTATATGTACATATACAATGTATTTAGAAAATAATTTTCATTGAAGTTGTCAGCAGAGCAATAAACTTTGTTAACATACCAAAAAGACAAAAACTAGCTGTTCAGAGCCAGCATGCAATGGTCCTACAGACTGCACTGTTGCAACTTTTGCTAGTTGTAAATCTAGTTTTCAATAGGATTGCACAAAAGAAACTTGTGTGTTGTGTCAGCTAGTGGAAAATGGAAGCTATTATCTTTTCTTAGCAAGCAATGGTAACAAGACTTGATAGGAAAGAGCAGTCCCCAACAATACAGTAAATTATAAGGCCAGGCAGACCTATTGCTATCACATATGAGCCATAAAACTTCAGCAGATAAATCCTAGCTCGAACTAAATTACATTTTAATTTAAGAACTGGCAGTAGTGGAGAATCTGTCACAATTAATATAGCTCTCTAACAGTACCTTGTCATAAAAGAGAAAACTGTAAATCATGCCCAAGATTTAGAAGCACAACTAGTTCATGCGTGATTAAGTGCAAGGTCTTTGTTATCATTCAGGTTTGCAGATTTAATTTTTTTCCACCACATATGGAGACTTTGCCCCCCCCCCTCCCCCCCCCCAAAAAAAAACCCTGGTAGCTCTTCTTTTGACTGAAGTGACTGTGCTCTGTCCAAGATCATCAGCAGCTCCAGCTCCTCATAGGCTGATACATATATTTTTTTATATTCTAAGTGGGGGTTGCAAAATCTTACTAAGCAGAACAACTGGCCCTTTCACAGGGGGTGACTAGGATTTGGAGATCATTGTTCCTAGTGGTGACCAGGTATAGAATAAGTAGTTAGAAAAGTTGTGCTGACTTAAATGAGCTGACTGAAAAAGACATATCTGCCAGCAAAAAAGAAACGTGTAACAGCAAATAAGGCAAAGCGGCAGCTGTTTTGTTCTAGTGTAGTAGTTTCCAAACTAAGGACAAGCCTGCTGAATTTATCAGAGGGGAGGGCTCAAAGCAAAGAAGTGATTTTGTTGCTAAGGAGCTTCTTGGAAGGAGGTGGAGAATCCATCGGAGGGTGGAGGGAGAAGCCTGGCTTGTGGTTGGAGCTCTGTCATGAGAAATGCTTTTGGTTCACCTGCTTGGACAAGAGCTCTTTGTAATGTATTAAGCTGGCTTTTAATTTCAAATGTCTCCTGTCACATAACAAGTATAGAGATCTGTATTTTGAAGGAAACAACTTAGTTTTATTGAAATGCTGTTTTGACCTGAAGTATGTTGTTGCGGAAGCTTGTGGATAGGATATGGTAACCCCATGTGGTAACAGCTCTCGGAGCTGCGCTTGACTAAGTCAAAAATGGTTTTGGCTGCTGCTGTAGTCATCCAGCAGGACTGGCCTTTGATCAGGATGAAAGGGATTTTGCAGCCAGGGACCAGGACTACATGGATTGAACCTAGTGAATGCAGGGTCACTACCCTGGGCAGAAAGGTAGCTTTGCTATTTACTGAAGGCACTGAGAAAGGATTGGGGCAGGAAGAGAGATTTTCTTTTTTTTTCCCCTCCCCCTTGGCAAAAACAGTTCAGAACTAGTTATGGCAGGCTCTCCCTGATTCCTTTTGGATCAAAGTTGACGAATTTAAGATGAGTTTTCAGCTGTTTCCTTTCAGTATTGGGTTTCAGCAGTGCCTGCACACCAGCATGATGGTCAGTGTTCAAGCTCAGTATCGGCTGCACCCTCAGTCCCTGTCACAGGAAGGAGAAGAAAGGAAGGAAGAAAATCATCCTACTCATTTAAAACAATGGAAAGTGTAAAATGCTGCCATCAAACCAAAATCAAATCCTCTCCATTTCTGTCACTTCAAGTCACCTCAACCTTGGTATGGTCAAACTGGAGTTTTTCCATCTGCCTTATTCCACGCTTCTCCCCTGCTTTGTGTTGTACCAAGAACAATAACCTTTTGCTCTGTCCCTTCAGCATTGTCTTTGAGGCCTCCGTGGGTTCCCTCCCCACCAGTTCTCTTCTGCACAGCGCTTCAGAGATCTGGAATCACCTCTGTATTCATATCACTTCATCTTTGTTGCTGAAATCCCCTTTGTTTTGCCCTGACACACGTAATGTCATCCTTGACCGTATCTGTTTGCGGTTCTGCTGCATTGATCGTTTTCTCAACCTGCTGTGTTGACCACATTCCCAGTTTCCTTTCACCTTGCTTCCTTTCTCTGGCTCCCTTTCAGTATATCAATCATCAGCTCATCCTTTCCCTATGTTTCATTACACATTCTTAAATGTAAGCTTGCCTCCCACCCCTGGTTGACCGATATAACTGAGAGGCAACAGTATTCTAAATAGAACTAAGAAGATATGGAGAATTTGTAGATGGAACAAAAATGACAATGAAACAGATTATTGGAAGGAAAGGCTGAGCAAAAAGGAAGAATGAAAAGAGAAAGATAAGGGTATTTATGCAGGGGATGATTTGGAGTCTGTGAAATTAAATGGATCTAAGCCAGCACTGCCTGTAGAAAGGGAATGTTGCAGATCTGCCTCCAAAGGATCTCCCGACTCTGCTGTCAGCTCAGCTGCTTTCATAGTCTGGTCTGCCTCCATCTGAAAGGTCAGCTCTAGCTGATAACTACATGAAGCCCTTGCTTTTTTTGTATTTCCTTTAAAATGCCCTTTTATAATAAATCAAGACTGGTTGGTAGTTGGCAGCAACACTGGAAATTGTAACTTGCCTTCCACAGTGGACTAGGGCTCTAAAAAACCGGGTGTTACAATGATCCAGAGCTATGAATCAGCTTTGGACCAGGATATGGCTCTGTCCTTGGCCAATTGGAAGTGGGGAGCTCCTTACCTTAGAGTCAAGTTATTTATATGAAGTGTGCTCATGTGTCTCTGGTTTGGGACTAAAACAACGCATTTCCCTACGCATTTTCTGTAATAGTCACTGCTTAAACTAATGTTTATAACCGTTTTTCCTTTCATTTTTGCTAGGTTTCTCAGAAACCTGAGTGAGGTTTCTGAGAAGGGATGGGGTGATTTTTTTGAGTACTTCTCATACCTAGGGAAACTTTTTGACAACTGGTTAATCAGTTGTTGTTCTGTGTTACTAACAAGTTAGAACAGGTCTCAGAATAACTATTTGCCTTTCAGGCACCACAGATTACTGTTCTGTGAGATACGCTCAGCACATTATTGGAGCTCTGGGCAGATTTGGCCCCAATACATCTGTGTATTCATTCTCTCTCTTTCTCTCTCTCTCTACCTGTCCCTGCCCCCCCCCCCCCCCGGGTTTGCTTGCTAATATTAGGAGCACAGAAGATTCCTGCATAGTTTCTATTAGTTCTAATTATCTTGGAAAAGGAATTCTTAACGATTCAAATATACTTAGTGGTGTGTGGGTATGTCTTGCAGATTGGGAAACTGCCAAGCCATTCACCTCGGGCATAGTCCTAACCTTCACTGTCCTAACAGGGTTTTCCTCATGCTGACAAGTGTTGTGTATAATGAAGCAGCTCTTCCTCTTGTCGAAAAGAATTGAAATAGATAAGTTACACATTGCAAGTCACTGCAACTCAATTTTTAAGTGTATTTAATTTCCTTAAATTTAATTCAAGGACAGTAAAGCACACAAAAACCATATGTAACTTCATTAGGTAGTAATTTTATGAAGAAAATGCTTACTAAATTTTGAGCAACTAAATATTTAACTGCACCTTTTTTGTTTTGAATTTCTCAATGGACTAGAGAGAGGCAGAATACTACCAGTGCTACAGAAATGTTCTCAGCTGTAGCGAAGAGCAGAGTTCAGTATGTATTCCTTGCTGATATTGCCCTGACAGATGCATGCTGTGAAGCAACAAACCATGAAGAAGAAAAATCAAAGTTGGGTATTACAAAAGACAATTAACAGTATAAAGCATGATGATGAGTTTGTACGAGTGAAAGAATCAAGTGAAAACAACTCATGAATCTCCCCAGTGGGATGTGTTCATTTTCCCCGAGCCCTTTTTTGCATCCTCTACTCAATGCTTGCAATACGCTCTATAACCTCCCCATGCAACAATGTTTTAATGCTGGCTGTCTTCTTGAGAAGAGAAAGAAATGATCTGCAGGCAGCATGGCAACTGCATCCTAACTGCCTTCTAAAGTGATTTTAAAGCAGAAAGGAATCAAGTGCAGTGCTATTTTAATAGCACAAAAGAGATTTGTATTTTCTTTTGAAATATAGTACAGTGGTGTACTTTATTTTGCAACTGGGAGTTGGTTTTGAGAGGGTTTTGTTGTAAAAGCAACTATAAATAAAACTTGTCATTCAAGAAAAACCTGCTATGTCATATACTAGTTTTCTTACCTTGTAAAGTGAATGAGAATGCAAAGAAGAAAGAAGAAATTGCCTTTTTACGACAAAACTGTGTCATCTAAAGAATTTTTTTAGCAGAGGCTTGAATATTTCTGGAAGAAAACTAGAGAGAATACTAAACCTACTGGTGAATTCTGTCATTCAGCGAGTTAACACAGACATCCTGTCAGGAGAATCCCACTACTGTACAAAGCACCTCTTAGAAGCCATTGACAGATGCACATAGGTTCCCCCCTGCCTCAGGAGGTGAAAACCAGGAGCACCTGACCTTTCCTCTTTACACATACATCTGTGGCAATAAATTAAAGCTGTTGTGACTGGTGTTTGGACTAGGACAATAAGTATTAAAGCTATCTTACTGCATTGTGGGAAGTAGAGTGATTTCAACACATCCCCCTCTCTGTTTTCAGTGTTAAGTTTCACTGAGATAATACAGTTTTCTGTGTCTGTCTTTTGAAGAGCTTACTGCAACTTCAGAGAATCTCAAGACATCAGAAAAAGTCTTTATAGATAGACAAAAGGGATCACAAAAAAAATACTTAATTGAATTCACTGTTTCCTACTTGCTGCCTTACTTAAAAAATCAAAATCCAGTTGCCAAGCAAAATAAACAGGTTAGTCACTGTGGGAAAAACAAGGCATCAATATGTAATTTCATTGAACTGACAAAGTGGAATCATAATATTAACCTCTAATAATAGTTTAATGGAAAGCTGATCATAACATTATTTAAATATTGTAATAGATTTTTGAATTTTAGTAGAATTTGAGATAAATTCCTGTCTTTACTACAAAGATGGATGTTCTCCTCTTTATATATATTAGTCATTTTTGAATCAAACAACTTGTAGTAAAGTCAGTAAGGTAACTGGCTTCATTCTGAATATTCTGTAGTCTAATTCACTGCCTGGTTCAGTACAGCGAAGTGCCAGCCTCAGATGTCGTGTTCAGAGAAGTGGTGTTCTGCAGATAGCTCTCCACGTGCTAGTCTGGTTCTCCAGGAGTCTCCTAATGGCCTGTGTCAAACAGGCACTGGTGCGGGTAGACCTTTGATCTAGTCATACGAGTCCTCTTTTCTCCTATGGTGCTATGTCTGTGGGAACACTTCAGAGCTTCATCTTGATTTCAAAGTGATCTTTTTTGGAAGATCATCCAGCAGGATACAGAACTGGCTGCTTGTTGCACTGCTGAATTTGTAAATACCTATTTTGCTGCTCATGGTGGTTAGATGTTACTTTCTTTCCTTCTGATCCATTTTTAAATGGCAAAACCTGTTATAGTTTGATCCGGGAACAACATACTTTGAGAAAGGAGAAAATCTGTATGGGAGAATTTTTTTTTTTTTTTTTTTTTTTTTTAACCTTGGGAAGCTAAGTACAGATGTTATTTTGGTTCTTCTAAGCTGTGATGAATTAACATGGCATTCAGAGTAAAAAGGAATTGCAGCCTCTATTCTGTTCTGGGAAATTTGAGGAGTACCGCTTGTTCCCTGCTTTGTTTGCAGGAGCTTTTTGGGTATCAGTCTGGAGAAAACCTGTTTTCAATATTATAGAGAGGGAATGTGTTCTTGGAAGATTGCCTACTTTATTTTTACAACTATATCAGCTGGTAAAACAGCATACTACCTCTCCCTACGAATCCATGTTGTAAAGACTTTTTAAAGTCATTTTAATAGCTGCACTGTGAATTACCAGGATTCAAACTCTGAAAAAAAATATTTCCTCCTGAGAGGAGTGAGAAGTGTTTTGCATAACTAAGACCCTTCCTATTCAACATATGTAAGTGCTACAGTCAGTGAAACTTTTATGTGCCTCTAGTGCTTTGCCAGCCTGAAGCCCAACTGTACTTATTACTCTTCTCAAACTTAAGTGTGTAGCCCTGAACTGCCTACTAGAAGAGAGAGTGCTCAGACTTATATAACCCAAGAATTTCTTTCTGCTTGAGTGTCTTTAGTGACCAAAAAGGCAGTGTTGGAACTGAAGCTGCTGGGTTGTCCCCTTGACACCACAGGGGTTTTGAGCAGCTGTTATACTGACTGCAGTGGAAGTCCTTCTGTAAGATGTATGTGAGGGAGGACGAATTATCTGAGGATCTCTTTCCTGTGGGAAAATCCTCATTGACAAAGTCATTGAGGATTTTAAGGCACTAGGATTTAAAGGATGTATCTGTTCCCATAGAAGTACATAGCCTTGCTCTGTCCTAGGTTTAGGAAAAATAAGTACTTGGTCTCTTACTTCCTTTCCTGATTAGCCAGTTGGAGAGGAGCATAAAGCACTGTGTCTTAGCGGTACTGACACCAGCGTGCCCAAGGCTGGTGTCTTCCACGAGGTGGGATGTGCCACAGCCATTTGCGTGCCAGGCTGAATGAAACAACACTTATTTCTTCTTGTTGGCTGTGTTAATCCCAGGAAACTGGAAGCAGTGGCAACTCCTGTGGCTGTAGCACAGGTAAAACTTGCCTGTTTCTTAGGAGCTTTGATGTTTGACATAGAAACGTTGTGCTGGCTCTTCTGCTAGTCAAAGTGCTAATACTTTTTATATTGTGCAAATCCTATTGCATGTGTATGAAGTATACAAATAATATTATTTCTGAAGTAATGGGAATAATGTGATTTAGCAAGAAAGAGGTCTTCCTTTAGAAAAAGTGATAAAGTATACTCAACAGTGTGGAGACCAGAATAAATGAACATATTGCAAGTCTTATGACTCCTCATTATGAATTACTAAGCTACAAGTTACATTACAATGTCATGTTTCACGATCTTTTTGACTACTGGAATAATCTAAAGGTGCCTTCTTCTGCTATATCTTAATCATGTGCTGCTTCATGAGGCGGCGGCTGCTGCTGCTGTGTACTGTCAGCTGTATGTGAAGCCATGAGGTAACACTGAAGTATGAAAGTTAAAAATTTGCTTCTTCAATGTTTGTTTGCATTGCAGGGTAAGAAAGGCTGATGGAGTCAGGCCTGCGGTCTTTGTAGCAGCAGATACAAAATTTGCAATCAAAACTAATTCTATATCTTCATGAACTTGCAACATTGTTTGTGAAGAAAATATTGTTATATTTTTCTGCAACTGGATTTGTTTATAACTGATTATAAATATGTATGTATGTGTTTATATGGCCTTTCATATCACTTGTATTAGAGGAAGTTGCATTTTCTTATCAGAAAAATAGATGACCCATGAAACTTAAATGGCTAATTGAAAGTTCTTCAAATGTGAGTGCATGTTAGTCTGCTGTAGCTGATGTGTCTTAGCACTTGACAAAAGGTGGAAAGCCCCAAATGACCTGAGGCTAATCTTTCCCTCCTCTCCCCTGTAGCAGAGTAACTCTTAGAGTTCAAACCTTGGTGTGCTGCAGCACCGACACATATCAGCTCCTGTAGCCGAAGCACAGTGACACGACAGGCACCAAACATGAAACGGAGACTGTCAGGAGGATAACCTGGTGTCCAGGCATGTGTTATTTCCAGCCCTAAAAAAGGGTGTGGGATTTGGTGGGGGCATTTTTTTCTTTTCCTTCCCCCTCTGCTCCCTCTCCCTGGGTATGAAAAGGGATACAAAGGAAAAACATCTCACCAAAGTAATCTCTAGTACCACTCCAGGCCATCAAAACCCCTGCTCTCAATATTTTTTAAACTAATTTGACTATTCAGCAAAAATAAATTACCCTGCAGGTCACTCAACACCAAGCATGCTCACACATGCTAGATGGCTATTTTGTTCTCTTTAGATGAACTAGCAGTATGGATCTAGACGCAGTGACACTAGGACTAGTTAAATAAAACTCAACTATTGTGATGATATGATGATGCCTGCAGTTTCAGTAGGGATGGAAAATGGGTTCTCTGAGCTAAATTTCTCTTTTCTTTTGTGAAAGTTATGATCATAGCAAGTCATCTTCACTTAGGTACGTAGGGAGAAACAGCCTATGAAATTTTTCTTGTGCCCTCTTGATAAGCAGGGAGAAGCTCTTTTGTGGTGAGAGGAAAGCATTTCAAAATGTTATGTAATTGAACCTGCTTTTCCCCAGAAATAACCTGGTAGTAATTTGGTAGTATGATAATGTAATAATTTGGTAGTTAATCTGGATATAAGAAGGTCATGGTGTGTAGCAAGTAGCTAACACTTCTTTTAAGTTTTTGCAGTTTACCAAAAATACTTAATATTTTGCTTGAAAAACATGAACTGCATGTGAATGAAAATCACAGACTGCTGTAAATTAGAGTCCCTTAAGAATTTTTTCTGCTTTAGGGAATGTCTTGTCTTCAAATTTTCTGAGTTGTTTCTGAAGTGGTCTGAAGATTTTCAAGGCAATTACCAACAATAGTATTAGCCAGTTAAATATTTACATTTTCATTCTCTTTTGCGACTTTTGTTCTTCATATCAAGTTACAGCAGTGGTGTGTGTGTGGTGTGTTTTTTGTTTGTTTTTTTTATTTTTATTTTTTAAAAAGCTATGGTCAGTAAACTAAAACTTTCTCTCTGTCCTGCTAAGCAGTGCAAGTGTGTGATAATTTGGTTTTATTACTGAAGTGTGAAGTAACTTGCTTCTGGAAATGACTGGAGTGTCTTTTCCCCCCCCCCCCTTCTTTTTTTCTTGATGCCTTCGTAGTTGCTTAGTATGTGTAAACTCAAGTAACCGAAGGTTAGCCTTTTCCAGGAAGAGAAATTCTACAAGTAATTGGCTAAAACCTCAGACAGACTTTAAGGGAGATCTATGCGGAGTATGAAGCCAAACAGCAGTAAATTGAAATTGTTCACTGCATACGAAATGCCTCTTTCTGTCCTGACGGCAGCAGTGTTGCCTGATGGAGTGCAGGCTGGCAACTGGTTTCTGGAGAGAGGAAAGCAGAGTTCGTTTACTGGCAGCTAATGACTAAGTTATAAATAAGAAAATAGAATTTAAATAGTGTTTGGGATTTGAGGTTAAATACAATAAAACAGTAGGTTAATATAAAAACACATCAGTGACTGAAATGCTTAGATACACTGTTAATGGTAGATGTATGTAATGCAAATTGGTAGCTATTACAAGGCTTAAGTACCTTAGACCCTGATTTGCATTTTATCTGAAGACACTCCTTTTGACAGTGCAAGAAGGTAGATGGCTTTTACACCACCTTGGAAAGAAAAATCTCAGCTGAAACATGGATCAGGTCCCTTCATGTTTTAAACAGTGAGATAAAACTGACAATTTTTAAGTAAAAATTGTTTTAGCTTTAGATTTCACTTCTCCCAGTTTGGCTTTTTATATAAATATGGCTTAAAAAACCCCCCCAGCTCATTATCTCCTACTTGCTCAGAAATTACGCTAGATTTCAGGGCAGGTCAGTGCGTGGACTGATCAGATGCGATCGGAGCAGCTGTCTGGTGTGAGCGAGTGCTGCTGCTGATGCCGTGAGCCCTTGCAGGTTTAATGGCTTCAGTGTGGAACCTGCATGTGAACTAGTAAGGATCACATTTAGAAATAGGAGGGACCAAGGGGGTTTCGTGCTACCAAAGTTCAGGTTAAAGTCCCTCTGTAGTCAATAAAGAGAAACTCAGCAATTCAGAACAGGACTGCAACTTGGGTCCTCTCAGTCCTCCCTTGGAAGACACTCTTCCACCATTGACCAGGGGGAGTTTGAAGAGGAAAAGCCATGCAATTCGCTCACTTAGTCCTCAGTGATGAATTTCACCAGCTCCTGACTGCTTTCGGAGAACGTCTCCAAGGATGTGCTCGTGGTTAGTCACGTGTAATCTAGCACTTAAGGAAAATTATTACAAACTGCAGCACTAGAAAGAGAGAAAAACGCATTCTCATTTAAACATGTGAAAGTATGGCTGGCAAATGGGCAGTCTTGTCAAATAACTGTGCTACAACTCATTCCTTGCAAATATGCTAATTGGTAGCCGGATTTGTCTGGCCACATCCTAAATGTAAGCTGCCTACTTGAGCAGCAGCAGTCTCACGCTAGACAGTGTGTTCCTAGCATCGCGTTGGATTGCTAGGAGCACTTCTCTCTGAGAAGGGCAACGTGGTTACAGAAAGGTTAGATGCGTCAGGAAACTTCAAAAAAGTTTGTTCTCTAGGTCATTCTGAACATGCCCTGGAGATGCTGATCAAAAACTGTCTATCCCAGCAGTTTACTGGTCCTGTATGCATGACAGAAGCAAACAAGAACCATGGCTAGAGATAAAGCCATGCTGGTTTACACATGCAAGATGAGCAGCTATTTCTCTGTTTGTCTTTAGTAAGAGATGCCTTAGACTGCCACTAACTAAAAATTCACTAAAATGCACTCCCAGAATGCTGAGTGCATGTTTTCACAAAGGAGGGTATTGTAAGTAACTGAGGAGATGGTTATTCTGTCTGATTTGGTTAGCCCTACCACGCCTGGCTTCTGAGCACAGTGATGGTTTGAAGCATAGCAGCGTATTAGCAGCTGTGCTTTGTGCATGGGGGCATCAGTGGGGAAACGCGGTAGCTTCCCTAACAGCAGCCAGACCTGGTGAAGAAGTTATGTGTATTAGGACTGTATTCCAAAGATGAACTGGTTTTCTTTCCGTGCCTCATTCAAAATAACTTTTTTTTATTTGACTGCCCCATGCAAGACAGCCCAAACTGACATTTGAAATTAAAATGGACATGTGTCCTTAATCAGTTGAATAAATTTCACTCCTTCAGGTGAAATCTTGTACTGGGGCTTTTTTGCTGATCAAAGAGTAAAAAAATAAACACTCACACAGCTACCCCTTTCAATTTATGGATTTAGGATTGTTAGAAAAGGATGATGTGTTGCTATAGACTCATAACTTAATTATCTGTTGTGTTTATTTCTCAGTTTAACACTGATTTAATTCAATATCATTATTAATTCACTGACTCTATTATTCTGATTTCAACTGTGACTTTATTTGATAATAGTTCTGTAACATTTCTCATTAGATTAGTAGAAATGAAGAGGAGTTTAGGCTAAATAGTGGATTTCTTCAATGCTAACGTCTGCTTCATTATATTGTACATTTGTGAGGAGAAACTACTTAAGCACAGGAACTCTGAAGGAGATGATGCTGCGGCTTCCTTTCCCCAACCCTGGACACTTTGGCAACCTTTCCTTCGTGTGCTTTGTCCATTCCCTGATTCTCAGAAGATGTGAGCTTGGCTTACTCAGCACTTCAACGCCTTTCTGCAAGGCTTTGGTCAAATCATGTGTGAGACCCCTTTCTGGATGAAGGAATTTAGTCTAACTTAAGGCTTCAGTGTCTGTAGTCATGGTCACTGATATGGAGAAAAAAAAGCTCTATTTAAGCCAGTGATTTAAAACACATTTGGTGTTTTGCATAGTGTAGACACTATAGTGTTGCTGTCAGATGCCTCCCTTGACTCTGAAGAACCAAAGAAAATGCAGGTAGGCGGGTAGCAAGGTGTGCTCTTGTCCTGGAAAAAGAATTGTAAGATAACATTGCTATCAATTTATGGAAAACTTGATTAGACGTCTATCTAATTAGGAAAAGTGTGTGTCTCAGTGTATGCATCTGCAAGAGCAAAACTGAGCTCAGTCTTGTAATAAAGATCATACAGTTTCTTCCAAAGTTGATGCTAGTCAACTTTCTGCTTTGGAGCTGGGCTACAGCTGAAACTGCTGTTACACTGCTTTGTTCATGAGGAGGAGCTTCATTTGAAAGGGAATTTGCTGCGTGTGGTCCTATGTAAGATATGTCTTGTATATCGTATATGGAAATGCATATAAATACTGTGGGTTTGAGCAGGAGATGGAATGGGTGAAATGGATAGTAGTAAAAAAACATGAACCATTTATCCCCCTCTAGATAAGAGGCGTAGTCAGAGGCATCTTTATGCATTAACATTCTTTAATATTCTTTCCCAATACGAGTCTTCTCTTTGTCAGGGCTGAGTAGGATCTGGTTCTCTTAGTCAAATGGATTTATGCAGTACAGGAGACTGAAGTGGGGGAGGAATACCCAAATGTACTTCTGTGATTAGTAGTAAATGGAATTGAAGAAATTCCCTTTGCACGTACCAAGAGGTGAAGTGAGCTGAACTCATCGCTAGGGTAACATAACTAATGATTTTGGAGTTACAATGGGAAGCTGTCTCAGTTGTTAAACACAGGCCCAGGGAGCTGGGAGGTCAGGTACACACCACCATGCCTGAAAGGGTGGTAACATCTCTGGCAAAGTGGTGGTATGATCCAATGCTCTTTAAAACACGCTTCTGTTAAAACAACATATTGAGCAGTGTGTTAAAACAGAGAGATGTTTTGCTAGAAATACTGCCTTGAAAACAAGTAAATGCAGGGGAAAGAGCTGGCTGGCTGATATCATGGGTATGATGCCTGGGCTTCAGGCTGCACTTTTACACCATGATGTCCAGGTTAGCACAGGTGCTACGAACAGACCAGCTCCAGCAATGCAGAATTCGGCACAGACCAAATTTATCTCGCCGAAAGGCACAGAGCTGCATGTTGTCTAGCTCAGTCTGTTGTCCTATGCTCTACAGTGTGCGTAGTGATGTTACATATTCAGTGAGTTACAAGATGTGTTTTGTATTTCTAGATTAATTTACCCGTGTGTCAGGGTAACAGTAATGTCAGATAAAGGAATCAGTCCTGTGTTCAGTGTCCTCAGTGTGCTTCCACCAAATTCTTCAGTTCTCTGGTGTGAAAACTCATTTGCAGTGAAGGACACGGGACTCTTGCCATCATTGCTTTCTAGTCAAGAGTGGATTTTCTTTGAAATCCTTCCCAGCTGATTCAAACGGGATAGTGCTTATTGATTGCATCCCTGTAAGACAGGCATTTGCATTTCCTCTTCCTGTCCTTCCTCTAGGAGAGTTTTATATTTCATATAAGAAAAAAAATCGACAAGGAGCAAGACAGAAAAGTATGAGACAGGGAATTCTTGTGGAAGATTAAGCAGTTAATTATGCAATTTAAATTAGATTTATAATAAATTTGTAAAGGAAACGAATCAGGATGGTTAGCTTTTGTGGAAAAGGGATTGATTTTCATAGTGCTTTTTTATTATTCATTTCACTTATCTATCTTCCTTTTTTCAAATTCACCCAGAATTAGTTTCTAATTAATTCAAACTCTACATAGATTGATTAGTGACTTTTAATCTTTGGTCTCTCCTCCCCCTCCACCCGAGCCAGGCTAGCTGGTTCTAATTTTTGGATATTACTCGCATGCAACAGTATAAGCAATACAAATGTTACTTTTATAACTCTATTGTCAAAATGTCTTGTTGGGCTTGTGTCCGTATTTTTCTCCCCTTTACCCCTCCCAGTACCTGGTAAATGCTCATACTGTAACTCTTAGTGGCAAAGCCCTGTTTATAGGGGTTACAACACTACTATGGTGCTCCTAGGTGGAGCACTGAATTAGTTTGAGGAAGCAACTGTAGTATGTGCTGGAGGAGAAGTGTATCGATTGCCCTGAAGCCATGAAACAGTCGTCTTGGAACTATCATAAAAGCTGCTCTCCGGCAGTGCTCGCCAGCTAACACTCTCCCCCAGTGCTCCTGCTGCGACCAGCTGATCCCACTCACACGTGCCTGCTAGGAAGGAGTCGTATAAACCTCGTAGTTCTGTTCAAGGCACTTACTCGCACCATCGCTGAACAGATCACGGCCCCAGCACTCTGCGACGTGCTGTACGGCAGGCAAAATTGCTCCATACCTGCTGAAGAGCTGGTTTCGATTGACCTGTTGCACTCTGCAGTGCAGCACTGTGAGCTAGGTGAATGCAGCCCGGCTTCCCTGCAGCCACGCTGAGCTCCTGCACCCCAGAGCCTTTCATCCAAGGTCCTTTAATTAATTACTTTAATTTAGGTAGATTTAGATCAGCGTGACTTCATTTACTATCATATCTGGCACAAGAACACTCTAATATAGCTGAATCTAGAATACAGTGTTGTGTTTTGGCTGGGGCGTATGTTCAAAAGGTCAAATGTTTTTAGACAATTTCTAAGCTACTTTATCCTGTATGTCAGGGTTTGGGCCACAGGCTACAGACTGGCACTGCAGTCAACTGAAGGAAAGGTTGAGAGTGAGTTTGCTGAAAAGAGAACGAACTTAAATATTCAAGTATTGTTCTAGATGATGATGCCCGTTATTATCGTCTATATAATGTCCCTTTTGTTTGTTATGGGACAATCTTGACATGTAAAGGAATGATTATGTAATGTGTATTTAACTTTGATATGCCATGTTATAATTAACATGCACTAGTCTGATCAAGTTTATTTGTCAGTCTTGCTTAAAACCAGTTTAAAGGAATGTGCTGCTTTCCAGCATCCTTTTGCCAATCACCAGTCACGGCACAGTGTGAAAGCTGGAGCTGCTGTGATCGCTGAGTTCAGTCTCCTGCATACTGGCACATATTTAATACTTCTGTGTGTAGCATAGCAACTTAGTGTTGAACTTGGGCTCACATGCTGAATGAATTAGAGCAGAATTTACGTCTGTGACATACTACCAGTGGAGCTGCTTGGGGGAGAAAAAAAAGGAATAACCCATATAATTACAGGTATCTTTTGTTTCTTTAATTCTTACTTTGTGCCATGAGACCCTTAGTTCATTTTTTTTCCCCTCAGCATTTTAAGATATACAAAAAAGTACAGATTTGTTTTCAAACACAGAAAAGTAACATAGAGAAGCTTTGTCACATTTATGACACCAAAAAGCTAAGGGTTAAATTTCTCTTTGAGGAGATGCACCGTGTGTTCAAAGTTATCCTGCTCTCCCTGTGAGTACAGCGTGCCTGTTGACATCAGTTGGCATTTAATACAAGCAGAGATTGTAGAATAGACTTCAAGGGAGTCTGTGGGGTGATCAGAGGGCAGATTTTAACTCTTACTACTTAGCAACTGAGAAAATAAAAATTTTGTATTGGAACTGCTACTTGTATTCACAGCTGGCAAAAGAGCAGTGCGTAGTAGAGTTATAGGTACTCCACAGCCTGATTCCGCTTCCAGTGAGATGAGCCGATAGGCCATTGGGTTCTAACGATCCAGTTTGTACATGGGAGATCATAATGCCAAAAAACCCTAGTAAATGGCAGAGGTATGAGGGGTGGTTTGGCTATTGAGATGTGTGTGTGTGAAAGATGTTTCATGGTTATCATACAGGCAGAGGATATAATTACCTGCTCTGGACAGGAGGAAGCCCCGAAGTCTGCATGTCCATCCTTTTATCTGATGCTTTACAAGCCAGTAGGGTTAATACTACCTCAATATTTTTAAGGGGTCGCTTTATCGCGACAGACCTTACAGTAGATCAGACATTTGTCTGAGTGACTTAAATTTTCTAAAAGAGCTTCTGTATCTAGCATAAAACCAGTATAAAAATATAAAGTTGGCAGAATTATAGTGTGTGCCCTACCGGGTTTGGTAGAACCATACGAGGGTTCCTGCGTCCGGTACAGGTCAAACTCGTACCTCAGCAGTACGCAGGTCTGCAGCCTGTTATGCTGGAACCAGCCACATGCGTTTTGTGCAGATTAACAGTAGGGAAACAATGTTTGTAAAATTCCTGCAAAATTTTAAGTAACCATCTGAAAGTCTTATGGAAGATTGACCTTGTAGAGGGCTCAATGTCCAAAAGCCAAATGGGACAGGGTATGTCTGACTGTTTACAACCTGCAGGCTTTTTTTTTAGTGAGCTTTGGAAATTGCAGTGTTGCATTTAAACACTTGAGCTGTCAAGCTGTGGGGCTATTAGACTGCAGCAATCCTCCTGTGATAGAGGCAAATTCATTCTCACTTTACTAAATGCTTTTAATGACAGTGCTTGGCACATGCATTCAAAATATGAAAATAGTAGTCACCCAGCAAGTGAGTCACAGAAAATCATAGTGCCAGAGGCATAAAAAGTTTAGTCTAGCTGTAGGCTCTTGAGATATGTTAGTGCTGATGAGGGAGTCTGCCTTATCCCATGCTAATGACAGGCATCTGATTCTTATATTGTGTTAATAATGGAAGACAGGAAAACAAACCCTTCAAGGCTATGAGCATCATGGGAAACTCCAAAGGTGTTTATCATTTGTTTTCAGTGAGACTCCAACCCCACAAGCTGACTGCCTCCCTCTGTTGGCTACCACTGTGCTAAACAAAAATTGAGCTGCGTATCTTTTTTTGACACAACATTAGCATTTTTTTAATAAATAAAAGTGCAAGTTTTCTTTCAAAATAAGAGAAAAATATTTTCTTAGTTGCTGCTGAAGGTTGTAGTCAAAACATTATTCCTTTATCATTTAGCAGAAGCAAAACTGGCAGAATATATGCAAGGTGCTTATCTTTCTGTTGTTATGCATAGCCACCCCCTCCTATAGCGCTAGATTTCCCCAACAGCCATCTGTCACTATTTTGTGACTTAAAAAAAAGTCAAGATTATGTGCAGCATCTGTGGGTGAAAGTAGCTATGATAATACCATCCTTGTTATCAAGCTTGATGGCAAAACCTCACAACAGGAAGAAGCAAAGAACTCTTTTCCCATCATGTTACAGTGCTCGCCTGGGTAAATGGATGACAGTTGGTATTATTTTGTGAAAACAAATTGGTGAAAATGTAAAGCTTGGTGTTCTACAGCTTAGAGAAAGTTGGGTGTTGGTGAAGGTTGCCAGGGAGGGTATGACTCTCTTCATTGTCCATATTTTGCAGTTGGTGTGAGAGCGGTCTGATGTTACAGTTTGGTTTTGTCCTTGCGCTGCTGTAACCCGCGCTGTGACTCCGTGGTTCTGCCTCGGCTGTTCAGATGGGCAGGAGCACGGGGAGCTGCTGGGGGAAGGAAGAGCCCCTGCTGCAGCTTAGTGCTGTGTCGTTTGAGAAGCTGCAGAATTAAACGGCGACAAAACAATGTCCAGAGACGCAACAGAGGAAAACCAGAAATCTTGCAAGAAATGTGTAACTTGTGAAGAGGCTGCAATAAGAAGCAGGGATCAGTCAGACAGGATTCAGAGAGTGTCCTAGAGATGAGGTAGGACCGGGAGGAACCAGTGAATTCATTAAAATCCTACATGGGAGCATTGACCCATCTGCAAGAGGGCAGTGGCAGGTGGAAAGCTAGTTATAGCACTTCTTATTCCTATTCAATCTGGCTTACTTGCTTTGAGCTTTCCTATTTTAAAAAAGTTAAATATCCTACTTGATAATTTAATAAATCTGGCTTTTTTGAGTCTAAAAGCCTTTCAGGAGACTTTGAAAAGCTCCCAGTAAAGCAAAGGTCTAGGCAAACCTGGCTCTAAGCTCTGGCTGAGTTGTAGTGTCTCTGAAGGACAGCTCTGGTTCATGCAGAAGCACCGGAGAGCTGGCAACACACCTTAGAAGAGCCTGTGAGCTCTTCAGTGGTACCCCAGAGTTCCTGGAGCCATCCACAAACCCCCAAATACATGTCTGGACACAATGCATGTCAATGAATAGCTATTGGAAACCTGCCTTATTATCCTTCATGGGTACAGAGTAACATTCAACAGGGACAGGCTTTCCTCAATGCAATTCAATGGCAAACTGACAAATTCACCTACTGTGGGGAAAAATTTCAGGATATCATAGGTTTTACTGGCATTTTTAAAAGTGCATGAAATGGAAGTTGACTTTATTTCTGCATATGCATTTTTAAAATACAAAGAGAAAATGGTTTGTTTGTTTGTTATATGAATCTTCTGCTCCTTAATTTAATAGTTTTTCAGCTAGCTGGTTGAGCAGCTCTTTTAAGAGGGGAAGAAAGGATCTGAGAGAAAATGCTTGATTAGAACAAAACCCTTATGAAGTATGTATAGTCCTTCAATTAAAAAACTCTGTACTTACACAAAAGGAACTTGCATGGGAAGATACCAGTGATGGTACCATCTCTGACAATACATGAATGAGAGCATGACTTTATTTTTAGACTAAATGATTTACATTAAGTATTCACTCAGGCAAAGCTGATGCTTATTAACATTTAATAATTTAAATATATCCTTTTAGGGAAAAATGAAAAGTATAGGTATCTTTCATATATTAACAGTTTTTTCACAGATTTCTTGTATCAGTTGATTTTTATTCATAAATTTCAACTTCATAGGTGGCCATGCATAAAGGTGTCCAAATGCATCATTTTTAGAGATGGTTAGAGCCAGATACACGACTGCTCTTGCTCTGGTAATGCCAGTGATACAGCTTTCAGAATTAGTGATGTAAGAATTAAAAGCATCAGTGAGAAATCTGTGGACATTTATTATGTTTTGGACCAAGTACGTACCTAGCTCTGAGCCCTTCTCACTGTCATCTATGTTTTGTGACTACAGCCAAGTGTAGTGACAAATGGTTTCTTTTCATGTTAAATCATCTTGGCTTAGCAGAAGAGATTTTCTATATGATGCAGAAACCAAACTACTTTTGCCTTTGGAATGTGTGTTTCCGCCATGAAATGATCAAGTGAAAAGTTGAAAAGGATAATGCCAAAACCTGCTAGTGTTGAATTTGGTGACAAACTATATGCATATATGTTTAAGTGCCTAAAAGACACATCGTAGAAGATGGGTTAACTCCAGCAAATAGTGGAAGTAGCTTTCTTGTGCAGATCAGAAAAATACACTTAAAATGTAAAAAGCTATTTAAGTGAGCTATAACAATGGTGCAATAATATCGTTTGTGGGTTTTTTCCATCTATATTGCTTAGTCATAAAGTAACTTACTATTCTCTTTTTTATAACCTTATTGTAGTTACTAGCATACATAATGTCAAACTAATATTAAAAAAAAAAAAAGGCAGTTCATTCTGCTTAACGTGATTTTTGGAAGTAAAATAAACCAGCTTTGGAGATGCTGAGGTCACTCAGTAGAAGTTACACTCTGGGGTATGTTGACACACCACTGTAGGTACTGTAATGCTTCAGCCCATCCCAGACATCTCTCTAGAGAAGCTGTGCTGCTGGTGAGGACGCTGAGTCCATAGGAGTCTCCACAGCTTCAGCAGTCTTGCAGCTGAGACGTGATGGTATCTTGCGTTCCTGGGACATAGTATGCTAACTCCAGCCAAGAAAGGCTCATTTTAAACGAGTAACTAGTAAGAGAGAGAAAATTTAATGGAAAAGAAATGAGACAAAGTATCTGGGAAACCCAGTTAACTCAGCTGAGAAGGGGTAACTCTAGGCACAGGAGTAATTCTCGGGTTTACTGCCCAGAGTTCTTACTAGGCTGATGCTGGGATGTTAAGAAAAGTGCTCTTATGGGAGTTTTATGGGTTTTGTTTGTTCTGACCTTGTAAATCTGAAGCCTCATCAGGTTTCATCCATTTGTCCTCTATACTATCAGCTCAAATTTCTGAATTAGGTTTTCTGAGCTCTCTGGTTCAGGGATGGTGGATTTTTGCCTCATCTTACTATCTGAGACGGGAAGAATATTTCTCAGAGTTTTTCCTTTTTTAACTGAAATCTAGAATGTTGCTGAACAAAGTCTGATTGTAGAGCAGAGAAAATGAAAACAGAAATGAGTTTCTTTTAGAGCTAGAGATGAACTACTCTGTGAGAAGGAATATCATATCTTTCATCTTTGCATTGGAAACCTGCGGAAACCTGACATCTTTCGGATAGGGGAAATGTTTACACTGTATTTGGGGAAGGTGCAAGTTTGCTCTGACCCTTGCTCTGGGCTGACAAAAAGGTTTCGATGCCTCAAGTATTTCTTTGAATTTCACTTACCCCCAATGGATTAAAAAAGGGCAATTGTGTAAAAAGTCCGGTTTCTTGAGGACGGTTAGAAGTCAACGGGAAACTTTGCTAGCAGATTCAGACCTCCTGCGGTGAACAGGAGTTACCCAAAATGTTTCTTCCTCAGGTTATTCTACCAGGACTATCTATCTATCTATCTATCTATCTATATGTATATATATATACATATATATATTTCTAATGGGGTGGTATTTTTAGGGGGACAGTTGGTTTGGCTAATCTGTTTTGGTAGTTCTCTGTATATTTCTTCTCCATCCTTTACACTTACAGGCATGTAATTCCCTTGCATGGTTTTGCTAGTTGATATTCCAGCCTTGTCGTTGCTCTATTGGGACCCAAGGAAATATTGTGTATAGAGTGCTTTCATTGTTAACTCTACTGTTCCACAGGGAGGCTTGTTGCTTTCTCGCATAGGTCCCAAACTAAGGATGGCAATGTCACTAAAATAAGGGAACCATGATGATGGAGGGTTACTGCCCGTATTCTGATTTTATAAACTGAGACATACCCTAGAACATGCAAGTTGTTGATCTGCAGTGCCCTGAGCTGGGAAATGCTCGAATTCCCTGGTTCGTCCTTAGCTCTTCTCTGCCTTCAAGCACTGTCATGTGAGCAATGGTCCCCGAGAGCCACTGAAGAGGGATGAACAACTTTGTACTCACCATTTGTGCAACAGTGCAACAAACTGACAGGTTCTAGGAAGCAGCTATTAGCTTTTCAGCTAGAGGCAGCTTTCATTTTGACTAAGAGAAAAAACAAGAAAATTCTCACTATTGGTGCAAAAATTTCCACATACACTTCGGTAGAAGGCTAGGAATATTGTGCCCTTTATACTGTTGGAGAAATGTCACCATCTCTTTTATAATACACTATTTTCTGTACTTTAGTGTACTATACATTGCATGTTGCAGTTTTTTAACAGTGGAAATTGCTCTCTACAAAATGCAGAAGTATTTTGGGGGAGGTTTATAAGCAGTGTTTCTTCTGTCTTGTGTCTAGGAAATCCCTGGCCATGTTGCAGGCAATGCAGTTAGAGCAGGTATAAAAGCAGTAGGGCAGAAGGCGGAGGCGGTCCTGCAGTCTCCTCAGTCTGTGGTGAGGGCTGGGAGCAGGATGGAGAGGAGTGTGAGTAGGAGGGAAACCAGATCCTCTTCGTTTCAGCTCCTCCTGGCAGGCAGCTGCTGCAGAAATGCACGTGGAGCCGTGCCGTGCACCCTGGCACTGCACCTCTCTAAAGCTGACCAGAAACGGATTTTGTCTGCTCACTTCAGGCACAGGCAGGGAGGTTCAGAAGAAACTGCACACATCCATCTGGAGGGGTCCTCGTCTGAACCCATCCTTCCTTTATCATATCTAGTGACCAAAACCAATGCCTCCGAAGCTCAGAGGAATGCGCTTTCCTTGTTACTGGGTCATAGTCTCAAATTCAGACACAGGCCAGGTTCCCACCAAAGGGTGCAGAGTGTGCTTTGGTGTGTGTCAAGCAAAGGTTTATAATAAACTCATTTAGAACAATGTTTTGTTCATTGAGCTATGTCATTTGATATGAGGCCTGTGAAGTTGATGGAAGAAGTTCTGTCTACTTGGGCAGCTGTGGACTTGCCAAGATGTTGTCTGACTACATGTTGTAGGATTTTTCCTCTGTTTTTGTCACTTAGATATCTAAATGTAAAATATTAGTCAAATATTAACATGTATGTACAGCACTGCTTGAATGGCATCCATAGAGCACTGAATGGACTATATCAAGGTGTTGCCATAGAACTGTCTTATATGAAGAAGGTTATTCTAGATTGTTCAGGACACAAAATATCCTTTAGAATCCCTCTAAATATTAAGTCTCAGTCACACTGGTACAAATCGACTCACCTAGGAAATCGGGAAATGGAGAAGTGAGTTTCTACAGTTGTCTTGCACAACTATATCTCAGCAAACACTTCTTGGTGTAAACTGCCTCTGACTCAAGAAATGGGTTGGCAGTATTTTTTTTTTCCATACTGTGTCACAGATTTCTTGTAAAGCTGAAGTATGTTTTTATAGGTCAGCTGACTGATGCAGCTCTGTCACTGCAGGCAGATGTAGCATGGCCCAGATCTCTGTGTTACCTGTTGATTTGGTTCCACATTGTATGGGTAGTTAGTAGTTTAGTGAGAGGGACAGAAAACAACCCCATGACCTGATGGTTAGAGGACTTGCTTGTGGCAGACAGGAGAGCGAGCCGAGAGGGGGTCTCTTTGAACCCAGGTCAGTAAATACGGGCTGGTTCTTCTGATCACTGCCAATTCAAAGCAAGCATCATTGTCCCTTCATGTTTTGTGAAGAGCACCCATAAAATAAGATGCTCCCTTGTATCTTACTTTGACTTTTTCTTTCTTCTTCTCTGGGCCCCCCCAATTTGGTGAGGGGAAAAAAGGAGAACTTTTCATTTTGGTTCTGTCTAAATTTTGTTTATTTTTCAATTTGGGCTACATACTAGCATATTGATTACTGGCACAGCCTCACTAAAGTATTTTTATTCAATATTCACTTTCACAAACCTTCCTGATAACTTTTAGTAGGGTGCTGTTAACTTGATTTAGAGAATGACTTTATTCTGTGAATTTTTTTTTATGGTGTTACTTCTGCCGTTTTTGTGTGTGTTAAGCAAACTTCTAAGTCCTTTTTTTCAGTGAAACTGTTGGATGAGTGCAGCCATAGACTCAAATAGTTTGGGGCTGGTCAAAAGCTCAGTTTTGGTTAAGAGACTTCTAATCCACATTATTTCGAAGACCTAGTCCAGCCTCTTGTATCTCACAGCATCCTTCCTCTCTAGCAGTTTCTTTTACACTCGTTGTCAAAAAAGGAAAGCTGAATGAGAGCATTAACTCTCCACCACGTTTCTAGCTGTGTTAGAGCAGAGCACACGATGAGAACCAGCCCGTGCGTGCCATGCAGCTGTATTGGCACAGAAGCACGTCATCGCCTCTCGCTGCCTTCGGTTTGCTTCTACTGGGTGGCAACTGAGTGAGTGGTTTCCTTTCCACTAAAGCTAGGCTTTCTGGCTTTAGAGTTTCTCTTTAATCAAACTTCCACCAAAAACATTGACTTTCTACATGATTTCCACTATTAGTAACTAACAGGCTGAGGTGGGGCCTTTAAAAGGGATTGGATATGCTAGAGTTGTTTAAACATTTTCTGCAATCACTTATGATTAATGGAATAGCTCAAGGCCTCATTTTCACAAAGCATGTATCCAGTTATCCTGTCCTTCCCACACTATGGAGAAGCTAGAAATACAGACAGCATTTAACTCTTTTTCTACTCTGTAACTGATAGTGAGCATCAGTTTCTTCAAGTGAGGCCCTCACGAGGTATGGCTGCAGGTACAAGCAGAGCCTTGCGTGTTTTTGCAAGAACTTGTTTGGTGTTTCTGTCCTGTATTAATAAATCTGAATCCTCTTACTAATAAGCATAATTGCTTTATTCAGAATAAAATAAGCTTTTTAAAATTTTGACTTTCTTTGCTTTATTATATGCCCTACAGAGCATAAAAGATCAATTTTTGTATCCTGAAAATAAGCACCTATATTAGAATATAAATGATATTCATAGCTTTTTGGTGCCACTGTAACATATAGAAAATTAAAGACAATATGAGCATTTTTGGGACAATCCTCTTCTTACTGCCGCTTCTCTTGTTATATTAGTTTCTTGTACTTTTAAGTCTTTATATGGTTTTGAAAAAAATAAGGACATTCACAATAAAGTAGCCATATTCTTGAGAATATACCTTCTCTGCAGACAAAGAGGGCCCTTTGCAGTATATACTATAGGGCAGGATTTGGCGGGGGGCGGGGGGGGAGTCCATGTGAGAATTTAACCCCCTGAAATTGCTAAGCTCCTTGAGATTGATAGCAGGGACAGGAGATTAGCAATTATACAATTCCCTGATACTGTGCCTGTCACTTGTGTTGAGAAGTGATATTAGGGCCAGCAGAGCAATGTTAGATAACAGCCAGGGTAAACAGAAGGGGAAGAGAGTGATAAATTTGTCAGATTAGTACTGTATATATGTCAGTATAGATCTAAGAAGGGATCATTTTTTAAGTTTTCTTAAAAAATGTAGTTGGTCATCTTATGCTACACTATCTTTTGGCTTATCTCTCAAAATTAAGAATATTCAAATTCTGTTGTTTAAAAATACTTGTGTTTATGAACGTGAATGGTATGTTAGTATTTAGAACTAATTCTTCAGTGATCATATGGAAGTTTAATACATAGCTGAATAGCTTATGGCCTGGGTTTTTACTCACTAATGGCACCCAAAGCAAAACTTTTTATTAAAAAAACTATATGCCAAATACACCTGAATAAGGTATATTTGTGGAGAAAATAGTTGTCTACAGAGGTTACCTTCCAAAAGATACAGGCACAAGTCTGTCTGCTTGTGTCTTTATGTTTTATATCAGAAGAATCGGGCTTTAAATCACCATCATCCCCAAATTCCTTACATAATGAGAGATTTATCATTGTCATTGTAACTTAAGATATTTTATTTTATTTTTGACAGGAACAGTAAAACTTTACAAGAGCAGTAAAACAGCTTTTTTCTTAGATTACAGTCTCTGCACCGTGTTGCCTTGTACATTCATACAGTGCAAAGCGTACTGGGGATTGAAACTAAGAACAGGAAATGTAAAAGACCTCAAGTAAATTGTAATATCCAATTAATATGTAGTAGTGGTGCTGCCGGGAACTTGGTGAATTTAGAAGTGGGAGTTACGAAGGCGGCTGCTGCTCTGCCCAACTGCCGTACGGAGCCGACCGCTTGCCCCGGGAAGGGGCGCAGGGTCTCTGGCAAAGCAACTCTGCGCTTCAGAGCATACCTAATAACTTGTGTGTCAGAGCTGGCTGGGTTTGGAATATACAAGGAAAAAGGCCTGTGGATAGTCTGGTTTGTCAGCAGTTGCCAGATAGAACTGGATGGGAAACTGACTGTGTCTAAAAACAAAATCTGGGTGTGTTAGAAATGTTCAGCAAATTGAGAGTAAAAATTTAAACATTGCCTTTCAATTTGAGCACTTCAAAGACTTTTTAAATTGAAGTGAAAGGAAATGTCAATAAAAAGCTGTTTGGCACTGAAAAGTTTGTGTTTTGATGTCAGGAAGCTTTGGGTTTCTTTCCACTTTTAGGAAAAAAAAAAAAAATAGAAGTGAAGCAAGTTCATGAGAAGTTTTAGTGCTGGTGAATCTGCAATTTCGACTCCAAAGGAAACGTTAACCAAAGCTATTCATACTGCTCTAATAAACCTGTTATCAGAGCAGACGTTTTTCTCTCCTTGATTTAAAGGAACGCTGCCTGAGCAGTTCCTGACCTTGCCCAAGAGCGGTGGTGCTGGCAAAGCCCTGGCAGGAAACCAGCCTGCCTGGTGCTGGCTGGTGGGATCCATGGAAAGGGTGGTTGTGTGGCCTTGGTCTGAGCAAGAACAAGAGGCGACATGCCTTGTGTGCCAAAAATGCTTCATTCTGGAAACTAGCGGCTGTAAGAAGTGTGTTCTCAGTGTGGGTATCTCCTTCCAAATAAGTCAAGTTGTTACTGCAATATTTGAGTTTTGTCACCCCCAGTCTCCACATCTGTTGTTTTCTGGGAGGTTTATTCAAAGTCCCCTCTGACCCAACTAATTTCAGCATAAAAGTAACGTGGCTGTGTTTGAAAATAGGCTGTCTGAAGAGACCCTTTTCCTCTTTCTTTTCTGCCCAGTGCTGTTCCTAAGGAAGAGCAGGGAAGGGGGCCTCACCTGGGTGCAGTGGATGCCCTGGAGTGATTTAGGTTGTAAAAGGGACTTGGCTGCTACTGATATCTCATCGTTTCAGGGCAGCCTTGCCACATCCAGGGCAAACCTGGTCATGTTCAGTGTTTGTGCGCTAAGATACAGTGGCACCAGGCTTTCCTTGGGCTGTTAGAAGTTTTCAGGGTATGGCTGTATTGGAGAAGGCAGATTATAAGGAGAGAAGCAGGCTTAGTAGATTTACGAAGACTTAAATAATTCTAGAGCTACCAGTAACACTTCAAGAATAATAACTGCTTAAATACGCTGCTGAAGCAGTTTTTTAAGACCACTTTGCACAAACTCAAAGTTAGTTGGAAGACCTGTTAATAAGCAGTTCTGATTTAAAAGTAATAATTGACTGCACTAACAATTCACAACTACATAAAAGTATACCATTTTAAATTAAATATTACTGCTTCTATGAAAAAATCAATTATCCTTTTTACCTTTAAAACATGAATGTAACCTGGTTCAGGGATTTTTTTTGGGGGGGGGGGGGTGCAATTTCAGCTATCAGTATGTGTCTTTAATGAAGATTTGCTTTTAATACTGAGTATATTTATGAATATTAGGGCTAAATGGAAATCAGAAATGTGATATCATGAATTGTCATAAGATATAGTCCATAAACATGAGCACCATTATGAAAGGCAGGGATGGATTTTGAACTTTTTAATTTGCTAGGAGTAGAAGTAGATATAGATTCAGGATGCTTTAGCAAGCGTGCACTCAATTTCCTGAGTAACTTTGCTCCAGGAATAACCCTGTTGCTTGCTTTTCTAAGCAAATTTACTCACACAGATAAAGTGAAACCAGTGGAACTACCATAATCAATTTCATTCTCTGTTAAGACTGAAATCTTTCTCTTTCACATTTATTTTCTGGGCTTTTTACATTTTCATGTTTTATAATTGCTTGTACTGAAATGTAACATTAAGTGTGTTTCTTATGCTCTTTCCAAGCTTCACCCTTAGACGAGCACAGGAGAAGCTCAGAGTGCTGTAATAGATTTTGGCCCGGTTAGTTTGATCCTTGTCAGCTGAAATGGGTGGAGAAGTGTGTTCCTGATCAACGGTCTATTGATTCCGGAGGTCTTCTAACACTTGCTTTGATTCGTGTATTTCAGCTTATGGCAAAGCCAGTTAACACTTGCAGCTGTTAACATATTTTACAGCAATGTGAAATGCATTCTGTGTGAATGAAGGCTCTAAGCTCAAAAGCAGGACAAGGACCATTACTTTTAATGGTTCTAATCATCTAGGATGCTCTGACAATGACTCTTTGGGGAAAACCATTCCGTGTTTGGCCCTGTGAAGGACATAAAGCAAGAACAGGATGCATTTCAAACAGACATTCTGCCTAATGTTTATTTGAAGCCCATGGACTGGTTTAATCAAAGACATAAGATACATTTCAAAGATGGAAAAGTGAATTGAATAGGTTCAGTGTATTCAGAGTAAGTAATTAACTATCAGTTTTCTTACAAGATCACACTTGATGGCCAAAGCCTTTGAATAGTAGCAGAAATGAGAAACTGGCTTGATTAATTAAACCTTAGAAGTGCCTTTCTCATCACTGTTACTGTCGGAAAATCAGGAATCAAGGTGGACTAGAAAAACCAGGTTGGGCTGTCTTGTTCTTCAAAGAACAGGAATTTCCTACTAAGAAATTGTGAATGCCCTCATTAAATTCCTCGTCTATAGATACACTAAACCCAGTAAGAGAGAAGCTTGAGAAACAGACCCACAAAGTACATTTTTTCCATGATTATTCTATTATCAGTAATGCTTTGTACTGAATGATGATAAAATTATGCTGTCATCTGAAATAATGTGGATGTCTTGGACTTGCATGAATTAAGAGGCAGCAAGCAGAGCTTGGCTCGACCCTGAGGGCTTGGGTGCCCAGCACGCCGCTCGGGCCTCTCTGGGCAGCCTGGGTACGTCACTGAGCCTGCCTGCGCTTCAGGCGCGGGAAGATGAATGTGCTTTTCTTGTATTTGTGAAGAGATACTGTGAGCTTCCAGTGATAATGGCACCTATATCACTAACCAGTAAAAAATTGTATCTGTAGTAGCAAGTGCCCAGACTCGGTACCTAGCTCGAAGGCATTTTCTAAGACCTGTTGAGGATTTGTTGTTGATGTTTTCATTTGTTTTATGCTGCTGCTTAAGGGTACACAGCAGGCATACACCGCTTTCTGAGAAACCGTATCAGAAGTTGTTTCTGAGGTGCGGGAGGACGCTCCTGCTTGTGCCCGTGTGAGCGGTCAGGGCGCTTGGCCTGGGGGGAGGATGACAGGCCTTGGATGCCACAGCCCGTGCGCACCCCCGCAAACTGGCTTTTGGGGAAGTGTAACTCTCCATCGCCTCAGCTCCCTCCTCCCCCGCTCCTTCGCACAGCTCCCAAGACAGGTTTTGAAAGGTACTTGTTCCATCCCTGTGTGAAAAGGGAGGAGTTTTGAAATCCAACAGTTTTTCAGGATGAGGCAATAATTTCTTATCCACCCTTGCTTGCCAGTAGGAACATGGAACTCTGTAAAGACTGCTGGTTCAAAAAAAAGAAAATATTATTTCTTACAATTTAAATGTTGGGGGTACCAGAGCAGGACTTAAAAAAAAAAAAAAAAAAAACAAAACAAAACAAAACAAAACAAAACCACCAACTTGGTACAAGGCAAACTTTTTATTGGGTATCATGAATAAAACAACAATTTCCCAAAGCTACTATTTTATTAAAGGGTTCCCTACTATAATGCAAAATTTTGTTTCATGCTCTAATCTTTGCTTCACGTAATGTCTCCAAATGGGTGATGAATTCTCCAGCACTTGTGCTGAAGTCCACCCGGAGAGCTCAAGTCAGTCTGGATATAGTCCTGACGAGCATTATCCATCCATCCATCCATCTGTAACTGCAGTAGTGCCCTGTTTCTTTCTTCCTCTGTGTGTTCTTCAGCCCTCTGCATGCAGCTCTTCCCCATGCTCCCTCCAGCCGGTATTACCATCGCTTTTTATATCCCTGTTGGCACGTGCTCTTTAACGCACTTCAGTGATGCTGAGAGGTTTTGGCTGACCACTAGAAAAGTGTTGGGAGTGGAGATGGCTAGGAAAATTGGAATTGGTGAATGTGTTAAATGCTACTACTCAGCTGCTGCTTATTGTAATGTTCCCTTTCTGTCTTGTTATCAGTTTAGGGCCACATCCTGCAACTGGATCTGCACTGGTGCATATGCTTATATGTGTATGTATATAGGGATTTTGTGCCCTTTTGTGTATGCCTGTGTATGCTGCCTACAAAGCTTACTTTCTTTTTATATTTTAACATTAAATATAATAGAAGAGAGGACACATTATCCCTGATAACTTTAGTTATAGAGGTAGCATGCCTATATCTGTAAATCTGCTGCATCATTGAAAGAAAAAACTTAGATTCCTTGTGGTCAGACTAAAAATGATTCATCTCATCACTGATAAGACCAAGTTTGTACATACTGTGCTTGAGCTTCTCCAAAATTGAAAAGTACAGACTAAGCTTGTTTGTATTCAGTCTGACCTAAAAAATGTTTAAGGTAAAGGGTTTGGAAAAAAAACTTTTTTTTTTTCCTGGCCTTGATTTTCCCCTCCATTACCAAAGCAGACACACTGTTAAGTGTGGTAGATACTACTAATAGAAACAAAGGTTGTCATTTAAAGAGCAAGTTTTAAATTCAGTTCCTGCTTTATGTAAATATAAATGATTCAACTAATAGAACTCACTGGGGAACAGTGTCTTTTACTTTGAAATTTGCCTTCCAAAGCCAGTTTATAAAGTAATCCTGCAAATTCACCTTCCTAAGAGCATCTGCACAAGTCACACTTCATATTTACTGGTAGCCCTGGAGAAAAGGTGATAATTAGAAGGGCTCTATTGTATGCTGCAACTGGATGGTGGTGTTGGAAGCTCTCACAATACTCCTACATACTGGAGTAGTACAAAATTACTAGCTATTATGCTAGGAAGAAGGCTGTGGCTTTATTTTCTCTTCCTTCTAACCCTGTTATCTAACTGCTCTGATGCCCAGTGTCTCTGCCTTTCCCCAGAGTAAAGGCTTCGCAGGAGATACGGGCCCCTTCCCGGTACATTGGTGTAGACTCCCTCAACCCCGAACAGCCCATCCTCAACCCTCAGGTGAGGGAGGAGCACTGCGTTTCAGGGAGGAAAGCCTGAAGTACTGTGCCCTTCCTCCTGCCTTTCCCCCTCCCCTTGCTGAAGCAAAGACTGGGCAGGCAGTGATGCACAGAGCTCCTCCAGATTTGGAGCTGGTGCAGAGCAGAGCTAAGTGGCTAGGTCATGTAGAGCTAAATGTAAAAATCAGAATAAATATTTAATCTACATAAAGTATCAAATTTATACTTTTTACATAATCTGATGTTGCCCACATTTACAGCTGTGAAATTACCAAGTTTTCTGTATATTGCCTTCAGTATTGTGCACCTGTTTGCAGAAATCTTAAAGTCTGTTAAGCCTCAGTCAGCCTATATTATCATGTGGTCCATTCTGCCTATAAAATCTGTGAATCTATTAGTTTATTACAACATCTGGATATATAGCAGAGTTGTCAAACCGTTCAGTAATTGTGCAGACAGCCAGGACTCTGTGTTTGTACCCAGCAGCCAGCCGCTCCTGGCCCTCCTGAAGACTGTTAGGCTTTCTGTAGCCAATATCTCCCACGTGCTGTCTGTGGCCCCTTCGAGCCAGTGGCAAAAGATACTTCAGGAGCAGCCACATTTTCCATTCTGACACGTATGTGCCTTTAGGTTCAAGGGGCACCATGAGGCGCCGTTCCTGCAACGCTAGTTGAGAAACTGCCCTGCTCTGCCCTCACGGAGGGTAACGGAGCTGGAGCAGACCCAGAGGCTGACACACTTCACGTGGAGCAGCGCTGCGGGGTGACACTGGATTTCACATGCGCACGGACACCTTCTCTCATGCACACATTGCTTCACAATCAACAACCCAAACCATAACTGTATCTTATAATCATTTCTTACATGCACTTCTCCCTTATTTCTTTGACAGGACAGTGATAGAGAAGAAAATGTCGCCATGTGTTATTTCAGACATAGATGTTTCAGTGGTGCTTCATAAATACAACTACATATAGAAAAATAATAGGCTGTGTGTAGCCAAGTTACTGTTGCTGTAGAATCTGAATATATTTTGAGGATTTTTTAAATATTTGAGCTGAAAATGTGATATTGAATTAACTTATTTATCTTTGTGCTTTAAGTGTGTCTAAAAATTAAAAGGCACTGCTCTTTAGAAGCAAGCATCAGACCACTTTATCTTCCTGATGTACTGTAAACTGCACGCACAGAAGAGGTTAGTAGCTGAATGGGGAATGATTATGAAGATGAATGAGTGGCCGGAAGACAGAGTCAGTTTAATGAGCTGAGCAGTAAGGAAGCTGTAATTTTTATAGATTAGTGCTGAACTTGTCACTTACTGACTGATAGGACAACTTAGTTTCGAAATTACAGTATGCCAGAAATGAGCTCAACAAGCTTAAAACCAGTGGCAATTTTATTATCTCCTAAGTAATCCAAGTGTACTTCTCTGCGAAGCGTATTGTCTCTTCCTGACATTTTTTCTGTTGCAGGTAAGAAGCCAAAACCAGGAAAAGTGTCTGATTTGTCACGTGTTAGGCTTTTTCCCCCTGCCAGCTGTTCCTGGGCAGTGGAGCCCGGTACTTCATTACAGAGCCTCCTGACCCTGAGCTTTCCTGTGCCAAATCAGCTCAGTACATCAGCAGAAGTTTGCCCCCAAGGAAGCAGGCCAAAAGGGGGAAGGACGTAACAAATTCCCAGACCACCAGTTTTTTTGTGGAGCTATTGGAGATAAAGTACTTTTTTGGTTACGCTTCCTTTGGTTCTTGTATGCGTCTCCAGCTTCCCCCTAATGCGTTTGCTCGTTTGTTAAGCTCACTCCAGACTCGGTAAAGGTGTGTTACTTGGTTTCATGAGCTTTGCCTGGTGAGTAAGTGTCCAAAATCAAATGGCTTGTAGGTGGTTTCACTCACTGAAGCAGTGGATTTCAAGGCAGAAGGAATATCGTGGTTCTTTAGTCTGTTACAGACGATTGTCACAGCGTCACCAGGAAACTCCTGTCTCCCAGCGCTGGGCAAATAACGCTTTAACAGCTCCACAGTTGACCTCGGGGCAGGGGCTGTTGCAGATCTGTTGCGTCCACGTGCCCAGCCGTTCCGGGTGAGCTGGGGGCCTGGTTTCTGTTAGGGACGGCAGCAGAGGAGCAAATGTGTAGACTGATTTGTTTTTGAAAACTGAGTGAAAGCCATGAGCTCCCAATCTGGCAGCGTTCCCAGAAGTATTATATTACAGACATGATGCTTTTGATAATGGCATCACTTCTGGAGTAGCATACAAGGGATAATTATTGTTCCACAAGCAGATGACAGTGTTGATTTCTCCCCTTCATAATTCACTCAGACTGCAGGTTGATTTGTTGAAAGGAGCATTTTGGTTTTAGACAGCTCTGGGACTGCAAGGGGAAAGGCCAGATTTCTTTTTATCAAGACAGTGGATATTTGAAATTTTGGAGGCTGCTCTTGCAGCCAGCGGTAGATGGAACTGTTGTGGGTTTTCCTGTTTTAGGTGACCTGGATTTGACTTTAAGCCAGGCCATGGGCAAGAAACAGTGCTGTAGTACCCCATTCTGGCACTAGTTCCTATAGAGAGGACTTTATAAAAGGATGTATGTTAGCAGTGTGTTTTTTTCATATACTTAGTAAGATTTTGCTCCTAGCATCTACTCTCAAACCCTTCTGTTGGGTGGTAAACCTTTCCAGTGAAAACATACTTCATCCCAAAAGCTTGCTTTACCCTTGATACTTGCACAGGACAACTGTGACAAGTGCAGCAAAAGCACTAAAATCTAGGTAACACGATCTAAAGAATTCCCGCATTGAAATTCTGTTCACTGCAGCTGCTAGCTTGCCGTTTAACCTTAGACTTTTACCTTCTGTCTCTCTCTTTATCTGCCTGTAAAATGAACAGTGATGTTGCCTACCTCTTAAGCACTCAACCACTGCAAGGTATTATATGGGCACTGCCATTATTATACATGTTATAAGCAAATAATTTCACACAGTAACTCAGTAAAAATGCATTTAAGACAAGATTATTTGCTAGAAGTCAAAGGAGGGTGTCTCTATGATACTTTCAGCCAGACTTGAGTCCTGCCACACATCACCCTAAATCAAGCACTCTCCTCATCCCATGTTCCATTCCTGGATCATGCTTTCATGAAGGGTCCTAAAGACCGTGAAGATGTGACCATGTGGCTCTTGAAGACTTGCACCAGCTAATGAAAGCAGAGCTTTTGAAAAATAATTTTCTGTGCAGTTTCTGAGCTTTAGTTCAGTAGCAGTCTGTCAAGACCCTAACAGATGAGTCAGGGAATTTTTTTGTGTGTAATCTTCTCTTTTTAAACATAAGTGCCTCTTTTTTAAATGACCCATTTTAAAAAATAACACATTGACCTTTTAAAACCACTGAATGCCAGACCTTCTTAAGAGATTTGGCACTGACATTTTTTGTCATAATGGAAGATTCATTAAGGTCAGTGATAAATTTGTTGCAATAAATACAGAAGAATTAAGAGCTCATCAGCATTACCACAGCGTAATGCTCAGTGGATTGAATTATGTACTTGGAAAGATGAATCTGTGGCAATTGGCAAGCTTCAAAGAGGAAAGCTGTGTGTGGATGTGTGCGTGTGTGGATGTGTGCGCACATGTGTGAGTGAGGGCTACGGAAATGAGAGGAGGGAATTTCAGAAATTGAAATATTTTTCTTTGCTATATTTTCTAGTCCAGTAATGTTTAGAGTAGAAATGACAAATCATAGTATAATTATAACCTCGTTTCTTACCTTGGGATTGACATTTCTTGAGGTAAATGCTGAGGTAGGACTGGGTACCTGTTCTGCTCTCCTCCTCTTATAGAGCACACAGCACTTTCAAGACATCCTTAGTGTGAACAGCGGAGTATTGATCATGATTGATGAAGCAGCATGAGAGGGTCAGCCCTCTACCTGCCCTCTTGAGTAATTGGGCTGCAGTTTGTTAAAGGGTAGCAGAAGAGATATTAAAAATGAAGAAACGCACTAAGTGGCTGCGAGATGTGTTCCCAGCTGTTCAGAACATCTATTCTGTAATACGAAGCATCAATCTAATTCTTTGCGCAGAGTAGGAGCGTGGCAAGTCAAACGCCTCTGATAGGCAGTCTTCACCAGCAAGATACAACGTTCAATTTAAGGGAAAGATTGAAGAACATCAGTCTTCTCTTAAAACAATTTGTACAGAATAAATTTGGCACTTGCCAGCTATTCCCACAGAGGGAAACTGGTAATAGGACAGAAAAAATCGTGTAATATGATTTAACATTGCTAGAATGGGATTACTGTTGGTAATAAAAAAAAAAAAAAAGGGGGAGGTGGGGGGGAGAGAAGAAGAGTTGACCGTACACTTGATGTTAATACAGAAAGCTCTCAAATGCCCTGGAAATTGGTCAGGATTGTGGGTGCTAGACACCTCTCAGCATCAGGCCCAATTGGAACGAGTTCAGTGTATCTTCAGATCCTGGCTCTGAGAGTCTCAGTTGGAGCTGCTGGCTGCTGAGTCCTTCTGAAAACCTGGCCCTTAGGCTTATATATCCTACAAAATAATTCCCTGCTAAAAACTGGTGTCAGCAGCTGAACTAGTGCCACATGTGGCTTGCCTTTGTCTTTCAATGTGGCAGTATCATTTACAAGGCTAATTCAGCTGCATCCATGCTGATATCCCATGTTGTTTTAAAAAATAATTTGTTGCAACTTAAAATTGGATTCTGCTGTCAGGAATTGAGGTCAACCCCCCTATGTCTCACCTAGAGCAGACCAAGAATCACTGCTAAGGGCAGCAGTGGATACTGCTTATACTAGATCATAGTTCATTTAACTCTTCTTTATTTACTGTGTACTTAGAGGTAGAAGTCAGTCTATTTGAGGCTGAAAACTTGGTTGAAACTTGGTTTCCTCACCATAAAAATCATATGCTTTCACTTGATTTCAAGTGTCTGCTCCCAGAGCTAAGCTGTGCTCTAGGTGGCTGAGGAGTTTAGAGTCGCCCTGTGCCTCCCAGTGACAAACCTTGACATATATTCTTTCTTTCAGAGATCTATTATAACCAAAGTATTTTGCTCTGGCCCCAATTTTGGCATGGTTTTAGGGGGTGAAACTGGAGATTTCCACAAACAGCTTTTCTCATCAAAATTGTCTTGTGTGTACAATGAATGCGTTTCCATGTATCTGACAAATCTTACAGTCTTTTTAGTGGTGTTAGAATAGTAAATTTCCTTTCTTTCATTTTGTTAAGCTTCAATATTTTAAAAAAGTGGATTTCTTTCTGTAGTGGTGTCATTTTGCTCCCACTGAACCCTGATTCAGAAAAAAACAAAGTATTCTCAGAGACATACAGCGTTTAATGCTGCATTTGCTTTGTCTCACATAGTAAACAACGTTTTATATGAACGATAAGTAAAATGTATACAACTCATTTTTTAAAAAGTGGCTCCTGATGAAATGTGCACGAGTTATTGTCAGTGTAGCACTGTACAGAAATGACTTTAACCGGAGCAGCCTCCCCCTCCCCTTGCGGTTTGTCTCCTGCCGCCCCCGCAGACACGCGCGGCGCCTCCTCCGCCACGCGGCCCCGGCCCTCGTGCGCTGGGTGGTTTGAGACTCCTGCAGGGAAGGGGCAATGTTGTTTGTGCAGCTTGTTATACGCTAACCTCTGCGATCAACCTCATTAAGGATCGCTTGCATGAGGTAGCTTTGAGTATACAAAGAAAGGAAATTTTCTGCGTTTAAAGTTAGTAACCCGCAAAGGCTACTGTGACTAATTCTTGAAACATCTAAAACAAACTCAGCTTTCTGCAGTTTAATCCCTCTCTCTGGAGGTATTCCAGAGGCTGGTCTGATCCTGGCCACAGAACCGAGCAGCTCCTGGGCGTCCTCAGCTGAGGCGGCTGCCTTGTGCTCTCGTTACGGGAAGGCCGAGGAGCTGGCACACGGCTCCGTGCGGCCCCATCACCTGCGCGGGCCCCAGCAGCCCCCCTGCTCTGGGGCCTGCTCGAGGACAGAGTCCGTCCGTCCTGGGACGCTGGCTGTGCTGCCGGAGCTCCCAGGCACTTCATCTTTAACGGTCCCCTTTCCTACCCGAACGAAACGTGGAGGGACGCAGGGCCGTCACTCGCATAGGCAGGCCTTTGCTTTAGGGCCCTATTTCAGCAAAACAAAATTAACCATAAAATTTAAGACTGAGCAGAGCGAATCCATTCTTTGCACTCGTTCTGCTGCGCAAGGCTGCTATGACGTGCAGCACAGGAAAGCTGCAGTCCTGAAGCTGGGCTTGATACGAATGAGTAATCATTTGTATCTGTAGACAGAAAGTTCATCATCAATATTAGAGCTGAGATTTTTCTTCAAGACTTGCTCAATTCAAAGTCCCTGAACTAAGAGCAGGAGATCTAGTGAGAATTATCGGGACTCTGCTTTCAATCTCTGTGTCTCTGCTTAAGAGTTATACAAGCAGAGCCTGAAAGAATAGCTTCGATTTAAGTTCAACATCTTCATTCACTCTTCAACATGGCTTTAAAATTCTGCCTTGGAATTAATGCAATAGTGTTAAATGTGCAGTCCGAAAAGCTGGAAATCTCTAGACCACTTCCATGAAATCCACGAAAGAACAGTAAGACTGTATGTGCTATACAATGTATACAGCTTATTTGTATGCTGTACAGGCAATCTTCAAGTAAGACATCTTCCATGGAATATTTTTAGAGGCCCATTAATCAAAAGAGCAAGAAAATCACAAAAAAGTGCATTTAATAATAATAAAACATTAGTTTTCAACGAACAAATAACAAACTTAAAAGATCTCCTTTAGCTTTTCAGCTACATCATTCTATTTCATAAATGAAGCATATTTTTACTACCTTCAGAGGATAGATTTAAAGAAATACGTACACATCAGGTGCCACTTACCTTTTGTCCTTGTGTTTTGGTACACTGTAATATACACTTATAACTTTATTATGCTTTTGCTTCCTCTCTCCTAATACACTGAGATGGGCTAGTGAGGCAAAAACAGAATTAGGGACTTCCATTTAGATGCATTAGTCATGCAGTAAGGTAATCAGCTAGTTAGAAATGTCATCATAAACTTGCTTCAGTGGAGCATATTTACTTTTTTTCCCAGCAACCACCCTGTTGGAATAAAAGCTGTGGTGATGAAGAGAATGATGGTTAACAGGATTTTAAATATTTGTGGTTTTTTAATATTATGCAATTACTGCCTCAGATGGCCTGGATGTTTGTATTATTAGTATTATAATTAAAGAAAAAAAATCTAATCTGCCATGAATGAAAACAGCCCATTCTCTGTTACATCCCTTTCCCTAAAAGTCAGATGGGTTCCAGTCCTGAGTATGGATGAATTAGGACTTTGTAGAATACTATTACTTTAAGCAAAACCAGACAAAAAAGCAACATAATCTGTTATTTTCATTTTCTTTGTTAACATTCTCCCTGCGTTTGCAGGCAGACCTGGCGGTGTTATTCCCTAAGTTGGTGCTACCCTAAAACTGAGTTGTTGGCTGGCTCCTACCCCTGACCTTGGAGGCAGCTCAGCTTCGGGGCTAGGCGCAGTCTGGGTCCTCCTGGCGCTCCTCGCTGGAGCAGGCTGTGCTCTGCCTCCCACGGGGGCTTCCAGGTGGCCGCTTTCAAGGTGGCTTTAGGGTCAGTTGGGTTGATACCAAGTAACCACGCAGCACCTATGCATCTGGGCCGTGGCTGGAAGAGCCATGGGGCTGCCGGGGTTGTGCGATGGCCGTGGGGGGCTCCCTGCAGCTGGCCGGCCTGGGGGCAGCCAGTGGCTCTGCAGGAGCTGCAGGAAGCAGGGCGAGACTCTGCTGCCCGTGAAGCAAAGGGATAGTCCTCAGTTTATTGTGGCCTGTATGAAAGACCTCATCTGGTTTTAACAGGTGAGGCCAGGTTTTACATTTGCACACAGACAGTAATTAGTGGAACTGCTGGTTATGAAATGTTCTGTGGCAAAATTGTGAAGGCCAACTTCAACGTCTGGACAGGTTTTAAATGTGAGATTTGTGAGCGAAATGTGCTTTAAGATCACTGAGTGACTGAAAAGCTTGAGCAGTTAGTTACTCTTGTTGGAGCCAGGTGTGGATGGTGACTCTGATGACAGCTTGAGCAGGCTGACAAGCCTCGCTGCTAGGCAGAGAAAACAATGGCAAATGTTTATGTGAAGATTGCATTTAACCTGTCACTGACAAAAGCTAAGGACTTTCCACCTGAAGCATCGTCTTGAGAAGTCAGGGACTTCTTGCATGATTATTTTACATGGAACTTGTTTTGTGTTTTTAATTGTATATTTCTTTTTTTTGTCTTTTTATAGCACCTTTTAACAATGAAGTGGCTCTGAAATACCGTAGTTACTTTGCAGTTAGGAGTAGCTGGTAGTTGAGCACAAAGTTGTGGAATTTCCCTGTCCTATTTTTAACAAGTATCCGTTCACAGGAATAAGCTCCATGTCACTTTTCTAAACTTTGATTTATTGGTACTGTGGAGTTCTGGATTTCAAGTATGTTTTGTTTCACACTTAAGTTTCCTGCGAACTTCTGTAACTTCATTCTCATAAGGACCTCTATACACGTCTCATACGAAAGGAGTTAGTAACTGTACCATGATAGCTGATGTTTTCCCCTCTCAGCAAGTGCCTGACAAACAAAGCGAGCACAGGATAATGCTGGAGTAGTCGGGAAGGACCGAGGGAGTGACAGGACTGCAAGAAGCACAAATTCCCTCCTTCCTTCTCTCAGCCATCTTTTGCTCTGCAAGCAAAAGCGTTGTATGCAAAGTCACAGTGGGGGGCAAGAAGAATTGAGTGAGAGAGGAGGAAGCTATTGATGTGAAAGTGTGATGCGTATTCTCTGGCTGCACGTTTGTCTTTGTAACAGGAAATCATTTATCTGCATCGGGAAGTATATTTTGCACGCCGCGCCAGGGAGTCGCGAGCAGGCGCGAGGTCAGCAGCGCCCCTGCCTCTGGACCGCTTCCCGCGCAGTCGATAGGCAGCAGCACCGGCGCTCAGAGGTGCTCGCCCTAAAAACCGGTATTGACTGCCCTAGATGTATTACACTGTTCTCCTGCAGTTAGTGAGCGTTTTAGTCAACTTACATATTTCAAGTAAATATCGATCACCTTGTATTACAGAATTTTTCATCAAGCTTATTTAAGCCCAGCAGATACTGTGTCAGTGATTAAAAAAAACCCTGAACTTGGAAATTGGATATATCAGGACCAAGAGAAAGATAGATCTATCCTGAGAAGGTTGTGACCTATGGGGATGAAGTTATCCTTGCTATATCCTGTCCTTTACATGAGCAGAGCTGCAAAGCAGAGGATAACATTTTAAAAATGATGAAGTGACTTGAAAGTACACATTAGATTTTTCAAAAGTGACTCGAGCTTCTGAGATCTCTATATACTTTAGCTTTGCACCTGTGATCAAATCTAAAAGCAGTAAACAGTGGAAACAAAACCACTATAGGGTATGAGATTTTTTTCTTTTAATGTTACTGTATATTTCCACTCTTTTTTGCTTCTAGATTTAATATCATGCGTAATCTCTAATAATACTTAAAGCTGATTCTATGGTAGAGTGTGTCTGGTGGCATGTTTGTTTTTAAAATTAATAATACAATTTTATTAGAATTTTTTCTCTCATTAGAAAAAAGATCAAGTTTTTGTATGGTTAAAATAGGAATCTAGAATCATGTCAGCTCAGGTTTTTTCTTTTGCTTTAAACTGTTTCTTTTCTAAGTTGAACTTCTTAAAAGGCTGGTCTTTGGCCTGCCTCTGCTCCCCATCACCCAAGGGCAAGCGTCAGGGAGGGCAGGCTTGGACCCTGCATTGCAAACTGTTGTTCGTTCTTGGCTGAGCAGATGCAGCAATGCCTCAGGGCGACGAGCTGAGGAGCACACAGGTTTGCAAGCTGGACTTACGCTCTGCAGCGCGGAGCTCCGGTGCAAAAAGGACAGGGAGGGAATTGAACTTTCCTGAAGCTGGAGCCACTGTTACCTGGTGAGGTACAAAACACAATTTCTCTTTTCCCCATGTGATAGTTAAAGATGGGTTCTGGCATGGACGACCTCAGAAATATGTAGCTTTTCAAAATCTGTCTTTAAATCCCATGTTTCTCATCTGCTTCCTCTGCTTGTAGTGGTTAGAAGCAAAAGCCAAACACCTTTGAGCAGTGGGATGTTTGAAATTTGGAAAGTCTGTCTGCAGCAGGAGTATTTCCAGGCACTTCGTGTACCTATAAGGCTTCCTGAAACATCAGTCCAAGTTATAATAAGCAACCTATTTCATGGTGGTGGCTCCAAGAAAAATATACTTCCTGCCAAGATATTACAGGTAAAATTAAGATATTTGGATTGTCTATTAGTTAAGTTACTGGCATAGTTTAAAATTCCATCACAAGTTACAAGAAGAAAGGACCTATGCACTCCTGCAGAACACTTGCCAGGGTCAAGGGCTTTTTGTTGGAACTGCCAAGTAAATATTGCTTAATTACATGACTTTCTAGATAAGACAGGGTTATTCATTTAAGAGATTATTATTCCTCTTCAAGTACTTGTTTAGACTTCTCATATTTATTTGGCAGATTTTTTTCTTCAAGGCACCTAAAATGTTTTTCTGGTTTTGGTCTTATAAAGGTAAGACATAATCCCAGGCAACTAGTAAGGAGGCTGTGAGTTGTGCCCTGTCTCAATGATGTATTTCAGTTGTGGGGACATGAAATAATCTCGATGTCACTTTTACTTAACAACTGACTAATGGGGCTTGGGGTTCCATTACTATTTCTTCTTGTTTATGATTATTGCCTGCGGGTACCCATCCTGTTTTGTCCCATACTCTCCTTTCGCACTGGCACGTACAGTAGAGCACAGCAACGTTGCCACTGGACCTGTCTGTTCAGTGAGATGATTTAGGATAAAAAGTGCCCTTTCCACTTTCCCCACATCGGAAAGCTGTGCTGTTTCCAGGCTTTGACTGCATTCCTGCTCCCAGCCCATGGTGGCCTCCCACCCTGTTTGCTTATCCCCTGACTGTCTCCACCACCGCTGCTTGAAGGTGTTTTCTTTCCTAAGTCCTGGCAGTCCTCATGCTGTGTTAAATGTGCTGGATGTGGCAACACAGGGCACTTTTTTTCTCCTTTCCCTTCCTACTCTGGGTGGAGGCTGAATATCTTCCTGGCATGGTTTGTGCCATGGAGTATGGCTTGACCATGAGCTCGTCTTTCGTCTAGAAGAGAAAGGGAGGAAGGTAGGTGCAGCCTGACTCGGCTTACACTGCCGTGAAGCCCTTATTCATCAAACTCACAATTACGGTACCTTTATGAAAGTGTTTCTCTCTTATCAGCCACTGCTTTAGCAAGAGAAAAACAGATGCATTGAACGAGGATTACAGGGTGGCTGTTCCACAGGGACCACCTTGTGCAGTGAGCTCAGTCACTGCTCCTTTTGCCACATCATTTCCTCAAAGCAGAAAAACCAAGCAAATCCTTCCCTAAACCCCCAAATTTACCCTCAGCATTTCTAACACTGAGGAAAAGACCACCCCAGTGACCCCTACTCAGGAATAACTGCCTGTCAAAGCAACACTTAAGCCATGTATTGTGCAAAATGTTTTGTCAAACAGCCTTGTCACTGGAGCTATAACAAGGCAATTTAGATAATAAAATAAACATTGATTCATTTCAAATGCTATTATCTAGAAGGAGAGGCAGTAAATCTCCTTAGGATCCTCCTGGACAACGGACCGGTGTCTTCAGTGCTGCCTCACGGTGGTGGTGTTGCCTGAAGCTCCCATTTTCTCTGTGGAGAACCTTTCCCTCCCCATTCTGTCATCCCTAAGAGCGCTGCCACACAGCCTCCCTCATCCTCCATCTTCAGCATAATGTCGTTTAAACTACACTGATGTTCCCAAAAGACCTGAAGCTTGAGCTTTTACTGAGGTTTGAATTCAAAGCAAACAGAGGTAGTAATCCCTAAGCCATGAGCTGGTGCTGTTAAGTATGGTATCAAATGCAAAGAATGTTATCTCTGTGTCTCTCCTTCCATTTAGAAGCACCAAAACACTTCTTTCTGCAATAAATGCCATTTAAAGAATTATTAAAATTGTATATGTTCTGTTTGGCAAAGAGGATTAATTATTCTTCCTGCTTAGTTTCTACTTAGCCAATAAATCAAATGACATTAAGCTAGTTCTGCTTTTTACTGTTTAGTTTAAAAGAGAGAAAGCATACCTCTGTTTGTTTTTCAGATACAATGCATTGATGATTCATGTAAAAAGAATTTGAAGCAATGTCAAGCTAAGTGTTTCAGTAGGTTTTTTTGTTCCATTGAGACCTGGTTTCTATTCTTTAATACCTGGCTTTTGCCAACCAATGCTTTTTTGGTATCTCCCAGCATGTATAATTTATTTAATAAAAGGGATCCTTTCAGTTTTTCCACTGGGGAAATACTGAAAAGTGTTTCTAGAGCTACATACACTTCCTTAAAATGAGCAGCTCTCACAGCATGGGTGGTTTCAGGTCATAGCTAATGGTCAAAGTGTTCTCAAGAAGTTAACCAATATTACAGCTCCAGCTGGCTGTGACTCCAAAGGACTCCAGCAATCTTTTTACTGGTGGGTGCAATCCAGGCTGAGGATGGCTGGAAGGACAGTACACAGAAATTTGCCACTCTATTGATGGTCTAGTGTTGGGGGTGAGGAGACAGTGAGGAGCAAGAAAGAAAAGTTGCAAGTAACTTCTCCAGGGCCAGCAAGACTGCTGAGAAGGTTCATCATAAATGGCATTTAATAATTAGGTAGCTAAACTCTAAGGGCCTTTTAAATCTGCAAAACAGATTCCCCTGAGATTTTGCTGTCTTCCTACTTATTGGTAGGCACGAATGAATGCAGTGAAATCTGTTCTGGTGTCACATATGTCAAATGGTAAAAAAGGAAAATGAAAGGGGCAGAAAAATGAAAAAAGAAAAACCTCTAAAGCTGTAGTAAGACAGGTGGCACTTGTGCATCCTCCCCTTCTCTTTGGGTAGCTTGCTGAAACCTCCGCGCAGCTCTGTAGCACCTCTCCCTCGGGGTGGCAAAGGGTGCAGAGAGGAGGGCTTGGCCCTCATCTGCTACCTCTCACCCCCTTGAAGGGGCTGCTCTTGTTCTGGCCCTGCTGCACTCCTGAACGTCTCCTGGAAACCTGGGCGACTGCTCTGCAGTCCCTCTGCCTGCTGAGTGTCTAAACCCTGAAGGCCTGTGTTCCCAGGGAGGGGAGAAACAGGCTTGTGGCAGCCCATCGTGTATGGGAACACACGCTGGGCTCCGGATTTCTCTTTTCTTGTCTAAACAAATGTCATTCAGAATGAAAGAACTATTTGATCCACTGAGTGCGGAAACACAGGACAGAGGTTATTTTAGCTCCTCCAGTATATCCATGCTTGGTGAAATTTAGTCCCTTTAGCAGGTTTTGGTATTTGAATCTGTTTCTTATCCCACTGGTCTTCCAAATAGAAAAAATGCTAACAATATATCTTACTTGAGCCTTTCAAGTGATCCTTGTGAAACACTTTCATTTGCAGTGTAATGAGAACTATCAGGTATTATTGTTAAAGGCTGCTTCAGTCCTAGCTGGATACCAATTCACCTCTGTGAGTTTGAAGAATAGTGTATTTCACTCCACATCCTTTGTTCCTATATGAAGAACAGCCTTTGAAATACTCCTTTTTTCATCTCCTTTTTTTGTTTAGCTGGAAGGACTGACACTAGAAAAGCTCATTTCATGAAATAAGTACTTCTTGAAGTGATGGGTGACAAAGGATATGCTTTAAAATGAACAGCAACACAATTTTCTAGTTATCCAGACTGTAATGTTAGGCCTATTCATGGAGTGCTAGAACTGTTGGAGTCAAACTCCCATGTAATCTCTTGCAGGCAGACTGTGCTGACTGCAGTGTACTAGCCAAATAAATGTTAGACAATTTGGAAAGAAAATATATATTATTTAACCTCTCTGTTTCTCAGTTTCTGCCTCCCTAAATCAGGGAAATTATTTTTATCACAGTAAAATCCGAACATACGTCAGTCATAAGGCATCCATAGATATATGGAGGGAAATATCATTATCTCTGTTCTGCACATTGAGAAACTGTCTCAGAAACTCAAAAAGGTTGTGCTACTGCCGGGGGGCATTATGGGGTTAGCCAGGGTGGCTCACTAGTTGGCTGATTTTGGCCCTAACGTTAATTATGACACTAATTTGAATGAGCAAGTTTGTCGGGGTCTCCTGATCTCCATTGCTTCATCTTTTGTTGTGCTTTTATAAAGACAAAACAAAACACACATTTCTTGTGTTGATCATCATTTCTATATTTAGTTCCTACTTTTGCAAGCAAAATCTTGTGCCTGCCTGTGTCACCAGAAGTCGCCATCATTGCCTCTGTGCCCCATAATCCCTATCTAGCTAACACTGCCACAAAAAAAAACAAGTGATGAGAGCTAGGTTGGGGAAGCTGTCATGGTGAAAAGGGGACAAAAATGAAAGCTGCCCTCCTTTGGCAGAATCCCAGCTGGAATGCAGCATTTGCAAACACCATCTGCTTTCTGCTGCAAAAAAGCCCTTGCAGGGTGCAATGGACCTGACTGATGGAGGAGGAGGGAAATGCTACCCGTCTGCATCACATCCAGTATGGATTTGAGCTTAGTAGTTGCTAAAAAGAGCAAACTATTTTTGACTCTAACTCATAGACCTGAGTCTAGAACTCAAGATCAGTTACTTCCTCTCTTGGTTTGTGGTCATACAATGTTACCAAAAAAATCTTCTTCTGTGGGTTTTTTCAAATTTTTGGTTTTGTTTTTTTAACAGAATGTCATTCTCAGATATTTGCTAGGCCTTTCCTAACAAGAATACCTAATGCAAAATCATATAACGAGAGTTTTGGAAAGATGTAAAATTGTTGCAGAACTTCTGTTAGTGAATAAGAAAGCAGTTTTGGTGTCTCAGCTAATATTTCTAAAATCTCTGAGAGAAAGTTTCATTATGGAAACATCATCCAGGTCTTAGAATGATGTCTGCAAATGACTACTGGTTCCTGAAAGCTTCCTGCATTGATGTCTTTGAAGAAAAAAAAAAATTCAGGTTTAAGATAAGTTTGCATGCTTCTTTAGGAAGCATCTGTGTCAAGCCCATCATTCAAACTACTTAAATTACTTCTCAAAGTAAAATTTGGATTAAGCTTAAAAGTAACGGTAGTAAAATACAAATTAGCCCTAAACTGTGTTGCATTACTTTAAGGTGATGTATCTGAGCAACCATTGTAGTTTGTGATTTCTGTCCCTATAAAGAATTGTTGGCCTAGATATGAGTATCTGTCTTCTGCAATAAAATGTCACTTCAGATAAAAATACCCCAAATTTCTATCCTGAGTTTCATACTTTAGTCCTGGAGCCATCAGAAACACAGATGTTTCAGAGAGTCCTTTAAATTTCTTTATCTGTCCTCTATCTCTCTAGGACCCCAGCGGCTGTATTGCTGTATCAGTAAAGTCAAGCTGGTGGTCAACTGATCTCCACCGTGCTATCAAAAAAAGTAGTGCTTGAAATGCTCCCACTGAACTACTCACATAACTGAAAGTTTGGAGGCCGCTCATCGACTGGCACACAAGCTTGTTTTCATACAGCTCCTCGGAGGGAAAATTCCCCAGAGAATTTTCAGCCAAACTTTCAGAGGATTTTGTTTATTATAATATTTTAAAAGTATCGATTATTTTAACCTGTTATGTCTCTGTAGGAAGATGGCTCTTCATTTAATTGGTTTTACTTAGATGTGAGTGATGTACTTGTGTCTTTGCTATTGTTGAGAAAAGGTGGGTAATTGATTGTAACATGCATATTAACAAATTTGGGTATTACTGATGCACTGCTGCTTGAAAGTCATCTGAGTAGTGGATGAAGCAGATCCTGTGGCATTTCAGTAAAGTGTCCAAAATTGGTATGTAAGTAGCTGCTTTGACCTTGAAGCTTGTGCTCTAAGGCTTCTCCTTCAAAGGCTCTGTCTCTATGAGTCCAGATAGGATCTTGGTGCTGGAGAGGCGCTCGGTGTCCCACTATCTTATGATCAGACACTTGTGTGTTTCTCTTTTGTCCATCCTGAAGTAACTCAGTGTTTTGGTTAACAAATCATACCTTTAGTTTTAATATCTGCTCAAATGCTCTCTCTCCTTTTCTTTCCAATTATTTATTAAAGAAGCAGCATCTTCCTAGGTAATTTAGTCAGTAACTAGGGATTCTCAAGCCCTTCTCTGATTTCTAAAAATCATATTAACTGCTGCCTCTTGTGTAATGAGTAAGTGCTTATCTCACCTGCCTTGTATTCTCCTAACCTGCGAACAGGCTCTACTCTTTTGTCCCTTCTAATCTCAGCCTATCATGAAAGCTTCTATTACTTTAAGCCTGATAGTGCTTGAAGTACCTTGGCTTAATCCAGTTTCCCTGAAGATTTAAGGGATTTTTCTTGGATCGGGGAGGAGGGGGGGATATTTAAAAATAATTTGATATTACAACCCAGCTTAAAAAAAAACAGTCCTATTTCTCTGCTTTAAAGCTAATGGATAAAAAGGGCTTACTTGCCAAAAAGAACTAAGCTCTAAATTGCCACTGTATTAAGTAAATTCTAATTTGGTTATTATGATTATTATTGAAGTTCAGGAAGACTAGAAGATTTACCAGTAGCTAAAAGAAAATTTTGGCACATTTAGTCTGCAGTATTGATGGGTGGTAGAAGAAAGGATTAAAGGTGGATGAATAAAAGAGCTATTAGCATCAACAATTTAACCCAAACGTCAAATAGGTCAATTCTAACAGATAATCATAGCTAATAGACAACTGTTCTTATTTATTATTATATTTTAGTATCTAAAAAGTAGTTTGCCATCTTCATGCAAGGAATTCATAAACCTAAGTTTATACTAATTTATGTAGTTCTCATTCCTCAAATTCAATCACTTTTATAAGTTCAGTTCCACCTCTTTCTTGAAAGGTGCTCCTTGCACCTGTTTTTCTGCAACTTTTTTTCCTGGCACCTAAAAATACCCTTTTAAATTAAATGGGCATATTTAAATAAGGTTCTATTATTCTTGAAGAGTGTATAATTTAACAAAAATGTAATTTTTCAATCAGTGTTTATACAAGTATTTTAAAGTCCTATACTGTGGTATTTTAAAATCCTGTACTGTAGTATAATTGTCTTTTAAATTCTATATGTTAGGTAAAAACCACTGCATTCTGTAAACTTTTCCATCAAGGTTTCTTTACATTTTGCATCTTTCTTCTAATTCTTATACTATAGAAGTCCTAAATGCATGTAGTTCTTCCACTTCAGGGTTTAAGAGCAGCCACAAATTTTATCCACCTTGCACGATATCATTTTGATCATTTTAAAGAGAAAGAAACCAGCGTGCCTGATTCTTCTGAAGTGCTGCTGTGTACTTCACAACGCCAAAGTCAGTGAGAGCTGAAAGAACTCTGCGCTTCAGATTCAGACCACAAACTTTGATACTCTGCTAAAAATAAATGGCACATACGCAGCACTTGAGAACAAGCCGGCAGATACAATGCAGTCTTTCTGAACAGCTTTGCATCAGCAAACCAGAGCGCAGACGCAGCAGAAAACAACCTTGTCTGTGATCCTGCAAACTCTTGCACGTCATGAGCTTTACTCTCATGAGTGGTTTCAATGAAGTCCTAATGAGATTACTCACATACTAATGTCAAGCACACACGTGCACATTTTAGAAACATAATGGGTTTGGATTTCAAAGTTGCCAAGAGTCATACATTGAAAAAAACCTAATGAAGTTGTTATGAAAGTTTGTTTATTGACACTGTATTTTTTAATCTTTGGTAATAGATGTTAGGAGAAAGCACAGAATACTTCCTTCTAATATAGTGTTGGGTTTTTTTGAGATACTGATTTACTTTAAAAATAACAAAAGTAACAAAATGAATACAAAAAAGGAGGAAACTTTTTAAAAAAGATTTAAAAAATTGCTTTTGGCAAAACTGACTTTTTCAAAGAAAAAGTTTCCTCGACCGTAGTGATCTACAAAGAAATAGATTGTAACGGTAGGATTTTGATCTGCCCTGGAAAAAGCAGAATTATTATGAATCTGGTTTAAGCAACAATCATTTTACAGTTTACATCTGGAAGTTTTTTACTGGCCTGATATGTACCAGAGTACCAGTGAGAAAATATGGACTTGTGCATGCTAAAACATTTTTTTGACTCAGAAACTAGAGTTTGCTGATGCTGCCTGTTCCTTTCCACTTTTTAAATAGTTATTTGCAATATACGGTAACTATGTTATTTCGTTCATCATTCTTATGTCTCTTTGATCTTACCCACCATCATTCTTTTAAAGTTGAAATTCTCTTTGATTACTTTGTGATGCTGTATTATTTTGCGAATACTTTTTCTCTATTAAGTGGGTCCTTACCATCAGCACATTCACCAATGTCTGTAAATTATTCCAGCCAGTGGTAGTCTTCATGAAAGCAAGAATGTGCCTTACTGAAAGTCATTACTGTGATACTGAAGTCCTGCCTCGGGATGCTATTTCCAGTTCCCATGGTAGGTGGCATCTGTTAGGGCTTCTTTGTAGGTTTAGAGGAGAGCTGCAGTTGGGGTGGAGAAGGCCTGGTGTGGGGGGAGTGTTGTTTGGTCATTTTGGTTTGTTTTTCTTTCTTTCTGCCAGTAAGTTTTCAGACACATCTATGTGAACCAGTTATCTTCTGAAGGAACCTGTTGATATCTTTGTAGTGTTCATGAAAATAAAATATATATATTTTTAGATATATCAAGAAGCTGCTAATAGCACCAGCAGCTGATATTAGTGGACAAGCACAGGATATGGTTGTGCATCACCAGTCGTAAATATAAGCCTGCTCCTGATATACTCATAGAGAACCTGCCGTCACAGAACTGTTTTATTCCCCATAATCAGACATGTAAAATTTTCTTTGCAGCCTTCTCCCTAAGAGGAAAGGCATCTCATATCCTACTTCTGTCTAGTCAGACACAATACTGTCCAGCTGGTAACTCAGCACCTGGTGTGACAGATCTCTTCCTTAAGCTCCATTAGATTCCGTTCTTTGTGGCTCATTTTGTCCATGCCAGTGTTTGCAAGTATAAGCTGGCTTCAAATACAAGATTTTCTTTCCTATTACATAGATTTCCATCCCCAAAAAGTTTCTGGGTTTCCTGGGCACCTGCTGTAATACAATCTGTCTTGGTAGCAACTAGAAGCACCCATGAACAAAATGTTATTTGGCACGCGAGTGCGAACAGGTGTCATATACTATGAAGAAGCATGTGTTCCTTCAATCAGACCGGACTTGCAGTCCCCTGCATGTAAACAACTGAGCTCCATAAAGCATAAGGGTGAAAGCAGATCCATATTACGAAACAGTAACACATAGGCATTCAGACATTATTATGAAGACTAGACAGTAAGTTTGGGTATTACTACGAAGTAGTAATAAAATCTCTTTTAGGGCTCTGACTTGAAAAGAAGCCTGTGTTTCCACATCTATAGTCAGGGAAAAGACACAGGATATGTGAACAAATTTCATATATGTGGTTGGGCAACAGCACAGGGAACATAGGACCTGATCTGCTGCTCCATGGCAGGGAACTGTGCACGAGCCACAGGCGGCTCCAGGGAAACAGCAGGAAAGCCCCCAAATGTGTGAATTAAGAGTTATCCAGGTGGGGCATAACACAGGCTGAATAAGCATCTGATGATCAAGGCAGGAGATAATGATTCATATCTTGGAGATATTCCTAGAACTGTTGTGTGGAAGCTTACCAGTGTGGTCCTCTGACCCTCAAAGCTCTGGAGCAGTGTTAAAGCAAAGATCATGAAACTGCATGAAGAGGGAAAAAATAAAGATACTTTTGCAGGAAAGCACCTGTGAAAACAGGACTTTAAAGGAAGGTTTGTCCCTGTTAATACTTCTATTTAGTCAACATCTTAAAAGACATATTTAGTATCCTGACCTTAAAAGGGGCATGTGTTTCAGCAAGAGCTAATTCTGAGATTTTTGGGAACAAGAATACCCTTGTGATACCCAGTATACAGGATAATAAAAGTCATAGAAAACATTTGGGTGCCCAAGGGAAATATGGGAAACAAAATACCACAGAGGCACACAATAAATGTAGTTATGGGAAGGTTCAAATAAGGCGAAGATTAACCCCCCCCTACTTATATGCATTCACAATGTCTTATAAAGGGAAAGTGCAAAAAGTTAGAAAGCCATTGGGAAAGTTCAAAGCAAGCCCTGCAAGTTTTTGCAGCAAGTCGGGCAATCAATATATTGCGACTGTAGACCCTCGATGGCCCCATCTTCAATTGGCTCTAAGACGACACAGGCCAGAAGGAGTAAACTGCATATGTACAGAGAGGAACTGCGGAATTTAGCAGAGATGGTCGGTTACTGACAGAAAACCTCAGAGAACCTTTTTATTTAAGAAAAAAAAAGTGCTCTAGGGCAAAGCCTTGATTTGTAGCAGAATATGTACTATAAAACATTACAATTGTCTCCATGGTCTGGACTGAAGGAAAAACACCCCAGTGCAATCTGCTTTGTAATAATTAAAATATAGGTGTTTCTACAAGTAAGGGAATGATAGGGTTAACTTCTGAAAGATAAAGCAACATTAGAGAAATAAATCAATAGTTAGCAGGGTAACGTTGCCATAAAATCAGTCCTAATTAGGGCATCTTTGAACACAAGGACAGCCAGCTCTGAGAGTATGTTGTAGTGACTGTGTTGCTAATACCAGTTCTTTAAATCCAGAAGCTCATTCCTGAGCTGCAGGTGCGTGCCTGGTTGTCCCCACATCTTGCTGAGGACTTTGCCTAGGTTTGCTCTTCCACTCGGAGCAGGAAGGGGTGGATACTGGTGACAAGCCCGGCATGCAAGGGCAAACCCGAGGACGGGCTGGGGCTGAGCGGTCGTTCTGTCCGTAACTATGACTATGCTGTCACTAATCTAGCTCTAAACTGGTTTTGCTGTCAAAGAAATAGGAGTTTTCAAACAAGCCTGACTGCGAGGCAGGTTTGTCATCTCGACTAGTCGGGCAGAGTGATGGGCAGCGAGAGGGGCTCAAGGGCAGAAATCCTCCAGCTGGCAGGGCAGGAGCTGCCTGCCACGGCCCATCTCAGGGGTCAGCGCTGCAGGGGGGCTGGGGCACCCCCCGCTTGCCAGCCCCAGCTCTGCAGGGGGGAACCCAACGAGTAACAGGTCACGCAACGTTGGGCTTGGTCGTTTGCAACGTGAAAGAGCGGCTCGCTTAGTGAGGCTCCACGTCTTATGAGGGAACTGCAGCTAACGGAAAATGAATGCAGGCTTCTATTTGTTACTGCCTTGTGTGCATAATTCCTGCCAAAATTCAGAAAACTTAAAAATTTAAATGACTAAAATAGTCTGGGGCAAGATTAATTATCATATCTATCTCTTCTTGGATGCAGAGGAGACAGATGTAGGGCTTTTCAGAGGGGGAGAAGCCTTTTTGGCAATTCAGATCTCTTTCAGGTATATCAGGTTGGACACCCAATCAGGTAGGTAGTAGCAAGTAGTGTTTAAAAGTATCAAGTAGCACTTAGAAATCTTTTCCATATCCATCAAGGTCCTCTTCTCACAGACCACCTTACCGAGCAAAGCAATAATGTTAATGTGAAATATACTTTGTAGTACCTTCTACTATTTGTGTTATCTACTAGACGGGCCTAATTCAAAATTTTCTTGTGAGGCCTGCTTTTATTTCAAAGTATCAGTGACTGAAAACAAAAAGCTCTGTGCTGTTTTGCACTTACCTTTTGTCATCCCTGAACTGTGGTGCTCTCAGAGAAAATATTCCAATTTTTTACTTTCATATTCCAACTTCTCACTTTTTCACATTTTCATCCTAAGTTGAGGCATATTTTCCAAAACCTCAATTCTTGCTCAGAAGTGTCCTTTCTCTTCCCAGCCAGCTCCCATATGGGGTAATGAACTGTATGTCCGCTAAGCGTTTCTTCTGACCATAATTCCTCAATCCTTTAAAAGTCTAAAAGTTACTAGGAAAAATGGAGATTAGTATTGCCTTCACTGTATGCCCTTTCAGTGTGATAGCTTTATACCTATTTCTGCATACTTTAAAGGCAGAAATAAAAGAAATTTATGTCCATCTTGGAAAAAGTCTGAAGCCAAATTTTAATTCTGCTAAGAGATAACAGAATGTTTACCTACCCGTTTCTCTACAGCACTCCATCCATTTAAAATAAAATAAATAGTTAAAGACAGCACCAACCTCCTATTCCTTCACACAATGAGTTGTGTTTTGCTGATATACTTATTTTCCTCATCAGTTTACACCAGTTGAGTCACAGCCCCCCCATTTTTATCAAGAATAAAGAAATAAATATTCCATTGCAAACTTCTAATTTTGACCCCAACACTGACACATTTCTCAAAATGAAAGCATAATGCAAAATAATTTTAAAGAGAAAAGCTGATCATCTTTGACTGCAAGTTTGCATTATGATCCGTTTTTGACATAAATTGATATTGTGGGAATTTTTTTTATGAAATAATATAGCATTTACTTCTCTCAAGAAATGAGTTACAAATCTGGGCCAGTCTGTCAAACAGTTATTTGAATGTACAGTATCTAGTAGTTATAACTTGGTTTGTCAATCACAACTTTTACTACACTAAAGTTCTAAGCATAGGAAAATATAGTTACATCTCAGATGCTTACAGAGCATAAATCTATGGTAAATACTGACTCTACTATCTGTCTATCCAAAGAAATGGAAATAGTCTGATAGGTTAAAGCAATGCCCATAATGTAATTACCTGGTCTGTTTTGAGTTTCCACTGGAGATTTGGCTGTATTCGGATGATGAAGGCATCGCTTCGGAGTTCAGAGCCTTGTCCAAGCACTCTGGCCTGTTGCAGTGTTTTAAAGCAAGTCTGTTATGTGTTTAATGCTCCAGAAAGGTAGGTAAGGCGAACCATGAACGTCTACAGCATTCCATTGGGCATATTTAGTGTTGGTCTGATAACTTCCTTGGAAACTTGATATTCCTGTTCAAAAGGCAAAGACGACCAGGGCACTGGCAGGGCGAAGTTCTGGCACTGCTTGCTTACCCCAGGGACATGCTAGCAAATAACAGTTCCACACTCAGGAGGAGGGATTTCCTCTGAGTTCCGGACTCAGGAGGAGGGGTGGGAACCTCGTGAGGAGCTGGCACCCGGACAGCCCGGGAAGTAGGCTGCAGCAGGCAGGGGAGCTGGCTAGAGGTGATGTTTAACAAATATTTGTGAAAACAAGTGTTATTTTAATAGTAGATACTGCTGAATCAGACAGAACCATCTACAGCACATCCCTGCCTCAACTGAACCCGCTACTTTTAGGACAGAAGTGTAGTTATGACCTTTCTACAGGTTCACTCAGAGACCAGTTAGCACCAATTGTCACAATGTTTTAAATACACGCATGTCTATTGGGATCGTGCCATGCAAGTGAGACTGCCAGCTCATTTCACTTAGGTTATCACATAGCCATCAGGAAAGCAGTGACTTCTGGTCGATCCTAGCTTGTTTTGAGTCCTATCCAGTGAGCTGAAACTTTTGTTTGCCCTGGTCCCTAGAGCTATCCTGTCTTCTGAGCCATCGTATTAAAATGTGTTAGTTACTCTCGTACCACTGGTTTATAGCAGGCCTTTCTCAGCAGGCTTTCTAATTACGATGCTTAGCAGCTGAGTGTTATTTACAGTCCCTTTGAGTCCACTAGAGAGAGATGGTAACACAGTAATGCTCTGAACATTTGGAGTTCAGTAGATTTGTGTGAAATGGAACAGCTTTCATTGTTTTCTTTTATTAAAATTTTCAGTAGGTCAAATACACACAGTACGGTTCCTAGTCTTAAATGCGTATCAGAGGAGAAAAGGGGAAGCTGGCTGGTGAGCATCACACTTAATGCAGTACGCATTCAGGAGTGTCTTTTCAACTAAGAATCCAAATTGCATACATGCAACATGCTAGTGTCTTCTGGTGCAGAAATCACTCTAGAAATCTTTCTAAATCCCATTTGGAGAGATTTTATGGTTTCAGTTTGGCAAGATATATATTAGAGAGAGCTTCTCTGTCAGGGCAAGCAAAATAAACCTGTCAGCTAGCTCTGTCGAACTGCATAAAGGTTCAGAGCAGATACTTCTATGCTTTGATGTAGAGCAAGTAATCCAGAAGTTCAGTAGCTGTCAATGGCAGCAGCGGCCAACGTGCAGCTCTTGAATCTCTTGTAACCCAACATGCAGGTCATGTGCGGCTCATGTGCTGTGGCCATACTACGTGGCTCACGAGAAGGCTGGGCTGTCCAGAAGCTGCTGTGTAATCCAGAGTCCAGGATCTGTGGAAGAAGGTGAGCCAGGAGGGGGTTCTGCAGCCAGCAGCGCTGGTTCACCAGGATTACCGGCATGCCTGGGCAGTTTCACCCTACAGGGATGTTATTAGTTCCCCAGGAAATCATCGTCGTAACTCGCTTGTGAACTATTCTCTTAGCCCCTCCTTTTCCCTTCGCTTTTCTAACATACAGCAAGTTGCGCAACATGTTGATAGCTCTTCACAACATGGTTTGGGAATGTGTTTTGCGGCCAGAAAGTCTGGTCGCTCCTATATATCTGACTATGGGAAATTCAGATTGGTTTAACTGTCTGAGAAACGCTGATTTTTTTTGAGAGAGAATTATTTTGTTTGAAGCTTTGTAGAGGTTTAGGATTTTGACAGGACAGACTTGCTTCACAATGGGAGTTTTAGATGCAACTCAGCTTTAGTAAGCTAAAAGTATATGTTTTCCACACTACTACTAAAAAGTGTCTGAAACTCACTTTGCACTGAATTATGGTTGTTAAAAGCATAGTTCTGGATATGATATAAGTATGACTATAGAAAGATTTCAGACTGAGATTTGGAAGTGCTGTCTTCCAGGAAATAAGATGCTTGAAAACTTGTGATATTACAGAATAGTTCTAAGGAATTTCTGAAATTTCTGTCTATTAACCCCATCGTCCTGAGAAATTAAAGCATAGTAATTCCAAATTAAGAAAGTTTAAATGCGAACCAATCTCCAATGTCTTTATTTTTTTTTCTCTCTCTCTCTCTCTTTTAGAGAGATGAAATGATGTTGAATATCATGAAATATTAAAACGTTGATGTTGAAACGAAGAAGTTAAGAAATGCGCTCACTGTGTTCTATGGCATATACCTATTCTAAACAGATTATTTTAATGGATTTTTAATACAGTATAAATAGAAAGTACTGCTTTATATGCAACATGAGCAAATAAGCTTATAGAAATCTTAATATTTCTATTTCACAAATTTCTTTGATATTCAGATTTGATTTAATGTTAATTCAAGGTAGTCTTGTGTTTCATTAGAAAGGCAAAAGTTTTCTGATGGAGGAAATTTCTCTATGTACAAAAATATCTCTGTGCTTTTCAGAGCACAGTGTCCTTGAAAGGTTCCTGGCACATTTTGCTGATCCAGTAAGTTCTGTGCTGTAGCTGCCTAATTGGAATAAGGTCTTGTTATCAATACTTTCCACCCAATTACACAGATGCCTACACTGGACACTGTTATGTTGCTGTTGCTAAATGTAATCACTAATAGGGAAGAACAGTCAGTAGGAGCAATAAAAACAGGTTTGCGATGTTAGCTAACAGCATCTTTTTAAAATATATGAGTTAGAGATGTTGTGGCTATTTCCTGCTGAGTTTTACACTCATTTCAATGGTCCTTTAAGAACGTTTTCATAAATTTTAAAAGGCTATTTCCTGAAAAAAAAAGGATTGCTTCAGTGTCTTAGCATCTCATATGGAGTCTTATCCTTTTACAGTCTGGCTTCACCTTCAACAAACTGCCTCAAAAAAAAGCTATAGCCTTGGCTTTAATTTTTTTTAGTCAGATCAGTGGTTTCTGTGTTTGTAAATGGTGACGAAAAGCTCAAGTGCCAAGCTAAAATCAATCTACGGAAAAATGTATTGATGGAGTCTAATTCCACAAGAAAAGGTCGGCTCAGACTTGATATGAAATCCTTTGTTTTAATAATAAGGAAGATGTTTTATGTTATTTAAGTAATATTTCCCAGGGAAAAAATGGTTACTTTGTGTTTTATTAATGCTTCCAATACTAATTCAAGACATTTTGGAAATATTAAAGAATTCCAAGATTCACAGATAGTTGAATATTATAATTACTGTTTCCAACAATCTAAGTATTAGATGACATCTCAGTCAGTTTTCAAGAGCTATGTCCAGAAGTGATAGGAAGAGATGAGACTCCATTTTATTTAAAAATAATCTGTCCCATGTTTCTTACTGTCAGCACATTCTTTATAACTATATACAACCTGGAAAATTACTACCTTTGAGAAGGACTACCTTCAAGTTGGAGTCTGCATAATTTTCTTGAATCTTTTATATTAATGTTAATGTATGTGTATAGTTATCATGGAAGGTACATGAATAACTGATAGTAGTTTCTGACCATAGAATGAGAAAGCTACTTGATTTAACAAGTCAACGTTACAAACAAGCAACAGTGATTTAACCAAATCAGTTGTTTTTTCTAACAAAGTTTAGTAGGGTGGCTGTTACCAGTCTTGTGGCATTATTTGCCTACCTTTCAAATTCAAAGATCATTAAGCCAATAGATTGTAAGGCTTCATCAGCGCCATTGCAGGTTGTCTGAACAGCACCCCACAAAGTAAGAAGATTGTTCTAAAAGTCTGGGAAGTTTTGGAAAGGCCATAGAACTTTTCTGACGAAGAAAGAAATTGCATTTGTTCATGTAGAACAGCTAGCAGAGAAATGTCTTCTAAAAATGAATATATCTGTAATCTGTAGAAGCACAATAATGACATCAAGGCTACTCTAAAACACTCCCTATAGTCTTAAAGTCTAGTCAGAATTGCAGTTTTTAAAAAGTAAAAACTCTCTTCTACTGAGACCATATAAATGGTTTGCAATACAGGTTTGCAATGCAAAAGGTTTGCAGAGCCAAGTGAGGAAGCCTTTAAAGAAATGGGTTCAAAACTTTTTCTGTGGTCATGCTGAATGTTTGTGGTTTTCAACAGTAAAAGCAGCATATATAAGAAGTGCATATTTAATTTATTGTTCATGTATTTTTAATTTTTTTATTGAAGGAAATGTGGGAAGAGGAAGTCTTAAAATTTTGTTTATCCCCAATCTGCTAAGTGGAATTTGCTTCCTTTAAAGCTTTATTGCAGATCTGCCTTCAGGCAAAGCATACATCACCTTTGCTTATGTGAGCTCTGCTGTGTGTTGCTACTGAGTGACTATGTATTCTGACATACCCATGTGAAAACTAGGAGGGTTTGTGAGAAGGTGTCCTCTGCGTGACAGCTGGAGTCAGTGAGTTCTAAATTTGTTATCAGGGATGTTTCTGTCCAATCCCTGTAGGATTTTTTGCTGAGGTATCCAACCCCACATCTCAATAAGGAACTAATCCCAGACTATTTCTAGGCAGACAAATGCTGAATTACAAAGACTCTTTGGAGGTGTAGGTGGCCCTAATGTACTTCAGGACTAAAGGATGAAAAATAGACATTTGCTGCCTTTTTTTACGTAAAGTATTTGCAGATTGAAGACATCTCTTGAATCGTTATGGTCAAAATGATAGCTGATCACATGAAAGTGGAACAAGAGAAAGAGAAGAGAAAAGGTTAGTTGGAAAAGACCTTTGGTTAGTTGTTGGGGGAGTGGCATCCTCAGCAGGGAGCTGGGGAGCAGAAAAGGACTGGAGAACACAGAGAAGTATCTCTATATTCTGATCTTCAGTTTTCTAGAGTTAAAATATGCACATTGTGATATTTGATAGGTTGGTTCAGACTTGTATTCTCATGGATTACTGTGGGGAAAAAGGTTTTAAAAAGTAAACCAGCAAAAAAAAATACTGGTGAGGAGAGCAGATGTTATGCTGGTCTTTTGCTGTTGAACAGGCTGCTTTTAATGGAAGTCAGGATACAACAGAGCTTTTTTTTTAAGTGACAGATTTAGGTGCAGCATGCGGTATGCTTTTGCTTGAATACTGGAAGGTCAGCTGCAGTTCCCAAGATCATACTGTAAATCTGCAAAATATGTTTTCAGTTACAAGTTAATCAAATTAATACAATACTATTGCATGAATGCTTACTGGCTCTCAGGAGAGACAGAAGAAAGATATCTATAAACCTGGAGCAGAGGACAGTTTTAGTTAATTTAAAGAACCATTTCTACTTTGCTTGTGTTTTTTCCTGCCTAGGAGATCCAGCTCTCTTTTCTTTTCTGGGAATGAGATGCCTCAAAAGACAAGGTACAGTAGACTCAAAGGTCTGAATCAGCAGGAATTGCAGTTTTCTCTTCAAAATCTGCTTTGCATTGTATTTTTCTGGTCAAGATACATATACATATATATATATAAATAGTGCAAAAAGGAGAGTAATAATTTGATTTATTCATTACTTTTTTCCTACTAATTGTTGTTATTTCTAAAATTTAATCTGGTTAACATTTCTCCAGGGACAATATATGGTAGCAGATCCATTGTTAATAGCAAAAGTAGCAATGTAATCCTTTAATTTAGCTGATGAAAAAGAAGCTGCTTCTAAGTCTGTAAAACTGGCAATCAGATTATTGTATGATAGTTTCTTTTGTTTCTTTTCCCTATTCTTGTACAACTAGTATTTCTTAAACTGTGTAGTAACATGCCTCTTTTATAAAGCTGAAGTTAATTAAGAGGCCCGTACAACATTGTGGTGTTGGACTAAAACCCAGAAATCTGAAGGACAGCAATTGACTCATCCAGCTATGCTGTTCAGTGATGATTTTCAGAGCTATTGTCAATCAATTTAAGCCAGGAATAGGAAATTTTTTAAGAAAAAGCAGGAGTTAAAAAAAAGAAAAAAACCTTAATGTGAATAGAAATGCTTTCACCACTGAAAGGGTTACTGAACATATCTTTTGTTTGAGTTTTAAAGTCTCCCACAGTTTTGGAAGTTCAGCGGTATTGTGCTGGTGGAAAAGGAGCCAAAGAAGAAAAACCTCTAAAATCAAAGTGAGATAGACCAGTCTAGGTTGGATGCTCAAACTGAGGGAGGGGTAAGGAGGAAATGCTGTAAATACAAGAGTGAAAAACTCGTGCTGTTTCTCCTTGGCAGTATCTCTTTGATATAAACTAAAATTATCTCAGTTCTTGACTGAGTCGTTTCTAAAATGCATTTCTTAAACTATGACAAATTCTAATGAATTCTAGTATAAGCAAAGGACTGCAGAGAAGACGTGCATGATGTATTCTGCTGCTGCCAATACCATACACTTAATACCACCTTATTCATTCTGATGGAGCTACTTGAAGTACCATCCAGGAGAAATATGAGAGTCTGGATAACAACCAAGTTGGAGACAGATGAACAGGATTTCTTGGCCACTTTTCCTTGCTCAAGGTCAAATATACATAAATGCCAGAATGGAACCTGTGATAACTCCAAACTTCAGGTGTAAAATTCAAAATTAACCGGGATATATTTTAATTTACACAATGGCTGTTGCAAATTGTTGCCCAGCAAATTATAAAATGGAATAAATCTACATGGTATGTGGACATAAGGACGTAATAGGATGAAATTAGATTCTGTCATTTTATGTTTTTCAGAGCAGTGTGCTCCTTAGATAGTGTAGTTAAAAAAATAAAAAAATAAAAAAAATCCTAATTCTCTCCTTAACTGTGGGCATACTGTTTGGCTCTTATACTCTGTGCAAACCTGTTATCCTCAGGCAACAACAGGTGAAATGAGGTCAGTCTTTCCCTGATTGAACCAATTAGTCAACATTTTATTAGCTAATCTCAGAGCTAGCAAAAGGGAAGTCTAGAATATGGTATATAGAGAATCAATACAGAATGTAGAAGATCTGCTCTTCCTCCTCCCCCTCCCCTTACCTCCATTTACCTCCTGGGCCTGCACCTGCAGCAGTTTGTTCCTTGCTCTGGTAGATCAGGATGAAGCCTTTGCGTTCGCCTCGATGCCAGTCGTGCTGTCGGGGCAGGGAGGTGAGCAAGGAGCACTGGCCACTTCTGCGAGTGACACAGCTTTAATTGGCAAAACACTGTTGGTCACAATTGCAGCAGGCAGGGCAAATTTCTCCGTTTCTAAGAATTGAACCTTACGTGCGTGTCTGGCTGAAAGTGTTAAAGAAGGCATTTGGCAATTTTAATGGAATTATAAACTATGTATAAAATATTGGTAAAACTAATTGTTACTTGAGAGATTTATTAGCCAAAGTAGTTACTCTTCCTTGGTGTCCTGAGATCAAAACTTCCTGACAAATCTTGCTTGCACATAAACCTCAGGGGTTATGAAATCTTATTAATCGAGAAAGTGTAGGACACAGTTAAGCCATGAACTTAACTAAGATATTTCTAGTAAGACACTCCTGGGAAACGGATCTGTACATTTCAACAAGCTGAAAACTTTCACTAGCAAGTCCCGTTCTGTGAACAATTACCATTTAATTTGTACCACTGAGCTTCCTCAATCAACAAATATAAGTATGATGAGATTGTGGGACAAGTAAGTATATTAAAGATCAAGAGAAGACACACAATTTTTCAAATGACTCTGAATTCAAGAGGTATGGTGGAAGAGCTATTCCTTATGTCAAGACTCAAGGTATACACCTTTTTACAGCAGCTTAGTGATTTAGCTTTAGAAGCTTTCAAACATTCAAGTGAAAGCCTGTCAACATGCAGGTGTGATATTCCTCTGTTTTGTAGTATAAACTTTGATTCCTAGGTATAGCAATGCTGGCAGCCCTATCATCATTCAAATTTAATCGTGTACTTTTCTCCATTTGCGACCAATGAAGTCCATGCAGTCACACTGAGACTCTGCATGTCTTGGCAGGTCTGTTACTGGCGTTCTTCACACTGGGGTTATTTTAGATTGGCTGCAATGAATGTGTTATTTTCCATTTGTTAACACATGGGGACTTGTAACTCTGACAATTGAGAAAAATACATTCATTTATACGGTGATTACTCTTGTGTTCTCAGATGTAATCTGAAAACACACTCACCCTCTTTACTCTGTCTTTTGTTGCCTGGTCCTAAAATCAGGAACAAACACAATACTAATTATACTATGCTTTAGTACCAAGGAGTACAATTCAACAGGATTTTCTATTACAGTACATTCCAGATGTGAAAATAAAAATAATCTGGATCCTTCTAGCAATACAGAAAGAGAGCAGAAGGATAACAAGGTATTCTTTTTAATATATTTTACTTTGATCAGATGAATCATTATTTCACTGCTATTCCTGGCTTGAGTAGGTAGGTGAAATTATTAAAATTAAACCCCATTGGGACACTAAGAGTGTAATGATACATTGATCTACTCTAGATAGCTGGTGCAGGGCCAAGTGAACTACACAATTGGAAGTGAGTTGTGTGCATATGCATTCATGTGTCCCAGGGCTCAAACCTCATGAGTAACAATAATATAGGTCTGATAACAATTTACTGTTTATTGGATCTGGCACAACAGAATGGATACAGCTGATTTAAGAAATTCAAATTAAATTATAAAAAATGAACCTATGTTTAAATCAATATCACCTCTTCAATTTCACAGTGCAATAATTCCTTATTTCGTATCCCCAAAGGCCACTTTATAGTGAGGTCATTAATAAACATTTTCTAAATAGCTTCCAGGACTTTGAATTGTTTCATCCGTTCTTTTCATTAGGTGTGCATCTTGTGACTATTAGATACTCCTTCATTATCCTGAGATTAGCCCAGCGAAGGGACAAATCTAGCCTTGATCTGAATGATGAGACTGGCTAGAGGTTAGTAATGGTTACGTTGGGAGTCCATGTGTTGCATGGACAAAGCATTAAATGGAAAAAAGAGGGTTACAGTCCCACTAGCTCCATAATAAATTTGATCCTGGACTGCATTGTGCATGTTTAAGCAAACACTTTCAATCTGAATTTTGTGCTGTTGCAAGATGGGCAAGGTCAATTACTCTTGTTTGCCCAGAGCATGTTGCAGTGGTGCTATTTAGTATCTGGATAGAGTTTAAAGTACCATTTTTGAGCTGCTAATCTCCAAGTGGCTTTGGCTATGATTTCATAACAAAAGCTTTCATTTCCATGTGGTGGTGTAACAATTATAAGCACTATAAATATTCTAGCTAGTTCCTCTGATAACAAGAAAAAAAAGGCTTATTGGGAGTTCCACACTAGAATTTGCTTTATTTTCCTTTGGTCTATGACAGCTTTAATTTGCTGACTCTTATCTCTTGCTGAAAGGTTCCTCTTTTCCACAGACTCCAAGGTTAGGAAAGGATGACAGTTCTAAGGGAGTTGCCTGCAGGCATCATCTCTTAGAAGTTCCTGCGGTTGTAGTTTTACCTGTTGTTTCAGTGCCTAGTGCTGGGAGTTGAAAGAAACCCATACCTCTTTGAAGGTGAAAAAAGTCTTGTCTCATGCCTCTTACAGGTTTTATTTTGCTCCTTGTCTTCAACATGCAAAACAGAAGTCTATGTGTACACTGGAGTCCTCAGCACGATTCTCTGCCTGGCAAAGTCTTGCACGTTTTCTGGTTGATGCCTTCCATTGCAAAAACAAAAGCCTCCCGGATCTCCAGGACAGCTGCTCTTGCTACTCTGACAAGATTGTCTTCTGCTGCTCTCTCTACTGGCTTCAGTAGTCCTGCAGCATTCCAGACGTTTCAGTGATTTGCACTTCGTGCTGTCCTATGTGTCTCAACAGACTCAGCTTGAAGTCACTGAGCCATGGACAGAGCACTGAGCACAAGCAAGGGAGAAACGATAAATTTTTCTCACTTGCCTTCAGTGGGTTTAACTGAGTCCTGCACACTTCATGTATCCTTGATGCTTTCCCAGTACGCCTTCTGCCATGCAGCAGCCCTCTAGGAGCTTGCATCTCTTTGACTCATGTTGAACTTGCTGGATTATTTATATTAGTCCCTGAGACCAATCTTACTAGAACTGGGAAAAATTAATTTTACTTGGGACAGAGAAATAAAAACATCACTTCCTGTTGCCCCTTTCTTGCTCGTTTGAGTGTTCAGTTCTCTGCCTGCAAGACTTCTAAGGGAACAAATTTCTATGACTGTTTCTAAAAGGATCTTACGGGCCTTTTATTGACCAGAAGACTCACTCAACAGTGTATCTTCCCCAGCCTTATCTCAGAGGAGGAAAACGTAGTGTGATCTCATTAGCTCACTCATGAGTCATCAGCTATGCTTGTTCTTTCATGATATCTGTTGGGCTTCCACTTTATTATAAATTGTATTCTGTCCTTCTGTCTTGTCTGATTCTAGATACCATGAGAGCTCATCTTTTCCTTCTTCTTTGCAACTAGTTTTCATGTCTTTTGACTGTTTTCAGGTTCTTCTCTAGTGTTCTCTTCTGCAGCCCCAACAGCTACCCTTCCATCACTTTGTTCTTCCAGAGTTCTGACAACTGACTGATTTTTCAGTCTATCTGCCATCACATTAAATAAATACTCATTAATTTTTAAGTGATTTTCTTGGGTATAATATGAGTGCACACAGAGTAAAAGTAAATCTGAGATTTATGTGATCTAGTACCAGCTTCTTTCAAATATGTGTGCAGTCAGCAACTCCAGTAACCCTGGACTAGAAAAGTTGCTTTTTGTTCTGTTTTTCTGTTCTTTTAACCAATATAACAGGATCTGTACCAGGCAAAGTCTGAAAGCAGGCATCGAACCTATAGATAGGATCTCTGTGGCAGTGTTCGGTGGTTGGGTAGTTTAAGCGGAGAATAGCAAGCACAGCCAGTGGAATCCACTTGCTTTGTATGTCTGCTATTCTGTTTCCGTGGGACGGGAAAAGCATGAGTGCTCGTGCTTTGTAGCTTCTTACATGCCCTCACCTTGTCGTCTGAATTTGTGCATGTTAATTTCTCTGATATAAACTCTGGTATTTTTGCATTTTTCTGGTTAAAATAGTTATATCTTCATTTAATTGTACTCTGCAGCTTTCACAAATAAATGTAGCCATCTGTGATTGTAGACCAACTATATGCCTTTTCTTAGGATGTTATCATCAATATTAACATGACTAATCTTTCATGCTGGTTCATGCATAATTCTAAATAAACAAATGCAAGTAGTTGTAGTTGTAACTATCAAAATCCTTTGGTGGTTTATTTAATAAGAACTGATAAGTTATTATTGGACTGTAGTGTGGAAAGAGGAACCCTGGAAACCTCTCATTTACACTGATGTGTTATATGGATCTCCACTGTAATCTGTTTCAAAATTAACACAGGCAGTTGATAATGGCTTTCATTTCCGTGACAGAACAAGAGATGCATCTTTAATAAACTGATTGTTAAATGATACAGTCTAAACCTATGCTTATGTTAATCCATTTTGATCAAGGGAAATCACACTCTGTTACATTGGAAGAATGCATTGGATCTGATAAAATGGAAAGATTGCGAATTGTTTGTAGTTAATGATGTTTGTTTATTTAGCTAGGACGTTACTATAGGCAAATTCATCCTATTTGGTATTTAGCTAGGCAAGAGCTCTTAAAGTGTTTTAATTTGCTGAGGGTGCTTTTGGGCTTATTTCTATATGTAAAATGTATTTTGAAGGCTAACTTACTTCTTACAGACACACAAAACCCAGCTATCTACTTACTGCCGGAAATGCAGGGCAGAATATGAGTAGTATATTATATGAAGGCAAATACATTACGATTATAAACATAAGCGTTGTTAAAGTACCACTCTACTTCAAACTTTCCTCATGTGATGTTTTATTTGTTCACAATGAAATGACTTCAGCTCCAGCAATCAAGTTAATGCTGTAAAACAATATTTTTGTTTCCCATCACAGCAAAGAGGCATTCACATTTATGAGGTCCATTAAAGAAATATGTTAATATTTAGATAAATATTAAATAAAGTAGGCTTAGATTAATCTTATTTTTAAAGTATGCATTTCCTGTAGATACTTAAATCAGCCAGAAATTTGTAAACTCCTGCTTGCCCGATGCCTTCTTTTTGAAGTTATCAGCATGTCACCTTTCAGTCTGTCTCCAGAAACAGAAAGATTGCAGACATCACCCTGAACATAATTTTACCCCTACAGTGGTGGAGGTCCAGCTTTGGGTACAGGCAGGGCCAGGTAGTCACAGGAAGCAGTGCAATACCTGTGGTGGCAGTAAGAGCCCAGAGTATGAGGGACTGTGAGACCTTTGTGGGCAAGGATCATTGCTTGGTGGTGTATCCATGGGAGCCCGTTCACCAGGGTTAGTGGAGAAAAGCTGGGTAAGGAGAAAAATGGGCCATCATAACTGGCCTCCAAAGCTTCATGCAGCCCCTGAACTTTGCAGATTCCTCCTTCTTTTGCAACAGCAGCTTCCTCATAACCCTGTTGACCCCTCTTGTCTATCTCATTCACCCAAAACTCCACTCAATTTAGCTCTCTTCAAAATCCATTAAAATGTCTCATTTTCTTTCATCTATTGTCAAACCTCTAGAGCTCCTCCTGACCCTCCTGCCACTCTCTAGTCTCTCAAAAAAGCCAGCCAGCACTCTTCCCAGTCTTTCTCTCTCACTGTCCCCACAGAGGTATACTTTGTCGTTGCTGCGAAGATGAGTTTTTAACTGCACTCCTGAAAGAGGCCTTGAGCTAACTCTGAATAAATACAAGTGGTTAGAAATTTCCCCTGTTTTAATCTTACCTGGGGTGCCTGCTAGTGTGAGTCATCTCAGCAAATAAGCTCATATGGAGGAGCTATGTTGTACAAAGAAGCTGAAGCTACAGGCTGGTCATTTAAAGTGTCCATTTAAAATGGACTTTCATAGAGTAGATTTTTCATGATCATTCTTTATAAACACAGATTGATTAAAACATGTTCAAGATTTTTTTGGCCAAGTAGTTCAGAGAAAATAAACACACTGATTCAAAGACACCATACACCACTGTAAAGTGAGGAGTAAAATGGATTCAGGAGAATCAAATCAATACATTTGTTTCAAGAAGGAAGAGGTACTGCATTTATATGTTGTCCCTGACTTCCAAGGTCAGGAAGACTTCATGTGGACTATCGTTTGTGAACAGTGTACATCAAAAACACAGAAACGTGTATAGAGGTGTTTGCTAGGCACATTTCACAGTGCCACCGTTTGTCACGCTTACAACTCTGATGGGAAACGACAGAGAGAGGGCTTTAGGCTGTGGGAGAGGTACAGCTTTCCTGTCATGCAATGGATAACATAAAAAACCTACATGCGTTTTGTAACTCCGGAGTAGGAACACGTTAGAAGGTTGTTTCCTTGTCTCCCTTTCAGGCATTTGCTGTGTAACATTTTTTTGTTTCTGTCAGCTGGCTCTTCTATAAGCTACCAGTAAACCTTTCTGTGTTATATGAACTGGGCTGTGACTGTTTTATCTGAGGACGTTACTAACCGATATTCCAGTGAGACTCTGATTTCTCTCTTCTCTAGCAGGAGTAAATGGGAGAGGCTGTGTGAGCCAAGGGGGGAGAAGGCTGCAGCTTCTCCGCCAGAGCCCAACAGCAATCCCATTTGCGTTCCTGCAAACACAGAAGTGCCAAGCAAGGTACAATTTTGCATTTTAGAGAACAACCTGGCAAGCAACTCGCTGTGTAACTGGTAGCTGGTGTAGTAATTCTAGGTCTGATGTCAATATCTTTTTTCTATCTTACAGGATTTGCATATCAGGGTTTTATACTGTCTACCAAATGGAAAGTCCCTTAGACAACCAGATAATTTAGTATTATAACAGACAATCAAGTAACAACCATTTCATAGTATAGAATGTAATTTTAAAATGGACAAAACCAGCTACATCCTGCAAAATATACTGTGGAATTTAAAATTTTTTTTGAATACTGATTGCTTACTGGGCATGCCAAGGGCAAAGTATGACCTTCAGATGCTCTGCCTGAGAATGGAAGCAGCTTCATTTCCATTAAAGCTAATAATAGGCATATCTAATGGCTTTAAACAGTGTCTGGATGCAAGAAGCAATATCTTGGTTGTTTCTGAATTAAGTTTGCATGTATTGACTGACATTCAAGATTTGATGTCCAACAAGTTGATAGCTCTGAAGTTAGTTTCTGTATGTCAGCTGAAATGGAAGCAGAGATTGGAGTTTCATTCCAATACCAGTGAGACCTTAAAAAGGGTTGCTGAATACTGCCAATACACTGATAGTAAACATAATAGTAAATGTAGAAGTTTGGCTCAAAGTCCATTGTACAGATACTCTGTCAGAGTTGATGTTGTTGAGTATGAAATGAGCTTTCTGAGATACATAACACAAAAATACTGAGTACCTTTCTCTGTGGCATTGTCATCTAATTTCAAGAATCTAGTGGTGGTTCTTGTGAGCGAGAGGACAGATTAAAAGCCAGCCCAGTATCCTGAGGACTGCAGGACTGCATCTGAATGAAGCCAGGCCTCTAACCCACATCTGTATCTTCCCTGTGTTGAATTATTGGAGTGTGTTCACTCTGCACAAACTACATTTCAGTCTATCCAGAGGTGAAGATGACAAAGTTGCTCATTATGTGGAGTGTCTATTCACCAGGCACTGACTCAAGTGCTTCGTTAAGTGGTTTGGCCAGCTCTTAATTTCAGAAGTTGAAAGTGCTGCTTTTAACTTATGAAGTTCTAAATGAATCTGGACCTGAGAGAGTACCTCTCTGTGTCATCCTGGCAGGGTCGTGTCAGAGATGCATTAGCGAGAACATCTTCAGATAGCGAGATAGAGTTGCAAGAGCAGGGCATACCCCTGAACATTCCTCTTCTACGGAATTAGCAACTTTATCACCACCGACTCTGAGAGTCTGGTGGCATTCTGATGCATGATTTTTCTTTTAGTCAGTATGGAGGGATATGAGAGATTTTGTTTTTTCAGAGCTGCTGTGGTGCTCTTTTTCTGTCAAAAGCTGAAGGCTGCATTTGCCATGGATTTGTTAAAGTGTATATACTTTTGAATGGATTTGTATTGGAATTTGATGAACTGATCATTGCAATGTTTTTAACAGCTGGATCACTACTCACTAAGTATGCAGTTCAGCTTCTAAATATTAGGAGCCTACTTAAGAGAGCTGCTGAAAGCCTACAACTCCCACTGGTCTCAGTCTGTTGCATTTACTCAGCTTCCTAAAATTTGATCTCTTTTGTTTGGGAGCCTGACACTTGGCTCTCAGCTTTCCACAGGTCAGTCTGCGTGTCATTAGCACGTCAAAAAAACTTTTTATAAGTTCTTTTGCTGAGGTGTACTACCATTTTCAAAACTCACAAGCAGATTTTGAACTAATGTTTTACATATGTACATGCTCATAGCTACTACCTACTTTTTACCTGTGTAGAAGTCAATGAAAATCAGTATTTCCCAGATATTTCTCACATGGCAGTGCTGGATATAGCCGTGTGACAGCACTGTGATAATTATTGTAGCCTGACAGTTTTCTCACAGTAAAAAATAGTAACTCAGCAAGCACCATTTGGCATCAGAAACAAATGTAGGCAACTAATATAACTCCACACACTGTATTACAGCAATTCTCCTGCTGGGAGGAGAGGCTAGATACCTTTTCCTTTCTTCTTATGATGAGAATATGGAGTTCATTTCAAAGAGCTGCTTGAAGTGTTACTCCTTAGCACACCAAACTTCAGTCTCAGGCAGGGTGCCTGACTGCCAAAGTGTCTTGTAATGTTCTTACCGTGTGTTGCTCTAGAGCCTGCAGATTTGGAAACATTTGGAAAATTCATATCTCTTTCCTTGGCTTTGTGTTCCCTCAGAAAGTCCCAGTGTAAACATGCTGTTTGTTTCACCATTAGCAAAATGTTCTGCAAAGCATTCTCTTTTTCATAATGAGTGAAAAAGAATTTGCTTTGCAGATCCCCTCTTCATCGAGCAATGCATCTGCTGCCTTAAATCATACTTCAATAGATGTCTGAATGGCATGAGTAATTAACTGCCTTTATGGAAGCTTTGTAATAACCAGTAACATCAAAGACTGGTAATAAACCAATACATCTTTAAACAGCAGTAGATTGAAAACTCTTTTGAAAATAAGCATGTGCACTGGCCAACATCTGAATGATGGACATTGTCCAGGAAACTAATATGATGCTGAACATCAGTAAGATGCACAAATGTCCATCATACAAACGGATTAGTCTCAGTGGTCTATGTGATAAAAAATACATAGTCATATTCTGTTTGGCAAGCGTTTGGCAGCTAAATACTCCTGTGTTTTGAAACCATGCAAATTAGGCTACATCTACATTAGTCAGTAGCGCAGGTCAATAGGAGTAGATCTCTGGAGCAGAACAGTTGCTGCTGGGGACCTGACATCCTCATTATTCATTTGGTGGTTTTATTGGATGAGCTCTAGATTGGTGCTGTGTGGTGAATTGCTGTTAGTGGCTGGAGCATGAGCTGCGCTTCTGGAAAGCATCTTCCAGCTTTGCTTCATTCTAAAGATATCCAGTTTGTGCACTTGGACACTGCTATGTGAAGCATAAGGACAGAAAGGGCTTTTGGGAGATTCAATCCAAAATTGCCCTTGGATCTAAACTAAAACACTGACATAGACACATCCTTAGATGATTGAGAGGAATAGGGAGAAATACCTTTAAATACTTTCTGTTGCTTCTTGAGATGCCTGACTCTACATCTCGCTTTTGTCAATGTGTGCTTACAGCTGCAACGTTAATTACTTGTTTTGCTTGGGTCATTTGGCAGGAAAGAGATGTTTTTTGACTTAAACAGTCATAGGGATGGACTCAAACAGAAGTCATGTTCTGCTGCTGCATAGCTGAAATGCCGGGATCATCTCAAGTGCCACTGTCCTCACCTGGCAAGTGGTGCAGGTGTGTGTGACACCCAAGGCAGCTGCGTGGTCAGTTGCCGTTACCCTGTGCTGAGTCGGCCTGAGGGGCTCGTTGCTCTCCATCTGCACAGCTGAAGAACGTAACCTGGGGGAACAGGAGGCGAAAGGCTACAGCAAGGGAATTGGGGGTGGTGCCTGGAAAGGGAGAGAACATCTGCCTCAGAGTGCTCCCAGTACCACCCAGCAGGACCACGCTTTGTGGCAAGTCGTACAGAAAGCTTAACAGCCGGAGTATTTGAGAGTACTCTCAGAGACTTTCGTATCCAACCCTCCTAGGAACAGGTCTGTGCGTTGCTTGTTTCTCCTTTGAGCTACTCCTTACTTACAGGCAGTGGGAAGGACGTGAGGGTGGGATGCTGCTGGTTGAGTTATCCTCAGTCTCAAACTGGTCTCTTATTGGTCAGTCACCAAAACTTAATCTGAATTAAGGTGACCTGCAGATATAAGATTGATGACAATAAAGTTGAATGTAGGTCTAGCATAAACATAGTAAAATATTATATAGATATCCCATAGTCACATTGAATTTTGTAGCCATTTATTATGATAAGAGCTGAAGGATTGGCAGGAGTTATCATACAGTGTTCAGTGAAAATCTGAAACAACGAGCCAGGACTTTAACTTGATATACATGATTTTTACAGTGCAAACTTTATGGTTTTTATAAAAGAATATTATGGTATTCGTATTCCAAAGTTGACATTGTATCTAAAAGTAAAAGCTATATGTGTTATGCAAAACTCAAGTAACTGGATAAATATTGCTAAGTGCTGCTTAGAGAATGAAATGCAGAACTGCAGTACACCCACACACAAAATAAAAATACTATCTGCTGGGAGTTCTTTATTGTGTTTAGTACAGAGCTATAACTGCACATTTAAATAGTGATTTGTATCACTGCTTTATCTTGTGTTTAGATCTCTGAATGTAGAGAAATCAGAGCTTCACCAGCACAGTGCACACTGAGATACTTGAATACATTGGAATAATTTTCTTATAGCCCTTTACAGAAAATGGATTCAAAAATCTTCGGCTAGCTTTCCTAGGATAGTCTATCAAGATTATAGAGTTTCAGGTCCATGAATGACCAGATCCACAATTTAAAAATAAAAAAAGCTAGTGCTAGGCAAATAAGGAATGCCACACACAGAGTATGATTCCAGCCAAGAGTAACATTTTGGTATATTTTGTTAAAACAAATCTGGATAAATTCAGGACAAAATTCTCCTAATAAATGAACTGTTTCAAGATACAGATTTAACATGTAACCTAGCTAGCCTTGTTTTCATGATTCACTTATTACAGAGATATTCAGGAGGTTCTTTGGTTTCTTTATGAACCAAATGTGCTAACTTTAGGATGGTCTTAAGGAGTCTGTGTGGAAATAAATCTGAAAATAATAAATGAAGCTGTTCGGTTATGTTTTCCACTTTGTTTCTCTTTTACTCCATCAGTGAAATCCTGCAAACAGTTCCCACAGCTGTATTCTCTACAAGTCATTTTGCAGTTTGGTCTTGCTCCTCCTGTTTGCTCCTTCTCCACCTATGATGTTTCTGTATCTTTTGTAGAAGTCCGCAGCACTTCAATATCGAGCAAAATAATGCAATTATATAAACTGTAATTTTTTCTCTCATTGTCGTCTTTCAAAATATGGCCAAAAAGCCAGGATGAATTTTCAGTTCTAATTTTTATTCCTTCAATTCAAAGTCTAAACTTCTTTAAAATGTGCATGTTACACTGACGCTTGTCTTACAAAGTTTCTCTTTGATCAGCCAGTGCTAATATATTGAGTGTGACACAAGTGATCATAATTTTATTCAGTAACCGGAAAAGGCACTTTGTAAAAATATACACACTTATACTGTATTTTGAACTTCACGGAGCAGGAATATCTGGGGAAAAAGAATGAGCAAAAAAATGATCAGGATTACTTGAAAGAACATAGCAAATCAACTTGTATAACCTCTAAAAGAAAAGCATCCTAACACAAAACAGATTCTTGTTTATCTCTATCCATAGATATGTGTGGTTTTGTTGCAGAAGGCTCAGTTGTCCAGATCCATTTTTGGCTATAATGTAGGCTATAACGTGACATGCAGGGTCAGTGTAATGAATGTGTAGTACAGCTGAAGACCTGGGAACTACAGATACATTTGGATTATTAGAAAGTATTTAGAAACAAGATACCTTTAAACATATGAAAACATGAGTATATGTTATGGAAACTAGTTTGCCTTAAACTAAGCATGCATAAACCTCTTAGATATGAATATGGGTCCTAATCCTTCAATTGAGAATTTAAATTTCCTGAAAACTATGGGATGTTCCATGCGGCTGATGTCAAAAAAAATGCAGGATCCTCTTGTTGAATTCCTCAACAAAAAGTTTCTGTGAGATTTATAAGTCTGACGGGAAGCTGTGATAGGAAAGTAGTTTGGAAACAGAATGTCCTTTGTGACATGGTTACAAAATTGGAAAATGGGTGATCCTCTGGCTAAAAGCTAGGTTATGGGTGAAAGATTACATAAGTAGTTCAGAAGAGTAGGGTATGGAAGGGAGGCTATGAGCAAAGGAAAGTTTTGGTATGCTCCATGAATGCTGAGCAGGAACCTTTACAAAGTGCTTGAGAGGAGATTTTAGTAGTCTTGGAAGGTCCTAGGAGGAGTTACAGACAACGAGCAAAATTGTTCCCCGGAAAGTCTGAGGACGGATAAGCGTGTGGCAGTGCTTTTGGAAAACTGAGTTGAGCAAAGGCATGGGCTTTCCTGCATTTCTAACTGATTCTCTGCTGATGTGTTGTTATTTGGGATAGCATATTCTGATGTACCTCTAGGTTAGGTACCTCTAGAGGCCAGGAGAGAGAATGAGGAAGGGCAGAAGGTGGTTAGTTATTTGGGGAAGGCGTAGCATTTGTGTGTACCTTTCCCAGGGCACTGCTGTGCTCAGCCTCTCCTCAGCACCTCTTGGGACGACTCTAGCCTGTGTGAGCATTGAAATTTGTCCTTTCATTCCCTTGCATCTCAGTAAAACTCGGTTCAGCAAAGTGATCTGGGGATTTGTTGCCTTTTGCTCTTTTTCTGTATAGGTACCCGTGTCTGTGTGCGTGTGTCCTCCTGCATATGAAAAAATGACCGGGTAAGAATTAAGCCTCCTTGTATTGATCCACAGTTTTGTTGCTCTACCAGCTGCCACACTGGTGAGGGGAGATACTGTCCCCATCAACTGGAACCAGGCGCAGAGTTGCAGTGGGGAGAAGGGAAAACTGAGTGAGCAGCCTGCCGCAGCCCTTGTTGCCAAGCAGATAGCTCTCATGTTTGGTCCCAGCTGGAGGTGTCCTGTGCCTGTGGCTTCAAAATATAAGGAGTTTTAATAGGAAGACCTTGAGGTTATAAATGTGTAGATCACTGAGGCTACATTACACAGAAGCAAGACTTTTTCCGCTGTGGCTCTGAATGTAGTTCTGCTGCACCTGAACTCAGCAGTAGCAGCATCCCATAACACGTGTAAAGGTGTGAGCTGTTTGTATGCTTTGTAGGATATGTGTGTGCACAGATAAGTGTAAGGTCTGTTTTTCGTTCCTTTCTTATCTTTAAGGTGGAGGTAGGTCTGTTTCACCTGATACAGAAATAAGGAAACCAAACACAAACCACAGGCTCTGAGAGGAGAAATCCCTCTTTTCCTTGTGTGAGTGAAGACATACTCAGATTACCAACAGGGCAAAATATGCTCCAGAGTGCACTGCACAGTGATGTACAGGTGGAAACACTGAGAGTGATGAAGGGTGGCCTTATGGGCCAGGGTGTCGCTCCAGCGACCCCGTTGGGTCCCATTGCTGCTTGACACCGCTGAGGATCTGGCGTAAGGTTTCCTGGTGTGGGTGCGCAGTATCAGCAAAAACTAAACAGCAGCTGAGTCAGGTTACCTGACTTTCAATTCCTGAACTGCTCACCTAAGCCTCAAACATAGGTGGCTTTCTAGAAAGAAAATCAAGAACGAAGGTGAACAAAGGGTAACGTTCTCTATCTGACCTTTCAAAAATCCCCAGAGAAATGGAAAGAATTGAATCCCTACCAGTAAAGGGTTTAAGTTGACATGACAAGTCTAGGATTAAGCAGCTGTCTGCCAGTGCACTTGGTAAACATTAAACCACATCTTCTTCCGTTAATTTTACTGTCCTGGGTGCTTCAACACAACTGGTAAGAAAAAGTTTAAATTAGCTGTGTTTTGGTCCTTTATAAAAGCTGCTGTTTCATTGATGTTTGTGCCTTCTAAATTGGTAAAATCAATCTTGCTGCACAACTAGGACTCTAACAAAACAGATCGAGGGGGAAAAAGAAATGGAGTCAGTTCTATCTCTCCTGATATGCGTGAACCCCCATCTCCTACTTTGAGGGAGGGCTTCCAGGAGGAGCTACAGCTGTGCCATGGAGTTGGAGATTTGTGCAAAAGGGGTAGAAATGAACCAGGCCAAACCAGTCACCTGGACCTCTCACGAAACCTTACTGACAATATTTAGTAGCCTTTTGACAGAGACCTATTATGCTTTCCACATTTCATAATTAATGCCTAGATTGTCCCTTCTGTTTCCACGTATCCTCACCCAAGAGACTTGGAAGGCAAAGTGCAGCCTGTGTGGTATTATTCCTCCATCCGCGAAAACGTCCACTGAAGACCTGCACAGGGTAAGAGTACAGAGAAAGAAATGGGTGCCGTAGGTCCCTGCCAGTTAGCCCTGCAGGAATTTCACAATAAAGTGGATAACGACAGAGAGTGGTATGCAGCAAGGTGACTAAATTTGGCTCAGATAGCCATCTAGGTCAGAGCCAAGGGTCATGGTCACTTTGTTCCCTGTCATTCTCACTGTGAAATCTTGAGTCCAACATGGATCCAGCAGTTAAGCTAAGCACACGTGACTGATCAATATCTATGGGTAGTGCTTGAGTATGTTTCTGTATTTGCTACAGAGTTAACAGATCTTTCTCCTTACTGAACTCCGATTTGCACCTGAAGCTTCAGGCTTTCTTTCCCTCTTTATTTTAATATTAGATATATCACAAAGAAGGCTAGTTTAAACTGAAGTATTTTATTTCTTTTCTTTTGCTTAAAATACGTAAAAATATGTGTTGGAAAATCAATTATTTTTCTTTTTTAATGCTTTTATTTTCCAAGAAATATTCTCATTAATTTATTCATGTGTAAATTGTTTCAAGTTACTAATATAAAAATGCAGTTGACACTTTTGCAAATCACTCTTGCATTTGCCAGAAACAAGCAAAAGAAAACCCACAAGGAGACAGCCTGGTATAGTAGCTAGAGCAATAGTCGTGTACCAGAACAGTTCTATTATCAACTGTCTTACTTTCTCCTACTGTTAAATGATACATAACCTTCACCTTTATAAAAGTTTGAAATCTGTAAGGTATTAGAGTCAACAGCTGTCGTAATGGAAGATTGTATGTGGTTTGTCAACACAAATAACTATCAGATACTGAAAGCTGTATTGCAAGTGTTGCCTGGGAAACCTATGTACAGCATAATAGGTTTCTAAAGTACTATATAGTGTCTTATATAAGGAAAAAAGAACAGATTTCTTACCAGCTCTCAGTCAAGGTAAGAAGAAAGTAACCAGGACACCAGCGTGTTGACATTGTGATCACCAGAGTGACAGAACCAAAATGCAAGTTTTGCGTATTTGGTGTGCATCTTGGATTGGGGACAGACTGTTAAACTCCTCTTATTACAGTCAATCACTTATAGATTTTGTTTTCTGCATGAATACTTAATGCAATATATAATTAGACATGGCAAGTGAATGCCAGGTCTGGAATTACAGTTCGAGTATTCCTGGCTTTCATTTTAATGCTCATGTTACTAGACACACGGGGAACATTTGCAAGAACTCTTGGTGTAGGCAGCTAAATCTTCAGTCTTCAAAAGGCACCCAGGCATGGGTCCCACTGACAGCCCGTAGGCTGGCGCTTGTGTCGGTCCAGGAGGTAGGACTGATGTCATCACTTTTGAAAACTTTGGCTCTGCTACATCATTACCATACAGGAAAAGGTTTTGACACTGTAAAGCTGAAAACAAAGTTATCATGTTAATGCGTCTCCCATTTAGTTTTTGACTCAGTCTATCTACTAGTCAGTCTGTTACCGCAGGAAATTTCTGGGCAATGAAACCTCTAGTTTTGCAATTAAATTGATCAAGAACAAGGCAGAGTTACTCTTTCTTGGCTCTTTTGCACTATCAATTAGTTCGTTCACGAGACAATGAGGAGAAGACCCACTCATGGTATGCTGTCAGACTTATTGAGAAGTTGCACTTTTAGATGTGTCAGACTTTAAGAAGTACATGAGTTTTGCCTTAGACCCCTCAGAGGAAACAGTGACGATGAAAGAATAAGTAAAAAGCCTCAAAGAGGAAACAGTGGAATAAGGTTGTCCTGTGGGGAATGGTGCTTGTTCCATTTTTTTTCTTCTTTCTGAATATGCAAAGAGGTCATAAAAGCCATTAGAAAAATACAGAAATAGACTTCTGATATAAAAATCAAATTCTCCCAACCAAAGCTGTGTTAAAACTGATCCGAAATACTAAGCTCTATTTTTGTATTTCTATTGCTGTAACTAGGGCTCCCATCCACTCCGATAAAGCAAAGTCCATGGAGAGCTACATCTCTGATAATGCAATACAGATTTAGGTTTTACTTTGGAAAAGTTCTGCGCAGTTGCCTATCTATATGTAACTAGGTTTATCATGCAATAAGAAATGGTTTTGTTCTATCTAAATGTGCAAATGTTTTTTCAAAAAACTGCAGTTTTAGGATGACAGATTCTTCTGGTGAACTTGGTGAATAGTATTGGCTATTGGCCTAGAGAAATATTTTTAAAAATCAAACTATTTTAACATTTCTTAACAAAATATTTTACTATAAGCATACTTTTAAAGCTTAAACAATTAGCAGTATTTCTGTTTGACTTAATACTACAATTTTTCTTTGTCTGGCTAGTGAGTAATCAATTATTTGCAGTACCCTTCATGGGATGCATATTCTGACATGAGTCCTTGGCTCATAGACAAGAATGGAACCAGAGAAAGACATTCTTAAAATTACAGCTCCCTGAAAGTAGTGCTACACAATGAAAAAATGCTGATTAAATCTAAGCTGACTCAGAGTAGCCTGTTTCAGCTCACAACAGTATATAATCAAGGTTTCAAGAGTGCTGAAATGTGTTATTAAAAAATAAAAATAATAATGATACAATGTTTCAGAGCTCTCAAAATGTCATATTCTTCATGCATTTTTGGTGGAAATACTTTCTGAAAATGGAGCTTCTCACAGTATGGAAATGCCAAAGCGCTTTTATCTCTAAATTCAAGTCACTCTGCATACAGGGAGTGACCTGGAAAGTTATTTAGATTTATTAGCTATGCAAAATGCTGTATCTGCAAAGTGTAGCTGCTTCCTCTCTAAAGGAACAGCACATTTTCGCATTCCTTTGTTACTGTGACAGTTTTGTTCTAATTATAACCGTACAGATTCAGATACCTTAATAGCTTTGTAACTACTAATCTTAATCAGAAGTCTGAACACACACAGAGCAAGTCATGGAGTAGGTAGCCACCCCGTTTCTAAACTCTGTTGCTCAGAAGACATAAGGGTCATTTAAATCAGTGGAATTACCCAAGGGGCGAGTTTGATCTGCTGTTTTTACAGACGAAGAGAAACGCAAACTCAAGGTGGCAAATGTGGAGGTATACAGGGTGGTATCTGCCATCGTTTGGGAGCCACAGCTGTTTAAAATTGCAGGTTTTCAATGGCAAGCCTCAGCCATCACTGCAATTATTATGATTTTGCCAAACCTAATTCTAGGGAGTATTTTAGGCTCATGAAAGACTTCTAACTCTTTGTTTATTCATTGCACCTGTATCGTCCCCCCACACCTGCTGAGTTAAAGGTCTGCTCCTCCCTCCTCTAAAATCTGGTACAGTAGGAAGCGGAGGTCTTTGATAGGGAAAGACTAGTGCTTGGTGAGGGAAGGAGCACATCTTTTGGTCTAAATAAAAATGCAGCCACCTGAGGAACTCTAAGGAATATGTTCTTTGCAAAAGGAAGAAAAGAGAAACCCCACGCAGATCTCACAATATGGTGCGACACCGCTGAGCTGGCGGTGGAGAAACACGTGCTGGTAGCCCTGGAAAGCGCAGTCCTGTATCCTTTCCTGGAACGGGTGCAGCGCGGGCTGCAGCAGGTCAGCGCCACCTCCGCAGCCTCGGGCTGTGAGGACGTTCCCGCGGCCCGAGACCCCGGTGCCGCTGCCTCCCGCTGTGCCGGCAGCTCGGCGCGAGACCTTCCCCAGCGCTCGGCCCAGGGCACGAGGTTTTCGTCAAGTGGCCAGGAACAGTCCTGGCAACATTTAAAACTGTGACCTGCAAGTGAATGACGTCATAGCTCCTTGCCAGCTAGCGCTTGTCAGATATCCCCTGCGCATCTTAATTATTAGGGCACTTCAAGTAAAGAGCTTAAAAAGTGCATATCTCTAGCGAGAGGCTGAAGCCCGAAGTAACGTCATTGGGCTGGTGGATTCATGCTCCATCAGCACCCATCCCTCCCAAAGCTTCAGACTTGACTCCAGTGTGGATACAAGATAAAGGACCTACAATATTTGCCTAATCAGTTTGTGCAATCGGGGACTGTATTTAGTTTACTATAAATGTCAGCTGACACCCTTAGCTTCATGAGCAGTTATGTGTGGGTGTAAAAATTGTGCCCTCCTTCCTGCCCCGCTGACATAAGGCTCCTTACAAAAATTGTTACCTTTGGGTGAAGGTCTGTTTAAAATTTTTAAGAGGTTCTCCTTCTTAAATAACGAAAGAAGAAAAGAATTCAGACTATTTTTTTCCTCTGGTATCTGACTGTGTTGATGTTTTTATCTGCAAAATATTAATATAAGGAAAAGATTCTTTAGCTTACACAAGTATCATTAACTGAAAGACAGTAAGCAAAAACCAAGAGTGATTGAGTCTTAAGGTTTTATTTTGAAGGTGGAAGAAGAATTATGCCGTATAAATTTGGCTTGCGAAACAGCAGTTTGATGTCATTACAAAATGGTTGTTATGAAACAGTCTCCTTGGTCAATAAGCTATAACAGAAGAAATTGTCGAGGTGGTAAAATATGCCATTATCAGCCACTCCTGAGCACGTACAGCTCATGTGCTTCGGAGGCCACTGATCCAAACACTTCTGCTACCCTTCAAGACTCTCTGCAGAGCGATCAGTGTGATGTAGGAATCTCGTCTAATCTAAACCTGTAGTCTTTTCACAGCTGTCCTCGTACCAAGGGATGCAGATGAAAAAAGAGGTGTTTTTACTATATTACTCACTTACAAAATCTAAAGCTAAAAAGTAGGACAAGCTTGTTAGGTCACCTTGTTCTTTCTTTTTCTAGTATAGAACAACTGGTCTCTTTTAAGAGAGACTTACTAGTTTCTTGTTCTTCCCTTAAATATATTGAAGTAAAATGACTTTTCTGTAAATAATGGAATCAGAAGTATTGATTTCTTCTAAACTGTAGTATTATTGCATAATATGATATTGGCAGCTGTGATATAAAATAGCATATTGTATTGTAGTTGTGTCAACAGCAGCTTGACTCATTTATGGTGATGACCTGGTCTGTGTGTACTATTGCCACCCACAGGATAGATGCTGCAGAAAAACTGCTCCTGGTTCACCAAGTAGGTCTTTACAGGTAATATGGATCTGACTGAAATTAGACCTCCTTTAGGCTGATTCTTATGTAGTTATCCTGGAGAAGTTGCCTCTGTGTCACAAGGAAATCCGGAAAAGCTCTTAGGTAGCTTGCTGAAGAGCATGAAGTCCAGGGTATCTAAACGTACATGGAAAAAGATGTGGACATTTTAAAATAAAAGGTAATGCTTATTCTTAGTTCCTGAAGGACTCTTATTTTACCAGCCTATCCTTCAGTAATGCTTGAAGTTATTTTTAGGTTATAATTTGTACTTCTAGGGGCTTTGTCAGATAATTCTCTAAATTTGAGCACTGCTCTGACTCACAAGGTAGCCTCAAAAGCATTTTTTCCATGTAAATCAAAAAACTGCTTCTCCTTCTTTTCCTGAGTTCTAATGGAATTAATTCATCACTACAGGGATTTATTAGGCTATGAATTAGCTTCTTACAAGTATCTTGGTTCATTTACATTTCTGATTATGACACTTCCTCGTGTGCCTTTTGAACTTTTGTGATTCTATAATTGCTTGGTTAAATAGCTGGGACTGAGAGCCCAATCACACGTTCATTATGCATCCAAAGTCTGCCTTCTCCTAATTATGAGATACGAGCACACAAGGAATACAGGACAAGGCTGTATGCTGAAGAACTTTCTTCCAGATACGTAATGGGTAAATGTTCCTATAAGGAGGAGAAAGGGTGTAGGTGCTGCAGCAGTGTGCTCTATTGTAAAAAGAAAAAAAGGAAAAATGAGCAAGAGGAAATACGAGCACATACCTATACAGAAATTCCTCCGCAATGAAGTCGGAAGTCACAAACCCGAGAATGCAGTCCTGGAACCTCTACACTGGCAGTAAGAGAGAGCAAGCATTAAAACTAAAATAAATGTTTTGGCCTGATTCAGTGTTTAGTTGTTATCCTCAGCACAGAGCTATTAACTCCAAATTCTCCATGTAAATAGTTACACATTCACATCTTTTGTGCTAGTGAAACCAACTTTTAAGATCTAGCAGGAAAATGGTAGCTGTGCCAAACTTCAAGTACAGTTCTCCTGTCTTCATAGGCATCCATCATGCCCTTTGCTGCTTTATTAAAAAGCTGTAGAATTGAAAGGACCATTGTCAGCAGACAAACAACGTTCACCGCTGCAGAACGTGTACATTCGAAACAAGTGCTCCTATCCGCTCAGAGCCGGAGACATATTCTGTCACTGACGGCAACGAAGGTCTTGATTGCACCATTAAAATGTCATGCAAATTTTATCCAGTCTTCTCTGTTAGTGAAAAATGGAACAAAGTGCTAGCTACTTTTTCTATCCAAATGGACTCCCTTTGTATTTTTGCACTTATTTACCTTGGATGGATATTTAGACTAATGCAGTTCGTGTTTGCGTCTGAATTTGAGCTGCCAAGCTGCATTCTTGCAGTTGTTGTTTTTGTATCATTTAGTTAGAATACCATATCAGTATTCTCAGTAGGATTTAAAGCCACTCCTTCTTTGAGTTTCTAAATACTTAAAGTTTTTAGAAAGGCATTCAAACACATCCTTCATAAATTACGAGTGTTTAGAGACAACAGCTATGTTGGCCATTATTTGGCTGGTGTGGTTAGCAAAATTACAGTGACATGAATAATACCAATCTTAGAGCTGATAGAAATGTAGAAACACTCTGAAAAGCATTGTGTTTTTTATGTACTCAGTGTAATTTAATGTAAATACAACACTTCATAATATATTAATGAAAAGCTTTCACAATGTCTACTAAGACAAATAAGTTGGCTGTATCTGGAAAAAATGGGTTTGTTGTGAGGCTGTTCTTTAAGTATAGTTTATTCGGGCAAGGTACCAAAACAAGAGCAGAACCTGTATATAGGAAAAAACAAGACAATTAAATGTAACCCCTTTTTTTCATTAAATATCAGTGTATTTTCATTAGTATTCTTGTGTGTCTGAGAACATATGCACGAGAACCAGTTTCACTTGAAGCCATACCATACGGATAATCAAATTACTGTATCCATATCAGCGCTTCATGGGTTTGATGCCAGGACTCGTGAGTGACTGTGTTGCTCTTCGTGCTGCTCTGGCTAATATTGTGATGAAGACGTACACTGAGACTCCTGATTTCACGTCACTTCTAACAAATCTTTCATATTTATGTTGGGAGGAGGATGTAATACTGTAATGATTATTGGTTTAGCACTTAGCAGTGGTAATTGAACAGCTTGTATCTTTATCTGAGGGATATGGATGAGAACATTAATTAGGTCAGATAAGCTATTTCCCTTCTGTGGGTCTAGCTGTAGTGCAATATATCAATCCAAGATTTCTTGCCTAGTTCTTAATCGTATTCTTCATGTTCTAATGGAGATATGTCATGCACTTGATATCTGTGCTTCAGTCATTGATATTTATTCTTTATAGGGTATTATTGACCTGATCTAGGTTAGTCTCTATATTGCTTCCAATTATTATTTATGCAGTAGCTAAGTGTCTGATTTTTATGCCATTTTTCTGTTTAGATATTGTTATACATTGGGTTTTAAGTAATGTCTTTTCAAATAGATGAATATTGAGCCGTCTCCACCAAACTTCCACCATCAAGTCTGTTTTTAATATGAAACATATACATCATACTACTCCATTGCCAGTGGTGGTGATTTGGGGGTGTTTCAAAGAACATTGGTAGCCATCCTTGTATTCTGTTAAGTGTCTTAAAGATTTGATTAAGTGGGGACTCATAACCAGAACAAGACAAATGCAGCATAACATGCCAGTAATTCAACAAGACTATTAGGTTATTTGAAGAAATCAATACCTCAATTTGTGTGACTGAAGGTGTTAAGAAAAAGCGTCTATGCCATCGAACACTTGTACATTTAGATCTACATTTACCAAGTAAGCCAGCTGTATCTAGGAATGTTAGTTCTGTTGCTGACTGTCATGACTTGCCTTGTTGATACTGGCTGCTTTATAGATCTGCTTAGTTTAATAGTATTTACAGACTCCTGTGGGATAAGATGCAATATACCTGTAACATTGCACCTGACTAGGGTAATTTGTAGTCCTTGTATAGAAGACAGGCAGAGGTTCAGAGACCGAGTTTGTTAAGGTGTGGGAGAGATTAAATTCTTTCCCAAGATTCCAATAAAATATTCTCCTAAACCCGATTACATGACCAGCCCTTTCCTCGTGGCTTTGCCACCCTGACACAAACGCAGTACTAAAAGGCCATAGTCTGCAGACCAGCTGCGATTCTTGCTGAAGTCAATGAAGATTGCAGTGATTCAGCACTATTAAGATTCATAAACGTTTATGGCATTAACAAAATATTGATGAATGGAGAAATTGTTTATTAGAAAATCTCCAGATTGTTGCTATTAATAGGGTTAATGATCCCTCAGACTAGATACAGTATAAATCAAGTGCTCGGCACCTGAGATTAGAGATGAGGATTGAGTAAATGTTACTGTGGTCAAGCGACTGAATTCGATGTAACTCATATCCAGTGATATGTCAAATACAGATTCATACGTTTTCACTTGTTTATGTAAAGGCCTGTGTATGCTTTCAACAGCTTTCAGATGCAGTTCTTTTGTTTTCCTCTAGGAAAATCAATTCAGAGATCTTAATTGACATTAAAAAAAAAAAAAGGCCACATTTTCCTGTAATATATAGGTTCAATTCTGTTTGATCCAATTCAGTTTACTCTGGATATAAACAGCAAGGCAAGTCATGGTAACTGCATGATGTATAACATCTTAATCATGGATATGGCTTTCACTTCATGGCTGCAGCTCGTGCTATACTCACTTATACCAGTTAAAGCCTACAAGGGAATTTTTCACTTTCTAAAGATCCATCAAAATAAATGGATCTGGTCTGCAAAATGCCATAGTACTTATCGGTCTTTACCTCAGGCTGCTAATGAAAGACAACATTATTTCTTTTAAAAATGCAGAAATTAAGCTGCCTTTCATCAGACTAACTGAAAGGCATGTTCCTCCTCCTCCCCGCCAGAGGAAGACAGAGTAAAGCTGCCGGTTTGCCATTTAAGAGGTACGATGTGAGATGACGCCCATGTCACGTTTTGCTTCTAGTTCTGCTCTCTCACGGCAATTCCTGACGCCCCCAGCCGAGGTCTCGGGCTGCGCAAACCGCACGCGGGGCCGCACTGCGGGCGGCTGGGCTGGCCCTGCCCGTGCCCTCCGCACCCCGGGGCCGCACTGCCGGAGCGCCCGCCTGCGCCCGCTGCTGCGGGCTGCGCGGAGGGGACGGGCCTGTTTGCTCGGCCTTTGCAGGACGGCAGCATCAGCAAGCGGAGTGTGGTCTGCTTGGCGTTTGGAGCAATCCCACGTGTGCCCAAGATATGTCACATAAATATATGCAAGAGTTTCTCCCCTAAAGACCTTTAAGGTCCAAAGGTTCTTTGTGGCATTATTTTTTTCATACTTTTAATGAGAAAAATTGAGGAAAATAACTGAATTGGATGTATTTGACTGAGCAAGTAGTACCTAAAATGAGAGGCGTGTATAAAGCTACCCATTTCATTACCGTTGTTTTGTTTCCATGTGATGTTAGACAGTTGTCGCGTTTCCTGCCTCTGCGGTTTTTCAAGCTGGTTACACTGTGAGTAGTGTCTTCCTTTGCCAGGGATGTGTTGTTCACAAAGATGTGTTGATATCAGGTTAGAATTCAAACTGCAGCTGACATGAGCAGTATCAGTGTGTATTCATTTGTAATACTGAGAATCCAGTATTGTTGTCAACTTGCTGAATTAGAGGGGGAACAAAAGGTGAAATGAAATTTTCTAATACATTGTACATGTGAAGACCTTAGTTCAGAGTTCTCAGTTTATCTTGCAATGGATGACAGTGCACCACTGATATCTGAAACATAGCAGGTATCAGCAGATATCTACCTTCACTGTACTGCACTGGTCGTCTAGCAACTTTAATCTGTGCTCAGTGGAAAATCTACTGCTTGTTCCAACCTTGTCTGGAGCACAGAACCTCCCATAGTAGGCATGTTATTTTATATGACTATAATGTTGAATGTATTGTGTGTACATTTACTGGATGCCTATACCAGTGGTAAAGGGATCTATTAATAAGTGCTGATGAACAAAAATAACGTTGCCCCAAAGAGATGCAAGGTTCAATACTGACAGCTTAGCTGGCAAGATTTGCTTTGCAGAGCTGGGCCTTAAAACTGTGCACACAGCATAGATCTGCCAGCAGGCTGTCTGCTCCGTTTATTTTTAGGCTGATTCCAGTTAAAGGCAGGTTGCAGACAGTTGCTATAACTTTAATAGCACACAGTGTTCTGTGCAAAATCTAAAAGTGACCAGTGCTTAATGGACTCCTCATTGAAAGCAGCATAAACTTTTCCATGCGTCTCCAGGAAAATTTAACTGTTTTTTCAACCACCTAGCTTTCAAGCATCCATAAAATATGTTAGAGGATGTATCGTCTGCCCTAAAAGCCAAGAAATTGAATTTCTGGCATACTGGAGAGGTGAAATAGTCCCAGAGCTGTTGGAAACACCCAGCCAAGAATGCATCAGTGAAAGGCCCTGAGGAGCCAAGCTGGCACGTCCGTGGTACAGCTGGGCAGCTCACCACCTCGGTGAGGTCCTGTCTCGGACAGGTCTTTACCTCCTGTCCTGAACCTCTTTACTTCTTGATCTTGCCCCACAGCAAGTTAATCTGCATTTGATAACAAAGTGTCCTGAAGGTGCTGAGGGTTGTATTCAGATGGCCTTCATTCATCCTTTAACCTTATATCCAGTGCTTTCTATCAGCTGGTTTGAGGCCTTCAGAAGTGCCTACCTGGTAGAAAATGCTATAAAAAGGGATGTTTTGGGTTGGACATGCTGAACCTGGTGCTGAGTGACTGGTTGAGTGATTGCAGTTGATACAAGTCCTGTATAAGACCTGAATTCAAATTTAGCCCTATGTGCAACTTTAGAAATGCAGTTGTTTCCTTCCCAGTCCCTATAATTATATTTAATTTTATTTTGCTAGCTTCAGGCAGGACTAGAAAAAAAATTTTCAGGACAGGTTTCCAACTCTGCATGCATAATGTTCTGCGTTTGTGTCCATCCAAGCTATGCTTACACTATATATCTTTGCAGAAGAGCAGGCAATTAAAAACACAATTAATTTCTCATTAATTGAATGTTTTCTGAGTAATTCACAATCCTGGATGATTCCCAACAGCAGGCAAATATTTAGAGTTGTTAGCCAGCAACTAAAAGCATCAGAAATACTCCTCTGGATTTACACAACTTCTGGTCCATCTGTGTAACACAACATATGCCAGTGTCTTCAGTCAGAGAGGATGTGAAGACTGGCTCCTTTGGAGGGAGAGTGTTACATGTTTAGGAAATGTTATCTATGCTTTCCTCCGATTACTTCTGTTCTGAGGAGGGATTCTCTAACTCTGCTTAGGAGGAGCTGCAGGCAGCGCTTGGATGCTCAGCAGAGGCCCTCTCTGTGCAATTGTCAGCAGGAGGAAAAGAGGGAGTGTGACAACACTTTGGTCTTCTGAGTGAGAGGCCATCTGAGTGGCTGGGAAAAAAATAAAGCAAGGTGTGGATGCGAGTGGATGCTCACCATCTGGAGATCAGAACTCAGCTTCAAGGAAGGGCTTGGATTCCTCAGCTTTTTCTCATGGTTCAGACAGGCCCAAATCAAAGAGGAGTGGTGTCACAAGTGTGGGAGATCTGGAAATGAACTGTGGAGTCCAGAAGGAGCTAGCCAAGAGCTGTCAGAAACTAGGGAAAGCCTGCTTGGACTGTCTCCAAAGAGACTTGAGATTAAGAGGAGCAAAGCCGTCTCAGCACATTGCTGGAATGAACTTGAGGCATGGCAGTATGCCCAGGTTAGAGATGGCATCAGGACTCTTACAATCCATCTGCAATAAATTGAATGTTCACTCTAATGCAAGAACATGATGTGCTCTTCTCCAGAAGGAATCTTTGTCCTTCACCCAGAGATCTGAATTACGCAGTGGACGCTGTAAAATGCCCTCCCTGTGTGCCCAGGCAAGGGTTTCCCACATGGCAGCACAGGCTAACGTCATGAGCCTTGGGGGCTGGTCCTATTTGTCTCTCTTCTGCAAGAGAGACATTGCTAGATAAAGGCAGGTGTTTTAACCTGTCTTATTTCTTTTAAAACTGAAAAAAAAGTAGCCTCTTGGTTGGTGATTTTTGCAGCCAACATGTTTTCTGTACTTCTGCCTCTGTTTTTAGCCTGCAAGAACAAGGTTTGGTTTAGTCCGTTACCAAGGGCAAGAAAGGAAAAAATACTTCTCTGCCTCCTCATGTCAGTTGTCCAGGCCCTTGTCTTTTTGAAGGACAGCTGTTGCCTGCTACAGCTCCGCTGGCAGTCTCGCGTGCTTTAGATGAGAGTGCAGACTCCTGTGCAAGCCAGCAAGTGACATTATGGCCATTGATTATATTGAAAATCATCCATCTATGTCCTTGTGTTGGTAAAGTCAAGAAAGAAGCAGCTTATTTTGAAATCCTATTTTATTTTGTCTGTGTAAACATTTGAACAGTCCAAAGAGCAAGTGATTTTAGAAAATGATCATCTGCTATATGCCAGCTTCAAATAAATCCCCAACAGCATCATGTAAGTCTAATACTGATAAAAGCATGAAATCATTTTTCTTAAATTGTTTTAAAACAAGTTACTGCATTTTATTTTAACCTCTAGGTAACATGAAATTTCAATCTTACTACAGTGCTTTGACGCTAATACTTGGCTCTTTGACATCACTTAGTACCTCACTAAGCCCCACGTATCAGTTTTTGAAAAGGTTTGCTTTTAAACCTCCGAAGGACAATATGTCTCAACTAACATTTAATGACTTTGAAATATCCCCAGAGAGAAAACACTTGTCCTGCTGGATCCGGTAACTGCACTGCTTCCTGTGGGACTTTAAAAACTGGCTCCTTACGCTGCGTGTGGTGGGAGAGGCGGGAGAGTTCTCCATGGTGTAAATATAACTTGTTCTGCCTCTTCCCTTTTGCTTTTGCTCGCTGGGGAGCTGCAGCTTTTGTTACCCAAGTACTGTGAGGGCATTTGGGGTTGTTCTGAGACTCAGCCAGGAGAGCCGAGTTGATAATTAGCCTGAGGGACTAATGCTAATGCCCAACCTTTCCGAGAAGCCAGATGGGGGGAGACAGAGCCAGTGGAAGGAATATTTAAGTAGAGTCTTCAAAAGCTTGCAAAGGAGAGCACGCGGTGGGACGAGGACGACGAGGAGGAGGAGGAGGAGCGGCTGCTCCGGGGTAGGCGCAGGCTTGCGCTGGCTGTGGGCAGTGCTTGTGCCCTCTCTTGCCTTGCAGGCGAAGCTCCTGGGAAGGCTGTGCGTTCTTTAGAGAGAGGGGAAATTAGGGTATGTTGGCACATATATTATGTAACTCAGCAGAGGGGGTGGGGGTGAAGGAAGAAAAAAGGCTGTTTGGGGAAGGTACCTCTGTCCTCTGCTCCCCACGCAGAGGTGTGATCCTTCCGGGCTCCAGCTTACGCAAAGCAGGGATGAGTTGGGCAAAGCCAAACCCCTTGTACTGACACTTCTAGTTGTTTTACCTACCCATCCCTATCTCCCAAGTTCTAGGCCCCTCTTCCTCTATTCCCATCTTCACTCTCCCCTAACCTCTATTCCTGTAAGGAATTTTCACATATCGTTTTTGCACTTATACCAAATTACTGGCAATCTTTGGTTTACGTTTCTCAAAGGGCTGAAAACCATTTGATGACAGCACATGGCACAGAATATGCTGAGCATGCACAGTTGTTCTGGTGGCCCAAGGGCCCTCGTTCCTGGTCGGGAGGGAGCCGTTACACACGCGCGGTGCATCCGCAAGCTGGCGCGGCCCTGGCCCAGACAGGTATCCATGGATGCACACTTGTCCTCCCTTCCACCCCCCCTCAAAAAGGCGTCTTTGCAGCAACTAATCACTGCCAACAAAATTTGCTGGCCCAGGTGAAAATTAGTCTATTCACAAAACTAGATCAACCTTTTTTCTTTTGGCAAGACTAGGATTTGACCTGGGAATATCTGAATTTGGCTCAGGTTCAATACCTGGGTTACAGTCAAATGGGCTACCTAGAAAGAAACTCTCTTTTTTGTCTTTTTTTCCACAGCAACACATGCCCAGAGACATCTTCACTCATAAGTAATTTATCTTCATTATATGTTGCCAATTTCCAGATGATCTGAGTCAGTATTTAGATGTAAAAATGCCCAGAAGATTCATAGTGGGGTGAAATACTTTTGGGGGGCAGGGGGAGTTTGTTTTTTTCTATGTAAACTCCACTCCTAGGAAAATACAAGCACTTCAAACTAGAACTTTTTTTCTGTATTGAGCAGAACGTTTTTCAGATGTAGGCAAGAACTGTTCTTCTTTTCAGAGAGAGAAACAGAGGCACAGTCAGCGCAAGCAGTGTCAGCTCAAGTGACCTAGTAAGAGGTTTATTATTAATTTGTATAATTTATATATATAATTATATAAATAATAATACAATTACTATTACACAGAATTTAGCTGACCTGTATATCAGTGGAGAAAAAACCTTTGAAATACTTAGTGGTAAAAGAGCAAACGGTGTTTAAATAGCATGTTCAACAGCACTCACTTTAAATTTCACTTTCTGAATGGTATATTGAAATCACTGGCTTGGAATTTAATTCACTTAATTTTACATGCTAAAATGCTTGTCTTACATCTAATGCTGGGAATATCTTTGCTTCTGAGACCATAGCTGCTGCTTCTCCAACAGTTTTTATTGGCTGATGTTCAAATTTTATTTCTTCAGTTAAATTTTCTGGTTAAATATTGTGTATAGGCACACCTCATTTGATCAGTTATAGCCGTAGAATTTAGCCGATTTATACCTAAATAGCCCGCCTCTATCAGAGAAGAGACGGAATCCATTGAATTCATAAAAATTCCTTGGGTCAGTAGCTTTTGTCTGAGTGGTGCTAAGGGGAACCGATCCTGTTATGAAAGTTCAGAGCCCTACAAGTGTTGCCCTTTTCAGTATGATATGCATTTTAAGGTGAATGGAATCTCTTTTTTCATGGATAGATGATGGAAATTATTGATGTGTCTCTGTAATGTGCTATTCTCTTGGCAGACAGCCTAGTCTTAGAGGAGCACTGAGAGCTCTCGTACGTTGTGTGTTCCTTGCAAGTGTGCTCAAATTGCATACAAACAGACCAATTCCTGCCGTGCAAGATGCACATAATGACATTGATTTCAGACGGAGATGCTCCTAACCTGCCAGGAGAGAACTGGGTCCAAATCCTTTAAACCCATGGTAGGGTTAGGTAAGTCTCAGTCCAAAGAGGTGTATTTCCTCTGCACTTGCTGTCTTCGAAGGCTGTCTGCTTTCTGTTAGAAGATGCATTTTATTGTTAGTACGCTACAGGTTTCTGTGCATATTCCTTAAACACAAAATTGTTCTCATATCTGTGTCAAATGATGCATCTCTGCTACTAAAGTTGCACCCGTTTCAAGGAGTTAGCACTCAGCAACCACCGTACTTCCACAGGGTGTTGTATTCACTGAGTACAGTGGTCTCCAAGCAAGCAAGTGCTTCAGACTTCTCTCTGTCTGTCTTTTTTGACAGGGGGTACAAAGTTATGTCATGTGTTAGTGGCATGCCAACAGCTAGTTTTATGTAGATGTGGCCCTTGAATATACTCTTGATGAGCAAGAGTATTTCAAAACAAACCTGTTAAGAACAAAAACTACACGTAGAAATGTAGTTCCAGACATCCTTACTAGTACTCAGGGCATCAAAAGATACTCACACAGCCCACGTGCAGCGCATACAGGAAGCGTGGAACCCCGTCGCTTGTTCTGCTGCATAATTTCCCTTCTTTAGATCTGCTGCTAACTAGATCTAAACTGAAACACCATTAAATTTAACTGAAAACTCGAACAAATACAGTAACTAGCTTAACCATTCAGGCTGCTTTAAATGCAAGCTTATCACGGTCTAGTGACAACTGAGTGGAATCTGCAACCTTTCCCAATCTGCTGTTTTGTAAATCTCCTATAGGTAAGTCCTTTTTGGAGTGAGGTGGTTCAGTCCTGGTCATTAATGGGATGAGTTTGCAAGTTGCCTTCATTGTGTATGAGTGTGCGTGTTCTGCTCTCTTAGCTTGTATCTCTGTTGTGGTGTAGGATATTTTGGGAAGATGTGATTTTCATGTTACTTTTGCCTTAGTTTGTGACCAGAGTATGAAGAAGACAATTACTCAGGCTTGACTATTTCAGCTCAGCCTAGCCATAGTTTCACTATGTTATCATATTATATTTTGGATTGTTTTTCTTCATTCATTTACAAATAATATTTTAGCTGTAATATTTTACTTAGATGGTCTCTTTTTTGCTTCCCATTTCCCCAACCAACCCTTCTCCTCCCATAGCTGTCAACTGACCAGGGCTTGCTCTGTCCCTTGCGGTTGCGGAGGGGTGCAACATATGGCTCTGCTGTGAAACTGTCTGGATTGTGTCTTTTCTTTTCAGTGCAAGTGCTTTGTTACATACTGTCTCTATATTCATTTAACTCACTGTCCAGGGGAAAGCTGGCTAGAAGCCTCAGGATGAAAGGCATTAATTTGAGCAAACCACAGGAATTTGCAGTTCTTGAGCTGACACTCACCGTGTGTTGGAAGTGCCGTTTGAACTCCACGGCACAGCTTTGGATGTGATGCCTCCTGGAAGACTTGTGACACAGTCCGCTATAAATCACAGGCTCGTAATTTCCTCGACCAAAAGCTGTCCATTTTTACTCTGGCCAGTGCCACGTGTGAGTTGTTCAGATGGTATGACTGGCACTTTTACCTGGGAATCTTTATACTTCTAACAGATTCCCTACATTATTCTCCATTTCTTCTGTGTCATTAATCATACTGCTCTTCTATTTAATTTGATCAGTCCAGAGTGCATTTGGAAATCCCTGCCAATGCTTTCTTTCTCTCCATTTTGACGAAGCATGATTTGTGTAACCTTCAAGAGTATTCCTGACATTACTGAAAGCTCATTTTTATGGTCAGAATTAATGAATGGGGAAATGCTGAAGCTTTATTTTTCCTCCATTACTAATGGTTACTGTTGCCACTTGTGACAATACCTCCCTTGCCGTTTCCATCTTCAGATTTTCCCGTGGGTGCACATAATTGAATTTATGACACGTGCAGGTCTGCTGTTTGTTCATATTAGACTGCATGATGGAGATGGAGCACATGCTCCTGAGACAGGTCCTTACTGTTACTGGGTAGAATCAGGTCTGCTGCTCAGGAATCACTTCTTATTTCTGCATTCTGCTTCCCTGATGCTTCTTTTCCCAAGTCCTTTTCTATGTATTTTCTGGCATTTTTTTTCTGCTTTTAAGCTACAACCATGGTCATAAAATATGGAATGTTTGCATACCAAGCCAGGCACACTTCTTTCAACTTAAGGAGACACCTTTCTTCATTTTCTGTAGCTATGGTAGTCCTTGATGGAGTCACTGCATGCTCATACTACATCCAACAAAGTTGAAGTGTTTTCATATCCTTCCTCTGAGGATCAGGTTTCATGATATACTGCAGTCTGCATGCTGAAAAGCTGAAGCTCCTAAAAGTAATATTAGCAAAGTGTGTTACCTTTTCTTAAGGGCTCTCTTCAGACTGCATTTTATCCCTTACTTGTATGGCTACCACCATTTACACACTTTTACATCATTTTAACTTGGAAATCATATGAATGTTCTGGGTACAAGCTCTTGGAAACCAATGGAAGAAAATGAAATGCTAGAGCATACTTGATTTGAGTTCAGGTAAGGACTTAAAAAAATAACTTTTAAATGCTATGCTTCGTCTCAATGTCTCTAATACAGTGTAGTTTGAGAATCACGCATGGATTTGGTAACATGGGAACCACAAATAGTGCGTGCCAAGCTAAATTCCTTTACAGCTGATTCCTCCACTTGGCATCATGATAAAATTGACGGTCTCTTTATAGCTTGATCTTACTATCAGTATTCCATTTGGCTTCCTTAAATTTACTAAAAATTGAAACTGATCTTGTCTTTTTAATGTAACTTGTATCCCTGGCATCAAAATTGTGCTGCTGTAGGTTCAGGGTTTAACCACTCAGGCAGAAAGGAAACAACTTCCATTTCAAGATCTTTGCTGTGATGACAGAAAACAACATAATAACGATTGATTTATGTTGGAAGTACGGGGCCAAAGATGTGTGAATGAGTTTAAGACTAGCATCAATCCACCATAAGCTCTAAAATCACACTGCTAAATACAACTGCTGTTACAGGGATGTAACTTTTTCTCACTACCACCAGCTCCCTGCTCCTATCATGGCAATAACAGGAAATGAATGGCTATTGATTTTTATTTCTAAACTACTTTACAACTTTTACCTACAAACAACCCTGACATTTTTAAACCTCTTTTACAGATGGGGAAAACCAGATGATAAACAGATAAACAGTTTGCATAGGGCCACAGCATGGTACAGATTCGCAGGAAGTGTTGAAGTACTCTGTGTCCCAGAAAAACCTGTCGCTGGTGACTGGGGCACTCTTCTGCATAGGAGGGAATGGTGATTTAAACGCCACAGCTTGAGCGGAATATAGGACTCAAGTCTCCTGCTTCCTGCACAAATAATGTAACTACTGGTCTCTGTAATAAAAAGGAGGGAAAATAACTCCTCCTCAAACTATGCTTAAAAGAAAGAAGTGACTCCTGCTCTGTTCCTAAAATAATTATTTGAGCTCCATGGCCCCAGACCTTCTCCTGGACTGATGGAGGAACCTCCTTTCAGCCTCCACCCCCATCAAATCAAGCCTCTCCTCAGCATCCTCCAGCAGTGATTTCTGGTCACTCACCACAGTGCACCATTTGCTTGGATTTGCATGCTGAGAAGGTCCCTAATTTCATCTCTGCATTATGTTTGAAGCTTTGGAGCCCAGGAGCTGGGTGCCAGCATGTGCAGCGCTTGTGAACTCCCCTAGATCTAAGCCTTGATCCGTTTCATCTGCATCTGTAGCCTGCCTTGCTTTGAAGAACTGCTGGGAGTAAACTAATTGAATGCTATGAGCTCCACAGATAGCTTTTGTGGTAATCCAGAGTGGGGACCTGATAGTGAATCAGGTTATTAGCGCTACTGTATTATCTGCTACTAAGAAGGTCAATCTGGATCATTCATTGAAAATAAACTACCCTTTAAAAGCAGCCTTACTTGGCAGGAGGAGGGGAGAAGACTAATTTTTGCAGGCTTTCTGTATTACTCTGGGCTTTGTCTGCAAGCTGATAGAATATTGAAACGGAGTTCTGGATTTCATTTTGACAATTCATAGCCTTTTTTATTCTAAAATAAGTTGTAGGTGATTAGATAGACTCAATGCCTTGGAAGGGAGACAAATGGCAGGATGTTAATGCTGTCAACTCCTTTTAAACGTTGATTTCTCAGAAAGGGGAAAAGGAGGCAAGTCCGTACAACTCAGGCCCTTTAAATGCTGAAACAGTATTCATTCAGCTATGCATCTTGAGAGGTACTAGAAGTACTCTTGAGGGATGTACAGTTTTATCTGAAGGCCAAATACAAACAAGCGAACAAGCCAGGCAAAGACTGTGGCAGATTTTTTGTCTACTTTCATTTTTTTCTCCCTGGTATAAATCAGTGTTCCTTGACAGATTTTTGCCTTTCAGTGTTGTCCTCTTTCTGCAACATCATTTCCCCAGTCACTTTTGTACGTGCATCAGCTTACTGAGGCTTTGATTCAGCCCAAACTGCCAGGTGTCGAGAGCAAGGCCATGGCTGCTGCGTTCTTCCGTGGAGTGGCTGAGGCGTGTGGACAGAGTCCTTCACTTGCCTGTAAGAAAGGTGACAAAACCATCAGCAGATGGCAAAGTGGTAAGTCGGTGCACTCAGCAGCTATATTAAAGTGAAAATGTTTGAATGAAAGCAAAGCTCTTTTAAAGAGGTAGTGCGAGGGGGTTGGTTTGGGTTTTGGTTTTGTCATTGGCTGAAAAGATGTCACAAATTAGGTCAGTGAAATAACACTCAAATTACACCACGCACAACTGCTGGGAAGCTCTATTGCCACCACACAGCATTTGCTGGTTAAGACTATGTCCTACTAGCTTTCCTGGCAGTGGTACAGGTAACCTCAGTTTGGAGAATCAATCTCATGTATGGGATTTGGAGGGGATGCTCTGAGGATTTTTTTCAAGTTGGAGAAAGCCGTGTATCCTTTCCTCTACAGCTTCCAGTAGCATGCTGGAGCGCAGCAAGGCTACACGCACGTGAACAGCAGTGCCTCGTTTTCTCATGTATGGGGAAATGACACAAATGCCTTGTTCTGCAAACTGCAGTTAACGCTCCTAGTATAAAAGTTAAGTAAAACCGCAGTTAATAAGAATCTCATGTACCTACTATGTGTTAAGAGGCATATTCTCCATTCATTTCATGTGTGATTGCTCCTCTTTGACATTAATTGGAATTCTACATAAGGCTGAAGAGAGACCGTAAGTGGTAATGTAAATTGAAACACATCTCATAGCTTTTAAAGAAAGTCATTCAAGCAATGCTGTTGTAGCATCCAAGTATCCTATGCAATATGACTAAAGGAGCCTCTGAGCTATTATAATTATGTAGTAGGATAGTATAATCTACTGTTCATGCAGTAAGGTATTAAATACATATTAATAGCTAAAAATTTGATGTAGAAAATACTTGAAACTGGCCATATGAGATAAACTGAGCTCCGTTACAGACTCATAGCCCACCGCAGCGAACAGAGAAGGGAAAGTTTCAAAGCAGTTCAGAACACCTGTGAAGAACGACTGGAAAATTGATAGGAGAGATGTGTTAGTTCCTGATTTATACATCATAGTGAGCTGAACTGGAGACAAATTATGAGCACAACAAGGTCTGACTGCTTCCTTACGCAGCCAGAGAAGAAATCCCTCTTTCTGTTGACAGACAGCTCGGTGCCCTGTCGCTGCAGTTCAGCTGGGACGTGCCGGGTGTCTCCGGCCATCGCGGTTGCTGTACTCGGCACCGCCGCACCCCAGAGCCCCCTCGTACCTGCGTGCCAGCCCCGGGCTCCCTCTCCCCATGTCCGGGGACACTCGTCTGCATGGCTGGGGCACAGACCAAAGCCTCCCTGGAGGTAAGGCTTTCCAAGGGGACCATTTATGCAGTAACTGTGTTCTACTGTTCCCACCTGACTCCTCCTTTTAGGATAGTACCTGCAATTTTTTTGTCTTTTAAGCATTTTTCCTAATTGGGATCAGTGTCCTGATTTCATTAATGATACAGCAACACTAAATGTAGTATCAGCACAGGAGAGAAAAATGGCATAGGGTAAGAAGAGAGCAGGGGCTGCTTAAATTGGCCTTAATTTTGACAGAAATACTCACTAATCTCAGCTTCCCTCATGCTTTCCTCCTGGAAAAGACCGCTTGAGAGCTCACTTCTTTTATAGAGCCTCAAGTGCTGGCTCTCCTTCCTCTTGAAGGGAGTTAGGGCAGTGGAAAAACAGATGTGCACACCCTCACAAGGAGAAATACAGTAACTGTTGCTTTTGTCATATCCTTTTTTCTACTCTGTTTTAGTTCTCCAAGTGATTCTTCATCCTATTTCTACCTGATGAAATGCACTTGTAGAAACTGAACTCCAGATTCTTATGCATACACATACAGAGTTCAAGATTTGCTGAGATAAAAGTTTTGTTTCCATTTTAAATTGAGTTGATTGTCAATTAGCTTGATCTAATTAACATGATAGTGAATGCAAATCTACACTGTCCTGAAATATTTATTCCAAGGCACAAATATTTGTTTCTCATCTTTGCTCATTCTAAGGTAAGTCAGGATGGGGCACACACATTTGTGTCTTGAAATAAATGATTGCAAAGGGTGTAGGTTTGCATTTGCCATCATGTGTTAACCATCTCACATTAAATGGCAACCAATCAATTCAGTTTCAAAGAGATCCAAAAGCTCTGGCCTAGGCAAGATTTTCACTGAAGGCTGAGAGAAGTATATCTGAATGTTTCTGCATGTTGCAAAGCATCAGTCAATTGTAAGTATGAGAAGTTGGGAGGAAAGGAAGGAGAGAGTGGGGTTGTGCTATACCTGATTAATGTTGCTCTTGGAAATGTTCATAGCAGTCAGCTGAGAATTTATTTTGACTATTGCAAGATTTATTTTATCATAGAAAAATGAAATATTGAGTATTACCAAACTTTATTTTAAAAAAGAAAATGTATTTCTGGAATTAGAAAATAGGATGGCTTGAGGACTCTGCAGTATGGTCTCTGAGCTCTGGTTGTTATCAGATTGTTGCAGGAAGGCTGTGCTGAATTGGTGTATATTCTGTAAATCCAGGACAATGGTACTATTACATCTTGTATTTGCTATCCTTGTGGATATGACCTGGGAATTGGAAGCAGAAGAAGCTTTTCTTTTCAGGAAAGAGAAACTGATAAAACCATGAAAAAGAGAACAAATGCTTGCTTCTTTGTTTGTTTTTTAATGCAAAATATATTTGATAGGCTGCTATTCTTTCTAAAATGTGGTGAGGAGAAAGGAAATGAAGGGATACTGTCACAGCAGAAAAATCAAGTTTGGCTATAAGACTGCTGATCTGAAGATCAAAGGAAATAACTTGAGGGCAAGTAGAGAGCCTGCCTGCTGGAAAAGCCAGGTATGGGGAGAGAAGCGTCCTGTGCTGTTTAGAGGACTCTGAAGAACAGTGAAAAGTAAGGAGAAAATAGGGGTGTGGGCGGAGGGGAAAGCAAACACTTCCCTGTTTTTGTCTGTGCTCTGATGAGACCAAGGATGATTCTGCTGTACACTTTTCTCCCACTTTGAATTCTCCCATCCCTGTTCTGCCCCCAAAATGGCATTTCATTCGCACCCTGAAGTTTTCCCCTCAGTTGTGCTTCAAAAGTTGTGTGTGTCATGTCACTTCATAAACTAGATCAGTGATTTGATCCAATTCACTGCACTAACTCCACAGAAACCTGTAAGTTTTTCTTACTGCTGAGAAAAAGCACGGAAACCTTTGCAAAGGGCAATGTGTGCATCCTAGGTGTTAAGGTATAAACCCATGCGGTGTAAGTGTTGGTGTTGTGGGAAAGGCAGAGTTTAAGCCCTGGAATATTGCCTGAAGAGCGCTGGAGCGGGGCATCTCGCTGGGCGCCTGCCGGAGCCCCAGGAGCCAGCCCAGGCACAGCAGCCTGGGTGCACGAGCGCGGGAGTGAGGGATGATTACAGCATAAGCAACCTTTCCTCCCAAAATACGCATTGTGGACACTCTTGCAATGAAATCAGCCAGGCTCATGGAAAACAATTCCCAGAGTCGCTGATTTTTATCTTAAAAGGTCTGGGTTGGTACAAATACCTTGTCTGAATTTTATTATGCTGACTGGGTTTGGGATGCAAATTCTGTATCTTACTCCAACGTGGTAATTTATACAGTATTTAAGAGATTGTATCCTAGTGAATAATACTCCTAGTGAAGGATGAACTTGTACACAAAGTACTCGAAGCTGCAGTGAGACAAAATGTATACTTTTGAATACTTTCTAAGGCTCAGACCCTTACTTTGTGCTTCCTGCAGCAATATTCTATTCTGATCACTACTGCTACTTCTTTTAGCTATCTCCTCTGCATTTTAAACCTAATGGTAGTTGTTCCTTTTTTAGCTGATATAAAAAATCAAGCAAGTACTAGAGTACTTCCCAGGAATTTTTCTGAGTTTGTTTGTAGCTGTTTGGGAGTGCAGAGGAACTCTACTTTGACAGGCTCTCCAGGTGACACTTAGCCATACCTGAATTCAGCTCAGTAGATCATATTCTTGCAATATGATTTAGTAAGGACTCTCGGGGGGTATACATGGTCTGAGTGTGCATATTTGTCTTCTTTCATTGCTATTTGTATAGTGCCTTTTAAATTTTTGCCAGGATGGCAGTGTTTGCATTTGGCCTACTTTGGCTATTATTAGATTCTTTCTCTGCTCCATAATTGACTCTTTTCTGAGATGCCGTGTAAGAAGCCTGAAGTCTTCTACATGTGCTATTTAAATATTTGATTTCTTCCGTTAGTTTGTCTTTCTGCCCTATTTCCCTCTGTAGGAACTCTCAGTGATAACTTGGGATAGTGATAACCCATACTGTGGGTTATCATGGTGTGTATTCTTATTTAAACAGCTGTGTAGATGACCTTACATAAGGGTCAAAGCTGGTGAGGCAAAGGATGTTGCTAGTGAAATTTCAAAGGGATATCTGGCTAGTTAGCAAAATTATATTTTCCTGTGACAAAGCAATTTAGGATAAGTAGTGTAGCCAAGAATCAGAGTGGAATATTTTTTCCCCAAGTGATTAAGCAGAAATTCTTCACACTGTATAAACACTTCTCCGAGTCCGTTCAGGCATCTAATCGTCTGACTGGAGCACTGCCAGGAGCAAACGGAGCAAACTTGTGCACGTGTCGTCTGGAAGCAGTGAGAAAACTGCAGCTAGAATGTGTAGTGTTGAAAATGCCTAATTTGGTTACTTCTTTTTAATACAGATTATTAGAACCTCTCAATTTTTTTAAACAAACTCACAGGACAGCATTCAACAACAAACGAGGTAAAAGCATAACTTCCCAGCATGCACTCTAGCAAGCAATGTATGGAAAACATCTGCGTAGCATGCCTACATGTTGGTTAGGATATGAAAAGACAAAAATATGCCAGCCAATACTGGACTCCTCTTGCCTCCATTGGACAAAAATTGGAAATACATGTCATGTTCACAGGTGAACTGAAACGCACCAAAATGCAGTGTAGCAAGCTGGTGTCAGATGCTTTTGAGAGGCCAAACTTTCATTTTGGGATAGGTGGGTTTGTTTTGTTTCTTTGATTGCCTATTAAAAGTCTTTGAGAACAAGAGCAGAACACACACTGACAGTCCTGCAGGAATTGTCGAAGACAGGAATTGTCTTACTCATCTGAAAAGCTGGAGCTAACACAGACCAGTGCAAACATCTGAGATACTTAGACAAACTTAGCAGAGGCCTCCTGCTCAGAAATGGTACAGGTGCATAAGGGCATAAATTTAAACTCGGCCACCAGGATTAAAGCCTGCTTCAGTTCAGATGCTATTTGCATTAAAATGTTGTCGTGCCTAGCTAATAAATCCTACTTCCTAGGATCTTTCCAATGAGGGGTAGCAGTTAAGCTTATTCTGTCCTTTAGGACTTCAGTACACTGAACGCTTCAGAACACAGCAATCCGAGGTCACTGTGTTCCCAACAACTATCCTCAGCAATAGAAATAATTTGCTCTGCAAATTATTGCTCTGCAGTTCAAGTTTTGATTTAAACATTTTTCTATGGAAGAATTGTTTGTCCTAGGAAATGGTAATCTAGGACAACTGCAATACATCCAGGAGGAAAAAGGTGATGTATACGTGAATTACCTTTTGCAGAAGTCCTAATAAGATTAACGGATCTTTAGCAAAAATCCTAATTTTCTAAGGGAAGCAATGAAAATTTAGAAAAGGGGGGGGGGGGAGGAGAAGTCCTTAGGAAAGGGATCAGAATGCAGGGATATGTATGGTCTTTCAAAGACCAAGCCTGCTCTCACCACATCAATTAGCTCTATGTCCACAACTGTAGTGAGAAGTCAGCTGGTTCCAGAATAATTGAAGCTGACAGCCAGTACAGAATTGAAGCACATCTGCTTCATTCAAGGAGAAGAGCTGTTCAGGAAACTAATATTACTGTGCACTGTATTTTAGGAATTAACTAGCTGTGGTGGAGAAAACATAGATATAGGAAGACAGTTGCAAAGCAGAGAGGTTGTATGCTAAAAGGAAACAGGCTTGCTGGAACAAGTAGTCTTTATAGTTGCTATTCATTCTTAATGGCTTGATTTGCATCATCTGACTGTTTGAGTTACTTTGCCCACTGGTTGTGTTCCTTGCAAATGTAGGAAAACAGAATTCAGTTCTTCAAGGCACTGAGAACTGTGGCTAAGTAAAAGATTTTCTTCCATACTTAAAGTGAAATATGTGCGTAAATACTCTGCTGAACTGGATCCAGAACATTCAACATCTCATGGGACTGAATGCCTGACAAATACTGCCTTTGCTATATGTATCTGAAGGTTAATTCTAGCAAGTTAACATGCAAGAACCTTACTGCTGTCCAAATTCTTGGAATGACCAAGAGGACCATGATAAAAAGTGAAGTGTATTCATGTAGAGTAAAACTAAAGCCATGCTTCCTTTCCCTTGATATTTACAATTGCATAGATTGTATGAATTATGGCAGATTATGTTGCATAGCTTTATGATATACCAAACTTGAGGGACTGAGTCAAAGTTCAGTTTATTTAATTTTCAGATGTCTTATCTCAGCTATGTCAAGTGGTTATAGTCACCAATTTATGCACATTAGAGTTTTACATATTTGAAAATGGATCACACAGGTTTTCTGAAGAAATAAAAATTCAGAGGATGTTAAGTTCAATAGGGCTTCTGAATTATATGGGGAGGAAGAAAACAAATATGAAGAATCAAAAGCGGGCTGTAAGCTTGTTTACCTAGCTACTCATGTATTTGTTTTAACATCTGAAAATGCTGCTTGTAACTTATGCTTCATGCCTTCAGCTACACCTCTAGCATATAAACAAAAACTAGGGAGAAAGAGAAGAAAAATTAATATTGTAGCTCTGGGAAACAGATCAAATGGTGTTTAGAATGGTAGCATCTTTCATATGTTAGGAACTTCGAAGTTTCCTTTGCTCTGCCACACTAACTAAAAGGCTGGTCTTGTTGGGCTCCGATACCCGCTGGTGGCTCGGGGCCTGTGCTGATGTAACAGAGCAGAATTTGGACCATTATATTTTGCTCTAGTGCTCTAGGACTCTGTAAGACAGTTTTCCCTAATGTGATGTGAAAGATGTTTTATTAAACATCTTTTCTCATAAGAGATGAAAGATGCAGTGGGTAATGAAGTAGCTGCTGCACCAAAGCAGATCTGAAAATCCTTGCTGTAGGCCCAAAAGGCCCTAAAGTGTTCATTGCATAGTCGCCAAGAATGATATTAGATTGCTTGACTTTGAGTTCTCATCCCTGAATTTAAGCCTTCCAGAAAGTGATTAAGAAAAAGCTTAACCTGAGGTCTTTCAGAGGGAATTTGGAGCACCTGTTTCCACCTGTCGGGAAGAGTGTCTCAGGGACACTCGCTGACTAGATTTCTTGGCAAAAAGTAGACAACTAATGGGCGTAATGCTCCTTTTCTTCTAAGGGTTCAAGCAGAGCTGTAAATTTCCCCAAATAGAGCTTCTCAGGGTTAAGGAAGAATAGTTACTTCAGATGTGGTATACAGTCCCTGGAATTTCCTATGTGTTACTGCCCTGTGATTTTTAACTAAATAAGGTACTGTGTTTTGATTCATTCATGTGCAAGCATCACATCACTGGATATTAGGTACCTGGACAAAGTCCATGACTAACCTGCCTATGCTGCTTTTGCTCTTTGTTGTATATCTGCTAGAAACAGAAAGTGGACATTATAGCACCTTCTCCTACTATAGTTTAGCAGAAGGTGTCTGCCTAGCTACCTGGTTACTGGGAGGATAATACAATGCTAAATGCTTTGTAGAAACAATTCAGATGCCTGAGACACAGGGGACTCGATGGCATTTTAGATGTCTGGGGTACCCTGCCTCTCCTCTGTCTGCTGGGTCTCTCCTGTGCCCTGTGTCACATTGCCAGTTCTGCATGGATGTCTCCAATACCTCGGGTTGTCTAAAATGTCACTAGACAAATACACTTGAGCACCTGAATCTAACTTTCTCCATTTAGAATATAGACTTCATTTTAACAGCACAAATTGATGTGAGACACTGTCACCAAGAAGTCCCATTCTTAAAAGAAGCAACTTCCCAGCAATTGTGAAGTCTTAAGGAAACCTATGAGTAAATCTTCAAAACAGTTTTTTTGCAATCCAGAATAGAAAAAGTGAATCCTTAGCAGTAATGTTGTTACAAAACAGTAAAACTTCCAAAACAAAACTTCTTTCATTAAAAAAAAATCAATTAAAAAGTATTTATTTGGAGGCCAAGACAATTTTGGTACCATCATGATGTGATGTATTACATATCAGAGAATTTTTATATCATTGCATTAAAATTCAGCTGGAGGCTATGGAACTGTTGCAGCTTGCACCAAATTAATTTTTGGGTTATAATGAACTATCTCCACTTGGAATATTTGACAGTTTATAAAACTATTGCATCCATGACTTCAAAAACAAATGAAAACGTTTATACAAAGTACCTGGAACTGCAAAGTGGTAGTATTCAGGTTTAGTTGAAACGATAGAAGCTGAATTTAAATATCCATAACGATAAGTTTACAAAACTTTATAAAGCTGGTATTTACATCAGAAGAAAAAGTAGCACATAGCATCCATATTTACATGTGTAACATCCACTTACAGCTGTTTCAGTAGCAGAAAACAAACTCTGACACCGACACCATCTAACTGAAAACCAAAATTTTGAAGAGCTATAAAGACATAACATTGGTTTTCTTCAGTAGGAAAGAGCCAGGACAACTTTACAGCTTGTAGTATACTTTACAATCGATGGACTTCAGCTGTCAATTCTCACATTGACTTTTATCCTCCCCTATGTATAAAATGCAACAAAATTGCAATCCTCTATCAATTGAAGTCCACTCTTTACATAGTGCGCTACTGAGCTTGAAGTTTCTGCAGTACAATAGGCATATTGGCTCTCAGAGTTTGGGTGAAAAACCAAAGCTCATTAGAAGCTTAACTTTGAATATTTTTAAATACTAACATAATGCTAACTGAAGAATATGGATAGACTGGAAACTAAGGTTTCATGAAGAGGCTTTTTTTTTTTCTCAAAAAGAAAAATTTCATAAGCTGAAATCTGTTGAGGAAAAGACTTATCCTTTGAAAATGTTTGTTTAATCAAAAGCAATTTTTCTCTTGGGGAAAAAAGCTTTTAATGGAAAATTTTCAGATACTTCTACCCTACCTACGTGGTGATGCAACAGGCATGCCATTGGTTTAGTGTGTTTGTCATATTGTTCTGTTAACTTCAGCAACACTTGATTCTGTTGCTATAAAATATAAACTGCATTTTGAAAGGTATCTGCAAAGCAAATGTTCTTCCTAAGAAAAGAGCTGAACACCTCCCTCCAAGAAGGGCAAGAAGGAAGATTTGGGGAAGAACAGGCCCTTCAACCTCACCTCAGTCCCTGGGAAGGTGTCATTGCAACTAATCCTGGATACTACTTCCAGAAACGTGAAGGACAGGAAGGTGAGTGGGAGTAGTCAGTATGGATTTATGAAGGGGAAATCATGCTTAACCAAGCTGATAACCTTCTATGTTGAGCTGACTAACTTGGTGGATGAGGGGAGAGCAAGAGATGTTGTTTTTCCTGATTTCAGGAAGGCTTTTAACAGTCTCCCACAATATCCTCGTAGACAAGGTGATGATGCCCAGGCTGGGATGCCAGACTGATCCTAGCCATGCTCCGCAAAGCGAGGTCTGGAGTTTCTTGCAGGTTCTTCAGAATCTACTCTAAAGCAACATCTCTGCTCTGCTTCATGCTACTGACAAGATGAAAAAGTACCAAACTCAAAGCAATAATAAGTTTCCCTTTCATCTTTCAATAAAGAAAGGGACAGTATATCAACAGGATCCCAATAACTACTTTCCCTATGATGTTTATTCTTTTCTTGACTTGAAACTCAAACTTCTATTTCATATCACATGGTACAGTGCTCCTGGACTATCAATTTAAAAACTCGAGTACCTTTAAATACACCTACCAAAAATTTTAAAATCAGCTCTGACATCTTCTGCTCCTTCTGGCATAGATTTTAAAAATGGGTACACAAATATACAGACATATAGTATGTTCCTGTATAAAACAGATGTACTGATGACTTCCTCAAACTAATGTTCCCTCCCTGCATAGGCAAAGGCCTATTATAAATGCTCTAGGCCTGATTCAGAGGGGGGTTTTTTTGTTTTTTTGTTTTTTGTTTTTCCTTCACATGTCTGCTGCTTGTGTCATAGGCCCTGAACCAGGCACAGCATTCAAATGAGTGGTTAGCTTCAAGCACAGGAATAGATGACTGGCATCAAAAGGGTAACCTTGTGTGTAAATATTTTCCACATTATCTACCAACTGCTTAGGAAATAAGTTAGCTTCAAAATATGCTTAGGCCTCCACAGCTTCAGAGCCAAATGTCACATGAATCGGTAAACCCTTATGCTTAGCAGTGAAAAGGCCAAAGTTTCAGATAGCGAAAGCTTCAATTTCAGAACAAAACTGATTGTGATGACTACCTTGTCAAACGTTACTAATAGGATAAATACTGCTGAAGTTATCGCAAGTGTTGGATGCGATTATAGCCGATAAATTCAGGAGATAATGGGTTTTTTGTTCGTTTTTCCCAGTTTAGAGTCCTAGGGTTACTCCCCAACCCCGGTAAATTCTGGAGGATTTTTTCCAAGTTACATTATTTGACTAGGTTCACATGGCCAAAGCTAACCATAAGAGAATTGCTTAAAACTTGTAGTGACTAAGAACCAATTAGAGCCTGGATTTTAGAAGGTAACATGGAGAGAGAGGCTTCTAAGCAAAAAAACATGTAACTTGGGAAGAAAGCAATTAGGAGATGAGGTGTGCAATATTGACACAAGTGAACACAACAAAGAAAGGACCGTGCTCGTACTGGGCAGCGAGTCATCAGTGAAAGTGGATAGAAGTGCTGCTGTCAGCCTGCAGAGAGCAGTGGGAAAAAGCGTACTACGGGCAGCCGGGAAGATCTCTGCCCAGAAGGCCCTGCAACAAGAGGTGACAAAGTCTTAATGGAAATGGACAGACCTGATTCCTGTTCAGGTCATCTGTGTCCTGAGTAATTCCAGTCACTTCCATTTTCATTCACTAAGATTTAGCATCATTTTTCAGCAGTCTGAATTAGCCTTCAGTCGAGCTCTAGCAGCCTTGTAGAGTTTTAGCTATGTCAAGAACTTCCCCCTTCTATTCACTATCACTCAGGAAAAGCTATTTTGACTTCAGTGGGTGAGTCGATGTCTATTTTTTTTCCTAGATAAGCAAGTATATTTTCATCATATTGCATGAATAAAATCTGGTCAATATTATCTTAGAAATATGTATTGATCAGTGATTCTGATAAATGAGAATTAACTGTTTCTTTGGCTTGTCTAACTACTAAACTTAAACTCTATCATAAAAGGAGATCTAATACAATAAGAGTTTATCCAGAAAAATCAGTATGTTGAAGAACGACAGCAAAGAGAACCATATAAGTAGTCTGACTCTTCTATGTACTCAAGTGTTTTTGGAGCCCAGATAGCACATTAAGAAGTGACAGGTTCATGTAGTTTAGCTGGTGATTTATAAAGTTTGCTAGCTGATTTAATAGAGCGCTAGAAAGTGTTGTTGCTAGATCAAGTAAAAAGAATCATAAAATGGTAATGAATGTTATGAAAGTTCATGAATATTTCATTTGGGGTCTTTCTCAGATGCCTGTTAGTTTATCTTGTGATCTGGGAGCATACCGCATATAAATCTGGTGGAGGGTAGAACTGCACAATATTCTGTGAGACGGAGAGCAGAGATGTTTGGTGAGAGCAACGAGTGTTTGAACAAGTGTCTCAAAAGCACTATATCTCGGTTAAGTTCCCTATTAAGCGGTCATGAATTGTGAAGAATATAGAGTACCAAGCAGCAGTCTTTTATTTATTTACTCTCTGCACGTTGAGAAACAACAGGTAGTGTCTTTTCCCTTTCAAGCCCGTCTTCTCTGCTGGTGACTTCTGAGAGCACTGGCTTACCTTGGAGGTAAGCTATTATTTGAAAATGCTGAATGGATTCCCATCTCTTTAGGCATTTCTTACATGTGCTGACCAGAGATCAATGTGGACTAACATTTGTAATATGGTAGATGTGGAACAAAGACTTTAATTTTACCAACTTCAGGATGCTGAAGTTGGTAATGTACTCTGTATGCTACTTTAAAATTTGTGTGAGTATATCTATCCTCTAACTAATTATGCATTCTATTATTACATTTTTAATGAGTCCTGAATATTTCAGGTTGAAATCTTTGTGAGGTCTAATGCCAAATATTAATGCACAAAATAAAAGGATTGTTTTGTCTATATAAGCAGTATTTCACTGTTTTTCATCCATGATAGCAACATGGACTTGCTTTTTCCATAGTACTTCTGTCCACTTCATCCTTTCTCTGATTTCATTTTCTTGGTTTTTCTCTTAAAGACAAAATTTTTTTAGAACCATGGACTTGGAACGCTATGGAGCCTGAAGGCTTGCACGACACTGAAGCAATGAGACAACAGTGTCTTAAGAGTATGTCAGTCAATAACGCCACGTCAGAAGTCCTGGGAATTACTCACCTGGGGAAGCTGAAAACCAGCATGAAGGACTTGGAGGGGCTTACAGAGATGGCATGTGTGGTCTCTGTCAGCAGTTGCATCCGAAACGACATTGAGCCCATCCCACAGTCTGAAGGCTGCGTGAGACCTCCTGAAGGGTTTTGTTTTAGCTAATAAATCCTTATAGTGTTAGCCTGTAGGATACAAGATTCAGCTTTATTTTTATATTTGAGGGCAGGGTGAGTATCTGGGGATCAAAATGCACAATTTCTATTGAATTAGAAAGGAGCTGTTAAGGGCAGATTCTCTGCCACTGTATCGTGGCACAATTTTGTACCACTGACACCATCTGAAAGATGACTTAGGTTCTCTTGTGTGAGAATGGCATTTCAGGAAAACTGCAAGGCCTTGCAGTTTGTCACATTGATTGAACTGCCATTTGTGAAGGGAGTCAGTTCAGTATTAAAATCTCTGTAGCATAAATCACTTAAGACAAACTTTTTTTTAAATCCATGTGGAAAAATAATTTAGATTGCATGGGTGTTCTGAGAAGGCAATGACAAAAATAGTATCAGTATTAGAGCTGGGCAGACAACTCAGAATAAAAAGATTATCCTACAAAATTTATTAAAACTTGAATATGAATTTGCCTCAAAGTGTATGCACCCAGCTTTTTAATTTTCTATTGTTAATATTCTATTTTCTGTGTTTACTACCAGGAATGCTCACTGAATATTTGTACATTTCTATATGCTTTTGGAAGCAAATATATTCATTTTCCAAGTACAGCTTAAAAGGATAAGGCCCCAGTTCACTGAAAAAGTTTCAAGTCCAAAAAATGTGTCTGCTCTTAACGAATGTATTTGTGGGTACTATATGAAGAAAAGTGTGCAACTGCCCTGTGATGTTTATCACCCTTAATTACAACCAGCACACGTAGCTGTGGTACAGTTTTGTATAGGTAAGCACCCAAAAAAATGGCTTGGATTACCACATCCTGCATGGTAACTCACTGAGAAAACAGCATGCACAAATTTTTCAGTGACTTTTGAGATAGCTTGATCTATATTTGCAAGATGGACAAGGAAGCTAGAAAATATTGGTTAAGAATTGTTTCTTCAGTTCTAGTTTGTGCCAAGGTTTGATGCATAAGCTGGAGAGAGAGGTGCGCTATCCGAGTAGATTTGACCTATGTTTACAGTAACTTTTTGGCCAGTGCTTATTACTTAATAATCAGTCTTTATTATTACATTAATTCTAACTGGGATATGTGCAGCATGTAGTGCACTGACCACATAAAATCAGTTTATTTGCTGAATAAATTAAGCCGTTTTCTTCTAATACCTTAGGCTGCAATGTCATTACTCTTAGGCTGCCCTAATATTCTAGTTATACTGACATTATTTCACTTATTACCTTCTTGACATGAAACTGTTTTTCAAATATGGAAATCCTGTTCAAGTATTTCTAGATGACAGAATCCTGCATTAATTTATAATGTATCATAGTAACAAAACAGTACAGCATAAAGGAAACAATTTGTTTTCTAACCTGAGCTAGCCCTCATGGCAAGGGGACAGAAGATGCCAGAAGGAGAAAAATTCAGTCTGCATATGTTTTATACATTCTTATCTGTTTTGCCAGAATACAAGGAATAATCTTGCTGATAATACAGAGGCAGCAAACACAGAACCATTAAATGGACAGTGTGATTTATCCTACTTCACACTGTTTTACAAGCAATATGTATCACTCTTGTGAGCTTTCTTCTGCTTAAAGAATTGTAAGAAATATATCTTACTTTTACTTTTATTGATAAAGCAGACCAAGCTATCTTAATTCATTCTTCATCCAGAGTCTTTTATCACAGCATGGCTGTGATTGGGATTCTGATCACCCTGGATGCCACTCTGAGACTGAGAGGCTCTATCTTCTCATCTATTATTCTTCATGAAGCAAAGCTCTGGTGTGCCATCTGTTTTCTTACTGAATCTTGCATGCAGCTGCAAAGAGCTGGTCACCAGAGATTCAGACTCTGGCAAGCAAGCTCTCCCTCTTGGTTTGCTTAGAGATAGCCAAGCTTTCACTGCTGTTGGCCTGTTTAAGTTTCAAGTGAAAACAGGCTGCTGTTCTCCACTATATTTTAATTTACATATTTCATCAGGGTCATGGGCAGTGGCTTTCTTTTCTAAGCAAAAATTACAAGGGAGAAGACCCTAGAACCCATAAATAAGAAGCATGCTGGAGAGCTTTGGTCGGGCGCAGGTCAGTCTTGTAATTTATAATATAACTTGAATTGACTAAGGCCATTGTATGCTGATGATACTTGCCCATTTTGAAGCAAGGAACAGAGATAGTTTCTGGTGTGAATGCAGTCAGACAAAACACAGTTAGTATAGGGTAGCAGCAACCGACTGAATATACCTGAATATTATCATCACATGATCATTCTTGTTTAAACAGGTCATACCATCTTTCTTGTTTTATTTTTAGAAGAATGTAGGATTTGAAAAGAGTGATGGTTGAGGAAATCCCATGAACATGAGCAAAACAATGATGTCAGCCAGGTCAGCTTTAGCTTTCCTCTTTATGGAAGGGGGAAAAAAGCCTGGAGCCTTGGGTATCAATGCAGGTGCACACTGCTAGCTCTGTCTCTGGTGGCTGAGATGATGCAGGAGAACAAAACAAGGACTTGCTGTAAAAACCTTCTATGTGGTTGGTTATGGGTTGGTTATGCCCACTGTAAACAGCTCTGCTGAGCATTTTACAGCCTGGGTACAAAGGGACCCAGGATCACTTGGATCTTTTGTGTATTTCCTTACTGGCTGCTTTTGGATCCTTAGCTCTGTAATCACAAGTGGCGATCAAAACCTGTTCTTAATTCTGCTCTGAGATACAGAGTAATAATGTAGGCTTACAGGAGTGAGTCAGAGATGTAGGTCTGTCTGAGCTTGCAACATCTGACAGATTTCATACCCACTTGCTCAGGAGTCTTCCTTGACAGCTGAAATCATCCATTTTCCTTGCGGCAGTGGCCCTTGCTTCTGGGATTTGATGTTCTCTAAGGGTTAAACCCTGATCTCCTTGAAGTCAGCAACAAAACACCTAGCTGAACTAAATAAGAAATCAATTCTAAAATGGGATCCTGCGTTCAGCATAGTTGAAAATAAAGCTGATTTTGGCAGGTAGGTCCTCAGCCTTTAATCTTTAGAATACCCAGGGCTGGAAACAAAACTGGCTGGTAACTGCAGGGCTGTCGCCTCTCTGTAACATTAATCGTTACTCATCTAGATAAGAATATCTTTTCACTAATCCCTGTGATGGGATGGGTCTGTGTCCAAGTAGAGATTAAGGTGGAGGCAGTAGCCTTTGCTGGCTAGACACAGGGCTGGGGTTACGTGCTATTAGTGTTTACAGTTTAAGGCCTCCTTTGGGAATTGCCTAAGGTGCAGACAAAAGGGAAGCTGCAGATTGAATTGTTGCGAAGATTGTCTAGGAACGGCGTTGGAAACAACGGAGGAACTGATATTGAAGAAGGGAAGAAATGGAAAGTACCTGGGACCCTAGCAGCTGCTTGACGGCAGCATGGTGGTCTTATAAATCTGTATTAATGGAAAATTATCCTCCTGAGGAACTCAGCAAGGAAATAAGGTGGTAAAGACAAAGGGGAGAGAACTTTGGGGGATTCCCACTGGCCGACTTACTACTTCCTCTCTAGTTGGCACTGGATAGCTTTTTTCTTCCCATTTATAGCATTCTGGATCTGTTTTTTGGAAGGTAACATTAAATATGTGTTGTCATGCATGAATGAAGCAAAAGTCTTTCAAGTTTTTAAGTATCTCCTCCATCATATGAGAGAGACTAGGGGGACCTGAGAGGAAGTCTGTATCAGTCTCTCTGTAAACAGAGTAAATTAAAACTCTCATTCCTAGTTGTGTCACATTTCTAAATAATTTTTTAGAGGTAAAAAGCCACTTTTCATGAATTTTTTTTATTTGTTATTATTACAATTTCACTTGACGTTGTACAGGCTTGAGGGTCGGGGTTCTGAACAGCTCGTGGCTCTGGGAGATGGTCTTCTCCGGGGCGTCCTGCCACCCTCGCCCGAGCACGTGCTGCCTTCCGCCGTGCAACGCGCAGCCCTGCCCAGCCCATGCTCTGCCACCAGGCTTTCCCTGCCGTCCTCGAGCCTTTTTTCTTTAAACTACATGACACTTTTGGAGCTTTGCAACCTAGTATTTTATAATAGTCTGCGCTATTCCCCAAAGAGCAATAAAAAATAGCTTTTGAGGGTTTTCTCTTTTTGATCCATTATTTAGAGCCTGATCTGCGCTAGACTGCAAGCCCCACGTCAGTGCCAGTGGTCCTGGAGTTCTGCAAATTCCCTTCAGGACTAGACTAAAATCATAGATCTTTTTTTAGGAGATGTTTAGATATTGTCATAGTACTCTTTAAACTGCTGCTCTTACCAAGGATTTCATTTTCATAGCAGAGGACTGTCTAAGGAAACAACTCTATTGCTCACCTACTCTCAACTTCCAGATTAAATTTTTACTTGGCAACAAAACTTCCCTTCCCAAGATGATGGTTAGACTGTATTGGTCCTGAGCTCCGCTCGAGCAAACATTTGTGTTTGTACAAAACCTGGCTGTTTTCCCCATAGGCTCAGTAGGACTCTGGGAACAGAGCCACACAGGGTCATCAAGACCTGAAGTCATTAGCTTTGTGCAGATTTTACACCAATGCAGGTTATTAGGCTATGTCAGGAGTAGCAAGGAAGTTTATTTTTTCTTCATTCCTGTAAATGACAGCTTTATGATATGTGCAAACTAACTCAATCTATCCTTTTTTTTCCACTCTCCTCCTCTCTCTCCTTTTACAGCAGGAGTAGAAACATTCTTTTCTTTTAATAAGCCTGGGCCTTTTTTTCACTTCCATTTAATTTGTTTTGCAATAGAAAATGGTTTGCCTGACACGGTAGCCCCATGATGCCACATGGCAGTCTGATACTGTATTATTATTCATTCATAATGCCATAGTTGCACACAGTACTTGACAAAACCAGCCTCTGACAAGGTCTTTAGCCCAAGGAACTTGACTAAGTGGTAGTTATGCTGCATGGTGCAAGCCCCCGAAGTCATGGGTATGCTGCTGGTGGCACCTGTGAGGAGAGATTTTGCAGGCTTTGTCCTCGCATCACCAGGGAATTGTGTTCAGGCTTTAAAAGAGCACAGAGGGCACCTTTGCTGAGTGAGAGAGAGACAATGCATGTGAGCACATAGGCGCGCAAGAAGCAGAATAACTCCCCTTCTTGCTAGGTCTAGGGTGCTTGCATGAGGGTCCAAGAAAGAGCACAGAGGATCCCCTCCCTATTTCAAAGACTACATGTGTGTGTTGCAGCAAGCAGTCCTTGAAATGTAGTTTATCCGGAATGCTGCTCAGAGGAATGCCCTAGGAAGATAAGCTATATTTGACTGTATTATTAGACTATTATAAATTCCCTTGTTTCCCACACAGACCCAAAGACTCTTCAGTTTTTTTCCATTATTTTTGCTGCTGAATAGCTCAAAAGCAGTTCAACAGGAGGGGAAAAGAACCTTCGCCCTCTCCCAAAGTAACTTCAGGCCAACACTGCAGGTGCTCTCCTGGAAGGTAGATGTTGGCAGAGAGGGCACTGAGTGCACGTTTTCTGGATGGCTGCTAACTTCTTATAAAAGAGGGGAGCGACGGCCTTCCCTCCCCTCTCCAGCTGTCGGTGCAACAGCAACACGGTGAGGAGGAGCTCTGCTCCTCCGCTGTGCTGGCGTGTGCGGAGCACGCCACGAGCCTTGGCCTCTGAGAGGGCTTATAGCGTGCCTCTGCCCACTGCCTAGCTCCTGCGTAGCTGAAGGGGGTTTAGGCTCACGCCTGCTCAGACTGGAGCAGTTTAGGGCACACAAAACAAAATACCAGGCACTTTGAGTTTACGTGCTTCCAGAGTCAGGTTGCAGATGAGTGGGTGTTTTTGCATGTGTATGCTTTACTTCTCCCTAAATCCTTCTGAAACAGTCCAAAATTCCTAGGCTTTAGTGGCTAGGAATCAAAGTGGTAGTTTTAGTAGTTTATTTTGTTGGTCCAAAATGTAGCAAGTTAAAATTAAGATGTTCAGGGCCAGATTCAGAAAAGAGGGAAGCCTGTGCAGGCTCACTTGGAGATTTGGGTCCAAACAACCCCAGAAATGAGAAGAACAGGATTACCAAAAGCAGTAGTCTCTATGTCTTCAAGCAGGAGCTGAGAGTCTAGTCACACACGTTATATCAGAACCAAACTGAGCAGAGGGCAAAATTGGAAACGTGGAGGCTAAAAATGTTATGCCAGAAATTAATAATTCTAATTAGTGAACAGAAAGATTAGATTTATGCAGGTATTTATTCAGCCATCTCTTTGGGGACGTCATAATTTCCCGTCAATGCTAAAAGCACAGACAGAACCAAAGAAACCCTTCTCACCAGCGTGGGCGCCCAGTCCACCCACTGGGGACGCTCCTCAGTGCCACGGGGCCTTGCTGAGGTGACGAGACATGGCATCAAAGGGACCCAAAGGACAGGATCCCTTTTACTGCCAAATGTGTGTGACTCTTGTCCACACTGCTGTGAACCTGCAGTCAAAACAAACAAACAAACAAACAAACAAAAGCCACCTTCAGTTTAAGACTAGAACTAGTTTTCTGACAAGGCAGTGGGAAGTGCCCGAGGTCTGCAAGCAAGAGGCAGTATCAGAAACATTAGCTGCTACTTCTGCATTTGCCGTTTTGCTCCTCTCTTTGTGGGTGTTTCATTTTGTCATCTCTCGCAAAGAGCAGTTATCTTCAACACCATCTGAAGGAAAAAAAAAAAATCTTGGTCTTGTGTAACAGGCTAAAATGATCACTAGTGGTAGTTGTTTACCATGGAAATAGGCAGACTGATATCTCTTTACTCAAAACCTCAAACCTTGTTTAACTGCTTTGCATTGTATGATGGCAGGGTCATGTTAGCACTTTGACCATCTGAACCTATTTATGCCACTGAAATTATCCACATCACACAGCTGTAATTGAGTAATGCCTTCTGTTGTAACTGTGGGAGTGCTCTGAAAACCCTCCAGCTGAAAAAGGCTGTATGCAAGGAAGACTATCATCTGAATTTCTGCATGCCCTCCTCCTCCCATGTACAGCCCCCGCCTCCCTCCAGTTTGGCTACATTATTGATTGTTGTTTGGTTGGGTTTTTGTTTTTATTGTCATTCCTCAGTTATCAAAGCTGTTGTTGCTTTGTGATAAGCAGCATCATATAGTAACTAACCAGCTATAACATGTCTGAAATAGTAAGGGAAAAATCAATTAAAGTGGATACCTAATGCTTTCAATTCTGATAGCAAAACTCGTGTGTGACCTAACACCACTAGTAAGAAGCAGCAGACTGAGTTGCTAATGGTCATGTTATCTGTGAAATACAGCTATTGCCTTTCTACAGATTGCTTGGGGAAAAAGTACAGAACAGTAAATTCTGACACTTCAGACTCTCTCTTGATAAAAACAAATATAATGATTGATTATTCAAATATATGCTGATTGTAAAAGAAAATTCAAAGTAGAGATTAAAAACAGAAATGGAAGGATACCTTCATGCTTAGAGCCAAGGACGAAGAAGTATTCAGACTTATATTCATTTCTCCACTATCGACTCTGAATATCGACTATGAATATCCAGTATGACAGTGGATAATTCTTCAGGGTCAGATCCTCAGAGTGCCTAAGTAACTTTGAAATCAACCTGGTGATATGAATATCTTTAAACACCTCTTGAGGATATGAGTTAGGACTCTGTGGTTCTGTTCCCCACCTCTAAAGCAGTGAAAAGTAGTTTTCTACCACAGTGAAGTACATTGTGAGTAATCACAGTACTTCTGTGATGGAGACGGTTACAACATCATCATGGATGTAATACTTGCATATCACACCAAGTTTGAAATTCATCTAGGTCCCAATTTTCTTCATTAAGCTATGTCAATTGAAAAGTTAAAGAGCAGAACAACACAACAGACATAACACACAAAGTGGAAATTTTGTTAATTCAAAAAGTCAAAATAATTCATATTCTAAAAAATACTATGTAAAAATTGGTTCCATTTGAAGGAATTTGAATTTGATTAGAACTGGTTAATAGCATAGGCAATATAAATATATTGACTGTATGCATGCATCTTTGCTAATTTGAGCTATTAGAACACTCATAGTGATGATGACTTAAAATTGTCTTTCCTGTTGTAATGAAACAGTAGGTTAGAAAAGCAAAGTTTTCCCTGATTGCAGCTTCACTTTCTGCAGTAATGACAAATCAGTACCTCCTAACATCCATTTTTATCATGAAATGTGTATGAGAGGGATGAGCGAGCTTAATGAAAACACGGCAGTGGGTACATACTCCATTTTATTTATTTAATATCTTGACTTATTAAAAAGACAGGTGCTACTGGGTAAGTAGCTTCCATTGTTGTGTGAACTATCAACTAGCAAAAGAAGCAATGTGTTGACAGGTATCCTGACCATGAATTACAGTTACAGGGTTTGAACTACGAAGATAGAAAAGAGTTTATCAGATTATAGTTATAGCCAGAGTGAAGATAAACCTACAGATACATGACAGCAATATAAAATGGCATTACTTATTTTAGAATGAACTCCTTTTTAAACAATAAATGTAGAAGATCACAAATGAGAGGACCTCTTTGCTAAAGGATATTTAACATTGGGGCAAGCTGTCTTGGTAGACTGGCTTATAGTGCCTTTAATCCATAGGTCATTGATTTGAATCTGCCTCAAAATGCTAGTGATTAGTGGAGGGCCAAGAACAGTATATGAGAGAAATGAAGGCCAAAAGGGGCGGGGGGGAAGGTACAGAAGTATGGTGGGGGGATGTTTTGTTTTATTTGATTAAGCTATAGGAAGGAATATAGCCAAGATACTTGAAAAATCTTCCTTAAGCAAATGAATTGTCTTTGCTTACAAAGGTACCTTTGTAAGCAATGTTACAGATTTATACTTACTTTTTCATGAATATATAGTATATGAACAGGTATAAAAAATATATTGCAATGTAGGTACCTAAATCGGGAGAGAAAGAACATGATTTCAACATCTTAGGCTGGCAATTTGCATTGAAGACTTTTCATCTAATGATGTTGTTATTTATGTACATGATTTCCCCACCCCGGGCATGGACTAGTGAACTAGAACTAAGATTTGATTAAACAGCATCTCTCAGGCTCAAAGTTTGACTCAAAATAGAACCAATTCTAGTACAATTGCCCTGTGCAGAATTCCACAGCGAAGAAAAATGGTCTTATTTCCTGTTGCCTCATATTATGCTCCACTTCAAATATGGACTGTGTGGAGATGTCCGCATGGATCATCTGTGCTGCAGATTTCCACTCTACAATTCTCTGCACAGCATCTACATGTAAATAATCTGTATGGTATCCACCCTTGAACTGTATTACTTACAGACTACTGCTGCAGTCCTGGTATCATCTCCCTGCTGGATATCCACTGTTTTGCTCTAAGCAGATCCTACATCCTCCAGCTCTCAGCAGAGAATCTAGGCCAGTCAACACCCTGTTCCCAGGTCTAGAGTTGAGGCTCCTAATTTCTGCAGGAGAGAACTATCTGAGAAGTTTCATACTATTTTGCTTGTTATTTGATTCAGTCTCTCACGAGCATTGCCGCTGCCCTGGTTGCACTTTGAAGGCCAAACTGTGCTTGTCAGGCTCCGTTCAGAGCCACCTCAGACCGTTTGTGTCAGTCACCCGTGCACGGACACCTTACCCGGCTCCGCGCAGAGCCGAGCGCCGATTCCGCACAGCTTATCCATTTTGCACTGCCTGGAAGGGGCCAGCAGGGCATGGCCTCTGCAGAGCACAGTGCTGCGTGGGAGCCCGGCCTGCCGCCAGGGACATCTGCCACGTGCTGCGGCTCCTGTCGTCCGCTCCCCGGAGCTCCCTGGTGTGGCACGGCGCTCTCTTGTGCTGAAATTATCTGAGGTCATCTAACAAGTCAGGTAAAGAATACAGACTTTGAAGTAGAATTTCTTAAATGTGCAGCTTGCTCTTAGATACCTTGTGACATTTTTAGAATTAATAAAATCAAAGAATTTAGATCCTGAAAGTAATTCTGTCGGGGACCTCATCTCCTCTGGAAGTCTTTGAGGAAAGCCAAAACTGCTGCTGCTCCTGCTTTCCCCTTAGGTGCTAGCTCCCTATCATAGTAAAGATATCATTTTTCACGGTAGAAAAAGATGATGTTTCTATTTTAACTCTTCTATCTTTACTGTATCATCTTTTCCAGACTCGGACTTTTCTCTGTTTCTGACAGAGAGTGACAAAGCGTCAGTGGCTTTACTTATCCATAGGCCCGTTTCTTAGCAAGGTGCTGGACCTGTTTCGGCTTTGCAGATGCCAATCCACTTCTGCTGTGGAACAGAAGAGACTGCGGCGGAGACCGCAGACATAATAATAATACACAATTGACATCCAAACTTCTGTCCCACACTGCCAAAATTCTGCTAACTGTTAAATGCAGTTGGAAGCCTGCACAGTGCATTTACTTTCCTTTTCATGTCATTAATAATGCTTTGTGACATTTTGACTGCAGTGCAGCTTACTAGATTTGAGCACTGTCAAGAATTAAGTTCACATTGTAGCTCCTGAATATTGCATAAATGAAATTTCTCTTTAACAAGTTAAATACCAAAACAATGAGCGTGGGAAGAGTCAAAGGATTTTGTTTAAACACTATTTCTTGATTTACCCGTGCTCCGGCAAGTGAATCTAGGAGCTATGCATCATATACAAGATTCACATCTGCTTCTTTCTGACAAAGTTTATAAACTCTCTCACTACTACTTTGTTGAAATAGTTTAGATCTTCAATAGAGCCACAAATGATTACATATTCTCAAAGATACACTTTTAATTGACTGATCTTAACTTTCTCTAGTAGTCTTAAATGCAAAACTTTTTTGTTAATTAAACTCCTGGTTAGATGCTCTCCTTCAGTGAAGGGTTTCAGGACGCTGTTGCGCGCAGCTCCTGGGATGATGAGGTGATTATCTTTCAAGAGAACGCTGCTAGACCATTCTGCTTTACAGCTCATCACCATTATGCCCATTAAGTCTAGCATGCACAGAGAGCTAGCAGGGTTTTCTCATCTTCATTATTTTCCAAACCACTGGTTCCCTGGCAAGGATATTTGCAAATGCAAGTTGCTCTTTGCAGCTACTAGTTGAAAATGTGATCTAAAACTAGTGCCATATAAAACACAAAATAGATTCAGATATAACAGTCATGCTTTTACATAAAACAAGTGGAAAAATGTTGGCAGTTGTGCATTTATCCCATAGAAGTTACTCTTTATGTGGCAGGTGTTTATGTACACAAGCGCAGAAGTTACTAACATTTGGATTCAGATGTAAGCTGTTACATGTTTGCCACTTTGTGAATCCTAAAAAAGCTTGGAGACCATTAAATTGTAAAACTGTTAGCAGAGGTGGTAAGATGGGGAATAATTTGACAAATCACGAAAAGAAAGGAGTAAGAGTCTACTGAAAACTCTGCACACCTTACCTGAAAAAAGCCCAACTACAAGCTAGAAATCTTTGTGGTGTCTATTCTATTTTTAAAAGAAATGATATAATTTGAATGTACTGCTTTCAGGCTATCAAAAGACTAAATACAGCATACCTAACTTTTCATGTCGCTACTCTGTTTAATAAAGGGAATAGAGGAAAAGGTTTTAACAATGTATGGTAGGAACAGGCATGAAATGACTTACTCTATGTAATGTGGCACTCAGGTAGTGTGTGCTTGTAAAAGGAAGACTGGACTCGTGCAAACACAGCCAAAAGGAGTCATTCATGCCTCCTTTCTGAAGCACTTGATATCATAAATCAGTCTGTGTCTCTATGTCCTAATACATATGTCCAGACTGAGACCAAAGAGGCTAATCTGCACCCTCTAGTGACCCAAACTAGTTGAAACATTGGCAGCCACAAATTACTAAAGGTGTTGAAAGGCTGCTCCCCCTGTCAAGACCTTTGCCGCTCTATTACAGTGCCAGGGCAAACAATCAAAAATCTCAGTAAAACCGGGAAAACTGGCCTGTGTCAGGATATGCAGAAGCCTGCACAGAGCACAAGCGCTGATGGCTGCCAGGTGCCAGCCCAGCCAGGAGCAGCCGGGTTAGGTGGCCCATCGCGTCCCCGCAGTCTGCTCTGTCACTCCTGCCACCCGTGCTCAAACTTTGCGCTCCCGCAGCATGAGCACCCTCGGGGGAACCCACGCCCCACGCCCCATCCCTGCGCCGCGCTGCACGGCCGCAGGAGGGACGTGCCAGTGCCACGGCGAGGTTCCCGCAGCCATGCGGCAGCGTTGTGAGGATTAGCCCGGGGCAACCTCGAAAGCGTGTTCCAAAAATAAAAGCAGTTATAGTAATCTGCTGTGGCAAGCATGCATGTGTATGATACACATGTACTGCAAGCCTCGCGGTTTAATAGGATTAAATTCTGATCAGCAGAGAGAAGATTGATCATGGTAATGAGAAGATGGGTAGAGTACATATGGCTCAGTGGAAAGCCAGCTTGGAGAAGAAAGCGATATAGTTCAGTGTGCATTATGAAGGAATCGTACTGGACCTTGGGCTTATTTGCTGTATTAAGTGAGCAGTACTGTAAGAAAATTGGATAGGCTAGCATCCCCTTTTTAGGTAAGCATCTAATGTTCAACTGTGATATTTTATTCCTTTTTCAGTACTAGGCATGAAAGGAAGTGTTCAAGAATAGTATGCTCATAAAAGCAGGTTTACAAAGGGAGAGAAGAATCCCCAGCCCAGTAGCAAATGCAGTGGCATGTAATGCAGCATTGGGTAAAGATTATCGTGAAGCAATTTTCATGGCTGGATTCAAAACGTATGTTGTCAATAGGCCTGTTTTCAGTAGCAGTGAACCTGACGAGGAAATCATCTGAGAAAGAATAAATTCCCAATGTTGTCAAACTGCGAGGCAGCTCTCCAAAAGGGACAGCTTGCAGCATATGGATGAAGTAAAGAAAACTACCGGGGGCTAGTCTCCTCTTAAAGTGTAGGTGCTCATTATTTAAAAGTAAAGCAGGTGTAGAAGGTAAGTTCAGGCAGAGGGCTCCAGGGAATTACCAGGGAGAATAATTAAAAATCTAGAGGAATGCTAATGCGCTGAACTAAGACAAAGCAAAATTTAAAGATTAGGGAAAAAAGATAGGTCAGGGGATTAGGAAAGGCAATGAAACCTGATGACTGCAAATGTGATTTCCTGCAATCACAGCAGCCTTAGACTTGCTAAGGAGAGACTGGCTGAAAGCGGGCAGTGCAACCAGCATATCAAAGTGGAACTAGCAGACAATCTTAGTGAAAAACATTGATGGGAAAATAGCCTCTTTAGAACTACTTTTGCCAGAGCTTGTTTTTTTTTCTTTTTTTTTCCCTAACATATTTTGTGTTTCTAGAACGTGATTCCGCAGCGCGCCCCCCCCCCCCCCCAGGTTATTGCTGGTGGTGGGTTTTGTTCTGACTTGGGCAGTTCTGGTATCTTTACATCGCTGCTTTTGGTTTTGATTGGCTGCTTTGACTGTACAATAGGACTCTTTTTTTTAACTGGAAATTTATCATACAGAGAATGTGTAATATTTAAACTTAGGGAAGAATCTCATCAAGAAATCCACATATGACTTCAGGAAGTAAGAAAACTCATTTATTTAACAAAAGGAAAATTAAGATGTTCTTCAAAATTGGCAAACATCTTTTTATTTCATTATATTTTATTTTTACCAAGTTTAATAATAATCCTCTATATGGACCCCAAAGTCCATCTTTTTTTCTAGTCTGAGTCTCAAAGCAGGAGCAGTAAATAACAACTTCTTTAATGTTCATTATCTGATTAAAGAAATTGAGGTATGTTACAGTACAGAGGTTAAAAGACAGGGAGGATTAAAGGATGAATGTAGCTAATTAAGGAATCAGCCCTGCAAGCAATTACATATGTGGTTAACTTTAAGTACTTCAGTGTTAATGGGACTACTCACATGCATAAGTTAGGCAGATGTGTTTGTGAACTGCAGCCTAAAGACCGCATCCTGTGAGATGCTGAGACTGTGGTACATGTTGAAGGCAACAGGACTGCGCTGATTCCGGTGGGAGCTGAGGATATTATGCGCTTTCCAGTACCATGCTTTAGGACAGGGTAGCATAACGTTGCTGGGAAGAGATTGTTGAAGAGGGTGAAGATTCACTCCACAGTAAGGTTTCCTGGGTAGATAATGGGCAGCATTTCTCTTCAGAAGCACTCAGGAGCAAGCCGTTGTTGATGAACATCCATTTTTAACAAGCTGCACAAGATCCATACTGAAACTAGTAAGTTCTCTTATGCCACCAGAAAGCCATCAGCCATCAGTCCCTTTCAACCTCAACCATTCGGTGATTCTGTGTGTCTCACTGAAAATAGAAAAAGCCTTCATACTTTCACACTTCACTTCAGGAAAACAAGTTCAACAATTGGCTTTTGTTTTTGTGCCCCAGCAATAAGGAATATTGGGAGGGCGAAAAGACATAAGCTGAAAGAGATCCACTCCATTGGAGCAGGCTGGTGCAAGGTATACCAGCTGGAACAAGAAGAGAGTGAGAAGTGGGCTGTGACAAGGTTCGGTTTACTTCCCAAGCTGCATTTTATGCAGCAGCATAAAGTGAGCTGGCTCATACATTTGGGCTCATGTCACAGTCACAGTGTAGCCCTAGACAACCAAACCTTCTTAGCCAAAGAACACAGAGCAAATGAATCACTCTATATAAATGTGATGTAGGCATCATTGCTAAGTTAGGAAATTCACAGACCTCAGGAAGCTGTTAAAATCTTAGAAAAACTAACAATTGTTCTTCAAAAGGAAGTGCACTGAACTTACACCTTTTATATGTTAAAAAAAGAAAAAAGTGACATGCTCTGTATTATTCCTCCTCCTCTGGTAAGGGTAAATTTAATTTGATTTCAGATTAAAGCTAGTATCCATTTTCTGTCCTGTAGTGAGGATCTATCTCGATTTGGAAAAGGACAGAATTATTGATCCAGTGGGACTTCTCTAGTTTGCCAGTTTAATTTAACAGCGCTTGTATATGTAACTTAAAACAGTGAAGTGATCAACTGTAATCTGGTTACATCTTCTGACAGTCATAGCTGCTCACACTAGTTGGGAAAATATTGTTTTCATTGTGCTTGGTTTGCTGGTTCCTGAGAAGAAGGGATGGCTGTGGAGGTGATCTTTTGTTTTTTCTTCTTCCTCGTGTGCCAAAAAGAAAGGGCTGTTTGGCATTGTGCTCTATATCATTTATGGACTTTCTGTATCCTTTCCAGAGAAAGAAATACTTGTTGACACTTATTTAGAAATTAAACTGTCAGCATCATAACTGCCAACCAGTTCAGCAGAGAGTAAAATGATGAAAAGTAAGAAGATAGCCTTATCTTAGGCAGATTATATATGTGTCATATAGCTTCCTCAGCTGGAATCCATTAAAATGATTGATTGTTCTTCCTAATTTAAAGGAACTGACCTAAACCGGTCACTGTAGAAACAGTAGTATTGGTATTTTTGCTAATAAAGCTCGTCTTAACCAGTGCCATTCATTAGCAGCAGCAGCAATGGTGAGAATTTGTAAGAGGGTAAAAAAAGGGGTATGGAGGAGATGAAGGGTTGACTTGGCAGTAGATTCTAGAGCTGACTGGGCTATCGGTGAAGATGCTCTTTGATACTGAAACTCCTGGTTACTCCTGACTTGAGTGTCTGAGATGGTCTCCGGAGAGCTGCTTACAACAGGAATTATGGGGATGGTCCTCTTCCTTTGTGCTGGTTGTTGCTCAGCTTTGGTGTGAGAACTGGGGAATAGACTAGCTGGGAGAGCTTAGCGGTACATGGCTACTTGTATAAATTCCTGCTTACTTCAAAGGTCTGGCTCTTCACAGAGACACTATCTCCTAGCATGCAGCAAGATTTCCATACCCTTGCATGAAAAAGTAGTCTCAGTCAAGGAATTCGTTCTCCCATAAGGACTTGAGGTGAGGACAAATGTGAGACTCTCCTGTTTTCCTCCTCAAACTCTCTCATTAGCAAAGCAATGGCACATGTTGGAAATGAATTTTTTTCTTCCATTTTTGAGACAGTGTCCATTACTGAGTCTCAGATTCTCCCCATCATTGTTCTCTTCCCCCTTTCACGCACTCCTATTCACATTCTGAAAGAGAAGTTTCCTTAAAAAGTAGAACTAGTGTATCATGATTTTTTCAGCAGTACCTTTTGTGCATTTACAAGCATTTTGTTGTTCGTATGGATGTTCAAGTCAGTATGGAAAGGGCCAGGCTGCACTTTTTCTTCATTCACCTCGTCATAGTCTTTCCTCTCCATCTAGTAACATGCTAATGCTCCACTTCTGATTACTGCCCCACCTCTAGAGCTCCTCAGAACAGGGAGGGATAGTTTTCATATCCTATCGGGAGGGTCGGCAGCTTTGTCTGTCATTCCGTGTATTAATATCTGTATATTCTTCCCATATCATTCACCCTTAAACTAGACTCTGGCATGCTGCAGATTTTGTGAGGGGGTTAGCAGCAATAAGGCAGAGTTGGTCCCTGCGCACCAGAGAAGCTCTCTCCGCTCCCTTTGTGTCGTTCACTTTGTTTGGACGCGTCAGAGCAGCTGGGCCCCAGCAGCTGCGAGCACCTGCGCAGGTATCTGTGTCAGGCTCCCCCCCATCAGCCTTGACCAGAAGGGGCTGCCGGCCAGCGGCTCGGGGCTGGGGGCCAGGAGGGTAATTCTGCCCTCCCTCTGCCCTGGAGTCGCCACTTGGCATTTCCAGTGACAGCTCCTTTTAAAGGCCCTAATTCTTCTTAAACCTCATGTAATTCAGCATCAAAGTTCATATCCAGCTGTGCTCACTATTGCTTTTTCCCCCTTCAGATCCAAATCTATCACTAACTGCATTTTCAACTTTTTCAAGTTCTTGGTTCTTTTGAAGTGTCACTTCGCCTGTGTGCCTCACAGCCTATTCCCTAACCTGCTTGGCGCCGTTATCGAGGACTGAGAGATCCTTTGTCCAAAATCCTCAAAGGAATATTTCAATTCTTCCTTTATCCATTTCTGAGACAGTTCTGTCCCTTGGCCTGTGCACTCCTTAATTTACTCTTAACATTCAATGCATTTTTCTATGGGCACTTAAAATTCACTCTTAACTTTCTTCATTTCAATCAACATTCACAGAGGGACACTTGCATGTGGTTTCAATTGTCATTTTATTAAAACCCTTTGCTCCTTTACCATTTCAATTACCATTTTGTATAATATCATTTGCATTTGCATGGTACCTTCACCCATAAAAGACAAAAGTATTTATTCTCTTTTTATAGATGAGTAAAATGGAATCAGGGAGATTAGAAAGATATCTGTGCAGCTCAGTGCAACTATGTGCTCTCCAATTTGTGAGCTTAATTGCACTGGAGGAAAAATACTGTAAGCAAGATGGATTGACATGTAAATCAGTGATATAAATCACAGATCTGACTCATGGAACCTTGATTTGAATAACTGCTTTTAATGTTGTTTTGCATTTGTACTTTTCATTGTTATTTGGAGAGCTGTTCACTCTTACTGGTTAGCATAATCATTCAAACGCGTACACTCGCAGCTGCGTACCGCCTTTACCCTAAGCTGCATATTTCTTTCTAAATTTCTTACTAAATACTATTCATATGCATGGTTATTTAAGCAGAAGGCTTAACATATTATTTATTCAAAATTTATAGTAGAAACTTTAACTTGCATTAAAAAAGTGGTAAACAACATTTTCCTTTTTACTAGATGAGATTTTTCATCTTAATTAGTACCAAGTTGAATACAGAATTATAAAACAAAGATGTACGATTTGAGATTTTAAAAGTATTTCCTAATAGTAACACCTTTTTGTTCTTACGTATCCAGTAACTCCATTTATTAAAGCATACATTAGCATATTAGTATTAACTACACTTAGTGAATTGGAAGACTGTTTTTTGTCACTATAAGCCAGATTTTAGGACCCAAACCTGTAGTAGAGGCCTAACTAGATTTTTGAAACTACACTGACAATCAGGTGCCTGCTTTCAGAGAAATCAATGGCTACAAGGTGACCTGTAGGTAGTCCTGAAAATCCCTAGAGGCATCTGTTTGCTATGTTCTTAAAAAACTGAGCCGGGGACCTTCGAATTTTTGAAATTGGTTGAGTTCATCCTCACTTGCTGTGTCTATTTTTGGACTCTGAAACACCAAAACAGGCTGTTTGTCTTTTTCAGCTCACAATTGATCTCACTAGTGAGAGTAACCTCTTTGGAAGAGAAGTACATATTCTTTCTATTCCAGCTCAGCTGAGGCACAGTCATTTGGCCAAAAGCTCTTCTGCAGTCCTGAAAATACTTATAGCTACAGAAATAAACAGAACCCATTATTTGCTTTGTTATAGAGATATAGAAAAGATAGATACCTGGTCAGTAATGCATTATATATGATAACATAAAAATCTAAAAATGTCTTGGTGATTCTGCGTAGAAGTTAGAAAGCAACATTCTCTAACTCGTCAAAATCTGTAGGGTGCTTATTTTTCATTGAACAAATTTTTGTTTAGCAGAAAGTTACTCTGAATGCAAATCTTAGCGCCTGCTTATCACGTAAGTTGGTCAGAGTCCTAGATCTTGCCCAAACTAACATGATGAAAAAGAATAATTTTTAGCGTGCTGAAGGAACATAGCCAAAGATCTGAGAAGAACCAGAAGTGGGGAAGCGATGTCAGGGGGAAAAGAGAGGGGGCTTGGCCTGGGAAAGAGGGGGAGACAGATTCACAGTGCCCAGACAGGAGCTGGTGTTAGGCTGTCCTGACTGTTCACCTCCGGTGCATGCGTGTGTTGGTGGGGGAATGAAACTCGATGTGTGGATGCCTGTGACAAAAGTCACGCTCTCTAAGTCGGCCATCTCCATTACTGGCTGGGTTTCTTCCTTTCCTTTTCTTTTTTTCCCCCCTCACCCAGTTGTTGGAGAACAGTTGCGCGTAAGGCCTAGCTTTTAAACAGCGTCAAAGGCAATCTCAAATGCAGGTTCTGCTGAGAGCTCACGAGCAGAGCCAGCTACACCTTAATTAAAGCTTTCTTTGGTTAGGGAACAACAGAATACACAAGTTGGACCGCTGCCTAATTTGTCCCACGCTTCCCTTGAATTTAAGGCGGAGGCAGAAAAGCCTGATTCAAAATTCCTGCCAGATTTAGCTGCAGCAGCAAGAGCCGCCCCTGCGGAAGCAGAGCGAGGGGCGGCCGCCGGGCGCTGGGGCCGTGGCGGGACGCACCGCACCCCGTGGCCAGCTCCGCTCCAGGAGATGCGGCCCACGCTTTTCCCCCACACCCGTACCGCCGCCCTGCGGAGCGGGCAGTTCCCGTCTCCTTTCCCACGTACCCAAACCCAGCGGAAAACGTGAGCCGCCAAAGTGCCACGTTCCCAACAGCAGGAAAAGCGGAGCACAGGAATCCTGCCTGGAGATGCTGCAAGGTGCAAAGCAAGTAGCAGGGCGGCCACTTGCTTTCCTTCTAGGGCGCATTTGCCTGTCCGGCAGGTATATTTATTTACATACGCATCAGTAATTTTAACCCAAGCGGCTGAGTCCGGCTCAGCTCAGTGGAGCTAATCAGAGCTAATGCATCCAGCCCATTTTGCACTCTTGACTAGGTGATGGAAAAAAAATGACGATAATGACGGTAATAATCTTTCATGACCACAACTGTTGGCACTTAAATACTGGTCATTTCAGGCATGTTTGTCACAACTGTATATGGTATTTCAGGACAGAATTTCATCAGGAAATCATTCCACCTTCAACCAAAGTCATGAATTTAATGAAACTTCATAAAAACATCTTTTTTTTTTTTTTTTTAGTGTACAGAAAGAGTAGATCACTTTTGAAAACTTTTCTTTCTCTGTCCAGAATTTGATTAAAAACAAAGCATCTTAAAGACACACACCACTTATCCCAGCCATGTGAAAGAACACAGTCCTTGGGGGACCAAAGCATCTTTAGCCAAAGTACGGGTGTTTTCACCTTCCATTCAGTGAAGACAAAATGAAAGTTCATTACAATGGTTGTTCTTTAAAGACTACAAAATACAGCAAAAAAGAATTCAGTTTCCCACCTCGAGGCATAGTTACACCCACAGAAAGACTCAGTCTCAGAGTGTATTTTACCAGAGAGGGGTAAAATGACAAAAGCTTTTTTTAGCATTTCATAATGCAGAGTCCAGAAAATACTCTCCATTCAAGAATGATTTTCTGATTATTTTTTATACAAAGTCAAATATCTTACGTAAAGTACAAAGAAATGTAAATGTTTCCATTTGACAAATTCAGAATTATTTCAGTTCTGAATTGTTACTTTAAATTATTTCAATTTTATTTTAAGGATTTAAGTTTTAAAAGCTTTAAACATCAAATATTTCCTTTTTGGATCAAAGGAAATGTTGCATTATGTTATTTTCCCCCTTTTTTTCCACTTTACTTTCTTTTACTTGCAGCTTGCTGCAAATGTGAATATTTTTTTTAGTTTTGTTTCAGGTTAATCCAGAACAATTTTTCAGTTTGATGGATCTTAAGGCAAATCACAATATCAGTTATTTATACAGCTGTCTGTTAATGCAATAAGTGATATTCACTGCTTACCACATTAAGGACAAACTGTGGCCCTAATCCTTAAAGACCTACCTATTTTTATGGGTAGAACTGCTTACTGAGCATAAAGTTAATCATGTTAAGCTTGTAAAGCACTAGAGATCCTTGAATGGAAAACATTAGAGATGTGCAAAGTAGTATTTTGACTTTGAAATACTTCTCACCTTCTCTGCCTATTCCTTCTGAAGGATGGGAGGGCTCACTCAAACTGAAGTTAAAAAATTTCAAGTTAGAATCTCAGCTCCGCATATTTTCTTTAATTTCATACAGAGACCATTCCACAGTGTGTTCTTGGTATTAGCTGTATTTCAATTTAAGACCTAGTGTCTGTCTGCTCAAGTCAATTATTTTATTCGGAGCCTTAGTTTTAAAATACCATATGCACAGAATGGATAAGAGCTGTGCAAACACGTAGGAAATTATTGCTCACCTTAATTCAAAAGATGCTCTGAGTAATGCTTTTCTTTACAGCAAGGGAATCGGCTATTATAATATCCTGTTTGCTGTCCTTTCTTTCCTGATTACTGTATTCAGACACAGATCTGAGCTTTTCTGACCAAACCAAAGACATTTTGCTCTTAGCTAACCTTCTTCTTTGCACCATCTCCCACCTGAGAGACTAAGAGCACACCATAGAGGTGTCTCAACATCATAACCTAGGTGATGCTTTTCACTATTCTTTCTTTTCGAGTGCGGAAAAAAACATCTTCTATCAGCTTGAGAATGCTTTGAATTCACACTAATGAGATGGAATGAGGGTTTAGGCTTAATCTCAGTTTCATTTCAACCAAAGCTTGAAATGTGCTTTTCTCAAAAAGAAAATATATGCTAAATGAGCATGGGAGCTGTTGGTCTGGGCATCCTATCGCACAGCTCCACCTGAGCCATACTCCTCCCATCTGATTTCTTCCCTCTTTGGCACTCTTCTTCGGTCCTCTCTTGTCTGCTATATTCTGGCTGCACTTTCTCACCATTTCAGTAGGAAAGGACTCTGAGCTCTACCCTCCAGCACACTGCTGCTTTGCTAGGAGCTGGCATTAGCCTTAGGGAACAGATATGGCATGCTACCTGGTAGGCACATGTTGGTAGAAGAGTAGCAGAGCAGAAGAGTTGCTAACAAAATGTGTTGTTCCCGTGCTGGGCAGGATAGAAATAGCGGGTGAGAGAAGCGGCACGCCGCAGGGGCACCGGTAGGCAGCCCTGGGAAGTCTGGCAGAGCGCTGCGAGTTGTAAGACAGCCAGCTACAAATCCCTGCCATCACACTGCGAAAGCAGCTGGACTTTGACTCGGACGATACCAGGCAGGTTCTGCAATGGAAGCAAGTCCCTTGTGCGAAGCTAACATTGCAGTGAAGCTGTAACACACTGCTGCGTTAAATCTAAGAGTTTCGTCCATGGCATAGGTCCTTCTGTTCGAACATACGTTGCAGTTGCTGGTCTTCGTCTACTAGTCAGGGAATTCAAAGGCTAAACTGGGCTCTGGCAGTGCAGATGCTTTAGTTAGCCCGGCTCTGAAGGCTTGTCTTTGCTGCCTCCGCAGTTACGCCTGGCCAGCCCGGCCGGCAGACCCCCCCGCCGCTGCAGGCTCCAGACCCGCTGGCAGAAGGAATTTTTTGGCTGGTATAGCTGCACCCCGTTCCTGACTCGCATAAGCTAAGGCAGCGTTCTTCTGCTGATGCAGCTGGGCAATAACTGCTGGTCTGCCAGTGTGGCTAGGAGAACCAGAGGTGTGAATATATTTTCAAATTTTCAAAATAATTATCTATCATGATTGTTACAGAAATCTTGAAAATCTGAAACCAAAAGGCTCTAGAACTAGAAGACAAATAAAAAACATTTAAATCTCATTATTTGTAGTAAGGAGGAAGCACAGGTCATGATTTTTGGTTTCTTGCAACTGGCAGTATTGCTGTTTGACTCAAATGAGCCCACCTTTATTTGTGCCCTGAAACCAAATTAAGCCATATGTGGACACCAGCCTCTGTATTTGGGGCAGGGTCAGGGTCTAAACTGCATATAATAGGTACTTACAGGTCCAAACAGTGTTGTTTTTTTCTTTTTTTTTTTCCTATACATTTCAGCAAGTAAAAGAGTATTGGTACATCCTTCCTTAAATACCCTTGGTATTGTTTTAACAAGGAACAAGAATATTTTTAATTGAAAACTGATGGTATAGAAAATAGAGTTAGCATGTCATTGGCACAGAAACACAGAAAAGCACACCTTTGCGTAAGGACCCAACACATCTCACTAGTTACTGTCCTACTAAAAATTACCTCAGGGTAGAAGATTCAGGGATTTTTTTTTTTTTTAGCAAGTAAATAAAGAAGCAAAGAAAATTCACACATTCAGGTCAGGCATGAATATAAGTAAATATACTCTTTGATTTATTAATGAAGGCAAGAATCCTGTTAAATTGCTTATTAAGTAAAGTTTCAATATCTTTTGCATCTGTAACTGCCTATATTTTAAGGAGTTATAAAGTGAATACATGAAAGATTAAAATAACATTACTCGGTAGTCTGTCACAGCAGGGTGACCAAGTCTGCTCCCATTAAAATTGTTGTTGCCATGTTACTTGACGACAGTACTTTCAGAGACTGAGACAAACATATGCATGAAATATTTTAACATTATCAACCAATGAAAATAGTAGATCTTAAATAGTAAAATTATAAAACATAGAAAATAGTAGCAATTAATATTAGCTATTAAAGCAGCTATTAAAAATTAAATGCATCGATGCTCTGCTGCAAACATCAGTCTTCTAATGTGGAACACGTTTCAAACTCGCTGCTTGTAGACTTGAAAGGATTTGTAGCTGACAGTTTGCCACTGATGTAAACACAAGGTATCTTCAAATAAGTAAGTTAATACTGTTATTGTACTGTGTGCCCACTTTAGTCTAATCTAAAAGACAGAAACACTTTTTTTCTCCAAATAGATTGAACAACACGTTATGTTGCTGACAAGGCACTTAGAGGCAACTATATGTGAGAATACATAAAACAGTTTCAAGTGCAGCTTTGCTTGCTCAGAAAGTACCCTTTCCTGTTGCAATTTTACTAAAGAGATTTTGTGGCGTATTGTGTTTCAGCAATAAGCTTTTAAATGAGGAAAGAACAAAATACATTGTCCTCATTTTTAAATGGGTGATTTGAAATGTAAACAATTAATAATTACAGTGTTGAAGTAATTATACGCAACTGGCACAGCAAACATGATTTCCAGTGCCATTCTCTATTCATAATACTGTCTTATATCTTTTATAAAGAAATAGTGTACATGGAGGACCCTTTATAAGGAATGCATTGTCCTGATAATAATTCCTTTATGGTACTTCACTATATTTTATGTAAAGGTATCTGTGACTAAAGTGCACAGATATGCAGTAGAGATTATCTGTATATTCTGGTTTGTGAAGCTCTGAGTGTGCATGTCGGTCTGTAACAGACGGGGTGTTTCAACGTCCTCTAGCCCCACGCACACCTGGAGAAGGACCCAGCCAGCTGCTTCCAAATCCTCTGGAATAAAGAGCCGCTGTTCTTCAGGGTTTTCCACAGCCGCCTGTGCCTCCCTATCAGCAAATGTGATGAACACGAAAGAGGTAAATTAATTACAGCCTTTACAGATAACCAGCGGCCTGTAAGCCACCATTTGAGAATCAGCAGTCCAGCTTCCTATAAATATTTAACTAACCAATGACAGCGTTAATGTTTATTATAAAAATTTAATAAGAGGCAGCAGAAAATGAACAGCAAAGAAAGGCTTAGCCGTTGAAATGCGTGTTTCTGTACTCAGAGCACCATCTACCGGGAAGTCTGAATTAATGACTGTAGCATTCCTATTTCTCAGGAGAGAAGTTCAGTGTTTCGTAAAAAGAAAAGTACCATAGCAGAGAGAGCTGACCAGTGGCAAACACAGCTTTTTCTCATAATTGAATTTTATGCTGTTATCAAATATAAAAGGGAAACTAGAGTACTGGAAACATTAACATTTTGTAGACTTTTAATAAATAAGATTATCCATAAATACCTATCACTAAATCATGCAGACTTGCATATCTCCTAAGAAACCTTTACACATACAGTTTTAAAATATTTGAAATAACGTCATGGTAGCCATAAATTGGCAAAACTGTTACTCCCCAAGTTAAGGCCAAATCTTTATTCTTGGCTGACCTTTGTACTAAAAATAGTGAAATAATAACCCAAGGGTGTGACTTAAATCATTTTTTTCCTTTTTTTAATTAAGACTTAGAGCTAGAATGCAGTTTGGTATAAGGAGGCCTTCAGAAAAGGAATTCAATGCAAGTCAGAAGATGACAAAATTCAGCAAGCAAAAACCAAAATACTTTAGAACTTACCTGTAATTCACAGAGATTAATCATAAGCAGGTTACATGCTAGTTAGTTTGCTATATGTGTCCCTTTTTGTTGTGTTTTTTTGGTTTTGTTTTCATTTCTGATTCCTGTCCTGCCATTCTTGCTCAAGCAAAAGTCAGTGAGTCAGTGAGAGCGTATTTTGCTTAACTAGAGACTGCCCTCTGACCTTTTCTAACAGGGCTATTTTAACACTTCTGGTTCAGTGAAAGAGAACATGCAATGTTGTAATATAAAATTAGAATCTATATTTTTAATATTATTTATAATTGATTTTCCATTACTCAAGCTTTTAATAATAATACACCTTGTAAAAGCTGACATTTAAACAAATGAAGGACCAGAATTTCTGTACAAGCTCCTAAATCAAACTGGATTATTTTTTGGACGTACCAAGACTACATAGGCCAGGTGTAAGTCAGTGAAAGTCATGAATAATTTGATGGCAGTACCAATATCAAGTAGATGAATATGGCTTTAGGCAGGCAAAGTTGCAAATTGTGGACTTCAGATTTATTACTTTGTGCTGTAATTAAAAATTGGGAAGCATTTTATTCTAAGATGTCAACCTTTAAAAAAAATTTAGATATTAAATGCAGTATTTCAGTTCTACATCCTGAAATGCTCTAGCACATAACAGATTCCCACTGTGAAGCAGCAGCACAGAATTCAAAAGATGCCCACGGCCAACAACGTGATCAGCAAATCCTGCCGTGTCTTACATTCACTGCCAGACATTGCAACCCTCATTCTTCGTGCATCCATCTCACTGAAAACAGTAAGACTTTGACACAGACAATAGCAAGAGCATTTAATAAACTGCGGGCTGAAAAACATTGACTTTACAGTCTCTGTAGCCAGAAGCTTTAACAGACTCCCACCCTCTGTGGACCAAGCGTGTAGGCCAATGCGTAACATATTTAGGAACGGTTTGCACAAAAGCAGTTAATTAGTATGACGACACCGAGGGAGGGGGCACAGACCTACTCATGCAGATAATTATAACATGAGAAGGAACAAGTTAAGCTGGAATGATCCAAAGCCCTTTGAAGTCCGTGGAAATGTTTCTTTTGACCTCCGTGGGCTTTGGAGCAGGCTCTGCAGATCGGCATGGTTCTGAACTGGTGTGGAATAGACAGGCTCCTTGGAGCAGTACCTACAAAACACCTAAACAGTGCAAGGAGGATTTATTGCTTCTACGCCAAAGACCTTAGCAAGCCAGAGAAGACCAGCAAGAAACCTCACGGAGAACTTGCAGTAGGAGAATATTTGCAAGTCACTAAGCCAATTCTGGGAAAACCTGAAAGAAAGGGAGTTCCTGCTGCCTGTAATCTGAAGGGAGACGAGGGATTGGGGGGGGGGGGGGGCAGGATGAGAAGGGTGGAACAGAGAAAGGTGCTTCTAATCTGGGCTAGTAACAGCAGGCATTATTTGCTTGAGATTTTTCCCAGATATCCTAAAATCCTTAAAATGTTAGTAAGGATGAAATCATTTATTAATAGTGAGTAATACAGTACTATTATATCTCTGAAATTACTCAATGTTTTTCAAAGACAAGAAGACGCCAGGGTTTGCTACAGTAGCAAAGAGCCATACCAAGCACAGATACAGACAGACAGACTTCTCCTTCTCCCTTGAGGAAACTCATGAGAACCTGCTCTTTGTTTCATACCAAACATATTCCAAACAGCAAAGTAAAAAGCTGTGGGATTCCTGGTGCCCTGAACAGAGAAAAATGTAGTACATGAGAAAGGCTTACAGTAAAAGAATAGTAAGCCATTTATTTGAGGGCAACATCCAATACTGCCTTTCCTTGTGTGCATTTTTCAGTTCTATCTCTGGATGCTTGAAAGACAATATCCACAAATACATCTCCCTTGCTGTTCAAGGCACAGTTTATTTCAGAAGTTATTTTTGCTTATCATCCTGCTACAGATCATCTTGGACAGACACAGCTTTTATGACCAGGGAATTCCCTTTTCATCTGAACATGTCATTACATGGTATGTCTAATAATTGTCTACTAGGCCTTGAGCATGGGTGAATGGGTTCCTGAGAAGAAATCACCTCATTCAGCAGGAATATTAGGTACAAGAAATGGTTAAGTGCAGTCCTGGGTGAGCACCGCATAGCACACCAGGTTCAGAAATGGATTTTATGCATGCTGGAACTTTGTGGGTTTAGGACAACAGAAGGTGGCAGGAGATTAACTGTATCAACATGCCAGGGAGCATGAGTCGATTTAGGCTCAGCTAATGTACGTAATTTATTGTGACCATAAAAGAAACAGAAAAATTAGATGAAGAGGGAGAAAAGTTGCTTCATGTGATCTCCACTGAAAAATGCTGTTATGACATCATCATGAAATTAAGGGGACAGACAAAGAAAACAAGGGTTATTTCATTTTATAGTTACTGGGTTAACCGTATGCCTAGTGCCTCTTCTTACTGAGTGTGTTTCCTCCAAGATTAAGATTAGTCTGAGCACTATTACTTCTCTGACATGGCAAATTGTATAGGTCAGCTTCTCTAAGATCAGTTCTTGTGGCTCAGTAGTGGTTACCTACTAGATTTTCCTGGTTTTCGATAGCTGTGGCTTTTCTCCTTAGGAACTTGTGACTTGCTTTAAAACCTTAACATTAAATAGTCTCCTTAAAGGAGTAAAGTGTGGTCTAAACAGAATACAGCAAGGTTACAAGAAACTCAGCTACTTTTATCTATTTCTACTGTTGTTTTCAACTGTGATATTACTTCAGACATCTTCAAGCACAGTTCATTATATCATTAATTTATGAAGGAGACAATATTCAATGTAATTGCTGAGTCTAAATAAAAATCTGTACAGAGACACTAATTTATTAATTTTTTCCTCTGGAAATAAAACTGAAAATTCTTATATAAGTAGAACTGGACGAATTGATTCAGATAAAGGAAACCACCTGAAACACTTGACGAAATTTAAAACAGAGTAACATCTGTTGAGAAATTTGGAATAGTCCAAGTTATTTTTTCCCCTGTTCTTATGAACGTCTTATACCAGACCTTTCAGACATAATTTTCCAAGTTGTATAGAAAAGTCTATTTTTGAGGTAATTCTGATCAGACAGAAATAAGGGTGGACAGATACCTCACCTAGAAATATGCCCTTGTAAGCTTACGAGTTCTTTGCAGATCCAAGTTCTATGCAAACTCTCTGGTGCTCATCTGCACCCAAGATCTTAAGACTGGTCATCACTGTTTTCCTATGGGGATGGGATTTTCTAATGGGCTCAGTTAAATTTGAGGCTGGACTACAAAACCCAGCACTGAGGACACTGAGTAGACTGACAGTGCCTATACAGATGTGGACACAGAAATCGATGATTCCTCTATCTATCTGGAGGATCATCTAAAGGGAAAGCTGTCTTACTGTACCTAAGAATAAAAGGTGTAAGAAGACATCAGCAAGGGAAATGTCAGCAAGAGATACAGGAACACAAAGGAAAAACCTGATAAATAGAAAATGTCATAAAAATGAAAAGATAGACAGTAGGAGAGGAAAAAAAAGAACCTGTACAATGGGAGAAAACAGGGACTGAGAAAAGTTTTTTTAAAAAAAAAAAACTAGCTTAACCTCAGTGACCCACTCACACTGGAGGGGTGAAGAATTTCATTTAACATTTCTTAGGTTTCAGAATTCATTGTAGTTTGAAAGAATACTTGATAAATTATTTAGACAGTTTCAACTGAGATTGGAAAAATCCCAGCCTGTCAGAAGCTAGGTTAAAAAAGGTTGGTGCTGTATAAATAATTTACTTCTTTAGGGAGGAAAAAACATACAAATGCTAGTGTCTAAAGTAGAGAGGCACTAAACCTGCTGAAGCTAGCTAACCAGACAGTGAATTTAAGTCAGCACTATGAACTCAGTGCTGTCATTTAAAATTAGGGACTATTCCAGAACTAAAGTTATCAAAAGGAGGGTGACATTAAAGATTCTACAATAATTCACTGCTTCTACACATTCACCTTTTTAACAAAATAAGCACACACCAGTTTAAAAAAAATCTGTGAAAAGCTTCTTTTTTTTCCTGTGATTTCTCATGGCAGCTAACTTAAATAAAGAAGCTTATCATATCAGTGTTGTTTTTTTTATTCACTTGCTTTAATTCTATAAAGCAGATATCCTCCAGTTCTGTCATAACAGTCCACTTGTCTTAGCAGATGCTTCTCCTTCCAGTCACTTCAAGGGTAACTAGTGCAAGGTTTTCATTTGTTTGTTTTTACATGGAATAATGATTATTCACTGTGTTTTTTATAGTACTTTCTACAGCTATTCATCATAGTAACAGAGGAAACTAATTTATGTATATTTATATATGTAACTCTGGCTTTTATTTGAGTAACTACAAGTGCAGAACTTGGCAACAGCAATGCCATTCTGCTCTGACGTACCAACGACATAAAATATTCTGAATAATGGCAGCTGAGTAGTATCAGGCTTACAGTGAGAACAGAAGCTGACCCCACGGCTGCTTACCCGTGCTAGCTGTTGTAAGACAACGTGGCCTTTCCAGGACACCGTTCCACGAAGGACTTTTGTTCCCCGATTCCTCGTTGAAGTCTGCAGAACATGAAGCGACTCAGCAGCTTGGGAAGGATCAGGCCCTAAATACAGTCTTTATTTGTTACTTCTGGCCATTACAAGAGCCCTCTGATAAATTGCTAATCTGCCCATCACTTAATACTGTGATAATATCTTTGATGAAGCTGGCCAGGTCAGGTCTAGAAATGACAGACACTGTGAAAAATCCAAAACATTAATATTCACTTAATTTTGTGTACAGCCAATGTACTCAGCTGGAAAGGATAATGAACACTATTTCTAGAAGTCTGACCGACACCTATCAGGAAAATCGCAGATTTATGGCTAGCAACAGCAAATAAATACTACAGATCTGATAAGTGATCGGTGGATTAAAGTTCAGCAGAAAGGAGGTTAGCTAGATCATAGTATCAAAAAAAAAGAAATCAGTGTGTGCCCATATATAAAATTGCAACTCCACTTGTATGCCTCCTGCACAGTCCTATTAGGTCCCTAGTCACAGCTAATGCTATTTCGGGAAGGATGTTCTCTAGTATTTTCAGGCATTTTTCATCCGTTCACTGATAAGCAAAATCTGTGTATTTTTATATCTCAGAGTCGCTGTGCAAAATCTGTCTTGATATCTGTTGTTTGAATTATTATGTGATCCTGGTTAGAAGAAGATATATTTAGACTTGCTTCTCAAAGTATCACTGCTGTGAGAGAGCATGCCAGGGCAGGACGCTCTCTAATTCGGCCTATCTACACGGGGGGTAGTGTCATGACTTTATTCATTCCTGAGAAGCTTAAAAACATATGGGCCCCCTGTGTGGGAGCAAGCGCTGCAGGCACGGCTGTGACGCAGTCATTTGTATCCTGTAACCAGAAACATAACAGTTTCTCTGCCTTCAGTGTCCTCGGTGTGATTTTTGCTGTTCCATTTAATTGCATGCTGTAATGCTGATGGAAAGAAAATTCCTTCGTTTTGATCTGCTAGCACCAACCACTCTTAAGTTCTCAGAGGCTCCAGTAATGATCTTCCCTCTCAGGTTTGTGGCTTTTGCCAAACGAGCGTCTAATCCCTACCCTCTTCAACCATTGCTCAGAGCCTCCTCTGTGTCTCTCAGGGAATTTGGGCTGCAGCAAAGGCAACCATTTGCTACCCTGATTCTTGTCAGCTCTGAGACCACTACTGAGCAAAGATGCGTAGTTCTCAGCAAACCAGGGTGTGCCTGAAACACAGGCTTCAATTTGGTCCCTTTCTACTTTATATTATTCCCGGGAAGAGCGCAATGAAGGTGTGGTAGCAAAGGAGTTGGCAGCCTTCTCTTTACCAATTAATATTTTTTTACTTAACTATTAGTCAGGACATGTGTAATAGGTACATGTAATAGGTACACATTCAAGGTGTCCAGAAGCCCTATGGATGGAGAAAATGACTACACACACTTTTATCAGCAGCATATTGATATGGTAGGGATGACAACAGGCAGTATGTCATTTGCTGTAGGGAGTTAAATGGGGAACAGGAAAGTTGCCCTATTTGAGAGATTTTTCAAAATAGAGTGGCAAATCCTGTGAAGAAAACATTATCCATATAAAAACAGATGAAGTCTTTCCATGATGGAATTCCCCCATTGAATGAGCTAAGTTAGTTCAAGCTTGCTAGAAATTTAAGTTAATATTCTGAAAACTTGAATGAAAATATAATAAACAAGGAAACCTCAGACAGATTCCAATTCCTTAGTATTTATTCTTGATCCCTCCCAAATGAGGCTTTATCCTCTGCTTGTCATAGAACAAGGGGTTTAGCAAGGTTGTATGTATTTATTTAGTCATTTTTTTCCAAGATTTGCTAACTGTAGCACAAGTAGCGAAAAACAAAAAGTAGTAAATAACTGTAATAAAAACTGAGCGAGAAGAACTGGAGGAATAACTTGCTTCTTAAATTTTATGTTATGCTTTGCTTTCAAAAGTAGCTGCCTAATCAGTATTTCTTCTCTTCACATTTATTTACATCAGCTACTGGAGGGGGAAAAACGACTGGCAGAGCACTGAGGATAAAAATCTATTTCAATGTTATTTTGTCTTATATAGAGTAATCATCACTATCTAGGATTATACTTACACGGCAAAGAGACAAAACTCAAGCTCTGGGGCCTTTTATTAGAGCTAATGAAAGCCAGTAAGCAGCTCCCCGGGGAAGGGGCCTGGAGAGCCCCTGCAGATCCCCCCCCCTGCGCCCCCCCCCGAGCACCGTTTAGCTGATGCAGTATATCTCGGAGGAAAACCAAGACTCGGTATGCAAAACTCTGGGTTAAATTTGCTGCATAAAAGTGACGTAATGACACACACGGGCACGGGTGCAATATGTTGCTCTATGTATGTCCTTAATTGCTTCTTGGTTGGCAGTGGGAGGAAAGACACAGGAGGAAGGTGGAGAAGGGCTTCGCGGTGTGTGTGTGTGTGTGTGTGTGTGTGTGTGCGTGCAGCCTGTTTGGACACGGTGGCTCTCGCTGAGCGGGTGTCAGGAAGCATCAGGGTATCTGAAGTGACGTGGCCCTTCGCTGCCCTGGCACGGCCCTGCCTCCGGGCAGCCCGCTGGGTCTGCCTCAGCGCCAGGGCCTGCTGCCATGGACACTGCAACGGGAAAACGGGCTCAACAGCCATTTCGGAACCATTAAAGATATAAAAAGTGTAATACTGAACATTAAAGAAACCTGGCAACACTTCGCTGCCGCCACAGCAGGCTCGGAGGTGACCCCAGCAGGGCGCCAGCTACCCCCGTGGTTATCCGAGGCGCAGTCATGGGGGAGGCGGATTGAAGCTGCGTTTTGTTTCCGCTCTTGCACGGCTGCCTAACAACCGCCGACTGCCACCGACCCTCTCGGGGTTGCCCCTCGGCCGTGCAGCCGCAGGCGCGCGCCGGTGCTGCGCTGCTGTCGCCCGCGCTGGCAGCCCCTGCTGCGCCTCCTCCGGGCGCCCGGCCCCGCGCAGAGCTTCCCTGCCCGCGCTTCCCGTCCGCAGGGCAGCGGCCAAACGGGGCCTCCGAGGGAGGCTCCCGCTCACCTCCGCTACACCGCAGGAATGACTGATTTCAGGCCTGCGTAAGCCCGTCGATTTTAGCTGAGTTTCTCCAGCTTTGCACCGATGTAACTGAGATCAGTCCGTGACCTCTCTGTAAGATGAAACACTATTATTTAAGTGTTCTTCCTTTTGTGTTCATAAAGAAGCAAATAAACATACTGACAGTCATACCTCAATAAGCTAAGGGAGCAAAAGAAGATTGAGGAAGGAAAAAACAGCTTTGAGCACAGATCTTTTATAATTCTGAGACAAGGTGAACAGTATTTAGATAGAGATGGATCTGACATACATGTTATATATAGATCTAAGCTTTTATTCCGGTGATCTCAAGGAGTTTTTATTATTGAGCTCAGAAAAATGAGTTATTCAAATGTTCATTTTTCTCTTTCTCTTACTGCACTTTAATTATGTTGCCACGCAAACATGCTGCATTATTTTGAAAAAGGCTGAAATGGAATTTAAGATAGATTCAAAACATTTCATATAATCACCTCATGTCAAGGTAACGCTTTGCCTTTTTATTTTGAAACAACTGCTTTGAAATATTATAGCTTTCAAATAGAAATGCAACATTTCTGTTTTTTACTGATTGGTAGTTCCATTTCATGTTGTAAAAATCTCTTACATCCTTGAAATGTGAGATAAAAATAAAATTATAGAATATCTCTGAAAAAAAAAAAAGCAGTTTCCACCCACTGCTCAAACCCCGTACTTTTTGTGGCAGTAGCTGGGTCTGTAGTATGCAGCGTTCTCCCTCGGTGTCACGTTGTATTCAACTCTTACCACGTGGCAGAGCGTCCCAGGCAGTTCCTGAGAATGGTACAACGCGTCTACCTGAAACTCCAGAAAATGTTAAATCCTTACTTGCCTATGTAAAAAAATGGCAGAAAAAATACAGCAAAACCTATGCATTTTATTCATTTTGAAAGGACAGACTGTAGTAAGCACGGTTCAGCTCCAACAAGATACTAAAATCCAGAACCCTTAACCTTCCACCGGGGAAGGAAGCAGACGACCACGACCCAGAATTCCCATCGCAGCCTCTGAGAACACCTGACGTGGGAGATGGGCAGGGGAACACAGCTGAAACTTTTCTGCCTGCTTACCAAACACAGGCACCTTCCCTTTTGAAATTCACCCACTAGCCTCCACGTTTTTGTTCCCTAGCCCATCATCAGTCAGTTGTGTGACAACCTGTTACGTAGGCTGCGGTGAATGACAAACGTGGCTGGTAAATACAGTGGGAAACTTTTAGAGATTATATATCCACAGCTGCATAATGAATATGTAGGAAGAAAGGACATTTCTTAACAGAGTGGATTTAAAGCAAGTTCTACAAAGTGAAAGCAAGTCCTACAAAGTACACTTTTTTCTTCCAATTGCCTTTAATTCTTTTCCTTCCCATATTTGTTGATTTTGTTTGTACTTTGTCATAAAGCAGCAAGGTCAACAGAACAAGCCCAATCTATATGCACTGGTTACTAGCTGAGTAGTTACTAGTTACTAGCTTGGATGTTAGAAGGAGTGAAATCGGACTTACTATATATTACGCTGAAGATTTTTTAAGGTACCGTATTTTTCCAGCTAATAAATAAAAAGAGGCCATCCATGCTTTATAAAAATTGATGTCTTCCATATTCAAAATGGTCATATTTGCTGACTATAATTAAGATAACACTTAAGAAGAATTTACTTTCTAAAATCTCCACCATCTTCTACAGAGCTGCTTTGGTCTAGTTTTAAATGGATATTTCTGTTCCTGCTTTTGTTTGTTTTTAAGATGCTACTCATTTTGGTGGTGCATCTCCTTTTGCAAATCTCAGAAGAAAAAGAAACGTTGCAAATGTACTACAAGTCAATGCTGTTTGAAGAGAATGTACTGTAACATTATCTCTGCATCCTTTTTATATTATAAAAGCGCTGAGAGCACTTTGATGTGGAAAGGACAAGATACAGTAATCTGAAAATCCTGCTATGAAAGGAACGACAATGCTTTAAGCTGGAACTATACAGAGAAACACAGAGTAATGACAGCTTCACACAATATCTAATTTGATGCCTTCTCCCCAGCATGGTGGAATCATTAAACTACAGCCATCTGTTAATGAGCAGGGAGTCTGCTGCACGGAGGTCACCTTTCTCCCATATTTTGTAAAATTCACTCCACCCCAGTTGTAAAACCATCCATTATCTCTTTTTTTTCAACCCATTTTGTATTTGGCAGTTTTACTGTCACACAGAAATCAAATCAAGAGAGAGAAAAATTAGTGCCTGCTTCTGCAGTTGACCAGCAGAAACTAATTCTAGAGATGGGGAAAGGAGTTAAAATAATTCATCCAAAAAAAAAAAAAAAAAAAAAAAGCAGACATCCTCTCCCACCCCAGTCCCCACAAATAAATAACATATGGAAATGCCAACCTGGATTATTTTAGAGTAGGGGTAATATTGCCTAATGCTTGCAGATCTTTGCTCCATGTGAGGGATCACGTTTTGGCATCACCAGCTCAAGCTGGCAAATGGTGACCACAGTTGCCAAGGGCAAGACGTTGCAAGAGCAGCAGAACCATTTGCTCTACCATGAAACCAAATACCATACTCATTAATACCCCTCTTCAAGTCTTTTTATCTGATTGGGTTAATGCTAAAAAGAACAAAGTTATAGCATGGATAAAGGCAAAAAGCTTTCCTTTCTTAATTGAAAATCTTGTCCATTTTCCAGTATTATTTCTTACAAAGTAGACATGGTATTTCTTGCTTCTCTTTTTCTGCAATGTTGAATTTTCAATGCCAGAACATAAATTCATTAAGTAATTTTTATAACTATGAATGTTAGATAGTGAAATATTTCCTAAAATTCAAAATATTGTCAGATTATTAACCTGGACAAAATATATCCATTGAATTGCAAATAAAGATTTCCATTGTGCCCTGGATACCTAGTGGAAAGCTGTGCCTATTAGCAGTAACACAACTTTCCTGTGTTTGTATCAAGCACAAAACACAAACTACTCACCCCGAAGTGACCATAAGTATTACACGGCATCTAAAAATAGAAAGAGAGCATTTGTATAGCTTTCTGAGAGTGGAGTTTGTTCTTCCACCTCCAAGGTATGTGGTGTAATGTAGACAGACTCAAAAGGCTAGATGTGTGGTTGTCAAAGATCCATAAAACAGGAATTAACAGGGCAACTCCTTTATTTACATTTATGTGACAAGCCAGTACAGCTCTTAAAAGATTGTTTACCGTAGATGCATTTAACAGATAAACTACAGAGCAATTTCTTTTATTACTAGAGAATCTAATTAGTTGTAATTCATCAAGGATTAATTACATCTTTGCACTCAATGAGATGAAGAATGGACATGTTCTACAGCCCAATCCTAGAGTTTATAATTTCCATGTAAAAAAAAAAAAAGTGTAATGAAGCTGGTGGAAGCTATACGATCTGGAAATCTCCTAAGCACAGATTGAAGCTGTATGTCACAAACAGAGATAAGCTTAACTTCTGTGGTGCTCCCAGGAGTAGAAAGCATAGTTTTATTCTTTGGAAATTGGGAGTATCTGGCAATACTATGCTTTATTTCTTGTATGTGTATTTTAGATTACTTTCTCTTTCCCATACATATCTGTATTTGCACAGATCTGTATAACTCAGAAGTAAGTACATCTGGCTGACTGCACACTTGGTCTAAACAACATCTAGTTTACTCCATTAATGCTCTGCCACAGGTCTTATCACATCACAAGCCTTTTCCCCGTATTTCTCAGTCTGAAGTGCTCCAGCTAGAGTTCAGAAGGTTGGCTTTGACCTCTAAAGTGCTCAGTGGCCTAGGACCACTGAGCTAGAGACTGTCTGTTTTCTAAAGCAAGATACACCTGAGAAAACTAGATCATTCTGCTAGAGAGAGCTGTTAGCAGGCAATTTGGGGAACCATGCCTGGTATTTAAATTTCCTACCTCTGAGACAGATAAACCGCTGAGCTGTTTTGTGTGGCAGCTTATTGAAAATTATTCAAAGCAATTGTTTGCATATCTATGGTTTTTAATTCCAATTATAAATTTCAACCTATGGCTAATCCATGCAATGGGATGGACAGAAACACATAGAGCTACCCAAAATCCTGTTTGCGGTAGGTATGTTTCTCAGGGTTAGACAACGTGAGACAGGGTGCCAGGGTGCTTTAGGCAACATTGGAGCTGAGCAACTTCTGTTTATGGAGAAGGTGACGGTCTTGGATCAGCTGTACGGGAGAGCGAGCAAAGCCAGGAGGTTCTCCAGCTCAGCAGGCGGCACGGGACCCTGCTGCAGCCAGAAGGTGCATCAGCTGGGCAGTGGAAAATCAGTGGAGGTGCAAAAACGTGCCAGACTTGATAGCCTTGCACACACGCAGCCCCATCTCCTCAGCAGGGGGTCTGAAATGGCTCGTACTGCTCACCATCGCAGCACGCTGCAAAGCTCATCTGTTAGGGACGGTGGTACACAGGACTTACTGAGAGACTGTCTTCAGGGACAGGGAGTTTGTCCTTTCCGTTTTATGAATTTTAATTTGTTATTGCTGTGTAAGGCAGATACTGTTACCTTTAATTTTAAGTTATCTTGAAATAATCTTTTTTTGCTTTTATTTGTGTATTTACATGTGCTTGAACGGATCTTGGGAGGACAATTAGCCAATATTTGTGGATTTGGAGGTTTGTTTCCCTTAATGACAAAAACGTAGGTGATGATATCAGTGATGTATTTCTTTGGCAGAGTTCTATTTATTTAGAAAACCCTATTTTCCTGAGCACAATAAAGCAAACAGCAGGAAGTTTCCTTGCTCAGAAAACAATGTTTTCCTTTCCATTAAGATGTACCCCCAGGAGAAGACCTGCCATTATGGGGAAATGAGAGCCATGCCAGCTTTTGCTGTCCGTTTCTCTCACACACCAGACCTGCAGTCCATCAGCCATAACCACAGTCCCTTCCTCCCCCCTGGTCCCCCACCACTGTCAGCAGTGAGCAAATCACAGCTAACTATTTAGTGCCAAAAAAAACCAAAAAACAACCCCCCCCCAACTTGTAGCATCATTTTAACGTAGCTCCTTTTTATGGACCATAAAAAATGGTATTTTTCCTTAGACAACTACAACACTAATATACCATCAAGCAGTCAGCTCAGACTGTGGATCATTTTCCAGGAAGATCTGCAGTTCAAATCATCCTGTCTATATATGGTAAACAATTTGCAGATAGTTTTTGATTATTATTAAATACCCTTATATAACTAATTTTCAAGCTGAAGCCAGTGATTGATTTCCCACAAAAAGCTACAACTAATGCTAAGTACAGAGCCCTGTTTGTAAAACAAAAGTAAAATTATCTCTTCGGACAAATGCATGCAATTACTTCTGTCTTCATCGAGACTTTTGCATGGTCACTGATGAGGAAACTCTGACCCCCAGAGAAGGAAAGGAAATGCTCAGAAATGCTGATGGTGTTCTCCGTTAGGCAGAGCTATGGAGGTTCCCATACTGCAGCCCCAGATGCCTGGTCCTTACGCATAGCAGCTTCCATGTTTGTTTGGCTTTGCTGACTCTTGCATCTTTACATGTAGCTAGCCGTTCTGATTTTTCCTTCCTTTTATTTTCTGTCCTTTTTGTTTATGACTCTGCCTTGTGGTGCTAATAACAAATTTAATTCAATTCTATACTGAAGGCGAGGATTAATGGAAGGGGCTTTTTCCTTCTTCCAAGTGGCATCCTTCCCTGTTTCCAAGCCCTCACTTTCTCTCTTAACCTGCCTCTCTCCCTCATGCCCTGTTCGAATGTAAAGTCTCATCGACAGATAAACTGTCACTTTTTAGTTTCAAAATTTGGCTTTAAAAATTTCTCCCTTGAGGATGATGAAACTACTAAATGCGATGATCATGATTCCTCAGTTTTCAACAGTCATGATGCTGTCAAGCAATTTTTGCCTATTACTTAGGAAAGATTCCCAATATTTAAAAAAGCTAGAAAATTCTGTCACTTCAGGTTATTTAAAAAAAAAATCTGTGGTTTTTTGAGATTTAGAGGCTATTTATGATTACTATGATTATTTATGATTATTTTCACATGTATTTCACGTATTTTAGGAAAAACGGTTAATTGGCTGTATTTGTATTTTTATGCCTACGTTGTAGCTAAAGCTGTTCCTTGCTTGCTTGCTCTTTGTTCTTCCTCACTTCACGCCATCCTTCTTCTCTGCTTACCACAGCCAAGCAAACGAACACTGCTTCCTGCCGTCTCCTGATGAAATACTTCCCTGGCCTGCTGCCAGCTCTCCTGATGCCAACTGGCAAAGGCAAAACCAGCCCAGCTGCAAAGACCCCCCTGGAGGAACCATGCTGCCGCAGACAGGCCATCTCCCCTTCCCCTCCAAGCAGAGGTCTCCGTTCCCAAGACACTCGTAGAATTCAGTCATCGAGTTCGCGATTTAGGCAACTTTCTATTGTGGGACACAAAAAAATCAGGAAAACTTCAAACCAACACCTCCAGCAGCAATGCCTTGCAGAATTGCTAGGCTTAGAGACTAACACACTAGCAAAGAGATTATTTATTTTCCTTAAATTGCCCCTTTCTAAAGAAAAACACGGGGGGGCACTGTTTCATCAAAAAAAGGGGGGGGGAGGAGGGGGAGAGAGAGAGAGAGAGAGAGAGAGAGAGAGGCAGAGAGAGAAACAAGATGCTTCTCTTCTCAGAATTAAATCTCCAAAAGCGAAACACAGCGATACTGCAGAGAACAGCACATTAAGTGATGGAAACACTGTCACTGAGTTTTGTAGCTATGAAAACTCCTCAGTGTCAAAAATGAATACATTACCTAAATTCTGGGTAATTTGTGACTGGAGCTGCGAAGCAGTGTAACAATATATTAGGGAACTCATGAACGTACTCCCAGAAGTAACAGCTATTTATAGCTATAGCTGGGAAGTAGGGAAAAAAACATATTGTTGCTAACAATTGGTGCGATAGAAAGTAACAACAGCTATTTGATTAGGAAACAGTAGGAAAAAAAATAAGAACACATTTCAATTCACAAGGTATCTATGCCTGAAAAAAGCTCTGAAAAGAATTGATTAAAAAGGACCTGTTTCTCCTATTAATTCTTAGACAAGCAAATAACCTATGATCGAATGCTTTAAAAAAAACCCCAAATGTCCAAAACATACTAATGCAAACTATCAGGAATACAGACTGAGAAGAAAAGAAAATCAGAGTGTTTGGAAATTTTAATGTTTGAAAATAGACTAGCTTCAACTTTTAAGATTTTATCAAATGAGATTTTTAAAATAACATCAATAAAGTAAACCTGGTTTAAAGCTGAGTCCTACTAGGGCTACAGTGGACATCTCATCCAAGTAAGAATTAAGGAACGTGGTTTTGTAAAAATTAATTACTTTATTCTTTTTCACCTAATTTTTTTCTCAGAACTATCAAATCTTAGCTGCATTGAATGGAGCAAGTATTTGTGTTTATTTTTAGTTCTATTAATGGAGGATACTGTCTGTCCTTGCTTTAACCTACTTTCTCTGCTGAAGTCATTTTGTTTCACAAGCCCCATGGAGATTTGAGACACAAAGCCAGTTTATTTCTACAGTGGTCCCACTTTGTTCAGAAATATTGCCAAGGGCTTATCTGGAAACCTTTCTCATAGGGAATATGACAGTTGTACTTTGCAAAGACTGTAAGAAATCAACTCAAAATAGAAAGAACAGTTAATAACTGTAAGATGAGTATACTGCCTACCTTCAAATTTAGTATTTTAGGAAAAAGATGATAAAAAACAAGAAAATATTAATTCATCAGATATTAAAACTTGGTGTGACTCTTTAAGTATTGAAGTAATCATTGCTTAATTGCTTATTAGCTATTCTATATAACATTTTATGGTACAGAATTTACTATACATTGTATAAAAACATTTTAAAGAAAATTACCATTTTTGTATATGCTTTAGTGCTGGACTTTATGCCTGAAAATGTAGAAATGTTTTCACCATGATCAAAAAGGATGGGACATTCACTATTGCATATTTTGAAAAAACCTTCAATTTCTACAAGCTTGTACAGAATTCAAGTATAGCTGTATGCTGGAAAGCCCTCTGTTAAATGAGGTGTAGAACTGACTGGTTAGTAGTTCCACATTTATCCAGACAGTTGTTTTTGTGAGTACTCTTCCTGACTGCCTTGGGTTTTCAGAAGACAACAGTGTCCTCCTTTTCCGTGGTATTGCCCACAGCAGGGATGAAATGTCTCTGTCTGGAAGGCCTCACAGGTGGAATCCAGTAAAGCAGACTTTTTTTGCTAGTGTTACTGCAAGCATGGAGTCCCCCGTATTTCATGAAGTAGATACTTTGCCAGTAGTGCGTCAGCAAAGGAGCGTAATCATGCCAAGAGCTGAGCAGCTGAGTTTCCTACCACATTTAGCTGACAGGAACTGTATGCAACTGCAGTTGTGCTGTGAAGGAGACAGGAAAGAGGCAATGCTTGGGGTTAGAATTTAATCTTGCAGGGAAAAAAATAGAAACCGCTCTCTTGAGCACGCTGGCGTTCCCTACTCCAGAAGATCCTACCCAGGCTATCATATAATCCCATAAGTATTTTCCCTTTCATGTCTCTCCTGAGACTATTCAGTATTAATCTATTTTAGCAATATTGGTTTATTGCAGACCATACATCATATCTGTTCTGCCATTCCTATTTAAAAATAGGTTTTTATCTGTTATTTATAGTAGGTCTTCATCAAAATAATAATGCAATTAGTTTTGCATTACTCCGCTAGTTGTGCCCTGGTTCTTGGGAATCTTCTAATTTGCAGGCTATAATGAAACTAACTCATCCAGTAGCAATAAAGTATTCCAGATGTTAAAGTTGCTGTATCGCAGCCTTCTGGGGAGTCATATGCCATAGGAAAGCCAGTGCCCATTTTTAGCACAAGAAACACTACGAAACAAATCACATCACACAGAGTTAGAGTTAATTAAGTCAGGCACCTACTGTTTGCCTATAGTTTGCAATAGCTGTTAATTTTAAGGTCTGCTATACTGCTAAGAAAAGATAATTAACAAATGTAACATTACATGACAGGATGAGCGTATTTCCAAAGGGGCTTGTTATGGTGACTTCTGGATAACGCTGTTCTCAGTACAATGTTACACAATATACCATAGTGATTTAAAGGGAAAAAAATGCTAACAGATACTACATCTGTCTCTAGGTAAGGCAGAAGAAGGCGAAGAGCTCTTGCTATTGAGTATACAATGTGCAAAAACACATTGCAAATGTCAATGAGACTATCAAAGGAGCATCAACATTTTGGTACTTGTTTTCTTTATTTTGAATGAAAACAAATAATTTTTGCCATTTTCTGTGAAATTATTTTTTAAAAAACATAGTTTTGAAACATGCCAGAAACTCTAAAGTTTGGTTAAAATCATACTGAATTGCATATGTACTGCCACTGTCATTCCAAAATACCATCTACTGTTAGAAACATGTCAGTGCATTTATTTATTTAGGGCAGCTCTACTTATTATTGATTGAAATATCTTCCTTTCTAGATTAAAGTGCTGAACTCTTTCATTAAACAGAAGATGCTTTGATCTAGAAAAGACAGTTTTTCGGGTAATACAACGTGACAACTTTTGTGACATGTCATGAACTAAGACTAAAATAATGATTAAAATGAAAAATTGAAAAAAGATTCAAAAGTTTCTGAAATAACACTTCACTCTGAATTTTTTTTGTGAATACCTTCGCAGCAGAGGGTATTGGTACTGGGAAATGGAAAATTCTGTTGGAGACCACCTTTCCACTATAAAACTAATTGACTAGAAATGACCACTAACTCTCATTTTAGAAGTTGTATATTTGGAGAAGATTTGCCAAAATGCCTATGGATTACATTACCTGTATTTCAAGGTTCTCCCCCAAAACAGCCTGAAGGCTCTACAAGGATTTAGACAAACTAGAATGACAAGACAGAGAAGATGGTTATATTCCAGATGCTTTTCTGTTTTCAGTATGTTTTTTTCTCTCAAATGCTTTGGCTGCAATGAAATAAGCCTTTGCTACTTGATCACTGGTATCTCTTTGTTTTTCAGAAGAACAGAACCGTAACAGTAGGGTTTGGCTCACACATACTGTGGTAACATCGCACGATTCCACGCTACCTTAAGCACTACTTGCAGCTTTAGGCCTTGGTAGTATGAACCTAATGGACTTTGGAAGAGCTACAATGGTTCACTTGGTAACTGTTTCTGCTACTCCTTCGCATATATGATGAAAGCATGAATGCTGTGAATTAGAAATGGGACCTATCCTTAGCATAATATATCCAATACTAATATTAAATTAGCTGGCCCTACATTAAATAGTTTGTCCTGAAGGACGGTGGGCTATTTTGACCCTGCAAAATGAAAATCAGGGCTCAGGAGAGACTTGTTTGCATCCCTTAATATCATAGTCTGAAATAAAGGCCTTCTGAAACTACTGTTGCTTGACTGACAGCTCTAAGAGTAGCTTCTGAATCAGTTTGTCTCACTACAGGCATGAACTTTGTATGTCAATTAATAAGCATCAGAGTTGATGACAAAGTTGATGACCATCAAAATGAGATTTGAAGAGTGATGGTTCTATACTACAAAATGCCAGCAACTTTTAAATCCATGCACTTACAGCATTAAGTATTACAGAACTTAAGAGGCCAGCTGCAGTAAAAAAGATAATTAGTTACCTCTCTAACAGGCTGTGCTCTAAACTTAAGATATTTCAAATGAATGCTTTCCAAACCCTGTGAAAAAAATTCCTGACTAAACAAACCAAAATGTTTCAAACCGGATTAGAATGCTTGATAATACATTTTTTTCTCTTTGCTGATCTTTTACAGCTTGTAGGAACTATCAATAATACTGAATCTTAGTTGGAACTCATGCAGTTTAGGTTATAACTTTCTAAAATAGCACAAATGATATTCTAGGTTGAAACATATATACAAACTAAAACCAAGCAGCTCAAAATTCAACCATACTAGATTCTTAGGTGATATTCAAGGGTAATAATATGCCTACATGTAAAAGAATCTAAAGATTTTAGCTTAGTTAAAAACTTATAGCACCTAGCTGGAAAATGTTCTTTCATGTACACTGGGGACTGCTTTATGATGGTAAACAGACTGTTCTTATAATAAATGTTAACTTTTAGGTAGGTTTTGAAATGGGCCAACTGTTCTGATATTAGGGATGCCCATGAATGCGTTGTCTATAAAGCTGTTACACTTTCCATTGCAGTACTTTCTCTCTATGCCTGCTGCTTTATTATAAAGCCTTTCTTTCTGTTTCCATTCAAGGTCTCCCTTTTGCTGCAATGTGTTCTGGTGTGTTCGGATTTTTCTGCCAGCCTCCGTTCCCCTTATCTCCCTTGGATCACTTCCACCCTGAACACAAATGTTGACTTCACATACTGGAGGGTTGCTCTTTAATATAAATAAACTGTATCATTTCCAAGCAAAGAACACCGACATCACATTTGGTACAAAACCTCATACTGGAATACTACTTGGCTGTTGTAGACGAATCAAGTATTTTAATACAAATATGCCTAATGTTAAAACTTCATTGTTACTTTTCTTGTTACTGTACTCTCCTGGCTTTCTTTCAATTACTCTACTGTTGTGTATATAGTATGGTTCTTTGTGAAATACTGCAGGGGATCTTCCCAGCATTGCTACTGTGTTTAAACTCCAAAGAAAATATGTTTGAAAACAACCTTCTAAATCTTTAAATCTCTGTGTCACCTCAAAAGATTAACAACCAGCTTCCTAAAAAGGGAGCAGAGGACAAAGGAAAGTTGTATGGATGTCAGTTGGAATCAAGTTGCAGAATACAGTTAAATGTATAAATCAAGGAGAGATATATAATGTGTAAAAACTACCATAACTGGATATGCTGCAGGATCTGTGAGCTCCAAAGGGTGGCCAAGAAATATTTTGCTATTAGGATATGGTCCTGACATTAGGACCGTAAGATTTATCAAGAAACTCAGGCAATTCAGAAGAGGTAATTTGTATACAGATTTTTCACATTTCAGCTCCATTAAACATAATGTAAACTATATATTGTTAGATCCTTCCCAGTACATTATAATGATACTATCTACACCGAAGTATTTATGCTTTAATCTCACACAAAATTCTTTTCAAGCAGCCACTAGCTCTAGTGAGACAGTATCTTTCCGTCTCCATTGCTGAAGAGATGAAAGATGAACACAACATTCAAACGCCAGTTCAGTAGCTGAGAAATAGTTGTGCTAACTCATCTTTTAGTTGAGACTGGCGTGGCTAAAAGATTTGAGATCAAGCTGTTTCTGCTTGATAAAATAGTCAGATAAGATACAGCAGGGAAGTGATAGACGGGAAGGGGCACTGTTCTGTTAGGATAACTGTTGTGAAAGATAAAATATGGGAAAGATTTATTTTCCATTTCTACCATAAAAAATCAAAGTCGAAGAAGGGTCTAGTTATGTAGCCAAATTTTTAGAAGCATGTACTTATTGATTCATTGGTCCTTAATATAGGACAAAATTTAGGTGGAATTTCCAGTATGAATTGAATATTTTTATTTCTGATATCTTAAAAGTCATGTTCCCTTTCTATTTAAAGAGTAAAAGCTGAGTTAGATTATACATCGAGAGTTGAGTAGGAGAACGATTACACCACGGAAGTTGTGTCAGCATTGCTACGTCATCGAAGAATGCGGACATAAAAATCCAAGTCAGTAGCCAGCACAGTTACGTAACACGCTCGTCTGTTTAAGGCGGGCCAAAAAAAAGGGCACTCGACGCACCCTGTTGCGTATTTTTCTGGGCGCAAAACCGCTTTCCGTCACTAAACGCCATGTCCCCACTAGGGGACTCTACTGTCTCAGCTCTGGAAAGCAGCTCAGATGTTTCCTTAAGGCCAGGAGATACAAAAACACTTTACGAGGTTTTAAAAAAATCAGGACAAGGGGGAAAAGAAAACATAACTGAAAAGAGAAGAATTGCTAAATAAGCTAAAATTGCCAAATGATTGCACAGCTCAATTCATGGTAGAGCTCAAAAAATCATACAGATTGATTTTATCTTCAGGGAGTTTGGTCGCAGAGTGATACCTTGGTTTGCTGAACCCTCATTACTGCAGAAAAGAGCTAGCGTTTTTCTGAAATGTGTAAGTAGGAAGTGAAATTAAGGAAATGAAAACACTATTTCACACAAAACTGAGTGCCCTTTACCTAGCGCACTACTTCTGGTTTCAGTCCACATCACTGGGTAGGAATTTCTTAAGAAAAAAAAACCCAACACGATCAATAACAACATGAATAAGCAAGAACTGAGAGTAAGAAAAAGGAGAATATATGTTATGCAAATATGCATTTCCTGTGTCTTTCTTTTCCAAACAACTTGTTTAAGATATTACTTTAAAGGCAGAAGATGCTTGAAAGGACAGGAATTGTTTAGAGACCCAGAAACTAGTAGGAGAATGGCAATGTCACAAAATTAAAAGAAAAAAAATGTCAGCATATGGAATAGGAACCTGCTTTAAATAGGAGCTGCACAGATTTTGACTACTACCAGAAGCAGCTGAGAGGCTGTCATTAAAAATAATAGGAAACATATGTGATGTGTTTACACACACTGGAATTGTGTGGAAGTTCTAAATATGGTCATCCCTCCCCACCGAGCTCCAGGGGACAGCTTTGCTTTAATAGGGCTTCAAAATGTGCGAGGAGGCTGTGGGCTTTCTTGAGAGAAATAAAATTTGTGATGGAGTCTTGCAAATGTCAACCATTTGCAGTACTAAAATGAGTAAATTTTGTAGGTCTGTGATCTTCTAACATGTATGAAGAAATAACAGTGGTGGACTGCAGAGCCTAGATATCAGACCTCCATGAAGCAGCTGTATGTAAGTGATGTAAGAGCTTCCTTCTTTCTTTCTCTCCCCACACGTTGCTTCTTAACACCCTGTAGTAGCGATTACTGCTGCCGCAAAAAAGCGGGCAGGAGGGATTGCAAGGCACATCCAGGTCTGCTTCAGAACAAATTCTGCTTGGTGTGGTCAAACCACACTCACTGGCTGGACTCTACTAAACTATCTGAGCTTGTCCTGAAGCTGCTAAGGACGTGATTTCCTGTGTCAGCTGAGGTGTGGGGGTAATATCCTACAGCTGGGGCATAGTAACAATTATCTGGAAATACAGTTTGAGCCTTGCATAAAATTTGTAATTCTATGGCTAAAGGTCACAATGATTAACTTTAATGGGAATTAGTTGGGTATAAATGCCTCATTCCTTATGAGGCAGGTAGGGAAAACAGTCTTAATCAATCATTTTGTGATTGGTTAATGAAGCAGTATTAACTGTAAGTGGTGTTTGTACTAAGAATTAGCTACCAGAGTAATGATTAGAGCTGCTTTTCCAGTGGTATTAGTTACTTCCAGGGAGCTTCCAGATGCAAGCCCTTACTGCTTATTGGTAAAGGATGGAGCTGGTGGAGCTATGGCTGCTTACCCCAGCTGAGGAACCAGCCCAGGGAGTGCAGTATGTAGATGGTTTTTTACTTGTATCATTTCAAGTACAATGACAAAAGCTGCCATGGGAAAACAATATGACCACTAAAGCTATGTTTCCTGTGGCTTCCTAATGGAATATTTGTGCACAGCATTAAGCTGCTGAATTTGAATTTGTTAGCCACATTATCCCTTTTCCCTTTGTGCAAGTTTCAAAGATATAATTATATTTGGGTTAATTGCTGTTAGTCTCAGCTGAATTGTCACTGGTTTCAGCATTTTCAGTATGTAGAAAATTACATTTTAGATTTGCTTTATCCGACTGCACAACCTCTTGTGTTGATTTAATATGTACTAGGAGTTATTGTATTCTAGGTCTGATCAATTATTGTGCTTGTTCTTAAAAAAGGAAGCATTCTGTGTTGATATTGTTGTCTCAAATACACTTAAAGCTACTTGATGTGAGATACCAGAAGCAATATGATCATGTCAGCCCATCCATCCATAGCACTATGCTAACTTATTCTGATTAAGCAATCTGAGCAGATTTCTACTCAGCGTGGCTATATGGCTTCTGGTACCACAACTAGCTCATTTAGAGTTAATTTTAGCTTGAATATTTCTACTAGACTTACATTATGTAGTAGACACATGCTCAGATTACTTTTGCAAGGGTTTATATATATTTCTGAGTTATCTCCAAAGAGTTTTAGTTAGCGCTCCCATGCAGTTTCTTCCGGTGTGTGTTTGTTTAATAATGTTTGTGAGTTACTCTTGCTTTTATGCATTTTACTGGAACTGGGAGGTCAAGATACAGTGTTCCAGAGCTGCACTTTAGAAAAAAAATCATTAATTGAGCTGACCGGATAAAAGGTATATGTTGTCATCAAGTTATGTTTCAGGCAGACACCTTTCTGGTCTCGTACATGTGTATATAAATAAGGAGAATGGAAAGCTGTGGCATAAATTCTTTACCAAGGAAGACCAGGCCAAAAGTTCCTGTTATGTGACAGCCTGGGTTTTCCTTTGCCTCTAGCAAGAAAAGCTGGTTAAGCACGCTGCCACTCCACGTGCAGATGCCATGACTGGTTCCACTGGGTGAAGGAACTGTTTACCCAGGTCGGCTACTCTCGCATGCGGGTGGTTCCATGAAGTCACTGAGGTTATTTGTGCACACATCAGTACACGTGCATACTGTGTAGGATTGAGTATAAACTTCCACAGGTTTTTTTTCCGGACTGCATAATCATGCTCCATTCCAAATACAAGAACTTACTTTAGATTGAGATAGAGACAAGAGATCCTAACCATCCCTTACATGCACAAACTCACACATGCAGCTGCATGGCTCCAGCAGGGCGATTAGGATTGCCACAGCCAGGTACATAGCTTTCTCCACCACTGCCTAACAGAGAACCGAGTGCTTTCCAGGCCATTTAGAAGGCCCCCACACTAAGCAAGAAGCTGCGTAAGAAACATCAAGCAAGAGGATGTGCCTGAACTCCTACTCCTTTCTAGAAGTCAGAAACTGGAGTCCTGGCTGTATCTCAGACTCTGGACATTTGGGAGCCTGAGTTTAGATTTGTAACTGAGCAGGACTCAACCTTTTTAGAAAATGCTAGTTGTGGTATTCAACACTGCGCTGCTATTTAGTGCTTAAAGCACTCACTTGGGAAGTGGAAACCTTGGGCATGTGTTTTCATTCTCACAGAACTGAAACCTACATCTCTTAAAGCATGTCCCCTGACCACAGGAGTAGGCCCACTAAAAAACTGAAGGTACTCTCCTGTCTTCCTGATGAAGAATAAAATGCAAGGATGATATAGTGCAGAAAAGAAATGCAGGATGAGCAAGCCAAAAAGGAATGAGCAGAACGGGGCTTCACTGTAATCTAATAGTAAAAGCATAAATTTAGGAAAGGAAAAAGGTAAAACCTATTTTCATCGTTTCTGGTTTAGTATTAAAGAGTCATTTCAATTTTTTGTTCAATGCATTCCACCTTGCCTGTCCCTGTTCCTCTTTCCACATTTAAACAGAAAAACTGAATACGGTAATTTATGGGAGAATCTAGAAGCAATGCAAAACACTTATTTCCCTTTCTTCTCAGACTATCTCTGACAAGGATACCCAGTTCTCTGCATCTGCTCTCTCACAACACGTTTAGACGGACAGCGTGCATGATGTTATATGTGCCATTCAGCCATGGGTAGTCCTTCTTGTGAGATAGTGCTGCCACGTTGATGCCATATGCCTTTTTATTTGATGACACCTGTTTGCACAGTATGAGTCAGGAAAAAGATTACTTTTGCAGCAGAATGGGAAACCATAGAGAGTTCACAGGTACTAGTCTCTGTCAGCAGGTGATCATTGTATTTGCAGTGGGTTCATGGAATATCTACTAAAAGCATTTAACAACTTGAATCGTGAGAATGTGTATAATCATCCGGGTAACATGCTGTTTTCTGTCTGGTGTAAGTACCACATTTGAAAACCACTTTGAAAGCCAAAGAATCTGAATTCTGTAGTTAAAACTTAGCTATAAGCAGAAAAGCATTTATGTATTTTTTTCCTGTTATTATTATTAAACTTATCCAATCCCTGTGTTGTTCTGATTAGACTTTTCTTGCTTTATTGATTATTCTTCTTAGTATTGCAAACTCGGTGAGAAAGTACAGTTTTATGACTTTAAGTAAAGTGTACCCCCCCATAAAGATCCCCCAGGATGCAGAACATTTACTTCTGCTGTGGTGCACTATCTAAAGATAGCACTACTGGCCTTCGGAAAAGTTTGAGAACAGGTTGCTGTTCTCGGGTTCCCTTTGTAAACACTTCCAAGTGCTTGAGAGCAAAGACTGGTATCCTAGTTTTAACCAAGATGCTTTTGAGATAAAAAGCTGTACAGCACGCTGAATTGCCTCAGGCATGGGCTCATACTCCATTTCTGTGATTTTTCTATGGGAACATAATCTTTGAAAGAAGAGCATGGCAGATGGTTTTAGTCTTAGCAGTTTAGACTAAAACTGCTGCAATAAGATTCACCAGTTAGTCCGTCAAAGTCTCATCACAAATCACAAATGTCCTCTACTCGCTACCTCGTGAGTCTATGCGTTGAACAATGCAGAGTCAAACCTGTGTTATCTGCTACATGGGAAAGCCATGTAACGTGATGTCAGCAGTGATGAAGCAGTGCTACATGATGCGACAAAACAGAGGTATTATAATGCTGAGTAGAGAATAAATAAGCTCATTTAAGAACCTGAAGGAAAAAAGAAATACTTTACATTGTAGAATCTTCTAACTTTGAGAAAGTTGTAATAAATTCATTTGACAGTTTTAAAACTGTCATAATGTACAAGAAAATATTTTTAAAAGCTAAAAACAAAATATTAATCGCATTGCATTCAATCATTGTATCCATGAAAGAAAAATACTGTAATCAAATATAAACTAGATTGCAACATGCACTAGGATGTTGTATTTTCTAATAGTGCATCATTCCAGAGAAGGGTTATTTGAATAGATGGAGATTAAGAATTAGCCCAATGTATCACAGCAAGACATTTGAAAAATTGGAAAAAGAACATGAGAGTTCTGAACAGAAATTATATGGTCTGGGGAAAAAAAGCTATTCCGTTCCTACAGCCAGGACTGTGATATCATTAAGGAACACAGGCATATGTAACTGAAGAACATGGAAGAGGGGAAAAAAGGCAAGTCATTTAGAGAACAAGCGTTCCTAAAGTAGGAAGCTATATTCCTGTCTGAACAAAATCAGAGAAGCATATAGAATTCTTTGTCTTGCTTCCTTTATTTCTGCCTATAAAAAGCAGTTAAAGAAAAGAGTAGCTACAAAAACTGCAAGCCATACCTGAAGAGAAAGGAGTGCTCAGAGCTTTTGGTTGTTCCAACAATAAGAGTAGAGAAATGGAGCTACAAGTGGTTAGGGACTCTTGGGGTAGGGGTAGAAACCAAATGATTGACCTTTCAAGTTAGCCAAGAAGTTGAAGTAGCCACAAAGGATCCCAACTGTTAAGTATAATCTTACAAAAGTATTATTGCTTCATCAGCTGCATCCATTGTTGAAGCATGATGTGACTATACATGACATAAAATTAGTATTTTACCTAATCTTTTAGCTACTTAATATCTTACCTGATAAGAGAAAGAACTTCAGATAACCTGGTAAATACAATGTGAGAGTAAAGTTCTTTTATGAGTGGTAAGTTGTATTTTTTTTTCTTTTTGCGTGATTTGGAAAGATCTAGAGAGTTGGGACATACATTTTATTCCATGTTGTAAAGGCAGATTAAGGATCTAGAGATTCCTTCTATCAGATCCACAGGCTGTAATCTCTCATGTCAGGCAATAACCAGTATTCCTCAGAAAGCAGTGTAAGTGGTGCCAAATGGTCTGTGATCCCAGGAATCACACCTTCACAGAGAGGAGAGACTAGACCTGCTTAGAAAGAGAAAAAGCAAAGTCAAGCAGGCAGTATGACAAGAGCCATGCAGCAGGAAAGCAAGTGACAGGTAAGGAGGGAAGAAAAGAAGGGCACTTACGGAGCAGAAAAATATATGCAGAATAACAGATGGAGAGGGGGAATGAAGAACAAGGTTAGTGGATCAGACTTTTGAAAAGAAGAATACCATATTAAGGTTGCTGAAAAGTATACACTTTTACTCTTCCACATGACTAATTGCTCTAGCTAGTTAAATAATACTATGATCATCCAATGTAACCTATGTAACAGCAAAGGGGGGCCATCTTTTTGTCAGGATGTCACCCACGCTATTAAAAAAAAAAAAAAAAAAAAAAGGTTACAGACAATGTATACATGTAACCAGTAAGTGGTTTAAATCTGTCACGAATTATATCATTTACGAAATCCTACCAATATTCCCACAGTATTTGTTTTAGTAAGTTAGACTGAATGCAGAAAGAAATCAGACAAAATGTTTGTGTACTTAAAAGTTGGAAAAAACATTTGTGGATTTTCTTCCATTATTCACCAGCTGTAATAATTACTTCTGCCACAGTGTACACCTTGTCCCTAAAATACATTACACTTAACTTGAATATGGAATGCATTTTATTTCTGTATTTTAAATCATCTTGAATCATTTTGAGTGCACATAACCATGTGTGATCACAAACTAATTGAAATGCTTTTTTTCTTTGACTTTAAAGAATTAAAAAGACATATTCCTGCATTTTGTTGATTCTAGTTTCATGTTGATCCAGCTCAGGTTTATTAGAAAATGCTGGTTAGTGTAAGAAAAAAGGGGAAAACTAACACTGACAGTAAACCCTTGAGACTGTGTGGTTAACATGTGGTTTTTTTCTCTGTCAGTTATACTTACGGTTGCAGACAGCTCCTTATTCTTGTGGTGGAAAGTTATGTCCTCTCCATTCTCCCTACAAGACCTATAAAGGCAGAGGCATCTCATTAACGTTGATTTTCTTTTGCTCCCTCCATATGCTGAATTGAAAATGAGTTATGAATCAGATTTTTGAAAAGCTCCTCAACTCTGGTTAAAAGATTTAAAAATCTGGCCTAATGTACATCACTGCTATACTGCAGGTGGGTTTCTTGACTCTGAAACAATATGTAATAATTCATTTTCCCATAGCTTAAATTTTGCAATTTTATTTCCTGAGTTTTTCATAATCTTGGCAATTAAGAAACAGGTGTTATCAGCGCTGCATATATGGCTTGGTACAGCATTTGCTACAGTTTCATGCTTTCATCAAAATGTCCTGCAATCTGTCTTGGAATTGAGGCCAGTGCTTAGGCTGAGTCCCTTGGGTGTCAATGCAACTTTCCTGCTTCCAGCTATAATTGCAGATGTGTCAGCTAATATGTCAGCAGAGGTTATGTAAAATTGGACTTGAATAAGGACCTAAGTCAGTTTTGTGGGGTTCTCCTGGCAAAATAGAGTTCCCTCAGCAATACTGTGAGATAGGGTATGCTGCTGGGCTGGTTTCAGGATAATGAAGTTGTATTCCATTACATTTAAAATCGAAGTTCACATTCCCTAAAAGTCAAACACATGAAAAAGTCACCTTCATTCCTACCATCTGCCTCCCATCTCACAATGGAATCCATTCCTGAAAAAATGAATTCATATAATTTAGTGTATCTTAACAAAGCTACATTTTCCCAGTTGTATCAATAAAGAAAATTGATTCCTGTTGAAATACATGGCCTCAGCAAAACCTGGAAAAGAGATGGCACTCTGAATGTAATATATTTGGCATATTATAGCGGTTGAATGAATTATAGCTGAAGAAAATTATCATAAATGTTTGTTATTTTTATTTCAATTGTAATATGACTTCTAGGAAGCCACAATCTCCTTCTGTCTTCAGCTACAGAGGAATATATAAAGGGTAACTTTTCTAAAACATGGCTGGGAGAGGGATTCTAATGAGAGGCAGAATCTTTTAGCTCCCTGCTGTTGTTTCAAGTTTCGGCAGTTTGGAAGTTCCTTATTATTGTTGAATACCCTGCACAAGTTAACTAAAAGTCTGCTAAAGAAGGGCAACATTTTTTCACTTTTCAAAAGTGTGAGAAATAATGCTATTCAAAGGTAAATTGGAAAGTCAAAGCATCTTTCTCTGTTCAGATTTTACATTATGCTCTAGCAACATTAAAGGGCTGTAAAGATAGAGCTATTCAGGGAGAACACCTATTAAGAGTTCCCCACAGTGAAAAACTTTATGCCTGGCCTTCTTTTTTGTCCCCAGTACAACATACAACTCAGGCATATATAGCTGGGAGAAAATGTCATACCCAGAGCAATACTGTACTATGGCTATTGCCCGCTGAGCACATGGTCCCCACCACTTAGAGTAAGAAAACCCTCAGGATGGTGTAAAGCCATCTTATTCCCCATCACACTCTCTACTTGCCTTAATGTAAAGGAAGCAATCTGGCCTGTGTTTTGTTTAGAAAGGGAAGACAGGGAGAGACGGGCAGCATAAAAAGTAAATACGGGGGTCAATAAAACCCACAAGAAGTAGACATTTTGAGGAACAGAATGAATTACACATTCAGACTAGTCTAGATTCCTATTGTATAGAGTGGCTGATCTACTTCTGAAATGATCAGTGCTTGTGTTTACATATTCCTATTGTGCTTTGCAAATCAAGAAGTAATATCTATAGAAATGATCAGGAATTTAGACTGTAGGCTCTAAAGATAAAGTAAATAAACTTTTAGGCATGACAGCAGAATGAAAACAAATATTGTGGATTCATAATGTATGTGTAAACCATTATTTGATTATACACTGTATGTATTATTCCCTTTATATATTTTTTCAGCCAAGAATATCAAGCCAGCTAGGTATGTGCATGAAAACCAGTACTTCCTCACAAAGCCCCACTAGGGATAACAGGGTCTTAAAGGCATCCATCTATTTTTTCAGAATGAAATGCTGGATCTGAATTTTAACTTGGAAATGGGTTAGGGTAGCTACTAGGGCACAGTTTTAACATGAATAAATGATATCTACACTAGTCAAGTGCTTCCCAAATTTTTCAGTGGAATGGAGTTTCAATCTTCGGATATGATTATATGAAAGTTAATGAGATTAAAACATTTTCCTATTTTTGAATCAGAAAACATTAACTTCTTATTTACTAATATATACTCTGTGAGCATAAATGCTGGGGAGGACTGATTCTTCCAAATGATAACATTTCAGAGCATCTGGTTATATATATGATATGACATCGTCATGTCACTAGAGATCATCTGACATGACAGAACTCCTGGTGGTAGCACCAAGCCCTGCTTAAAGTGAAACATAATTATGGTAATATTTGCAAGCTATATAATTAAGCATATCCTTTACCCTTGGAAAACGTGCAAGTCAAACATCCAAAAAACTCTATACACAATGAAGCAGTAAGGACCCTGTCAGAGTCATCATTCGAAGTCCATGCTATTTGCTTTAGAGTATCAGGCTTACAATTGTTAGGGCCCAACTCTACAAACTCTCATATCCATAACCCACTTTAAGCAAGACAACATCCCCATTAGATAACGAGCATGTTATAGTGCTGATCTTGCAGAGCAATTCATGGGGCATAATGAGGAGAATGAGTTTTTACCAGTAGAATTTAAAAGCATTTTGTTTTAGTACAAATAGTCTTGTCCCAAGAAAATTCTCACAAAATAAACAGTGCATTTCCATAATGATAAGAATGAATAAAATGTCAAATGTTAAACATGTAAACACAATTTAATATTTAATGCTCTTATCTAGTGCTCTGTATGCATGCATTTAAGCCATGACAAATGTTACGGACCATGTACAAATGAAAGATTCTTCATTTTTAAGAGTAACAAATATTCCCATCCTTTCAGTAACCATCTTCTTTTAATCAACATCTCAGTCCTCCAAAAACAGAAGGCTTGCATCATTCCCACAATGAGTACTGACTTACACAGGTGTACATCAAGCCCCAATGGAAGAACATGACTGCTGAATAATGAAGGTAGCAAATGAACGTACTGAAAGGTCATTCAAAAAGCTAGCTATTCCAGCAATTGCATACATGTGTGATCTGTTGTTAACAAGAAATCAGTCTAGAGATTCCTGAGAGTAAATAATTTATAGAAAGTAGCAAGAAGACACTGAAAAGTATACTTTACAAAAAAAGCATGGAGCTTCAAATTTGTTGCCTGAACCATAAATGTTACAGAATGAGTCAGAAGGAAATTTCTAATAAATTGCTATTGAAGGGATTTTCCTCAAAAAGGACTGACTGAGACTTCTGCTTTCTAAAATGTATTTTTCTTGCAGCATTTTCTGTTGCATAAATTTCATCATTCAGTGGTGTTTTCTAAATAAAACATCTCCATTTTGCTTTCTTTGGTATACCATTTTGATTTCACTGTCCATTCAATATTTTATGGTGTATTGAATTAGCTGGCTTTCTGCACTATTTCAATAACATTCCCCTACTGTTTCAGGCAATAATGCATCACGACATTTTTTCCCCATACATACTGTTTCCCCATACTGTTGTTGACCGGAGTGTGAGACTTGCCAGCATCACAAAACGAAGTGGAGATTAAGCCCCTTTTTCCCTCTTAGTCATCCTGCATGTGAAATTACCAGTCCAGCTATCTGGTCCCTTCTTCCTTTACAAGATTCTGGGGAGGACGAAGGGAGATGTGCAGGTTTGAGGATCACAATCTCTAAAAACTTCTTCAGAGTGGCTTGCCTACCTGGAGAACCCAGGCAACGCTTCAGGGCTACGAAATGCATGGCAAAGAAGGCTACGTGATCCCAGGAACAACCAGGAGTGCTCCAGCTTCGGGGCCCAGAGCCAGCACTGAACTGGCCACTAAGGCAGCCCCTGGGTGCTAAGACTGCAGTAATATGGATGAGGCCTCCTTCTGGACAACTACCCCATTAATAGAAAGTGAATGAACCGCTTTCCCACAGCCATGACAGAAGAGTGCAACTGCAAGTGCAATTCTAACAGCAAGCAAATGGGAAACTGGAATAAGACAACTAAAATGACACTCTTTCCCCCCCCCCACCCCCACAGTTTCAGGGATACTGCATACCTACAGCTCCTAGAGAGATTGGGCTATGAATATCACACAGTCAAAGTAAATTTCAGCTGTGGGAGGAATGCAGGGAATGCATTAGCAGGTAACACCATCACAGTATTTTTGGCTGTGAGTAAGCATATGGCATAAATACACTACGGGTCATCAAAATTACTCTGCTGTTGATGTGTTACTTCCTTCTCTTCGAAAAGGATAATCGCTAGCAGCGTTTTTCCAACATTACTCCCACCTCTTTGCCACCTTCTCCCGCTCAACAGAAATCCCGTTTCGGTAGGCGTGTGCGTGTGAGGACTGCGCTCTCCGGCGTGAGCAGGCTGCGGAGTCAGCCGTCCTGTCGTACAGCTCCAGCCTCCCCAGCTCCCACCACACCGCTCAGAGTTACAGATGTCCCTGCAGAAACCATCTGGCTCTTTGCTGAATTAATACTTTTCTAACCCTGATCCATACTGTGTCCTCTATGAGTTTATTTTCATTATCTCACAAAAGCTAAAAATGAAATGTAAGCGCTTTAAGACCTTACATAGCATTTTTCTCTTCCTTTTTTTTTTTGGCCTATGTGGTTCAGAATATGCATTTAATTACTTTTCACAATCCCAACAAACTTGTAGATATAGCAAACCAACTTCCCAGCAGTGTGAATCAGTGATGCTCTATTAAAAAACTTTCAGAGGCCAAAAAAACCTTTGAAAATGGTTAGCAGCTCTCCTAACAACAGTATAGCACTCAATATGGTATATTGTATTGTATTTACCATTGTAGCAGTCAACGTCCTGGACACAGTTCTGGTAATGTGGCAACTAGTAGCTCATACTTAAGCAACAGTAACGTGAGCTACAAGCCCAGGTTTTATTTGGGAGACAGATGTACTAAATTCATTCAGATTTTAGAGAGATGCTGGAAGATTTTGGAAAGATTCTCTTAAAATGTTTTTTTTTTTTAACTTATATGGATGGCAACCTTGTACATTTGGTAGCAATGGAGGTTTTTTTGAGGCTCCTTCTTAACATCAGCATTACAGAGAAATCCAAGTTAGGCTGAAATAACCAATACACCTACCACACAGGTATTCACTTAGACTCACTGCATCAGCTAATTTCCTGTCTTATTTTCTGCAACAACCTCTACAAATATTTTCAATTTAAATAAAAGACTGAAAGGGCACAAAAAAGGCACTGCAAACCCTCCTACAATGTGCTCCTCCAGCACGGTCCGTGGCACCCTCCAGGCACCGCCGCGGCCGTGCCACCAACATGGCCGCGCCGCGGAACTACAGTTCCCAGCGTGCACCGCTGCCCGCGCGCGCCGCGGCCATTACGCTTCATTGTGCTCCGTGTTCCTCCCGGAAGTGACGCTTTTTCCAGTAGTGCGGGGGAGCGCGGTAGGTGCGGGGTGCGCGCTGGGGGGTGGTGGTGCCCCCCGCGGGTGGCTGACGGGGAGGCGGGAGGGGGGAACCAGGGCTGGGCGGTCGCGGCCTGGCGGGGCGGGCGGTGGCGCGGCCCCGCGGAGAGCTCGGGGCGGCCCGGGCCTTGCCGGCGGGCCGGGGCCTCCCCGTCGCTGGCGGGGCCTGGCCGCCGGGCCTTGCTGGCTGTGCCCCCCCGGTGGTGCTGGTGGACTCTCAACTGCCATTTTAAAATCTTCATCTCTTCCGACGTGTGTTATACAGCCTTGAGTTCGATTTAGGGGTGTGTGTGTGGGGGGGGGGGGGACGTTTTGCTTTACGGAAGTGTTGGAGCATGCCTGTAACGAGCAATTTAAAGCGCGGTGCCTGCCGCGGTTCGCAGCGGCGCCGGTGCGAGAGGCGGTGGCTGCGCGCTGTGGCGGCGCCGTGACGGGGAGGTGGGCGCGGGGCCGTCTGCCGAGGGGCCTGGCCCTGCCGCTGCTCCCAGGTGTGCGCTTGCCTGGCCTGCGCTAAAAGGTGCTGAGCGTTAAAGGTTTCTGCGGCTCTCCGCGCATTCCCAGTGCATCGCCGTTGGAGAGCTTTCTTAACACTTCTCTTGGTGATTCTTACCTAGGTTTAACCCCAAATACTGCTTGCTTGTAACTGCTAAAGGTTTTTCTTAATGTGTTGTTATTGGGAGTAATAGCCCTTAAAATTAGGAATAAATAGAAACGAGAATAAGAAAGTTCTTATAAATACCTGTGTTCACCTTCAGAAATCTGGAAAGTAATGTGTTGCTCTTGTTAATTTCTGTCAAGTGTGATCTGAAAATCAAAATATATTTGTAAGCTAAAGGAGCTGTGTTCAGCCTTCTGCCTTCTCTTTTTGCTCCTACTACAGATTTTTATACCATGATAGCAATATGAATTAAAAAGAAGAACCCCCCCCCCCCCCCTTGAACTGATGAGATACTGAGGGAATATCTTGCTGGAGACTATAGGCAGTGGTAAACAGTAGTACGGTCATAGTTTTGTGCCAACAAGATTCTTATCTTTGAGCTTTTCCAGTTGAGTTTACATATTTTTAGCACATTAACACCTCTAACAGAAATAAGATGAAAACAAATATCTTCAGCCTCGCAGTTGACAGTCTGGCATATTATTTTAAATTTCCAATGGAGAGGGTAATTTGTGTGGCTGAGAGAGAGGCCTCTGCTCTTCCTGCTGGCTCAGCTGCAGGTTAAGCTGCAAATTGCTGGGCCAAGGTAGTGTGTTAAACCTCAGTATCTCTTCATATGCTAAATAAGACTTGTGTGGGCATATGTCCAGGTTTTTCCTTAAGCAATAACTATTGCAAAGAACAAATTAATTCATTTGTTGGGCCGAGATGTTTGTAGGAACCTTGATTACACCAAAATTCAATTTTAATTCTGGCAATTATGCCTGACTGCAGCTCATGCCTCTCAAAAGATATTGATGCTTAGGTTAAATTTACATGAACTGCAATCATCTTCTGATAGAATAACATTTCTGTGCAAAAGAGTGGAAAGAATCCTAGATTCTGCTTGTTTTAAAGATTCAAATAGATTTAAAAGAAAATACATAAAATCAAATTTTAAGTTATTGTTCTTCTTAAAAATAACTGTTCCGTGTTGGGAAAAAAATTATTCAAGAAGTGCATTTCCTGGAAAAATCATGGTAGAAATTGTAGCGTGTTCTCCCTGTTTGGTTTACTTTTTTAAATTTGTGCCTTGTGTAGTGCAGCAATAGAAAGGTTTGATTGCATTCTGTGTTTTGTAGGTGAAATGTTCTGGATACACTGAACTACACTTTGAATTTCCTTGCTTCTGCATATTCAGAACTTCATTTAAAAAGTAGAGGACAAAATGAAGAGCAGGGTGGCGCAAATAAATGTAAGTATTCTTAAATTCTGGGATACTGTAGTTTGGATTTTTTGTGGAGGGTTTGAGTATGGAAATTTGTTTTGTTGAGAGTCTTGTATTTATCCCTTAGCTTTTGATTCATCACTTTCCCTTTTCATTCCATTGGAAATTAAATTTTCTTAATACTGCTTGTTTATCAAAGATCAGTTTTCCCCTTGCTGTTGTTTTATTGATTGGCAGTGTATTTTGGAAAGTCCTGTTGTCACACTTGGAAACCACTTAACATTCATCTGTTTTACCCAATACTTGTGAGCATGTTATTGCTAGGTACCTCATATGAGTAGCAATGGCATCCTTTTCAAAGAGGTACTTGCTCACTTATGCTGTACTTGTTCACTTATAATGTAGTCCTTTGTTTTAAAAAAAACTTTGCATACTTTATTCATTTGCTTTAACATTTTCTTCCTCCCTCCCAAATGCTATCAGGTGTGACTGATCCTTTCTGATCTGAATTGTTCATTTCTCCCTGTGCTCTTGTGTTTGACCCACCTCATTCTTAACACTTGAAGCATCGTCTTTAAGTTGATACCAAACCAGCATGATTTGTGGGGAAGGCTTACACAGAGAATAGTCTTCCTTTGTTGCCTCTTACTCTTTAATTATTCCTGTATTATTAGTGATAGGATTTCTAATTGATACTGTTTCGAATAAAACAGCCTGGACGTAAAATGAACAATATCCATAACTGAGAGCAGTTGGTTGCAGGAGAAAAGTTACTACTAAAGTCAGTGAATTACAGTTGTTAGCTAACGCTCTTTGTCTTAACAATAGATGTCCTGAACTTTATTAGCATTTAATGACAAAACAAAATAGATGGTGAAAAGTGAACGAATGTGAAAACAGAACATGAACAAATGGAGGAGTGGGGAAAAGGAATGTTGAAATATCAACAGTGATGTCAAAATGAAAAGATACAGAGACAGGAAGTGGCAAGAAATAGGAGTTACTAGCATTGCTCTAAATGTGGCAGTTGTATTTCTTACTGTGAAAGGTATTTTCCTTTTAAAAGCTGTGTAATACATTTCTGAATTGATGGGAGTGATGATTTTTAGGAATGCAACAAGAAAAATCTTAATTCAAAGTTATTCTTCTAGATTAATGGTTTAGAAATGCTGCATATGTCAAGTACACAAGATTTGAGACAGGATAGCAGAACAGTATTGCTGTCTTTATGTTTCTGGAGTGTGACCCCTGCATAGGTTTCTTCATTCTTTTGGTTCCAGCTGTTCTGACCGAAGTGTTTTTTGACAGGGATGCTTGAGGGATAGGCTGATGTCTCCTCCTATCTTCCCAATCAGGTGCTTATGGTAGTCCTTCCTAATCCATTTGTCAAAATAAATCAGTTAGTGAAAGCGTACTGTTTGAACACTTTCAGTTTATCGTTGTCCATTGAAATGGACTAGGAAGGTGAATACAGCCTGTGGCAGGATGACTTGTCACAAAGAGCCAAGGGTGCCAAGCTCTTCAACAAACATAGCCACTTTTGCGAGGAGGCATGACAACAAGCTCCCAAATACAGTCATCCATTACATCATTTTACTCATGTGAACACTTGTCCTAATGTGTCTGTTTGGAGGAAAGCAGATGCAGAACTGATGGGAACAAATCATCTTGAAAAGACCCAACTCTTCCCATCTGTTTAATAGTGATATAGTTAACACCATGATTTTTTTAATTTTATTTTTGTATTTAGATGCGGTATGTATGCTATGTCTTTCAGAGCATTTTTTACTGATTTCTTGGAAACTTGGGATAGTATCATGCCTTGTATTATTTTGGGGAGAAAAACCTTAAAGTGTCCTTTTTTTTGTTTGTTTTTTACCTTGATTTATTTCAGCTCCATTTGCACCTTCCTGAGCCAGATTTCTGTATATTTGGTAACTCATGTTAATTTCCTCTTTTGTGTTTGTCCTTTTTTTCCTTGAACCCATGTAAGCTTTTATCATCTACAGCATCCTGTAACAGGGAGTTCAACTGCATAACTGCATGTTATTTGAAGAACCAACTCTCCTTGTTATAAGCCTGACTACTATTAACTTTATTTGATGACCCTTACTTCAAGGGATGGGGAACCAAAGACATACTCAACTTCTGTCTCAAAGAAATGTCTGCTCTAAATATTTATTATATAATGTTTGGCTTGAATTTCTTTATTTTTTTTAAAGCATGGTTCCAGTTATGAGAGGAAAGAAAGCTACAGTTCACGCCAGAGAAGTTTGTCTCCAGAAGACAGGTACAAATGGTTAACTTTTATGCTCTATAACAATTTTGTATACATACCTCCCATAGTGAGTTAAAATGCAAAAAACAATCTGCTTTGAAATCTTTTTATGTATTATCATAACTGATCATTGAAAAAATAATTATAGGTTTAATGGAGTAGGTTTATTTGCATGTTGGGAGAGCAGTAATTAAATAGACTTGTTTTGCAAACTAAACATTTAAAAATTCTTTAGCATTTAATTAGAATGCTGAGGGACTTAAAAATGGAAATTAAATTCCAGCTTCTTGCTTGGACCCCTGTACTGCTGATACCACAATTCTCACTTTAGAGCAAGATTATGGATGCCAGCAGGAGACGCAGAAATGTCATTTGAAGTGCAGTCTATCAGGGCATGAGATGAACTGTTGGCAATTTTCTTTTAATTTCACGTTTTGCTTGGAATGAAACTACTTGTACTAAGTGTCATTTTTTTCTAATAGTGCCTATTCTGTTTAAAGCTACATAAGCAAAAGTAGATGAAACAAATGGATAAATATGTTCCAAAGAATGCACAGTGCTGAATTTGCCTTTGGTAGTTGATGTTATTACCATTTAGCATTTAATTCTAAGTTCTAGAAGGAGCTTTCTTCTACAGTCTTCTGATCTTGATAATTTTTCTTTTGCTGGCAATGTATTGTTAGAAAGTGTGCATCTTCTGTTGAATGAATGATGTGTTGTATATTGAGACTCAATATAGGGTGCAGAAGCACAACTGCTTGTATATATGTAACATGCTATGGCAAATAGTATAGCTTTACTAAGCCTTTTTTTAAGAATTTGTGTTTTGGGGTGGGGATAGGGATGTAGGACATGACAGGTCTCCATCTCCCAGAGAGAGAAGATACTCTGATGACAGCAGGTATGAGGAATATTCAAGAAGGGACTACTATGATGACAGAAATTCAGAAGGAAGGTAAGTATCAAGCCCTTTTTTCATCAATATTAAGGTTTTTTTGCTTTCATTTTAAAGAATAAAAGGTGAAAACATTTCACCAACATCTGGGTTGTTTCCTTTAAGAAGGATGGAAAGAGAGCGAGATAAATACCATGAGAAATGGGGGGAAAGAGAATCTGATCGAAGGAAGCAGAGAAAATTTTCGTCCCCGGATCGTAGAAGTCCAGAGAGGTCAATGCCCCAGAGCTCACTTCCTCATGATGAGCCCCCTTCGAAGAAGAAGAGAGAAGAGGTGGATCCAATCCTTACGCGCACAGGTGGAGCGTATATTCCACCTGCCAAGCTCAGGATGATGCAAGAGCAAATCACTGATAAAAATAGGTGAGTTGAAGGTAACGGACTAGAATATCTACTGAAAAGTAAAAACCTAAAGGTTATAGGGAATGCTGGTGAAAATGGGATGCGTTTTAAGGGTTATGATCCATCTTTGAAGGTGTAGGTTTATCAGGAGAAAGGTAAGAGAGATGTTTGCCTGAAAACCTTCTTTCTTCTCCCTCAACCCTGTAAAAATCCAGGTTAGACTGGACCTGCTTCTGATTTGAAATGTTATTGGAAAAGTGGGATACAGAGCATAAGCCTTTTTGAGGGGGGGAAGGTGGAATATCTTAGAAAACTGAACATATCAGGCTATAAAATGTCTGTGGGGAATTACATTTTAGTACATCACGTTGGTTTGATGTTTACTGGTAGCTTTATGTACAATTGTGAACCAGTCTTCATGTTTATGCAGTGTATATTTTTACCTTCTTTATTTATTGCAGCTTACATTCACATTTGCATATATATAAAAACTTACTTGATGCTATCTCAGATTTACTTCCATTAGTAATATGTGATATCTTTGTGATAGCTTGGCTTATCAGAGGATGAGTTGGGAAGCCTTGAAGAAGTCAATCAACGGTCTTGTCAATAAAGTGAACGTATCTAATATAGAAAATATCATTCATGAACTTCTTCAGGAAAATATTGTTCGGGGAAGGTAAGCGTCAAAATGTTTTAAAACTTTGCTTTTCTATTAATTTGTATGCTGTTCATGTGTACATTAATATGTATGCTATGTATAGTGTACTGATACTAGTCAAATTTTAAAATTGACCTTTGTCTTGTCCTCCGCAGAGGACTCTCTTACTTGGGAAAAGGCAGGGAAAAAGGTATTGTATGCTTGGAAGAATAAAAGAGTACAATAGATGGTATTTGTTTCCTTTTCATAATGATTTTACCTACTCATTTTACTTGAATGACTTGCAATTCACAGGTGTCTGTGTCTAATTACTTTTGGATTCATGTCTTTTTATCTGTGGAGCAAATAATATTTTTGTCAATATTTAGCAAAAAACATTTTTTACTGCAGCTATCTGACTGGATTGTTTACTGTCTTCATCTTTACCATTGTAATTGGAGAAAAAACTATTGTGCTATTCCAGATAAGTACCGAAGTATGGTGTGATGGCTTTCCTTGCTTTAATTTTTGTCTCTAGGTGTTAAAATTGCTTGTTTAAAACAAGATGGGTTTCTTAGATTGGCTATCTCTCTTGAAGGAAAAAAAAAAAAAAAAAAAAAGATCCCAGCTGAACAAAACTGCAAAGTCTAAATAACTTGTTTTAAAAAACAAAAAGTTAAAATCTTGAAAGAAATTCCCAAGAATCGATCTGTAATTCCTGTATCACTGACCTGTTCATTTAGTTTAAATGTTTTTTAAAACACTTTACAGAACCTGTCCAAACCATGTTTAATCCTTAGAATAGAGGTGCTTATGGAATCACAAGAAGTGAGTGGTTCATAACAGAATAGGAGATACTTCAGGTTAAGGGATGGTAGAAGTCTTAATGTAAGTTACCTAAAGCCAACAAACATGTGCTTCCAGGCGCAGTCCCTGTTGATTCAACAGCGGTATATTATCTGCGTAGCAAATTTTGCCAAGTAAAAGAAGATGATCTCCAATAATGTGTGACCGGTTTTGATTATGTGCACTTCTGCAGTAAAGTCAGTTTAGATGGGAAAAACATCATAGATCTGTCTTATAGCTGTTATGTTGCCTATTTTGCTGCTTCTGGAGAATTTAGATGACAGGATGGAAGACATTACTGGGTAAAAACTATTTTAAGTTAAAAATACCGGAATAGATCTCCTGGCACATTTCCTGTGCATAGTGGAAAAATAGGTTGAAAGTAGCACATCTGAAGGATTCCTGTGGCCTTACTAGTACTGAATGTTTTGCTGATGTTATCATATTGGAATTTCATATTAGTGAACCATGCCTAATCTAGAGGCTTCTGTAGTTAAGAGGGCTCTTTTTTTTGCTTCTGTTAAAAAAAAAAAAAAAAAAAACCTGTAAATAAAAAAGGTTATTTCCATTAAAAAAAAAAAAAAAAAAAAGCTTCAGTGTAATTTAGAGGACTGGGCTGACCAAAGCTGTAATCTTTTTATACCCCTGGCTGACAAAACTATGTCAACCAGCAGAAGCCTGTAATATTCCTGGTGTTTAATTTATGTCTTTTTACTGCAGTTCCAAAGTAACACAGACTCCAGATCTGTCTTGAAAGTTGAAATTTTTGCTTTTTCCAGAGTATGGATGAACATCCTGTCTAAAGTTTATTGAATGATAATATAATTTGTTCTTGTTTTGTAAAGTCTGGTTTTACTAAAGCAAATGATGGAGCACAGAAGGCTTCCATTCTGTGCAAAAAGTAACATAAAAAAGATGCTGCTGTATAAGCAGGAAGCAAATGTGTTACTTCTGTGGAGAATGTATTGCATTTATACTTAAAACATTTGTACATCCTCTGTGAACTTAGTGTCAGAGATCTTCTCTTAAATACATTAACTTTTGCAATAATCCTGTGTGCTGGGAGAATAGTGAGGGGGTTGTTTTTGTTTTTTTAATTTACAAATTGATAATGAGGATCTGAAGAATACAGCTACATAATGCTATGCAAGATAACTGAGAGAATTTCAAGTGCGCTAGGGTATGTACCAGAACTTCAGCTAAATCACATAGTGGTACACCATCATGGTGTATCTCCAAGCAGATTAATTGACATTGGTAAGAAAAGGAAAAAGCTGGCTTTACAGAATCTACTTCACAAAGCTTTATTCATTTATTTATTTATTCCTCGAAATAGCATATCATATTTTAACAGGTGGTGCGCTGTGTTCCCTTGGCTATCTTAGTAGTAAGGTTAGCTCATTCAGTACTCATTTAGGTAGGTGGATAGTACGTTCTCATATTGGGTAGACATAACTGCAGAAGGTGTGGATATATCCATCCTATCCATATGCCTTCACATATATAATCTGAATACAATTCAGAAGTCAAAACTTAAGCATCTTTTTGGGTTTTTTTTTTTTTTGGCTAGTTAATGAGGTGGGTGCCTCCGGGAAAATAATTTAGAAGTTCAGAATGAGTGGCTTGAATAGTATCTTGCCAACTCAAAATTTGCTCAGTGCAGTGTGGGTAACTTTTTTCAGAACAGGATTTGGGCCTAAGTCCTGTACAAGTCACTTGGACGTTCCTTTCTTCCACTTGTTTTTGTTTCTGTAGCCTACCATGAGAAGTGAACATCTTTGATCAAACAGCAAATATTAGATGCTTCTGATCATCCTTTTCTTCTTGAGGTCTCTCTGGACTTTCCTTCTTCCTTATGCTGCCTTTTGAAAAGAGAGAGAACATAGTCTTTCAAAAAAGGCCATTTTGTTTTCAGTTAGAATTATCACTGATTTTAGCAAATACATTTAACTTCTCTTTTTCATAACTTAAAGTTCCTTTTCAGTAGGTATAAAATCAATTTTAATCCTCTTCTGCATCTAATTTGAAATAAAATTTAAAGCATGACAATAAAATAGAAATGAAGTATTACAGAAGACTGTAATTCATAACTATGTAGTGATCTTTGTAAACTAGTTTTTGAAGATGGATACAGCCCATAAGTAGTTACCAAAGTGCTATTCTCAAAAATCTGTTAGAGATACCTTGCCTATATCAGAACCATTAATACATGCAAATAGAAAAGTACCCTTTTTTTATTTGAAATAATAGTATGCTTGGTTTTCTTACGATTGTTATGAAACAAAAAAGTAACAGATTTTACTTTTAAGAACAAATAGTTATTTTACATCTAGAATTAATAAATTACTGAATAGTTCTAAAATGTCTATGTTCCAGATTGCAACACTTTTATTCTGTTGTGATTTGATAATGCACTGTCACTTGAGGAGGAGCGTCTCCTATTCTGTTCCTTCTTTATCCCCAAGGATTGCATTATTTCAAGTTTTGGTACCTAATGGAAAGATGAGAATCTTGCAAATCACATAAAAATAACAAAAGAGAATTAAATAGTTACCAAAATTATTTCTGCTAGAGCTAATAATGAAGTCTTAAACAGTTCTAAAATGGGCTATTTATTTGTGTGCATTTCATGTCCCCAAATGTATTTTTTGTGCAAGCAGCGATACTTATTTTAGTTTAAAAAGTAAGTATGGTAGGTGTTACTAGAATTCATTTGTTTGTGGAAGTTCCTTGTGGCTACTTTACTTTACAAACTGTTAAATCCCTATATGGAGCTATTCAAAAAATCGTAGATGGAGAGTGGCATCATTTCCCTTCTTACTGTAAGTTTTGGCTTCCAAATTTATGCAAAAGTACATAAGATTTAGAGACAACTGTAAAAATAAGAAACCTAATATTTACCTAGCTGTTATATACTGTTCTGAGTTTTCCAAGTAAGAGAGTAAATATGGTCAGAACTAGAACACTTTCAGTTTGTAATCCAGAAGTAATTAGTAGTTTTGAAATAAATTATTCTGTTTCTTTTTTGTAATATGAAATGTGTTCTATCCCAGTTATCAACTCCAAAATAAGTAGGAATAAGCTCATTATGCAGTTTGCAGTTTTATTAGATCTATGTAAGACTTTTTTGGAAGATAGACAGATTTCAATAGACAACAGAGAAGATAAACTTGAATGCCAGTAACCACTGTGAAGATCCAAGTTTGGAGGGCTTTCTTTTTCCATTTGTCCTTTTTCCAATTTTTCCATTACTCCAATGGAACCAAAGTCAAATTCTGTCTTAAAGCGATTAGAGAATGCAAATGTAAGACAAATTCTCAGAGGTTTTGTTTTCAATTTTAAAGTTAATATAAATGTAGAAGAGACATTAGTACGATAAAATAACCATCAGCTCTTGAGCCCTCTGTTTCTATTCATTTAGCCTTTTAGAAGTAGTCTTTTAAATTCAGCTCTCAGTTCCAGAACATAATTATGATGTTGAAAATGGGCAGGTTGATCTAAGTAAAGCATTAAAAAGCCTTACTACTTTGACTATTCTGATTTTACTGAACATTCATTACTCTTAGGTAGGTCTTTGTTGTTAGGGGTATTGTATGACACACAATTTCTATTTCTTAGAAGTTCGTTTTACTCCTTTAGGTTATTTATTACACTGGAGTGCGATTCTTTGTTTTTCTTAATTAATAGCAGAGCAGATGATTTTTTTTGTCATGAACAGAATGTTGTTGTTTTAACTGAGAAAGAAACAGCAAGATTGCATAAATTCCGAAGCTTCAAAGAGCTTGTGTTGTAGTTAAAAATGGGATAATTGCAGGATTATTTCTGCAAGATAAGGGCTTTCAAAATGTTTATCACTTTAAAATGTAATTCTAACAGGAGCAATATTTGAAGGATAAGATACCAGTTTAAGAATTTCTGAGCCCAGACACATTTGGGCAACATCTTGCAAAACTCCATATGTTGTGCAATAAACTTTGTGAAAATGACAGTTATTTGATATTTTTATAACTATTCCAACTGTATTCCAGCTATTTTATATGATACATACTGAATGAAAGTATTTAATGTTTGCATTACCAGAATAATCTTCTGATTCTTAAACTCATACTTTTACAGGGGATTGCTATCTAGATCCATTTTGCAAGCTCAGAGTGCTTCTCCAATTTTTACCCATGTTTATGCAGCTCTTGTGGCAATTATCAATTCAAAATTTCCAAATATTGGTGAATTGATCCTCAAGAGGTTGATACTAAATTTTCGCAAAGGATATCGCAGAAACGATAAGGTACGTAAGATATAAAGAAGCAACATGCTGAAACTTGTAGTTCTGCTGTGCTAACCTCTTAACAAGTGTGTTCAAATCATATGCTTCAAAGGAACATAGCCAACACCTGTGGGTTAGGACCTATCATTATACATGGACCTACCTTATACCAAATACAGTAGTATTAGAGTATTGTGAAAGCTTGCTAACCTATATTAAGTTGGTGCTGTGGTACTCTTTGTTTGAAAGTATGCAGTCCTAATTGAAGAATAATTGCCAATATCCCTCAATAGCTGTTTTTATGACTTAATTTCAGATTGTGATGTGCACAAATCTGTATTAAGAATATCTGAGCTGAAAATTTTTATTCTGTATATAATAATAGGAAATTGTGGCACATCTTTCTTTTTCAGCAACTTTGTCTAACATCTTCAAAGTTTGTTGCGCATCTGATGAATCAGAATGTGGTAAGTTACTTTTTCCTCCTCAGTCCAAATTCTATATGGCTGTTGCTTTAGCTTGAAGACAGCAGTAGCCCAAGTGAAGATTTCTGCCTGTTCTAAAAGAAACCTGAGTTCAGATTTTCTATGAACTCTTGGTGCTTGCTGTAAGTTGTTAGGCCCTTTCTGGGAAAGACATTGCATCTGGTAATTTGGCTGTGCAGTTATGACAGGATTGGGATATGTGGGATCAGACGTAGACTGAATAGGCACTTCTGTGCCTCTACAGGTAGAAGGATGCTTTTCACCTATGCTCCAGAGCTTGCCCAAAGTTTCTAGATATATTTGAGCTAGTATTCAGATAGTTTTGGATGTAAAGCGAGCTTAGTCTGAGGCTCTGTCATGCAGTTAAGTTTAGGTTGGTGGATCCAAGATCTTAAATAGAGTTTTCTTGCAGCGTTGACATATCATACAAACATAAGCATCTGCACAGGCAGACAAGAAGAAACTGATCTGATATATTCCATTTGCCTATATACCTGTTCCTGGAAAACCTGATCCACTTAAAAATAAAATCAAAATTATGTAAGTCTAGCACTTTTTTTGTAATGTGAGTGTTATTTTATTTGCTCCTTGGAAATGCATTCTGTCTTTTTCCTAATGGCAGTTTTTTTTTCTTTGCTTGCTTGTTTGCTGGAGAGTAGCCACTTTTCAGTAGTACAGTCATGTTCACTACAAAGTTGGTGCAAGTATGGGAAGCAGAATTGTTTGAAATTTTGACTTCATATTAATTAACTTTGTCCCACTAATGCCATGTGCACATGTTTAAACAAGTGTGACATGGCAGCCTCAAAAATTGTAGGTCTCAATCAACAAGGTCACTGCAATAATAGGGGAATACTGTAAACTGTAATTCTTTAACATTCTTTCCAAAGGCTCATGAGGTTTTATGTTTGGAAATGCTCACCTTGCTTCTTGAAAGACCTACTGATGACAGTATTGAAGTAGCAATTGGATTTCTTAAAGAGAGTGGGCTCAAATTAACAGAGGTGTCTCCTAGAGGCATTAATGGTAAGTATAATTAGCCAGAACGTTTGCCTGTTCAGTGTTTTTAATAAGTCTTTTTCACATTCACATTTCTCTTTTCATCCAAAGCAATCTTTGACCGTCTTCGCCACATTCTGCATGAATCTAAAATCGACATGCGTGTTCAATACATGATAGAAGTTATGTTTGCTGTACGGAAGGATGGCTTCAAAGATCATCCAATCATTCCAGAGGGATTAGATCTAGTGGAAGAGGAGGATCAGTTTACTCATATGTTGCCATTAGAAGATGATTATAACCCAGAGGATGTTCTTAGTAAGTTAGAAACAGAAAATAATTCTATGGCTTCATTCTCTATGAAAAAAATTAGGATTAAATTTGCAGCTTTTTATTTGTTTTGTATTTTTAAATAAAAATTCTCTTTTATTTTAAAGATGTTTTCAAGTTGGATCCTAACTTCATGGAAAATGAAGAGAAATACAAAACACTTAAGAAAGGTAGGGTGTGTGTTTGTGTCTGTGCATGTACATAAATGTATGTATGTGTATTGTACACATATATGTATGTGTATAAAATAACTATTTATCCAAGCATTTCACTGAGACATGAAATTGTTAAAGGATTCTGTTAAGAACTACAGTTAATGTTGTATTTTCAGATTCCGATAAGCAAGACTGATAAATACTTCTACGATAAATGTACCATTTGGTTGTTTCAAATTTAACTGCTTTTTTTAGTAAAATAACACAGATGGAGGATGTATGGATGAATACAAATTGCATCAGCCAAAAAAGGCATTTACTTACCCAGTTATTGTTACCAAACTTTATTATTTAACAGTGTCCCAAATAAATGTCTTTCAATTCATCAGAAACATTTTCAGTGTATTCCTGCTTGTTTTTTTAGTGACATTTCTAAAAGCATGTTTTCATTTCAGTTATGAAATCTATATTTTTGACTCTGCCAGATTCTCCACCGGGGATACTCTTTCACTCTGAGGTGTTGGATAAAGTTTTTCTTTTAATTAAACCGCTGTGATGTATATTCATTTTATCTGGGATATTACTCCTTCAGAAATTCTTGACGAAGGTGACAGTGAGTCTGAAACAGATCATGAGGCTGGAAGTAGCGAGGAAGAAGAAGAGGAAGATGAAGAGGAGGATGAAGATGGTAAGAGTGTGACTCTAGCAACTTACTGGTGGTAGAACTGTTGTAGATGAAACAGGAAAAAGAAACTTAACTTGTACGTTTTAGCAAACTAAGAATGTTGGAATGTTAAGGAGTGTTTTCTTCTTAAATCCTCCCCAGATCTACATGCCTAATGCTAGCAGGTAATACAAAATTTAAGAAGTAAATGGAAACAGTCAGGAGCACAGACAGAAAATGAGAAGCATCTTTGCCTCAGTGCTCTTGACAGTATCAGTTGCATGAAGAAGAAGCAAGCAAGAACAGCTTGTAAACATGAGATGTTAAAAATAACCAACTTGAAAACACTTGCTTAAAAACTAGCAGAAAAGCCCTTTCTAGGTGTACTGTTTTTGCTCTATTAAGTCCCCTTTCAAAATTCAAACTGGATTTTCTTACAGTTGAAATCACTCTTGTCTTTATATCTCAGTTATTAGGTCTGTTCAGCCTCCTTTCTTGATCTTTACTGGAAGCACCCTATCACAGTGTTTACACATTTTCAAAGAATGTTGGTTTTAACTCACGGGGGGGGGAAAAAAAAAGATAAGCATAACTGAGCTGTTTGTGCAAACCGTGCGAGTTATTTGAAAGCCAACCAAGTCTTGTATTTGCAGAATATCAGGAATGGTTTTCTGTATCAGTTTACCAGAGTATTTCACAAAAAAATGGAGTTTCCAGGCTGATGAAAAGTATGAGAATTCAGAGAACTCTTTATCAGTCATGCTATTGCTAAACTTCAAAACAATGAAGAAATAATGAACACCTTATGGAATAAGGTGTTCACAGTATGGGTGTGGTTTGCTGTGGATTTTCTACTCTTGCTGCAGGACAAAACAGAACTCTGTAGAATGCTGTAATATGGATCCTACCCATAGCAGAAATAAAGAATTTCCTGTTAAAATCAGTGGGAACAAAATAAAGCATTGTATTGTTAAAGTATGTAGAAAATGCCTTGCTGATAATATAGACAAGTAATGTTAAACTCAGTTCATGACAGCTAAATTAGGTGAAAGGACTTTATAAAAAGAGTTATTCTCTTACAATTGTATCTCTAAACATTTGCCCCTTAGTCACAGATAAGGCAGATGCTGATGGCATTTTTCAGTAAAAATACACAAAACAGCTCAATAGTCCTAAGTATTTGTACAAAAAATATATCATAGTGTTACAGACTTAAAAACATATGCATTCTAGAGATTACATATCTGTACATTAATGTTCTGTTTTTTACAAAACTGTATTTCTCTTTTGTAGGACAGAAAGTTACTATCCATGACAAAACAGAAATTAACCTGGTGTCCTTTCGTCGTACAATTTATCTTGCTATTCAGTCGAGGTAAATAGAATATAACTTATACAGCTACAAGTGTAGTCCTTTTGAAACTGCTGAACTAGAATTATTTTTCTTTAATTCCTTTTTTAGCATGCAATCTAAGGGAAAAAAATCAGGAAAGCATTCCTTAATGGGCCTGATCAATTATATAAAGTGACTGTTGTTTTGACAAAGGAATACTCAAATTCCCATTCTAAGACAAATCCTGTTTGTTTTAAAATGTTTATGGAAGCGATGCACTGGGACTTTTCTATGGGGATTGCTGTGTGTTTGAACAGAAGTCAGTGATCATCAGACTATGCAACGTTTTAAGGATTTCTGAAAAGTATATGCAACGCACTTAAAATGGACATGCTGTAGAGTTTCTTGATTTCTGAGAATAGAGTTCTACAGTGTGATGCTATCTAGGCCTGTTGCCATCTGCATTATTGGTGAAATGAGCATACATACACCATACTGTGTCTGCGTTCATCTTGAGAATGAAGGCCCACTTGCAGTACATGGTACAAATAATGCCAATATAATGATGTAGCTCCCACATGATCGCTTCGGTAAAAGGAGTAATAAAAGTTCATGTCTGTCGAATACCACTGAATTCTGTTGCTGAAGGTAGGAATAACCCACAGTATTCTGCATATCTGAAATCCTATTGCTTTTTTTTTCCTGCATGAGGAGTGAAGTACTATAGTTGTAGCATTGATAATTAGACATCTGAATTAATACCATACTGAGATGTATAGAAGACTGACATTTCTCAAAGTTAGTGTTGGATACATTCTTGCCATACTTCATAGTACATAGTCCATCCTATGCTTAGAGGGAGAACTTACTGATAGGTGGAGGCTTTTTATGTATAAAGAAAGGATTTGCAAAGAAGAGAGCATGGCACGTACAGGTTCTTACTGCTTTTAGAGCTTACATACAGTGTCTGCATTTCAGTATTTTTCAGGATGTGCAAAATGAACTTACATGTTCTATTTTGTTGCTACATTTTGTAATGCGATGTAACAGTGATAATGACCTGAGTCGTCGTCTTTTCAGATTGTCTGCAAATGTAATGGCTTTGGATTAATTTTCAGGCATAAACTCTTGAAATATGAGACACTAGAATTTCTTTCTCTGGAGGTTAATGAGATACCTTTTTTCAAAAAAAAAAAAGTTTCAGCAGTGTTTATTGAGGGTTAGGTATGTATTGATTGGCGCAGGGGGATTCATTAAAGCTTCTTTAAGCTGCAGCTGATCTTCTTGTCCCTCCTTCATTGTCTAATGCTTACCTTATGTTACATAATCATTGCTTTATATTTCGAAAGGTATTGAGCCTAGTCTTGCGACACATCAGTTTTTACAAGTTCAGTTACCTAACACAATTTTAGTAGGACTAGTATTCGTTCCACCAATGCCAATCTCAGCTGTAATTCTGATATGTTTTTAGCATAGTGTATGTTGCACAGCCAATGAGAAATGTTTTTTTCTTTATTTCAGTTTAGACTTTGAAGAGTGTGCTCACAAATTGCTGAAGATGGACTTCCCTGAAAGTCAAACTGTAAGCCTTGCTTTTTATTCTTACCATTTTTATGAAATTCTATTGCTGTAGTATTAGAATGGTTGCTCTGGTAGTGAGACTTAGTTTGTACAGCAGATGAATGACAGTGACTCCTTATAGCTGTTACTTCTCAAAATGAGTCTTATAACCTTCAAGCAAATAGGCTGGCATGCATTTCGTAAGATAAATAGATGCAATTTCTCCTTTCTAGCAAACAGGTTAAATGTATGCTCATGGTCTGTTTGAGAAGGTTTGTTGGTTGGACTGTTGAAACATTTATCCTATCAAAGTAGTACTGTAATATAGCAGACAGTCTTAGAGCTCTGAAAGAAAAATCTGAGAGCTGGACATCAGGTTTGCAGGCAGCTCTAGACTTTGTCTGTTGGGCTTGAAATTCTGCATAGTGCCAAAGAAATAGTTATTCTGTTGCTTTCGGTCTTGTTTGAATAATATTGTGTATTGAATTAAAGCAGTTATAAGTAAGGATGCTCTGGGTTAATCTTGGAGATCATCAGAAAAAAACTGGTTGCAGACACCATGTTTAAGATCGATACAATTGGTATGATTTCAAGTAAAGGAAATTGTCCTTTAGCTAGCACTTATACTAGATCCTGGTAGAATCTAAATACCCATCTAATTATATAAACTGCTTTTCAATCAGCTGTAAGATATCATCGTGAGAGTTGCACTTAAGAGCTGTTAATTTTCTTATAGCTTTAATTACTACTGTTCTGTTCCATTTGAATGTCTGTTTGTAGATGCATCCTTATTAGTATGATAACTAATAAGAAATGGAAATCTATGCTACAGTTAAATGTTCTTTGGAAAAACTGATTAAATTTAATAATCAGAAGTTGGTTTGCCTGTTTTTTCATTTCTTGTGCTATACTGTTACTAAATAATTTACATAAAATATACTAAGAATTCAGATGATTATGCTATGTATTTTCTTATCAGATTCCTTAATTCTTTGCATGAAACAATTCAACACTGCTTAAAGGCAGTGTTAAGCATGCAGAGGGTTATGGTTTCCAGTGAGGTATAACCTCAAGAATTCTAAAGAAAAAAAAAAAACTCTTCTGGCAAACCAATTCAGCTATAAAGAATAGCAAGAACAATCCAGAAATCACAAGCTACGTCATACTACACAGGTATAATTTGTGTAACAGTGCTTGTTAGGGAATCACTCGGCTAACCACTTCTCAAGTGTTGATGTTTAATACCAGCACAGTCTCTCTCAAATACCAGCTATTCTCTTGGATATATTTAAAAAAAAAAAAAAAGTCAAAATCTGAGGTGCCTAAAAAGGTAGCCTTTTTTCACTGTTTTATTTGGAAAAACTAGGTATTTGTTGAGATTAGACATAATATTTGCTGCCAGGATATTTTCTTTCCTTGTTTGTGAATGCTTCAATTGCTAAAAATAAAAATAATCAGACATGCAAATCAATTTAAGATGTTACTACTTGTACATTTTATGAGGTACTAATTTACTGAATAATTTTGTTTATATAACATAATTCTATGACATATTCTATTTTTCTCAGCCTTAAGAAACTGTACTTTGTGCTGTCAATCACAAATTAAAAATACATGAATGTAACTGCATGCAAAAATAAACATGCAAACGCGTGGGTTTTTTTTCTTTCTGTTAAAGTGCAAAACCAAAAATTGTTGTTCATTCCTAATTTTGTAGGAAAGATCTCAAAGCAATTTCTGGGTTGTATTTTGAGCTTTAAGAAAGGATGGGTAAATTGAATTTTCTAGAAATTTTTAAGTGTATGTTGAACTGTTAGGAATCAATCAAAATACAGTGCTGATTATAGCATTACTATTAACAAGGCTGCTCTACTCAAAATTAATCTCTGAAGTGTTTTGGCTTATTTTGGTTTCTCTTTAGAGAACAGATGTGACTGGAGAAGGCAAAATAAGATATCCTACCAGCTGTCTGGTTAGGTCTCTAGATGGTATGATTGTTTTGATATTGTAACATCTCATTCCAACATGTGTAAAAATCTCTAAGTATCAGGCTTGAATATTCAAATTTGTAATATTCTTTGCAAAACTATTAAACTTGAATAAGAATTTCTATATTTGAATATTAAAATTTGTGGTGCTTAGATAACTTTTGGTTAGCACACCACCACGTTCAAAAAAAGAAAATCTAATGTTGGTCCATTAATTATGCTATAATTACTGTGAATGAGATGCTTTTAAAATAAATGCAGAAGTGCTATTTTTGGCATTCCGAGTGGCTGTGTATCTATCTAAAGAGATAAAAATAAATTAGTATCAATTGATGATTCAGTGCTAGTTGTAGAAATCGTTATAACCCAGAGTTCAAAAGAATTGGTGTAAAACTTCATCTCTTTATTGGATGAGGCATCCTTTCTGTACTGAATTTTTTTCTGATATTAATTATTACTTTTCACCCTGCCTTCATCAAAGGTGTGACAACATTGACTCACTATATAGACTTACAGCTGCTTGAGAGTGTTTTATAATGGTAAAAAAGAAAAACTGAGGTTTCCTCATCAGTGTGAGAGCAAAACCGATGACCAGATACAGACATTAAAGTTACACAAGGGTTTGTTGGTGTCAGATCTGTCCACGGAGATGCAAATCTGAATGCTCTTGACAGGAAATTTCTGTTTGAATTAGCAGCCAGTTTCTAAATGAAGAAAATCACTTTTTTATTCTTTCAAGTTAACATCTTCTGAGTAGTCTTTAGTAAAAAAATTCCACTGCCATCAATATTGCAGCAAAATATAGGATTTAAATTTTAACCATAAAGCACTTCGGTCTTTGTTTTCCTCTTACTGAAAGCTTCAGCAACCTGTATTTCAAGATGATGCATCTTACCTAAAATTTCTTTTCATTTTGTACTTCTGAGCTTCAACCAATCTTGAGAAATTCCTCTGAAACATTTGCTAAATTCTTGCAAGGATCTTCAGAGATTATTTGTTCTTGTAAGAAAATTGCTATTGAGATCAACTGTAGGAAAAGTTAAGGCATCATGGTTTGTTCATCATCATTGCTTTTTTTTTTTTTTTTTTTCCATAAATCCTTTCTATTGACCACAGTTCTAACCTAGAGAAAATCCTTTCAGTAAAAGTTCATTCTCCGTGCTAGCTCTACTAATGAATATCAGTTATCATGAGAAGCAGGTACTAGAGCATTTGACTAAAGTGTCATTTGATGAGGTTTTTATTTCTTAACAGGGCAAATTTGAAATTCTCATTGCAACGTTTATTTTCAAATTAAGTCTAACTGTGCAGTAACTTCATTTCTGCCTTCTGGACAGCTTTACGTAATAAAATAAAATCAACTTTCTTTAATTCTGTCAAGAACACACCAGTTTCCACAGTTTTGAGTAGTGAATTGCTGCATACAACCTAAGAACTGGTAGATTATTCAGAACCTAAAGACAGGCACGAATGGCGGCTATGAGGGTGATATAGTCTTACTCGACTTTCTTGCAGACCAGTTGTCTCAAATCTTTCTTTACATACAGAGACTTTGGCATGATTTAACAGGATTGAATTCAGAAATATATTTAGCAGTTTGATTAAATTATCAGATTATCACGTCATGTTAACTGCTGTGAAACAAAAATATTGGTATACTTAATACTGGTAATGGATCTGTCACAACAGATCTGACCTCTGGAAAGAAGATTAAGGTTCAAATGGATCATCTATGGACTAGAACAACATAGTTCTGCTTTTTCGCATTATGGTTTGCTTTTTAGTTGCTGAGGGGAATGTCAACAGTCTTTTTTTATTATTTAGTAGCCTAAAGTTAATGCTGTATTGTTGTTTTCTGTCTTGAGATGGAATACGTTTTTTGTTTGACCATAAGCTGAAATGCTCCTTCTTCAGAAATAAAAGATACTATTAAACAGAAATCTCGGTTCTCCATTTCCCATCTGAATTACCATGCAGTTGATTTTCAGTCTCTAGCTGTACATTCTCCTTCCTCAAAATAGTTCTGATCTCCTTTTTTGGAATGAAAAGATTGCTTGTAACGGTGTACTATTATCCTCTCTCTAGAAATCAGCTTTTCTTCTCTCAGTTTTCTATTGTAGATTTACAACCTCAGTTTTCTTTGACAGATTCAATTCTCACTCTTTCCTTTGGCTCTTTCTTCCCTCATTCACTTTTGCTCCAGGATTCTGGAATTATAATATCTGCTGCTTGTGCCTGGACTTTGACTTCAGACTGTCCTTTTGATTACATTTAATCTGTTTTTCCACCCTTGTTACCCCTTTTCCTATGGCTTCAGCATGTTCAATAATATTGTCTGAGTCAAAGGTCCCTTCTTTAGTCTTCATTAAATATTGATTCTTCTAAAATTTAATCATTTTCTCCCTTTTTTTTAACCTTCAAAAGATGTCAATAATATGCTGCCTTGTTTCGCTATGTTTTCGTAGTTTGACCCTATTTTTTTGTTGCCATTCAGGTTTCTTCTGTCTGTCTCTGCTTTCTAGCATATCATACTTCCTTTAAATAAGCAAGAGTTTTACTCCTTTAACTGTTCTCAGATTTTCTGTGGCCTGTTTAAAAATGGCTTCTGGGCATCTATGTTAACTTCATCACAAACTTTCTTCCTGATCCTTTTTCATGCTTTATTTTTGATGCTGTAGATTTCCAGAATCTCCCTATGCATCATATTTTATAGATCCTCTTTTTCTACCACGTTTTTTCTCAAAAAATCTTGCAAATTTTTGCAGCTCTATTATGAGAATTTTTCCTACATCGATCACCGAAAGCTTGTCCAAGTTATTTTTGTTCTTCCTGTTACTGTTCCTTACCCTTTCAGCATGCAAAATGTCATTGTAGTCTTCCTGCTTCAGATCTTTTGCCCCTTGTTTTTGACCTCTTTTCTGAATTCTTGTCCAGGTATAAAAACCTTCCAAGTCTTGCTGGCATCCATCCCCGATTACAGAATTGGTTCCAAATAGACTCTTGCTAACCTGGCGTGCTTCTGCTTCTGTAGTCTCAAACCTGCAAGTGATGTTACTGAGTCGCGTATGAAGACAACAAATAGTGTCTTCTGTGCATTAGGACACACTCTTGTGCCCTAAGACCCTTCAGTTTGGACTTTAAACTTTAACAAAGGGTTTTCTTGCTTCTTGGTCATTTGAATCATTCTGATATCTTTGTTCTACTTTATTTATTAGGCAGTGATGTTCAAGAGTTCTGTTGGTTTTCTACCTTTCTAAGTAGGAAAAAAATTCGAATAGTTGAAAACTTCTTCCCATTACTGTAAATTTAATGAAAGGAGTGTGGGGTGGGGTTTTTTTTGTTTGTTTGTTCTGTTGTAGTCTGCACTGTAGTCTGTGACAAACCGTTCTATACAAGCCATTCAGTTGCAGCTTTGGGCATATGCTCAGTCTTGGTAGAGGGTACCTATTTCTTTTTTTTCCCCCTTTTTTCCTTTTTAGTATTACTTAAGTGCTTAATAGTATTTAAGTATTATCACCATCTGTGTTTAAACTGCATTAATCCCATGCATTAGCAAAGACAAAAATTTAAGTAAATTAAAGCTATTAGAGGGATACAGTATTACCAGTTGTTCTGATTTCTGACCTATGAGGAAAGCAAATGAACAAGCCTGACTAAAATGTCAGAAACAGTGTTTTTATCTTATGTTTTCACGTCACAAATTTTTGGTATCTCTTCTTGGAAGAGTTATTTGTGTTTCTGATACTTACTTGAAAAAAATGCCACTGAGGATCATCACGGGGTAAAAATCTAGATAGGAGTTGCAACTGCTTGGCTAAAGAATTGATCCTTCCTTAGGAAGATGTGTATGAGGAATACAGATTTGCAGAAAGATGCTAATGTCTATTTAATTTTAAAAAGCTTTTACAATCATTCAAGTGGAGAACAGGAAATATTTTACCTTGTTTCCCAATCTCCCCCAAAGAAAAAAAAGAATTTTTTTAAATCTGCCTAAAACAGAATGGCTTTTTTATTTGTTTTATTGTGATAGGAACTAAATTTACGTACAACAATGCTTGGATCTTTGCTAATTGAAGTTACAGCCTCCTCTGTAAGAATGATATTTGATCTCCAGTGTGGTTATTCTGTACAAAAGTAATGGGCCACAGGAATATTTTTTTTACTTGAAAAGAGAAGGGATGTTGTAGGCGCAACACAGCCTTCTTGAAGGAATTATGCATGCATTTGACACATCTTCATTTTTATAGGATGGTGTTGCACTTATAACAGTCATCGTTTGGGGGAAGGGTCTTGTGACTATTTCTCTTGTGCTATTTTTGCATGTAACTTTGAAGATGGCAGTATTTATTTTGACTTGACATTCAGTGAGAATGTAGTGCAGGAAACAAAACTGGTTTGGAGTGGGATAGTCTCAAGCTGATAATTATGTTCTCATCAAGCTGATAACTTCTTAGATTTATCCATTTCCTTCTTTATTAGAGGGTATTATAACTGATAGGTTTGGCAATTATACCTGCACCATGACCAGCTCAAAGACTTGCTGCCATCTGTAAAAGGTGATCTCTCTTAAGCAGATTTCTTCTATTTTGAAGCAGGATTTTTTGTGGGCATTAGATGCTAACTCAGTCTAAATTTTCAGAATTTCTCTATTAAGAAGTAGTACTTGCCTAAGCAGCGACTCTGATACTGAGGTTAAAAGTATGTTTAATAGGGATTCCGTTCATGCGCAAGGGCAATGTAATGTTTCCTTTATTTCACTGCTTTTTTGTTGTTGTTGTTAAGGTCTGGAAATACAGGTCTAATCACATGAGTAAGCCTGATTTTGGGGAACCAGATAGTACTTCATCACTTATCATAGCATCTAGTTCAGCCTATTCATGAAACTTAATTGTACTGCTTTTTAAATATGTTGCCGTAAATCTGCAAGTTTGATAAAAGAATGATCTTATTCTCAGTTTGATCATATGAACATCAGCCCGAATCAAGGCATTAATTAGTTCTCCTGGTTTCCAGATGCTGTAGTATGATAAAGAACAGCTAAAATCAATAAATACTCATTTTAATTATATAGTTTCAGTCATCATCTTTGAAGTTGAATCCTGAAAGTCTGAATGTTTGCAATGTTATTCAACAGTTTTAAGGGCTCAGAGGCCCTAGTCTATGTTCTTTTGTGTTGAAAAGGACTAGGTGTGCTTACAATTATTTCCTCATCTGAGGGGCATTAACAAATACCATTAATGTTTGATAGTCATTAAATTATAATGTTTATTCAGTACATAAGTGCATATGTTAGTTCATATACCTTGTGAATTACATATTTAAAATAGCAATAGTATCTTCAATGCCAGAGATTTGTAGATCACAAGTTGAAAAGCAGTCTGTGGTCTGTTCCTCAGGAGTCTTCAAAAGGTACCAAAGGAAAGCGTTATCAGTAGTCTTGAGTTTGATTTGGGTGGGTCCACACTCCCACTGGAAAGTTGACTTTGCCAAGTTTTTCAGGAAAAAAAAAGTGTTGATTTGTATGCTGGTTTGTATGAGTTTACTGTCTGGCCCTTTTACACTAATCAACATTCTTATGAACTATGTAGCATTTTTAACCCTGTTTTTACACACGCAGGAGCCTCAGAAGACTACAATGGCAAAATCTCTTCTAAACAGTCATAATATAAAATGCTAATAGACGAGATCTTGATTCTACAGTGGCTTTAATGTATGTAACTTACAGTGGTGTTGACATCAGTATAATCCCTAAAGATACAGTGCACCAAAAATACACAGGTGCAGAATCTGAATCTTAAGACCCTTTACTGGAAACTAATTTACCCCCTTTCATTCACTCCAGTTAGTCACATAGTTTACATCCTTAAAATTGAGGACAAACAGTTTCTAAACGGTTTGGTAGGTGTGGAAGAACTAGCTGGTTTGTCTGATCTAAGATTTCTTTAATAATCTGAATGATGGAATAGTGGTTATACTTGCAGATGACACAAAGATGATAGAGACTAAAAGTGTCCAAAATTAATTTACAAAATTAGAATTCAGAGCAACGTGTGCAAATTAAGAAAAAGTCTTAGGAGGAGGAATGTCTGGTTGCTGTTCATCAGGCATAAGAGCCTGAGCTTTGATAGGAAAAAATCATCTAAACACATGAACAGATTATTCCAAGTATCTCTTGAAATAATTAGTAATGGATTAAGAAAGGTCATTCAAACCATATTTGTATGGGAGGAAGTCCCAGAAACCTAACTTAAGTTTTAAAGTACTTTTTAAAAATACATAAAATCTGTTAGAGGCTCAGATTGTTTTAAACATAATATGCTCTGTCATTTTTGATAACTTTTAAGTTTTTCAGCTCTCTTCCTGATCTTTTCTGCTTGAAAACACATTTTAAAAAAAGCTAAGACTATTTTTCAACTATCTTGAGCACATAAGCTTAAGTTTAAGCTTGTATTTGTATTTTCTGGAAAATAGGTTGCACACTCTTTCTGTATGTGGTAGGTGATACTGTTTTAAATACTTCCAAGAAATGTAAAATAACTTTCCATAATTGCATATCTTTGACATTAACAGACATGCTAATGTGCTCAAAAGTTTTGTGATATAATTGGGAAGCTCATTGCCTAACACTTTCTGTGTATGTTGTGGTATATGTTGATGTCTACAAGAATGAAGGTGTAGAAGATCTACAGAATTATGCTATATTTGTGGGTTACTGGTAACAAGCAATAGCTATAATCCTGACTAGACTTCTATATTCCAAACCTGTGTATTTAACCTAAAGAGATGGAATTGCTCAGATTACCTCTATAGCATTAAAGTTAAGCTTTGTGCCTACCTTTCAGGTTGAAGGGACGTGGGTACTGTGTAGCTTTAGCTTATGATTTTACCAACCTTCCTCCCTGTGTGTTGCAGAATTGTAGCAAGCAGCGTATTTTGAGCTGCACTATTGAATGTGTATGTATCCTTATATCCAGTTAATGATTCCTGCATAATATGTTACAGATCTTGCTCAAATTAGACTTCAATAACCATATACAGTGCTGGAACTTAAACTGAGTTAAAAAAAAAAAAGGGTAAATAAAAGGACAATAAAAGCTGAGAAAGGTGAACAAACGCAAGATAGACCTGGAGGCAGTACAGTGGTAGCCAATACTACTTTTTCCAATAAGCCATCTGCTACTGAAAGACTTTCCGTGGCTTTGCAAGCTTTCAATCTAAACAGTAATTTTGAGAATCAAAGAAGAGAAAGAAGAGAGATGCTGGAGGAAAAAAAAAATTAGACACCTGTGACAGTTATTAATCAAAATATGCAACAGTAGGGAAAGTTTAAAGGTGGTAAGATCAAGTAAAATAAACCTTTTCTTCAGATGAAATAGAAGGGTGAAGAAGAGAAAAAACATAGGATTTATGAAAACAGTGCAAATATGTGTAAAATACAAAGCACTGGTTTCACGTAATTTCAATTTGACATTGATTTAAAGCAACTTATGTCTTACTTATGTATGGTTTATTTTCATCAGGTCAGTTCCTTCAGTTCCATGCATTATTGTAGAAACACAAGTGGTGGCATGGATAGTTTTCCACTCTTTTAAAAAGTTAAATTGGCATATGGGGGTGGGTCTCGTGGTTGCTGGAGCTTGTATGTACAAGGGAAGGAGCAGAATGGCATGGCTAGCAAGGGAGAGGAGGTGGAAATTATATCACCTATAGACAGGGACAGGAGAGTGAGACCTCCTCTTGGAGGCAGCCTGGGGGTCAGCTCGGAAATGAGTCTTAGCTGAATGTTAGTATGTTAGTAAAAAGGGGAAAAAATGTACTAACTGTAAAAAGGAACCCATGATCAGAAGGAGGTGAGACAGCTGAGTAGCTTTAGGTCTTCCATGTGCAATTAGCATTGCCTTCATGTGAAGCTGAGAGAATGTAGAGTTGGCAGGGTGTGCTTGTTTTTTGCAAAAGCTAAAGCTGAGGGGAAAAAAAGCAAGTCTGTTTTCTTTGAGTCTTTTCCTGGTTTACCCTTTAGCATCTTTAAATATGCTATGATACTTGGCATACTAGGTTGAGCCAAGGTCCGTTCAGCCCACTATCGTGCTCTGACAAAAGCCAATAATAAATGTTTAGGAAGGACCACAAGCAATAAAACAGGTTTAGAGGGCTCCTTCCCATCCTCTGCTGTCTCAGCAGTTTCAGAAAATGCCATTTTTCCATGATACAGTATTGAATTGAATATTTTTATGAAAGAAGATTATTCACCCTGTCTGTATGGGACTTCAGATACTTTTGAAGCATTTATTTGCTTCATGCATAGCTATATTTATTTTTGCAAGTAAGCTGGATAGTCACTTGTTCAGCATTCTATGAAAGCCTTTGAGCAATACAGTATATAAATTGTCTGTAAAATTAGGAAACAAATTTACTGCATTCTTTAAAGCAAATAATGGATGTAAAACCACAGGCTCTTAGTGCCATAAACAACATCAGATGTGTTATCACTCGGAGCAAAGAAGTGAGTTAACTAACCTTTAAAGCTATAAATGAAGCTAGAATTGCTATGTGAACTTGTCACATCTCTCAAAAAATAATTACATCATTTTAAAGTTTGTTAATTTTTAATCTGGAAGACATTTACTCTAGACCTAACCTCGGGTTGTTTTGATAATACTAGCAAGAATGTCTTTGTGGGCAAATCTATTTTCATGTGCATGACTATTCAAGATACTCTTCTAGAAATCTTTGTAATATTTAATTAAAATGTTAAAATATTTAATTACTGTAAACCACAGGGGAAACCAATGCTGTAATTGCATTTAAGATGAAGGGAAAAAAGTAATTTGTTTTTCAAGTCTTGCTGACTTTATTAGCAATGGCATCAGCACTTTACCCTGTTTTATTGTTTAAAAACTGATTAACTGCAGCGTTACTGTAAAACAGGAGGAGAATATAAAAAGCTAATACACACTTTAATACATCAAGCTAACACAATGTGACAGTGTTGAAAAGAATACCTTTAAACACATCTGCAGGTTTGGGTCTGATACATTACTGCTTCAATATTTGGAGGGAGTTTTTTCCTTCTTTGTATTTAACATGCCTGTCTTATTTGTTCTGAGTTCAGTGTGTGGTGGGCAAACTTTCTTTTCAGAATGAATGTTTGAAAGAATGGTACAAGTGGGAGAATATTAAATCTCGTAAATGTTACAGTAAACTTGTGTAAGATATAAAGAGAATAAATTGTTGAAGATTACAATGACAGCTCAAGCAGAAGTTAATTTTATGATTTCTCAGTTACTGATATTTTTCATGAGGACTGTTCTAATTTTTTAAAGAAATTTATTTAATGTAATCATAAAAGATACATGTCTGGCAGCCTAATTGTAACCTTTATCATGGAATCTGTTCTGCTTTCTAACATGCCTGACACCTCAGCGTATTAAATAAATACCTTTGCTTTGTGATCAAAGCAGGTAGGTAGATTATTCATGGTAGTATTTAGAGAGTCACCTACAAAAATATTCAGGGTTTTAAAACACATTTGGGAACTAATGTCATAAGTTGGTTTATGCTATGAAGTCAGTCTTATGAGAAAACAGAAAGTACAGTTAACAGGAAAAACTGCGGTCATGTTTAAATGCCTTGTATGCCATGTATTTCACAGCTCTTAGTTTATATAAAAACGTTTGCTTCAGTTGCCTTTATTATTTCAAAATGTGCCCTAAAACAATTCATAGCTGCACTGCAATCTGTTCAATTTACATAGCTGGTCAAGGGAATAAGCTTTTCTTTTTTTAACTCCTGTATGCTAACTGTGTAGATCACTGGTTGTCAGCTGATGAAGTGCGCTGATTCTAGAAGTGAGGTACCAAGCAGAATGCAAACACGTTTCGCTATGGTTTTTGGCCTGGATTCCCTGCCAATACTGGTGCACTTGAAAGAATAGGAGGTAGCAGCCAGAGGGTGAAGTGACAATGATCTTGGGGTGATGGTATTGAGAATGTGAGGAGAAAGGTAGCCACGCAAAAGGATTCAAGACTAATTGTTCTAGATGGTAGGTGACAGAGCAGCAGTTGCCTAGATACTACTTCCAGAAATGTGAAGGACAGGAAGGTGATTGGGAGTAGTCAGCATGGATTTACGAAGGGGAAATCATGCTTAACCAAGCTGATAACCTCCTATGATGAGCTGACTGATTTGGTGGATGAGGAGAGAGCAGTGGATGTTATATACCTTAACTATAGTAAGGCTTTTGACGCTCTCCCATAACATCCTCACAGACAAGCTGCTGTAGGATGGGCTAGGTGAGCGGTCAGTGAGGTAGATTGAGAACTGTCTAAAATGCTTCACTCAGAGGGCTGCAGTCAGTAGCACAAAGTCTAGATGGAGGTGGGTCACTGGTGGTGTCCCCCAGGGATCAATACTGAGGCCAGTACTGTTTACTATTCTCATTAATGACTGAATGCACCCTCAGCAAGTTCACAGACAATACGACATTGAGAGGAAGAGCTAATACACCAGCTGGTTGTGCTGCCATTCAGGACTCCGACAGGCTGGAGAAATGGGCAGAGAGGAACCTCATGGAGTTCAACAAAGGGAAATGCAAAGTCCTGCACTTGGGAAAGAATAACCCCATGCATGAGTACAGACTGGAGGCTGATCAGCTGTAGGGCAGTTTTGCAGAGAAGGTGTTGGGGGTCCTGTTGGATGAGAAGTGGACCACGGGCCAGCAATGTGCCCTTGCGACCAAGAAGGCTAATAGTATCCTGGGTTGTGTTAGGAAGAGCATTGCCAGCAGGTCGAGGGAGGTGATCTTTCCCTTCTACTCAGCACTGATGCAAGGCCAAATCCGGAGTGGTCTGTCCAGTTCTGGGCTCTCCAGTACAAGACAGAGATGGACTTACTGGAGCATGTCCAGCAAAGGGCTACGAAGATGATTAAGGGACTGGAGCACCTCTCATATGAGAGGCTGAGAGAGCTGGGACTGTTTAGCCTGGAGAAGAAAAAGCTCAGGAGGAATTTTATCAGTGTTTGTAAATATTTAATGGAAGGATGTAAAGAGGATGGAGCCAGACTCTTCTCACTGGTGCCCTGTGACAGGATGAGTGGCAGTGGGCACAAACTTAAGTATAGGAAGTTGCACTTGAATGTATGAGCAGGGGGGGTTGGACTAGATGATCTCCAGAGTTCCATTCTTAACTCAACCTTTCTATGAACAGTGGGCAGAGGAGGACATCCTCCATGGGATTGCCATACCTGATTCTTATCTCCACATGCACTGAGACTGCGGGAAAATGCAAGGCAGATTGTCAGAAAAGCTGTGTGACACCTATCTACCTAGGCTTCCTTTGTAAACAGCTGAGAAGAAGAGATGCTCTTTGAGAGTATGATTCAGAACAGGAGCCTAAAGCAGCATCTTTAGAAAAGCTTCTCTCAAATCTTTGGTTATAGCGGAAGTCTAGGCAGATCAGCCTCAAAGGGCTAAATTTAGTCATTTTGAATGTCATCTTCAGTCAGGTCTCCCTGGTGAAGCAATTGCAGTGAAGCAATACAGTCTGTGTACTTGTGGTAAAGATTGTGAATGAGCCATTAATGATAGTATGTAGCAAAATCTACAAATATTTCTGATTTTTGGAAGTAGGCTAAACAAATTGTATTTTAGCTTCCAAATGACTTGTCTGTAAGCTGTTTTGACATTTGGAAGTTCTAAAGAACTTCCTGTATTTTGCAACATCTATAATGTCTTTTGGTTTTTCTGTAATAGCCTTAAGCTTATTTAAAAAAAAAAAAAAGAAAAAAAAAAAAGAGTATTTAATTCCAGAATGATAAAGGAACTTCTGTTTGATACTGGGCTCTGTTTTACAGATTTTCTTTGTCTTCTCTTCCCACCCATCTCCTCCAACCGCTGAAAAAAAAGATTGCTTTTTGGTTCTTTTTCTGCTTTTTGCTATTTAATATTATAGTTAGGATTTAAAACTCCAATTCTTGTGCTTGAACTACTACATAGCCACTTTATGATGAAAAATATGAACAATTATACACATCATTTGCATAAAATTTGGTTTAAAAATGAAATAATTACTTTAGGACTTGTGCAAAAATGTGTGCATGTTTAACTTTTCATGCATGAGCTACCAGTTCCTACTCACATTTATGTAAGCATATACATACTTTACAGTATCAAAGCCTAAAGTTCTGAAATCAAAATGCAAATATGTGCTAAGCATCCTTAGGTACTATTTATTCTGGGGGTTCCTGCATTAAACTTTTCAAAGAATTTCCTTATCTCATTTTCTATAAATGCAGGGACTGATGCTATTAAAGAAGCATCCCTTTTTAAGCTATACCTCCTTTTTAGCACTGTAGTAAAGTCAGTTTTTAAGTTTGTTTTGACATTATTTCTTCTATAGGATGGAAATTTAAATGGCAAAAGTCCATATTTAGGCCTCAAGTAACTTCCAAAACATGAGGAATTTAGAAAACTATTGATGTCACCGATTAAGTTTTGTTTAAACATTCTTGTTTCGAAGGTGGCATCCATGTGAAGGTTTCGTCAATATTTTGGTGCATACTAATGATTTTTTTACTGCTACAGCAAACTTACATAGAGAAAATTTTGTTTTACCTCAAACCAGAAAGAACTCTGCAATATGATACTTGACTGCTGTGCTCAGCAAAGAACGTATGAGAAATTCTTTGGGTTACTGGCAGGGGTAAGTTCTATTTTACTCACTTTGTAGCAAATAACTTCATTGGTTTACTGTAATTTTTGTGTGTCAGAAACTTTTCTTTTAATGGGCAAATAAGATTAATTGTTTTATTCTGAAAATAGTTATATTAGTTGATTGATTTAACGTTTCAATTGTAATAAGCATAGTGAATGCAGAATGAGTAAACTCACTTTCTGCTTATTCTTGCTTCCCGCCCCATCCCTTTTTTCCTCATTGCAGTAGAAGAATAAATCAGTGGCAAGGCATGGTACTAAAAGGAAATAAAAATGTTCTGAGTTACTAGAAAAGATCTTTTTTACCGTGCTGGAGATTGTCTTTAGAAACTCCTCTCTTTCACCACTTCATTAAGAGCTGTTCAGTTAGTTTTATCTAGAGGACAAGGCTGGCTGACTAATTCTTTTTTTTTCTTGTAAACAGCTGGCTCTTTGTTTTATTTTTATGTAACTAATTGCTATTTTAGTTGCAGTTAATTCTTAGTTCTAAGTTTTCCCTGTCTATAATATTGATAGAACTGACTAGTTAAGTAAAAACACTTGTCTTCTCAAGGGTACAAGCAGGCATGCCAAAAGGGAGAGTGTTTTTTCATTTGTAATTTTTTCTTATCCAGTATTTGAGGAAATATTTCTACTGACATTGTGTGATGAAACACTGACCATATACATGTATATATCCAAAAGCATTAGAATACAAATGTTAATTTCCGTGTTCCTTGGAATGTTTATGACCAAAATGTCTTGCCTCTGTGTTCCCTGCTGCCTGCCTAATTTTAAATAGCCCTTCAATGGTGTCATGAAAAAGTTGCATTTGGTGAGGTTATGTCAGGTGAGAATACTAGTTGTGTGAAAGTAAAAAATTTCTGTATAATTTGCTGTAGGTCAAAATTGATAATTACTACTTTGCAATGCAGATGAGTTTCTTGTTCTGAAAAAACTGCTAAAAGCAGTAAAATATATCCGTTTAAAGGTATTTTCTTCTCTAAGTATCAGTTAATGATGCAAATATTTACTGCAAGATTTTCCTTTTAAGTCATTTACATGTAAGTTATTTGCATGTTTAATGTTTTGTTTAATCTGGTTGTTTAAATTGTACAATGTTGTTTTAGCGTTTCTGCATGTTAAAAAAGGAATACATGGAATCCTTTGAAGCTATTTTCAAAGAACAATATGATACCATTCATCGTTTGGAAACAAACAAATTGAGAAATGTTGCCAAGATGTTTGCTCATCTACTGTACACAGATTCAATTCCCTGGAGTGTAAGTAGAAAAGGCTATTGTCCTAGGTTTCATTTCTTTTTCAATAATTAATCTCCAGTATTCAGAAATAATATGCAATACATCATGGTTTTAGTATTTATTCTACATTTTGGAACTATTTGTATTTTTAGCAAACAGGATTATTTTAAATATCTCCTCATACACACTGTTGAACAATCGTGTGTGCCTCCTACCCACACAGTTTTTAATTAGTTGATTTGAGCTGTTATTTTAAAAAGCTCAGCTGGAATTGGTTGATTAAAATGTACTACTTTAGCATTCAGAAGTTTTAATCAGTAATGTAAATAGCAGAAGTGTCTGTGAAAAATAAATCAAAAGAAACCTTTATATTCACAGGAAATTTTAACATACTGCCATTTTGTGATTTAAGTGCTGAATGAATAAGGACAGATTCTGTCATATTGACATACTCTATTAAAAAGGAAGAAATGAATATCAAGATAACTTCTCTTTTCAAACTGTTCTATTCTTGCTACACAGCCCAGGCTAACTGGCATTCTTTATCCAAACCACTCCTATAAAACGCACTAACATAGAAAAAGTTACTTCTGCTTTTCAAGCTTCAACTCGTGTTTTTTTTCTTACCAAGCACATGCAAGTCAGTTCCAGATATTCACCTTTTAAAAACTTAACTCTCAAATCTTTAACTTCCCAAAAGTTCACACAGTTGATTTTCTCTCACGGGTGTTTCTCTCTTGAACAAAATAAATCCTTAAAGAATTGCTAGCATTAGTGTGGTCTGCTGCCAGGTGGCAGAACATAATCTTGAGGAAGAAATGTTTTGGCCAGGAATTAGAACATTCATGTCCTTGCACCCTTTCCCTCCCGCCCCCCCCACAAAATCCGTCTTGATTGTTACTTCAGCAGGACAAAATAAAATACTAAGATTAAAATCTTAAAATATGATTTTTATCTTTTGAAGTGTGAAACTACCAGCTCTTTGGCTGATGAGAGTATCAGATTTACAATTAATATGGGGGTTTTAGGTAACACATTTGTACCTGTAGGTCAAGGGATACATATCCTATTTTTATTTTTTAAGGATTAATAAAAGGCTGTACGTTTAAATTTTTTTTCTCAGGTTCTAGAATGTATAATACTGAGTGAAGAAACTACCACATCCTCCAGTAGAATTTTTGTCAAAATATTCTTTCAGGAGCTTAGTGAATATATGGGACTTCCTAATCTAAATGCAAGATTAAAAGATGAGTAAGTTGAAATTTCATTTCAAAATTGTTCATTGAATACATTTATTTATCTGAAAGAGTACATGCAAAAGCTGTATTTTCAAATTTAACTAAGACTGCAATTCTGTAGCCACCATACTTAAAGAATAAGTTCATCTGTAGTTCTACATGCTTCAGATAGTCCCATTAAATTCAATACTACCATTGATTTGGGTAGAGTATAGGTATGTGCATGAGTATTTGCAGGATCTATTTTGTTAGGTTTTTCTCCAATGGTAGTTCCACTTGTGTAATAATTTTCCAAATGCAGGTCTGTTTATTTTTATATATTCTGTCACCTTAATGTGGTATGGCTGTGTAACAAAAATTACTGTGGCTGTGTAACAAAAATTACTGTGGCTGCTTTTCCTGATAGAGTTTAGAAAAAAGCACCAAACTTAATTCAGATTTTTCTAGGACTAGTCTCTTATCCTTAAGTATAGTGTTACTAATGCATTCTTCTAAACATGCGTGTATTTTGATGACTTGCATTAAGGCAGCGCCCTCAGTTACTTGAGAGTCCAAGTTTCTTCTATGTATCATGATGTTTTTAGCAGGCACTTTAGCCCATGTAAACTTGAACATAAAACCATACATACGGCCCAGTTTGATGGAATTTCAGTATAGGTATGTGGGTCATGGTGGAACTTCACAGTCATCATGTGTAATGCTTCGCTATCACAGGCTACTGTTCAGACAAGTCTCTTCAGGGCTGCACGGAATCAAACTGTTTATGTTGTCATCATCTGACAGCAAAGTATGTAATTTTTCTGCATGTGAATAAGCTTAAATTACTAAGACTTGCTCTTCTATGCTCAGAAAGCCTTTTGTTTGGATAAGTCATAGGTAAAAGTGGTGAAAGTATTTAAAAATGCATGAACAAAAACTTTTGCTATCCGATGCAAATTTATATAGTTTATTTTTCAGTCTGTTAATGTAAATGAGAATTAGTGCTAAGCCAGCATGATATTTAACTTAGATGTTTGTTTTCAACAGAACATTGCAGCCTTTCTTTGAGGGTTTATTGCCTCGGGATAACCCAAGGAACACTCGCTTTGCCATCAATTTCTTCACTTCTATTGGCCTTGGAGGACTAACGTGAGGAACATTTTTTGGTCTTCTGATTTGATATTTATTTGCTCTCCTTCCTTCCCCTTCCCCCCAGTTTAAAGGTAGAAAATTTTTTTTGTTAATTAGGGATGAATTACGGGAGCATCTGAAAAATGCACCAAAGATGATAATGACGCAAAAACAAGATGTTGAGTCATCGGATTCCTCTTCATCTTCTGAGACAGACTCTTCTTCAGATTCGGATTCTGACAGTAGCAGTAGTAGCTCAGAGACATCCAGTAGCAGTGACTCCTCATCTAGCAGTGACAACAGCAGTGACTCAGGTATTAAACACCAGCTATGAATATTGACTTCTCTTCATTCTGTATGTATATATACTTGTTCTGAGGAAAAAATAAGTGTAGACTATATTTATCTTGTGTTGTAAAAACTCCTATTTTTAAACACATTTTTAGTTTTAAAGCACTCTGTTTTGCTTGTGGAAACTCTTAGAAGTTCAGAGAAGTCAGAATCAGAGAAACTGATTTCCATTTTTAGAGACTGAAATATTTGAGGAGCATATTTTCTTGATGGTTTTCTTACACAGCTGATACCTGTTGCATAGTGCCATCATTTCAGTTCATTGGGGGATGAAGGGGTGAGAATGACTCCCTAGGAGTATCACTGTGGCAAGCATACTGATGAACTGTAAAGACTGATATGTATGACTTTTTTTTCCCTGGCTTTGATGCTTCTTGCGTCCTTGCTTGTAAATATGTGCCTCTTCATGGGTCAGACAAGACATTGCTCAGTTTCAGCAGTGTGTTTAGGTTTGTTCTCTGAGTTTCCATTTTTGATCTTGTTCCTCAGAAAGAGTTTGTGTGTTGATACAATGAAATTTCTTGTCTCTTGAGAAATCTCCAAGGAAGAATTAGCTTTTACTGACAGCTTGTTATATAATAGTTTTATGCATTATAATTAGTGTTCAGCATCTTACATCATCCTGCTGATATAGAACCTGCTATTTGATATGAAGTATCATAAACATTGCTTCATCTATAAAGTACATGCTAGTAGGAGTTGGTGTGCAGTGTCCGCTATACATACATACATACATATATATATATATATATATGTGAGCAGATGATAACACAGCATGACTTTCTGTAGTTCAGAAGCTTGCTGATTCAAAGTTAATTTGATTGATTATGTGCCTTAGAAACGAAAGTGTTGATTAATAGATGAAAAGCAGTATGAATTACTCATGCTTTGGAAATGCATTTCTGTTCTCTGCTGCAATCGCACTGTGCAAAGTGATTTGCGTGTCGTTATGAAGCTATTGCGCTAATGACAACGAAGCACTAGAGGAGGGCGCAGTTAAACAGGGTCAGAGAGGTGTTAGTTCAGCGAAGAGCCAGATGGCTTCTGCATAGACAGCTGCAGCTCTGCTGAGCTGCTTGATAGGAACCAGAGAGGTAAGTCCTTAGTGACAAACCAACTGAGTCTGCAGTCTGCTAGCATGAACTACTTCCTTTTTGTAATTTTAGGACCTTGTCTTCCACCGTTTGTCCTTTCTTCAGGAACAGTTCCATTAAAACTTACATTTTGGTATCTTAGCCTGATTTCGTTTACTCATTTTTCATGTCTCTCGTGTGCTTAAATACAGTGTCAGGACACTAATTTGAGATAACTGTGTTTCCTAATGGTAAATGTCATTCAGGCTTGCTACAAAATGAAGGTCCGTTACTGATTATAACTCCAAGTCTTCTTGTGTTTGCAGCTTTTTAAATCTTAAAATAACTCAATAGAATCTCAAAAAGCATTTTTCAGAGGAGTGGGCTACAGTATTTCAGTGTTTTAACAATACAATATATAAGAGAAAATAGAAAAATAGCTTATTAGAAATTGAGAGACTGAGCAAACAACTAAATTAGAGATTTTTACTGACAGCTACTGTGTGGAACTTCAGCCAATTCAGCTGGACAGGTCAGTCCAGACAAGAAAGGGCCACCAGAGGATCAGATCTGTCTGTAATCAAAGCAGCTTGTTTCTTTGTATTTATTTTACATCCAACAGAATGAGGAAAGAGTCCCCAGAAAATAATGTGGAGAACACAGTTTAAAAAAAAAAAATGTGTTTTAAAATCTAGCTAAAGTGATTCATCATCACATCTTAGAGTGCCAGTAAGCCTTATTTGAGACAGGAGATTAGCCAGCTGCTGTAAAATTCAGGTATTTAATGTGCTATTAAATCAGTTTATGGCCGTGATATTTTCCAAAAGTGAACAGAAACAGTTGCGTGATGTGATACTGTAGTCCATACAATAAGGTGAAACAACTGTATTGTTCTTAATGGCTATAACTTCAGTGTGTTTACCATTACTGCTAAAGCTTGTCACATCTGTTGAGTAAAATTTAAAGGTTCCTTGTAAAGAGTAATCAAGAAGAGTAAAACCTCTTCCACTAAGGAGATGAACACTACTGTCTGTCTAGTTAGTTTATAATCTAGACTGTTTCTGAGGTAAATATAAGACTTGGCTCTTGAAAAGAACATAGGTGAGGGAAAGGTAACCTTTGCTAATGGAAAGCAAGTCAATTAAAGACAGTCTTTGCTAGTTTAAAGCAACTCTACTGCCATTGCTTTCATTCAGTGATTGTTTCGCAACTTAAGTATTTTTTAGGAATATTAAGGTTTTTACCAAAATGTGTCCTGTTAACACTTTAAATTATTGTGAACTTTACAATTTCTGCAACACTCTTCAGCATTCATGGTATTTTCATCTTTCACTTGCAACTAATATATATTACCAGTTTACAGGAGAGACTTTTTCGAGCTCTCTGGGTATTAATGTAAAATAATATCCTGTGGTTCCTAGTGGCAGTAGCTTGTAGCCTTCTTTCCTAGGGCCTTAGAGCTGATTGTAAATTGCTGACAAGCTGGCACTGTCCCTCCTGAAAATGAGCCAGAGAGCCGCTGCTGTGCTGCTGCAATAGCGCGCGCTTGTGCAATTTCAGCATGCCTTTGTTTCCTCTGAGGATAATGTTGGAGATTTTTCCCCATCTGCTGTGTTTAATCTCTTTGACTGATAAGCTTTTCCAGAAAGTAACTGGGAGAGGAAACAATTTTTAGAGATGGATGGTCTGGGAAAGATGATCTTTCTAAAATTATTTGTGAGAGTACTTTGATGTATGACTTTACAGCTCCTGTGTTTGGTCCTTCTGTTTGAAGCCAACAGGAGGGAGAAGGTGGGCAGAGGTTCTGAAAAGTCAGGCATCAGTTCCGGAGAGCTAAAGGATAAAAGCCCTGCTGGCAGATACTTACACGAGTGGCAGCCACGTCTGTACAAATCTGTCTTTTTCCCCCTCTTAACCAATTAACTAGATGGGAGCAGGGGGTAAATTGTTACAGTTTCACTAGTACGTAGCATTTCTATCCATCAAATATTTTCACATCTGAAAGGATGTCTTACATGACCTAAAAATTCTTGGATCAACAGGTTGGCAGATCTGACTGTCAGATTCCCATTTAGGGAGTTACTCTATGTTAACATTCATATGTTTGCGTAGTAATGTTTTGCAGTCAAGTGGGTGTTTGTTTAGTGTGGGAGGCTTTTTGTTTTGTTTGTTTGTTTAAGTTGAGGAAGAAGTTTCTCTTGGTATCTTTTGCAGTTGATGGGAACTGCTGTATCATGTTGCTGATACCTTTGCAGGCATTGTAAAGTGGGAAGAAATATGGAAGGTTTTATTCCCTAATTTCTTTCTTCTGTACTCTTAATGCTTTGGATGTAATGTGATGTAACCTTACTTGTTACTAACATGAGGTTCTTATATTAATAACAGTGGACTTGGTCAATAACTATCATTAACACAATATTGAAGTTTAGAGGAAAAATGTGGAGAAACCTTGGGACTGGTAGTCAGTTCACACTTGTCTTCCTTTTGTGGAGAATTTTCTCTTAGTCTGATTGACACTGAAAAACAATCAGTACCTGTTTGGTTAAAAGAATGGGGAAGTTTCTCACCATTGCATGTGGGAGACACTCAGCTGAGGTGGGAAAAGCATAAAATCAGAGCCCATTATTTTTAAACCTGTGACCAGATATATACCTAAACATAATTGTTTGGCCAAAATTATTTCTCTAGAAACTTCTATGTATTTTAACATATTAAGCATAATAAATTAAAATGCAACTTTATTCCCACAATTTGCTGTGATTTCAGATGCTGCTAAAGCCAAAAGGAGGAGGATGCAAAAGAAAAATAGAGAATTAGATAAAGTTTCCAGGAAAAAGCAAGGAAGTAAAAAGAAATCGCTTGAAAAGAAAATGGGAAGGAGACGGCGGGAAGATAGAAGTGATACTGAGAGAAAGTCGGAAAGGAATCACCGAAATTTGAGAGAAATGCAAAGGAGGGATGATGTATCTAAATATCATCACAGGGATGAGACCAATGGCAGAGACAGTTATCATAGTGGAAAGGAAAGGAACCATGAAAGAAGCAAGGATCTAGAAAATAAACACAGTAATTCAAAAACAAAGAAAGCAGACAGAAGAGCTTCTTTGTCTGATGATGAAAATTATAGACACTGGAGTAAAGATAATGGACATCGCAGCAGAAGAAGAGAAAGGTCAAAATCTGGAGAAAGACACCATAATAATTCAAGTCCCAGAGAGGAGGAACAAGAAGACCGGTACAGAAATGGTTCAGAGAAACTCCGAGAGAAATACAGCCGTTATTCTGACCACTACAGAGAATCAAGAAAAAATGAGGACAGACGAAGGGAGAATTCCCCACCCAGGCGAAAATAATGCTTAACCAGAATTTGAAGTAAATGTGCATTTCTGAGGTGTTAAAACTGTATATTTTAAAATCTATTGCTGAACTTTCTTTAAAAAAGATTTTGTACAAAAGTGATAGTTTGCATTTGTAAATTTTATCAGATTTTTTCAAGTTTTCAGTACTACTTTTTTATAACAGCTGCATTGAGTCTTTCTGTTAAATTCTTCCTTTGGAAAGAATTTTCATTGAGAGAGAAGACAAAGTTGCTTATATTTGTGAATAAAGCAGTTAAGATCTCAGTGAAATGAGTGTTTGTGTTACCTAGTTGCAATTATTTGTAATTGGTACTTTACAGTCTGAAAAAATGTTTGGTATAAACTTTGCGTAACAGTTGAAGATCAAAGATACTGAGGCTAGTGTGTAAAATTTCACTTTACAGTATGAACATTACATGAGAAGTTTTTTTCTTTCATTTACAGACATCAGCACAAGCACTTCAGGCGTTCTACAGCTAGTTATATATTACTTTATATTCATAAATATGGAAGCAAGTCTGACCAAAGTTTTCAGAAAATAATACTTCAATTGATTTTTCTCTTCAAGAGTTAAAAATTAAAACCGCAATATTGCAGTTTTTAACGTCATTAGAAACTGTGTCAACTTGTTCTGTGTTACTTTTACAATTTGTTTAAAAATATCTCAGCATTCTGAACTAGTTATCTTTGTGATCTTGTAAATGTAGGAAAAAAATTTGAAGTATGAATTAAAGTCACATAGGTTTAAATTTTAGCACTATAAAGATAATGTGTAAGGAACATCTTTTTCAGTATACAAAAAATAAGCAATAGAAACAAAAGATGCTCAAAAATTTTCTGTTCACTTTGAACTATATTGCTTGAAGTGCTCGAGTTTATTGGAAGCAAAGTTTACCAAAAAAAATTTTCATTTGCAGCACTTAATATAAAACTGTTGTATCTGGATTCATTTGAAGTGATTAGCTGAGTAATTATTATTTGAGTAACACATCAAAATCTATGGTCAAGATTCTAAATCGCATTAGTAGGTAAGAAAAATTCTGAAAGTCTTTTGACAGAAAGTAGGAAATGGTGTGAATGTGGTCAGTAGGAAGGATAAAGAGGTGATAGTTGTATATTATGCTATCATTGATCCAGTAAGACTGCATTTTTTTACTTTGCTAAATGAACACAATTGGTGGGCATATGAAAACTTACACTTTTAATGTGTAAATCATATTCTGTCATGTGTGAATCATTATAGAAAATATTTTTGAGCTGTTTTATAACAGAAAGTAGGACAATTCCTAAGGAAACAACTAGTTTTGAGTAATTCTTGTCACAGAACCTTTTTCTGAGAAAAATGACAATTTTACCATTTTTTTCTGTATTTAACAGAACATATTTCTGCAATTTTTCATGTAATAAAACGTTTTCAGACAAAAGCATTTGCATGGAAAATAAATTCATGCTGCAAGAAAAAAAAGCCAAGGTTTTCTATCATGCTGTACTGGGCAGCTAAAAATGCTTTATTTGCATCACAAGGTATATCTTATTTAAACTGCTGAAGAATGCTTTTTTTTAATTGTCCAATGCACTTCTCATTTTTAAAATGATTTGTGCATTTTTGAGATCTGTTTTAATTCCAGGAAGAGTTAATTTTGAAAGAATGATTCCAGGAAGAGTTAATTTTGAAAGAATGCTTTCTAAGAAGAATTCTGATTGTAATTTTTCTTTGATAGCTGTCTACTAATATTTTTCAAAATGATCTTTACTTTCATGATGGTTTAAGTGTACATACTTAATTTATCTAGTGATACTTCCCTTACTATGGGTTTAATAGCATTAATTTTATAAACCCATAGCTTCAGATATTCTGTATGAATTTAAAAAGCCTGTTATTGCATCTTTAATAAATGGAAATGCATTAAAACAATAAATGTGAAAACATAAACATCTTTTATTTAAAACAAAAAAACAAAAAACTCATCTGATCCCTGATGTGTTGATCAGAAAAAGCCAGTTTAAAGCATGGCATCTCTGAACTTGTGTGATTTCATACTAGTTTACAAAAATGCTGGGCTGTTTGAGGAAAAAAGATTAGGACTTCAGCTGGGGCCTTAGCTGCATATGCAATTTCTATTTGTTTGGGGTTTTTTCCCCCCCCCAGAAATATTAATAGGTATTTAATAGAGTGACCGTCTTGTAAAGATAGCTGTTATTTTTACCATTACTGCTATCAGAGTTTAATGTTCCAACCTGTGAATTGTAGCAGATGCATGCTCAGAAGAGTGGCTGTGCGAGGCCAGGCCGAAAGTGTGTCCAAGGCAGTTTCCTTTCTCTGGCAGTGGGCAGTATACGGTATACGTTCCCAGTATGTAGCAGTCTGTTGCTTTAGGAACTTCCTGAGCCAGAGGCTCTATCTGCACCTCTGTTGAAGAAGACGTTACCCATAAAATGGTCTGATTCTTTAACCCCCTTTGGGGGGGATGGGGGGGAAGGAGGGGTTCTGCAGCATCTTGTGACCAGTTCCACTATTTTAACTGTACAGTATATGTAAAAGTGTTTCTTTTATAGCTTGACCACTTTCATTTGATACCTTCCCATTTGTTTTGTGAAGAGCAGTATATATTTATTTCCTGTTTGCCATCTCCATCTCACTTGTGATTTTATAGACCTAAATCTCTATTTTCTGCTGTATCTTTTCCAGAATTTAAAATAATCTGTTTAATCTCTCCTTGTGTGGGATTGGTCCATAGCCCTGGCTATTCCTCCTGCCCTTTTTACTTTAGTTCTATTATATCCTCTATAAAGGAAAAGAAAAGGGAAAAAAAAATACCATGTGGTATTGAAAATAAGGGTATTCCAGGAGTTATATAGTGATACAGTGGAGTTCTTGTGGGTGGGTTGGTTGGTTGGTTGGTTTTTCTCTTTGGCTCTCCAGCCTGTCTTCTCAATTGCCATGGAGCTGAGTGATCTACAGAGATTCTGGGATTTCTTTCCCTAGTGGTAATGGCTAACTGAGAACCTGTTACTGTGCACACTTCAGGCTGTTCTTTCATGTCCCAATTAAAATGAATACAGAAAACTAAACCTAAACTTAAAGTCCTGTCCAGTAAAAGTGGCCGCTTATTGGTACTTTCCACAAAATCCCTCACAGGAGAGCCAGGCAGCAGAAATAAAATGGGCTGTTTTCAAAAGCAGGCATCCTCTGTTCTGTCATGTTCACAAGTGAAAGTCACAATTCCAAAATACCTGAGCCTGTTTCTAGATGTTTGTTTGCTTCAGTCATTTGGGTTAATAAGATAAACTTTTAATTTGTTTATATGTAATTTGAAGAATGAGCAGGCTTCCAGAAGTTCACTGATCCATCATATTGTAGCTAACAAGGCAAAATGAGCTGTTAAGTACCTAAGGGAGCATTTTGGTCATCCAGCCCAAATAATGTAATGCAGACCACTATGCACAGTAATAAAGTGGTTCATGCGTCTAGTCTGTACTCTATACTTAAGCTCTAGGATGCGTTTTGGCAAGCTATCAAGTTTTGACTGAAAGACTTCAAGAAGTTATCTTAGTTATTTAGTTATCTTCAGTTATTTGGCTTAATTGTTATTTCTGGTTACTTGAAAGTATGATTGAATTAGCCTGTCCTTATCTTCCTGCAATTGGATCTGGTTATGACTTTGCTTAGAGAGACCTCTACTATCAGAAATCGTCTAATGTAGGTACAGCTGGGCCATGTCCAGGTAACTGCTTGACTGCCTCTTACGTAAAATAGGCTGCTTTAGTCTTACTGAACTTGGTCTTAAAACGGAGAAGAGTGAAAATATTACGCTATTGAGAAAATATATTATTTCATTGGCCCTGTAATCAACAACTTACATCATTGGCCTTAAAGGCATGCTATGAATGGAGGTGTATATAGCAATGTCATATTAAGCACCCAAGCCTGGCTCTTTGCTATGTATTTTATGCAAATAATTCACTGAATACAGAACTGTCATTGAACTTCCAGTTGTGATAAATATTAGCTTCCACAATCCCTCATGATGTTCAAAGTTCAGGCACTAGTTACTTTTCTGCAGGGCTGCATATACTAACAACCTTTACATGTCAAGGTAGAGAACTGCTGGAGAAAACTTCAAGACTCAGCTAGGTCTGAACTGGTGTGAACCAAAAAGATGTTTGGGAAGGAACTTGTGACACCCATTTCTGATCTTGTATGCTTAAAATTTACTTTTCAAATGCAATTGTAACATCCGAGTCCTAAGATGCAATGAGAGAGGCTGCATGCCTTTTTCCAGGACTTCTTGGTTGAGTCAACTTCATTGACCATTCTTAAGCTACTTTGAAAGATAATTTAATGTTGAGGAAATGTGCCCAACTATAAGGCTAATTTTTTTAGAGGATCTAAAAAAGCAAGAATCTATTATTATGTCAGCAGAAATAATTGACTCTAATTACTCTGATAACTTTCAGAGAACAGGAAAACTTGTACCTCTATATATTTTTAATTAGTGAAGTTAGTACATTTAAACAAAACTTTTATTAGTCAAAACACTTTTTTAAGAAATGGTGAAGTCAAAATGTAGAATAAAGGGGTATTTTAAATTAAAATCATGCATAAAACATTCATTACTAGGTTAAAAGTGGCATAAGCAAAATATCACTTTGGAAAGACTTGAGGTCACTTCAGAGATGTTCTGCTTTTTATATTTAGTTTTCTCTTGCATATTTTCCTCAAGCAAGTCTATAATTTGGCTATGACTAGAATCAAGGATTTTCTTTTCTTGTCTACTCCTTATGACTATCATCAGGCATTTTCTTTTAACTGCTAAAAAAGGCAAATTAAAACCATAGTGTGTTGGTAAACCGGTTTGTTAACTGGTAAAACAGATGAGTCCATCAAGAAAATGCCAGATTTTGACTGTATTTTTAAAATGTGTCCATTTTATGTTAACTTTTTCCTTTATTTTGTAAAATAAAGTGAGGACCAAAACTTCCCATGAGGGAAAAATAAGCCACAACATTTCTGAAAAGAAGGGGGTAGAGGAAAGAGCAAGAGATTGGAAGAGGAGGCAAAGCTCCAAGGAACAAGAAAATTTGCCTTTAATTTGGAGTGGCTAGTGGCAAGTGAGGCCAAAGCCTTTCTCACTGGAGGAGCCACTAGCAGAGATCTGTAGGTGAAATGCTAATTGGTTTTTAGCTTGTTGGCTCCTATATTTGCTGCTTAATTACTTAATTGAAATGGTCTCCTTCTAAAATTCCTAGGCCCCTTTTTGCCTTGGAGTCATACTTAAGCTAATTGGAAATACTCCCATTAATTTAAAAGGGAGAGAAATAAGGCCCTTCATCTGGTTGGTTGCAGTCGCTGCTTCTCCTACATTGACTGTATTTGTGTTTGTCAGTGTTCTTACTCTTATTAGGCATTTTCTCCTACTCTGGTTGTAGTTCTTCCTGTAATCTGTGTGGCCTATTTCTAGAGCTTCTGGGTTTTGTTCTCCCTCTCTCTATCACGTGCAGTGTGCTAGCCATTTAGAAAAGTATGAAGTCAAAATTATACACCAAAAATTGACTGTGTCACATGCATAATACATCAACAACATTTTTTTATGGCTTATTTGGCTGAAGAGTGTGTGTGTGGGCACACAATAAAGAACAACTACGTAGCGAGTTTCTTACGTTCTCCTCCTTATGTTGGAATAATGAGTTATGGGGCAGCTGGAAGTTTGTTGAGGTTGATCGGTATTATGTTTGTAAACATTTCTTTCTGGTTGCCTTCATTTTGCAAGGAATTGCCTCCTTTGCTAGGAAGAAGCATTGCTGGAGCTTCATAGGTTTCTGAAGCAAGGTAAAGAGGGGGTTGAGGGGTCTTGTGAATGCCCACTCACTCTCTCACAGGAGCTGTGTTGGCACTGGCAACTGCAGAAAAAGTAAAGGGGCAAATACGTAGCGTAGAGTTGGGTCTCTGTGTGCCTTGTGCCTGTAGGGAACCACAGGAGTTGGGATATCTCACTGGCAGACTATGAAATCAGTCTGTGAGGAGGGAGACGTATCGGCCTGTCCCCTCTTTGGTCATCCCTCACCACCCAGGTTCAGAGCTGGGCACCTGCTGCTGCTGTCCTTTTTGGCGGTCATTGCTGCAGCCATGTTTTCAAGTGGGTTAAATGGTAGTTCTGGTCCATCGTTTGTAAGTGCAGAGGGGTTTCGCAGTGGCTAGGTTGACCCCGTGAGCCTAACCCACCTTGGCTGTGGTGCGGGTAGTGGGCAAAGAAAACCTCTACTGTGTGTCATCACCTGAAAGAGCCTCTCGATTACAAAGAGACCCTTGAGGGAAGAGCTTCATTACACCAAGGTCAGCTTTTGCAATTACCTTTCTCCTTCCTTCCCCTCCCTACCCGCAGGTTCTCACCCACAGGGGTATGTGTCTTGTGTGTTGTGGAAAGGGTCCCAATGGCCCATTTGGTAAGCTAGAGACACGCGGAGGAGAAGTATCTGAAAATAATTAAAGAAGCTGAAATTTTCTCTGGAAAGGTGATTGAGGCCAGTGGTAGTGAAGGGAGAAAATTCCCCCAGTTCTGGAGTGTTTGCAGTTAGGTGACTGGCAGCAGCCTTTTTTTTTTTTCTTTTTTTTCCCCCCTTTCTCCTCCCTCCGTTTCAGTCTCGGTGAGAATGGCGTGCTCGTATGGTGACCTGATAGTGCAGGGGGTGGGAAACGCATTTCTTCAAGGAAATATGTGAGAACGGATTTCTCTAAAACTAGTCTCGTCTCCCCATCTCCCATGCGTTCCTCAAAAAGGAAGCGGTGTCACCTCTTTCTGTTCCCATTTAAAAATGGCATCTCGCCCCAAGTCTGGTATAAGCACACCACGATGAAGTGTTTAAGCAGCTGACAGGGTTTCACAGGGCCCTGCCTGCTGTTGCCGTAGACGTCAGCACCAGCACACGTCCCGCGCAAACACGTCGCTGGGTGCTCGCTCGCCCTGCGCCGGCGCCCGCTGCCCGGGCCGTCCCCGGTGCTGGGCTCTCACACCCGCAGGCTGGGGCGGCCGCTCATGCCTGGTGGCCCCCAAGGAAGAAACTGCTGTGCGTGTCCACAGGTGGTGCTGGCCCGGGCAGCGCCGGGAACCCACCTTGCTGGGACCTCTCCCGGTGTCACTGTGCACGCTGGGAAGGTCGTCGCTGCCAACCCACCCGTAACGACTCCAGGGCCTGTTGTTTCACACCCTTAGCACAGCCCACCTAACCCGGCCTGGGCGGACCTGGGCACGTCTGAACAAGTGACTCAAGGGGAAGCCCTCGGGAAAGGGCAACGTTGGCGTGGCGAGGCCAATGCTGTGCCCAGCGGCGCGGCTGGGCGCTGGCGTGGCACGTCCTCAGCTCCTCTGCCCGCTTTGGAGAGCCGCCTGGGGAAAACGGACCTCGCTTCTACAGCAGGCATTAAGCCACGATAATCTGGGGGTTGAAACAGCCAATTTAAAACTTTCTGGATACATTAGATCATATTATGCTAGGGTGCAGACAGCCTTTGTGGCTTCATGTGAGGAGGGAATACGTAAGTGACAACCAGCTAGAATAGGACACACACTTTTAATGAATATGCTGCTTTTGTTCAGGCTTGGGGTTGGATGTCTGGTTTGTAGGCAGCCACGCTTTGATTAGACTCACAGGGGCCCCTTCTCCTTGTGGTACACACTTTATTATGAGTTACCAGAGGTGAAACACAAAAGTGCTTAAGAAGAAATTGAAGCAAAATGACTTACTTGATCAGTGATTGAAATGAGAAACTGAAAGTGCACATTTGGAAAAAAAAAAATGCCCCTTTGCAGCTCTGTTCCTTCCTGTTCTCTCTTCCCTGTACAGAAAAAAAACCTTGTTATAAGTCTTTGAAGAGGAGAGGTGGTGCACCTGCCTCGTTTGGTAACCGTACCTGTTTGAAACAGGACTTCTTTGAGACGTTATTCACATGCGCTTCATAACCTGCTGCTTCCTCCTCTCGTGCTGACTATACTTACGTGGTTCTGGCTGCTGCAAGGGAATTGTGAGGCTCAGTCAATTGTAAAACTCACTGTGGGAAAAGACACAGCCTCTGTTCCTTGGGGAACGACAGGCTAAATGCCTCCCTATACATACGTAGGCTATTAGTTTCATTTTGCAAAGTCTTCATCGCTTTCATGTCATTTTTAGCTCTCTATTGATAGAGAGGCAGGCATGTTTTAGTTTTCCACATATGTATAAACACACACTTAACACCTGCATGCAAAGTTGTCTATTTGCATTCTGTTTGTAAGTAACAGTTTAAGATGTTTTTACATGTGAACTGAGATAGTTCATTGGAGTAAATTTATTTAATTTATTTTTACTCTGTAATGTGCTTCATCGTCATTCTATCTGAACAGCTCCCAAACATTATTTTTCATCTATACCCTGTTGAACAATACAAAATATTAATATCCTTAATGTTGTGAAGTCCAGCTGGAAAAAAAAAGGACACGGTACATTAACTGAGGTTTTGTTGTGATGTATGGTGCAATATAATGTCACCAAAGTGGAAAATTGTACATTTTTTTATAGTCCTAATGACAGGCACTTCACAAGGTGCGATTACAGATACCAGCATTGTTACTATGTATTTTGGTGTCACAATCTGACATTTTATATATAGACAATTATACTTTCCTTTGCAGGAGCAGCTTAAGTTTAAACTTAACGGGAACAGTGTGCCTGTCCAGAAGTGCCTCTCCTCGGCATCCCAGTAGAAGAAGGGTGGCCCATCCGGTAGCCTGCATGACTCTGATTACAAATGTGGTAAGATGTAATGACTATTTTTTAGTGCAGAGGGTAGGAACCCATAACCGGAGGTCTACCTCATTTTGGGTGCATATGTAATCAAAAACCTTCTCCATCTCACAGTATTTATAGGAAGGCTTTATTTCCATAATTGCAGTTACTGTAGTTTATAAAGAAAATACAGTATAAAGACCAATCATTGTAATGATCTGTATATTGCATTCTGGTCGAAGGAGAGGGTTTCAAGGTCAGTTGCGTGGTAGTTGTCATCAATCTGTGAAATTATCATTCTGAATGACAAGTTTAATTTGCACTTTAACCCTAGTGTTAGCTTTAACTCCATCTCCTTTCTTTTTCCTAATAACTCCAGTCTCTTCTTTTTTCTGTTAAGACCATCATAACCTTTTTATGAAAAGAAATTAGAGGGAGAGAAAATTCATATCTCCAGAAGGCTCCTTTTATTTTTCTTAACAAGCTTTCTACTCCATCCCATTGTTCTGAATTACATGTGAAATATTCAGTTCATTATCAGTCAGTGTTTCAGGAGAAGATGCCGCATATCTTGTAGACTATTATTATGGAATCATCTACAACATTAAAAGGAAAAAGCTATAATCTATTTTAAATGTGTTGTTTTCATTTTCATTGAATGTCTCTCCTGTTATGAGATAAGGTAAGAAGTACTCATTTTCTCTTCCTTATACTATTCATTATTGACAGTGTCCAGTGCTAAGTCCTTTTCTATTCATCTTTTCTGTAAACACTTTTTCACAATTTCTCTTCAGAAAGAAAACCTTCAAAGCCTATAATCATTTTTATTCCTGCTCCTTTCTCTCTCATTCTGTCCTTTGTGATGCTACTGCATATTTGGGAGCTATCAGACATAGCATCCCAGTTCATGGGACTATGCTGCTAATTTTCAAAACGACACTGTATTATTTTTTGCTTTATGCATTAGAACAGTCTGTGTTTATTTGCTTTTTGACAGCCACTGCATATTGGTTGGAGATATTCTTTGAGCTGTCCACCGCGATGCTCAGGTCTTTCTTCCACGGTTGGTACCCAAAAACTTGTATGAATAATTCACAAGCTTTCTTCTAATGTGCATTACCATCTTCCTGTCAGCAACGACTTTCATCTGTGTTCGTGTTGTCCCTTCAACAAATTGAGGTTCTTTACTTTTCTAACACTTTCTCGTGGTCACAGCAACCTGAATGATTGCTAACTGTATTACATAACGCTAGAACCTAGTTGGGGACTATTTCACTATTAACCTTTTGCCATACTCCATATTGACTATGTCTTTATATGCTTTATATTCTGGCACTGTGTTTCAAATTCACACTTCATCTCTTACCTCAAAACTGCTTAATTTCTTTAATAGCCTCTTGTGCAGGACTTAAAGGTTTTTTGAAGGTCCAGATAAATTATATTATTCCAAATAGGTTTCTTTGTATATCTTTTGTAGGATCTTGTGATTTTAATTACAGATAAATGGATACATTTATTATTACCGAGTATTTATCATATAACTAAAAATGAGTACAATGATTCCCCCAAAGACCTTTAATACAATTTGTACAACTGACAACTTCAATGAAAGGCATTTAAAAGTTGGAGAAAAGATGAAAATGTTTCCAAGGCATTAATTCAAGGAATTTAATTTCAAGCAAGTTTAGAAAGTGTTTAAAGGCAAAGGTATTAAAAAGGAATAAGATAAAGAGACTGGTTGTGGAAAATCCTCTCCCTTATTTGGGCTATAGGTATTTGAACAGCTTTGTTTGAAACTACTTCATGAACAGCTAGAGTTTAATTTGTTTTATACCAAGGACCAAAATAAATAGCCCAATAATTTTACATATTAAAAACCCTCTTAATCCCTTGACCTGGTTAGTTTAATCCCAAGTAGGCATGTGAGGGGGTGGATACCTATTTGCAGAGCCACTGTGTCCCTGCCTCCCTACAGAAAGTGACTGAAAAAGCTGGAGGACGTTTGAACAGAGCAGGGAGGGGACGGCAGCTGAGGGACAGACTGTGGGAGGGAGGGAGGGATGGACGGACGGACCCTGTGCTGGAGCCCGCAGCATGGGGCCGTGGGCCCAGTGTCCTCCTGGGAGCCCAGCTGAGACCAAGCTTGGAGAAACAGCCCCAATTGCTCAGGACCCATGAGTGGCGACTGATGTTATTTTACACAGAGAAATGAGAGAATCTTTGGGGTTATAAGCACATTGCCATAGAAGACACTGCACACACGAGTCCGTATTTAGCTCCTGTCAAAACCAGAAACCACAGGAATTGCCTTTTTTACTCTCTCTCTCTTCTCTCCACCACACACACACACACACACACACACACACACACACACACACACACACACACACAGCGGTGCCAGGAAAGCTCTGAGCTGGACCACCGGGGCAGGTTGTGCAGTCCCGGCCCTGGTCCACCGAGCCCTCTCGCGCTCGTCTCCACGCAGGCCTGTAAGCAAGCTTCCTCACCCTGCCTTATACTCTTTCGAGGGCCCAGTGTTACTGATTCGTCTTAAACAGGGTTGTGCTTTACAGCACAAAACAGCAAAACACCCTGCGATTAGCTCTCAGATCTGAGTGGTGTAGCTAGGACAGAAACCAGGAAATGTGTTCGTAGTCCCAAGAGAGCAGAGCTGTCCCTAAAGAAACACTCCGTGAGGTCAGGAGGAGAGGTAGGCAGGTCCCCCAGTTTTCAGCAGTTCCACTTGTAGAAGTGGGTAGGAAGGAGAAAAATGTTTGACAGCTTCCCTCACCTCTGCAGAGCTCTCTGGAGTCCCTGGTGGTAGTGGGGTTAAACGTCTGTTTTTCAGCCAGAACGGCCTGCCCTGGTGCCAGATTCACACAGCAGCTCCACTAACTTTGATCAGCTGTAAGCGAGGGCAGAAGGCAGCGCTGCCCCCGCGGCAGAGCCTATGCTGCCAGCCAACGCAACAAGTCCTGCCCACAGGCAGTAGCAAAGCAGCAGCTACCACGAATTCTCCAGAACACCGTTTTTTTCCAGTTCATTTAGGTTTCCTCCTTCTACTGCAAAGAAAAAATGAATGCAGGCTTTTATGGTTAGCCCTTCTTCATGTTAAGTTTACTGTCATGAAGATGTTGAAATCCAAAAGGAATCAGTGAAGGGTGCAGAGTTTTGTGGCATCACATTAGTCAGCAGAGCTCGTGCTGTCAGGCACTGTTTCATCTGCGGAGACACAACAGCCCGCCGGTGCCACGCAGGTGCTAGCTTGTCACGCACTTCCAAAAGAGAAAACATGCCTACCAGGAAAGCACTAGGAAAAGGTGTCCCCAATGATCTAACAGTTGCAGGAAAGAGGGACTTTGTACAGGTGCAGATCAGAGTGGAGTATCACTTAGCCTTCCTCTTGGTCTGAGCCCAGAAGAATTAATCCATTCATTTCCACAGTTTGTTCAAAATAGGGATTTCTCGTTATGAGACAACGAGATTGCCAAGTATCTTGCTAGATTCTCTCAGTTGCCCATGGTGTACAAAGGTAAACAAACAAACAAAAAATGTATTTTAATATATTCCGGACAGTTCAGTGCAGGAAGGTTGTTTCTCATTTCTGCTAGACACTGCCACAGCCAGGATTGTTGATGCCCTGACCAACTTAATCCTTCATTTCATTTTTACAATGAAGTGACAGGGAAGAGGGAAAGCACAAGCACGCATGAATCATTTGGTAAAATATCCTGTAAGTTGATAGCTTGTTTACCTTAAGCCATTCACATTCCACTGAATTTATTTCCTAGCATAATGACAGGGTGACCAACTTTGATGAACCCCCCCTAACATACAAATTACATTTATAGTTTTGTAGATAAATTCATATCTATGCACTGAAGCATTCGCCTATCTACGTGGAAAGCGGAATATTCATTAGTGTTCCCCTCTGAGCTTCCATCAGACAGGCACTCTGGGAGCTCGGGGAGAATTTGTTTCCCGTTTCTGGCATAAGCAGTAAATCTGGTGCCAAAATCTGCAGATTCTCCAAAACCTATAATAGGTCTTGAAAACTCATTGGAGACCCCTGTGCCTTGCTGCTGTCCCCGGGACCACGACTGTATTTCCTTGCAGCCTCTGACTGGCTCCCACAACACCCAGGGGAGAGATTTGTTCTACGGCCAACAGAGGCTTGATGAAATAGAAACATCATGATATATTTTTTACTAGTTATGAAGAAGCACGATGTCTGGCACATGTTATATACAAGCGCCTCAGGCCTATTTGCCATGCAGCGATCCCTGACCACAAGGACAGCTCAGCCCTATATCTGGAAGAGGGGAGGGAATGATTTCACAGGGACCACATGCCTTCCTGCCCCAGCAACCTCACTGCTATCTAAGGAGCTCAATGTGGTGAGAAATCACCCACTACAAAATTACGTGCCGCTTTTTTGCAACAGTAGTCTAAGCAATTCTGGCTTCCTCTCTACGATTTGAGAGCTTCCCATGCTACTTCTTTTTTTTTTTGATGCTGCTGAGGCAATGCTTTTTTTGTACATGTTAAGCCCCCTCTTAAAGAGAAGACAGGTTTCACAGTAGTGTAGATTTTACCTTGTACATGAGGTTTGATTTGCTTCTCTGTAGTTGCATCAGATGTAATTTGGTTTGGAGGATACTATTTTGGTGACCGTTTTTCTTTTGCAACTGTATAATCATATGGAGGCAGCTTTTGAACTATTTAGCATATAATTAAGTTGTATCTATTGCTGTCTTTTTCTACAGAATAAGCGAGTAAATGAATGAATGAAAATGTGCTGGGGGGGGGGGAAAGACGCCCTTATCTTTTCAGATAGGTTATAAACCCTGAGAAAATACGATGTAGAATTGAAGTGTTGATACAATTTCTGTTCTATCAGAATTAATCTCTTTTGTAAAATTCTAAAATACAGGATCCACGTGAACATTCTAAGGAAAGATTCATTATTTAAAAATAGTTGTGGGGCTCAATGGCAAATAAGGTAGCTATAGGGGTATAATTTTGTAAGACTGCAGGGTCATATGCTTAATAAGTAGCTATTTAATTATACATTGCATTGGGCTTTTTAAAATATACAATATAATTACAGGGCTGTGTATTAAAATTAATCTTTAAAATGAGGAACCCATTTTCAGTTTCCCAAAGTTATTTTACTATATTACCGGTCCACCAAAAGTTGGCCATTGCAATATTACTTTTCAGCCAATAGCATAACCCAGTCTGAATACTACTCATAAAATCTCTGTGTATTTTAAAAATGGTATGTGCATGTAATATACACATCCCTTATGCTGGTTAAGTAGAAGTAACTTTCTGGAACTCAAATGAATGTATGCAGGCATAAAAAACAATGTAAATGGTAAATCTCAATAATTTAAATCCTCGCAGTCTCCTCTTGATTCTCATTCTGTGTTCTTCTGGCACAAGCCTTCTCTTGCAGGTGTCCAGTTGTGGTGCCCTGTAGCCTGATTCGTATGACTTACCCCGAGCTTCCAAGAGACATCCATCCCACTGATGCAGTTTCTCAGATTTCTTCTGAAATTAGACAAGCACAGCTGCAGCCTGTCCTTTAAATACTCTTAGACCTGGTCTACACTCAGATGGTGAACAGATGTAACTTTTTAAGTTAGGTTTGAGTTTTGTGCTGTCTTTTTACTGCAACGTTATGCTTTTGACAGAAAAAGGGAAAAAAAGCCTTAGTAAGGATACAGAAAAGTTTTCATACGAAAAAGTCTTGATATGTAAATCTCTTTGTTCATGGAAAAACAGATACTACAAGTTTTCAGAAGTAACAGTAGAGCATACAAAGCCCAATAGCACAGGTAACGCTGGTACAAATTTCTAGCGTGGATCTCTGTATCAGTAGATATATGCATATATGCTGGTATAGCAACATACTCCTGTAGCTTTCCTATACTGGAATAGCGATACCACCCTAAAGCCACCTAACAGATACGTCTTCACCCATACATAGAATTTTATGGCACTCTATAGCAGTTTAGATAAGTAGAATTGCCTTTGTGTGTAGCTGAACTTGTACTGGTAGTCTCATTTAAGATGTAGGCAGATCTGCAGTTAGAGCCAAATCCTATTCCTGTTGAAGTCACTAGAGAAATTTTCCCTGGGGCTTAATTGGAAGAGCTATTATCTATTTATTTTATGATTCTGGATGATGCGCTGAGTTGTCATACTTGAACAGGGTTAATTCAAGTACTTACAATCAAGGATCGCAAAGCATTTTCACAATGCTTTCTTTTAGTCTTATTGTTTGGAGAAGGTGCTGAAGCTGTAGTAAAGAAAAGAGTTTGTCTCTCACCACCACGCTTTTTATTTTACCCCATTATGAAATCTCTAGTGTTTCCAGCATTCATTGTAACAACAGTTACGCAGAGGAACAAACCAACTCTTCCAAGGAAAGCTTTGGCTTTGCAAAGAATGCAAAGAATAAAAGTTTATTTTTATCCTTGCTAACCTTTACAATCCACAGTACAAGACAGACGACTAGTTGCCACGAGACCTGAACACTAGAATTTACACTGGCTTTTGTGTTTCATAGTTTTTCCATCAGTAGTTATATAAAGGGGTAAAGATATGCTACACGTGCTTGGCTTGCAGTCTGTCCTCAAAGCAGGAGATCTCTTAGAGACAAGATTGGCCTTTAACTGAAGAATGACATTTTCAATTCAGATTTTCTCAGAATCATATTTTGTTGCACTATGTTTATATTAATAGAAAAATTTCCAATAAATGAGTGTACGTATATTGTTCTTGTTTTTGAAAAATAAATTAAAGTTCCTTATCCTACTCTCTAACAATTCCTAATTGCTTGCATGCCATGCAGGTAGTATTGTTTTAAAAACAGATGGGAACTCAGGAGGTGCCTGTGATCTTTCACCTGCACTCTAAAAGAGAAACAGTCTTGTTCTTATCTGTAAGTCCCTGGTGATTTTTAATGGATACTGCTTTAGGAACACTGAGGGAAAGAAATATTCTAATTGGTTTTGTTTTTCAGCTGAAGAACAGTTTGTTTCCATGTTAAATGAAGTAGTGAATACAAATAGTATGCCATCTGGCTAGCCTACCTGGATACTTTACCGGGAGGCTTGCTGATGTTCCTTTTACCAGTTTCCAACTTCTTAAATCATATTTACTAATGTACTGTCTTTACACAGTTGTTCTGCCCTGTCTATGAATTACGGTGTTCCCTGAACTGAATTAGAATTCAAAGCATCTGACTCTCTTTTGCAAAGATTTTCCCTATTCATTATTGGAATGATTTATTTTCTAAATTATGAAATCTCTAGTGTTTCCAGCGTTCATTGTAAAAATAGTTACGCAGAGGAATAGGCCTCTATGTTATCTGTGAAGCTGATACTCTCTGGGGACAGGATAACATTGAATACTTAATATGTATCAGCAAGTCCTCATTCTTAGGACAGATTGTTACTGAAAGGAATGGTTTAGCTGCTTTTCAAATGCTTAGTAATATGTCATATGTTTTTGTTTAGATCATTTTTTTCTGCTTCAGTTTCTCAAAAAGCAAGATCCTGAAAGAAGATAAAAATATTTAGCATAGCTGGGAAAATAATAAAGTACAGATGCAAATATTTCTTTAGAATAAAATATTTATCACTGATTTGCCATATTTAATAATGCCATATTTAATACATATTTACTTAGTGTAAAACACGTGTATCTTGACAACATGTATCTTGACAAGTGTTTGTTACTTACTATTTATATTGAATGTGCACATACAACCCTAATCATGGCCAATAGATGTAGTTTTCTAAGCACTGTATCAGCAAATAATGAAGAGAATTCCTTGTACCAAAAAGCTTACAGTCTAAATCCACGTAATTTCACCCAACATGTAATCAAGGAAATAGAAACAGTATCATGGGAGCTAAGTAACACAGTATGAATAGCATAGCTACGCAAGATTGAATAGTTTTCAGATAATTGATAGACTAAAGTACATTCATATAAACAACTTATCAAATAATTTTGAATAATGCAGATAATTTGCAGGCAGACCTGCCCAGCTAAATTCTTCGGATGCTGTGAATCCTACCTATAGCTAGCAGATGCAGTTATGAAAAAGGAATATCTCTGAGCAGTTAAGAAGTGGGACATTTGAACATATTTTTAAAACATCAAGAAGTTGGAAGTTGGTGGGAGAAATAAAAAAGACAGAGCAGTAACGAGTAATAGCAAATTGCAGAAAGCATCTCAAGTAATGTTGTTTCCATCAAATACAAATGCAAGATAAAAAGCAGCAATAAAATAAATCATTGCCCTACTTAAAAAATAAAGATAGATTGGTTAGGAAGTAGCAGGGTGGCTAAGTAGTTGCTTTGTCTGCTTTTACTGAGGAGGCAGATGGAGATCTGACTAAATCAGGGATTGTTTCCCCCAGCGGCTGTAACAGGGGAGCTAGAAAATGTACAGGCATAAGATAACTGGTTATAAAAAATCAGATTCTCTTAAAGGAACCAAAACTCCAGACATTCATACAGCTGTGAATTTTAAATTGAGTATGGAAAACAACAAACTTGAAAGACTTAAAAAAAAAAAAAAATCCAGAAGCAACTTGAGAGGATTGAGAAGTGGCAGAAAGAATTTCTTTATTGAAAAAAATCAAGAGACAAACCCAGAACTGCAAGCCAATAGGAAAAACTCTTTAGTCTTTTGAAGAAATTTTGTGAGACAATACCAGGAAGAGCTCAGTTTGATTAGGGATAGCCACCTGGATGCAGGCATGGAAGATCATACTTCAGCAATCAGATGGGAGTTTCTTCACAACACTTCTTCCATGCAGTAAAGTCAGTGGGTATATTTTTAGCTGAATTTTAATAAAACTCGATATCAGACGTTAATTTTGAGGAACATGGAGATGTGTGGCAATCTTCATGAAAGAGATCAATTTTTTTTAAAAAATAAAGTTTTAAAAAAGAAGCTTGAGAAAATCATTGCAATTGTTTTCTCTTCTTGCCATAGTCTAGAATATTGTGTTAGACATTTTAAAACTAGTGTAACAGCTAAAGACAGATGATAACCATATAAGCAGTTACTACAGTTGTTGTGTCCAACAAGTAAATGCGGAAGAAAGTCTCAAACACAAGTAATTAACATATTCATATTATATTAAAAATGCAAAACTAAAGCTAGTAAGGGAAGACAATGCTGATTTCAAATTCCCATCGTGTTACTTAGTAGTTAATTACATATACCAATAAATGGCAAGTAGGTAATTTAACATAGGCCCACATATAACCTGTTGGTCTTGAGTGAAGAACCAAGGCAAGGAGTATGTGTTAAATACAGTAATAATGCAGTATACTGAGCTGGAAAGGCTGTTGAGACTGATATGGAAAACATGTACATAAACAAGTAATAAAAAAGGGCACACAAGATGTGATGCAACAATCTCAGAGAGAAAAGCAAACACCTCTCCATAAAGTTTTTATTCACATGTACAAGAAAGAGATAAGAGAAGCACTGATCACAGCATTACAACAAGGCTATTATCATCTTGAAAAGGGTAGAGTGCAAAGCAAACAGAAAAGGCATCCCATACTCAGTTAAAATCACCAAGAATATGAGCTTAGAGAATCTAGGCCAATTACCCTGGGAAGTAAGACACTTTGAAGTAATCATTTAGAAACTTTACCCATTATTAGAAGAATTAGTCCTTAATGGAGAGGAAATACTGACACTAACTTCACCTGCATTCTCTGTTTCTACATTTGCTCTCCCTCATCTGAAGAAGCCTTTTGAATTCTTAACTCTTTTTTATTGAAACCTTTTTCACAAAGGCTAATATTGAGTAAGTTACTGGAAAAGGCAGTTAAAAAGGAGTATTGGAAATGCTTATATTTACTTCCACAGAGGTAGACTTGTGGAATGTACCTGGGAAGTATTTATTTTTGTTGTTGCTCCTTTCACTATTGGCCTTATGAGATGACTAAAGAGGCAAATGCCCATTTGGAGAATTAGGACACTAATGTGACCTTTCACATGGACTGCAAGGAAAAAAAAAAAGAGAGAGACAGCTTGTTTTCAAAATGGATGGTAATCAGAAATTCTTGAGCCTTAATTCTCATGAAAAATACAACCTTCTTTATTCCATGGTGCAGTAGAAGAATGTAAGTAGTAGGCCTTTGATATCTGAAATGGATCAGCACAAATAACTCAGCAATTTCCTTGTTCGTAACCTGGTACAAAATGGTGTCAGTCTTTAATATTACCAGCTAATTTGGCAGGAAATACTTCCCAGCCCTTGGGATGTCCCAGACTGATTTGGGGTTACAGGCATGTACTCACATCAGATTATTCTCAACGCCAGATGTCTTAAAACCCAAAAACTATAAATATTTATTTTAGTAGAGCAAAATTTTAAGTTCTTAATTACAAAAAATATAAGTTAAAATGACAAAATGCATGTCTAGTTCACATTCAGCATGTCTCCTTCCTATTCTATATATTTGATTTTATTCAGGATAGGATCCCATCTGCCTTTCCCTCACCTGTTTTTATTCTTAAAGTGGTTTATGCAGTTTTTCAGTGGAAATACAGCGTGTAGCACCTTTCACTTCTGTGAGGTTCCTCTGAGCTTACAGACCAGTTATCTTCTAATTTTTTCTAGTTAAATGGCTTTCTTTTTGCTTACAACACTTTCATAGTTGTTTCGATATTCTACAACAACTTCTAAGAAATACTAGTTGTACAATTCTGTAAACTCTAGTGTGCTTTCATCTTTCAGCAGAGATTAAACATGACACTTTAATAATACAGATCACAGGGCATTCAAAATTCCTCATCCTTATCACCTATCCCATCTTCTAGCTGATCTACAGGCATTTGATGGGGAGCTGCGGTCAGGAATGGTGGGCTACCCGGTGGAAGACTTAAATGAAACGCCTTATACAGATGTTTAGAGGTACAGCTTAAATGTTGGTGTTTATGATAACAGTTCTTTCAAAGATAGATCCAAGGTATCTTCACATAAACTGTTCAAAACCATACAGAATTATCTGTCTGCCATTATATCTCTCTGTAGGTGGTTGATGGTTAGCATCCACGGACGTGTCATTTTTTTATAAAAAGGAATTCGTAAGCCTACTAAACACAAATATATTTGTTCTGAAGAATGTTGCAGTATTCACAGGGGTTGTTAAACATTTTCATCTTAGCAGACAATATGATGCATGGTCATCGTAGACCACCTTCTTTCAATCTGAGATTGAACAGCATCTCTATGGCAACTACAACGGCTGCTTACATAGAAAAATAATATTGCATGAAGATAATATTCTTAGTTCTCTATAAAGGAACTTCACAGCCAGATATGGAGTGAAAACGTCTCATTTTTCCACTCATGGCAGCTATTTGGAGATTTCTTAACATATTTTGGAGACTGTTGTTCTAGATCACAACAAGTTTGTCCTGAAAAGAACTAAAAGGTAGAACTAAAAGATAACCAAATATAAAAGTACCAGACATCGCTAAGGTGTGAGCACACGTGGATGTTCCTTTTCAAGTTAACCAGTTTAGTGTCTGGTTTATCCAAAATCCTGCCAGCATGGATCCTTTTTGTGTGCTGGGTTACTGACAGTTTTGTATACACTGGCACTCTCTGCTATGGGTCTCGTGTTTCCAGTTTCCGCAGCGGATTCTGCCTGTGGTGTCACCTCCTCTGCCATTGCAGAGTCACAGAATGTTGCGTGAACTCAGAATTTCTGAAAAGAAACTGTCTGTGTCCCGTTTTTAGTATCTCTTTCTTTCCCTAGGAGACACCTGTAAATCTTTCAAAAACACTTACTGATGCTTTAGATTTCAGACCTCTTTTGGCAAGAAGTTTGTGTCACGTAAGGCATCAGAAGGGCTATTTACCTTAGTTTTTATGTTTTAATGGGATGATTAATTCAAAGTCTGAAAAATGTCCTGTCCTGAATTATAAGAGAACTTGTTGAACATAAAACTGTAAACAAGATATGATGCAATTCCTGATGGTATTAAGTACTATTACTGCTCCCCAAAAGCTGAAATTAAATTATAGCGAGGTCTTAGCCAATCAGTGTAGATGTTTCTGTTTTCCTTTCTGCACAGGAACAAACAAATTAAGTATTGCAGGCCTTCCCCATCATTGAGTCACCTTCTGCATGAGGAGGTATTTGAAATATTATAAAAAGAGGTATTATTAAAATGTTTACACATAAATTGGTATTAACACATTTTTGTCATTTACAATGTTAAGATTTTTATAAGAAGTACACTGTGGTAAAGCTGATGTTTTCTGAGAGCAAGGATGTAATTTTGTACAATCTGCAAGGCAGCACTTACTCCCAACTAACACGTATTGCTTTTCCTAACCCACAGGCGGGCTTCCAAAGCAAAGGTTCAGGGGTCCCACTAGCGATTTGTGTGAATTTAGGGAACAAACGCGAAACCCCAACGACCTGAACCAGAAGGGGGGCGGGCAGCGCAGGGGACCCAGCGCCGCTGCACGGTGTTTCCAGAGCCGTTGCTCGCGGGCACGGCTGCGGCCCGCCGGCTCAGGGGGACCAGAAAACGCTGCCGTTACCGCCGCCCGCCACCCCGGACTTCGCCAAGGGCGAAGAAACGCGCCGTGCCCGAGAAGGCCGTTTCCAAGGGCAGCCCCTGCCTGCCCCTCTCCTCGGGCAGCCCCTCCGCCCCCGGGCCGGGGCCAGGCTGCCGGGCGGCCCCGCGCGGTGGCCCGTAACTTTCGCGGCTCGCACCTCGGACGACAGCCCCACTCCCGCCTCCCGCCCGCGGCCGGCGCTGGCCAGCGGCCGCCGCCAGCCCAGCCCCAGCCCACACCCCGCCCCCCCGCGCTGCCGCGCGCGCCGGGGCGACGAGGCGGCGCCGCGGGCGGGAGCGGACGCGCGGGGCGGTGGCAGCCCCGCCCCCGCCCACAGGTGCCGGCGCCCCCCCTTCCCCGGCGGGAGCGCGCAGGCGCCGCGGCGGCGGCGGCGACCCCGGCTGGCGCGCTCCCACCTGAGCCTGCTGAGGCGGCGGCGGCGGCGGCGGCGGCGGCGGCGGCGGCGGCGGCGGCGTGGCGCCGCCGGGCCGGGCCGGACGCATGCGCCGGGTGGCCGGCAGCGGGCGCGCCGCCGGGGTCCGGCGGAGTTGGGACGCGCTCGCCCGCGCCGGGCGGGAGCCGCGCTGCCCGGCGGCAGCAGAGGTAAGGGGCGGGCGGCGCCGCGGGGCTCGGCAGGTGCGGCGGGACCTTGCTCAATGTCACGGCGCGGCGGGGGCCGGGGCCGGGGCCGGGGCGAGCCCAGCCCAGCCCAGCCGCGGGGCGGCTCCGGCCGCGGGCCACCCGCGGCAGCGGCGGGTCCCGTCCCCCGCGCCGGGTTCCCTGCTGCCGGCTGGGGTTTGGTGCTGCCTTTGGTCTTTGGTCTTTCCCAGCGTCTCTCGCAGCCGCAAACTTGTTTCTGGAAAACATAGCGCGCCCCGCTATGTAGGTCAGGGACTTCAGCAGCGCATGAGGTTTGCACGGCAGTTTTTCTCACCGCGGCGAGGTGCGGGGCTGCCTTCCCTGCACGCCCGGCGACTTCTTCTTTTCACAGTTGCGCGGGCACAGCTTGGCTTTCCTGTTCCGCAGATCACGAAGACTTTGGGAAAGGTAAACTCCTAAGGCAAAGGAGGCATTAGCCTACATCGGGGAGTCATCCTCGGTGAGCTTAATTACCCGTCAGGTGCAAGTTCACAGGCTCCTTCACCGCGAGCGCCTAGGTGGTGGTGGCGTGCTTAAAATGTTAAACTTTGAGTCCTGGTGGCGTTCTGTTTCAGAGCATGTAAAGGAGAGGTGGGTGCGTGGTTGTGTTTTTTGCAGGTGTAAACCTGAAAATTATTTTTGTTTCAGAGGAATTAATGTGAGAATATTTGTGCATATGTGAATCTCATCTTTGTTTTCTGTTGGCTTTGGGGAAAGACTGCTAAATGGACCAGAGTGCTCTGTTGCTGGGTTTTAAATCTTCTGGACACTAAGTCTTTATGGTCAAGCTTGAATGGAAAAGTCTGAAAATGGAAACGTTTGAGCACCAGGAAAGTGTGCTTCTAAAATTATGGGCACTTAAAAGTTTAAATAAATCTTCAAAGTGAACATTTAACTGCAGCTAACTGCTACTTATGGGGGAGAGGAAAGAAAGAAATTTCCTGTTCTCTTTGCTGCTGCTTTGGTGGTTTATTTCACAAATAAAAGGAGCAAAACAAGTTGTCTATTGTTGTCAAGAACCTGCAAGCTTTTAGTATCTGAGTGCATGAGATGTGATAGGAAATGGTAGTGTAAAAACCTTTCTAAAAAGTTGATGAGGACACTTCTGTATGGTTGTACGGACTGTTGCTACTGCAGGTACAAAACGAGATGTAATGGCGATGCTCTGGTGGGAAGCCTGGGTTGCTAGAGGCAGGGTGGATACGCTTTTTGGAGCTTCTGCCTTTTATGGCAGCATCTTGCCCACTAGTGCATGACAGCCCCCCTTTACTTCAGTTCTGAAAAGGGGCTGTTGAAAAGGAGAAAAAGCTCTCTTTGCGCAGTCCAAAGCTGATGCTAGAAGGGTTTCCTGGAGCTTGAGAGGGTTGAATCGGTTATGCTGCTTCTCCTTTTCCAAGTGTATAATCTTGCTGGTCTTTCCAGCTCATCGGGTCAGTAGATTGCTTGGAGGAGAGGAAAGAGGGACATGTTTTTTCCTTCCTTCTGCTTTTTGTTTGCCGAGATGTTCCACTATGGCTGCAATTTTGTTCTAGCCCTTCTGGTGTTCAGTCTCCCTGAGTGGCACTAAGCACGGCTTTTTCTGGAGCTCGCACCTTTTCCAGTGATGAGGGGTTCGTGTGACTCTTGTTAGGTAGTACCCTGAAGACAGAAATAAAATTGATAGTTGTGGAATTGGTTATGTTGTTAACTTTTCTCTGTTGTTTGATTACATAATCCATAAAGCGGTAAGAAATTAGAAAAGCAACAATCGTCTTGCTGGTATCTTCATTAAGTGACCCACTTCCTGTGCTTTTTCCTGATGAATATCTAATGGATGCTTAGTTAAACTTTACTGATAAAATCTTGATGGTATCAAGAGATTTGTCACCTTGCCTCTCTGTGTAATAGCTGGAGCTGTCCGTCATTGCTGTGCTCCTGTCTGCACTGGGCTTGCTATTGCCAGATAGACAAATGTTCCTATGCCGACACAGATCTCTCTGAACTAACTATTCTTCGTTGTTTACATCTTCTTAGGGTACTCTTCTTTTGCATTTGTTCTGTTGACTTTCAAGTGAGAGAATGTCCTCCTGCTCGAGTACAGTTGCTCAGGGATAAGACGGTATAAAAACACGAAAAGGCATTGTGAAAGATAATCTTTTGGGGGAGTGTAGGCTTGTTAGCTAATTAGCTTTTGAAGTCCTTAGATTTCAAACAGCAATGAGGATTGGTGCGTGAAACATAACATGCTTAGCCGTCATTGTAGCCTTTGCTCTTTAGGTTATCACGGGGGACTGTGGTTTGAGAATATTTGCTCAAAAAGTCTGCGAAGTTCTGAAATGAGACATTAGTGTTATTTTTAAAATGAACATATGCTGCAGCTGTGAGAGAGTCCCAAATCCTGAAACGTTTGTCAGTCCGTGACAGGATGTAACAGTACAGAACTTCAGTGCAGGTTTTTTTCTGGTGTACTGAAGCACCTTGAAATGTTATATCATCTGTAGTTAATAGGGAGAAAACATGACTTTGCAGTCTGAATAGCTTATGTTCTGAAATTCTGCACTTTACCACTTGTGATACTCTTTGAAACCATTGAAATTCCTTTAATATGAGCTTATAGGAGATAAGTATTTTAGTTCTGTGATTTTTTTTTCATTCAGAAAATGGTAGTACTAATGTCACCCATCAGCATACAAGCATTTGATTCTGTATTACCTCTGATGCAGCAAAGGTGGAGGCAGATGTTAAATGCCATAATATTGCAGTTTCCAAAACAGAAATTTACTTCAATCTGTAGCCTGGCCTTGCACCCCTTATTCCCAAGCGGGTGCTGTCAGTAGGCTGTCAGAATGCACAGAGCGCTGAAGGAATTACAGTAACTTCACTCTCTTGTGTGATCGTAGTATTATATATTGGCTGATCTTTGCCAGAAGCTCTGCTTGCCTTACTTTGTAGATGTAAATCAAATATTGGTTGAAGAGCAGCTTTCTCTTCTCACTTTGTCCACAAGTGCAAAATGTACAGAGTGTCTTGAAAGGTGAAATTTCTCTTGGTCCTTTTTTATCGCAGCTCCACAGAGCATGATTAATCTTACTATTGTAAATTTGTTTTTTATTTACTTAACAATTGAGAATGTTTTTAAAACAACATTTTAAACATGTTAGAACTTAGAGTATTCTAAGGATTTTAAGAAATGTTTTTCATAAAATTAATCTGTTTTCTGGTTTTTGCATAATGCACAGCAGTCTCGGGGGAATTAAGGCAAAAATCATATCTGCACAATGCAGTCATTTAACTGCATTCTACATTGTTAGAAGAAGTGCTGCGAAACAGTAGCTAGTAGTCTAATGTTGTATACAATGGAAGTGAATGTTATTAAGTAAATATTGCTTAATTCATGACATCAGTAATATGCTAATAAATTACAGGATCACAAAATATTTGATTTTTTTTTGGTATAATGTGACTTTCAATGACAAGAGGTCAGGATCTTACTTTTTGTTGGCAAAAAATGCCTTTTTTCCTATGCCCTGCAATACATCACATTCCATGAAGGTGAGCTAACATATTTCCAGGACTGATGAATCACGCCCATTAACTTTCACAGTTTAATTGCATGGTTCCTTTCTAGATGAGTTTTCTCATCAGATTATGTGCACTATTTCTTTTTAATCTCTGAAATGTAATAGTGTATAATCTTCACACATATGCTGCACATTCTGCATGCAACTGTGATTTTTCTTGTGTATTAGCTAAAGCTGACATTGCTTTCTATAAACATATTAATTGACGTGTTAAAAATTCATTAGAGAACCTGAGCTGCCAAGGCTTGTAGAAATAGAAGCCGTGTAAACCAATCTAACTGTATCAGTGCAGCTCAAATCCTGTGCTTATCAATATTGGTACCTGACCATTTTGCTGGTGTTGAGCTGCCAGACAGATCTTACGATGACAGGCGTAATACGTATCCAGCTACATTAGAGTTTTACTGTTTAGATTATCTCAGCAGTATTTGGGTATGAGCAAGTTAGGCTGTTATGAAAACACTGATAATACTTCAGTTCATTCCTCAGTGAAATTATGCAATAATACTTCAGTTACTGAAAGCAACTTTTTTTCTAGCATTAAACTTTTACAATATGGAAGTTTGGAGGGATTTTTATCTAAACAGATTTTTTTTTTTTGACTTGTACTCATGTTAGACACCCGAGAAGTCCTTTTCACCTCATGTCACCTAAATTCTTTTCAGTTACGTAGCCTTCTTTAAATATTTCTTAGGTGTTAAAACCTTGTGAGTCCACCTTGAATATAAAGAGTGCAAAAATAGGTTCCACTTTAGGAATAGTGCACCCTCTTCTGTGGCAGAATGTAGGATCTGCATAATTATGCATCTTGGATAGCTGAAGTTTACAATTTTGTAGACCTTTTCCGGATTATTTTGCTTCATGACAGGATGATGTGTATTGGTAAAAATGCTATGATTCTGGAGTATATTGGACAGTATTTTATTACTCTTGGTTTTCTATGGGAAAACTGTTTGGTGCACAGATGCCAATGCTGAAAATGCAGAGGACTGGGGGCATACCGGCAACCAAGTCATTCACTCTGCATGCAGAGTAGGGTAATCTTGTCTCCTGAGGCTTGGTGAATCATGCTGAGAGATGTCTCAAAGTCTTGCTTTGCAAACAAACTACAAAGCTCAAAGCCTGTTCACTCGCTGATAATATGATGATGTTCACCCCACTGCTTGCGTCTGTGTGGTGGGGAAGGTGATCCTGATAAGACCAAGGTAAGCCTTGTGTATAAAGGAGGATTATGTGACTGCTTAGTACAGGCATTGAAGAGGAACTGTGTGTATGACTGAAATGATGGCTGGGGAACCAAGGTACAATTAATTGAAGTGAAGCCTAGATTATATTGCAGTATTAAAGCACCTTTTTTTCCCCTTAAAAGATAACTTTCTTAAGTGCCATGATATTTTTATGTTTTTTGGTGTGGCATGGCAGCCAAAGTGCTGCCACTCTACAACCAGCATATTCTAATGTTGCGTGGTTTAGAATTGATTTATTTAACAGCTGTCTGTTGGTATAGTGCTGATTCACAGCAGAGGTTGCCACCTACTGAATCCTTAACACTACTGAGCATTACTAAACTTGCAAGACCTAATGAGCTTATAGCAGAAGTGGTTATTGCTGCAGCCGCATTGTTCTCTCTATTTATACTTGTGCAGGTACCAGAAAGTTAAACATATGGTAGGAGATTTTATTTAATAGTCCATGCTGTTGAGTTTTAATTTGACGCTTCTCAGTACATCCCAATTGAATACAGTAGACTATTGGATCTCCTTGCGCATATTACAATTTGATGCAATTTCAAAGATTAATTAGTTCAAAAATCAGTGATGTGACAGGCAGCATCAGTGCAGCATGCTTCGAAAAGGAAGGAAAGATAAAAACTGTGTAATGTTATTTATATGACTCTGCAGTGTTTATTTGAGGAAGGTAAATTGTCTCAATATTGTAATTTTGAGCTTTATAAATGAGCTCTTCTTCCTCAGTCAGGAAAAAATGTTGACTATAGAGACCCACTATCAAGTCTTATCCCAGAGACGATGTGTCTTTTTAAGATATTAAACAAACATTCGGAAAGTTCTTACTCTATTCTGTTCAGCAGTGCTTCCAAGGAGGGGTACAGGAACGTCTAAATGGGATTTTATAAAGGAAGTGCTAACATAAGCTAGCAGAAGAGTGTCTGGGCTCTATCTTTGTGTGACTGCATATCACAAGTGGAAATTGCATAATCTTTTTTCTCCGGTTACCTGCTAATAATTGGACTGTGAATCTTTGACTTAGCATTGATTGCATGTAAGTGTCTAGATGCACTTCATGTTTCTTTTAAAATGAGATTATTTAATAAATATTGCTAATTAATCCCCCCCCCCCCTGCTTCATGGCTGTTCAAGTTATAAATCAATGTAAAAGCTTTACAGAAAAACTTTCTGCTTTTGTCCCTTTCTGCAGTCTGTAATCTGCAATGCAGGTGCATTCTGTGTCAGACCACTGCATATGTGGTAGAGTCTGGGACCTGTGTGTAGTCAATACCTTGTTTGATGCTTAACTCATTTCCTTTTCAGTCAGAGAAATAAGTATACCTGTATTATATACATCAAACAGCATTAAGACAACTTAGAGGTTGCAAAGTTAACTGTTTGAAAATTAGGAAACACCAGAAATGGTGTTGTCCGTACAACCTTAACTGAGCTTCTTGATGCATATACATCATGAACCATTTTTCTTTTTTTTGCAGGACTCTCGCAACACTTTGTGTGCAGCATAGGTATTGCTTGCTTAGTGAGAAATGACTCTTAGATTTCTTGAGGCATGGCTTGTCATTCAAACATTATTCTGAAAATGAGAGCTTTTCACTGCTCCTCAGACTATAGCAGCTGTGTGCTTAAAAACAATAACAAATTTAATCTTTGCAGCTCTTCTGTGACATAAATCGATGGCATTCTCCCCATATAGACAGAGCTGAGGCATAGTGACGGGTCTTCAGTAACGTTAGATGTTCAGCTTGAGAGCTGTGGGAGCTGGTGTGTCAGAACACGTGGAATGATGGAGTTCATCTTCATAGCAGAGCTTCAGTTGCGTTGAAAAGCAGCATGAGCATTCAGCGCTTTTGTGAACTGGAGCTCTTTGTTATCTAGTTAGGCTCCCAGCAAATGAGTGCACAATTAGTGATTTTTGTGTAAAGATGAGTTTAAACGGCTTGCGTAGCATTCCTAGCAGCTCTATGGTAAAAACCAGGCTACAGTCAGATTCTGCACTGCAGCATTCAATTGCCTTAACCTTGAGAGAATCCTTTCTCTTGCAGTCTTCTGCTTTTTTTTCACAACTTCTACAGCAAATGAGGCTTTTTTTTTTTTTTTTAGGAAGTAGTTTTTTATGACTTATATTTATTATCTTGATTCATCTCCAAAGTGGGTCTAATCTGTGAAGGGAGGGGAAACATGATCTTGTAGCTGAAGGACCCTTTTAGCTTTTTTAAAAAAAGCCAGTATGAAATCCTTAAATTCTGTACTAAGGAATCATGGTAATTTTTGCATTGTTCATCAGCGCTTTTCAAATGTTTAGATGCAGAGCCTGGCTGTTGGAGTTTATGGAATGTCTGATAGAAGAAATAGACTTGTTACTGCTGTACGGACCAGCATTAGGGGTTTGACATGCTTTGTCTATGAATTTCACTGGTATTTGCTCAGGTATGTTCAGTCCCCAGCCTGGAAAACTTCACCGTAGTCTTTTAGACAGGTGACATCAGAAGCAGCAAGATCTTATTACAGACAATTTTGGGCAGCCAAAATGAAATTATGAGACCCACTTCTAGCCTTGCCTCTTATGAAAGGGTACTGAGTACGAAGTATGGTAGGAATGTTTGATGTTATCCTCTTATTATATAATATTAAAATGCTCAAAGATCAATGTATTTTTTTCCTGCAAATATATAAAGTAAATATTGAAGATGGAAATCACTTTTCTCATGGAAGTATGAGAGACTGCTGTGGCTTTACTGGTGTAGGTTTGAAGAAGACTAATACCACTCTACTCAGGACCTCTTCTGCACTGGAGGCAGATGACGCAGATGCTCTTGAGGATGTCATATTCCTGAAAGGCTAGGCAAGAGCCACCTACGCTGGCATTTTCTTTCTCTTCTAAACAGGTTTGAGGAAAACATTTCAAGTCAAGTTCTGCTGTCCTTCCTTAGCGTGTGGGTTAGTCTCACAAACTCGCTTAAGCTATTTTTGTAGCGTTCTAAACCAGACAATGGAGCTTATGAGCTTCAGCATGCATCAGAGAAAACTGCATCGATGTTCTCGATGATAACAAATGTTGACAAAACTAATGTCTTACTTTGATTATATCGTCAACTATGTTATAATGCCATATGTTAACTCTGTAAATGTGATGAGTCCCAACTGTACCTTCATAATTACAATTTATCACGTAACTCAAATAGGATGGAGAGAAAAGAGCGAGATGCAACAGGAATGCTGTAATGCTTGTTTTTAAATCCCATAGTGAATTTGCATTAGCCAGTATCTGTACATTAACTTAGTGGTGGTTTGTTGCTGTAGTTTAAAAGAGGCTGAAAAACCTCTGCCCTTGGAGAGACCTGCTCCCTGTGGAACTCTTACATGGTATTTATCAGCTCTCAAAAGCTTTTCGCCTTGCTTCCCTAAGTCTAGATTGGAACATTGATCAAGCTTTTGTATAAAAACTTTGTAAGAAAGGATTTGAATTTTCTTCTCCGTATACAGAGTTGGGCATCTAGATCGTGGGTAAGGATAGGAAAATCTGCAAGTGTTCTTGTTAGGTGGAAGGGCTTTATCCTGATATGATTTCCAGAAGGTTGGGGGGGGGGAAGGGGAGGACATGCTAGTTTTAAATACCAGGTCACATGACACAGAAGGACTGCAAGGACTCTGTGGCCTGAGCGTGGGGCTTGTTATCCCCACGTGCAACGCCATGGCTCTTCCTGCCGCGAACAGCACAGTCGATCAGAGGTTTATGGCTTTGATAGCTATGGGGACTGTAATGGGCGGTTAGGAGTCAACAGCATGTTTCATACTTAGCATGGGGGTCTTGGCAGATTTGCTTTTGTGCATTACTGAATAAATGTGTTGTTAATGTTGACATGTTTTCCATGGAATGGGTCTTGATTTCGGAGAGTTGAAGATCACATTTTCTGTATGACACTACCTCAAAGTTTTGAATGCTTTTGATTATATATTTTTGAGTGTTACCAGTTGAATCAGTTGCTGCCATTTATTGTCACGATGCTGCTGTCGTGCTCTCCCGTCCTGAGAGATGAGAACCCTCCAATTCCTTTCATGTCCGTGATTCATTGCAACAAACAAATATATTTTAAAAGTGCCTGTGAGGTTGAAGAGGTTGGCATTGGACCAAAGGGTATCAGTGTTTTTAAACAGAACATTTCAGCTTGCACTTTTGAATATGCTAGTTTTCAAAAAAGGCCACTAATGTTTGCTCTAAGCATTGTCAGTCCTTCATCTCCAGAGTGTTTGTTACCAGGATTTGTATTTGTGTTTTTCAGACAAGCTATACACAGAGCTTGAAATTCACTTACTGGAGTACTGTCAAAGGCATGACAGAGTTAGTAAGACAGTGTGAAGATGGAAAACTTCCTCAAGATTGCCTGGGGCCTTTAAGTTTGAAGGTCATCTGTGCCCTGTGATCCTTTGGAGCAGGAGGAGATGGACAAGACTTGCCATGTCCTGCTGTAAGGGGAGGAAGGGAAGGGGGCTGTCTGGGTGACCCCGGCTGTCCTCAGGCTTTCTCACTGGAAGGTGCTCAGTCTTCGAGGAGATGTCATGCCTGCCGAGCCTCTCTGAATGACCCTGTTGCAGTCAGTCTGGAGGAGCTAAGCCTGGCAGGCTTGGGGGAAGTGAAGGACCGGCCTGTGACCTTGCTTGGGTGCTTGGCTCCACCTGTCAAGCGCGGGAGGTAGATCTCGTGAGTTTTTTCTAGGCTGTAGAACAGTCTTGGCTATTGGGATAGTCTAGACTTGTGCTTTACCAGCTGCTTCTGGGATGGAGGCCAGGCTTGAGCTGGGGTTGGATTTGCCCTCCTTTCCGCTCAGGAAAGGGTCAGAGCGGGCGGCGGGAGCAGAGGGTATCTGTGGGAAAGAACAAGCCCAGGAAAGGTGAGAGCAGCAGAGCTACTTTCTCACTCAGTCAAGCCTGAAATGAACCTATTTTTCACTGGTTAAATCTTTCACATACCTTTTTTTCCTCCCTCAATAGAATAAAAAAAGCCCTTTATTTTAAAGCGTGGTTTGTGAAATGTGTATATACATACATTCAATGAAAAATGTATGCTCCTCCTTGTTTTTAAGGTATTTGGTGGGAAACCAGGATTACAAAAACTGAATATCAGACTGCTGTATATGCACTAGACTATTGCTTGCAGTTGGTTATGATTGTGACTGGTATATATTAAGTTATTACATATTTTATTATATATATATGTAATTACTTTCTGAGATGAAAATTCTTGCATTTGATGATGAATTGCTTTAGTAACTACAATTATTAGGTCACTAAAAAGAAGGTGGGGAAGGAACAAATATAAAAAAAATCTGTATCTCTAAAAACACTTTAGATAGAAAGCTCTGTTAGAGGATGATTTTTTTATGCTGCATTTTATATGGTCCTGCTATAATAGGTTTCTGGCTCACTAATAGACCCTCTAGGTTTTATAGTAATACTCTGAATACTTAAAAGCCCTGTTGAATTGTGGTTTTCTTTATCTTTTCTTCAGTTAACATGTCTGCATCAGATTTACCTCTAACCCTTCAAAGATCCGTTACTACCTTACTGCACAATCTGGTATCAGGAAATACCTCACTCCCCCCCCCATCCCGAAATGTGCCATACATTGATAAAGGAATCCTGTAAATAGCCTGAAGTGTTCACACTTGGGTGTCTCTGCTAGATTTAGATGTATTTGATCAGCGCTTTATATTACTGCGTGTGTAGACTTTGTGAATTCGTCTTGAAATGCACAGGAGTTTTGGCTAGCAAGAAAAAAGTAGACCAAGTCTAAGGACTGTGTACAGGACTGCATTACAACACATGCATGCAAGACAGTTGTCTTAAAAAGCTGACTCTGAATTTCATGGGTCTTCCATGCTGTGAAATTAAATACTGATTTTTTTCAGATAGAAGTGCCTGTTTTGTAGAAGAAAATAACCATCTGCTTGATGTGTCTTCTAATATTTGGCAACATTTTATAGAAAATATTACAGTTTTGGAGTTCTCGGATATGCAGCAGTGCAAAATTATATGCTTAGCTGACCCTTTAATTAGCTGTCATTCTGTCTCATGAGACTTACAGCTCTGTGGCTCCTATGTAAAAAATGATATATGACTTAATGAAGTGGAAAGCTAGAATGGTTTCCTCTCTCAATTGTTTAAGGGTTTCCCCCTAGCTAGTGACTGGTGTGCTGGAGGAGAAGAAAGCAGCAATAAGCATCTTCTCATTTATTATGGCAAGAATGTAAAAGTCCCTATTGCTGTGACTTAGGGTTGTTTGCTTCCTTGTCACATACCCAGTTGGTTGGAGTGGGGGGGGGGGGGGGGAAGTGTAGCTCAGCTTAAGAACAGGTAAGAATAGAAATGCATTTTTCTTGCTCAAACTTATTTTAATGCAGCTGTTTCACATATTCTAAATCAAGCTCTAACTTTTTCTCAACGGGAGAAATAGTGTGCTAGCATGGTTTAATTCCAGTGGTGTGGAGACAACCCTAAAAGGGCAAACAGTTCTGTTAGTTATGTGTTTCTGGGGAGCTTTTTCCCCAATGGCTGCTTTGACTACTTCAGTAACTTTTGTGTACCAAGAGATTACTCCTTGTCCTGTTCCTTTTATACCAGAAGTTTCTCTAATTATTATGTTTCTGTTAGTTTCATAATATTTCTGTCTTTACAAAATATTTGATGTGGTGGTTCTGATATTCATAACTACAACACTGAGATTCAAATCAGTTAATTCTGTTTTTATATTGGTTTAACTAGTATAAATGTGTCTGGCTGCCTGAAGTTTTGCCAAGTATTCAGGAGTGAGGAGGAAAAAAAATCAGGGATATCACAGTGGTGAACAGGCTTCAAACTTGTTCTGAGCCCTAGCAATCATTTGTGTTCCACTGGAGCAGCTGTTTCTGGTAGTTGGTGATGAGGAAGCATTTGAAATTTTGGAATAGCTTGAAAATTCCACTTTATTTTTGTAATGAAGTTGCATAATTTAAGCTCGATTATCGCCCTCTTCCAGGCGTGCAGTAACATTACTGGTATACCTGTTTCTAGTACCTGTGTGTGCATGTGGGGGAGACATTTAATTATGAAGTAGCTGTGATTTATGGATGTTTCCTACATATTCTAGGAAGTTCCTCTTCCTCATGTAGTCTGTAGTCCTGTCTCTGGAGCTGTGAAGTCTCGAGCCTTTGCGGTTTCACATCCATGAGTTGCAGTCCATCCATGGAGATGTGTAGATCCGTTCTGTGGCACTTGTGAAGTTTGGACTTAACTGCTGTTAATCTTCGAAGAACTGTGTGGTACCTTCGGAGTTTGTATGACACCACATATGTTAACCACAGAGCTTATAAGTGATGAAGACTGTTATCTACTCTTACAGTGGGAGATCACATGTGTTTTGGGGTTCACAGAGGGTATTGTGTGTTTTTCTATTGCTGAGTGTTTCACTCATTAATTATTTCAGGATATGTAGAATTTACAGCTCCTTCCTTCAAATTACCACTTTCTGCTGTTCATAAATATTTGTTCAGTGTTTGTCAATTTTACAGGCTCTTCTGGAACTGGCAGTCTGTGGCTCATCTGGTTCAGGAATTGTTAGATATCTGGAAAAAAACTAATAAACAACACTCCCTTATGACCATATGACTTCCTAGCACAGGCAGTGGGTCTGGCTGTACAAGCAGGCTGCACAGATCATAGTTACATATCTGTAACTCAGACTTCTGGGCATTGAACTCCTCATTCTTTTAAGTGTCAGTAGAAGATAAGCCACAACTTGTGGTTTTACAATTGCAATTTGTGCTTATTTTATGATCTTATTTAAGACAACAGAAGTACCGTGTTCAAGGAACTGTCCAGCCTTAGGGTATGTGGAAAGCTGGAGAAACTAGTGAAAAGCAAAGGCTATAACTCTTGGAAAGGTAGGTCAGTTCTTTTAAAGTAAACTACATTTGGTGATGTGCTCAGCTTGTCATTCTAGAAGTGAATTGTAGAAGCTTTCCCAGCACACCTGAAATTGTTGCAGCTTCTCCTGGGAGACCTCAAACAAGTTGTAATTTTTGCCAGACTTTTCAAGGAGGTTATTCTGTAATGGCTCATAGGAATCTTGCCCAAAGTACAATTCAGTTCAAAATAGACATTTCCAGAATAGAGTAAGGAGTATGCACACCACTCACAGAAAAATCCTCAAAGTGCTCACAGCAAGAACAGCAAATTTCATGATACGATCCCACTCCTGCTTTTCATGTTGCTGTGTAAGAAGCTCTGCCTCATTCCTTTCAGATCCGTATGGACGCTTTTCAGAGGTTTACTTGTCAGGCTTGTATCTCAGTTGCAAACCCGAGTTTTGGGGAAGGACGATTGCTCTTAATTCTCTGCATGTGTCTTTGTTCACTCTTCACTAAGAGGTAGGTTAAGGTCATCTATTGAGAGTTGCCCTGCATATAGGGTTGTATTTTAAAGTGCAAATTAGTTAAGTGAATTTAGAGAAGAAACAGGACGTTCTCTTTCTCACTGAGATTGTCAACTAGGAAGAAGTTTTAGTTAATATGAAATAGGGAGATCTATGTGTGAGGATCTGTCTGTATTATAAGTAAACCTATTTAGATTTTCATACCGTTAAGGTACTAGCTATTGATACTATTAAGATCTTCCAGAACCTTAATTTTTCCTTGGGCATCTTTTATTCAGTTACCAAGTAGGCATATCCCTGCTTAATTTGAGATATTTTAGTTACCAATTTTACTTACCCATTTTTCTGTGGTAAGAAATATATGTGCTAAGTATATATGTGAATATAGTAGGGCAACACTGGTAACATCTTCATTTACGTAGCCATTTACATTTGTTGAGCACTCTAAGTAATGTCATCATTAGGTTATTACTGACCTGTTGGATTATTCTTGTTTCCTACTCTGGTGCCTTTTACTCTGGTGTGTTTTAAGGTATGGATACATTAATGTCTGTGGCTACAGTCACGCAAGTGTGTTTGTGTCTGTGGGTCCCTCTTCCAGGGCAATTGTCACGTGTTTACTGATCCACCTATGCAGAAGAATTTCTGAGATCAAAGCCGAAGTGTATTACTGTTAAGTGTAATTAGATGTTGGACTGATTGTGCAGTTTTTTTCTCAATCATTTGTGTTCTTCAGTTAATCTTGGGTAACATTTTTAACTGCTGGATCCTTGGAAAACCATTCTGAAGAAGAGGACTTTTTATTGAGAACTGGGGACTATGGGCCACTATATGTGTACTTGCTTGCTAAACAAGCAGTTCTAAAATGTTCATCTTTGCTCAAACTACATTTAAAGAATAAATATATTTTTCTGTCAAGTAATTTGATCAATAGGTAATATTTAGGTAGGTAGTTTTAGTAGAAGACATTTTCTGCTGATTTTGTATATTTGAGTGGTGTTGTTTGGCTGATAAATGTAATTTCTTTCTATATATAGGAAATTTGGGATAAGTATCCAAAAGGTAGTGCTGGTATGATCAAATCAAATATTCTCCAGCTTGGATAAAATACTCTATTAAAGCTGCAAACGCTGTATGCCTTACTGGCAGTGTTTAGGCTTGCAATGTTTTAGGAACCTTGGGATTAGTGTTTATCTGTCCTATAAAGGACACAAATCATTTAGATTAGAAGTAATCTGATTGTATTGAAGTACAAATTATAGCACAAAGGCCATTCAAGTGGGTTAAGTGACCAGGGTTGGTAAACACCATATGACTGCTGATTGGTCGAGGAAAGAGTATTAACTGAAAGATAATGATGGATTTTAATCCAAATCTCTAAAGCACAACAGCTGTAGATCTCAAATGAGTTCACTCTCTGACAGTGTTTTAGGACACTGTTTTATTTGTTCCCAACTGTTTTTCTTACACAAGAATTAATCTGAAATATAATTCATTACTCCTATATAGAATATAACTAGTCCATTTGGCTTTCTTTGATTAGATGCCTAGCCTACCTCCAGTAAACGAGTTCACTGTGATTTTTACGCACATGGGAGAAACAATGTTGTTGTTCTTTCAGTGTTCTGAAGTATGTTAGGGTAAATTGTTAGTGTGAATTGGTTTAGGAAAATCAGCTGATGTTCTCCTTGTTCCCTTCTTTTATCAATGGAATATGAAGAGCAGTTAAGTAATTTTAAAGAAGCAAACGAAAACTCAAGCTGTATGAGCATGATTTCAGACTGCTTACCACTGTTAATGCCTAAGAAGGGCAAGTAAATGTTTATCATTGATCATAAATGACACAAATTTTTGTACTGTTTTTTATCTGAAAGGATCTGTATATATTAAAAAATAGGAATTGCATCACACATCACTGAATTTATGGTATCCTGAGAGTGGCAAGTGGCAGCTGTTTAGCAGTGTAATGTAACATGGTAAAGTCAGGCAGCCTGTGTTTATTAATGACCTGAGTGTTGGGCCTATGCTACATTTTTTCTTGAAATAAGAACTTTAATGATTGTAAAGTTTTGTTCTCTGTTCAGTCTTCCTCAAAACTTTACGTCTATGTGTGTATTCTTTAGATAAATTAGATGAATGACTGCACAGGGGAAAGTGTTTTAACTTTGTGCTTCTGTGGTCCATCTGTCTATTTGGTTTGCAAAGGTCAGCAAGAGAACAGGTCGAATGTCAACAGTTATCACTTACAGTCCAAGCAGTCAGGCACAAAAAGAAGAGTTAAGGTCCTTTAAAATGATACTATTTTAGCTTATCTGTCTTCACAGCTAGAAAATGTGCATGATTAAACTCTTCCTCAATTCTTTCTTAGGATTCATTCAGATATTCAAGATAAGGTATGCCTTCACGGCAGGAGCAGGCATTAGATAGCTCATGTACTGTAGCTACAGATTGCAGCAAATGTAAATAGATATGGACCTTGTCCTTTGAAAATACAGTATAATTCAAATGCAGTTTGGAAAACTTTACGTGGCACAGAAGTCATTGGTGAACACCCTTGCAGAATTGGGAAGACATTGTTCAGTGTATGTTGAAAGAAGACCCTGAACACAGTTACCTTATAGCAGTCTGAAACATCTTCAGAAAATCGTGAAAACAAAATTGTGAGCTACATGTACTTTTCCTTGGAGCCTGTGAAGTCTCTTATTTTAATTTGCTTTCTCATAAATATAAGAGAGACTGCTTAGTACATGAAAAGCAAGAATTTTCTTGAGGAAAACCTGAATAAAACAGACTTTCAGTAAATGGTAACTAAATTACAGGTGTCACCTTGGGAGATAAAATCTCACAGAGCTCATATATACATCTATATATGTATGTAAATGTAATACATGTATATATATAAAATATGTAAAAATACAGGCATCATTTGTCATGCTTGCTCAGGGAGTCATGTGAGAACTTTGGTCTGCCCTGAGGCAGGGTAATTTGTTATATTTCATTTATTGTGTTAACAGAATAAACATGTTATACAGCTTTTGGCAATTTGAATGTGGTTAATCCATAGGTGATTAGCTACATACATTTTTCAGTCACTGGAATTGACAAAGTCAAGCAGACCCCAGGGAAGAACTCAGCTTGCTGTCCTTCTTTGTGCCCTCAGAAACAGGTGTCTTTGGGGATTTTTGCTATATGAGGAGTTGGGCCACAGCAATGCGATACGAAACTTAATAAAATGTAAATGGTGACTGTCCCATGGCTTTCTCCTGAGAATTTTTCATGATTCAGTATGAACCTCAAACATCTTAAGAGGCCAAGAGCTAGACTCCATCCTCCAGGCTGATTAGTATCAGGATATATAGTTGTACTGCAGCTGAAGGGTCTGCTCTAGCACCTGCGCGGGCATTGAGTAGTACGAGTTAGCCATTAACATACTGCTTTCTCCCTGTAGCTTTTTTTTTTTTTTTTTTTTTTTTGGATACTACTCTTACACTAAAGAGGGAGAGTGGGGATTAGGGTACAACCCCCTTTTTTAAAAAATATTTGTTGATCACCTCTTGCTTCAAACTGCCGCTAGAACCAATGTCGTATTTTAAACATAAGCAGGATTGAGGAGACTTGGGCAATATCAGCCTAGCTGAAGAAGCTAACATTTTTGTTAGCTAAAATGTTTGGGAACCAAACTCTCCATTTCACTGAATTTCTGTTTCAATTTTTATTCTTTTTCTAAATTTGGAGAAAAGTCTTTACATTTTAAAAAGCAAGCAAACAAAACTGTACTTAGTCAAAGCAGTTGCTTCTATAAAATTTAGATGTGTTGAAAGTTTTCAGTTTTTCATTTTTAATGTTTGCTTGAAAGTAATGAAACAGGTGCTTGTGATGCTATTTAATTACTATGCAATTTATGAAAAATAACCATTTTGACATAATTGATCCACTTCCAGAGAAAATTTTGGCCAGAAATCAGGATTTTCTGGGGGGTAGAAAATTTCATTGGAAAATGTTCAGCTGGATATATTTGGAAGTTTGTTCTGGAAACTTAAGTCCCTCACATCCATTCCTTTGCAAGGATATTTTGTTAGGGATCCGAAATATCGTTGCTTTCCTCTGTGGTTTCCTGTGACAGGTGACAGTCTGTTTCTGTGGACGGTTAAATTGGGCTTTCTCTGTGTGTCTCTTAGCTAAGGACTGACAAATATTTAAAAACAATAAAGTGGCATTTAATTGACAGTTTGGGTTACTGATCGAATAGGCCATTTAACATAAGCTACGTAAATTACAATAGCTGAGATCCCTCACTGATATTTGCCAGCTATTTAATTGCTCTACCTAATGACTTGTGGTTAAATGAAACAAAATCTAATCTGCATGTTATTTGCAAGTGTGTAAATGAACTGGTTATGCCTAAGCTTCCTGCCTTTTAGGGATAAGGAAGCGTTAGTGTTATTTTGCAGACATGATGAGCGCATCTGGAATTGAGGAGTGTGCTTTGGTTGCTGCTGCTGGTGGGTTCAGACTGCGGCGGGTGCAGGGAGCAGTTCTGCTTCTGGCCGGGGAAACTGAGATCCCCTTCCTCATGGGGAAGCTCCCTTAGTCTAGGAAAGAGAAGGGCTAAGGGCGAGGGGAGGTTGTGAGAACGGGGAAGGGGAAACGCCTTCCCTTCTGATGTATTTATGGACTGCACGCAGCAGAGGAGAGAAACTTTTCAACCCCAAAGCCAGCGTTGGCCAAGGACAAGTGGCTAGAGATCACCCGTGAATACTTTCTATGGCTGAAGACGGGTCCGTAGTCAGAGCTTTGCGACGCTGGGACAGCTTTCAAGTGGGAATAGCGGGGCCTAATGTTCAAGACGTTCAAGAGTGGAGCTCAGCGTGTTTAGGAATGGTGCTGGATGGTAAAGGCTGAGGAACGAGGGACTGGACTTGAAGGCCTTTAGGTCCTCTTTTTCTTAAGGTGATAAAACACAGCAGCAGTCCAGGACTTGAGCAGTGCATGGTTAAGAACATCAATACTTTTGCTCAGTTGCCAAAAATATTGCCAGCTCCAAACGTTCAAAAAACCTTGTGTCAAGTCCTAGAAGAAAATTTAAATTGGTTTCTCTAATTCCCTTCTAGCTTTGAGCCTTTAGGGTTCATGTTTTCAGTCCCCTCTGCAAGGATTAGAGGGGTATTTAAAAAGCTAGAGTTCCAAGGGATTTTTATGGCTGCATAAAATAAAAAAGCCTGGCTTAGGAGAAATGCCTAATATTACAAGATAAAATTTTGAGAGCTGGCAGCCCTGAACTGGTTTGTGGAGTTTCACAAGCAAAAGAGACATCAGATTGATAAATTAAGTTATGTTAAGAAAACCTTTCTAAATGTTTGATGTTTCAAAATGTCATGTTTGTGATTCAAGCCCAGAAGCCAAATCCCACCCACTAGATCTTTTAACACAATAAATTTTCATGCATTTTGTGTTTAAAACTGTCTTAAAAATTGTATTCAGTCACTGATTTTCATCTATTCAGCAAAGTATAATTTGAGCACAAGTCAACTAGGTAAGTTATCATGAGAGAGAGCGCACTCTTCATTAATCAGGTGATCCCTTAGAGGAATTGTTTATCACAAGGATGTTTTGCATTATGAAGTATATTGCTAATATACTGCAAATATTTTTTATTTTCCCTAACAATTAATAAAAAGTTTAGGGAAAACCAACAAGCATCTTTAAAGAATTGAACAGCTTGGACAAGGGAGAGAAACGTACTAAAATAAGGTATTAAAGTCAGCTTTACTGCAATCTTGAAGTTGCAAAAGGCTTTGAAAAGTGAATGACCAGAGAGAAATATCTCATGAGAATAAAATGGGCTTTTGAAGGATAACTTCAGCTGTAAATGCTGAAGTAAAAGGTGCTTGTTGCGCACCTCAGCATTTTCAAGCGCGAAAAATATATATTCTGCTCACATTTCTGTCTTTTGGGGGGTTATATTTATTCAGGGGAGATTAACAGCCTATTTTCAGTGTGACTGCCTTCATCAGAAGTTTATCCCTGTCCAAAATGACACTTTCACTTTTTATGGGAGCAGTATGCATGAATTTCTGTGCGGACTTCAGATTCATAGTTGTAAAGTGATAGGTGGAAAAATGTTTCTACCCCTAAGGAGATGCCAGAATTGTATTCTTTACGTGATGGCAGTATAAGACAAACTGTGACTAGTAGAATTCTGTTTGCCGGATCATTTTGTGTTAAATAACTTTATTTTGGTATCAAGTTCTAATCCACGTTATGATTACTTGGGCATTTAATAAGGTCATGTGTTATGCCTATAGCTGCAATAGGGTCCATAGATATTTGTGGCCTTTTTTTGTAGTAGAGGCGGCAGTCTAGTATGATCTAAAACCACGCGGGAGTCTGCTGGTTGTATGAACAGTCTTTTAAAGGAGACTGCAGAAACTTTCTGTTAGGAAGCACAGGGAAACTCTGCCTTGTGTCCCTTACTGCCTTTGGCCGCTTGTGTGTCTGGCGAGAGGAGTGACAAACCTGTCTCTGCATGTACTTTTCTAGATTTTCTATCTTTAGGTGGCCTTTACTTTTTCATAAGAGCAATGCTGCCATTTGGAGGTGAGTATTTGGTGTTTCTTCTCTCCTGCTCCTGCCCTGCCCCTGCCCGCCATGGCCCGAATACTGGAGGAGGTGGTGCGCTTGTGCTGGCAGCAAGTGTCACCTTTCAGCATCAGCTGCCGGGCTTCCCCGAGGAGCCGTGCTGGCTCGGCGGCGTTGGCGTGGGCTGTAGCAGCAGGGCTCTTACGGTACTGGGACCTTTGCAACCCCTAACTCTCACCGCTGTGCAGTACAGAACTGCGAGATACATCTCTGCTGTGTTCTGGTTTTGTGATACTATGATTTACAGGTGACTTGGCCATGTTTTGAAATTCCAGTTCTTAAGGAGTGAACTTAGGCAATATTTTTTTCATCAGTTTCATCATTCAGTTGCAGATGCAACTTCTACACCTGTGCGTGGTTTACTTCCCTGCCTCAGTGCTCCTGAAAGTTTTCACATACTTGGTGGCTTAGAAATGTTAGGAAAAATGCACTGGTGGGTGTGTTCTTTTTTTTTCTTTCTATTTTCTCTAGTTTCTTTAGATCTTTATTTTTTAACTTCAAAAAAAAAAAAAATCTTTAGGAAGTGGATGAAGAAGAGTGTGTAGAGTTGTTTTATGTAGCTCAAGTGTCTAATGGCCCCAGACTGGGGAAATTGCTGTGTTCTCTGTTAACCATCCGTAAATGAATATGATACATGACTGTAGCAAGGGAAAATGTATGTGGTTTGTAAAGCAGGCAGAAGATGTCACACTGGGTTCTGCTTTTTGTCTTTTCTTTCCCTTCCCTCTATATAGTAAGAGGGGACACAAGCAGGGGGAAGAGAGGACTCTGCAGAGATACAGGGGCGGGAGAAGATCAGGGGTTGGGAAATAAATTGTAAGATGGAGAATAGTTATCAAAATGATAACAGTGGAGAGGTGTAAGGAAAAGGAGTCAGAAAAAAAATCCTGTCAGCAAGAAGGAAAATGTCTAAAATTACTTTAGGCCAAAGGAATCTTTAAGTTCTGCAGAACTTAATCTTGCTTCCAGGTCTCAGTTTCCCTGCGGTGTCCTCTGAGCTCTAGGTGCCTTTTGCCACTGACTGCAATGAGAATCCTTTGCAGCTCTCGGGGTGTTAGAGGTAGATAATGAATTAGAGCTTGTCCTGGAGATTCACTTCATGCCTGCTATGGTATAACTTACCCTTCTTTTCTTGGGCATTTAGAGAGCGATAGCCTCCTGACCTGTATGTCTGAACTAAAATAAACTTAAACTAGCCTAGTGGATATCAGAAAGCCTTATAAACTTGACAGCAGATGGCACATGCTTTTGTTTAGCCCTGCATATACTATCTTGGTGGGTGGTAACTGCCTTAGGACAAAATCAGCATCCCACCAGTCACCATCTGGGGTGGCAGATGATGTGTGGGACTGTCATGAATAAGCATTCTGATGTTTGTAAATGTCCCAAGGAAGACACCGCTTGCTAGCGCTGCGGTTGGTATGCACTCAACACTGCAAAAAGCACACCTTATGCAGTATTCAGCAAAAACGAATTTGAGTGCCTTAGGGCCAGGTAATGTGGGTGGGTGTAAGGAGATTCTTCAGAATTTTGTTGGTTTTGATGGTGAACTTGCACAGCACTTATTTTGCAGACCCTTAATCTTCGGTGCTTCTGTGATTAAAAGTAACCGTTCTGATTCTTAGGTACTGTCAGAGGTGATGTTTAGACACCTCATGTCAGGTTAGACCTACTGCTGATGACGAGCATAAACATAAGATATACTTTAAGCCCTGACAGTATAGTCTGAGTTGGTGGGTGAAGAGAGGGGAAGATTTGAACACAAACGATGTACAGTCTCTTGCAGAAGAGCACGCAGTAGTTCCTCTGGGATGCAGGAAAGGAATTGCAGGTCTCCTGGCCCTCAGCTCTGTGCAGCCCCAGCTGGGGGAAGTGGAAAACCAAAGCACGCAAGGGTGAGCTGTGAGGATACAAACAAGCTACTTCCCTCACTCAGGCTGCTCCTGGCTCTGTGCACTAAGCCTGATTCCTCCTGCCATACGTGCTTTGACAAATACTATTTAGACCAGTTTTGGTTGGAAGGGTCCCCTGTCATTCACGTGACAGGTTCCTTACGTAGAGTATTTGAGACAGTAAAGTTGGTCCCACAGGAAGCTCTGGTTAGTATTGAGTATAAACGTCTTTGAAAGGAAAAAATCTCTGCATCAGTCTTGTAATTTGCCTTATACTGCAGTTAAGACATCCGTTTTGGTTTGTGTTAAAGCATGTTTTATTCTCACTTAGCTGATCTATATATCTGCTGAAATGAGTAGGAAATAACAGTTTAAGAAAACAGTATTTCCTTTAGTGAATCAAATAGTTGACTTCTTTTTCATGACACTTTCGGCGTACGTGGTGCAGAAATCCTCTGTTTGCAGAATATCTAAACAGTGGGGGGCTCAAGAGGTTTGCGCAGTTTCAAGCTGTTTGAGTTGCCAACTGCTTGTTGGTGTGAGGGAGTCAGAGGGGTGGAATACACCCTGCGAGGCTCCACGTGGTTGTGCTTCCTACAGTAGGATGTCTAACTCGTAAACCGATTTTATGGTAATGAATGATGAAGGCAAAGAAAAACAAACAGAACCCTACATGAACTCTTCCTTAATTCGAATGGTATCTTTTAGATTAAAATTTAAAGGCTAGAGGTAAGGATTAAAATCCAAAAGTTTAAGAAGATACCATGGCTACTCTATTAAACCCGAATTAGAATAATGCAACAGTGTGGTTGCACTGGCTGGAATTTAAAGAAATGAGTGGGATTTGTCTTTCAAAGTCGTACGAGCAAATGCACTCGAACAGGTTTGTTGTTCTTAACTTGGAAAAGATCAGTGTGGGTTATCTGCAGCATGCATATGCTTTCTCTGGAGCAGGAAATAAGATGTCAACAAAAACAGTAAAAGGCTGTCTTATTCTTTATAAACTGAAGTGTGTATTTTAATGTGGAATAAGATAGGTATTCAGAATGGTTTTTAACAAGGAGCCATCAGAGCAGTTGCTGAGAGCCTGAGGTGCCTGAGAATTGGACGCTGAGAGAAGTCCCTGCAAGTCGGTGAACGGGCAGGTGGAATTAAGGAGTGGCCCAAAGCTTCACCTCTGCCTCAGGGCTCTGAGCTTAAAATCAGCACAAAATGTACATAACTGTGGTTCATTTAAACAAGGAAAATGAAAAGAGAAGAGGTACATTCAACGCACTGCTCACTTCAACCTTGTCAGTTGCCGCAGATGATCTCAAACTGGACAATCTACTTGCCTCTTCTTATGGGCTCTACCGTTTGGGTGACTCTTATTACTTGATCATAAATCAAAAGTATTCAATCAGACAAAACATGTAATATGTTCCCTTTTTGAGCTGCAAGATCTGGTGAAGATGTATCTAATTAATGTCTGCTGTTCAACATACTTTTTTTTCTACCAAGGAATATAAGAGGGATCCTCTGATTTAAAAGAATGTTTAAATACAATACTTTGAAAGATGTGAGAAAAATCCCAAACCAGCAACTTGGTAGAATTCTACCGATTTAGGAAATAGTCTTAGAAAATTGTCTTAGAGACAATGATACATGCAGAAAACAATGCAAGTTTTTTTCTTAAATTGATAATAAGTAGGACCATTTCATAGTCTCAAGTAAGCAGATTGTGAAAATGATCAAAATGGATAATGCATCTAAAGAGATTCATTTTGTGCCTTTTTATTTTAGAAAATTTTGCATTTTTAAAAACTGATTCACTTTTTCAAAGAGCTCTTTGAGGAGATTGCTATTAAAATGACTTGTACTTTTCAGATGTTTAACTTTTTAAAAGCATCCCAACCTGTTCTTTTTGCTGGCTACTCAGCATTTTGGCACGTGGAATGTTTTAATCCTGGCCTTGCCCAACAGGGAGGTCAGTGAAGTCTGTCTTGTTTTTTGTGTTTTTTGCCTCATTCATGGGTGTTGCTTTAGAATTTCAGAAGATTTGGGTTGTAGGACCTTGGCAGAAGAAGACTAGAGTTCCTGGAGAAAATAAGATGTAGCTATGACCTGATACTGACAATCAGCAGTGTTTGGTATGTTGTGCATTCTTTTTTGTATATAAGGAGACTAATGCACAGATTGGACTAAGTGGCACCTGGCTGAATGTGTTACAGGCAAAGCACTAAGGGTGGCAGTGCAATTATTAGGGAAGTATATATGACTGACTTTTTGCAGGAGAAAGCCAAGGAGGCAGAGTGAAGCTATCTTCCTGGCAGGTGTACTCTCTCTGACAGATTTGTGCACATGGCAGATGAGGAAAAAAGACCAAGATGCCATATCCAACCATAGATTGGACACTTTGGGCCTCTGCATGTTCTTCTGCAGTTGGATAAGAGTACTTAAGCTACAGTGAAAGTTAACTAAAAAATTTGTGAGTAATGGTTTTAGACAGATTCCTGAGAAGTAGCCACCAACTTGTCAAAATCATGTTACAGTGATGTTAGAAAATTATCTGCTTCTCCTGAAGCATCATCTGAGAGAGCTGTCTAGATTCCAAACTTGATTAACCTTCTTGGCAGTGGTCAGATATATCATGTCAGGCCAGGATGAATCTCTTTGGAAAATAAGTCCATGTGTAAATCTGTTCCTTCTTGTTAATTTTAAGAATGTCAGCAACTTGTAAGTATGGGGCTGAAGAGGAAAGGATCACTCTTAAAATTAGTTAGCTACAAACATGGCCACATGCAACTGCAGCCTGTGACAAAACTAATGCGTCAGTTCTGTGATAATCTGAGACCACAGTAATTTCGTTTACTCCAGTTTAGCTGAGCTCACAGTCTAGTACAGTAAGTCTAATTTTAGGTTTACCGGTCTTGAAATTGTCCTCTTTTTAAGGAGAACAAAGAATAAATACTAGTTGCTTAAATGTTTTTAGTTTTCTGAGTTACCTTATATTGAACAGCTAATGTTTGTGTTGAGAAACAACCATCTGTTTTTGCAGTTTAAAGAGAATCTCGTTCAAATGTTAAATATTCTGAAATGTGTTAGTGAAGAAGCTGTCAGCCATTCGTCATACTGCACCATTCAAAATTTCCCATGTACAAGAACAGCAAGCTGACTTCCTATTCATATTGATAAACTAGCATCAAAATACTTATGCGCTAAAACAGTATTTAACCTGGCTTGGTCAATATGCCATCATTAACCAATTATTCTTTATTATTTACATTTATGAGCCATCCAGTTTTTACTGTAACTTTGAATTAAAATATTCTATATGCTTCGTGAGCAGAGGTGAAAAAGAAAAAGAAGAGCTGATCAGGTGCATATAGATAGGTAATAAATAGTTTGAGAGGTAGGAACATCGCTGAATATGAGGCTGCCTTCAGGAATTTCAGAGCAAGATGGAGATTAAACATGGCAGTTCTCTGTTTTGATTTGTACTGAAAGAAAAAGGATGCATCTTTTGAAAGAAAACTGGCTCCTTAGACATATGGGGGATCTTTCAAGGTTGGCTTCAAAATAGTCTCTAGTGCTTTTTTAACACTGTAGGATATTGAGCACAAGGCACTGTGCATATGCTGTTCACCACAGTATCCCAATAGAACTTGTTGCCCAGATGGTGCAAACCATATGCCTCTCAATAGCTTATGTATAAAATATAAGAAAGGTCATAAGACTTACCAGAAACAGTTCTAGTGAGGCTCTTTTTAATAATACTCTGGAGATACTCAGGCTGGTTGTTTTCCGTCTTTTTGAGTGTTTCGTGGCAGAGCTGAGGAACTGTGGAATCATATTTGCTCCAGTGCAAGACCGCAGCTCCCAAGGCGTCTGTACAGGCTTCGTTGGTCCATCTGCGCAGGTAGCTTTTCCCCACTGGAGATGCCCGAGATGGGTACGGTACCAGGCTCAGGGGTATTCTTTTTGCAGTTGGCTGAATGAACCTTTCTGAAAACACAACAAAATAGAAAACTGATTTATGCTGGTAGCTGTGCCTGTGTCTTCCACAACTTGTTTGACTATTTCCAAAGGCTAAAAAAAGAAAATTCTGTTTGCCCATATGTAAGTTGTTAAAATACATTTTCTATTTTGCTTACCTGGCATCGAGCCACAGAGGGATGGCATTCTAATTACATTTGCAGCATGGCGTTTCTTTGAAGTATGAACTAATTAGGAATGAGCATTACAAAAGTTTAGACTAGTACTCAGGAAAAGAATGCTTCGTGTAACCATCACTAATTCATTAGGAGAACGAAAAGCTTATTTCCTTTGAGTAAAGATGTGCACATTCTCACCTACAGGAGTGTACTATATGTATAATACTTCTTTGTAGCTCCTCTGAAAGCACAACTCTGTTTAAAAGTAAATTAGCTAAATTGAAAGGCTAATTGCCTTGAGCTTCAAGTACAAAGGATGTCCATGCTTAGATTTCTTTGCCAGCTGTAAGAGGCTGAGAAGATGTGGTTTCAGAAATCCAAACAGGGTATCTCATGACACATACGAATTTTAATGTGGTGTCATAAATCACTAATTTATTCTTGCTCCAGTATTGCTTGCAGAATCCATTCAGATCACAGTTCTGTATACTGGAGATGAAACATGAACCTGGGGACTTGTTTAGTCGGGTAGCAGCTTGTGTCAGATACCCGCAAAGCTCCTGCGCTTCCATTGCTTCCTCTGATGTTTTTGATTAGAAGGAAAGTTAATGTATTTGATTGGAAGCAGAACTTAGCTTTACAAGAGAAAGAAGTAGAATATTTCGCATTCCTGTGAAAGATGAATATGCCATATAATCCCTTTATGGATGTAGATTTTTCCTGACCATTTCAGCTAGATGTTTTGTAACGCACTTGGATTTCTTCTGTTTCCTCCTTTTCCCTTTTTTCATGTTCTCACCTTTCAATTTTTAGTTGGGTCTCATCCTCTAAAGTCACTGAATAAATACATTTACTTACAAAGATATATCACTACCTTTGTAATATGTGTGTTTCTCCAGTGTGATTTGCAGAATCGTGTCCTTTTTGTATAGGATATTTTAATTTGTGGAGGTTGTTAAATGTCAGCCACTGCTGAGACTTGGCCTTCTACGCTGTGTTGAATCCATATTGTACAAAAGTGGAAGCTGACAGAAGCAAATTATATCAATGTTAGTCTTAAATGGGAAGCATTAATGACTCGTTCACTAATTAATAAAGCCTAAATATGTGAGCTTTTGAGCTGTAGTCAGCTGCTTCTGAAATGAAGGTCTTAAATCCTTTGCCCCATATAAGGGAACAGAAGACCCAGGTGCAGGTAGAGGAGGGGGAAGCAGAAGTTGAGGCAATTTGCAGGTTTCTGGTAACAGTAGCTGGACAAGGGTCCCTTGCTCTGGACTCAATCCCTGTTGTTGGTTTTGTCTAGGAAGGGCACAAACGATGTTGGGCTATTTACTGAAGGACAGAACAAATTGACTGCCTGAACTGCAGTCCCCTATGCAATTTTTTTCTCATGCTGCACATTTAAAAGACCCCTGCTAGTGACAAGTTGATGTCTGAGTTGTGGAGCACATGCAGATCTGGCTTGATGCCTCTTTGGAGTGAATAGCAGTTTTTGTGGGTTCTAGGTAAAGATTCAGTTGCAGGTTACACATGCGGGTTGGCAGTATTTCACATGTAACAGAAGCAAAATGTTTGTATTGTATGATTGGTTCTAATAAAACTCAGTAGTAGCTGCCGTGTATAGTGTATGGTGTATAAATAATGTATAACTGTATAAATAGATTCCCTCTAAATAAATGAATATGGATTCAAAGCCACTTTGTTAGAAATGACACATTCTCTAAGGTTCTATTATAATAGCTTTTATATTAAAAAAACCCTTATTTTCAAATAGATATCCATGTAGAATTAGCCTTGCAAACATAAGCAACCGATAAATCTGGCTAGGTTTTAACCAAAAAGAGAGGTATTGATCTCTTGTTATATTTTTCCCAAATGATCATTTCTACCTTTTCTCCCTTTTAATGAATTTATATTCTCATTTTGAATCTTGACCTTGCTTTTAAATACTTCACAGTGCCATACAGGAGTATGGCTCTAACTGAGTTTTTGATTCTGCAGAATATAATGGTCATGTAATTCCTCTCTGTTTTCAGTTCACCGGCTCTGGTCTCAAGTAGCTGCCTCTGTGACGCTGTAATGTTACTGAGCCGGGTGTGAGCCTGACCCCCGCCGAAAGGCCCGGTTTCCTGTGTGCCTGCAGGTAGGTGAGGGTGCAGGCGTTCACCGCTCCCCCAATCTGTCTGCAGCAAAAACTTTCAGAAAGAAAGAAAATGTCTCTGGCCAGATGCTTGCTTGTATAACTTCAAGTGATGATGAAATAAAGAGATTAGGAATAATGCTCAAGATCTCTGTTTAATAAAAAACAGAATTAAACGTGTAGGTGTAACAGCTTCTTTCATAAAAGTGTTCATAAATCCTTTCATAAAAGGATTCAGATAGCCTCCTAAAGGAGGCTTCTCCTGGAAAGTGCATCAGCATTCAGGCTGGGCTGCTTGTGCTAACTCAGTGCAGCACCGTGTTTGTTATGTGTATGTCCAGAGCCAGGACATTGCAGCAGGTATTTTTAAAGGAGACCAAATTTTGAAGAAAAATAGCACCTTTAACCACGTTAATTCTTGGACAAATATGTACACCACGACAAGTGATCAGTTACAGTGAAAGCTGCATTAGTGTGTGTGTGCTGGGAAAGCTGCCTGGCTGTTTGACACCAGCATTTTTTCCTTTAAATGTTTTAGGAGGTACTGGACCAGGCTTCTCAAACACAGATGGGCTCTGCCTGTATTTAAGCATCTCATAAGTGGCCTCACTTATACACATGTGAGGTGCTTCGTAGGTCCTATGGAAACTGGTGGGAGTCCAGCAGTTGTCCATAGCGCGAGCCCTTCCAGAGATGCAGGGAGGGTGTGTTTGCCTCTGCGTGCAGGTTCGCGGCGCGCGTGGGATGGGTTGGGAAGGCGACCGCACCGGTTCCTGGAGGCGACGCGGTTCCCCGCTTTGCCGCCGAAGAAGGCGGCAGCACGTCGTGTCGCCGGGGCAGCTGCCGCGTTGCACTGCCGACTGCGGCCCCGGGGCTCCTCTTGGCCAGCCCGTGGGCGTGAAGCCGTGCCTTATTGGACCGGCTTAGCCGTAAGGTGCCTTAAGCCTGCGGAGAAGGCGGCTGGGATTCCTGCTGGGGACGGGCACCTCTTGGGGCTGGGGCGGTTTGGGCTGCGGCGGGTCCCGCGGGTTAAGGTGCTCGGCGCGGGTAACGTTTCAGAAGCGCTCTGTGTCTGCTATCCCAGCAGTTGCTGGGAGGCCGGTGCTTCTTGTAATCAGGTCACCTTCTAATTTAGATACAGAGCTTTAGGCAGCCGAGGTTATTTTGAAATTTTGGCCTGTGCTTTCTAGGTCTTAAACTAAGTATGGAGAAGAGATTGCTTGAAGTACAACTCATTTGTCATGTATTAGTGCAAGACAGTACTTTGTACTAAAAGTGAATTTAAAACTATTCCTTTTGTAAATAAAGGTGAAACTTAGTGTTTTTTTGGTCTTAATTCTTTTGTCTGTTTGAAGAGTGATTTCTTTCTGAGCTGGGGTGCTGCCTGGGGCGCAGGGGCTGTGTTTTGAGCCCTCGCTGTGCTCAGCGGTTCCTCGTGGACGTGTCCGCGTTGAAGCGTTTTTGGTCAGGTCGGTCAGAGTGCCCTTCGGAAGGGAGCCTTCTCACCTTCCCCACTTACTTCGTTTTGGCTGATACCACAGAGCAGACTTAGAGTTTAGAAAGCGAATTTCTCTTGGTTGAAACGAAGCCAGAACGTCCAGTCTCTCATGCTCTTGTGATAACGGACTAATTCAGTCCGCGGTACCAGACTCGAGCTGGCCACAACAGAAACCCGCCGAGACAGCTTTGCTGTGGCTGTCGGGTACTCGGAACCAACTGTTTTGCCCTGTTTAATCGGCTTTTTCTGGCCCATACTGCTTACTAGTGCAGACGTTACCCTCTGCCTTTTCTAAATGTATGCAAACCAGCTAAGTTTCATTAAAAGTTTAGTTTGTTTAATTATTATTGGCTTTTTGCAATCAAACTTACAGGATTTCTGACAAGCTGCTGTTTTTAACCGTAACTTATTATTAAATTAGTATCTATTATAGCATCTAAAAGTATAATGTAAAAATACTATTTTTCCGAAAACTTTTACTTCAGGAAATAAAAGAATGCAACAGCACCTTAGAAATCTAAAACCATAGAAACAAAGGGAGTAGGGGAAAGTTATTTATGGTTTAAAAAATGCATTGAAAAGTAACAAACACCAAACCTCCAAACAGATTAAATTTTCAGATGAAAATGTCATCTAAGCTCAGCTGAGTCGAGCATCTTGGTTGCTTGCCTTGAAATATGATACTTACGCTTAAATGATTTAGTGTGACAGTGTCTAGCCTAGGTTTTCAGGATCACAAGTATTTTGTTCTAAAAGCAGTTAGGTATCTGGAACCTAAAATTTATTTTTAATAATGGGGTTTTTTTTTTAATATTTGATGTGTATTTTAATGAATGTATTGGCTATGTTCTTTTATATTTGATGACAGAACTGAGATGTATGAAATATATGACGAACTATTTATTTAGAATACTTGACTAATGAGTCATGCTGTAGGAGGTGTTTGTACAAATACTAAAATTTTAACCATGGACTAGAGTTAGGAATATGGCGAGATACTTCCATCATCGTAAATAAATGAATTTTTTATAACCTAAAGCAGGTAAGCCCTTTGGTCCTCATTTTCCCTATTTCTGAAATTAGTTTTGTTGACATAGTTGTGTCGAAGGACCAAACAGACTTACTCCTGGTAATATATTTGTCTGGATAGAGAGAGGCGTAGTCTAGTATTGCTTAGGAATACTGCACAGTTCTTTTGAAAAATTATTATTAATATTCTGTGTTTCTTTTTGTGCGCATAGACGTATGCTGTCTATCGTTTGTGCCAGCTGGCAGGGGGTAGGTATGCCTGAAGAGCAGTGCTGCTCGGTCGGGTTCCTGGGCTGGAAAAGGGGCCTTGCGTTTAAAGCCCCCAGGCGTCTGGAAGGTGGATCGGTGCGTGCTTGCAAGGAGCCTGACTCCTGCTCCGGGGGGGTCAATGCCACTGCCACTGCCTCTGCTTCTGCCCATAGGCGTTCTGCTGGGTGGCGTAAGCAGGGCATGTTTCACCACCATGGAACTGATGTGCTTCTTGGTAAAACCCAAATTTTGAGCAGTCTCAGTTGGTCTAAGCAAGATTTTTTTTTTTAAGTCTGTTATTTTTGGCAAAACTGTGAGCCATGAAGCCAAAGAAAGTGGCTGTTCAGAGCCTCAAGGAGGCAGCACTGAATCTATTCTTGCGAAGAAAAGTGGAAGATAATTTACGATCTATTGATGCCTCTGGCAGATGACCCCAAGTCTTTTTTCTAATGTGAAATGATAGCCATATCAAAAATCTAAAATTGGGAGTCCTGTATGGTTGAGCTGCTTGATAAGTCAATTTCTTACAAATTTCAAATAGTGTTGGTCAATTTTATTTATTTTAACAAGGTATCTGCTCTTTTTTCCATCACTGTCAACTCTAAATGGTTCATTGAAAGTAAATATCATGTTTGAGATGATCCAGAATATTCAGGGTGGGAGGGAGAATAAAGTGTTAACAACAAATTGGTTAGCAAAGAAAACAGAAATATTTTCCTTTTGGGTCACTCTAGAGGCTTCTCCCCATACACAACATTCTCCCCCACTCCCCTTCTTACTGGTGTAGCTGCATACCTTAAATAACACACACTCACACACTCACACACTCACACACTCACACACTCACACACTCACACACTCACACACTCACACACTCTCTCTCACGCCTGTATTTTTATGTTTAACACTTTTCTGTGTGCAGCTTGGTTCACTTATGGATGAGATTTTTATTCTCTAGGGACGATGCGTATTTCAGGCTCTTGGGTTATACAGTCCAGGGACTGTCACTTACTGTGTATTTGTGTAGCTCCCGCAAGACTAACTTCTAGCTGGCATTTCTCTGTGTAATAGTTTTAATGGTGAAGGTATTATAGACTACATCTTAATATTGGTATGAAAGATACAGCTTCTGGGGAAAATAGAAGTGAAAAGTGTTCATTAGTCTTACTTGAATATTCTGCTGTCTTTCAAACAGTGTTTTAGTAACACCTTTTGTCGTCATCCTTTTGGTCTAGTATTTTATTTGGGGCACTGTGTACTACTTTGGGTTACTGGAAAGCAAAAAGCTTTGGAACCAATTTTTAGTGAGGCAAAAAGTGTAGCTGAAAATAATCTCAACCTCCACTAGGAATGCAATAATAAACCTGCTTTAAAACAGGGAGCTGCAGAACAATCTAATGAGCGTGTTGTGTGCAGTGTGTGATATATTACCCGCTTATTATTTCTGAGCTCTGCAGTGTGTCACAAATGCATGTGCTTCTCTATTAAGAGAAGCTGCTGCAACTTGCAACCTTATTTGTTGAAACCAGTGTTTGGTTCACGTTGTTAGCCCTTTGAAAAATAAAATGCTGATTTAGTAGTAAGCATTATTAATTGGTTTCTGGCAACAGTTCTCTCTGTTTTGTAGGTATGAAGCGTCCTTTAAGTCCTGACCACGTCTTTGAAGATGGGATTATGAATCAACCAGCTTTTCTACAGGGCTTTGAAGAAAAAGGACTGAGGAATGACAGACCAGACTATCAATTGAGCAAAGAAAAGAAGAAGATACTGTTTTCCTTCTGTGAAGTGTGCAATATACAGCTGAACTCTGCAGCACAAGCTCAAGTTCATTACAATGGGAAGTCCCACCTGAAAAGAATGAAGCAGCTAAATAATGGAAAACTCCCTACAAGTACAGCTCCTGGCACTTTGTTTGCAAGTACAAGTACAGGTACGTGATCAAAATGAGAAGGTGATTTTTGGTCAGGAAATTTGAGGGAGATCTTAAGCTGTACCTTCCCTCACCCAACATAAGGATTAAACTTCATATAAATTAGTACTAGTAATTAATAATATTTTGTCATGTTCATAATTACTGGCATGCTTCTCTCTTTCTGTGAAGCCAGCTTGCAGTTAGACAGTATTACGTTACTCCATGATTTATGACAGCATTGGAACTTACGAAGTTGGTCTGTTTAAAAGTAGCTGTTATGCATCTAAGTAGTTGAGTGCGTCTCGTTATTTGCTTCCCAAAACAAGGTTCTAGAAGGACACTGCATGCAAAGCAGGAGTTTTTAAAGAAACGTAGTGGAGAGAGGAGGAGGAGTGCTAGAATTTACAGACCTGGTCCTTCTTTCATCATTTCTGCTTTCACACATCTGAGCTTTGATCACTTTCATTAAAATGAGAAGTGATTTGACATAATAGTTTTTACTTATTTGGGACCTTTGTCGTCTTGCCCAGTGCTTTTACAAAGCATATGTAATGTGCGAAATGTAAAGGTGCAAAGCACATAACATACAAAAGGTTGATAGGTCTCCTAGGGTTTTATGGGGTTTTTTTGGTGTTTTTTTGCTTTAGTGTTATTCTGAGTATTTCTTCTGAGGGAGATGCTAGCATTTCCCTACTCCTTTAGGCATATGAGAAAGTAACGAACAAATAATGCATTTTTGTACAGCTATAAGGCTAAGGAAGTTGTGACACCTTCCCCCTCCCCTTTATTTTTAGGGGTCATGGTGTGGCAGATGTTCTGTTGCATTGATGTTTACAGTTTTATAAGGACTTTGCTGCAGGATTATTATTTTTCTGTGATATTCAGAAGCTTCCAACAACACCAAAGAAAATTCGTTAGAGCACGTTAAGTATGCTTTTCTTGTTGATAGTGAAAGCAGATGCTTCCTTTCTTCCCTTCAGGTAATTTTGTTGAATAAAACTCAAGTTGTCTTTGGACATCCTGTAGAATCCAAAAGGGGCAAAGCTGAACTTTAAAGCGTTCTTTGCATCTTGCATTAAAAGAGATATAGCAGTCATCCTTTCTGGTTCTGAGACAAAGGAAAAAAAAATGCTACAGATTTAAGGAATTTTTGTCTAGAAGAAGCAGAAGGTACTGCTTATTAATAGTTAGTATACAAATATAGATGAAGTGACAGACCTCAAATGTTCATGAAAGAGATTTATTCATTTTATTAAGAAAGTGGCATGGCAGCGTGGGAAATCACTTTTTTTTAAATAATGCAGTCAAGCTGCATTAAAGAATAAATCAAAAACTTTGAAAAATGTTGGTGGGGAAAAAACAAGAAACTTACTCCTTTTCCTTTTCTTTGTTTTCTTTCTGCTTTTGATCTTTTTTTTTATTGAATTTGACTATTTTTTTGGAAGTCTGTGGTATAGTTTTGGTTTTGAATCTAAGTAGGGTATGATTATCACTTGGGTAAGGCCTATAGTCCAAAAAATGAAATTCTCATTGGATAACACCTGAATGACTTAATTGTGTACTTTCTTGAAATATCTTTGTATATGAGACATTCTCATTTAACTTAAGTCCTCTGTGTGCTGATGGGAAACATTTAAAATGTTTGCACTGTATACTTTGTATTGCTTTATTGTTAGCTTAACCCCTGCACCTGACATCTGGCACCACAGTCCAAAGAATGCTTTAAGGCTGAGAATATTTTGGTTGCTGGAACATATATTTTGGAGTCACTGTATGGCATAGGAGTTTAAATTTGTTTCTTTTAGCAGTACACTGTATCAGACTATATCCTATTTATACTAGTCTGTATGGTGCATGTTGAAATTGGCATTCTGTTTTTATAGCTGAATGATGTTAGTTTCGTATCATTTAAAAGAAAATACTTTGCATAGGCAGTTTATTATAATTGCATAGACAGTTTAATATATTGTCTAAAAGCCAGTAGATGAACACGATTTACCAAAATGTAATTCTCAACACTTTCTAAAAAGAAGTGGAAATTATAAATTATAAATTAACGTTATCCAAGCTTGGTCCTAATCCACGTCCCTGGAATGTTATTACCCCCTGTAAAGAGAATCTCTTTCCCATTTCCTTGCCTAACATTGTGAACACAATTAGTTGTGTAGATGGTAAAAGAACAATTACGTCCATCTCACCTCACCAGCGACCAGACTTCCTTCCCTGTGCAGGGGAAGCAGGCAGTCCTTGCCCTACCCGCTTGCTGTAACTACGGTGCCCCTCTCCTGCAGCAGGCAGCGGACAGCTGATTGCTCAGCACAGCTCGGGAAGCTTTCCTGCAAAGGTTCCTCCTAATCTGTGGTTGGAGTTATTTTCCTCTGTCTTTGTGAAATCAATTTGAAATGAGTAATATTCCTGTTGCAAATAAGGTGACTGTAAACATCTGTGACTGTAAATATATGCTGAAAGTACAGAAATCTGGATTACTGTCCTCCTAAAACTGTCAGAAAACTGGCTTGGACCTTTGTAACGGAATTGACCCATGCACCACCGCCGTATGCAGGCTCCCTGACTTTCTTCCACGTGGTGATGAGTATGGAGGAGTCGTGAGGAGTATTTTCATATTCTTCCTCTTGTGAGGTCCTCTCTCTGACAGGTGGCCTCAGAATGTTTTAAAACATCCTTTTGATTGTTAGTCTTTGCTACTGTTTGTGCCAGCAGTGGTGAACTGCTGTTAGTACCCATCCTGTTTTACTGGAACCCATGCTGAGGTTTGTCAACAACACTGTGCTTAAGAGCCTTTCTCTACCTCTCTGCCAGGCACATCCGATACACTGCTGGCTTTCTGCCAGAAAGAAGGAAACGATGTCTCAAAGTTTTGCAGCAGTGTGCCTTGACAGAGTCCGAGCATACATCCTCCTTGCGACGCGGTAGCTGTAGGAGTTCATCAGGTCACCGTCTGGTTCTTAGGGTACCCTAAATCGCACCAGCAACCCAGGAAACAAGGGCTAGAGCATGTGCTCTTTGGAGGAGGAGAAGGACCCTGGTTTGAGAGTATGGTACAAACTTGGCTAGTTTAAAACTGCTCACCTTCTTATCTGTGAAAGAAATCCATTTCGGGGGAAAAAACGGGAGGGTGGTCCGTTTTTAGTTAGGGCAGGAGAAGTGTTGCAGATGCAGCCTTGCACAACCTCCACAAGGTGGTGCTGCAGTCTGGGCTATAGCTCAAACTGGCGGATCCATATTTTTGCTCCACAGCAATTTTCTTTGTTGATTTGTTCTGCTGTTTTTATTTATTTTTATTTTTTAAAACCTGTTTTATTAATTGAACTATCTGTAGGATAACAGGGAGTTGTTTGTTTTACTGTTGCCAGTTTTGTGGATGATCTCATTCTATTCTGTTTAGTTCTCCTTTGGAGACTGCTACTGCTGCAGAAACTCCTGTTGCTTGTTCCCTGGGGTGTGTGTCCTGGTGAATCTCCTGATTTTCTCTCCTTTGCTTGTGTGCTAACACAGAAGTAGTTGGTGTAGTTGTAAGGTTAGGTGTTCTAGAAATACCTATCAAAATCCAAATTTTATGGATTGCTGGAAATCAGCAGTGTAGTTTCATTTTTGTTACAGAAGGTGCCCAAATTCTAGAAGCTGAAAAGTGGGATCGCTTTTCCTAGGGTCCTAAGCTGTGTTACAGCAATGTGTGTTGCGGTCCAGCAAGCACTCAGTGATGCCCTTTTGAAACCGTCTGTAGGCTTGGTAGGAAGTGAGGCTGGGATGTCTGCCCTTTAGTGTTGTATTCTGCTAGCAGCTCTGCCTTTTTGCTCTCAAATTTCTGACCTCACAGGACAGTGTTGAAAATGCTGTGGACGCTGTGCTGTGACTCTTCATACAGACCTGTCCTATGATTAATGTGTTCCTGTGTGACCCTTAGGAAGTATCACAGGCTAATTTCCTATAAGATTGACATTTGTGACAGTTGCATGATATTGCTCATAACAACAAATGCAAGGACCTCATGGGCTGTGCGTAGGGTTTCACGTAGGACATCTATCTTGAGGGTGGAAGAGTGAAGGAGCTCTCTCTGGGTACTTCTCAAGACCATTTCTCACCAGTCACTACTGTGATCCAGGGACATACTAACCGAACAAAATAAATACATAAATAGATGCTTTCCATTGTGATATTGATTTAAATCAAGTCACAAAAAGGATCTGATAAAGCTAGTGCAAGGGAGCAAGTAAAACTATGTAATCTGGGCCACAGGAGGAGAACAAGGGCATAGGGAGAAGTCAGGTTTCTCACTTTTGGCAATAGAGAAATGTTAGTTCTACTTTGTCTTCTCGTGTCATGTCATATTAGAGTGGAAGTCTAGGCATCCTTTCAAGTTAATGGAGAGAGGAAGGCGAGATCCATGCGCTATATAGGGAACTTGAGGAAGTATATTAGGTTCTCAAATTAGAAGCCTCGAGTTAGGAAGTGTGAATAATGTCCTCTAGCTATGTCTAATAAAAAGTGCCTTCTTGAGGCTCTCATTTAGAATAATAATTCATTTTCTAAGCATTTGACTTTGTTTCTGTAAAAAATTAAAATGACTATTGGCAAACACTGAGAAATCATTCTGAAAATACGCCACTTTCAAATCTAAACTGCCCACCTTTGCCCTGGTGCGGATGAGGAAGACCTTTTTTATTAAACTACATAAAGAAATTACTTTTCCAGATTAGGTCAGTATACCTTTGCAAGATCAATTTTGAGAACATGAGATTAAGGGGTAGAATATGGTCTGTTACAACAGAGTAAAACTGCAGTGCATGACTATGATTTCAGTGGAGTTTTCCTTGTTTTTTAATTGTCAGCAGAATCCAATCCTAGATGGAAGTCATTGTATTTGTATGGAAGTATTCGTATGTAGGTTTGAACCTTAGCTGGGCCAAGGCTTTGCTTCATCACTGTCTTAAGGCTGCTTTATGACAGCTTGATGGGGAGCAGAATTTTTGCTTGCATTAAACCTTTTGAACTAGGTCCTCAAATTCATTGTCAGTGTTTGTATTATGTTTTCCTTTGGAAAAAAAAAATTCCCATGGATAGTCTGATTTTTATTATGCAAGATCATTATGAACTGTTCTGGTGAATACTCGGAAGAAAACTAATCAAAAGTAACTTGAATAGGTTTGTAGGCTGATTAGTCCTACTATATGTGTGCGTACATAGCTATGGAACTAGTGTCCTTCTAACCAGGAAGAAGAGAAGGAGGGTAGGAAAACGAGTGAGCTTACTCTGTCTTGTGTTATGCCAAAACCTTTCTTAGGCTCGTAGAAAGTCAGTTCCTGTTCTGCCTTCTCCATCTGCTGCCTACAACCCAGCCTTTTTGAAAGTAGTCCTAACAGACTACTGTGGGGGACCCAAAATGGAGTGATGCCACAGGGCTGTTGCTCCTTCTGCCCCTTTTCATTATGTGGAAGAGAGGTTGCCTCCTCCTTGCTATCCCAATCTGGGCAAAATTTGTTTATTTGTTTTTAATTGAAAAAATCAGATTGTCTCTTTTGCTAAAAAGTAAAACTAATATCATCTTCCAATGTGATTCAAAAAATGCATTCCCATAATGTATTTTAGGTTAGTTTGGAGTTAGCTGTTTAGAAATTGTTAGTATTTCACTTCTCACTATAATGCCTATCAACTTCTTTTCTTACTCAGTGTTCTTTTGAGCAAGCTTACCTTTGGTAGGCGGTTCCACATTATTTCTGTCACTTGAGTATCTTCCATAATCCGATTTGAAAATACGTCATATTACATAAGGTAACATTTTTCTTACAATTGAAACATAATGGATTGCGGTTTTTCTTTCATTGCGGTCATAATTAGTTGCTTTGAAATTAAGAGGATTTATTATATTCTTCTGATGCGCTTGATATTTCTTAAAAAATGCTTCTGGTGAAAGTTGATGTCAAGTGACAAAGCTGATGTTACAGGCAGTCTCTTGTTTGCTAATAACTACAAACTGCATCCATAATACTTTGTGCCATCTTTTAACAGCTGCACTGTGAAAGTACTGATAAAAATATTAAAAATAAATAGATGACGTGTATTTCTGTTACTGTTTAATTAAGGTTGACGTTTAGTAATTGGGAAGTTGCATTAAAGCAGAACATTAAAAAAATCTCCAGTGGGGGAAAGAAAACCCTTGTTTTAATTGTTGTTAATGGATATTAGACTGGATATCAGATATCCACCTGTAGCCTACGCTTTTGTTTTCGGGGGGGGGGGGGGGGGGGGGGGGGGGTAGATGGCATTTGTAAGCAAACAAACTGGGTATGTGACTAGTGTGGAAAAAACATGGTTTTAGGGTTTTTTTGGGTGGAATGGGAGTTTCAACATAAAAGTGGCTACTGTGGTTGGCACTTCTTAGCACTAGGATGCATAAATATAATCTCATGCCAACACTCTCTCCAGAACTCCTTGCTGAGACAATTAAACCTCTCTTCATGGGGCAGTTATGTTGTGGTAAAGAAGCATTATTTAACACGTCAGATAATCTGATGTTCTAGAACATCAGATTAAAAAATACAGCTGATCGTTTACCACACTTTCAAACTGAGAATGGTTGCAGAAATGGTGATGAGAGAATTCCTGGTCGGGGTGGGAGTCCCCCTTGTAATTCAGGCAGCCTGGGCGATTGCCTGGAGAGCTACTGAGATCAGTGGAGTTCATATTGCTGCAAGGGTCTGCTCACCCCTGGAAGGATGTGACCCACAGTTTATAGGGGTAGGCGGTTGGATGAAAAAGGGTCTATGAATGCAAGGTGATCATTTTTATTCAGTGTGTATCTCCTGACAGTGATTTTTTTAATAGTATTAAATGGCTGAAACTATAAAATAATGAAGTCAGAGTTGTTTATTATTTTTTATCTCCTAAATGAAAATTGGATATTTTCTGCTGTCTGGTAAGTATCCTCATCTGGGAACAGATCCTGCCAAAATTTCTCTCGTAGATGTCTCATGACACAATAGTGTATTGGGATAACTGTACAGATATTATAATAGAAATTCCCATGTCTTTGCAAACTTAACCTCTTCATGATTACATCTCACTTGTATTACACTGTGTATTTAAAATCTCCGTGGGTGTGAGTATGCACCGTGACATATGCCCTCTTACTGTTTTTGCAAAAGAAAATGTGTGAAGTACCTGTAAAGACAAAAAGATTTGTATAGTGGGAAGTCGCTGTGGGAGTAGAAAGAGCAAGAATTTAATAAGCCATGGAGATTTTTTCCGTAGTAAGTAATTAAAAAAATCGTTGTCTTGAAAGACAAAGGCATGTGGTCAAATAATGTCGTGCTTTTTGTTGGTGTTTTTTTTCTGCAAATATTTAATCTGCTGGACTGCACAGAAGATCTTTGCTAGATCAGTATTCCACAATTTTATCTAAATATTTATGTTACTGTTTATATATAAACAAATGTGATACCTGATAATAGACTGTCAGTTGTGTGGTTAAAAAAGTACTTATTTGTTCATTTGCATAATTGCTAATTAATCTTCTTTAGAAAAGCTGTAAGGATTCATTAGTTTTTATTGCAGGTTTTTTTCCAATAATGAAGCTCATCACAATACAGGCTACTGATTCTCCCCTGTCTCATATTCATTGTAGAGAAGACAGAGCTATTTTTAACATTTACACAATCTAGATAGATGATTCTTCGTTCTGTGTGGTTTGGAGCTAAATCTGTAGAGCCTTTCATAATCATATCCTTTTTATGGTTTGTTTGAATTTGATCACTGTAGCTGATTTCATGCATTGATAATGAAGGCTTAGGTTGCCTATTTCTCAGCATAAATTCACTTCAGACTTCTACTTTGACAGTGCTCTGTGTTTCGGTACGCATGAAGATACAGAACTGAAATTGCTTTGCTTTCTTTACAAATGACTCAGAGTGTGCTTGTCCTTCCCTAAAATGTTGCCAGCGTGTGAAGGATTTTCAATGAGCAATGCAATAAGCCAGCATCTGGGAAGGTTTGAAGCTGCACTGGTATAAGAGCGCGCTGTCACACAGATGATCAGGGCTGGAGCCAAGTGTCTGTAGCACCGTAGATCATATTGGTTACATACTGGAAGTTTTGTTTATATAACTTGGTTGCTATTTCAGCTGGTTAAATACTATTGCCATAATGTGGAGTGGACTTCCCAGTAGAGGTAAGCATAATGTTTATTATTAAACTTCACTGAATAGCTTTGTGGTATCATATTAATAGTTAATGCTTACATGTTTGCCGTTATTTCTGTGTCTGTCATTTGTATTCTAGTTATTCCAGTGGAAAAGATAGCAAAAATGGCAAGGTATATAATGCCTATTTTTGTTCTCTTCTTATTTTAGTATTAAAAGTAACTCTGTAAATACGTGGCAAGCTGCCTTTCTTTGCTTGCTGTTTGCAGAGGGCTTCTTTACAGTAGGTGACTTCCTATGCATTTTAAATGTTTTTGGAACATGTCAATAATGGTGTATTATTGTTATAGAAAGAAGCTAATTAGAAGTGTTACTAAATACCTCTTACCAGAGCTAGCTTTCTGGCTTGTTAAATCTCAAATTTTAGTTATAATGATATGCAAAATACAAAAGCTGTTGGATTCTCCAGATAAACAAGAAAGTAAATAAATTGTATACTGGATTTGATATCTTGTATATGGCTGTCATTGTTAATATTAAAAGTTATGACCTGTCATGCCCAGGATAGCATGCAGTAATTCATTTGCACTGACAACTTGCTGTGAGAAGGTTATAAAATTACTGTCGCTACTCCCTAACCATGCTTCAGTTAAATTTGACATTTAGTGCAGTAAGTTTTATTTAAAGGAACAGATAGAGGGCTAAAGGTAGTCTCTGAAGTTCTAGTAGTAAATTTTTAAGCTTGAAAAAAGCATTATCGAAAACTAAATAGACTTTGTACCTATGTAAAAAGTTGTAATTGAGAATTTCGCCTATAGCAGCACACACAAAATTATTTAACTTCAGTTACTCATTAAGTATTATTGCTGTGTTAATATGTTTAGTTTGTGATGTGACCTGCTGTGATTATATTTGTCTCTGCTGGTATGATTTTTTTTTAATGAAAGAGGGAAGATGTTGAAAAATATCTTATTAAAATGTTGTTTTGCCTGCTAAAAATGCCTATGCTTACTATGTAAAGACTGCTTTTTTTTTATGAGGAACTAGGACAGCTCATGTGTTTTCCTGCTAAATTTATTTATGAGGCAGCTGTTTTATAGCTTTCAGCTCTAAAGTTATAGATAAGTGTCTATTTGTTTGACAGAAGATTCGAGAATTTCCATTCAGTGCCAGTACATGTAAAGCTTGGCTAAGCAGACTGCATCAGGAGCACACACCATTTGTGTTAGCCAATCTGTCTTTGCAAGTCCCAGGGCCACTATCTTGCTAGAAGCCACTGTGTGCTTTTGAAAGCATGAAATTAGTTTTATACTGAGCACATGGTTTCTCATTTAGCAGTTCTTTTTATGGTAATGGTCAATTCATGGTTCAGTGCCAGAATTTTGGTGTTCTGTCAAAGCTGATCGCTTCTGCTAAGGTGTTCTATGGAGATTAAAAAAAAAAAAAAAAAAAAAAAAAAAAAAAAAAGCAGGAGAGGAGACCCTAAGGAAGGGAAAGTTTTCCCCATTGACCTAAACAGCTAATGTTTTTGTTAGTATTTTGGACTGACTTTGTTTTATAGTCTTTCAGATACTATTCCTAAGCATATATTTGTCATTCATGATATAAAAATATTAACAAATGTGTTGCCATCTTCTCGTACTTCATGGAGAGTTTAGTAATTAGTGTGCAGTAAGCTTCTTGCATGATAGGGGAAATCTGCCATAGTTCAATACCATTCTGCTCTGTGTGCTTATTCAAGGATCAAGGACAAAATATACTTGAAAAATGTGTATGAAGCACCCTAAACATTCAGAGGAGACATTGTCTAGAATGTATCGATCTATAACTTTTGAACATACTACAGACTTCATTTTTATTTAGAAGTATTTAACTCATAGGAGTCAATATAAATTGTTGATATATAATTTTTAAAACCTGCTTTAATACATTTTATTCATAAATTGAGACAGCTTTTTTACCCATGTTTCCCTCTTGGAAGAGGGAATTCTTACACTGCAAAATTATAAACTATTCCCTCAATTGCAGCTACCTTTTAGCGAAAGGCTAAGATGATTAACCTTGTACGCTATTAGGCTTCACTTGGATTACTTTGTCCAAGATGTATTAACATCACCTGTATATTAGATAATTTTAATTATGCTGATTTTAATACCGGTCTCCACAATTTTGACTTGATTCTGCAGTGAGCAGGTTTTATGATACAGTATTTGCTTTCTTGTCAAGTTGTGTCTGCAAGAGACAAATTCTGACTTTGCCTCTTGTATGGAAGATCTGGTGGGCTCTAGAGCTGATGCATTTCTTCTCAAAGTGCTGAGGAAAGATCCTGACCAGCTCCTGTATACCTTTTGGGGAAGGAAGAAGCTGGAGGCCATAGCTTATAAGAGGTAACTTAAACTGACGTACCAATTTTAGATTCTTTCATCATCATGGAGGAAGAAGAGGAGTAGCAGCTACAGAGGCTACTACTCCTTGTAAAAGACACTTGGAAGGAGCAACAGAGTATCACTGCAAAAAAGGTCCTTTCTCTAAGCTTTCTTCTTTGGATCAGCCTGTAGTCACAACATAGATGCAGATTGACAAATTGTTTTTTATATAGCTTTACAAAAACACAGTTGCTGTCTTTTTAGGACCTTTGAATAAATTTGCTTGCTGTTGTTCAGTGTGTGTTTGAAGGCTACCAGGCAGCAAATGTTACAAACATTTGAAAAAGGATGCGTCACATTTCACTACCATGTCATATAAAAGTTGTATTGTTTCTCTAAGTACTTTAACTAGTGTGCTTTTCCTTGTCCTTTTATTCTTTTGGGGATTCTTTTATCCGTGATTTTCATACCTATAAATACATGCTTGTCATATTAGAAGCAGGCTAGTTCTCTGTTCCAAAACCTTGTTGTATGTAAGGTGCTTTCAACCTCAAAGATCTTGCATCCTCTTCCAAGTGTCGTTATTGCTGGACATTTCCCCTCCTGCCATTTCATATTGATAAGTAGCTAAAGAAGTAGCATCGGGAGTGCTGGTTAGGCTGGACAGAACTACCTAGCTTCCTGGTAGGAACCTCTCTTTTTTCAAGAGAGTATGTATATATCAGATTGGCAATATCACCCTAATTTCAATTTTATCTCCTTTAGAAAACATGAATATTATGTTAGATTTTTTTACAGGTTAAGAGAGTGTTCTGAGGTTAGCAGCCTCATTACCGCAGGTTTACTTACAAAGAGCTTCTGAAAGAGAAAAGGATATTGCAACTAAGAGGAAAAAATGATTAGGGAAGTGGTCGAGATTTGTAAGCAATTCCATGTTGATGATCTTGTCTTTGGGACCCAAGAATAGCCAAGCCTCTTCATGGAAATCCTGAATTTGCCTTTTTTTAGTGAGGGTCATTGATTCCTGCTGGAGGAGCTGAGTAAACCGAGAACTGTGAGTTCACTGTAGCAGCCTTGATGGAGCCCTACCTCTGGAGGCAGAGGTTATATATGTACCCCCCCCCCCCCCCAATGTATAGGCTAAGGAGTTGGTGTTCTGGAGGTCCTGCCTGGAATGTTCAGCCAAGAAATTGTGTGTATTTTTTATATGCTTTCTGCTCAGATTCTGAAACTGTGCTCATAGTATGTCTTTCAAGGGAAAGTGAACCTATTAACTTCCCTCTTTTGTATATGTGGGGTTTGTTTTTTTTCTTGTTTTTTTTTTTTTTTTTAACTTGTGTTTGTTTCTTTTAAGTGTGAAAAGCACTTTTTGATGCTTGAGAAGGCAGGGTCTAAGAAGAGTACTTTGTAGTATACCAGCACTGTGCTCAGATTAAAGGCTAAATTCCATGATCCTGGACCTATCATGAGGAAAGTGTTGCTTATGGTTTCTTTGGTTTGTTCTTGTCTGTGACGGAGCAGTACAGATCTCAAGAGAAGATGAGGAAGTTTGTAAAATACTCTGAGAATAGGCTATATAGCTGCTTCAAAATAAGGTTTGAGATTTTGAACTTCATTCGGTATGTTACAGAAACTACCAGAGTGATATGATATGACTGTGAAAGCTCAGGTGAGGAAACTCTTCTTGGTAGGAAGAGTTTATTTGTGAAAACTTCAGACTTTTGACTGCACAAGAATTCTGGGTACGATGTGTTTGATGGTGTCACTTGCCGTTTTATGTGGTTTCCCTGGACAGTGTATGGGAGATCTGTGTTCAGTTCCAATTCCACACGTATGGACTTGAGCCCCACACTTGGAAGACTGATGTTTTCAGGTCTACAGAATTCAGAGTCGGCTTTCTTCATTCTGTTGTGTTAGAGCTGTTTCACTTCGGTAATATTTATACTTTCATTGGGCTAGACGAAGAGAGAACAGGTCTCTGCCTTGCTGAGTGAGTAGCTTTTCGTGAGCAGAGAACGTATGCAGGAACTCTGTTTTTTCCTGTTTTTTGTTTTTTACATTTAGAAATTGGATAGCAGCTTGCGTAATTTGCTATAAGGGGATTTAACATAAGCCAGGGTACTGTTGTTCCAGTTTATCTTTCTTCAAGCATTCTGTAATAACATAATTCAGAAGTTGGAACTTATCATCTGGGAGTGTGTGGCTTCCCATGCGCCTCCATATCCTTTCTGTAGGATACTTCATGTTGGAGGGAATGGGGAGGAGAAAGGGAGAGAAGAAATCCATGAAGGATGTCCTTAAAATTGTTTGTCATTTTGGCTCAGGCTGGATTCTGAATTTTCACATATGTGCAGTTGTCCTCTCTGCCTAGATGGTTTGAAACAATGACATCCTCAACCATGTTTTGTTTCAACATAGAATGAAATCATAGTTCTAGGACTGAGCAGTTAAGTGTGGACAGAAAAGAAGGCTTTTGCCTCAGTAAACCCTCTTGAAGAAAATAGAACATGGAGAAAATAAAGAGGTGAGGAAGATTTCTAGGCTTTAGAGTGGCACATCTGGATAAAGAGTCACAGAAATCACTTCATCAAGAAAAAACAGACTAGTTGGAAAGAACTAAAGTTTATTGTTAGGAATTGTAATTAGTGTGTGGCGGCCAGCTTTGTTAGTGGTACCGCTGAAGCCTGATTTGTCTCTTGTAGGGTTCTGAATAGTAAAAATTCATCCTCTACAGAGTAATAATTGTAGAAGACTCTTTTTAAGGAAATATAAATAGCACTTGGCATCTATGCACTCAGGTTACTTGTGAAAATAAAGTTTACGCTATTCAGTCACTTCGGCTGGCAAGCAAGACACAGATTTTTAGAAAAGCTGAAGTTGGAACACCGGAAGTTTATTTACTGCGGAGTTAAATCATCATGAAAACATCCTCAGTTTTTCCTATTAGACATGGTTAAAAAATAAATGTTTATGTGAAAGTGTTGTAATACCAGATTCATTGTTAATAACTATTGACCATTGGCAGAAACAAGTAAAAATATTGCTGTCCTTTCTTCATTGTGTTTATCATTTGAAAACATCAGATCATTTTAATAATTTATCTTCTCTAATAAACACTTCTCCTTCCAGGAAAGATCTTTGTTTCTTTTTCTTTCCTCCTTCCTCCAGACACACTGTTAAAAGACTTTGTTTTAGAGAATATTTTTTCATATTAGTTTTGGTGAAAAAATATTTCTGTTGACATTCTCTTAAATGTGTAAGAGACTTCTCTGGAATCGTTGTTATTGTGTGGTATCTGTGCAGTTGATATCCTTCTCTAACTAATATTTTTGGAGTTATTATTCAATAAAGGTTAAACCCCAAATCATAAGGTGATAAATTACTAACATCTGATGAATTAAGTCTGTAATCTAGCTATCCTTTGTGACTGAATATTCTTGTTAATATGTGACTATTTGGATGACAAACTTATTTACTTAAATGCTGTGTAAACCCCCAAGTTCTGTAGGATTTTTGTTGCAAATAGTCAGTGTTTGGTACTTAAGGTGTTTCATATTGTTCACTGATATTCTACAATACTGTGTTTTTTATCATTGTGTTAGGAGGCAGAAAAAGCCTTTTGCTATATTAGTATATCAAAATATCTGCTAGCAAAGGAATAAGGTAAGAAAATTAAGAAAAGTATAATTTAGGAAGAAAAGAGTTTGAAAAGTATTTATCCAAACTATTAAACAGTTGTGAAAAAAGATTTTTCTAACCGACATAATTTCACATGTGCTTTGCTAATTATAGTTTCAGAATTGTAATTTCTAATTTCTAAATGGATATCAGATCTGTAAATACGTTTGGTTTGAGCTTTTACCAAATATCGTGGTGTTGAATTTCCAGTGTCCTGCACTTTACAGCCTGAAGCAAATCTATATCATCAACCCTGTATTCTGAACAGAGTCGCATGAAAATGTGCACCATGCTTCCCTGGTTCGTACAGCGTTCTAGCTATTGCTAATGTCATGGTCACTGTGCAAAGGTGGCGGACGACTTCCCTAAAATACTCATTGATCAAGCCCAAATTTACTAGAATGCTCTGGGAAATAAAGTAGGGGGGGCAGGACAGACTCAGCTGTTGCAAGAATGGATAAAGATCATGTCGGATTTCCATGCTGTGAAGATGCTCAGCAATTTAAACGTGTGGCTGCTCCGCCTGCTCTCTTCTGTGCTCATGCTCACTCGTCAGAAAGTGCACGTTCTTGATGAAAAGGGAGAGATTTGCGTTAGAGCTTTTAACTATGATATACCAATTAGGTCAAGAAGTAAAATGAAATAAGAAGGAGGAATTCGTGTGAGCAGAAGGCATTGCTGCAGCCTACCCTGTTCCGCTGATAAAAATGATTCTGACAATGGGGCTGGAGTTAGTGTGTTCCAGATTTTTCAAGGGCCTCCTACCCTTGTGCCTGTGATTTATCTCAGTCTTTATCAGGGATTATCCATGCACTTGGTGTTAAAAATTTGTACAGTTGTTCACAGGATTTTGAGTATTGTTCATGAATAGGAGTTTGAATTAGAGCAGAAGAAAATAGCTCCTTGCCACTGAAAATTTCACTTTAAAAGAAATGTTGCATTAAATTGGGACGAAAAGTCAGACTTTTTTTGAGGATAGGAGTTCTCAAGAAATACTACTTCAGGAAACTGGGTTTTGATTGTTTTTGTTTTTATTTTGTTCTGTTTTTCACTTTCTGACTGCTGACCTGATCAGTTCCCTTATTTTCCTGCCTGCAGAAAGTGGAAATAATGTCAGCTGTGCAGCGGTCTGCTGGAGAAGGTGGTGGAGGCTGCACATCCTGCCTGTTTGCCCCCCTTGACTGTGCTTGTAAACTGGAAGTGGATTTGCTCATAACTGAACGGGCAAACAGCTGGACAGCATGAATTCTGTTGTTTTCTAATTTAAAACAGTCTTTTTTTAAATCTGGAAAGCTTCTTGTAGAGAAAATTTGTTTTGAGGAAGTGTACAGTTTATCATAAAAGTAGTTCTGAGGAAATATATGATCACAGAACCACATATTGGCAGAACAGTTGAGGTTGGACAGGGCTTTCGGTGATCTCGTTCAACCCCCCTGCTCAAGCAGGGTCAGCTACAGCAGGCTGTCCAGGACTGTGTCCAGGTGGCTTTTGAGTATCTCCGAGGATGGAGACTGCACAGCCTCTCTGGGCAGCCCGTTCCGGCACTGTCACCCTCACAGTAAGAAAGTTTTTCCTTCAGTTCAGTCAAAATTTCCTGTGTTTCAGTTTCCGCCCATTGTCTTTCATCCTGTCATTGGGCACCACTGAAAAGAGTCTGGCCCCATCAATTTAATTTTAAGTATTTTGTGTTGCTTTGTTTGTATAGTAAGATACTAGCATTTGTGTCAATATGATGTACTTCACCTTTTTATCTCTGGGTTTAGAAAAACAATTTAATGTAGAAAATTGATCTTTTATCTTTAGAAGTCCATTTTATGCCGGATAGGCATGTTATTAGATAGAACAAAATTCAAAAGTTGAAAAAGAGCTTTATAAATAATAATTGTGTCAAATGATTTAATTTTTTAATTACTTTTAGCCACTTTAGTGAAAGTTAAATGTTTTCATAGGGAAGCTTTGTCAGTGTCTTTGCTTGTTAATGTAGGTTTCTCTGGGTAGTTGTCTTTTACATTAAAGAACTACATTTGAAGGGCTCTTAATTCACTGAAGACCAAGCGTCACTGCAGAAGTCATAGACCTATTTGAAATTGTGGTTATGCATTTCATCACACTAAATATGTGAAGACTGCAGTGGCAGAAGGAAAGAGCAGGTGCCTTCATATAGTTTTAGACGATAATTATCCTGTTTGTTACACTTAATTCTATTGGGCATCTACTCTAGGAAAGACAGGCTATTTTTTTAATCAAAGTATGTTTATTTTTGCTTAAATTCTTAGAAGGTGATGGAATGACAAAAGTATACTTTCTCTGTTAGACCAAATGCAGTTATTCTTCCATCTTTTTACAGTTTGGCTTCAGAAATACTTGTTATGATCCAGACTTGAAGTTAGCGGATGACTTGTGCAAATAAAGCTCTCTATACTTTTAAAGTATTCCTTCTTTGTACTCCTTTCTTTGTTTGAAAACCTGGGATTACTTTTTAAAATGGTGAGCAAACTGTTCTGGTTGCTTCAAGTCAGGCCTTACAGTAATTTTAAATCACTTATACTAACAAACACAAAAGCACTTGAAACTAATGATGTCAGATGAGACTAGCATCTCTGTCTAGAAATGGACTATAGTTTGGTTAAAATTCTTTACACATTTTATCAGTTATTAAAATCTTAGTGTTTTTCCATAAAGTCAAGGGAAGAAGCCCCTGAAGAGTCCATATCAGTGCCAAGGTCAGCTTTCAGGTTTCCCTCACTCTTGGTTCAGTAGTATTTTAGTTCATCATCATCTTATGCTTGTTCCTGCAGTTCCAAGTTACAGTGTCCCTGTCTTCCCTTTGCAAGCTTAGTGCGAAGCATCAAAGTTACTTTAACAGTTCTAAATAACTAAGATAAAAATCTGAATCACGGAAATGTTCATTCGTTAATTGAATGACTGTGGTGTGGGGAACATAAATGTGTCTCTGCTGGTGCTGATTAACAGACTGTTTCTGCTCTTCTGAGTTTCATTTATTCTATAGGAGATGTTTTCATTCTCAGAACTGACAGATGTGTACTATGGAAAAAGGAACAAATTCAGCAGCTGTGAAAGAAGATATGCTTCATTTGTACAATGCTGATTTCTCTATGGCAAAGGCACACTACTGGAAAAGCATAATTTGGAAAGACTGAGTGGAATACCATGTATGTGATAGGGAGCGCACCTGAAACTTGGGTGAAAAAATGTCAATTTTTATTCTGTCTTGAATGTCTAAAAACCACGTAGCTAGAAATGGAATATAGCATTGTATGTGTCGTATATGTGTGTCAAAATAGCAGAATTTGGTGGTAGCTGAGTAGTGATAATGTGCAAAGATTGATGTACTGCTGTAAATGCGTTGTCTATCCTGAAATCCATTTACTTGCTGTACTGTTTTCTGGGCTACATGTTGTTTGAACACATTTTCTGCCTACCTTTACATGGGTTCTGTAGTGAGAAATTCTGTTTTGCAAGTTCAAGGTCTGAGATAAAATGTAGGTGTTAAAGCAACAAACAGTAACAGTGCCGACATACAACAGAGGACTGTTTGGAGAGCCACAAATGACCTTGTATATCACAATGGTCTCCCGGTTGTTCATTCTGTCTGTCTGTCTTGCTCCTTAATGCTGAACGTTAATGGAACATGACTGTACTGCTCTGGTGTGGAGTGATCTGCTGCCAGACTGAAGTTTTCTGAAGAGACATCTACTGATAAATTGAAAATAATGAAAAAAATGAAAGTCAACAAATTTGTAGGCCATATGTTTTCCAGCCTGGTTCTTCTGGTACAAGCAAAATCAGAATCCAACTTGTATCCACTAGGATTCCTAGATTTTTGAGGATCAAAGGAATCACCAGCTCTTATCTCCTGTACAATACTAGACAAAATAATTCCTTCAGTAGAAGATATTATTCATCCCTAGTATGTCAATGCATACTGTTAAGTCCAGTAACTTTGCAGTTGAACTGTAACATGTTATTTAGAGAGACATCCAATTTCAATGTAAGGATTTCAGGGGTAAATTTACCTCTCACATTACTAAATTGTTTGAATAATCAGTTATCTCTGCAGTTAAGAACTGCATTTTAATTCCAATTTGAATTTTCTAATTTTGAGCCTCAAGGTTTTGTTGTGTCTTTGCCTTCCTACTATTATTAAATATAGTCTCCTAATAAAATGCCAAGGTAGCTTGATTTAAAAATCAGTCCAACACTATTTGTATAAAGTGAAAAACTGCAAAGGTCCTGTGACATTTGGAACAAGTATATATTTCTTTTTAATAATATGGTTCAGTCTTAATGACAGTGATGAGTCAGAATGACAACCTTGCCTCTACAAAAATAGAAGGATGAGACTTGATTTTTGAAGTCTTCACTAAGTACCCTTAACAATAAAAAATACGCTTTCAGTCAGAACTGAGTCCATTAATCTGTTTCTTAGCGTCTAGTTAGGAGGACGTTACTGATGCTTCTCTAGATTTTTCTGGGCTTCTGCTGTTCTCTTACAACTTCATCTGGATTGTTTAGAAACCAATATCATAGCTATATAATATTAAGACTATTATGCTTGGGATGTCTTTAACTTATTTGGAGTTTGTCCCCAGTAGTGACATTTCAATCCAGTGAATGAAGTGTAAAGAATTTTTTCTGTAGTTTGTGGGAAGAGTGGAAGCGCGATGTAAGCATGCTGATTTCTTTGGATAACTAATTCCTTCCTGTTACACTTAAAGTAATGCTTACAGTAGCTGCACAAAACTGCCTGGACAAGATGTCATCGTTAACAGGCTTGCTTCTAAGCCTGTGGCTGTAATTCAGAACATTAATCTTTCTAATACCTTGCAAGCTGGTCTTCAGGATTTCTGACTCCAAAGAGCCTGTTGCCAGAATATGGTCTTTTTCTGATAACGGACTTTTTTGCACAGAAGTAGGAGTGAGAAAGCTGTATGAATTTAAGTACTACTTGGAATTTTTCTGTGATTTCTGTGTCTCTGGAGAACTTGACCTTTCAGTGTAATAAGCTGCTGTCTATACTAGACAATCCCTTTTTGCCTCTTGGTCAGAATGACATCCATACGTGTACCTCTGTCCAGCATAGAAGGATTTTAAAAGTGCAGGCCAGAAATAAATTCAGAAATGCTTTATGATTTTGTATTTTAAGAATTGAAAATCCGCGTGTAGGTTGGATTAAAAAAGGAAGTTGTTTTGTAGACGTTTCTTATGGTGGAGAAACTCCAAGTAAGATAGAAGCAAACTTCTTTCTGTGTCTTTGGATGTCTGTGAAAGTTGGTCACTGCTGAATAGCCTACCTTTTTCTGTCCATAAGCCCTCTGTCTAGTTTTCATTACTGAAGGTAAGTAATTAGCCATGGTTGGTTGTTTTTTTCTGAAACGTGATCTTACACTCTTGCTGTCTAAATTGAATAATTAATATTTTTATTTTACGTGATCATGTACTGGTATTTCTTCCCATTCTTTCATATTTTTCTCTGCGTGTCAAAGTATGTAACTGATTTGTCCCTATAGTGAAGTCAAAATTTTCCGCGCTTTCCTGTGACTTACATTCCTTTAGCTTCAGATTAACTTAAGTTTAACATGTATAAAGTTTCTTATGAATAACCAGAGGGCTTCCCCCCGCCCCAAGCCTAATGTTGCCTGTGTTATGCTTCATCTTTTAGCACTGAGAATATCTGAGTATTCTGACATACAGTGGTTGGAGGTTGCTAGTCACTGATGAACAGAAAGGCTTCTTTTTTTGGTAAATAGTTTGAACATGTATAGAATGTGAGAAGCTGGTAAGAAAATATTTGCTTCTCAGGTAGTGAGTTTGGCTTGGTTCCTCTAAAATGACAACACATACAAGATTTTTCCTCTTTGTTATCCGTCAGCCACACATACATCTGAGGCTTCTGATCTTTGGTTTAATTTACTGTTAAGTTTTTATTATAAATGTGCTACCTGTGAGAGCAAAAGGCCTATCAGCAAATATTTATTAATGTTATCTTCTCCCAGGCACATTTGCATAGTAATTTCTTGCTAGATTCTGTGCTGCTGGTTGTCAGATTTGCACTGCTTCTTGTCACTTCCACCAGAGGGTATAAAAATGGTAATAAGAATTGGAGAGGACATGGAGCATGGAGGCTTAATAAAATGCCTTCAAAAAAGCCAGAATGGATATCATGAATTCTAATGAAAATATCTGCCAGTGAATGTCTAATAAGGGAATCTATTATATGTACGTACTGTATATCTTGATTTCAAGATGAAAAAGTTATATAGTTGTTCAGTCTAGTGTTATGTCAAAAAAAAACCTTTAAGCAAGACTTTAGATTACTTTTTTGCAACTCTTAAGCCTTGTCTTGGCAAAGGACCAGTCATGATGATCTTTGCAAATGAGAAGCATTTTTCTCAAACGTTATATTCTTTTATGTCATAACAATTAACTGAATGATTATTTGTATTGCAGACATGCCTGAAGATTCACAGTTCCATTCTGCTGGACTTGTATGAAATTATGGGAAAGACTTTTTTATCTCAAATTTTAAAACATGTTTTGAAACATAATTCATGAAGACAGCAGAGCAGATTGGAAGAAGAGAGGGATCTAGAAACAATTACTTTGCCAAAATCAAGTGATTATATTGATGTTTCCCATGAAAGTGAATATGTTTTGGCAACACTTCTTTATATCATAATAGAAGAATGGATAGCATATGAAAAAGATCAAGCAGAATGACTTACTGAAGATTAATCTGTTTTGTTGCATATTAAATTAGTTTGTTCCCTTAGGACAGTCCTTGGCTTGGGCAGGGTTGCTTTTTTCTTTTTTTTTTGTGGTCTAAACACGATGTAGCTGATCAGTTAATGAGACAGCTATAAAAATTTAGTGTTTTTCCTTATACAAATTGCTAGTTGTTTCTTTCTATCCCTTGCAAGTAAAGCTTGGCCATAAAGACATTTCCTTTACAAAGAGAAAAATGAATCAATAAACCACCCTCAGAAAAAGAGTATGCAAGGTAACAGGCTATGAAGGATGAGACAGAGAGTTAGGATGTAGCTGGCCTCTTCCTAGGGTTGTGATGTCCAGGGCGTGTGACATGTGCCTGGGTTTCCAGGAGTCCAGTTCTAAGTCTGTGATGTTAAACGCACGGTGTCCAAATCTGATGTGTTCTGAATGTTGGTAATTTCTTTTAAAAGAAGGAATGTAAATATGCAATTGCAAAAATCAGGAGATTTTTTTTTTTACATATATTTGTCTCAGGGATAGCTACTGACCATATCAGTGGCAGTGATCCTTGTACCCTGCCTGTATGTTCTTCTCGTCTGTTAAGTGCCATTAAACCACCCCTGGTTATGATACATGTTTGGATGGTGTTACACAGTTGATCCATATGTGGAATTTGCCTGAGTTTGGTTTCCAGATTTTTGGTGTTAGCTTGATTCTTCACATTTTTAATTGAGGGGCGAAGCTTCTGGTACAATTCTGCGGATACATTTGAGCTTAATTGGAGCTACTGGAACACAGTAGTTTTCAAAAACCTTACGTATCTACAGCAAGTGATCCGGGAAGTTAGAATGACCACTGGTGGGGCTATACAGTATGTCCCGGATGTCACAGTAATTGGAAGGAGCTATTAGGAGAATTTTTTCCTTCAAGTTTGGCACCTCTTTCTTAGTGCGCAAGGAGGGATTTAGTTTCTTAAATATAGGTATATGTTGCATGAATTGTCTCTTTTCTGTTTTTTATTTAATGATGAAGGTTGAGGGACACAGCCAATTTCGTACTGCTGGACTATGAGAATTTAGATTTGCTAGGGTGCTTTCTGACATGTGCAAACGAACCATTTCCAAAACATTCATCTTCTTAAAATATATTTTTTTGGTTTTATACGTCAGATCTGTCAGCAAAAGTTTGCACGTATGAATTTTTCAATAGCTATGTGAACAAAGAAAAGGCATGTTGAAAACCTCAATAAATTAATGACTTTAAATGACTTGTATAACCTTAAGTGAAAGGTTTTATGGAAACACATTGATTTTTATTTTTATTTTCCCATTACTGAATTATATTTGCCTTGAGCCTCTTCCTTGAAGCGAATTAGCAGTATTTTTTTTCCTTCTCATGTCATACCTGGCTTTATGTGGAGTAGTCCTGCTTTTGGAGGGTAGAAGTGACTTCTTTTCTTTGTTAGGTGACTGAGCGTAGTCTTCTAGAGTTTTGTGAATCAGTCCAAGGAATATATTTGGCATTGCTCCAGGTAGTGAACACTTTGAGCGAGCTGCGGCAGTGCTTCAGGAAACTTGCAGCTTGCAAGGGCTCACTTTTCCATTGGCTGGAGCAGCAGGAACATCAGCTGGAGTCATTAACATCTTCGTCTTTAGGGGTGCCTGTAGCTGATCTGCCTCCTTTACTGGAATGGGCCACTGAAGCCAGTAAATAAGGCAATAAAATACTTCACAGATAATAAATCTTACACACCAAAGGAAAATAAGATCTAAACAGTTCTAAGAAGAACACGGTCCTTTCAAATGTTAGAAGATGGAGGTCAGGTAGAAAGGGCATGGATAAAAAAAAATGTGCTATTTTTATAGGAGGTGGTAAAGATTGTGTCACAGGAAACTTCTGAAATGCTTTTAAACATTGCAATAATGAAAAAAACAGAAAAGGGAAATAAGTCCTAAGCAATGTCTGAAAGTGAAAACACTTAAAGTACGTGAATGTAACTCAAGGAAATACCTGAGTGCAAGAACATATCCCAAGGAGATACTGGAAATAAGCAGAGTACAGTATTAGAGAATTTAAAAATAAGAAATTGAGTTCTGCACACAGTTTTATGGGCATGTGGAATTGTTTCAAGGTGTATTTCTTCATAATTGGGCTTTCAAGAATAAAGAAATGACCTCATCTGTTATTAAAACTATTGTTCAAATCGTGATTTGATTTTTCAGAATGATTTAGTTATTAGTCTTTCGTCCAAAGGGTTAAATCAGAAGTGTTTCAATTTATACTGTTTATATATATATATATATATATATATATATATATATATAGAGAGAGAGAGAGAGAGAGAGAGATACACTTTTGTATAATATACATGGTAGATTTAAAAAAAAAAAAGTATAATTCCAGAGTACAAAACTAAGGGGGGAAATGGTTGTACTAGTCTATTTAAGCAGTGATAGAAGATTTCAGTAAATTTTAAGTTAATATTATGCATATTCATAATGAGGACATAAGTTATTTGGTTCTCATTGAGTTTTACTGCTGTGTCTAAGCTTTCTCAGTGGAATTCAGAACTATGAAATGTAGCAAGAGTGGAAAAGACATACTGTTGAAGTCACTGAGAGATGTATAATACTTAGCTGTCCTTTATAACAGTAGTTATGAACAGCATCTTAATGACAGCTGTTCAAAAACATGGAAAGCTTTTTGTGACATTAACACATGGTATTAAAATAATTGTTCTGGAGGAACATCTGGAAGTATTTTGAAGCCTAATAGTTTAGGTCCTTGACCAACTCAAAACTTGATTTTCTAGGATAGCCTCAAAATAGCCACTTTTTTTTTCCAATTGTATGTTATAACTGTGAATAAAATTTCAAATCTTTGTCTGCCAACTCAAAAGAACTGTCTGCTAGTTACTTTAGAGCTGTTGATATGTAAGCTGGTGGTTTTCCTTTCTACTTAAATAAAGTATATATTTATAGTATTTTATTCATAATATTATGCATTCCTTATCACTGTCTGATCTGAATGCCCTCAAAATTATTTTGAGATGTACTGAGCATGTGTTTTGTGCCGTTCTTCCTTCCATCCTCTGTGAGGAAACTGCAAGTAGTCAAGGTTTTATAAAATAAATGTAGAAAGATATAGGTACGCTGTATGTGTTGGTATGTGTGGATTAGTTTTTGGGTTTTTTTGGTAAAAATGAATTTGGATATACGTGTGTTGTGCTTGTGACATTGGGTTGGGGGATTTTTTTCCAGCCTGGTGACTTTTAGGGCCCCCATCAGCATTGACGTCATTCTCATCGTGACTGTCGGTCAAGAATGGCTACTTGGCTACGGTTGTCGGCGCCTCGGAGGATAGCTTAGGCTCATTTGTGCCATTTAGAAGACACCTTTCCCATAGCGTTCCTTGAGAATGACGATGGTTTGGACGTAGGGAGTGTACGTTTGGTGACTGTTATTGTGGTGTCTTTATACTCTGGAGGATTAAGGTGGTCCTTAGCCGCCTTTGTGGAGGCAGCGTCCGTCTTCATTGCTTAGTATGTTAGATAAATGGTCTTCTGCTTCTCTCCATATGCAAGAGATTGCAGAGCAGAGAGCATGATGAATTAAAATGGGCACCTGCTTTTCTGCCTATGTGAAATGACCTGCGTCTAGATGATTTTGTTTGGTCTGTGCTTTCAGATAAAACCTGCATCTGTGCTGACTGCCGTGAGTCTAACTCTTGGGCTAGTTGATTCTTTTTGGAAAGGTGATTTAACACTGCGTAGTTCACAAAAGCAAGTGGGTTTTGTTTTTTGTTTGTTTGTTTGTTTTTTTTTTAGAGTTGTCTTTTCCAAAGGTTGCAATTAAACAAAATAGTGTTGAAAAGAGAAGCTATATAGGCTAATTTGGCATCCGTGGCAGGTGTTGCTGTCTATTCCTCAAATGCTTTTTACAAAGTGTCATTAAGCTTGGCCCCCAAATGGCTTGCCAGGGTTTGCACACGGTTAGCATGCTGCAATGGCGTTGTCCCTAATGAGGTGGTGCTGATGGTACTTACTCTGTTTGTACAGAGTACTGCTGTTCTAAGTGTATTAAAATGTTTTGCTCTTGTTTACATAGTTGGTTTTTATTTTTAGCATGTCCTATGTAGCTGCCCGTACAGATACTCACTGTCCTTCAGTTATCTTCTCAACTTAGCAACTGATCAAAAGAGAATTATCACTTGCAAAATTAGATCTGTGAAAAAACACTTTAGGATAGTTGAGATCAAGCCACCACTTCATGAAACTCAAGCTCAACTACGGTGTTTATCTTACAAACAGTATTAAGCACAGTATAGATGTTGCACAAGGATAAGCTTCAGATTATGACCACTGCCTTCATTAGTTTCTACGTCTTCTCTCTCTAGGGTGGAGTTACATATCCACATGTCGCAAATCTAGGATTTTGCATTTGGGCCTCTGAGACTTCTGAGAAGTTTGTAAAATCATATGTTGCCAAGCAGCTTTCTACTGAGGTGTGTTTCTGGGAAGTTTTCTGTGGGTCTCTTGTTTTATGTAGTAGGAGTCTAGAAACAACTTACACTCCAGAAATATGTTGCTGATTTCCCTGCTCAAGATGGTAGCATGCACGGCATTGAGTTGGGGAGCTTGAAACATTAGCTGTTAGGAGGGCTGGACTTCCTTTGAACACACATGGAAAACATCAACCTCTCTTAGTATATGCAGATTAAATTGACAGAAACCTGTGATATAATGCAAAATCATGCATTGTGGCTGAATTAGGTCCTGATTTTTTCAATCAATAGCTACATTCATTTGTGATAGGCCACAGTAGCTACTAGTATGATAAACTTATCAGACATGACATTGATGCCACACTGCATGTTGGTTTGCAGTCTGCATTTTAAAACTTGTTTCTTGCATAATAATATGAGCCTCTGTATTCATCTGTTAATATGGAGTATACTTACTTGTTTTTTTCAGGGGGAACTTATACTTTTTATTGTTGAAAATAAGGGTATTAACTTTTGAAGATTTGTATAAGCAATATGGATTTTAAATTAGCAAAGCCAGGAAAACTCAAGATGAGCTTAGTGTGCTAGTTCTTCCCAGCATAACAGCTTAATGGTTAAGCTAAGTGCCGAACATTTAGGTTTGAGCAAGGACTTAATTTGTCAAGGAGCTGAGTTTATAGGCCAACAGAACACTTGAGCATGTACTTAAGTTTTTAAGTAATAGACTTGATGATTTTTAATGAAACACAGGCTTCTCTTATTTCAGTGAGGTAAAAGCAGTAAATCCTTGTACCTGGACACATCACCATTGGTGCCTACTAGAGCTGGAATTGTCCTTTAGGACAAGTCTGGCCTGCAGGTTTTTGAAGGAAGTCTGTGTGTATGTAATTTATTGGAGAAGGTCATGGAAATGCTTGTGTTGCTGGGTTTTGCTCTGCTTTTTATCTCTTTGCTTTAGCTTAAATGTTGCAAGTCTGTCTTCAATATTCAGCCACTGAAGCATGTTGTGTGAGACTCATCGGGTACTCCAGCTTTTATTGACATATCCCTAGTAGAATGAGGGAGAACTTGATGTGCTCAATGTGTCATACTTTGAGACTCTTTGGAATTGGTATAACTTCATTTGAATTCAGATTGTATCACTTGCATCAGTCAGTTAAGTCTGCTGAGTTGTGAGCATTTTAATATCTCTATTGCTTAGATTATTTGTGTTTGTGTTAAATAAGCAAGTCTTTGATGCGTGATTTCATAGAAATGCACTATCAGTAACTGTGTGAAGAAGGATTAACAATAGTTGTAATCAAGTTGTACTCAGCTGATGGAGAATCAACTTTTTTAACGTGTTTCTAGAATCTGGCTACTTTCATTTGCCAAATTTGTTTTGTTTTGTTTTAAAGTTAAATAGATGAATTTCTGCAGAAGACTAAAATTTTAGATTATTAATACCTAATAAACCATGACTTGTGTTACTTTGTCTCAATGTATCTAGGATACTACTTAAATTCAGGCAATATCTTATCTCTTTTGTAGTTACAGGCAAGTTTTGAATATAGCTGATAAAAACTGAAAGGTTTATCTTTTTTATTCTTATTTAGTGACAGACTCTCCTAGCTGTATCTAACCTTATTGTTTTGAATAATTGCAAAAGAAAGAATGGAACTTCAGTGTTGAAGTTTGCATTATATGTTGAAATAACGAGTTTGTGTTTGTTCTGAATTGATATGAATCAACTATGAATGGACATAGCATTCCTGCATGCTTCTCTTTCCTTGCACATATATCAAAATCCACATAGTATGCCATAAATTGTATTTCTGTGTACACACTTTCTAGAATATTTCCTAGTCACCCTCTTCCCTCAGTAAACGGCATTCATATTTTTCTTTTCAAGCGTACATTTCTCAGAGTCGCTTAGGTTTTTTTTGAATGCAGAACATTCATAAGACTAAATCCTCACAATATTAGCTGTGCAGTTACTTTGGAAAGTTCATTTAGTGTATGAACATTTGCAGGCTTTATGATTGAAGTACTGAAATCTTGCTCATTACCTCCATAAGATTTCTGTAGTCAGTGAATATTTGGCTGATTAAAATTTCATAGCATTTAGAAACTCTCTTAGCTCTTGTTCCTGAAAATATCTACAACTTAATCCAGATTAACCAAAGGGGAACTAAAAGGTTCTGTGTAGTACTTAATTATCATCTGTATTGGAGGCACAAATACGAATAGGATATTTCCATTCATTTACTATATTTATAACTTTAAGCCTCTGAGAGTTTCAGAAATCACAGGTTTGTCACGTTTCCCTGCCGGCATGTGTAATGCATTCAGGTCTCTGTGAATCAGAACAAATAGCTGAATTTATTCTTTAGTTATTTACAAAATAAATTTTGAATACATTTCCTGTTTCTATGCCATTTCAGTGGTATCCAAATACCTTTTTGGGGATTGTTCCCCTTGTAGTTTTTGCTCTTTAAAACCAGCTTCTTCCCTGATAAAACACGAATGTTGTATTCTCATACTGCATACCCTCCAATGTAAATAAAATCTGAATTCATTCGTATGCATCGTACTATGTTTTCATTTTAATTTCAAAATTTGTTAGTATACTCTTTGTAGCACATTTTCTTAACTCTTTTACTGTCACTTAAGTAAATGTCATTAAATTAAGCAAGCACTTCATCATTACGGGCTGTGCTACCGAAAGGATAGGGGCAATCCTCAGAGTAAAGGAAACGATTTGAATTAAATCATCCTGAGTTTGTTCATCTGAGTATATGTGTTAAACTTTCTTAATTTTGCTTTCAAGTTTTCACTTTTGGTATCTTACCTTTATGTGCAATAACTTTAGTATCCTGATAAAAATGTTATGAGGGTAGGTTTCTTTGCCCCCCCCCCCCCCCTTTTTTTTAGTAGTCATTATAGCTGTGCATGTTAGCAGGCTCTTCGCAGGTCTGCAGCAGGTTTCAGTCGGGTTTCTGTTGCGCTAGGCTCCCTAATGGCGCAGAGTACGTACTGATCTCCTGATTTACAGTGTAGTTTAAAACCGGGCTCAGTAAGTGTAGGATTACAGATAGTGGGAAGGAGCAGGGTTATAGGCCAAAATAAATAGGATTACGTAGAAAATACCTGGTGTTGATGCAACCCAGATATGTATTGCCATTGCTTTTTCGCAACTGTACAGTATAAATAGGTTGAATATTAATCCCCTCTCCAACGATCTACTTAGCCCATAAGAGATGAGAATTTCTTTAAAATAATCCCTAAAGAGGTTTATGATGGCAAACAGGGTGACCATCAGGCAGAACAGCTCCAGGTTAAGGGGTTGCCTAAGGGGTGTGAGAAACAAATGCGCCGATGGTCGTGTTATCGGTAGAAGGATGGATGAGTGGGGCAGAGCAAGAGACTGCTTTGCAAAGGGCCTTGAAAGTTACTGTTCAGCATTAAAAGATAAGCTCTTGTCTGATAAGAATGCTCCCACCACCAGCTCCGGTAGTCGAGCTTTGGTGAGCAGCCTTAAGTTATCTGGAGTTCAGCTGTTCCTTCAAGTTGTGGACTGGGGTGGTTCAGGTTGTCATTGGTAGCTGCGTTTGAGAGTCCAGTTTCTTCACTTGGGGTCAATGAATAACAGCAAACTTTTAACACAGGCGTTCGTTCTCGTTTATAATGTTGGTCATGCCTATAGTATCCAACTGCTGTCTTCCATTAGTTTGAGCGTAACTTTTTCATCCCATTCAGTGAGATTTGTGTTAATCAGGCTTGATTTTGCTGCCGTGTGTAGTGAGCAATGCCTGTAGCAGTGCAGTTCCCCCGCTGCGGGAAACGGTGCTCTAGTCAGAGCAGAGCACTGACACCTCGCAAAGCAAACCCCAGGTTAAACTGCAACCTGGGTAAATATTTGAATAAAAAGGAACCAGTGTGGAGAAGAATGTGCTGCAGAGACTTACTAGCAATATCTGCCCAGAAGGACAATCCTATTGATTTTATTCTTATCTTGATGACCTTGTAGTTTAAGTTAATCGTTTCTAAACACAACTGAAGCATTTGCAGGACAGTCCTGTTTCTCTGAGGTCAAAGAGAGAAGTAATTTAGAGCTGAAAAACAGACTCCAAAACTGTGTTCATTATCTAAATCTTTAAAGTGTTTTAATTTGCATGGGTTTAGTAACAGTGAAAACATTGCAGTCCTATCTGGATTATATGAATACAACGTAGTTCATCTGTGTTAAATAATGTATTTCTTTTTAATGACGTGGAAGTCAACTATAATAAGCATAATTACTCTCACCTAATAGAAATTCTTGATGAAGCTACGTTCTAAGGGGGAGGAGGAGGAAGAGGAAGGGAGTGGGGTCTCACTGATCTAAAAGCCAGGCTGCTTCTCGCTCTGGCATTCATGGTGTGGCTTCTAAGGCAGGATATGTTTATGCATTTCTGCATACACATTTGTCTAGCAAGGAACACGTTCTACTTTTGGGAAAGAGTAGGGCTTGCAGAATCATCTGAAAGTGCTTTTTGTGACAGATCATTAATTGATTTTAGAATTGTCACAGCTTCTGCAAATTCAGACCATAAAAAGGAGTATGCTGTGTTTCTTACAGCTGGTGTTAAGATGCATTTCAGTTTTCAGTTCCCACATGGCATGGTGAACTTCACCTTCATACATAATGCTTTTAATAAAAATTGGATACTGGGCATTTGATAGCTGGAAAGGTTGTTATTCTCTCAAATGTTAACCATCAGAGTAGTCTGCAGAAGATTAAGAGGCACCAAGGGATAATGTGAGTGCAACTTTTCAAACAATTGTATCTGTTTGGAGAATGAAAACCGATGATCAGAAAAATAAAACAAAATATATCTCATAGTTTCAGCATAATTATGGTCTTTGCCGGTGGCTATTATGGGAGATTGTTTCTTGAATATTTTACCCTTACTCCTTCAAAAGACTTGTTTGTTAGATGAGCAGGATTTTTTTCAGCTACTTCATTATTAAGCAATAGCAGAAGCTCTGAAGCTCTCCAAACTTGAGCTGACAAGAAGACCCAGAGCAGTAATTATCTATTTTTTTCAAGTTTCCTGATGGAAAATTCATCAACTTAATCAAGGAAAGAATTATATTAAAGCATAGAGTGCTTTGTCCTTACTAAAAAGTTGAGAGAAAACAAAGCCTACATAATATATAATTATATAAAATAGAAATTTTAAAATTGTTTGAACATTTTGCTTTATTTTTTCTGGATTTAAATTATGTAAATATGTCTGCTCTTGAGAGCTCTCAGGGATCTGTATGAAGAATGGACTCTTATGCATTTCGCATAGCCTGCAGGGATCTTGGCAGCTAGCTATTAGCAGTATAGATGGCAACCTTCCCTTACAGGTTGATAGTTATAGATTACATGAGATTTCTTGATGTTATTTTTATGCTCTGGAAGTGTATGCTTAGATTTCCTATCTATTACTAGAAATAACTGCTCATCTTCTATGGATTGCACTGTATATAGTTGCTGTATATTCCTGCCAGCCTGTGTGACTCGGGACTTGCTTAGGCAAGAAACACTGTGTGTGCACAGTAATGGGAATCATCATGGAGTTTAGATGGCTGTTTTGAAAAAGGACGAACAAAAGACAAGCTCTCTACTCTGATAATACTGTGCTGTGTTAATTTAACATTCTCATAAGTTTTTTAGTGCATCTGTTTATGGTAAGTCATTCGGCATTGGCAGCATGTGTATATATACTTACAAACTTTACTATGACATGCAGTTGCAAAAGTGGTTAAGATTAAACACATTTTTGTTCCATACTGAGATCTTGAAAGTGGTTAAAATGACCAGCACTAGCCACACTGTTCTGCAATCTCTGTGTCTGGATACGCAGCCAGTAATATCAGATGTGGTTCCTCTTTTATTCCCGTCTTTTTATAAAGGGGTTCTTGCTGATCCAAGATGTCCATTCCTCTGTGAGGAAAGCTAGGATGTCAGTCTTCCCCCAAAAGTAATGTGAGGTTGGAAGAAGATACATTTTGATGCCAGTCTTTATTTAACTGTGTTGGCTTTTCCATATGAAAATGAAAGGTTATGTGAAGGATTGAGACAAAGCTGCTCTGGCATTTCTTTGCATCTCAAGTTTCAATCTCTTTCTAAATCTGGCTCTGGTATAGAGGCAACACTTGTCTCATTAGTCAGTTTTCTCTGGTCAAAGGCCAGCGATGCTGTCCGATACAAATGAATGTGAATTGTTTGGGAGGACAGACAGAAGAGTACTTGTGTGATTCTGCTCAAAGATGTCTAAGGAGAAAATACTGGATTATTGTTTATCCAATTTCTTTTTTTTTAGTGTGGAAATAAGAATATTTCATAATTCTATTATTGCTATTTTTTGTTTATTTACACTGATGGTAGGCAGTTGCTTGGCTGCAGATCCGGTTTATTTCCAAAGGGTATAAAGATTTCCCGTAAGGGTCCTTTCTAGTTTCAGGAGGGACCCATCTCTTTTTTTGAGATGTATTTGAGAATGGCTGCCCTGTGCAGAATATACTCCGTGACAGGAGTGATACTGGCCTGTATTCTTCCCACTGGTTTTGAATGACTTCATGTTCTTGGATTGTAGAATTTGGAGGAAGATCTGAGGAATTACACAAGCTTTTCCTTTCTGCGAGTTATTATTTATACAGATTTCTTTTTTTTTTTGGCTTTGTATATAAACATCTTCAATACTATACTTCTTCCTAAAAGGGTTCCTTTCTTGTATACAATATAATTTTTTTTAATCACTTGAGATATCAACTGTAATACTCTTTTGCCCGTATGTGTATCTATCTTTAGATTTGTTTAAGAGGTACCATTTTTAAAATGAGAAACTAAGGCCAGTTTTACTATCAAGTTTCTGACTAAGAAATTAATTTTTGGAAAAAAACTTAGACTCTGTTTCATCTACAGAAGATAGAACTGAGAGGAAGAGATCTTAATGTAAGTAATCCTGAAGTCAACCCTTTCTGCTCATCTTCCACTACATCTGCTTATTTACCATCTACCCATTAGATTTCCTTTGAAATCAATGAAATGAAAGATGATATCTGATATACTCAGTAGAGTATATCAGTATATGGATGAGGTGACCTCAAAATATCTGTAAAATATAGAAACAGTAAAATAATACCATTCTTCTTAAATAATTGCAGATAGTTTTTGGAGGGGGGAGGGGAGACTCCTTTCTCCCACTTCCCTTTTCACTAAGTCAAGGCAGTTAAGGCACTTTAAGGCATTTTAACTGGTGGTATCATAGTGCAATTGGCAAGGCTTAACTACTCAGTTAATGCACTCCCAGAATATACAGGTTATTTTTGTATTTTGGGGGAGGAAGTGAAAATGAAATGAAAAATACAGTCCACTATCATTCACCTACCTCGTGTCTGCCTAGTGCCCCAGGGGAACAAACCAGGTAAGCAGAAATCCACCCAAGTGGATTTATGACCTGCAGTTGTCATAAATTAGTGCAGGTCGCGGAATATCAAGGCTCAATTCCCAGGCAGTCACTACAGCAGCGGAGGGTTTGGGCAAGACAGAGCAGGTGACTTTTCTCGACTGAACTCATACGCCAAAGCTTTCTTAACTTCTTCACTAGCCTGACTTACATAGCAGATTGCAAGGTGAGTAAACATGGGGCTTTAATGTAATTCTGTTAGCTTGGTAGGTAGCTGCTGGCTCCATCTGCTGCCTGGTATGACATTTAACAGTTTCTGTATTCTCATTTTGACTAATATTTTGATCTTGGTGCATTAGTTGACTTGTATTTGGAGAATGGGGGGTGGCCATCAAAGGGTTTTTCTGCACTGTTGTCCTATCAAGTGCTCAATGCTGGCCCAAGGAGTTTTGGAGAAGATAGTAAGAATAATGTGGAAATCTGTCTGTATAAAAGAACAAATTATATCATTACCTGCTTGGTATTAGAGGAGATGTGGAAGTTAGCTTACTGTTATTTTAAATATGTTAATTGTGCAAATTATAGAATTTAATGGTGTTTGGCACAGTTTTATAGTTGTCAAAATAAGCAGGCTTCAGAAACTGCCTTATTTACAGTAAGCGGTCCTCTGCTCAAGGCAATTAAAATTTGCTTCTCCTAATTTAAATTTGCTGTTTAAAAAAAAAAAAAAAAACTATTGCGGTTTCGTTAAACTGGAAAATATGGAATGATCTGTCAGTTGTTACCTGACCCCAAAAATGATTTCTTTTGATGAAGAAATTGCAAATGCGTGTTTGTTATTAAAAAATTGTCATTGTGGTTAATACCTGTTTTCTATATGTCAATTAAATATGCTCAAATTATAATAGATTACTGCAAATCAATAGTTCAGACTGTTTTATGGACGTAAATTGGTGTCCTGTCAAGCATAGCAGTAGGCTGAGTATGTTGGTACTTTGCCAAAAAGGTGGCAGACTACTGTGCTATGAATCTGTTGAAGCATATTTAAAAAAGAAAAAAATCCCAAGAAAAGCGATGAAAATACATGCTATTCTGATTGGGCAATTCCAGATGACTAAAAACTATTATTAATAAAATTAGATTGCTTAAAATTCATAACAGGCCTCTGGAATGACCTTACTTACTACTAGCAGTGCTTAAAATGTCTCTTGAGCACTTGGATTAGCTGAGTGAATGCCCTTATAAAGAAATGACATCCTATGTGCACAGGTTGTCCCATAGGGATAAAACTGGTATGTCTCAGTTTCCCTGTAGGAAATATCATACCTAAATGCACATCATAAAAGGCAGTTAAGGTATCAAAAAGAAGCTTAGAGATTAAAATTGCAGGATCAGCATTTTATCCAGATTGGAAAGAGCATGTCATTTATACATTGCAAATAAGCTTCTATCCAAAAAGCTTATTGAATGTAATGTGATTCAGAGATAATATTTCAAAGTGAAATAATCACTAGGAGACGTCCCTGTGATTTTGGGCTGTAACAGCATAGCCTACACCAAATGTGTGTGACGTTTTAAAAATTATTAGCTTTGGAAGCTACAGAGCAAACTAGTGGAATTTTCCTTCTAAACTGTATGGGTAGAGGTCTGAAAACAAATCCAGTACTACAGTACTGTTTCGGGGTTTTCGGGCTCTTTGGTTTTGGATTTCTTTTTTTGCTTCCATCCAAAGCCAGGAAATTTTCGGCCAAACTTCTGTATATGTCACACTTGTTCCCCATTTTGGGAGCATATACTTGTATTTATTGTAGCTATACATACTTATGATTCTTGCAGACATTCAAAGAACTGTGTGCATCTGTGTGCCTGCAAAGCTTTTAGGATGGTTATTTAACAGGTGTAAATTCTGCTTCTTACTCTTGTGTCTGCACAGATGCTGTCTCTGTAAAGGCCATGCACACAGCATGATGGCTTCATGGAGGGAGAAGGCTGGGTGCTAAGAAAAACTGTCTCTGTCAGTTAAGCAGTCTAATTGGGTTTAACATAAAGGCTGAAATAAAAACAAGCTACTACATGTCATCATGCTATGAGAGAGACTGGTCTTTGTAGAGTAACGTACATGTCAGTCTTCCAGAGGGAATTTATTGCAACTCTTTGTCCTGCTGGAATGGAAGTTTGCTGCCTGGCCCCAGAAAGGATCCCTCCAGGCAGCACAGAGCTCTTGGTCTTCCTTTCGGACCCATCTTCTGTTTCCAAAATCTCCCTTGCGTGGCTAACGGTTCCTTCCTTCCCATGATCTGCAAAGCAGCTATATTGATGCAAGAGTGTGTTTTTATTGGAGCCAGCCATGAGGTGCACATCATTAAACTGGAGTATTGCAGAAATACTTTGATGTTCCAGCATGAGATTTTGTGAAACGCAGAAAAAAACAGCTGCTGACTCAAGCATCAACAAACAGGAAAAGGATTCAACGTGCAAGAAGAGTAAGCAAAGGAAGAGAGGCCAGTATCACCACAGTTATGCCTAATGGAGTGCCAGTTAAGTGGAGAAGTGATAGATAGAAGGTTCAAGAAAGGGAAAATAGAGAGAAAGTGAGAAACAGAGGAAGGATTGAAAGGAAAGGAGTTTGGGGAATGTATAATTCCTTTCCAGCTTGAAGAGACTGTATGGGAGATGACTGGAGCCAGTACGTAATCCACAGAGGAGAGGACGCATCTCTTCACATTTACAGGGTAGGGATGGATTTGTGCTGCTCAAATTGTCAGGTCAGCAACTGAGCCCTGTGAATTAAGCAGGAAACTTTCTAAGTATTTGTTTTACAACTGTAGCTTAACATAAATGCACAATGAGTTGCACTATGTCATACTTGAATCCTGTTGAAACATCTAGATCAGCACAAGACTACCTAGCCTCCCAGCCCTGGCAGTATGTTATAAGAAGTGGTTTCATCTCTAGATATTTTGTGTTGTGCCCTGCCTTTAAACTAGAATGTCCGTCCAGAAAAAATAGCGTTTATAACCTGAACACGAGCAAGTGTTAGTACGTCAGATAAGTCTGCCAGTAAGATCCCTAGTTAGTGAACCCCTGTGAATTAGGGATGTTATTTTTTTCATGATTTCATTCTTTTGTTTCTTTTCGCCCTTTTCTGTTTTGTTTTTGTTTGCTTTGTTTCTTGTTTTGTTTCTCCTTTGCATCAGAATGCATATCCAAACCCTCCAACATCAGAGGGTGATTAGGGGCTGTTACTTGGATGACTTGCGTAAGTTAGTGGCTCTATGCTATCATCAACTCTGACCATTATTTACAAACCCCCCCCCCCCCCCCCCCCCCCCCCCGGTCCTGCCAACAGCATGGGCTTTAAATTGATCAATTTGTCATTATCCACTTAAAAATGTAAATGGAACAAATCAGTACATCTGATGGGTTTTTGTCTTTGCTATGGACAGGTGCAGCTTTTTCTTTCTCTAATGTAAAATTTCATTTTGAAACATTCCAGGGAGAGGCAAAAGGACAATAGGAATATTTTTAATGAGATTGTCCTTAAATCAGGGCATTACTGTGATTTGAGCTGTCAGCCCTTATTATAATATACCTGGATGGGTCATTTGTTTCTTATGGCTTCATTCTCTCAGTAAAACTGTCTTGATGCTTCCTGCCTATGTCAAACTTTTTGGCATATTAGTCCTTGCAAGCAGGAGGCACATATGTATTTTCTTGAATTCCTAAGCCTCTTACAGTCATTGGAAGGATTTGAATGTATTTTGAAACTAAATAATGTCTCAGAAGGCTGTCTTAAACTTACTTTTTTTATGTCAGTGCAAATGCTTTTCTCATTTTTTTTATCATCAATCTGACATTTTTGTGACTATGACCTGCTCTACTTCCATTTATGTCGTATGAATTGATTGCACTTGCTAACTTCTATTATCCCTTAACAACAGAGAAAGGAGCATGCTGATTAAAAAAACCGTTTATCAGCATGCAGCTCTCTGTTGCTACTCTCCCGAAGCCTTTGCTGTTTTTTCCTATCCGTGATGTCAAAGGGGTGGCGCTCACCCTAGTTACGGAGTTCCTTTCAAGGTGTTTGTGGTAGCAAAGTCAAATACTTTCCTTTAGAAATTAGTACATAGCTCTTACAGGCATCAACATATGATACAATGTGCTTCTCCCTGCCCAAGTCCTAGAAATTTCTTTCAGCCCTCAGGATCCCTATCCCTGCTCCCTTTCCTCTTTTCTTTCTCTCTGAAAGCACTCGTGCTTTCGTTCACTGAGCACACAGGCTTCCCTAGGCTGAGCGTGAAACTCTGCAGCAGGATTTGGGAATCTCTAGAGCATGAGTGTTGCTCTCTGTGACATGCTTTGCAGTCTCAAGATACAAAAGGCATCGGACTGTTAGTGGACTATTAAGCCATTAGGTTTTTTTTTCTTTGTATTTGTGTGTTCACACTTCCTTGAAAAGCTGATTATGTTTCAGTACTGTCTCTAGGGTTGATCTGTTGTGATGGGATAACTGTTGCCCTGCTTTAGTAAAGACATCTGAATAGGTCATTTTAAAATGTGATCAGAATTGAACATGCTTAGTAGCATTTGTTGTTGTAAAGCAGGGCATGTCACAGATTTTCTTTTTGACTTTGGGAAAGTCACAGATACTGCAGTTCCCTTTATATAAAAATTAATGTACTCGTGAATCCTTTTTTGGTGTTTCTTAAATTGTAATCTCTTTGGTCAGGAGTTCTTTCTTAAATTGCGTATGTAGAGCTCCTAGTGCTATGGAGCTTGTTGTCATTTGACACCTCTCGGCATTAGTGTAATACATAAAATTACAAGTCATCAAGTGATGGCTTACAGAATTTTGCTAGGCTTAATTGCACTAATTAAGCTTTGTGATTCCCATTATTTATGTGAACTCTCATTACCAACATAATGATGAATATATATCTATTTGAATTTTGGGAGCAAAAGCTGAGGAAGATATATGTATGTATATATATATATATATGTATATATGTATGCATGTATGACTTTTAAAGTTTTGCTGTTTTCAGATACTCTATTTTTTCTATTCTGAGTATTTCTGAAAGAGGTACAGAAAAAATACAATGCAAATATATTCAGTCCGAGAACTGAAAAGTGAGTGTTTCAGAATCTATGTATGCTTGTTACTAATAGGAAGGATTAACTGCATTTGCTATACTGCATGTGAAAGATTGTTTTCCAGTGATTTGTAGCACAACATACAAAGCAGAAAATAAGTTTGTCATTTCTCTTTTTGCAACTGCAGTGAAGTAATTATTTACTGGGATGGCTGCTAAAGTATCTGCTGTCATCTAGAGCTGATAATGACAGGTTCTCTTATTGGGTCAAAGTAGCAAGTGGCTTGGGGTGAGGGTGATTAATGACTTCAACCAAAATAGGTTTTACTGTACATTTATAACTGCTGTAGCAAGCCTTTGATATTCTCAACAATATCTGTTACGTTCTTGATACTGAAAAGGGCTGCGTGCTTGTTGGACCCCTTACAGTCCTTGAGGATATGGAAAAATTTAGGAAAAAGTTTTACTGAAGGCTAGATCCAACTGGGCTGTGTATGACAAGAAGAGGAAGAACTGGGATTCATATATGACTGGTTGTGCATATGTCTTGCTGGGGAGTGCGATATGAGAGTTTGGGAGAATATAATCACTTGCCTCCACGTTGTTAACCTGTATTTGCATGTGCTACAACTCACTGGTATTAGCCTAATGTGGGAAAAGACTAAGAGCAGAAGAAGTGAACTCCTTGGGTTTGGATCCCCATCTGCTCTGAGAAATTCCTGAGCAGCCTTGGGAGCTTGTGATGTCCTTCAGAATTTATCTGTTGAGAAATGGATTTAACTGTTACTCCCTTGACATGTTTTTGGTAACGTCTCCCTGCCTGGTCCTGTGTGTCTGCACGCTTTTCATAGGCTCTTCAGGATTGAGTTATTCTGCTGCTCTTCTGACCTCTATTTTCCTCACTCAAACTGAGCATAATTCTTAGGGATTGTAGAAAAAGCATTGGATTAAACTACCGCTCAGCTGTGGCCAGCGGACGCCCTAGCATGCCGTGTTTTGTAGCCACAGTTTCTTCCATTCTGTCCTAACTGCTCGCCAGAGGTTCCCCCACAAAAAGAGATTAGTGGATGTACATTTACTGCAATTTTAAGTCCATTTACTCTGCTGCTTTTGTATAAAGCAATCAGAGTTTTGGCTTGCCGACTGTTCAGAACATAGCCCACACTGGGTCCCTAAATTACAGTGCTTGTCTGACAGCGCTGCTGTATCCTCTGGAAGAAGGTACCTTGCCTTTGCTTTGAGTCCCACCTTGAATGTTAAAAACAAAGTAGGGGTGATTTGGCACTTGCTATGCAACTCTTATTGCCTAGCAGAATTTGGAGTATAGATGTAAATCCTTTATTACAAGAGGTAGGATAGGTGTGCTTTTCCTTGAAAAGATGTCTCTTTCTTCCATATACTAGCCATTGTTTTAAGTCAGTGTGTCTGGAGAATGCTTGCAGTTCATTAGTGTATTCCACCTATGTATCGTTATAATAAATTCATTAAGGTATTAATTTTCACTGAGATCTTAGCAGTAACATTTGTCTGTTCATATATGTGAAAATTCAGTGGAGAAAGTTGAGGATTAAGAGCCACGATGACTAATACACAATGACAATATAGTTAAGCTGTTAACCACTTAATTTTGCTTTTTGCCTTGCTTATATGTTACTACCAGATATAGTAGCTATAGCCCATTTTTCCTAGGTTACCCTGTTGTCAAAAACTTCTGTAACACTTTTATGTGCAACTGGTATACACTTTACTGAAGATGAGACCTTGAGAACAGGTACCACAAACCTAAGCAGTTGTTCGTGCATGAAAAGCAAAGGACCAACCCAAAAGGATCCAAGTTCGGCCACACAGAGAAGCCTCTTGAAAGTTTGACAGCAAGTGGTTGAGTGCTAACCTCTATGGAAGTCACAAGTGCTAAATTTTGGACTTCTGGAAGGATGAGTTGCTCCGTGAGAGCAACTTCAGCTGAAAATGTGTATCTACATACACTGTCCATTTTCCATCGATCACATCCTGACAGCAGAGTTCTCAGAGCTTCTGAACATCAGTGGAAATACGAGCCTGCTGCACTGCCGCCTGCTAGGGGGGCTGTCTATAGCAAAGCAATTTCGGGGCAGAGAGTGGAGGTGGAAAGACTGGAAGTCTAAACACTATGGTTCGTGTAGAGTTTGGATTCTAGGTTATTTTTGCTTCAGTTATTAAAATGTGTTAGCCAGAGATAATAAGCAAACAAATGTTCAAAACAGCACTTCTCCAGTTTCCGCAAATGAGAGATGCCAGGAAAGCACAGGAAAAAAATTTGAATGTATAAACTTTAGTAAAGAGTCACCACCTGAGGCTCTTGCCAGTTGCACTCTGTCAGCTGTTTGCACTTTGAACAGGGGAGCTGCTCGTGGGTGAGCCGGGCTTGCACCCACCCCCAAGACCCCTGCCGGACAGGCCTTTCCCTTCGCCTTGCTCTTGGCCAGAGGTGATACAGCCCGAGCTGCTGCGTGTGGGCTCTCCCTCTCTTCTCCTTGCCCTCCGTCTCCCCCCTGCTGTCCCTGCCCGAAGTGTTAGGTTTGCTTTTCCTTGATAAAAAAGGGTGTGGCGACTCTGGGATCTTTGAAGGGGAAGAGGGAAAGTTTTTACATAGCCTCATTTGGAAAGGAAATGGATGGATGCTGGCTGTGGAGGCAAAATAGAAAGAAGCAGCAGATGAATTAGATTTGTGGTAGTAGGTACCACATTTGGAGTGAACGTCATATCTTATCTTCTGGAGAGTCAGCACCTGTCAGCTATCTGGGAAGAGATTGGTTCCCCCTTGTTGTATTTCATTTACTGTTGTTCTATTTCTGATTTACTTTCATTTCTCCTTATTGTTTTTGCTTATTCTTTTTCATCTCTCCTTCTCTGTCCTTTGCTATCTTACAATAATATTTTGCCCTGCCCTTCATTCATTCCACTCTTCTCTTATATATTACGCTGGTTTCTTCTCGCTTGTTTTTCTCCATGTCCTTGTTTCCTCTGTATTCCACTTTCTCTCTTTCTCGTCCTGCACTTGTCCTTAACTTTGCTGCTTTAGCTCTTCAGCACCATCTATAATGCAGTAGTTGCATGATCACTTCAAAGTGGTGCTCCAAAAGAAAGCGTTATCCTCCTGTTTTCCTCCTCACCCTCGTCCTCTCTGTTGTGCTTGTGCAAGCATTTTGTGTGCCCATGTTGCCAGTGCGATGGCCTCTCGGACTGCGTGGAGGAGTCGTGGCTGTGATGGCACTGATTGTAAACCTCTGCAGAGGCTTTCTCAGGCAAAAGAATAATCAAGGGAGCTGCAAAATCCAGGGACAGTGGGCATCGGTAGCAGATGGGAGTTAACCGTTGTTTTAAATGTGAGGCAAGAGTGGCGTAGAGATAAAACTCTGACCCTTTGTGTCCTGGAAATTGGTTTTTAAATGTGAGCTAAAGTGCAGGGTAAAATGTTAAAACTGTGCATGGTAAATATTAAGCCCTGCTGTGCAACCAAAGGCTGATGATCTGTGAGACTGGCTGTTGTGCGCTGCTGAGAAGGAAGCAGAAGGGAGCTAGAGTGCATCTAACCAGCTACATGGTTAAACCTGAGCATGCCAGTAGCTGCTGATGGCTTTCACAGGTAAGCAACTATCAGACATTGCCAAAAAAGTCATTGAACAAGTGGAGGGAGCGGGGGAAGCATGTCCGTCAGTTCTGGGAAGTGTAGTCCTTGCCGCTTCGTCTTGCTATGGCACATAGATACATTACGTGTTTGTGGGATGTATGAAACACCTGCAGTTTACAGTGAAATTAAAAAAAAATCTTCAGACATCACAGAAGATGCAAATAAAAGTATTATCATCAGCATGAGAGAATGCAGTATTTGCTTGGGAGTACTGGTCTTCCCGCTAAATCATCTGAGTCTATATGAATCCCACATAAAGTTTCATAGGAGATTGGTGCTGCCAATCCCAAGTGCACAACGAGAATGAGTCACATCTTCCAAGATCACAGGATTTGCTTAAAAATCAGAGGGATTTATTTTTAATTAGGTTTCATTTTTATTTGCCTTTTTATGTCAAAGCTGATTCATTTTTTCCACTGTTTTTCTGTAATCATTACTGCTAGCAATGGCCTTTTTTCTTTCTTCTTTTTTTTCTTCTTCAGGACAGTTAAAATCAAGTAATTGCTGCCAAGTCATGTTGGCAAGTAATTATCAAAGTAATCCCCCTTTTAGCAGAGAGATTGAGGGGTAGGAGGTCGTAGACTAAAGTAGGAAGAAGCTTTGGCTGCACTCGTGTGCTGCTCTGAGTAACCGATAGTCACACCCTGGAGAAGAGCGTAGTCACTGGAGCAATGTGTTTTAGTAAGGACTGGGTACAGAGTTAATCTGTTCACAAATATTTTGTCTAAAGTACTTTTAGGTTTGTAAAAAATCGGCGTACCGCTCATATTTTCCTTGACACTTCAGGTATTTTGTAACAAAACATGCTGTGTAATACAGTAGTTCTGTAGGGATCCCTAGCTCGCATATAAGCAATTACTTTAAAACCAATTGCAGGGCAGGTATGTTAAAATACAGCACTTTAAAACTTCAGTGAAGTGACCACTTTCTCTTTTTATGGTTTTGTTACCTCGGTTTAAGGTGGCACCAGCTACCGACTGTCTCTGCATCATTTCTGCATGTTCTGGAGAGGTATCGCTCACCAATGGGAGGGAAGCACAGTATCCCAGCAGCTTATGGGGCAAGGCGTATTTCCCAGCAGCTCGAGTTTAAATCTTACTCAAAACTTGAATCAAGTCAAAAAGGAGTTTGTGAGAACATTCCCCTTGCTAAATCTATTGTGCAGAGCTCACCATTCGGCCGAACTAACTCTGGATGAAAAACATGCTTCTGGGTAAGTAATTCCATGTGGAGGCTGAAATCTGGTTTTCAGCTAGCTTGCATAATAGAGTGCTGTATAGTTGCTGCAGCTGTAGAGAAGGAGAAATACATGCAATGTTTTGCTGATATATTTTTAATAGCAATCCATTAGTGAAAGTTGTACTCATTTGCTATGGTTTAGGTGCTGAATAATCAAATTATAAATACTGGCTTTGTGGGTGCCTGTGTTTTTTTTTCTTTTTTCTTTTTTTTTTTTTTTAAGATAACTTTCATCTTTAAGTAAAATACGTCAGAGAGAAATACAAATGCCAAAATCAGCATTTGAACTTTATCTTTTTTTCCCTGCTGAGATGGTAATCGTGACACTTTGTGAAGGAAGGCTATAAATGAACATTCTTGTTAGTAAGCCCGTTGGAAGAGATTATTTCTTAAATATTAAAATAAATTTGTTTCTTATTTGTGAGCATACTAATGGTTCACTGTGAAAATTTAATGCTTGCCTATTGCATGTCATTAACTTCCTTTAACAGCAGAATGCTAAAATCCTATTGACTGATAGTATGTTATATAATAATTTCAACTGTAAATTGTAATAGCATTTAAAATAAGGAATGCCTTCATGTGTATTTTAAAGAACATCTTCAAATTATTGAGCTTATGCAATGTTAATATGTTGCAGATTTCACTCTACTGCTTGGCAGAAATGTTAAAAATGTGCCTGATGCTTTCAGAGAGTTCTGTGGCATGTCGCGTTAGGCAGAAAACCGATAAATGCTCTCTTTCCATCCTGTTTATAGTTAGAAAATTAGTTTGTAGAAAACATCTTTATTTCATACAAGGCAACCTTGTCTGGAGGAATGTCACTGGCAGTTTTTTCAGACATCTAAGTAAATAATGATAAAATGCGTCATTCACTGTGAACTGGATGTTATAAAATGCTCTATTTTGTGCAAGTGTGATCATCCTTTGGACGTGGCAAACAGATTCATAGGATTCAGTTTTGTAAAAAGAACTTTTTTTAACTAAAAATGATGTGGGTCATTTACCATAATTTTTCATTTTTAACACAGTGTTTTAACTTTCCAAAAGCAATAAAATGCCCTAGGGAGATACTTTTGTTAGGCAGAATTTAGGATTAGTATAGTATTTAGTTATTACAGCTAAATTGTTCAGATTTTAGCAAAATAGGTTGCATGTTTGTAGGTGCTTCAGGCTTGAAAGCACAGCTTTTTCAAAGGTATTTATCCCTTGTTCTCATTCTCTCTCTCTGTCTATGATATTGTGTTTGTTGTGTTTGATGATCATAATATTACAGCTTGGGTGCTGAATTGGTTGTGATATGGAGATGCTCGGTGGTTATTGTAGACCTCTGCTGCTTTGTGTTATTTGTGTATTCAGACAGAGTCATGACAATCATTTGCTGCGTTGCAAAGAAATACATGTCGTGGAAGTTTTTAGTGGAGAAGTCTGAGAGAAATGTTCCCATTGCTCACTTAGGTGATTTCAGCGTTGTATATTAAAAATATATTAGGTTCTCTCCGAGCTTACAACCGTTCCATGCCTTCAGTGCCGCTTTCAGGACGTTTAGTCAGACGTCGCTAGCCGTAATTTCCCTGGGCTACCATCATGAGGGTAATGTCAAATTTCCTACGCGTCTCGGAGCCCTCGGTGTGGTTCACCTGGCAGCCCGTGGGCCGGGCTAGGCTGCTGCGTGCTGTCGGCAGCAAGCGGCTCCCGGTCCGCGCAGGGGGCCGCTCCCGGCCGGAGGCGCGGGGTGGCCGGGTGGCTGCTGTCTCCTGCCGCAGCCATGGGGCTTGCAAGTTGAGGGAGGGAAGTGAGAGTCCGGTCCCAAAACTCATATCCAGCCCTTGGGGACGGTTATGTGATGGAAACTGTAGGGGAAATTCTACCTGCCCAGAAAGTAAAAAGTAGTTTTAACTCACCAAAACTGCTTTGTACATGGCATCCGGATCTGTTCAGCTGAGAGGGAGATCCTGTTGAGAGGGGAAACCCAGCAAAAATTGGTAAGTTATGGACCAAAGATAATGTGAATTTTGGCAAGTGTAGAGCAAAATGAGTGCTGCCAGGTGAGGAAGGACTTCTGCTCCTTGCTGGCGGTGGTGTTTCCTGCGGATCCCGCTTTGCGGGAAGCAGGCGCTGGGCTCCGTGAGTCACAGCAGCAAGAGGCAGCGGGGACAGAACCGGCACAGGAAAGGGAGCATTTGGAAAGGCTTCCGAATTTAGGGTGCATATCTGGGTAAAGAGAGTAATTCAGCGCTGTGACTTTCCCAATGACGTTTCATAACAGTAGTAGTTTTAAAAAAAACCAAAAACAAAAAAAACACACAACAACAAAGGAATCCTTAGGAAGGGTGAAACCAACTTTGCAGGTGAGCAAGGCTTTCAGTGATGGACTCTGGTGGTGGGCATCATGCAAACAAAATTAGCCTCATAGGTTTGTGGTTAGGTAGGTGAATATCCCAGACACACATGCGGATTTCTAGATGCTTCTAAGCAGATATTCGGGTTTGTTCAGCATCCACACATTTGGCTTTTGGGGAAAAGATGCTTTTTTTGTGCTGCAGTACTAAAATGCTTTAGGCAAAGTTGAAAATCATTGTATTTGGTAGTTGTAGAGAACACTGAGATCTTTTGGAATGACTGCCTGGAATATCCTCAGAGTTGATGGTGTATTCTTTTTTGAATAAATTCAGGAAAGATTCATCCTAAGCTGTTTCTCTGCCGGATTGCTTTAAAGAAACAGGAGACTATAATCATTTCAGCATTTAAAGCTGCTTAAACCTTCAGAGGGAGAAAGGGTTACTACTTAAATTTCAGATGAAAGGAGTGTTTTGTGAATTCATCTGTGTCATGTATTCATACCTGAATTAAAATGAGCCGTGCTGTACTGCAGCTTCTCTGGAACATTACATAAACTTCCTTGTGCTAAACCACGCAGAAGTTCGAAACAGGCAAACAGAGCTGAAAGAAACTTTGCAGTAGTTTCCCCTCAAGCAGGAAGCCTAATATTTACACAACAATCAATAGGGTAATGGGCACAAAGACGAGCAGTAGTCTCTCCTGCAAAAGTTGGTACAACTGATTTTTTTTTTAAAAAAAGGTAGAATCTTTCTGAACAAAAACTTTCTTATGAGGTAAAGATAGGTACGGTGGGGATGGTTTGGCTTGAATTCTGCAGAACCTTGTTGGCTGAGATTTGAAGCTGTGCAGTTGAAACAAGAGATTGTTTAGAAGTATGTTGTATTTGGAACAGATTTCTCCTGTTTTATTTTCTGAGTTTTTGATCAGGTCTTTCATTAAAATTTTCTTAAGCCTTTATAGAAGGTCCTAGTCAAGGAAGAACCTGATCATCATATAACTTGCTTTGGCTTAGTTAACGAGTTTCTTTTTATATGATTTACTTGCATCTTCCTGGTGATTCTTTGCTATAACATTTATTTCTGTTTGTCCCGTGTGCCTTTAGGGAGAAGTTCTGCCTCGCTGCTGACAGATAGGCAAAGGGGAGGAACGCAAAAGAGCTCAGTGCAGCCAGGAAGGGACGAGGAGGCACAGGAGGAGACAGCACACCTATTATTTCTTGTTGGTGTCTGAGCTACAGGGCTAGCCGTATTTACTGACAAAGTTGTCCATTTTCAGTTCAAGAGACAGGGCTGCTGGATCCAGGGCATGTATGAGGTTGCTAAAGGTGGCTTGGTTCCTCTAGTCTCCAACATGCGTATTGCTAGGACTCTGAGCAATGCCTTGTTGTTCCCTCAGTGCTGGTGGGTTGGAGTGATTGCTGATAGCATGTGCTCCACGCAGGAATGCGTGAGGGAAAGGCTTGCCTGACCCTTGCCCCCTTCCTGAGGGGGTGATGGTGTTCCTGCGTGCTGGAAGGGTAGCTGGACTATTGAGACACTGCTGCATTTCAGTGCTTTGTTTTGCTCTCTTATCCCGGTGGTCTCTGTCCTCACTCCAAAAGTCGTAGGGGACCAACTACATGAAGTTTGGGGATGCGGCGTAAACTTTGGAAATGGCACGATCCATTCTGAGAACAACAGGTTTTGGTAGACTGTTGAAATCTCTCTGGAACAAAGGTGAGGGAAGGAACTGATGATTTTTAACACACAAAAAGCTATATCAGTAGATCAAAGATTAGGTGGGCAGGCTTAAGAAGTTCTTCCAAATATCAAAGGACAACAGAGGTGTGATTTTTAAGAATCCTTCACAGTGGGTGGTGTCCAGTAATCCTAGTAGGTGGTGGCTACCAGTGTCTCTGTTCTGGCATATATGCCCTCTGGTTTATTTATAATAGCTGTTCTCAGAAGTGACTTGAAATTTAAAACAATGATAAAAATTCAAATTAGGTGAGGAAAACTTAGGCTAATAGACCAACCCATTATAAGCTACTGAAAAACATGGTTTTATAATAAAAAGTATCATACAAACTTCTTAATTGGTCTAGATATCCTCTCTATCATAATAATACAAGCCAGATGGTGAAGTTCAGATTATACCATGAAACCCAACTTATTTTTCTAGTCTTTGTGATTGAAATCTCAGTTTTATTAGGTGATTTTATTAATAGTTATTACCAATAAGAAATGAAGCTCTGAGACTTGCACATTTCTAAGGGCAAGGCTGCAAAGAACTTCTCTATCCATTCTTTGGGCACAGATCCAAACCCATGTCCAGTGTTCCCTGATATAATGCAGATTCCTTTGACTTAAGAGACAAACTCGTATTACAGTGATAAATGCAGTATCCACAAGTGATGAGACATCTCGCCAGCATTTACAAGATACTTCCTGTATGTTATTTTCAAAGACCATCACTTGGCCAACTGAGATGTTCATGTTGATGCAGAGCTCCATTTGTATTGCTTCCTTATTTAGCGTCTTGTTTGTATAGATGTGTTTTTGGAGTACTAGAATAAATGAGAATGTACATTAAGGCTTTCCTATGCAGATAAATTATATTCTGAAGTAATTTTAAATTTCTTTTTTTCTCCTTCTAGCAAGTATTTAGGCAGTAACTGAAAAGTATGTTCTCTCTGAGGTAATATTGCACCTTCTACTAAACTGAAGGTGATGGATAAAGAATTAGATTGTTTTTTCTATATTTTGGGGGGAACATGAAAAAAGAGATTTCAGAACAGAGAAGAAAACTTTTTGCACGATTCCTCTTTGTAATTCTACAACAATAAGTGCATTGTTAAATGTCAAGGCATTTTGCTCAGCACAAAAGAATGCTCAGGTTCCTCCCACCGTATTTTGCTCCTTGTTACGTATATTTCTTTTGCTTGCTCATGAAGCCATACAATCATACCTTGAATGATATACAAAAATACCATATTGCTTAACAGCTCGGATAGTTTCTGTCTTAAGCTGATAGAATAGCCTAACTTGACTGAGAAAACGCTAAGAATAAAGGCAATCCCTCCTGCCCCTCCAAAATCTAAACTTATATGCTTCTGTAGTTGTATTTCAATTTAGGATGCTTTGTGTTTTATTCATTGTTGTAATTAAACTGGAATACGATGTATTCTTGCATATTATATGTAATTTTAAGATAGAATTATAACAACAGTTTTGGACTCTAGAGGCTTAATGATGATTAACATAAAAGTAATTTATTTAGGGATATGGTACTACAGTGTTCTCAGGAAAGCAGTTCTTGCTCACATATATCAGGAGATCTATCTCTGTAAGCTCCGTGGAGGAGAAACATGGTACTTCATGCTGATCCTAATCATGTTTTATGAATAATATATTTAAGCCTCTTTGTTTCTTTGCTATTGGAAGAAACTGTAACCATTGTGATTTTTTTTTTTTTAAAGAGCTGACAGTCTGGAAAAACTCAGATTTTTATTTTTTGAATTGAACCAGGATGTTTCTTCAGTGTGCTGTGATATGCAGTGAAGTTATACAGAGACTCTTTCTCATTACCAGTATGTAAGAGGCATTTCTGCAAAGATTGCTACCAAATACAGTATTCACTAGTTTCATACAGTAGTCATTAGCTTCAAAATAGACTGCTTCTGGTATCAAATGCTGCAGTTTGGTAATGCTTGCAGGTTTGGATCCTACAAAGACCAGAACATGTGGGTAGTGTTCCAATATTAACCCCCTAAGCCTCACTGTTTTTACAAAAATAATTTATTCTGTCATCACAATTACACTATCATTATAGGTTTGCTTTTTAAGCTATTTTCTTTTTTCTGACTGCTCAGATTTAAGTTTATAATTGTCATAATAATCACATTATGGTTTTTACATGAAATTCCATGGTAATATTAAACCAATGTTAGAAGTTGTTTGAAGCCATACACAGTAACATTGTGGTCATTTTCAAGTATTTCATGAATATTATCTCAGAAGAAGAGCATGGGTCAGAATCTTTTCCTTTAAATTCTTTCTTGTCCACTTAAGCAAAGTTATTGTAATTTAGTAAATGAAAAAAACAAAAAGAAAGTTCAAAAAGAAAAGACAACTTCATATACAATAATTCCAATTCCTTACAGTTGGTGAGAGAAAGTTTTATGTAGAATATGATTGAAACACTACATTATTAGCATTTCTTAAGCAAGATATAATATCAAGTAACTTCCTTCATTGTGTTAAGAAGTAAAGTTAAAAGGTGGACAGTTCCATTAACAAAGGTAATGGCTTCAGGCTTTGATTTTCTGGAAGCTGACCTTTATGTAAAGAGGTATGGGCAGCTGTGGAAATGTTACCCAGCTCCAAAGAAGCAGAAGGACACCTGCCTTCCATAATGGTGTCTTTACTTCTCCTCCTTTTGTGGTCAATGGCCTTTTTATATTCCCTGGTTGCTAAAAGTGCCAGCTGTAAGCAGGCATCATCATTTAAAGCAAACTTTAATCAACTGGAATATATGTAAGCAGTTTTGCTTAAACCCCTTGGCCATCTCTGGAATAGCAAGCACCAGTTTAATTAGGTTAAGCAAATTGTATTTGAAGCAGATTTATTAACTATAAAACCCCCACAGCCAACATAAAAGCTTGAAGAGCTATGCTGTGTAAATAAGGTACATAAAAAGTGTAAAGGTTCAGTATTTTAGCTGTGTCTCGTAAAGAAAATGAGGCAATACGGACTTTGTTGGAAGACCTGAGTGTTTCAGGACACAGACGTTTTTGGTGTCAGACTGACCTGTGCCTTTCAGACTGGGTTTTCAGATTGATTTTCCCTGGAACTTGCACGTTCAGTACGGGAAGTAGATCTTCTGTCTTCTCATAGACTGTGTGGTCTTGTTTGCTGTGAAGTTTTAAAAATTCCTGATAATATATACATATTTAGGTAGCCAAGTCATCAGCAGTTTTGTTGCTGTCCGATTTCACCTGGAAGTAGATCGTCAACCTTTTGCAACCTTTTGCAACTATAAGTACTATGAAGCTGTCACATAGCTACCGACTGCGGCGGTGTGACATGGTTCTAGGTCTGAAAGCGTGTACTCATGTTACCTCTGTCCCTCTGTGCTGTAATAACACGACAGCCTTTTCAGACAGAGCGTGCAGCATACTAATGTCCTTCCTAGTTTGAACGTGAACATCTGATGTCTTGGTTTCATGACAGCGATTAAAAAGAGTAGAGACATTAGTGCACCTTTCAGCACAACCTTTTCTCTTCTCCTCCCTTACCATAACTGGTGGCCTTACTCTTGTGGTTTGCCCCTTGTATTTCAGGAAGAACTTTATTTTAAGAAATATAATTTTCTCCCTTGAAAACCCAAATTGTTGCTGCCATTATCAGTAGGTGTTAGTAAGTTTTGTGGCTGCTTATGTGTTAGCCTTTGAGCTGACTTTAGAAAGAAGAAAGGTGTTGAAATTGGCTGTTGACTGTTGTTTTAAAGAGTGGACTGAAAGCAGAGATGGGCATTTGCAAAGAGATGTGAGAGACTTAGGCACTTGATTCCCATTAATCAACCAATGGGGTTTTTTATATTTTATTTTCTCAGATTTGATCAAAGCTCTAGCTGAAAAGTTAAACCATGGTGGGAATTATTTAGTGATTCATTGTTGCTGTACTTACTTCATAATACCTTAAAGGGAAAAAAGTCTTGAAGCCTTCAGTAGAAATCTAAGAACCAGTCAAGCCTGGAAGCTGTATTTCTGCCACGGAAAAGACAGTATCAGCCCTCTGAACTTCTGGTTGTAAAATGTATTTCCAGTTTCCTTTTTGGAATTTAATAATAAAATAGTTTCATAACTCTTTTATTTGGATACTAGTTCATAATAATTTCTGTGGAAAAAGTACTTGCCTGTATGAAGTTCTGCTAGTAGAGATGAAGCATTTGCTGTAGTTCAGAGTTTAAGAATGTATTTTCAGAATCGTTTATCAGATGTGTGTGTGTGTATGTATGTGTGTGTGTGTATATATATATATATATATATACACACACACACATATATATATGTCATGATAGAGCAAGACCTCATTTTTGCTTATTGGACTTTAATTTTCAGTGCCATTTCTTTTCACCACCACTTCTCTGGCATCAGGGCTGCCCTTTCATTCTGTGGGGATTCACTTTCTTGTTTAGCAGTCGCTTTGCTGGGCTCTTCCCAATCCTACAAACTTCTTGAAACCAAACTCAGAGGACAGAATGAAATAGTTATGGCAGGAGGCTAATCAGTCAGCCCTAGGCCAGTTTTTTCTTAGAAAATGTGGTATGTTTAAAAAGCAATGTCCTACAATTATTTTGAAATAAAGATATGAAAACATATACTATTATTCTACACTTGGTTTTTTTGGTAGCACACTTCTTAAAAATAGGCACCGAATTAGAATTCTGAAAAATGGATAATTCTTAATCCCAGAAAAGTGGCTAAGACATCTAAAGCATTTTGTTTTTCCCAAAATTCTTGAATCAGTTTTTTTTCTCCTCTTTAAAGAGCTTGAAAATATTTTGGAGGTCATATGCTGAAAACAATTTTTGTTCTCACTTTCTCTGTCTCTCTCTCTCCCACCCCCTCAAATTTAAGAGTAGTATGTAGATCAGCAATTGCGTTTGATAACTTTCTTCTAGTTTTTTACTGGTGTGAATTCTCTGAGCCTAGTGGAATTAATCTGATGCACATAAGCACATGTGAGAACAGAAGTAGGCCCAGAAAATCCACAAGATCTAGTTTTTGTCTGATTTAAATGAAAGATAAGTAAAATCTTAGGAAGTAGGTCATTTTCCTTTTGGAAATGCAAGAGTGTACAGGAACCTGTCTGGAGTAATGTGTGGTTTCTGCTCAAGTAGAACTCCAATGATAGAGAAAAATTAATCAACTTTTCACCAAGCACAACCAGTAGTAAAGGATGTATACTTTAAGATCAGCAATTTTAGAGACTTCAGGAATACTCCATAGATCTGTGCTTTTTAAATTTTAAAATTATAATATCACATTTAAAATGCATTTAATAACATTAATGTTAAAAATACCATTGAAACATAGGTAAAACTGATACTTTTGGAAACTATTTTGATCAAAGTGATACCACAAACACTCAACTGATTAATACTTTTCTTAAAAATCATAAATTTACTGTTTTTTTTAATTAAGAACATTATAAAAACCATAGAACTGGCACTGCCCTTCTATTCTCATTCAGGTGGGATCTGTCTCTTAATTCTTGCTAAATGACAAGATTGCTATGCCTTTTGGGAAGCTTCTGCTTATATTGACTGAGGAAAATGAATTTATTGATATTTCTTAAAACTTTTCCTGCAGTCCAAGAAAAGAGCATAAGCCATGTTGAAAAAAATAAGATTAAAAATGGGGAAAGACTCTTGATACTGTTAGAATGACCCTTCTAAAAAACACATGAAAATAGATTACAGTTACCAATGTTGTTGTTTTTCTTTTTATGTCCTAAGGCTTTCCTGCCTCTCCCATGGGATACTGTACTTTTGCCTTATTGGATATGTTGTCAGGCTAGTTTTCCCAATATTCAGCCTTAGGAGTAATGTTCATTTCTCTGTTCTGTCCCATCATTCTTAATTATGCCTCCGTGTATCAAACTAAGAAACTTTGCTTGCAGTATTTACTCCTCAAACATTTGTGGTGGAGGGAAGGGTGCAGATACTTTTTTTTTTTTTTTTTTTAATTAGTCCCCAGAACAGCAGTAGGAAGGGGGTTCTGTGGTTAACAGTTGTACTAACTGCACTAAAAATATTTTATTTCAAAATTGCCTATATCTAGTCAGCTCTTAGGTACTTTTGAAAACTGCTTTCCCTGCAGTAGAATTAGTCTGTGATTCGGGTTTATAAAGGTGACATTTGGCTTTCTCCTATTTGATTGTTGATGTTAATATTCTGTAACCTTGGAATTACTTTTAGTGGCGTTCTCTTTGCAAATGTGTGCTGCTTTGAAACACTTTTTAGATTACGTGAAACTTCTTTACGCCAAATGCTTACTTTTAGCAGCTGTAACTGGTGTCAGTTTACCGTTTTAGCTCTCTGCTCTTGGGACATTAATAACAGTATCATTTTACCTTCTGAGTCCCTATTCAAGTTAGGCCATTAAGAAGTTGTATTAGGTAATGAAAGGGATGTTGTTACGACTTAGTAGTAGTAAAATGAAGAAGCAAACCAAAACAACAAAATAAAATCATTTTTTCCTGTTCAGGAATCCAGTTAAATTAAAAGTAAAGATTTATTATACCATAATGATTTTTAAGAAGCCAGACTTAATATTTCAAAGATACATTACGGGATCTGGATAGCTCCTTGACTTGAAAGAAATGAGCAGCTTTTACAGAACAGGGGAGGGTAGGCTTATCACAGCAAAACAGGACAAACAATAAAACCTTCGAATATTTGATCTACATGGAAAAGATTAATCCAGGTACACTTAACATGCTGAGTTGGTAAATCTAGGATTTATCCTGCTCTTAGTTGGAGGGCTAGCTGTAAGACTCAGGAAATCCTTCTATTACAGCTGTCTGAGGAGTACTCTGAGATGTAGCAATGCAACTCCAACAAAAATGAGGATCTCTGCACTGTCTTTGCTTTTTAACATTAAACAAAGCAGAGATATCTATTTAAAAAAGAGGAATTTCTTCTCATTAAATCCAAGCTTGAGGAACTGAAATCCTAGACCCTTAGAGCAATGAAAGTGTGTTAAAGAGCACAAAGTTCCTATAAAGTTAGTATTTTACATCCAATTTTGAGTCAATCAGTACTTAAAAAATTATGTAATACAGTCAGTTATGAATACAAATCCAGGGAGAATTTTAAGACCCATCACCAGAATTTTAAAACCCTTCAGATATATTTATCCCCTGAGGAAACATGACCATAAATAATGAAGTACCTGGTGCTGACCTCTGAGAAAATATACAAACTGCTATTACATTGCATCTGGAGCAATTGTTCAAACAACAAGGAACAACTGGATGAAAGACAGGAGACATACTGGAAGAGCAGCAGGGTTTCTTAGTTTGAACTGGACCGGTGCAAGGGCATTGCCCGGCTGCTGCCGCAGCTTTCCCGTGCTCTGCTCAGAGCCCATTGCTCTGGGCAGCGTGTGGCTTCTTTCTAGTGATCCTCTGGAGGGACAGGCTTTCTGGGCTGCCTTTACGCCAAGCAATACTTCATATCGCTTACTGAGGGGCAGCAAGGAAGGAATGAGCTCGTATAGGAAGATAACAGGCAAGTCTGTATTTTCTGTTTATTGCTCTAAGTGTCTAGATTATCTTTCTGTGTGTGCACATGCCAGCTCCTGCACCTTTGTTTTTCATAATCGGACAGGATCCATTCTTACGCTTCATACATTTGGCCTCTATTCTCCCTTTATCTTAAATGCTTTTCAGATACTATCCTTTCTTAAACCAGAAAGATAGGGGCTGAAATTCTAGGCAAACCTCTACTACTGCAAGGCAACCATCTATAATTTATTTCAGGGCATTAATTTTCCTTTTTTTTTTAATTCAGTTGTCCTATCTAAAGTGAAAGCAAAACTCATACTTTGCCTGAGGAAGTTAGAGGTTTTTTTTCAAGACGTAGTTCTCCATAAATGAAGTAGATTAACTTAGGCTTCACGTAGATGCTAGTATGGTTGCTAGTGTGTCCTCACAGGGAATTTTTGTGAATAGCTATGCTTTAAATTCACACTTTCTCATATTCCTCATAACTTCTGAATATATGTTAATCCTGAAATACAACTTCATCCTGAAGTTAGCAGTTTTTTGCTTTATTTCTTTGAGTTCTATCACAATATTTTTTCCACCAAACAAGTTTTTCTGGTAATCTTCCCTTTATAAAATGGTCTTTCCATATAACCTTTTAAACTGAAGCCCTTTTATTTCTTGCCTCATCACACATTTCTTTGAGTTTGAGTGAGTTTTTCTCTCCCCAGGGTGGGAGCAATGCCAGACCTATTTGATCAAAATGCCAATAGGACTGAGCTGAGACTGCCAGTCAGCTGGTTTCCTTTTCCCTTTAAATTTTACCTTGTTTCAGTGGTGTATGGACTTCTTTCCCTTCCCTTCAGGCTTGACAATGGGGACACAAGGATCAGAAACTACATCATTTTATTAACAGATATCTACCTCAATCTGTAGCTCTGTTTTAACAGTACAGTAAAGAGAGACACGGAATTGGGCTTGGCAACTTGTCAGAAGTGATGCACCAGACTAGTCTCCAGCTCAAGACAGAAAAATACAGCGTGTTGGCTCAGGCTCAGCAGGAGCTGGCAGCCTCTGGAGGCAGCGCTGACCGGCCGGTGCCCGAGCCCTGCTCCTGGCTGTGCTGGCCCTGCCGTGCCCCCGTCCAGAGGGACCGGCGTGCTGCCTTTGGGCATCCCAGGCACGGCTGGCGATGCCTCTGAACAGGGTGCCGGAGGGCTCTGCTGTGCACACGCTCTTCTCGGCAAGTTCCTATCTCGCGGGGTGGCTGCTGAGAGGACTTGTGTAAGCGGCACGATTTACTTTTGACTGAACAAATTTAAAACAGGAACTGCCTAGGTGAAACGGGTTGGAATAGTGAAGTGGCAGGAGTGGGCAAGGGGTTTGTTTGAAATACAGTCTTGCCCTTCTTGAGGCGAAGTTGCTCTCAAGTTTTCACTTCTCTTTGCTGTCGTGGTCGTTTGCATCATGTCCCTTAGACCTTAGGATCGCAGTTGTTTGTCTGAGCCACTGAAGTTAAATATCCATGATAAAAATATATTTTATTATTGTCTCTCCTCCCAAGTAATCAAAGTTTGTTCAAAAGCACAAACGGTGCAGTGTTCTTTCATAATGTTATTTCCACGTAAAACACCTGTGCTATAGATCAGAGGATTTGTAAAACTAGGATCAATCTGTGTTTTTAATTTCAGTTTATCACTGAGTTCTCACTCAGCTGGAAACTTCCAGGCTAGAGAAAACAGACTTTTTTTGTCTTCAGTCTGTAGGTTCTTTAATATATTAATATTTAATATTTTTGCTTCTGTGAGCTCCAAAGTTAATTCACAGCTGCTTAGCAAAAGTAGATTTTGTCCAACCTGAGTAAAGGCTTATAATCCTCAGAGTGAAATATTCTCTCTGTGAGTGTCAACAAAATATATTTCAGGATGAAGGTGAGGTTGTTGAGAGCTGTGGGGTCATGAGAGGGCTTGGACAGCTCTGTGCGGGTAAGAGGAGTTAGGGATGGCGCATCAGGGCTGCTGGGGGAGCCAAGGCAGGGAGAGCAGAGCGGGCTTCTGACCACTGGGGAAGGGTGTGTAGGAGTCCTTCAGGAGGGAGGTCTGGGAGGAAAGAGGAAGAATCATCCTTATCCAGGCCTTCCTCCACTTGCACATTACCCCCATCATTTACTCGCTCCCTTGCTAGAGTATTTCCTGCACCTCCTAGGAAGGGGCAAGTCAGGGTCTACTCATGGGGCAGGAGATCGAGGGGCCAGAGCTGCTGCTACCGGTGGTAAAGGATCAGACTGCAGTCCCTGGGAAACAGCATCTGTGTTCTTGCTGCCACAGAGGTATTGGGAGGGGGCAGCAGTATCAAATGTTTATCCATTGGGAGGGTGGGAGGAAGGTGCTTGTATAGGAAAATAGTCACGTCCCTGACAGTTGCCTGCCTTGCCCTTTGGTTAGCTGTGTGGGGCAAGGCTCTGCCTTATTGCCTCTTGTCCCTGACCCACAGTACCCCGCCAGTGATATGCTGCTACTCAGAATGATCTTTAGGAGCTGTCTGACTAACTAACAACTGGATTTAAGGTAGAAGAAAAGTCTTTAGATGATACTCATTTTGATCCCACATGTTCTATCCATTCAGGAGTTGCAGTGAGAAAGAAGGAATTAAAGAGTTAGGATGGGGATCCAAAGAGACCAAGTGTGCAGAGGCTGAGTGTGCTCAGTTCCCATGAGTTGCTAGTTATGTTAATGTGATTTAATGGGTTATAGGGAGAGAGCAGCAGCTGTCAGCTGTTAGTCTTAGCCTTCTATATTCTGCGTAGGAAGGGCTGTGCTAGAGAAAAACAGGACTATATGACTGGAGGAATAATTTCAAGGACAGGATCCTCGATTTCTTCCTGGCTTGTGTTGTGTTTCTGTGGATGGAGCAGCAATTTACCTAAACTGGTGAGGAAGATGAAGCATGGACCTTCCGTATTTCTTCCTGGTTTGAGATTATTTGCAACCTAGAGGCACTAGAAAATAAGGTCATCATCTCTGTGCAGTGACTGTTGTGTTCTCCAGGATACAGGAGGGGGATGCAAATTTTCTTTTGCCACAGTAGGGAGACAGTCTCCTCCTCTCTAATGCATTATCAGTAGAAGAACAGTAGAAGATAGGAAGAAAACCAAGCATCTTTTTTTGTCTTTTACCTTTTTTTTTTTTTGAGTGTAGCTTTGATTCAAAAGTTACTATTTATAACAATTTCCATTAAACTCTGAGACTCCCTGCTGGCAAGTAGCATCCTATTACTAAAGAATAAGCATTTCTCAACCATTAAAACTGCTATTCAGCTGTTCTTTTCTCTCCATGGCAACATTAAGTGTAACAACAAAGCAGTAGGTGTTGTCAGCCAAAAAATCTGAAATGCTCCAATGATTGTTGATAGAAACAAAATGGATGCCAGGGCAGGGTCACTTACAGCCAATAATAGATATTGCACCTATGACTGAAGTATTGCATGTGACATTTTGAATCAGAAGACATAACAGAAAGTAAGGTTGATGCAATTGGCAGTTTTTATAAATTATATATGAGGCATTTAAAAAAAAAAATCAGCAGGAAACTACCATTTACATTCTGTAGTAGAAGGAGTTGCATGCAAAGTGAAGAACTCCTTGTGTGTATGCAATATAGGCCACCTTTAGTGGAGAGCTCAAGCTTTCTTTTCAGTTCTTCAGTGTAACAGAAAACAAGCTGTACTTTAGAAAGCACAGTCAGTTTCTAAAGCAGGTGGTAAATAGAAATTGTTAAAGTTCTTATCTAGCTTCAGTGTTGATCCGAAAAAAGGAAGCATTTAAAAAACAAAAGGCAATACTTCTCCTTAAAAAAAAAAAAAAAAAAGTGTGTGGGCAGGGGGGATATCATCAGGTTTTGATCTTAACCCCATGGTGCCAAGGGCTTAGATGTTCCACTGACATGTAGAGTTGCAAGTCATTCACAGGGGAAAAAATTTTGAGGAAAATCAGACTGAACACTACTGAGACTAGTGCTGAAAGCCTGCTAGGAGAGAACAGTTTCAAGAAAGATGCTTGATGCTAATGCTGAGAGATTTGGAATTAGAAGTGTTTTTTATGTAGTTGAGACATAATATTAAATGGACAAATCAGCTCTGAACCAAGAGTACAGACATATGAATTAATGAAAATGAAGCTATATTCTTTAAAGTAATTTGTGTTCAATATTTGACAAATCTTTTGAACCATTGGTGATGGTATGTAGTGTGACAAGGCATGTGGGGAATAATGTCTTTTAATATGTATGTGTGCTGCCAGTGCAACATGTGCCAAGACACCTTTTGGAGTCCTAAATTTAGCGCAGTTTGAATGCTACTTTCTCCAGTTAGTGCCTCATAAATGTGCTCTGTATTTTGTAAAAGTGTTGCCTCATTTCTTGAATCCAGGGTGTTGTTCCCAATTGCTTGAACTGTTTATCAAAGAAGGCTTTGCTCCTCTAAAAGAAAGAGAAGGCAGAGATTGCAAGTAGTTGTTTCAGTCTGACTTGACAGCCTCACACAAACCCTCTTTTAATACAGACAAACAGAACAGCTTCACGCGGTGACAACAGTACAAGGTATTGTCTGATGTCTGGTTTAGACTTCAGAGAACTGGACAGAAACTCATGTGGTCCTTGCTTGCTCCTGACTCCAGTTACACCTGTTTGCTTCTTTTCCTCCCAAATGAGGATAACAGCAGTATATTTTCTTTAATTTTTTTTCAAATTACTTAGCGTGTCAGCCCACCATCTTGAGCTGTTTTCAGTGTGAAACATCCAACTCTCACTTTTTCCCCTTCCTATAGGGCAAAAAGTGTTACTTGCTTGCTTTTACGGGGGAGTGCTCGTGAAACAAAACTTCCAGGGCTAGTATCCCCTCTCCCATCCCAGAAGCTTGATTTCCTTATTTATGTTTGCATTTGTCTCACGTGCAAGAGCTTGCTGAGCAGTTATTTGGATCTCTTTGTATATTGAAAGTCTGTAGGTAAACTCAAATCGTATACATATTTCAAATACAATAGCACATTATTTTTTGAGGTTTCCAGTTACATTAGACATTCCTGAAACTCTTAATTAAACTGAAATTCTAATCTACATTGTCCTTGACTGTTCACATGCCAGCATATTGTGTGAGCACTTAAAGCTGAGGCTGAGATCTTACAGCAGTTATTAATTTGTTTGCATGCAGCTTCTACCGTATGGTTTGAGACCAGATTAGCAATATAGCCACTGCTGCGATTAACATAGCAACTGCAGGCCTAAAGGAAGAGAACTCTTACAAGCTATTTTTCACTTGGTGTTCACAGCTCTCTAACTTTCTCATGATAAGTTCGGGATTTCTTTGAATGAAAAAGGCCATTTTTTGTCATGGGTGTTGAATTTATATTTCTGATGCTTATACAAACAGGTATAGGTACCCTTTGAAGGTACCCTTCAAAATACAGACCACTTCCTGCAGTTCTCTTTGTAGTCAGCACTAAGGCAGACTCCATACAAGGGATCTCATTCAGATCTGTGTTTGAACTTATTTTATGTTAACCTGCAATCAAAGTGGTGATAAGTGGAATAGTCCACAGCGGTAGACTCTTGGGACCACGAGGCGTGGGGATGGAGTGGAGGCAGGGGTTCCTTCTTTGGCAATGGTTGGCAAAGGATGCTGAGTAAAGATCCTGCTGGTCAGGCAGGTGGGGAAGAATAATCAATCTTGCATGCTCTCACCACGTCTGCTGTCAGCTCACCAGGGGGATGTGAGGGCAAGCAACTAAGAAAATTGTTTGGAAATCTGAAATGTGAGCTGCTGCCTGACTGACAGCAGAAGGGCATTGCAAGGAAGGTCTGAAGTCAGAGGATTGCTGTGATTTTTAGTTTTAACCTTTGGAGGGCAGACATCAGGGTGAAGAACTTCCACCTACCCCTTCATTTGGCAGAAAAATTCAGCTATCTATAAAGTAGTAAAGGAAAAGAGACAAAATGGAGGAAGTGTAAGTGAGAGTGAAATAAATATAGGCAAAAGCCTCTCCTGTTTTTGATGAGACTGATTGCTATGAGTTGAAGTGTTGGACTGGACAACCCAGGCTACTTCATAAAATTAATTTTTCTCTTGTAAGAGGTAGGATAATGGCATCACTTGAGACTGAGAGACTCCTTTTATTGACAGAGTGGTTATAACATAAGTAGTAGAGGCTTCTCTAGATTGCCATTTTGTCACAGCTGAACTGAAGAGATTGCTTATGGGCAGGGAGGGTTCATTCTTTTTAGCCTTTCTTGTTTTCTATCCTGTTTTCTCTCTTGAGACAGACAGATACATAGGTAATACTGCCAGATGTGACTATTAGTCTGTCATGTGTGTGCCAGGACATAAACCAAAACCACCAGCTCATTCCAGGCTGGCCTCCAAGCTGAGCAATGCCTACTGTAAGTCATTATTGCTTCAGGCTGGATTCTGCACGTTGCCTTGGAGTGAAAAGTTTATATCCCATTTCAGTCCTCTCTGTTTCAATCTGCCAGGAAGCATTTCTCTTCTGACATTTTCTGTTTGTTAAATCTCTCTGGTTCCTAATGCTTACTGAGCAGAGTAGCTCAGTCTATAAGCAAAGCTATTTTTTGCTCCTGAATCCAGCCCTACCAACTCTTCTGAAAACTGAGAGTTACATAGGATTCTCTTTTTGCTGTGATTCATCACCAGTGACAAATTTTTTGCAAGTCAAATGCACATTTATCCTTTTGTAACTTATTTTTTCGGTGTCAGCAAAATTTTGAACAGTGGGATTCCTTTCATGAAGGATGTACCTTATGTCTATGTAACTTTCCCTGGTAGTAGACAGGAGAGAGCACTCAATATCTAGCTGATATTGAAGGATGAAATTTAACAGCCTATTAACAGGAAATTCAACAGGTAGTTGTTATGACTCCATCTATTAATCTATATAATTAAGATCTATAATTTATTTGATTATTTCCCTCTTTTTTGCCAAGTCATTAAAGTTCCAGACTATTAGCAAGATCTTGATGCTTGTCATTACTTATTTACTCTGCAAATATTACATAATCTTGCTGACCCTTCCTTTAAATGTGGGGCATATTATGGATTTTTGTAGTTTATAGTGAATGACTCTTTACAGTTCACTAAGATCTATTTCAAAGATCTGATTTTTCAGCAAAATACTTTCACAGAAAATGCACTAAATTCCATGGAGCCAGTAGTACTCATCTCTTTTTTTCTCCTGCCAGCTTTTCACTTGCCTTTGCTTTCTTGCCGTGTGTTCTCAGTGCTTTTTATAGTAAAGGGATTTTCAAATAGTGTAGAGCTTGACTGACACCATAGGTTTAAGATAAAATTCTTGCCAATTATCAACACATTTTATTTTCTGTAGATGGATTGGATGACTTCTTGAGATTCTATCTAGTCCTAATTTCCATCCTTCAGTGATCAGCCTTTAATCAAAATGCTTTGATGCATCTAGTAATAATATCTGAAAGTTGTTAGTCACCCTAGGATTAGTGAGTATAATTCTTTGATGGATGTTTTACTTTGTTGTAATTTGCATAAATCCTAATATCGCCAAATGAAAGCTGTCTCTGGTTTTCAGTGATTTAACTCCCAGTGCTTTGCATGCAACCAGTTAAAACTGTACGGTAGGCAGGTGCAAGGTGCATGGAAACTAACACCTGTGCTGGTGCTGTTTTACTGGGAACTTTGCTAGAAATGCATTACGGAAAATTAATATTTAAAATCGGCTACAAGTTATATTTGAGAATAAAATTGTAAATTTAGTATTTACTGCACAGATAAGAAATACTGCTGTTGCCTATGATGCATATTTGTCCTTAATATGAAAACACAAGTGTTCCCAGTTTCATTAAAGATGTGGAACTTTCCATTTTATGTACAGTGGTAGCAGGACTCTGTACAAATTGCTTTGACAAAAGTAGTATTTATGATGAGTGGAAAATTCCACTTTTGAGGTGAGGGGGAGTCTTAACTACTTTCTTTTCCCAGAATTTGCAAATGCTACTGTGGTGAGCACCATGAAAATTTTGACTTGTCAACAATCAAATGTGACAGAACTGTTCATGTGAAAAGTTCTTCTACTTCAATTGTCTATAGAGTTGGCACATAATTCTTCTTAGAGTGATTCTTTTACGGTATTTATACTGTTCTTTAGGTAAAAAATGCAAGTACCACAGTAAAATAAAATGCAATTTTAAACAGTCTTGTGCTTTATGTGGATTAAACTAAAACTTTATTTCTGCATATAGATTTTTTAAAATATATTTTCATGTTCTAGGATGTTAAGATTTTAATAACTGTGCTTCTGCAGGAAGGACCCTCCCTTGTGCTGGAGAACTAACCTGATAAAATCCAGTGTATTGGGGCATCATGGACATTAGCTTTGCAGTATATGTTTATGCTTCTATTAAATTTTATTTTATTCAACTCTTGACCAAAACCTGTGATAAAACTCCTTCTGAAAGACATAGCCTCCTTGAAATGAAGCAAGGTCATGTTTATGCTTCATAAAAGAAAAGTAAATTACACTGGCTATAAATACCGTATTGTAATTTGTCTTTAATGACTGCAGTCATAGTACCCATTGCTGGTCATCTAATCCTCTCCTTGTCAATGTGGAATTGCTTCTCTTGTACATTTAACACTTTTATTCACTCTTGATACAAATGTCTCTGTTGTGATTCCCAAATTCTCTTGAGAGGCCATTTCCGCAGGCTGGTTCATCTCAAAAAGTGTATCACCATGAACATTAAATATCACTCAGAATAATCTTGCTGTCAAGAAACTTTTCCTGAAGTTCATTGCTGCTATTCTGAGTTGTATCCTTTTATTTCAGTTCTCTCTAGCCTCTAAACCTTTTCAGAATTCTTGTGGTCCTTGAAATACCCTGTCACTATTTGCCTCTGTATCTGTCCTATAATCTTACAAGCCTGTATGTATTTAACTCTTTATCTTTGCTAGACTTCTCAGGGCTTGCTGCTTCTATTGTTTTGCCTCAGTCTCTTTTTGATTAGTAAATGCTTTTCAAGCAGAAAGGTACCTACTGATCAACAGAATAAACTAAAGGTCAGCACTGAAAAAAGGACTGGTAATTCCTTGCTTCATGTCAGCTCTATGTTGATATGTTAAAGAGGTCAAAGTCTTGTCCCTCATGCTGTGGCCAGGTTATTAGGCTTTATGGATGATGGTTTTATGCAGGAGAGGGAACTGGACTTACCTCCTTTTCCTGAATTTGCTGCTGAATTTGCAGGTCTATCTCTTGCACTTGCAACTTAAATATTATTTGGAAACACATCAAACACTTTTACTATCTGTACCTTTTTTTTGTATTTTGCACTGTTTGACCAAGGTTATCTTAAAAAAAAAAAAAAAAAAAAAAAAAAAAAGAGAGAGAAGAGAAGGAAAAAACCAAAACCCACAACTTTTTAGCCAGAATCTCCAGATATTTTTCTCTTTTGTCTGTGGTTTTTGTCCAATTTTAATTCTGCAGCGCTGCCTGATGGATTGATTTATCAAAGCCTATCTCAACATAACAAGATCAGGTGGTCAATAGTTAAACTACAGATTTACAGATTTCATTTACTGTTTTGTTTAAATGTGCATATGCACAAAGAGGAATACTGGACAAGGGACATCCTGTCCATTCCTGTGTTCTTGTTGGCGCACAGGTTTACAATCTCAAAACTAATGGGACTTTTCTTCTGCTGACCACGCTGGAATCTAGCTGCTCTTACAGTTTCTTCTTTTTTCCATCTTAAATTCATTTCTCCTTTCCTTGATCATGGATGCCAAGAATTAAACACTGTACTGCAGGTGAGATTTCACACCATAGGATGAATACTTCTCAGTTTGTGTTGGAAGTAAATTTAGAACGTATTGGAGACATATTTTCTTTATTATTCATGTAGAATGTTGGCTCTTCTTGAATTCATTGTTGCAAGCAAGTGCTGGTATGTAAGTTAAATCTGAGGAGGAAAAAAATTGATGCTTGCTCATGGGTGCTTCCTTTTCTAGCTCTAGTATTGTCTAAAGACAAATCTATATATATATATTTTTTTAAATGGATGCATCAGTCATGGATCTGTATTCAAATTTGCATTCCGTGAAGGGTTTAAAATATGCTATATACATTTCTGCTTTTCTATAATAGAAAAGGCATTTTAGTATTAAATTTCACTCTGCATGACTGTCTCAATTTTTTTGTAACTTTCAAAAGTGTTTAATAGAAGATGTTTGAAATTCATGTCTGGGGGAAAAAGGTGTTGTAGAAGTATGAATTTCTGTGTTGGCAGAAAGCTGTAAGATAGAAAGTGTCTTTGCAAAACTTGTGAAATGGACCTTAATTCTCTTTAATGTAAGCATTTTGCTGCTGGTAAACGGACTTACGCTTCTCTCCTTCCCCACTTTCTTCTGCACTCTGTATAAATTTTTTTAAAAACCTAAGGAATTCTCTCATTGTGAAGCTGCTAAAGCTATCGTGCTTTTTTATGCTTAGATTAGGTAGATAGTAGAAGTTAAAGATACATTAAGCTGGCTGATCTCCTGTGCTGGCAGGCATGTACTGTCATTATGGATGAGTTTCACCCAAACTCTAATTTGAAATACTTCCAGAAAACTTTTTTTGAAAATTGTGGAAAACTGTGCAGAAATTCAAAAGGCGCACATATCACCAGCGGAGACCGTGGCGGCTGTTCATGCTGTCTGTTGTAGATGACCATGTTAAAAGTGTGGGCTCCCTCTATAGGTGATTGAACTTCCAGACAGTCCTGCTGAAAGTTTAAGTTCAGAGCCAGCGTCTTAAGCGCTGCTTGCTAAGGAGCCTGAGCTCCTGCGCTAGGACGGGGATTAGATTCCTTCGGTTATACAGCAGGGAGTGCTTTCTGGAGTGTGGGTTCACTCTGAAAGGCTGCCTCTGTTACAGAAATATATGGCTTATTTTAAGCCCATTTTGGAATGTAGACTTAACTCTGAAACCATAATTGTATCCACAAGAACATATAAACATTGACCTTAACTAAGGAGTCAGTCTTTCATCCCTGTCTTTGCAAACTTGGCTCGCTGGATTTGGCATGTTAGTGTAGTAACTTAGCGCCAGCGGATGTTGCGATGCAGGACGTTTGCACAGAAATGGAAGGAGAGCTGCAGTGTGTAGCCCAGAGCTTGTGGGAAGAGGTGAGATGAATGGGTAGACTGTGATCCTCTCCTCGGGCGACAAGTCATTCCACACAAGTGACTCGCTGTGGTCCTTCTGCTGCAAATGCTGCCAGCAGTGTCGTGTCGTCATTGTTTGCCTCTCTCCTTTCATTGCTCATAAATTTTTGACTGGGTTTTTTTACTTTACTGATTTCTCTGGGCAGCAATTTAAGGAGTATTAGTCAAAAAAACATATAGCAGTTTCTGTTCATGCATCAAAGTGAAGACATAAAACTGCTAACAAAAAACATGGCATCTCCTCTTATTATTCCTTTACGTCGAGAAATGCAAACTATAACATCTGACTCAGTAGCTGGTTTGCCCACGTGGAGCTCCTGCTGAACTAACGGGCTGAGGACCACGCTCGCCCTGCTGCTCGTCGCGGCAGTGCTATGGATTTAAATGGCACAATTTCAGATCCAGGCCAGGTAACGGAGCGAGGTTTGGGCCGTTTGCCGGCGTCGGTACGCCACGCGGTGTACCTCCGGGCCTTGCGCGTGTAGAAGCCTCGGAGTGCTCCCGAGCTTCTCCCGACCTCCTCCTCGAGGGCAAGTACACGCAATTAGAAGTGAAAGGCAGGGGTCTGTTAAAGTTACTCATTTTAAGATTTCTTGGTATCTCAAAGTATAAATGCTTTTAAAATGCTGTCAGTCATGACTTCAGAATCTTACAAGAACAATTCTCTCTGCGGCGTTCTGCCAGTCTGGTTTTCAGGGTTTTTACTTACCCTGTTAGAGTGAGTGGCATTACAGCTGCTAGAAACATTTGGGGTGGGGTGGGGGGAAGCTATGTCTTTGCAATACGGTGTTTGTCATCCTCTGTGCCTTTTCCCAATCCTGCCCACCTCACAAAAACAAAACACCCTTTCTTTGAATTGGCAATTCCCCTATATAGTTTTATCTCTCAATATTAAGTTTTGAAAAGCTTAAAGAGATTTAGAGCCATGTTTTAGACAGTAAATTTTCTGTAAAATATGTATTGCTTTTCAATCAGAAAAGCCTCTCTTACTTCAGCCTTGCCAACAGCTAAATATTGAGTGAGGTTAAATGTGTGTGGTACTCTTGAGAGAATTAAGGAAAACGTTTAAGCATGAATTAAGGCCCAGTGCTTGGGAATATAAATGCATTCTTAAAATACACAAAGTAAATATCAGGACAGAGAAAAAATGTAAGTGTGTGTGTTGCTTGGATCTTCCCCTTCGGAATGACAGGCATGATCATTTCTCTTAGTGTATATAACTAAGGGCTTGGGAAGTGAATGGGCAAGGCAAATACGTCTGTCTGTTCTAGAAGGTAGGCTGAAGCCTGTGTACTGCTTAGATGCTTCTTTAAACTAGTATTTAGGAGACTTAATCTTAAGTACCGGTTATTTCTTTTAACATCTGAGTAAAAAAATAACCTTTTCTAAAGAAGGTGCAAAGGATATACAATAGGAATGGTGGGGTAAGATTCTCAATGGAAATAACAGCCATCTATATGTGATTTTTCTTTCTTTTAAATTATGTGTCAAAATGCTACTACATCTACTTATTAATAGCAACAATGTAATACCCTGAATGACCAGTAGTACAAGTAATTTTGGAGAAAGGACTGAGCAGACCTTTTCTTAAAGACACTTTTATCAGGATAGTTCTTTTACCAAGCTTACTGTAAGAGTTTGGAAGTTCTTCTAAAGAGACCCTAATAAAAACAAAAGTACAAACTATCCCATGGCAGAGAAAAGACAGGAAGTGTAGCAAGGCTAATTTAACTAAACCTTTAGCTCTTTATGGACTCAAGCACAAGGACTACATGAATAGATAGGAAATGGAAACTAGGGCAGATTACTAAGGATAGTGAAGAAAGGGTAACATGAATGGATAGGACAAAATCTGAAATAATTGGGAAATGAGACAGAATCATCAAACTGTAAGAAATTCTTCTGTAAGTGGATTTATAATACTTACAAAATACCAAGGAAAAAGATGGATTGTTATTCTGTGCATATGGGAGGAAGCTGGTGAGTTTGGGTTGCATGGTACCATTTGTTTGGGTTGCATGGTACCATTTTAGTGTTATTTTTCATTAGAAAGATCAATTGTGCTAAAGTTACTGTCATTATTAATATTGATCCCCAAAGGATGAGATCTGAATTTAAGAGGAACAAGTTAGAGTATTTTGATAAATTACCATCTTCAAAATGCTGGTTCTGACAGACACCGTGCTGGAACACTTGAACTGAGGGGGGTCTCAGCAGTGCTACCATTTGTGATGAGAAGAGGAAGCCCAGAAGCACTAAAAAAGAGCAGACAGGGTGACAGTATTTTAAAAGGGAAGAAAGAAGAAATTGAGATTAGGAACTAATAAATTATTTTCCATTTGAAGAAACAGAAATGAACTATGCCAAAGTACATGAAGGAAAACAGGAACTGAATAATAACCAATGTGTATTACTGAGGGAGAAATCCTATTGACCTGTTTAATTGCCTTCTCTACAAACTAACAGACCTTGTGGGTAGAGGGTTCACATACTTTTACTTTAGTATGTCCACCTGACATGCCAGTCAAGGAAGAACAAAAATAAGATAGGATGCAGATTTGGTTGAGAAACTAACTAGTGTATAGTTACGAAAAGTTCACAATTTAAACAGAAGACGGTCTGATGGTCTGCTACCATTGGTGCTTTCCCTAGCAACCTTAATAAATTGCTTAGTAGGTTTATTTAGAACACCAACCCAAGAAGCCTGCAAGCACGTTGGAAGGTGGATTTAAAATTCAGTGATCGTAATAGAAAATGCAGAATGCTATTCAACAGGAGGAAATTCAAGAGACAGCGCATAAGCAGGAATCACCACCATGCGGATGCGAAAACAGATGACTAGCTGAATGTGAGTCAGTGCTGTGTTATTAACTAAGGCCGATAGTATCCTGAGAGATAGAAACAGAAACACAGTGTGTGAGAGATGGGGAATTCCTCTGCCATGCTGCAAGGAAGGTGAGGACCAGCTCAGGTGAGTCTAGATGAGAATGAGAATCATCAGTGCCCACACAAACTGGACCTTTGAGGAAAGATTGAGTGAATTTAGCTTATGGAAGAGATAACAGGGAGGACATGATGATAAATGCATGAGAGGGAAATGTGACTGATAGAATGATCCACTCTCCTTGTTGGCAGTAGAGAGAGAAGGTAAGTTTTATTTTGGAAATCAGGAAAAACTCTCAAGTGGTGAGAACAGGGAAGCATTTGTGTGGAGTGGTGAGGAGTCTCATTACCAGCAGTCTTTTCTTAACCAGCTGGGTTAGACAACTGTCTGTTAGGAAAAGCAGAGAGATGGCTGATGCTGTTTGCAAGCGGGGAAGGAGCTAGGTGAGCTCTTGAGGTTCCCTGTGACTCTGTGATATGACAATAATTCCAGTGTCCTTGGAGAAGTTATCCGGCACTACTTCCATGCTTTATGCTCAGTGCACAATTGTTATCTATGGAAGGTTTTCAGTGTAATGTAACACTATGGGAGGCAGGGAGGATTATGGACAAGAGCCTTAATGTAGCTTCCTGGTGAACCTGAGTTAGTTCTGACACTAACCCCAGAGCGTATGAATTTTTGGGAACTCTCTTATCTCAGGTGGTAACGTCGCAGATTTTTAGCCTGAGTTGATGTGTTTTGCTGATGCATCTGTGGTTGTTGCATGGCTTCCAGGTTCTTGTTGTCCTAATTCTTAGTTACATAGACAATATTCAACTTCTGCCTATATTTTGTGTAGTGCTGTGCGTGCTCTTTAAATGGATGTTCCAGTTCACTTTTAGAAGAGTTTCAGTTAAAACCCAGAATGTAATGTAATGTATCAGAGGACTTTAAGTATAAATATAAGCTATATTATAAACTGTTACAGAATAGAAGTTGTTACACTGAAGGCCAGTTCAAGGAGAACGTTACTGCTCATGGAAAGCTGTGCTGAGACGCTGTCGGTCAGCGTACCTAATAAGCAAATGTCACACAATTCCTGCTCTGAGAGAACTGAGGCAGTAGAACTGCAGTACAGAGACTTCCTCTGGTGAGGACAGTAAGCACCAGCTGCCCAACTGGAAACTTTCTCATTTTTGTTCTGAAAACAGGGTCTCCTGAAACGGGGGAGTTGAGCTGACATTCATTGCTTAACTTCATGAGTGCACTCTGTGTGTGTGTGTGTGCATGAATGTGTGTACAGACACATCTGTATATAAATAATGTAAAAAGGCAGGTTTGCTCACACCATTCCTGGAGGCATACTCTAATTTTGTTTGTACTCTGAAAGTTTGATGTCTGAGCAAACTTAGTGCTTAGTCCTTTGTATATCAGGACTTTACTCTCTCTCTCTTCCCCCTAGCCTCCCTCTCCCTCCCCACTGTTGCTTATTTCTTAAAAGTTTGCTTGTTCCTGCTCTATTTCTCAGTCAACAAAATCCTTAAGATATCTGGAAAACTGCCGATGTCAGAAGGCTAAATGTGACAAATAAAAAGAAGTAATCTCCCTTTTTGGTTGTCCATTTAAATAGGATATTAATCCTCAGCGTTTTCAGTAAAGCTTTCATCTGCTGTGTTTCCAGTCTAAGAGGCTCTAATAGACCCTTGACAAGTTAAGAACTGCCGTGAAAGCATTTGAAATGTGTATTCCCCTGTTAATTGTTTCCCTGCTAATGGCGTAGAATTTGTTGTGCTCATCTGTAACATCTGTCAAAAGTGGTGAAGGAACTTCATCTGTCTCAGTGTAAGGTATATTATTTTCAGAGCTGGAATGACAGTGATCTGCTTGCTCTTCCTCCTGGTTTTTGTTTTAGGTAGTAGTATGCAGCTGGACAGCACTGACAAGCAGCCGTTTGGGGTTTGCACTCTGATAAAAGATAGTGGACTGAACTGAGCTCTGTAGCCCTATGCATCTTTTCCTGCAGAAGGCCTCTTCAGGAAAAAAAATTGTTCGATCAAGACCTTTTCGTGAAGGAAGACATGCTATTTTTATCTGGTGTATCAGTAATTCATTATGCTTCAACAAAAGTCACTACTTCCCTGTGCAGAAAATTTATCAGTTGCTTAGGCCTAACTTCTGTAGTGGAGTCTGTGTAGACAGAAGTATGCAGCCCCAGTGCTTATTGCAGGATTGGGCCCTCAGTCAAGAACCATGTCGCTCCAGCCGAATGCTGCTTGTTCTCAACATTTTACTGCTATTAATCTTCAAAGATAAAGTGCTTTGCTTGGGTGAACATTTCATTTGAAATAACCAAAAAAAGTCTAAGCTATGACTGTACAATTTAATAAACAGCTGAAGATACGATTTGACAGTAGCTTTAATGTAATCTAGTTGCAGGCTTTTTCCTCTGGCACTTGTTGCGAGTTTTCTTTTCCTCTACCACCATCTCAGTACTCTTGGTTGCGCAGTCATGAGTTCAGCTGGACCAGTTCATTGCGCCGGCTGAGAGCAAACCTCTCTGCTGGTTTCCTGCCAGTTGGTTTCCGCCCGGCTTGGCGCCCTGGGTGCCTGCGCGGGGGTGCTGGTGGGGGCAAGGGCGGCATGGAGGGGCAGCGGGAGTGGAGTGAGGGTGGCACTGCCCGTTCTGCTCCACCGTGGCAAGCAGATACACCTCGCTTCTGGTAAAAACAAACAAAAAACAACCCCTCCCTTTTTTTTATATTGCCTCTTGCCTTTTATTTCTTTCAGTTAATTTTCAGTATAACTCTTTAAATTTACATTGAACGGTATGCAATATCTTAAATTAATTATTCACCAGGAGTTTAGAGGTGACTTTTTTTGAAAGCTTTGTGCTATCTGAAGTCCTGTTAAATGTCAGTTTGAGTGTTCTGTTAAAAATTTCCTGCTCTGGTCCAATCTCAATTTAATTTTTCAGAAACATTCTGTTATATACTGCTTTTTTCTCTCCCTCTCTCTGAATTTAGCTGAGGGTATGGTCACCCAAGTTCATGTTGTGCAGTCTGTCTTTAAGGAAACATAACAGTGTCAAAGCTCTCTAGGGACCAGTCCTGGCAGGGCTGGTACTTTGCAGGTTCCTAAGTCAGAATAATGTTTCTATTCAAATTAATTGGTGTTCAATAAGATAACCAATGTTGTTTGTGCTGTTAGTTCTTAAATCTATTGCCTTCAATGCTCCCTGTGTAAGAGAGGGTAGATGCCATGCATTTTAGTTTTACAGACTTTCAAATTCTGATTTATTCATCAATCCCAACTTTGAGAATAAGTGAAGTACAGCAGTGCACCCGAATTCAACAGAGCCAGGTTTTGAGGCCTTGGATTTTCTGAACTGCATGACCCTACAGCGTCTCTATCCCCGCGCTCCCGGGTCTCCTTCCACCAACCTCTTCAAAAATCTAAGCAGACACGATTTCTTTTATTAGAAGTTATTTTAAAATGCAGCTCTATAGCAGTCAGCTAGCCAGCTAAAGCAGTAACTGCTAAGCTTAGTTTTAAGAATAATAACTGAGGAAATGCCACTGAAATATAGATCATCAGTCTTTTAGGTTATATTTGCTCTGGTGATGTCAATAGTAGGCTACCCTCCCTCTGGAGTCAAGTTGCAAACACTGTCCTCAAGGGTCATTAAAGCTAAGCACACAATTAGAGCACCCTCAATTTGTTCAGACTTGTTGCTTGCCCAATGTCTCCTAGCACCTAACATCACAAAAGCACCATGCTGGAAGGAAGGGATTATTTATCTGAAGCTGATGCTGTGTATATGCTTAAATGCTGAAGTGGAGGTGGACTGTGATCTTAGGAAATAAGGTAAGCATCATGGCACTGCGTAACAGTGGGGAACTTGTATGAGACTACATTGTTGGTGCTGTATGCGTTTGTTTTGCTCAAATTGTTCATGTTTGTGTGGTCTTACTGAAACCTCTCTAGCTGTTGGCTTCTGAATATGGCAAGGTGTATTTATGCTTGGCCTTTTTTCTTTGAGTGGCCTGAAGAACTTTGGTCAGAATTACAACTCTTGTACTTTTTTCACAGCCAGGTTAAAGTACCCTTTTTTGTGTCTGTAGGTGAGAGAAGTGCTGAGTGAGACTCCTACTTCCCTGAGCGGGGCAAGGTCTTTGCACTTTTCGTGCTTCTAGGTGCAGCGCAACAGAGGGCTAGTAACTTATGAAGCTCAAGAAACAGAGCTCTGACTCGTCCCTCACTGTAACTTGTGTAAGTATGGGCTCTGAGAAGTGGGAGATTTGTAGGGCATATGATTATGAAAAAACTGAAGCCCTCCGGGAAATCATACTTTCTTGTCACTTAAGCAACAGATAGGGCACTCGGAAAAATTAGATAAGTCAGGGAAGAAGGATTTTTTTCCCCTTCTGTAGTAACTATTAACTAGGAAATTATAAAATTGTTCTTTTCTTCTCTAAACTACTACTAAGTCCTCTAGGACTTTCTTTAGTAAAACTCTAGTCTTGGAAAAAGGATTATATCACATGCAGTTTAAATTAAGTGCAAGTGTAATAAATCTGCCATGAGCTTTACAAGTTTGACCTGTCTTGGACAGGTGCTTGTCTGCGGCCTGCCTTGGTAGACCAGTTACATTCAACGCGGAGTAGAGGCTGCGTGGTCAGTATTATGAAGGTTTTTAATTCCACCGTTCTTCCCTATCTCATTTTTTTTTATTTCTAAACAGAAGGACTGTGGTTCTTGCAAAAGCAGGCACCTAACTAGAAAAAATCAGCAAATAGCAGGAAGATGGCTACTGAAACTGTGACCCTTTGGATAGAATGAGAGGAAAAATTGAATGTTCAAACTTCTTTGGAGTTTTCTGAAAAACTGAAAAATTTTATTGAAAGGAAAGTTAATTTTCATTCAGTAGAGAGCCTAGTTTCCATTGCAAATAATTTCAATAGAGCACTTTCAAAACCCTAAATTACCTGTTGCTGCAGTCTTTTATCTTTAGAAAAGAAAATAAAAAGTAACTTAGGTAACTAAATTTCCTAGAGGTGATTATGTAATTCATGAGAAAAGCAGATGAGGCATGAAATTTTCTGAGTTACGATGCCTTTCAAGAGAGTTGTAAATTCTGTCTAATTTGGTTAATGATTAGTGACATCTGCGAGGAAGTGTATGGGTCTAGACCCCAATTACCTCTGTGTGTAGCATTGCCGAGCTGGTATATTGGAGTACTGAAGTGGAATAAGGAGACAGAAACCAACTGCAGACATAAATCCTCCCAATATCAGAGTTAAGGCACGGTAGCTTTGACTGAGTAATGAGAGAACAGTCACCCAGTAGCATGTCCTTCGATAGACGTGTTAGTTTTCCGTAGATAGCACCTCGGTACTAGCTAAAAGAAAGCCTATGCTGAGGCTTTCTAAGAATGAGATGAGGAGTGCCATGGTACCTGGATTCAGGATAAAAGGGCTGGATTTTGAGCAACATGAGGTTACGTGAGAGGTGCAGGGGTGAGAGACTCTCTAAAAGCCAAACCAACACCAGGCCTCATCCTGAAAGCCATGGACCTTTTAAAATAATAGAAATTGGTCCTTTTTTGATCCTGTTCCTTAATAGGGAAGTTTCAGTTTGTAATGAAACAATGTGTTAATCAAAAGGGACTTTCAGGCTCTTTCCTGACACTTTTTCCATTTTCTAAATAAAAGTACTTGTCTTTAGAAAGCTGTCCATCGCCATTTAGCACTTCTTACAGGTTCCTAAAGGGAAAAAGCAGTTAGTTGCATTTGGACCCATGTGCTAATAAACTGTTGGCACAGGTTGGTTACCGTTCCAGGATCCTGAACGGAGAGGGGCTGGAGTGCCATGTTTCTTCCTGGGACACTCGCAGGCATGATGCCCAGCAGGATATGCATTTAGGAAAAAAAAAAAAAAAAAAAAAAAAGGAGGCTGAAGTGCAAGTTGCCCTGTGCTGTGGATAAAGGTGTGGCATTGGTATGGTTGTGGTGATGCTATGTTTTTTGTTAAAAAATGTCAGCAGAAAAACAAGTAAATACTGTCTTTCACTGCACCTTTGTACTGGAGAGTAGAAAAGGCAAGGGGGTTGAAGGGTCCCGATTTGAGCAAATCAAGAAAAGGTATTTGCCAGATTTCCAGAAAGATCTCCATTACAGATGTACAGATGGCAAAAGAATGGAAATCCGGAGAGCTGAAAAAGACACAGCTGTTTTTTGTCATACTTGAACAATTCCAAAGAGGAAACAACTCCAAAGCAGCGTTTTCTAGAACCAAACAAGAACAGAGGAGGAGGAGGAGGAGGACAGGGCTGCTCATAAGCCTGTGGATGCTGGGGAGAGAGACTTGAACAAGCCAGGAAATTTCTGAAAGGAAATGGGGACAGACTGCAAAGTCCAGTTGACTTCAATGCAGGCAGGACTCCCGTAGGACAAGGAGTATTGCATTTATTAATAGCTGCCACTGTTTATCTAGAATAAAATCCAGCTTACTAGACTAGATGGTACTAAGTTATAACATGCCACTCTGCTTTCCAGTTAAACAAATAGTCTTGTTTGTTTTAGAAGTCTAAAGAGCTAGCTCTTTCAAGAAACAAATGACAAATATTTCCATACTACCTACAGATAATAGCAGATTGCAGTTGTACTCAAGCCAGGATGTTTCTTCTAAATACAGTGAAGGATGTTCCTTTATTTAATTGCTTAGGCTTGACAAGGAGCCAATGATAATAAACATGCTTTGATATAAATAATGCAAAAACATATGTGGAACAGTGTAGCAAAATTGCTGTCAAAATGCAGCTGTGTATGGCACGAGTGTTTCCTCGCTCAGCTGCAAAAGCACAAGGCAGAGCAGAACCTAAAGGGGAGGGAAGACAGTGGTGTGGGTCATGCACTCTGCAAACCAAGCGAGTGAGACTACTGCAAATGTGTGGGATGGACGGGGCTATTCAAAATGCTATGATCAGATAATTGTAACACAATTATTTCAGAGAAAATGCGAGATAATCTGTTCCAGTCCTAATAATTGGACTTTCCCTCCCCCTCCATCTGGTCTGATGTCTTCTGTGCAAAACCTCTAGTGATTCTTGTCTGTATTTTAAAACATTAGAAATGCAGTACAACTGCAAGGAGATGGAGATTTTCTTGATTAATGTTTTGATTTGTCTCTAAAATAGTGAAATTATAGCTTTCTATTGTTAACCCCTCTCCTTTTAAGACTAAACGTTATTTACTTTCCATGATTTTTTGATGTACTAAATGTAGAGATTAGGGGAATAAATATTAACATATATCTTTTGAACATAAATATTATTGTAGCAGAGGTCTTAAATATCAGTTCTTCCAGGATTGTCTTCATAGCAACTGTATGCATAGTATTTATGATCTATATTCTACGTTGTTGTTTTCTGAAATGTTCATTTTTCAATCATAAGACTTTGGAGATGGAAAGCAATCAGATAGGCAGAGGAATCTTTACAATTCACAGAAGTTAAGGTGGTACCAAGTCAGCCCTTCAGTATTTTAATGAGGCAGGTCTGGTCTTGTAATGATTTGCTTGCTTGTAAGTACAAGTGCAGAAGTCTTGTACTTGTCTAAGTGAGCGCTCGTACAGTCAACGGTGAACGTTTGATCATGGTCAGCCGATACGCCAGGCTCTTTGGCAGCATGCTAATATGAAGCTAAAAGGCTGCTAAATGTCTAGTTAGGCTTTTGTCTGTCTTTTTAAATTCAGACATTGCACTTGATATGTTCCTCTTAAAAATCTATGTAAAGAATATTTTTGTTAGTAGCCTGGCTTCCTTTGCTGTAATGTGCGGCCCCTTTAATGTTGTGAACTTTATATTGTGAATAAGGGAGAGAAGGTGAATCATTTTATGGGCACGCACAAATGAGCAGGAACAGAACCTCATCAGGATTTCAAAAGAGAATGGTCATGCAAATTTATATCCCCAGCTGCTGGTTAGATATTTTGGTTAAATTTGTATTTTCTGTGAAATATTTGGTCTATGCTTTTTATGTCTTAATTTTATAATTCATATGTGCAATGCATGATAGATACATACAGCTATGCATTTTTTCTTTCTGACTGTAAATGAGCTGTATGTAATTATAAACATTAGGTAAGCAGGTAATGCTTGGCTTTTGGGATTGATTAAATGTTAAAACTGCCATACATTTCAGCAATAGATTTCAATTTGTTTATTACACTGACCTAGTTAGATGGAATCCTACATATATTTGGCATATAGAAATACCTCATTTCAGGCTATCTGACTGTATTCAAAGAGAGGATATACAACTCTGTTAACGTGTCTTCACCATACATTTATTTCTAGATAGATAATAATGAAAATCCCGACTTCCCACTCAAGCATACTGGAAGTGACATTTTAATTTGTAGGGACAGAACTAGTCTCATAATCTGCCATGTTTTTTAAGCACATCATATTTGAGTACAAGAGCTTAGAAACCGTACAATAGAGAGGCAGTTTGTACGTTGCTGTCAAGCTGCATTGAATGCCTCTGGGTTTGTTACAGCACTTACCTACTGAAAAAACAAGCTCTGAAAGGAATGCAATATATTTAGCATATCATTTTCAATAGATATATTGCCATGCAAGGTTAGACCTGGACTAATGCTTTCCTGTAACTTGTGTTATGCCGGTTCTGCAGGGCGGCTCTTGCTTAATGCTGTCCACTAGCTGTAAGCGCTACACTAGTTCTTGCTGTCTTTCCTTGGGGCTTTTGAAAAAACATCTTGGAGGATCGTTCTGGTTTTTAATAGCCAAACATGAATGGACATGTATGATTTGTGATGTTTAAATCAGTTAACAAGCCAACGGAAGGACTGACTGCTGCGTTGATATTCGAATAGCATTTAAGAGGTATGAATTCAATGCACTATCCAAATTTTAAAGGATGTGTGCAAAACGGTGGTAATCATATTAATTCTCAAAGGAACTGCCATTCACGTTCATTAATGAATCGGCTTGTATGGTGCCCAGGGGCTGTAGAAGTTCTTGGTGTTTTTCCTGTTGTCAGCTGAGGGCTGTGCCATGTCTCACATGTGCTGGTGTACTGCTTCAAGTTATTTTTAAAAATAAGTTCCCTTGCCTGGATGGTGAATATCTCTTAAGTGCCTGTTGATTTGCCTTTTGGGAAGCTCAGCTGAAGGAGTTGTCTTATCTCTCTCATCTTTACTTCTTTATTTTCCACAAGCTGGAATCCCTACAGATACAGTAAATCTCATCTAGCATAGTATCATGTTATAAGGAAGCAGTGTTTGCTCTGCTGAGTGAGTCCTGTAGAAAAAAGTCTACTAAAAAAGGTTACATGTACTTTTTATTCAAGATAGGAGAATGACTTAAAATTCACATCCATGAATATTCTTAATTAAATACTTCTAAAATAGCTTTTTACCTAAGCATTTTGATATCAGCACCTGCTGTTTTCAGAAACTCAAAATTACATTATTGGGCTTAACTTTTTTTAGCCATTTCTCTTAGGCATACAGAGAAACATAGGACATTCTCTTAATACCCATGTGTAGCCATAACTATACGAATAAAAAAACTCTAAATCCTCTGAACTGATCACACTGCGAAGGAACAAAGAGTAGTGTTTCTGTCGCTAAGTATTGGGAAAGATCTCGGGTGCTGTGGTGATGAATGCCATATAAATACGTAAACTACTAATGTAGTGACTTGCAAGTGACTGATCTTGCCTGTCATTTCTGCCGGGGGAATCCGAGTGGATGGGTCTAGGGCATGATGCAAGAGAGGCACAGATCTTACCCAAGAAACTTGTTGGCTTTTATTTTGTTTTGTTTTATGGAATGCATTTCTCTAGTTAGGTGGGTTTTTTATAAACATAATTTCATTATTCTAATCATCCTATAAAGCTGCATATAAGTAAGTGTAGGAAAATCTTCAGCAAGCTACTTTTTTTTTTTTTTTTTTTTTTCCCTTAGTGCAGTGTTTCTTTGCAAGGCATAGGCAGTGGAGTTGAAAAGAGCTTTATTCAATATGAAAGCCTAGGTACTACCTCTGGCTCTAACCTGTTTATAAAACTGTTTCTGAACCACATGCTGAAGTAAATATTTCTGACAATGTTCAAAAGTTCCACTGACAAATTAATAAATTGTACTGAAAGCTTTAGAGCCCCAGAAAAAGATTATAGATGAATGCATGCAGAGATCTCTGAGAATAACTTCATGAAACCAATTCAAACATGTCCCGCCTGGTCCTAAGGCTTGTGGAGCTTTAAAGGCAAGCGATGTAAATTGAGATGACAGTGTGAAGTCTAAAGGCAGGGTGAGTGAGCCTAGTGTGGTTGCAGTCCGTAATGAATTCACCCAACCTGTGCAAAACCAAAGGGACAACTGTCATCCACCCTTCAAGGGACACTGTTGGCTCACTTAGTGTCTGAAAAATGCTGCGCTGAGAAAATCGAGAGAGGAAAAAGCCCAGAACTCACCCATCCCATCAGTTGTTACTGTGTTGCTACAGTTCCCTGGCTAGGTAATGGTTCTTCATAGCTCAAAATGGTCAGACAATTCAAGGATGAGAAAAGCTAGGATAGCCTGTCCATAAACTGAAAATTATTCAGTGTAACTCCAAAGTATATGTAGTAGTAGGTGTTAGCAACCCAAATTACGTCCCCTTGATTTTCCCCGCAATGCTGTCTGTCTTTGGCACAAGTTAAGCAAAGGCAATCACATGCAGTCTCAGAAGTAGAAGCAAGATGGTCCTGTCCATAGCAGTTTGTCAACTAGATGCTTTTATTCAGTCTTGGTAACACTTCATTTACTCTTTCATTGCCCTTGTTCAAGTACGAACTACTTCCTTGGACCTGAGGATCAAAACATTGTAGTAACAGCTTTAGGTAAGAGAAGAAGCAGAGAGGATCAAATACGGCTTTAGACACCCCTGTAGGTGTCTTCAGTGATGACTTTTGAAGAGCATGCTTTCAACTTTAAAAAGTGTAATTTGTTTTTGGAAAATTGCTCTTTAAATAGGATATTATTTAAAAAACTTGTTTTAGATGAGTAAATTTTGTGATGGAATTGGGTTCTTTCATGTAATGGTCTAATATTGATCCAAATCAGAGGAATTAATGTGGAGGCATGCCACACTTGTTGATATTTGCAGGTAATAAAGAAAAGCACTGAAGAAAAACAAAGAAATAATATTTTTAGGGATAGTTTTCAGGAGGGTAAAAAAGGAAAAAACTCCTAGATTTTGCTGCTCAGATTTTACTGAAACCTGACACCACTCTTGCTAGAAAAAAATGAACAGTGAATATTAACCACAGCAGAAGAGAGCTGCGTTTGCCTCTGCCAAAACTGAGATTGTGGCAGCCTTGGCCGCTGCGGACTTGCTGTCTGGCCGCGCTAGGGAAGGGCAGGGAGTTCGCTGCTGAGGCTGGTCAGGTCTTGGCGGCAGCTGCCACCGTGCTGGTCTATACGTAAAGCCTGTCGCAGTTGCTGCCGTTGCCGTGACCTGCACAAGGCTTTCCAGCACCAATCGCTTCCCCAAAATTTCACTTTCATCACTTAATGCATTAATTACATGCCTTTTTTGTTAGACACGGATCAAATTTGAGTGATTAAAGATGACAGCCTTTCATAACTACGGCAAAAACTTCAGCGGCCCAGTGAGAGATAGGATGTTTGAAGCCAAACGTATGTGATTAAAGAGAAGTCGTGCTTATTACAGAGACTTGTTTCTGAGATGAGTATGTGCTGGAGGAAGAAAAACTCTCAATAAAATGACAATTATTTAGGGTCATTCGCTCTTATGAAACCTGCTTTCCTCCTTTTAGATGAGGGTAAAAGGGACCAGGGAGGATTAGTGCATTTTAGCAAAGTCCGTCTGCTGCTTGTGTCCTCTGTACGTAGGTAACTTCTGTGGGGGTGAAAATAGACGTTACAAAAAAGGTAAAATACTGTTTAAACATTATGAAGCTGAAATGAGCAAATGAATTTACAAGAAAGATCAGTTATATTTTTACAAGAAAGATCAGTTATATTTATGCCAAAGATTTACAAGTAGTTTAAAACAATCTGTGTTTGACGTGGTAAACTGTTTTTATCATTAAAATGCTAATGAAATGGTAAACATCTGTTATATTTATCATGATAATGCAGCTTGTCAGCTACATCTTTCAGGTGCCAGTGTTCCTGCTTCGTTCAGATTTGCATACAGATTTGACGGGGTGCTGGTGGGAATGTATTTGGCCATTAGGAGCAATGCTGGTGCAAAACTGTGCCCCGCTCGGTGCGAGTCGATGATTCTGGCCTGCAGGGATTTACCTGAAATTTAGGTCATCTTTAGCTGGTAATTCTTCAGAGATTTTTAAAGGTGTGTCTAAAAATCAACCTCCACTCAAACAGGGTCACTGGTATTTCACTGGTGATAGCAGAACAATTTTCTATCATTAATGCCTTTGGTAACCAATCTGCGAGTTGTGTACGTTCTTCTATTTTGTGCTGTCTTTGAACATATCCTGATCTACTGATCATATATTAGTCTGGCAGCAGCAACACTGTGGACTGAAAATCTGCAGGCAGAGTTCTAACATATTTGTCATATGAAATATCTGTACTCAGCTAAGGAGTGCTAAGAAGATTGCATTGTTGCAGGAGGATGCTAATCATTTTTTAATTTTTAAAACTTACTTTCATGACAGGTACTTTCTATGCCTCAGTTAAAGGCGCTCTCAGAAGCTCAGCTTAACTCTGTTTTTTAAATGTCAGTCACAATTTGACTCTAATCTGTTATATTTTTTTTTGTAAAATGTAGTTAAAATATGTAACCCATAGCTTCACGGAAGTGTGAATATATAAAGAGAGGACCGGGCTTTTTTTTAACTCAATAGATGTTTAATTGCTTATGAACTTTAAAGAGAAACTCATGGAACTTAGACTGATGATGGCAGTTTATAGACTTTACATAATTGAATACAACATAGTTGCTGTGTGCATACAACTCTGAAATCCAAATTATGTAAATCTGCTGTTTCAGAACCAGCTAGGAGAAATAATCATCACTTTTGCAGTTGAAGACATTTTCTTTGGATAAATCCTCTGAAACACTACTTTTCTGTTGATATATTTTTTCATTACAGATAAAGAAGCAACTATAGGCATGTTAGACAGCCTTTAGCTTTTTGGCATTTGTGACTCCACTTGAATACTTGGATTTACAGTGAATTAAGCACAACTGTCAATGAATTTCATGGGCTTATGCAGAACGCGGGGTTTAACTGCCTTAAAGGTTTGAAACAAACCTTACATTTTGAAAGTACTGGGATAGGAGAAAGGAGAAAATATTCTGCAGTAGTGTGTCAGCCATATTTTTCCTTTCAAGTGGTGCTGCTCAGCTGGGATGTTGTTCAATAGTTCTCTCTCCATAATTGTTGGGGACCCATCTTTCTGCACTCATCACACTTCTCCTGTACAAGAAACAAAGAATAGATTATAGCCTGTTATTAATCTGCTAGACCATTATATAATGTTTACTATGCTGCAGCTGTCATCAGAATGACTGTCTCTCTTCCCTCTACAAAACACAAGTTCAGGGCTGGTAGTAATAAGTGTTTGACCATCCAGGAGCCACATCTGGATCCTGAACTCAGCTGCCCTCTCAGGTACGACAGGATGGGTTTGAAGTACTGTCTATGGAGGCTGGATGCTGAGACGAAAAGAAGGAAAATGTCTCCTCCGACTTGAGTTTCATGTGCCCTTAACAGGGAGAAAGGGAGATCCTGTAATGGAAGACTTGTACTTGCAAGTAGATGCAAATGATTTGATTTCGTGGGAGAAGAGAGGGAAAATTACCTAGTTTGCTTGCTTGTTTTCCCTCTCCTGATTGAGTTTAAAAAGCTTGGACAATTTCTATGAGGAACGATATACTGCCTACTAGTATTGTTAGCTCCGCTTGAGACCAAAGATGCTCTTAACATAGGACTGTCCTCCCCCAGCTGATATGCTGGCCATTGGTACTGGGAGGAGGAGGGAATTACGGAGGAATTGTGGCTGAGAGCACCTAGAGGAGAGGCAGAGAAAGACTCATCCGCCTTTGCAGATGTGGGACACTTGCATTCCCATTCCTGTGCCAGTTGGTGTTGAATTACTTATTCCATGTAGAAAGGAAAAAATGAGAATTTTTTTGCATTTTTGATTTCAATGAGGGGAATTTTGTTTGAAATATTTTTTTATATTTGATTTTCAGAAAAAAATACTCCTGCAGGCATAGCTGGCACACCAGCCATGCTATTGTGCAAATAGGGCAGACAGCTCATTATAAATGAATATTTATATTTCTCATTCCTTCGGGGTCATGTTGGGGGGTGGTGCTCATGTGCATACAGAAATGATTTCTGCATGTACAGTTCTGGAAAGCTCCTGTTTAGAATGAAAGATCTAGGCTTCTATTAAGAAAATGTTTTCTATTGCATGTAAAGAAATTTGAGTTCATTTGCATGCCATCTGATTATTTAATAGTGTATAATAGCTTGCTCTCTGCTAGTGTCATTGCATTGTAAAGCAGAAGGAATTTGTTTAGGTGTTCGGTGAAAAGATATTTGTGCAGCACCTGATGCTTTACTGTCAGAAAAGAAAAAAATTAACATGCTGTTTGAAACAAACCTCTCGACTTCGGCTTGTGTATATTGCCTGTGCTGGCTGATCTAATAGGCAACCATGAATTGCAAAAGCATCTGACTTCCGTAGGCGCCCATCCTGGCCTTTTTGGCACAGAAAAATTTTTCAGCTTTAGAAAGGATTTATTCTACCTGCCAGTGTGATTTATATACCATATGTCTCCTCTTCAGCCTCTGAGTAGCCACAGCTATGGGAGAGTGCTCTGCCTCATCTATAGTGTGTGGAAATAGGTTTCTTTTAATGACATTAACTCCTACAGAGCCACTTTATTACCTCCGTGTAATATTTTTTCTCAGGGGTTGTGTCAGCAAGAAATAGCTGCATGGCGTGTAATGTGGAAGGAGAATACTATGAATTCCTGGTTTTGTTTGCTCTTGGCAGGCACTACGGCTCTTCCCACCCTTGTGCGCGCTCCTACCTTGATGATGCAGCCGTCGCTGGATATCAAGCCCTTCATGTCCTTCCCTGTGGACAGCGGTTCTGCTGTTGGATTCTTCCCAAATTTTAACACAGTAAGTAAAGGTGGTTCCACATTCCGTTTCAGTGTGCGCTTTCCAAGCCAGTTCAAATATCCGGTACTCGAAGCTGCCTTAAAACTGTGCATCACTGACACAGTTTTGGAGAAGCCTTTTTGTCTGTGCTGTGGTAGCCGCTGTTCTTGTGTGGAACAGCGACAGACCCTTACTCAATCTCCTCACTGTAAATGGGCCCGATCTTTTTTTAACTTGGCCTGCTGGGATGGTGTTTGCACATTGGAGGGAAAACAGAAAAACCCACAGTATGGATTTAATGAGCAGTAGAATCCTTTTGAGCGTTTGTATGGACATGTGCGTTTTCATGTGTTGTAAAAATGGAAAAAGCAAAAGCCAATTGAAAAATGTGGCAGGTGCAGATCCTCTGACTTAAATCAAGCCAAGTCCATTACAGCCAGTGAAGTAACTGGAGGACCTTGCTTATTCTGAACAGCAATAATAATAAAACCTAAAACTGTGCAGCCAGCCAAAGTGAAAAATGTTAATCCACTATTTTTTCTTTGTTAAGGCATTTTCAGGTTTTTCTTAATGTTTCTGTAGTAAAATATTACTGCTAAAACAGTGCCAAATGTTGCTGTAGGTGTCTATGTTTTTCAGAGTGGCCATAACAAAAATATACTCCTATGTAGTTTGCACTTCTGTAATAGGTTCATAAACAGGGTCTGGATGTTAGTAAAATCCTGCTTTTGCTCTCATCCTTCATGGTTGTTTAATTATCATCTTAAACTTACTGAGTCCACCAAAAACAATATTTTGCCCGTTTGCCAACCAAGTTTCCAAAACGTGTGGAGGTAATTCAGCGTGGAATAAGTCGGCAAGAAACAAGCTAATAGCAACAGGAAGGAAACCGGCTCCGATCACTGTGTAAATAGTTTCTATCCAGTCAGTAAATATGAGTTGTTCTTATATGACTGCAGCACGAATTGTGCAGCATCGTACTTGTCACGGAGGGGGGAATGGAAGAGGGCGCATTATCAATACCACCAGATGGTGGCTGGCCAAACTACTGCCAGCTGTTTCCTTTTGCAAACTTGCTTTCTGTCTGAAGTTAAACTAGCAAGAGGATCTTTTTCTTCATGCCTTGCAAATAAATCTTGCTGACAGGCCTTGCTTGTACTGTAACACACAGTGCTCTGGGATGATTATGGGGTACCAGCCAACTTGTTTCAAAGGTCAGCAGCCTAAACCTCTGTTATAAACACTAGCAAATATTACTAGATTCATTGCAAAACACATGTAAAACTTGTATATTTAGATGGGAGATGTGAGTATGTGCATATTATAGATTCAGGGGTATATGCACATGCATGTGTTCAGAGAGATAAAAGTTGCAAGCCTAGATATGTTTGAAGTGCAAACAAAATGCAATACAATTTTAAGAAGACTGTGTCATTTTCATTTTCTAGGCAGGGTGGAATTCATATTCATTTTCCATCTTCTTTCTAATAAACTGAAGAATGTTATTATTGATTTGCTTTCAAATGGTACTGTTATAGCTGAGTTTTGTCAGAGAACTGTACGTAAAGACTTTGAGAACCTTTTCAGGGATATTGTAGCTGTAGAGTCCACCAACATCATTTGCTTACTGGTATTACTGGCTATGTGAGTTGCAGTAGCCTCTAGAGGCAGACTAATTTGGTTATTTAGACTGGTTTTGCATATGTTCACTAGCTAACAGTTATCTGGCTTACATTCAGTTTGCCTAATTCTTGGTGTTTATCCTTCACTCCTGTCACTTCCCTCCAAATCTCAATGGGTTTTATTAAAAAGAGAGGCCTGGGGTCGTCAGCAAACATTGTCAGCTCGTTGTCTGCGTTGGAATTCTTGATAACTACGTAAAATTGTACTTCTGTGCACTGCAAACACACCACATTTTAACAGCTTTTTGCTGAGGAACAGTAGTTCACTACTATTCTGCTTTTAATTCACAGACTGTCATTTATCTTGCAGGTGTTGGTTTTCCCCAATGGTCTTTTATGATGGGCTTTATCTAAAGCTTGTTGGAAAACTGAATCATTTATGGTTGTCTTCTGACAGGCACAGTGAACACCAGCTGTCATGCATTCCCTTTTTTTTGTAACTTAACACCACCTTTGCAAATGTAGATTTCCATGTTTATATATATAAATATTTATTTTCTCCTGTAAATAAAAGTGGTGGGAGAGTATGTAAGATCTGTTTAAAAAAAAGGTGTGGGGGGGGGAGGTGACAGGGGAGCCTTTTCCAAAATATCAAATTTGACTAAACAAAACTGAAATCCAGTTAACCCATAATATATGCATGTTCTGAAGTCCCTATCTTCTTCATCCTATGCAGTAGCATAATGTTGGAAGAATTTTTTGCCCCTTTCCCAAAAAAAGCTGTCTTTTGCCTTATGGATTAATCTGGAAATCTACACATTTCACTCACAAGACTGCTTGTAAAGCAGTGTAGACAGAGAAACCTCTCGTGTGGGTCACAGAATCTCTTTGCCTTCAGTAGGACTGAGAGGACCCTGAAGCACATGCCAGTGCTGGATCTGGCCACAGTTCATGATTGCATACTTTCACTGAAAGTGGAAAAAAGAAATCTGGTCTCAAGCAAAAACTCTGGATTCACCTCTTCATTTTTCATTAGCAGTCAGATATAGAAACATTTTTTTCTAAACCTTGTCAGGAGGTAGTTTCTAACTTAATTGCAGTGACCTGAAAAAAGAAAAGTGTCTGCGTAAGAGCTTGATACAGCAGCTACTAGGGCAGGAAACGGGTAAAATACATTCACTAGAAGCATCTTTAAAGGAACACTCCCTACAGTGTTTCCAAAAGAACTCCTATTTACAGAAATATATTTTAAAATTTGAGGTAAACACCTTTTTTATATAATTAACTTAGACAGTTTTCACTTCTGAAAATGTGTGACACTACAGATGAAACATGGATGTTCTTGTTTCACTGTGAAAATGTTCTGATCACTCTGCATGGATTACTTTTGGATGAAGCACTAGGCAGACTGATTTTATTTATTTATTTATTTTAAGAAATGCCTACCTCGGTATATCTTATTTTCCTGAGAAAACTGTGTGATTTGGTTAGAAAGGCTTCCCTTCTGTTTCTTCTAAAGACATTAATAGTTCTAAAAATACTGTGGACATATGTATAGTAGTTATCCATTCAAGCTCCAATTTAATTTCTGCTTGTGAGACTCCCTTTATGGAGGAGATAGGTACCTTAGGACTTGCTTATTATATAGGCACAATAAGTTGGAGAATGATTGTACTAACTCTTTGGGTACATGCCTTTAATCCTCAGTAAGGGTGCCTTTTTGTTGCAACAGATCAGCCAGAAAGGGGTCTTCTGAATGCAGAATAAAGGGTTCCAAGCAGAGAGGTGTTGCAGAAGAGGTACTCTGTTCTTTGCTGATCTTTTTACAGCACTAGCAAATAGTTTTGTCAGAACGGGGCAGACATTATTCTGTCACAACTTGAACTTTATTTTCTTCATAGAAGTATTGCAGCAACAGATCCAAAGGGGACAGCGTGTTTGTCCTGGCCTCAAGCTTCTAAAAGCTCTGTCTCAGTTATTGATTCCCCTCTGCTTGAAATGCACAGTTTGAATCAAATTCTCAGGTGGCATAATTTAAAATATTCCTGTGTACAGCAAAATGAGATCTAGCCTTTTGGGAAGGAACTTTTCAAGTTGGTACCTCTGGTTTGTGACAGGTGCTGTACAAAAAGGTATTGTTTGAACAGAGCTCTTTTTTAGCATGCTGAAGTGATTTTAATGATTTCTAAACGTTTAACATCTTGCATACTGATTACACTGAAAGATCTGTAAGACTTTGAAGTCAAGTAAAGTTAGTTAAAATAATTAAGATTACTATGCAATCTTAATTTTGTCCCCATTACACATTTATTATAATCTTGCATTTTACACTCACTGTCTCTTTTACCACACCGCTTCACCTTATAGGACATTCTTTCCCTGCACCTCTATGATTCATTTCCTCGTGTCATCCATCTTGTGGACTGAATGGGGCAAAGACACTACGTGATCATGTCACGGAAGGTTATCACAATGCAGTCGCTAGCGTGGTCGGAAGCGAGGCTTTGTCTTGCAAAGCAAACTTCATGATCACTATGAAGGTTGCATACACCCTAGAAGAAGTCTCCAAAACTCTAAACACTCTCTACTTTCCTAAAAGTAGATTTGGAATCAGAGCAGCACTTGATGATTCGAATTAATTCAGAGTAATACAACCAGGGACCTGTCAGTCTGCATAAAAGCAGTATCAGCAGTTTCTGAGATTCTATCATCGTAGAAAATAATCAGCAATTCATATGCTTCCTTCAGAGTTTGTTATGGCCTCGGGGGTAATCAAAGATTGTAATATCTCTTGTAGCTTTCATGTTATTGAAATATTCTCCATCTAACTGGATCATGATTGGTTTCTAAATGCTGATTCATACCTTCGTATTTTAGAGGACACAGGGGTTAATGTGGCCTAGTTACTGCTTCAGTATCTATTCCTTTTCAAGCAGAAAGTTTATGCTGATTCTTTACTAGAGCTCAGATCTCCCCTTGCAAAGTGGACCAGAAGTATTTTACAGCTGCCACTGAAGGTGAGCCAGCTGGAGTGGGCTACAGGAAGGGAAAGAGGAGCTGACTAGTAACGTAGAAGTCTGACTTCTCTCCAGCATTAGCCTTTCCTGGACTATCCCTGGCCTACCACCAAGAAAACTACTCGGAAGGACTCACTTGCTCTCCCCTCTTCTGCATTTTCAATTATGTCCCTCATTTTTATCTGCTATCTATCTAGTTTACATTCCTTCTCCCTCAAATTTGAGGGCACCAAGCCAGAAATGAAAGCCTGAAGATAAGACTCCAGTGCACCCCTATCAGTGACTTCTCACTCCAGCATGCCAAGTGCCTCTTCTACTTTTGGCAGTCTGCTACAGCTAGGGGAGCTCTTGTTTCCTTAGCAGGACCTGAATTTCAGCCACTTAGTACTCTGCTGCAATGCCAAAACGCACTTGGGAGCACAGCGGGAACAAATTACAGATGCAGCCAACTGGAGGTTGCCAACCAGTTATCCCTTGCTGCCTTTATCTTTGCCCTAGAGAGCATGTGCTCTGATTTTCCCCTTTTCCTCTTCTGTGAAAAGCTGCAGGGAAGGGAACTGCTTATTTCATCTCTCTCGGAAATACTTTACTCCAAAGAGCAGGTGACATTTTGGAAGAGCTATCCCCGCTAGTAAGGGGGACAGCACAGTAACAGCACAGAAAAGAAATTTAAGCAATTAAATAGTGTGGGGTAGGTGGGTCTTCTTTATATATTTTTTTAATGCAGGAAATAGCAAGATTTTTCTTAGAGACATTTTATATGCCCTTTATTTATAGACGGTGCAGGCACGCAAGGCACTTCAGCTTTGCCTTTCTGTCCCTTTGTTAAACACTTAAAAACATTTGTACTTCACCATTAGTTGTTCTGGAGCCTCCAGAGTTCATGTTTTCCAAATCATATGCAGAATCACCCAGCCTACAACATCAGGAATCAGCCTATTACCTTTTATACAGATCAGGGAATAAAAGAGAAAAATACTTGTTTTCCCAGATATTTACGATAGAGGAAACCAGAGGCTTGGGAACCAAATAATAAAGCCCAGGTTCTGGACACACACACTTCTGCTACTCTTCTCCTTAGTTCCTGTTTGCTTTCCTTCTCTAACTCTCTTCTCCTCTAACATTATCTGACTGTAGACCCATTTATCTGCTGTTTTTCCTCTTTCCTGTAATCCCTCTTCTTTGTGTCCTTACTCTTTTTGCACTAAGTCAGGAATTCCTCCTTGTCTCTCTGGCTTGGATGCAAGCTAGCAGAGACCTCTTTCAACTGTGGTAGCAATTTTCGGAAGAATTTGCTCAGCCTTTGGAGGCCCTGAAACATGCTTATTCCAAACAGTGTATTTTCCCCACAAAATATGTGAGGCATTTCTGGTGAAACTTCCAAAAAATATTCAGCTTGAAGCAAACACCTGGTAAGATGAACCGAGTTAGATATGGGGAAAAAATTGCTGCTGAAAGCAGGGAGTTGTCAGTCAATCTTTGTTTGACAGGTGTTACAGCTTGTGCTATGTCAATTTAAAAATGCAGGTTCCCTGTTCCTGACAAGGCCCTCTTCAAAGAGCAGCTCTTTGTTAAGTGTTAAAATAAGTGTTTTTTCTGTTTTGTGTCAAGTCTTTAATACATATTATTCTCATTTTTAAAAAATCCTTTCCAAAATAATACAAACCCTCTTTAAAGGAGACTCTCCTTGTATGTTAATCATCATTTAATGATTCCAGTTACTTTGGATTTTCTCTGACAGGAATTGGATGGATTAGCTTCTTTCTCTAAGCTACTACATTAGCAACCAGGTAGAAACCCCTGTCTCTAAACAGCAAGTGTATTGACATCCTAGTGAGGGAGAAGTCAACTGATGTGATAGCTTTTTCCTAGCCACTTCATAGGAGCTCAGTGTTCAAGGTGTGGTTTATGAAAAATTGTTGTTCCCAAACTGCTACTTCAGTTATTGTGCATACAAATAATTTGGTCATCAGCCTAATTCTTTATAAAATCACAGCTTCTGCTTACAAATCTTAATTTCCCAAGTCCTCCAGAAAATCTGTTCCTTAGCTATATGTTTCATCTCTGTATTTATAGAAAGCTTGGGTTTAGCCTCTGACATTTCAGCGGTGTATATATTTTTTTTTTTACTGGTCAGCATAGGGAGAAGTTAAGAAGCTTTTATCTTCATTGAGTAGCTTTGGTCTCAAGTTAGTAATGTGGTCATGACACAGGGCAGCTGTTCCAAGAGCGGGGTTTGTTAGCCATAAGTATTTTTACGCATTAGAACATTGAAGGATGTTTTGCAAAGACGCTGCGAGGGAAGCATCCCCTCCGTAGCCGGCAGGAGCAGATTTACAGCCTAAGGCAAACAGGACACGTGTTGCACCCACTGTACTTATAAAGATTTCAGTAGTTTCTACTTATGAGATCTCTTGTCCTAAGAAAAATTCTAGAAAACCTTTAGAAAACTCTAAATTCTCAGTGTGTGTCTAATGAATACGAAGTATCTGCTTATGCAACATGCTGGCTTTACCTGGCTGGCTTTCACGGCTCTCACTTAGAGCTGCGTCGCATTGTTCCGTGAGGAACCAAGGATTAATGCATTAATTATTAATTGATAAATAATGAGAATTTAGCTAAGAATTAATTATTTTTGTACTCCTTCTGAACGTGGATATAGCTAGTGGTCTTTTAATTTAGATACTTTCCACTTTATGAAAATTTTAGAATACAGTATGGCAATTTAAAGTCATAGTGTGAAACCTGCCTCTGTAGCACATCTGAAAGCTGCTGATATGCAGGTTTGAAGCTCTGAGCAGCCCATTTCAATCACCTGAGCAGAGCTGATTCAAAGATCTGTCACTCAGGCTGGTCTTCTACTGTATTCAATCCATGTGGTCTCACAGTGGAGATATCACAAAGTTCATCTGCTTCACCATGTTAGCACCATGGAAAGAGGATTGCATTTCTTGTTCATGTATTTGTTGGGAAGAAAAGGTTTCTGCCTTTGCCAGCTTTTTGTCTCATTTACTTAGATTAAAAGACAGCAGATTTTGATTTTATATGAAGTTTCAGGACAGGTTTGATTACAAATGGAATGGTCCTTCAAAGATTTGTTTCTAAATACAGGGCTTTTTTAATAAAAAGCATTTTAAAAGCTGTTGGTGTAATGCGTGCTACTGATTGAAAAACCAAACCCGAAAATCTCACTATTGACTTTTAAATGAAGGAGGAACTATTATTCCTAACTTAATGCAAAGAGTGGATGACAGTTGTCAGCTAAAACACTTAGGAAATTCTCAGTTCTCAACTGCTTCTCATTTATATTCAGCCATTTTATTCATTGATATTCAGGCATTTTATGCATTTATAGTCAAATGTGTATTTATATAATTTGTTATCTTTCTAGATTTTTATTTCAGTATGTTAAAGGTAATAGCATTAATTCATTCCAAATGATTAGGCTTCCTCTGTCTTTATTCTCTCTTGTTCACAGACTTAATCAAGGCCATGAGTTTGACATGAGCCTCTCTTTGCACAGTTCAGAGTTATAAAGGTAATTCAGATCTAGCTGATGGGATACCATTCACTTTTATGTTTTATTGGTGCTCTGAGCAGGCTGGGAGCAAGAAAACTTCCAGGAAAACTTAGAGCAGATCCTCAAGAGGAAAAGAGTCATCTCCAAGATCAAATCAAAAATCAGGAGTCTTGCTTAGCCCACACATTATCAAAGCTTTTCCCACTATAAGCTTGAGTCTTTTGGCAGGATTCTGTTGAAAGGTAATTTTTCATACCGTTTTGCAGATTCACATTATTTTATTGTCAAATGGTAATAGTGTAACAAGAATAGCTTTACTCTCCAGGTATGTTACTGGTTTGAGTTCCTGCAAGTCTCAAATCGTGGAATGTTTTTATTTTTTTGTTGCATCTGGAGGGAAGATGCTTTTGGTAGGTTTTTATTTAGCTTAATAAAGCTGAGTATTCTGAATAATACTGTGCTTAATAATAAATAACAGTTATATAGCATCTTCTATCAGAGGATTTTGAAGAGTTGTAAACATGTTATTTAGGGCTTCCAGCCTTTTTGTGAGTTGTAAATACTTTTATCCTCATTTTAAAGATGAATAATGTAAGGCTTAGGTGAAGCGACTCATGTACAGTTAAACTGGTGAGCCAGTGGAGGCACAAAGGGAAGGGAAATTGTCGTATTCCTTAGGGATTAGCTAAAACCATCAGGTTTTGTACTTGCCTTTGTTCTGTTTCTCAGGTTTTGTCTTTCACGGTCATAAAAACTCACCTTGCAGGTACAACATCTTGTCCTGTAGCAGGAGTGTGATCTGGATTAAAAAAGAACCTGCTGATTTAATACTTAAACCTGAATTCAGTTTAGTATAGAACAAAGCATTAAACCTCAGATATTTACGTTTTCCCTCATTCTCCATTTGGGTGTGTGAGAAATCTCTCTTGTCCCTGCTTTTGTCCTAAAACACTTTCAGCATCTTTCTGTTTCTTTATATCTGCTACTAAAATCTCTGATCTTGTCTGGAGCAAAAACATGACTTTTTTCTCCTGTAAGGTTTATTTCTGCTGTAAACAGAAGCATCATCAATGCTTAGCTGGTCAATAGCACTAGTTGTTGTTCACATTACAAACTCGATCCTTTTAGGTATGCAAGCCCTCACCTGTGAATAAGCCATATAAGAAAAGGAGACCTGACTCAGAAATTTTTTGCTGTGGTGTCTCACCCATTTTTCCTTTCTTTGGGTTAAGTCTTTCACAGAGAACAGATTTGAAATTCTAATTATCTTTTTCATGACTATTTCTAAAACCAGTAGTAATTCATTTTTAGAATGTTTTTTCTAAGGTTCCATAAATTGTTTTTCTAGACTGGAATTTATTTTTAATATGTAATAAATATCTATGTGGGGGAAGGGGGGAGAGAACAGTCCTGGCACAGAAATAAAAAAATTAAAAGGCATTTTCTCAATTTTCTTTTGACCTCTCTGCTTAATCATAATCCCATTATATGGGCAGAAGGGAGGAGAAAGGAGAGATCAGAATATTTACTTGTTTTTTGTTTTTTTCATTTTTTTTTAATATCTGAATTTCTTAATTTAAGCTGGTGAAGCACAAAGTGAGGGAGAGGACAGAACAGCAAAAGAGCTGAAGATCCATGGATTTTTTTGTGTTTTTTTTTGTTCTTCAGTTAGACAGTGTGGAACTCTGTTCCCTTTGCATGTGTTGGTCTAAACCACTATTTTGGACTGGAGAAACAAAATTCTGCTAAGACTGGGACTCATTTTAGGCCTCCTGAGCAGGGTCCAACAAAGTGTTGCAAAATTCAACTAGGTGAAAAACCCGCTGAAACAGTGTCTACTCCAGCTGAAGATTCACAGTGTGGAGACACTTCAGGCAGCTCCCTCTGTAACTGGGTCAGAACATGTCCTGGGACATGGAAGGATGGTCAAATCCAGAGTGGTAGCACACAGGATGGCTGAACGGTCCTGCTAGTAAATACGCAGGGCTGTGCCTCCCAAGGGAATGCTGAGGCAAAAAGGTTAATGCAGTTCTTGTTGAAAGAAATGGGTTTTAATTAAGTAGGTAAAGAGAAATTATACTTGAGCATACTGTTTTCACTTCTAGTGCCTATACTTCAGTGGCATATTGAAAGTCTGAAGAGGATTCAGAGAAAAACTACAAAGTGAATCAAGGCCTTAGTAATGAGAGGCTTGAGGAACTTTATTTAGTTTATCAAAGAGAGTTTAAGAGCTGATCTGATTGTAGTGTATAAATACCTGCACGCTCAGGAGGTACCTGACATTAGGGTGCACCTTAATACAGTGAGGCACAACTAGGTTGAGCGGTTTATAATAGCTGCTGTAAAGCAAGGATTTTTAACTGTGGGAATAATTGACCATTAACATGGCTTCCCCAGTGATGTTGTACATTTATCATAGCTGGAAACTTTTAAATCAAGGTTTGGGTTTTTTTTTCCTTTTCCTCTAAAATTTAAGCTCTGGTTGACCACAAATTGTTGGACTTCATAATGAGAAAGGCTGAAACTCTCCAGCGGGTGAAATTGTGTCCTGTGTTATTCAGGAAATCAGATGTAATGGTTCCTTTTGGCCTAAAACACTATGAATCTGTAAGGCGCTTTTTTTTAAGCTGGGGGGGGCGGGTCTGCCTGCCCCAGCAGGCCACAGACACGCGGTGTCCCCCGTGCCGGTATTCCAGCCCTGCAATCCTGGTAACAGAAACAGTGTTGGATTTTCAAAAATAAAATTAGCTCAGCCTGTACTTCTGAAAGGAAAATGATGAAGCCAAATTAGTATTTCATTTCTTTTAAGACATAAAAGGTTATTCTCAGCTGTAAGTGCCCTTTCAGTAGTCTTGTAGGAAGAATGAAGTAGAAATGTAGACTCCCAAATTTTTTCTTTTTTTTTTCTTTAATTAGGTACTCGGTGTTATTCTAACAACTGTTCATGGATGTCTGTATTACCTGACATGTTAGCAAATGAATTACAGCAAGGGTTTTGTCTTGTTTTAAGATGCCCTTGGGCTGATTTCGCTGACTCGTAGGCGTGTGGTGGCCACAGCTCTCCCAGCCCCGTTCACCTGAGGGAAGGTGGCGCCTGGTGCTGAGCTGGCGGAGAGGGAGAGGCGCCCGCAGCGGGAGGCTGCGCTCAGCTCGTCTATCTGCGGGGCAGGTTTTCTGTCAGAGTACGATGTTGCTTCTGTATTTTGGGAACCACGTGGGAGGGAAGGGAGATGTCAGTCCCTGTGGTCTTTCTTCTGGCTCGGCAGATGCAAGAAGCGCACGCTGGTATCTTTCTACGCTTAGGGGAAAGATATCAATGTAGAATTAAAAAAAAGAAAAAAAAAAAAAAGAGAGAGAGAGACACTGATACAAGAAGATCCTCAATTGCTAACCATTTACCTCTGCCTGACTTTTCTGACCCCAAACCACTGTGAGGAACATTGAGATAGAAATGCGGGAGGGGGGTGTTTAGGGAAAAAAGAGAGAAGAAAAAAAAAGAACCCTAACCAGACAGAAGTATGTCCTAGTGAGCATACACACACAGAGCTAGTCAAGCAGGCAGATAAGCAGGGAACATCAGCAGACTTTTCGCAGTAAATTGTAGTAGTGCAAGTCAGTAGTGCTGACTCCAGTGTTCCTTGCAATGCAAAATAAATAAGGACATATATAACAGTATAGTGCTCACTTCAACAGTAAGTTACACTTAGCATTAGCCCAGTGAGAGAGATGTTCTCTGTTGTGACAAAAGCAGCACTAGTGTAAAAAGAGATTTTTGCTAGTGTGCGTTTGCCAAAGTGTATAAGCTATCACATCACAATGTTAGATTTTCTGGTTTTACGGGGTTTTTTTCCACGCTGTTTATTTGATTATACATTGGACATTTTAAATGTGTTCTGCTGAGTACGTGTATTCACTCATATAATTACATTAGTCATCATAACATGCAGAGCTCTGGTAAGAGGGTGTGTAAATGGCAGAGTTCATGATAAGCTTCAGTGTAAGCTCCGTGATGGCAGTGTGCCCAGCTTTCCTGAAAATTGGAGTTCAAACACGGAACGCATTCATGCTGGCGTAAGGCCTTATGATCTAGAAGGATGTTTGTTGCTGTTTGCCTGGTTACTTGTTTATAATGAGAAAAAGAAAAAAGGCACACAAAGTAGGAGTGTTGTCAAACAGTGTATAAGAATCCCAGAACTTAATTTAGATGCTGCCACTGTATTGCTAACTTCTCTATGCCGCTGTTTGCTCCCTTTAATTACCAGAGGGAAACACTGGGTTATAGTATCAGTTTGTTCCATATACTGTTTAAAATTTTGCTTTATCGGAGTGAAATGGTGCAGTATGCCTCAGGGTCACTGTCAGTGTTTTTACAGAAGCTTCTTAATCACCAGTGGTTAAGTGATACTCATTTAAATCTCTTATTTCCATTTATGAGTATTCTGTTTACAAATGCTTCTCTAATATGCAACTCTAGATTTGACCTAAGAGTTATGTCAGGATATGAAGTAACTGAAAGGAGGGCATAAATTCCCAGTAACAATTTTAAATTTTACTCTCAATTGGACAGAGATCCTATCTAACAGAGTTCCCTTGCTGTGAAACAGAGGCATTGTTATTGCTAGCTATTATGAGAAGACAGAACTTTTGGGTGTAGATCTTGGTAGGAGTGATGGCAATAGCACGTATGATGCTTGCGTTAGCATGCTTCAATAGCTAAATAGATTTGGAAGAGAAAGAGAACTTAAAGATTAGATCATTAAGTAAAAATAGCAAATGTAGATCAATGCTCAGTCACTAACCCAGATGTCTAACCAGCAATTTTTCATGCTACTTCATCAAAGTTTCAACTCATACAAGAATCTGGGCTTATTCAAACTTTTAAACTGGAGGTTGCAGCCAAGCAAAACTAATAAAAATATTCTGGATTTGCAATATCACAAAAACAGCCTTTTTTTGCAATATAGCATGAGCTCATTTAAATAATAGGCTTAGAAATGATCCTGACCTTTCTGTTGTAGCAGCTTACCCCTTGACAGGATCAGTGCGATTCATCATCTTTCTGAGGCTCACAAATTGGGGTTTCTGCTGTCAGCTCTATGTAAAGAGCATGTTAAAATACCTTTTAACCAGAGCTTCAGTTTCATGGAAGGAGTTCTCCTGATGCCCTTACCCAATTTATTCATCTTCTCCTTCCAAAACACACTTTGCTGTCTCTTAGAAGTCAGGGTCAGTTCCTAAAAGACATCAGGGAAGAATGTGGGTACCAGGACATACAGCTGGGCAGAAGAGAGTTTCCGGTAGTAAAATTTAGGCTATTAGGAAGAAAGCCGAAGACAAGATTTTCTCTGTTGCATTTTCTGAAGTGCTCCCAGTATCCTGTTCAGGACCAGAGGGAGTTAGAATTGTGATGCCTGGCTGAAATGACGATGCAAGAAGTTAATGTTTTAGAGTATTTAGAGGTGGATAGATTTCATTTGAACAGTAAGGGAACCTACCTGTCGTGAGTGGGAGAAAGCCAACATGCGGAAGAGCATATGTTTCTGGATGAAGACAGGGACAATTCTGTGTTTTCAAATAAAAGAGAGACCAGAGGATAAAAGTAGCCAAAAAGAAAATGGAAAATAGACAAGTGCTGTCTAAATAGGGGAGCAACAAGAGAACTTAAACTGTGGTGCAGCTGATTTTCAGGATTAGTAAAAATATAAGAAATAGGGATGGAAGACTTGGAAATGTCAAGCTGACAAAATGGTAGGTGAACAGTTGGTATATTGGAAACCTGATGAAGGCAGACAACTGTGTACTGACAAGGCTGTGCTGGATGTGGAGTAGTACGGTTAAGCAGCAGTGTTTACCTAATGTAGTACTGTATGTTAGAGAGCTTAGAATTGAATAAAATTAACAAAATAACCCCTTGGATGAGTAATATAAAATCTGCAGGTACTGAAGTTACCTAAATAAGAAGTATATAGATTTGATCACTGAAATAGGATGGTGACACTGACTTTGATATGCTGATGGAGATCAGAGATGGCAGTGAGGATACAGAGTGAGGCCTCAGTTGTCTCTTCCTCCCCCACAAATCAAATGTAGTGCTGAACCAGGGCTTTAGAGACGATCTAGACTGCTTTGTGAAACAGCCAGTTTAGGACTTCAGAAGAGAAGATGCATCTATTATTTCAGTCCTAAATAAAGCTCAGGATCTGTTTCAAAAATCTTACAGTTGAAGAGCTACTCTGTAACCATGACCATAGCTTAGAGGAAACATTCATTAAGGAGCAACAAGGGCCAAAAATCTCATCAGGAGTGTGCTTGAGTAGATCTACCTAAAAATGAAGAAGTCTATTAAAAAGAAGTTAGAGGTAGCTGAGAGAAGCTTTTAAGTGGTGAGGAGATTGCTAAAGGGCACCATGGATTCAGCATGTGCCACATATTCAGAAAGGCTTAAGAAAAGGTTAAAAGGAAGCTGGGTGTAGCTGAATAGAAGAGTAAGGGAAGCTGTTAGAAACAATAAGACATCCTTTGAAAAGCTGAGGTGGTGTCCTAGTGAAGACTATTAAAAAAAAAAAAAGTCACAGACTTTAGCAGATAAAAAGTAAAAACAGAATAAGGAAGGCCAAAAAAAGTTCGAGAAGAGAACAAGAAAAGCAATCAAATGTGATACTAATTGTTCTTCAAACACATCAGGAGCAAGAAGAGTTTGGGAAACTCTGCAGGGCCAGTGGGTGGTCAGACTTTAAAAGGCATTTAGAGGGCAAAGCAACTGGAAGGAACTACTACTAACTTTGAGTGATGAGAAAGTGCCAGGACCAAATGGTACTCACCCAAGAGTCCTAAGAGAATTCAAGGATGAAATTGCTGAATTACTGATGATAAGGTGTGTCAACTCATCTTTTGTACCTGAGGACCGAAAGGTGGCAAACATGATGCAAGTTTTTAAAACATGTTCCAGGGGACTGTGTAAGCTGTTGAGAGGCAAATTTGTGCCAGGCAAATTAGTAGAAACCTCGATAAAGACTAGTATGAGGGCACACCACATTAACTGTAAACTATCTGGAAATTGTCAACATAGTTTCTTTTTAAAGGAAAATCCTATTTTGCAAAGGTCTTTGAAGGGGTCAACCAGCATGTGGATGGGGGTGTCCTGATTGACATATTTTGAATTTCCAGAAGGTTTTTTCCACAAAGTCTCTTGGCAAAGTTTTTTTTTTTTTTTTTAAGAAAGAATGCTCCAGAGGTAAGAAGTAAAGATCGTAAACAAACCGGGAAATGTCAGCTCTTGCAAAGGGGACATTCTGCAAGAACCCATGTTGGGACCTGTGCTGTTCAACACATTCATAAACAGTCTGGAAAGGGAGTGAACAGTGAGTTGAGAAAGTTTGCTGATGGTCCAAAGTCATCCAAGGTAGTGAGGACAAAGAAAGACCAAAAAATTGCAAAGGACCTTAATGCGACTGAGAGACTGAACAATAAATGGCAGGTGAAATTCCATCTAGATAAATGTAAAGTGATGCACATGGAGGGAAAACAATCGTAACTTCACATGTAAAATGATGAGCTATGAACGGCTGTTAACACTGCAGAGCGAGGTCTTGGGGTTACGATAGGTGATTCCATGAAGACATCAGCTCAGAGTTCAGTACTGACCCACCTTGAATACAGTGTTTGATTCCTGCCATCTCTTCAAAATATTTAATTGAATTGTTAAAATGCGGTAGAATTGTGAAGGAATTTGCATTTGCGGTGGCTGTTCAGCTTCTGTTATTATTTTATTTTATAGAACTGTTTTTTAAAAACCGGTACTCCCCACTGGGCAAAGTTCGCGGCGTCATTTCCTAAAATACACCTCAACAAATTGCGCTCTTCTTCTTTCCTACTTCCTGCCTTCCTGCAATGAAGAGGATGATTTTGTGTAGTTATCTGAGATCAGTTTACCCTGCAGCATTAATCTTCTAACAGAGAGATACTATTTTACTTTTCCAGCATGCTGTAATCCACCCCGGCTTCTGATATATTTAAAACCTATAAATTGTTAATGTTGCACTTCTTGAATTCTAATCATGACCAGACGGGGTTCGGGGCTCCGGTTTGGGAAGGATCGTTAGCCGTTCCCCTGGGGATGCCGGGCGGTGCTCCCGAGAGCCAGCCTGGGCTGTGCTGTTCCTGAGGGCTTGTCCTGGTGCTGCTGCTCCGTCTGAAACGGGGCTTTCTCTGCCCTGCGCGCGTTGCCCTGAGAGTTGCCCCATGTTAGCGCTGCGGATTGTTTCCTGGAGGACGCAGAAGAATCACTCCTCGTTCTTCCTTTCTCCCTTTCTGTAAACAGGACAGCAGACACGAAGTGGGTATTTTTGCTTTTTTTTTTTTTCCACTGATCTCACACTTCGAATAGTTGAGGTACTTTTTAGCATTACTCTTTGGTCTAGATTAGTCTAGTAATTAGTAGTTAAGTTGAAAAGCAAAACGTATCTTCTGTTCAAGAAAAAAGTCATGCTATTCCCTAATGATACAGTAATCTTTTAGCAGATATTATAAATGTGCTAATATACATTGACTGACATCTTTATTGTAAAATGAATGCTCAAAAAGCTTTTAATCTGCATATATAATTGTGCTATATTTATTATGCAGGATGATGCAATAAATGGTATAAGTCAGAAACAAATTATTTTGTTATATTTTAATCTGTTCAACTTTGTTACTATATTCCAGAAACAGAGGAAATTATACTCTTTTCAGTTTTTATTTTAGATGATATCACATTCATTGTAATAAAGCTGTAGTGTCATGTGATAATTCAGTAGTTCGTTCTAGATGAGCTGTTTTTACTTTTGTAACTATTTCTGTTAATATGACGCTTTTATGGCTGTGAAATACAGCATTTAATGGCAAAAGCTGATAAAAAATTATATCATCTCTCCAGAAAAGTTGTTAGCAATGACGTTTACAAAAGCAAGCATTTGATTTTGAAGGAATGTAGCAAGAAACCTATCTAACCTTAGTCCAAAAATATCGTTTATTGAATGTTAAATGTTAGGTAATAGATTATCTGAAAACCTATTCTTAGGCAGGTATGACACAAAACATTTTTTGAATTTAAATGTTTGTGCATGTGCATATATGCAGAGAAAATCTTCATTAGCGTAGTTTTCTTTTCTCTGGAAGGGTAAACCTGTAATAAGGGAAAAATTACAATATTTATCCTTTGGGTTTAGAAATTCTGAAAGCACGTAATTTATTATTATAATTCTTTAACTAATGAATCATTAATTTCAACTTTTCTCTCTTCCTTTTATAATTCATCTTAGTATCAAATGTGATGTGTACCATACAAGATTAAATAGCCAGATTTGGTTTCTTCAAATAGTACTGTAAAAGGAAAAACATCACTGATGTCACTGCAAAACAAGCTTCAGAAAAAGACAAGTTTATAGCAATTTGAACTATTTTCTCTGATTGGGAAGCAAGCACTTATCTCTTATTGTAGACTACTATTTTTCCTCTCTCCTTTCCAGAATATATTTGTTATCTTAAATAAGGATGGAGAGTCACACACGTACACATGCGCATAGGCTAATTCAGATTGGAAGGGACCTCAGAGGCTATCAGTCCAAGCTCATGCTCAGAGCAGGGTCAGCTCTCGTATCAGACTGGATATTCTATTTTACATGAATTACGAAGATACTTTTGAATCTTTTTGAGTCAGGAAATTTATTTTAGTCTCTATTCATATTACATCATGAATGATACATTATGCTTAAATGAGGCCGCCTCTGTGCAGTAGCAGTTATAAACTGTTTTTCCTTCACAGCCAGTGCAGTTCTCCAGCTCCAGCAGTGCTAACAACAGAGGTCTCTGGAGTCTTGAGCTAATTTTGAATTGGTGATATTTAGCAAAGGTATAAGCAGTTTCCATTTCCTGAAAATCTTCAGTCAAATTTAGGATTACTATATGCAGTGGTTTGCTTATCTCAAAATTTTCACAGTGTCAAAACATTTTTTGAAGCATGGTAAGTTCTGTAACCTTTCCTGGTGCAAATGCTCCCTGCGTGCTCTGCTAACCTGGATGTTCTCACTGATCCCATCCCTCACCAGCACTGCCTTGGAAATGTTTGGGGATTGTGTCAGCTTTTCCCAGCCAGTGATGGTTCTGATGAAGCCTGCAAAGAACCTCCTCTCACAAAGAGGTCTTCGTGGGAGAATATTTTCCAACAAGTGCTAATATTTATCGTCAAACAGAAAAACAGAAAAATAACTCTGCTTTGTTAGGGACCAGAAGTGGTTTTTAATAATGTGTCTTTTGAATCAGCAAGTCATGCAGGAAGGCTTTCAGTGGGCCCTTAGCATTCTGGATGTGACGTTGGGGCCCTGAGAGCGCAGAGCCTGTGCAGGGTGGAGGGAGGCACAACGCGGTAGCCCGGGGGTGGCAGCAGCGGTGGAACTGCCTTTTTTTTCATAGGCTCTGGCATGCTACCAATTCCCTAGCCTGAGTTAAATCTAATTATTATGAAGGCTGAAATACTATTTCCTCTTTTTTATCTCCAAACAAACAAACAAAAAAAGAAAGCTTGCAGCAGAAAGTGTTATTTTTTAGCTTTCTCTGTAATGTATATTGCCCTGAGAAGTTGTAAATTGATTATCGTTTGTTCTCCAGATGGATCCTGTGCAAAAAGCAGTCATAAACCATACATTTGGAGTGTCCATTCCCCCAAAGAAGAAACAAGTTATTTCCTGTAATGTCTGCCAGCTTCGTTTTAATTCTGATGTGAGTATTGGCTATTTCCATTTCTCTCTCTCTTTTTTTATTTTAATATTTTTTTGTCATAGTAGGTGTGATTAATCCAAACCTCTTTTTTTGGAGAAAAAAAATCTACAATTCTGCCTACATTCTGAGCAGCTTGTTGTGCTGATATTTTGTCTACTCAGAGGTGGAAGTCTGTAGTGGTATCCCGCTCTTTGATTTTCTTGCATGTTCCTGGCAACCTCTTTTTTACACGTAAACTTAATTGATCAGCAGAGACTGGCACCGCTAAGGCAAAATGACTAGCTGAGCACCTGGAGCTGACTAACATGCACCTTCTTTCCTGGGTTTGAGGACTAGGCAGTGTAGTTGTTCTCACGTTCAAGACAGCAGCTCTGTAGACACCTGCTTTTCAGTTGAACACCGGCTGAAGTGCTGCACCAACAGATCGCTGTACTTCTGGATAGATGTGGAAGAAAGACTGACGCAATATCCAATGTCATGTCCGTTGATGATATTCCATTTGACAGGCTATGAACCTGCGAGAGGTACTGCATAAACAAATCCTTTTTTTAAAAAAAAAGGGGGGGGTGGGGACGACAGACTTTTTCTGTGTGTTCTTTTCATTTCATACCCAGTTTTCTTCTAGGAGGAGTGTCTCCCTTTTTTTCCTGTTGTTCCTACATGCTTTCTGATAATAAAAATCTCCAGATTTCTTAATAAAGTCACCCATCCAGTACGTTTTAGTGGTAATAAATATGAACCTTTACTTCTAGCTGTCTCTTGAGTGTGATCAAGGGCAAGGAAGCTGTCTCCTGAGGGGTCGTTCAGAAGAGTATATTCCAAAAGAGCACACTGACTGATACTTTTAAAATAGATATCCAACTAAAGGTTGTCTGACATAGCTGGAAAATTAAAGAAATTCAAGAAAATTATGTTTAAGAAAATTACCACATTCAACACTTTGAAAATATGTATTTGTTCATGGAAAATATTCACTAATATCATGAAGCTAATAAAACCAAAAAATTCTCAGATTTCTTGAATCTCAAGTGTGAGAACAAGCACATAAGCGATATGTGAATATTAAATATTTTGCTATTATTTTATTCTAACAGAAAGTTTGAAGACAGCAATTCAAGCCCGCTGTACCTTCTTCAGTACTACTAGAGAGTCACAGTATAGCCCCCATCCCTATTGCTCTGTTTTTCTCTGCCTTTTTCCACTTTGAGAAAATCTCTTGAGATGTGGTTTCCTTGGTTTGGCTTGTCTAACTGGCAGGGATTTTAAAGTATTGTTTTCTTACCTTCAAATTGATTTCTAAATGAAAAAAAAACTGTTGTCTTTTGACTAGCTTATTTACTTAAACTTTCTTTCAAGTGGCAATATCTACTTAGTTAACATTTCAGAAGCATTGCATGAAATTTAATTCATCTGTCTTTCCTCTTTAAGGCTAAAAAAGTCTTTCTGCTCTGATACTTGGTCCCGACCAATGCTTTTTAATTGCTTTTGTTTTGTTTTTAATTTCTTTTTTTAATTGATAAAAACAAGGAACCAAGAAAGTTTAAAATATATATGGGCATCTGTGGATCTGAACACTGCTTCTGAGTTGGACCTTACTCTGTCACAGAGGAGGCCGCTCAGCCTGTTTCTGCTCTGCTCTCTCCTTCTGAGGTCAGGGTCCCTCCTATGAGTGATCCTGACCCCAGAGGAGTAGTTGCTCTGTCTGCACTGACATTCAGGTGGACAGATAGCACTTCAAGGCAGTCATATTGACTCACAGCCTACTGGCGCGAAAGAAAGAAGAGCTGAAATATGATATTGTTTTGTACATCTGCTAGCCAAGCAGTTTTTCCTATTTAGACTTATTCACAATGTAGAACAACAAGTATCATATTCCACTTTCAACAGTGGCATCACAGAGCATGGGAGATTATATCCTCATTTCTTCTTTTGGGATGGCTATATTCATCCTGTGTCGTCTTTCTTTTTTTCTAAATTTTCTAAAAATGCTCAGTTCTGGTTGCTAGAAAATACATCACCATGCTTTTCTAATGGGTGGTTGTAAGAGTGGATGAAGCATCATGACTGTGCCACTGGTGAGCATTAAAATGTTCAGTTCATTACTTTCTGCATCAGTTTGCTTTGCCCTAGGACTTTCCCAAACATCCTGCAAATTTTATTAGAAGATGCTGAGATTCTAGTGATGTTGTTAATACTAGAAAATATTTGTATTTAAATGAAAAATTCAGAAACATTTCATAACGAGAGCATACAGGAGTATTTGGAGAAAAGTTTTCTTAGCATTTTTATTCTAAAAGTTGCCTAGTCTCTGTTTGGGTTATTCAGTTTCTCCTAGGAAGCTTACCTCCAGGTTCAGTCTTCTGACCTAAAGAGTTGAATAAATGTTTGTTGCGTTTTCTTTGACAGAGATAAATCTTATTTTATTTAGATACTCTTCTCCCCCCCATAATATGCATTGTCATAATTTCACTGAAATAATGCTAATGCCCTTTCAGCTAAGCTCTGCAGACTCTTACGTAGGTAGAATCTTCTTATATGAGTGCATACATATGTCTATATATGTTTACGAATACATATGTACCTACACATATGCACCCATGTTGTCTTGTGGCAGTTATTCCTTGAAAAGATGATACATAGTTCTCTCAACTCGTTATTACCTTCTTCATCCAAATAAACACAAAGATCTGGGCTTCTTCCTTGTTTTTTTTTTTCTTTTCAATCCCTTTACAGTGAGAAAAATAACTTCATATTTAGGGTATGGAATGGTCTTTACAATCCATACTGTGCTGGATTGGGGAAAAGGCAGTCAGATATTTGTGAATAGCTTAGCTGTTGAATTCTTCAGTGGATCGGTTTCACTGTAGAGCATCCTAAGAATTTGCTGAGACTTCTTCTGGTGACATCAAATTATGATAGTTTGTATTAAAACTTTGGGTGCAGAAGCATAGCACGTTGTAGAATGAGATTTGTAGTACAGCCACTTCACATCTGCAATTTCTTCCCCTTGCTCTGCAAGGTTGACATGGTCCTTGTTGTTGATAGCCATTTTGTTCCTTTGAACTTTTTTGACCTAAATTATGCAAGCGAATGAAATAAGAATGGCAGAAGTACTCTATTAAGTAATTTTCATATTTTTGTTCTCCTAAATGAATTTCAGCTGCATGGTGTTTGAAACTTCTGACCTGATTCTCGTAGTGCTTTATATATTGCATCAGTAACATCCTGGCTAGTGGATATTCATCTGCGAGAAGAAGAAAATTGGTTTCTTTGCCTGTAATCTTCTTCTCACACTGTGGATACCCACTGGTCTGGATCAGTAGACCAAAATATTTCTGACTACTCAATTTATAGATTTGAAAACTCGCGTTAAATGAATAGAGTAAATTGCAAAGGTTTCGGGTTTCTTTTCTTCTGTTAGCCTCTATAGGTTTAGCTTTGGCTACAGTGTTCTGGCATCAATGATGGAGACAGGGGTCCACAGCTGTCAGGGGGAGAAAACTCATTTTTAAAAAATTTCCATCTCTGAAATCAAGCTATCTCCACTGTGAGAATAAAAGCGTCTAATGTTTAAGTGGTCTCTTTTATTCTGACAATTTAAAACTCCTAAGATGATGTTATTTTTCTTCTACCATATTATAATTTGAAAATTTTGTTTCCTAACTGAATTCTTTGGGATCTCCCAGTCTTCTGTAGTTTTAAAAGAATTTTTAAAAAGAAAGAAGAAGAAAAGATCTGTATACAAACTCTAAACTCAGACTACTTTTAGCCTGATCTCTTTTATCTGCTTCCAAAAAAAGAAATGATGGGTTTTGACTCATACTTTTAAAACGACACTCTATGCATTGGAGATTAATCTGTGAATGTATGAGGAAAATAAATATATCTCTTCAGGATAGCTTGCTTCTTCTCCTGGCTTTCTTCCGTAAATCTCAAGAGTCTTTAAGGAATAGCCATATGGAGTTTGGGGAGAGGGGAGAGGTTTGGGGTTGTTTTTTTCCACAGTTCTTTTCTTAAGCAGAAAATGTAACAAGATGAAATTTGTTAGCGAAGAGAATATGTATGATCTTTAAGCCAGTTCAGTAAATAAATTTTTCGGCTTGGGACTGGCAACTTTTAGAGGCCAAAAGTGACTCCTGTCGGTATTAGTTGTGTCATTGACCCTCATCTGGTTTCTTCTTCACAAAAAGATTTCCAGAATTGTTTGAATTAGATTTTGTTCTTGATCGTGCATTATTTATATTTGTGTTTCAAAAAAGCAAAGCCTAAATTGCAAAAATAGGTCCATGCAAGCTTTTAGTCAGTGGTTACTGGATGATTAAGTTCTGTTGTGAAATCCATTTATATAATGGGTCCCTAATTATAAGAACATTATATTAAGAGCCTAACTGCTGTGTCTAGTATTCATACCCATCGTAAGTTATGAATTGTTATGCAGGAACAATCCTGTGTACGTGTCAAGTAAGGATGGCTGAAACCAAACAAATAGTCAATGGTGAAAAAGGTACTTACAAAATGATTGAGGTGACAGCCTAAATTATTTTTACTATTTCCACTTCTGTAGGTAAACCAAAGATCCCAATTATCTACAAATAGAATAATTGATAGCTTTTAGACTTGTAGAAGAGTTAAAATGGGATGTTACACTTTCAGGTTGGTTTACTAAAAGCAGAACAAGAAGCATAAATCATTTCATCACTAAATGCATGCCAAAGCCATTCACTGAACTTTAGTTGGCAGTATATGAATTTTATGTACTTTGCTTTAGATTTTAATAAATCATCAATATTAGCCATCTTCAAAATGTGAATACAGAGAAGGGTGAATGTATGCCTGAGAGAGAAATCAAAAAAGGTAAAAAGCTTCCCTGACATGGTACAGAAAGGAAATTTCTTAATGAACAGAATTCAGACTCTCAGAAAACTTTTTAAATCCCTGAAAATCTACAGTAGCCTGCTATTCCATATATACATGCTATGCATTACATTTGAATGTCAGCGTGACCCACTGTTAGTGTCCCCTGTGTCCTTTTTTCCATCCTCTCTGCAATATATCATTGTTAGAAGGTAAAGGCTGTTTATTTTATTTATACATCATTTATGCAAATGTACAAGTGCTTATCATGAACATTTCCCGAATGAACCTTTAGAAATTAATGCTATTAACTTTGCCAGTGGTCAGACAATTCAGTTAAGGAACATCAGGTCTTTCTCATTTGAAGAGGATCAAATTTACAAATATGTATTTCTGTTTGCATACATTCAGGCACTCAGTATTCTTCCTTCATAGAACATAGTAAGTTGTTTGCAAATATAGCTGTAGAGAGATGCCCAAGTATTTGACACAGGTCAAATAATTTTTAGTACCTAAAATTATTTTGTTAAAACCAGGCAGTTAAAGCTGTATTTCAGCACTTTTAAGTCCATCATGTGGCACAGTGGACCGGCCATGGTCTCCAGTAGTCCAATTTTGCACTAATACCTTTCCATGAAAATCTGCAAATGTAAAACAAAACCTGTGCAACAGCACATGAAATCATCTCTGTGTATTTAATGATATAGATGCTGAAACTTTCAAAGAAATGTTTTGAGCTGCTTTAGCTGTGGACTGTGGCTATGCCCAGCTAATACTTATTTTCAGTTTGGTTTGAATTTTTGAATTTTCAAAACAGTGAAAATAAGTAGACTGAAATGGAATGAAATGTAGTCTTTTACCAAAATCAAATATTTTGCTTTGAATTATGTTTTTTTTTAAAAAAACAAAGCTGATATGCAAATAAAGACTGTATTTTGTGAGGAAATAGATGTTCTTTTCACGCTGTTGAAGGGGCAGCAATGGAAGTGTCACATTTTCACAACTCTGGGTATGGGACATTTTTTTTTGTAGAAGATGAGCCTTAAACTCTGCCTGTTCTAAAATAAAAATTTCAAACAAGGCTCTCTGGTTCCCAAGAAAACACAGTTTGGGGATATCCTAGAGGAGCTCTTTCTCCTTATTGTTCCTGCTGGAGCCATTCTACATTGTTTATAAGTAGTAAAATGTTCCCCAAAGAAGGGGCTGAAAACTTCCCTTTGTGTGACTATTCACCATCATGCTCCAACTCGTCCTTTCAAAAATTCATTATTAGCAGTTTGGCCAGTATGGAAGCTGTATTGTTCTGTTAATAAATCTTGCCATAAGCTGTTTGAACAACCCTTCCAAGCTCTCTCAAATCCAAGGTAAACTCGGGAAGTTTCAGAGAAAACCTCAGAAGTACAAGAATTAGATGATTAAAAGCCTTGAGAAAAAGAAGGATGAAATGCCATCCCTATGAATAATACCAAATTAAAGTTATAATAATCTGAACTTTGATACCCTTGCCTTAGAATTACTTATTGTAGTATTAATATTGATGTAACATTAGCAATAACTGAGGTTGTTTCAACAGTATTTATCACATAACCTAATTAAGATGCTCTAGTTGATACTTAGGGTGGGCTTAGGTGCTCCTGTCATTTGAGTACCTGAGGTACCTGGAACATCCACACCAGGCTGGTAGATCTGACAGAGGACGTGCAGCTGGAGGTCAGTCAGGACATCTAAGGACATGACAAATTGTACTGGATGTATGTTTCTGGACACTTGAATATCAGCTGAGTCTAAAGGGAACTGGTTAGCTTTGCTTTTTACTTTCTTTTTCTTTTTTTAAAAGAGGGGAGGGGAAAGGGTTTAGAGAGAAGAGAGAAGCATTAAAAAAGCCAGAAGAAAGATAGCTTACCCCAAGATTATGATCCTAGAAAACTGGAAGGTTAGTAGAGCTCTCAGTGGTTCAAGGAAAGTAAATGAAGAAAAAGTTAAGAGGGAATAGAGAAAAGATAGCTTCCTCCTAAGCTGATTTCTCATGATGGTAGATACCAGAAGTCAACTGGTCATGGATAAAGTTGGAAAACAGCCTGGGGGGGTAGCTTTATGAGGATTAGTAGCCAGTGAGATTCGTTGGTCAGAACAGATGCTCAACTGAGATACTAATTTCATCCTGTGTAAACTTCCTTCTGTTATGCAGACGGACATACTTTGAAAAACTAATTAAAACAAAAAGCCTACCATCAGCTGATAGTTGCATTTGGATTTCCTCCAGTATATTAGAATAAACATACATATTTTCATCTTTGCACCAAAATGTATGTTAACACTGTTTTTATCTTTTAATTTCTACGTGATAGTGAAACAGTATGCATTTCAATGCAGTAATGTCTAGTGTGTCAGTAAAGTTCAAGCTATGGTTTTGTGTTATAATCCAGCTAAGAGAAATTTAGAAATATCTCAGTTATATTCACTATCATCAGAGAACACTGAGCAGAAGAGGAAGAATCCATGTGGAACAAATTGTTATAGTGAGTCAGATTTTACACTCCAGTAAAGGCCAGCAGAGCAAGGGGCACAACTCCATTCCAGAAAGAGGAAGAGAGACATTCTGAGAAAGATCTAGCTTAGCCTTTTTTAAGTATTTTTTTTTCTTCCAGGAATTCTGAGAGTCCTTCCAAACCTATGGTATATCTATCTGTATGGACTACAGATAAGCTTTGCTAAATAAGCTTTCATATTAACTATATAGCCCAGGTTTATTGTTACTGTTTGTTATGGACGTTCTTGCAAAAACAGAAAGCAGCTTGAGTGAGTTTGCTGACTTTTTATGGTACCCACAAGAGGGTCCAGTAGCAACAGGGTAAGGGAAAAGTGGCTTATTTTGTATCCCACATAGATTCCTTTTCTGCCTGCTCTTGGCTCAATGTTCCTCTTCCTCTTGGCCAACAGACAAATCTACAGCTTCTCCTGCAGCTGCCGCGTGGCAGCAAGTCCCTCTAGCAGCTGTGGAGCTTTGACCAGATTGTCCCTGAGTTGTCTGTTGTATTCTCTTACAGTATCTGACACTGTAGCTTGCAACCGTAAGAGAAAGGTAAGTCTTAGTTGCAAGGACCTCTTTGGCTTCTGAAAAACTGCTTTTTCTCCATATCTATGAATCATCGCCTTATGTTTAAGTAACTTCTGTCTGCTCTTCTCTCTCACTATTTGTATTGTTGCTTACAAAATTTTTGGAGCTTGAGCGTTATACAATAATGTTAGTGCTAATCCATTCACTTTCCTAGTCTCCAGGCCTTTGTGTACTCCACGCTCAATTACAAATACACTATGTCGGCAGTGAATTTTTTTTTGGGGGGGTGGACTAAATTTTCTCATCTGTTGATGAGATTTAAAAGAAAACCGCGCTTTGTGTATGCCTCCTCCTTCTCTCACTGCACACTTTCTGTTCATTGGATAAAGTCTGGTAGGTACCACGTTATTGGTCGGAAAGGATGTTATTTGATTAAAATGCACTTGTGTGTGTGCGGTGTGCTGCAGTCTGTGAGTGATAATGGTAGGTCAATACCACTTTTCAGGATCACCCAAGAATACTCAAAAATCAAGAAAAAAAAATCATAAAGGCAGTTCAGAAAAAGCAGCTGTTGTAAGAGTTGGGCATTAAGAGATGTTAAAGGTCACCGTATTATTGAGTACATTTAAAGCTAATAAAAGGATGACAGGATGGCGATAGTCTTTTGAAAAAGCTAAAGGCAAATTTTTGAAGTTTAGGTAAGCGTTACTAAATGTTAACTTTGCAAATTTGAATGAATTACTCATGCTGTCAAAAAGATAACACATAAAATGATTAACAGCTTCAAATAAAAATCTACAGAACTGTCATAGTCTTTTGTCAAATGTTTTACATTTTCCCTATAAATAAGACTGTTTATATTGATTCTTTGGGTTTGGAGGGTAGTGAAGCAGCTAGGAGGTAATTAAAAGCATAAATTTTAGAGACTTGTGAAGGTAATTCTCTGTTTTGTAGACAGAGCTGACAAAATGATGAAAATTTTTAGCTTCAACATGACAGAAATATTGCATGATTATAGGGCGCAGGTTATAACGTGCTGAAAGTTCTGCTCAAATAACAGCTATTTAACAAAGGTTTTTAACTAAGTTTGGTTAGAGAGTTCATTCCTTGTTACTTGGCTGATTTGCACAGACTTTCCATTCTTTCCATGTCTTCTTAAGTAGTAATACACCTCACTGTTTGGAGAAATTAGGTTTTAGAAATCTCTTGAGAACAGAATTTAAAAAATAGTGGATAGCTTTTGTACAACAAAAATATGAACACTGCAGTTTTGCAGATTTCTTCAATGAAATCTATGCTTAGTATCAAACTAGAGATAAAACTGAAAATTTTCAACCCCACTTCCTAATTATCATCACATTATGTAATTTCCACTAAAGTTATACAATTCTAGTCTGATTTGGGGGATTTTTTTTTTTGGATTTACATATTCCTCACATAAATACGCATGCTATTCCAACATGATGCTAACAGGTGAGCTAGATAATCAGATTTCTTAAACATTTCTTAAACATCTTACTATTTTAAGAAAGGGAGCTTAATAGTTTAGGACTTGTTGTAAATTATAATTTATTCTGGAATTAAATGTCTCTTTGGTGCTCCAGTCTTGCAAAGATAGAAGCCTTCCTTAGTGGGACCACTGCCATTGCAGCCATGACAGAAGGTTTCTTACAGAGATGCTGCACATGCTTTATTACACCACTTCTAACCGCCTGATCTAACACAATTATGGTAAGCCTAGCTACTTCCACAGCTTTATGTAAATGGAGTGAATTTTTCATACTTGAGACTATATAGCTATGTTGGCAGTTTTCTATACTAGATACAGACATATATACATCCTTAACTTTATACATGTGTCCAGTCCCAGTGACTTCAGCTGAAAAATGATGTCCATAAATATCTTTGGGTTCAGGATCTAGAAACCTTGATTGAAGCACTAAATGTGGTATAGATATTTAATTATATCACTATTTAATTGCATATTATGCCTGATACCTGGAAGCTATGCATGATGTAATAATGTGCATTAGTATAATACGAATTTTTGTTTTTTATGCAGTATAATTCACACTCTGAGGCTTCCTATAATCTCTGCTTCTGCCAGTTTAATATAGGATAATAAACTTGGTACTTGTCAGTGCTAACAAGGTGTGTGTGTGTATGTATATATATATAGTGGATAGTTTTGTGACAATATTCTGTAGACAAATGTATTTATCTTTTAACTTTTCTTTTTTCGAATGCTAGGAGAGGTTTTCCTACTTTTTGTGGCAATTGTCCATTTTAGTTGCAGTTAAGGAATCTAAATTCTCTTTAGTTTTGCCATGAACTTGGGTAAGTCACGCAGGGTTGGCTTTCAGAGGTTCTTAGAATCTCTGTTCCTGCTGAATTAAGGTAAAAACTATGAATTATCAGCACTTCCAAAAGTCATGGTCTTGCTTGGATTCATGCATTTAATAAGAATGCTATTATTTATGTTTCAGCACTTCTTTAAGTCTCATTTTACAGCTTTCAGACACAAATTATATTGATTTGAGTCAAGCTTGAGTAATTCAAGTATTTGGTGATTTAGGGTTAAAAGATTGAGTATTACAAGGGTAAAAATACAGAGATCAAATCGCCATTGAGAAGGCTTCCCATCCAGGGTGGAATTCCTACTTTAGAAAAGGCGCGGTAGTAAAGGAGAAGAAATAGGAGCTAAGAACCACCATATTCAGTTGCATATTAGTCATGGCACTTACCTAGTATTTCAAAGTGTAAGACATGAACCGGGGCTTCCCTCATGTATACTTGAGAGTCTCCTCTCTACTAGCCTACTGCTCCACATATATTTCATTTTATGTGTTAATTGTCAGACTGGATAGCCTCGTAGTAGGTTCAGGCATTCAGCTTAAGTGTTGGAGGTCCGAAGATTTATTTCCGTCCAGCATGATTAAAGGGCTACTTCAGTTGATCCTAATAAAACCTGAAAATACCCCTGACCGTACACGCGTGCACGCTGAACCAGAGACCTGAGATTTAGTCAAACCTTGCATCAGGTTGTCATTGAAAAAATCTGGTAGATTAATATTTCATCTCTGTAGGTTGTAATAAATTCTGTTAATTAGTCATTCACACACCAAATAGATTCTCAAACTCACTCAGCTGTGAATTGTCAAAATGAATAGTGCTGATTTCAAATACACTGTCAGTCATCGCTCCTGACAGGGATAATTTGCTGTCATCCTTTGTACTGCAGTCTTTCCTGAATTTTAAAGGTTTCTTAAATATGACTATCAAAGAATCTCTATGCTTTTTATGTTTCCTGGTTATTTATATCTGTGTCTATATATATCGGTATTTATACACATACTTATGTAGATGTAAAGCAAGGCTACGTAGGACATTTTGAATGCTATAGTATGCTGTAATATTCTCTCTTAGAAAAGCTCTTTTAGAAAGCATGTTTACAGGTAGAAAACAAAGATTTGCATTGTTGATGTTTTATTAGATGCAGTGTAGTATGTAAGTGTCCCGATCCAATATCGGGAGAGTTTCATTATGATCCCAAGGATGAGATTAAGACACTAAAACCGGTCGAATATCATACAACCTTTCAACTTTATTTTCTGCGAAGTGGGGAGAAAAGGTGGGGAAAGGCAAAGGGGAGGAGAGAGAAAGAGAGAGAAGGGGGAGAAAGAGAGAGAGAGAGAGATCACCACCGTGGATCCAGTGGTGTCCTGTTGGTCCTCTTCACCCTGGGTGTAAATTTTAATGATGCGCGTGCAGTAATTACAACTCGAGCAGGGTCCGACCCTAGGTTCCCGCCGAAAAGTTCGGAGCCAAATCAAGGCAAATTAAATAAATTGTAATGACACGTGTGCAGTAGTTACAGCTCGAGCTGGGTGCCTGTGAAGAGGGACCCCGAACAAAGCAATCCCTGGGCAATTATAGCTTTTTCAAATTAAGTTTCCCACCCCTCACGTGGTAGTGCAGACCAATAATAATATTTAGGTCTGGGGTCTCCTGCTCCTTCTTGGGTCTCGTCGCTGCCCCTAGGTAGGCTGTGTACTGCCGGGGTTTCTGCTGACAGGTGTGTCGGCATTCCTGGGCTCCGCCGTTGTCTCCCAAGGTCTGACAAAGAGGTGGTAATTCCAGCAATTAGCACTGTTTCAGCAGTGCACAGGAATGCAAACTGCTGGTAACTCCCTTATCGTTCCAGTTTGAAACCAGCTCTCAGGCCCTTTTCTTACTGAACTAGGTTATTTTATCTAAGTGCAGCCTAAGGCTTCAGCAAATTTAGCTATTCATGCTAAGCAAGTTTTACAGAAGTTGTGCTAAGCGGCAATAATTTACAGTCCAGGTCCCAAAGTCTCTGCGCGATCGTGGTCTGGTTCAGCACAGGCTCGGTGTGTCCTGGGTGGTCGCAGGGAGACCATTTTGGGGGTCGCAGCAGCTCAGTCCTGTTTCCGCCGGGGACAGATGGCTTGCTCGGGGTTATGGTTTGCTCGCACCTTATGTACCAAGAAATGTTTAAGGCAAAAGTTCACTCATCTGTCTGCCACAGTAAGACAGTATATCATATAGCTTATGTATTGTATGTAATCTCACAGTTTCACATTCTTAAATAACTGGATAATAGCAAACTTGATAACGTAATAATTGGGTTTTGAGAGTGGTAATTAATTTTAGGTTTTAAATAAAAGGTACTGTCAGGATCGTTTGTTTGTCTTCATGGAAAATACTTCCAAGAGCAAAAACCTTATCCTTATTTACCACCAAATCAGGAATCCTTATAGTTTAGAAGGTTTCATAACAAAAAAATATATAAGGCTTAGTGGCTTGGGGTTTTTTACTTCCTGCTTAAAGACTTTGAATGGAAATTAAAAATCTAGATTACTTAAAGATAAGACAGGCAGATATATTAAGATGTAGAATTTTAAAAAACATGGTTTGTTGCGTGTTCATTTGTGTGTCAATAATATTCTTAATTATTTGTGCCTGAACTCTAAATACGGCTTTTTCAATAAATCTGCTGAAGGCTTGAACCTATTTTTAGTGCCTTGCTGTATGCATCCTGTTGAACAGTACATTCAAAATGTGGTACTGGGCAAGGGCAAAAGCTTTGTTGAGGAATTTGACACAAGTCAGTAAGAAAGTATTTTTCGCATTTTATTATTTAATTCCACATTTATTGCAGCTTAAAGTTGTTCCTGTTCCTTAAACTTATTAGCCAGTATTTAACAGGTTCCTATATTTTCTAAAAAGGAGGAGATTGCATTTTAAATTGTAGAAATATGTATGCTATCGAGTTAGTAAACCACAGTCATTTTTAGAACGGAGCGGGAATTAGATTTTCCCTTTAGGGAGGGAGTTCTTTAATATGAATTATATCTTATTCTGCTTTTTCCAGAAAACCAAGAAAACTTAACCTAGCCAATATTTCATTGAAAAATAATAGTAATAAGAAAAAAAAAGTTCAATGAGGACTTTTAATGTTGTTTATATAAGCAATAAATGCAACTTAATTCCAATAGCACTGAATTGTGGCAGTGACACCGCCAAAATTCTTCTGCTGTAGAATTCTGATTCTCCCTATAGCGAATGCAGCTCTCTACACTGAATGCAATCCTGGCAGGTGGAAAAAAGTATTATGCAATTAAAATGCATCACAATACATAAGTATAGTAAGGCTCATTAAGATTGTGTGTCTTTAATTTTGACTATTCCTAATTTTAGAGCTCTTGTTCTCACAACCTGAATAATGTTGCTGTTCCTCTTAACATTATTGATTTTCATAAAAATTGCTTTGATGCTATATAGTTTGCATAAATGAATTGTGTTTAGTTTGGTTAGTGTTAGTGATAAGCAAAAAAGTACATTCTGTATCCATTTAAAATATTATATTCCTAAAATATTTACTTTTTTATATATTGTATTGTTTTTCCATGTTGAAACATTTTTATACAACATTTGACTTTTAAACCCTGTGCATACAAGACTTTTTTGGACTGTCAGAGCAAATGAAAAGAAATGTACTGCTTCTTGTCTTAACTAGAAATGAATGTTTTATCTGTAGTGAACTATTCTAAAGTTATATTTAATATTTCAATTATCCGGGTATTGGAAGCTTGTCACCTGTACTGTATTGCTGTATTTGTATATGTAAGCAAGTATTTGTGTAAGAAGCAAGTATTTTTCTTTCTTTAAAGGACATGAACCAAATATGTTTGCCTGTAATGTGGTATCTGTGCAAATATCCTATAAAACTGGGCTTAATAACAATCAGGACGTTCATAGTCAGACTAATTAACACCAGTAATAAGCCAAACATTCTTTAAAATTTCAGACTGTAGCAACCATCCGTTTCTTTTTTTTTATTCCAGAAAATTCTAAAGAGTATTGGGGTTTGTAATACAGTAACACAAAATATAGTTCTAAGCTGATATTGTATTTTAGTTCCCAAAAGGCAGCTGAATAAAATAATTTGTATAGGAAGAGAAGTAACTTGAAACTGCTTAAGAATAGTGGATTAAATTCTGCCCTTCACTGAACTTGTGCATTTTGTTTTAAATTATTGCTTCTAATTACAAAGAAACTAGTGCACTGACAAAAATAAAATATAATATTGTATTTAAAAATGTAAGATCTGCTTTTAAATCCAAATACTGTATAGGGTGCTTGGGTGAAATATGGCAAGTAATTAGCAGTTGAATATTGCCTCACTATTATGACAGTTTTATATACTGCACGGATTTTCTCTTTACATCATTGTTGCTGAGCTATGTCAATGAAGTTGAACCATTATAAAATTATGAAAAATATGATAATCTAAAACTATAGCTGAAGTTCATAGTATATTGTGGCTTATATGCCCAGACAAGGACAGGTCACTGGTACAGACCGGTCTATATCAGTTCTTGCAAATTCTGCACAAACACATTGTTCCTATTAAAGGAGGCAAATATATAGGGATGGATTTAGTAACAATAAATTTAGGCCAAATGAGGTGGGAGAATCTCTTCCATGAAACAACAAATCAGAAAGTGATTTGGGTCCCGCAGTGGGTAATAAGCGAAGTCTGAACTTTTCTTGCGTCTGAAAGAGTTAGAAAATAGTGCTTATGTGTTTAGAAAACGTTGCCTCAGGACCTCAAGGGATGCCCCTCAACTTTATGTTGAAAACAGTATCTGTGTTCCCACTCGGGATCAGAGATGTGTGGAAAGAGCCTAACAGAGGTTCAACAAAATCCCGTCACTGCACATTGAAGCTAGACAAATTCAAAGAAATAGATGGTATGTACTTAACTGAGGAAGTGAACCACTGAAGCAGTTTGCCAAAGGTGGATTTTCTATCCCTAGCGACTTTAAAATCAAGATTGGACAATGTTTTCCCCTAAGGAATATGGGTTAGTGTCAAACGGTTTTGGAAAAGTTTGGTGTTTTTGGAAGCCACACTTGGATTGTCACAGCTGTACCTTTTGGCTTTATAATGTACAATTACAAATTTGGTAATATAAAGATTATGATAATTCTGTCATTGAAATCGGAATGGAGGCCATTCACCACATTTCCTTGAGGCTTCGCTTGTATTTATGGAGATCTTAACTTTAATTCTGCCTGGGCTTGTTTGTTCTCAACAGGTCTCATGTACACTATGTGAGGATTGAATGAAGGGAATCAAAGACTGTAGTAGGTTATTACTGATATTGCAGGCGTTATTATTGCAAATATCAGCAGAAAGGCTTGTTATCAATGATCTGACTTACTAAGCCTTTCTCTTGAGTGCACTTATGTCTCCTATGTCATAGCTTCCGCCTCAGGCAGCATACGGTCCTATCAAGAGCACGTGCATGCACGGAGCATAGTTATTGTCCAAATATTTAAAGGGACATCATCAACTGGAGAACATTTGAGTGGAAAATCTTGTTCATGCTATTATTTACAGTCAAAAGTATTAGAACGGACAGGGTATATATACACCTCAGTTTTTAGCTTCACATTTTTGTAGATCATATTGTATGAGTAGTTGATTTAATTTTGTTGATGGTGAACGCTCCTTCTGGTGCTTTATATAGTGACAGCAAAGCTGAAATGAAATGGGCAAAGCCCAGCAAGGGTGGAGAGAGGCAGGGGTGACAATACCTAGCTCCTATGCCTGCCTAAGGCACACATGTGTAACAAGGTGCAAACAGATCTGTGCTCCTCTGCCTACCTTCAGCACTCAGTAGCTCCAACCCAGAAGTTGACAAGTGTCCCTTTAAGTAGTGCACATAGTAGTGGTTGTATAGTCATTTAGTTGTTTCTTTATAATTTTTTAATTGTGTTCGTACACATGTTAAATTCCAAAGGTTTTTAAATCATAAAATAGTTTAATAGCTATTGATGAGTAAAACCTTTACTGTTTTTATAATGAAGATTAAAAAAACTCAATTTCAAAGGAATTCAGGATAAAACTTATCTAGCAGCATTTCTTAGTGAATGCTTGCTTACTGAATCTCCCACAAAAGAAAAGGTGCAGCCGTAACATGTCACTTAGGCTATTTCTTTTGAGGTAGAAAGTATTGTGTTTCCCAGGGTATATAATCGCTTATAACGGTTCAGCATTTAGGAACTTCACTCCCCTGTTTTAGCTGCAGTTCTCCATTAGTTTTAATGGTGCATATAATTTTTGTGATGACTCCAACAGGCATAATTTTGTATCTGTTCTCTTACCTGTTCCAGCTGTTTCTACTGTTTGCTTACACTCTACTGTGTGACAAAAATTGTTACTACATGTTGTCCTGAGGTGACTTTATTGTGATGCCTGTTTCCGCTGACCCTAAAACAAATTTCCTTGTTATGGCAGCGCTGTTTACCATACCTAACATGTTTCGTTGCTTTTTACAAAGCGTGTAATTTGTTTCATGCCTTGCTTCATTTAGTACAGTAAACTAAATAAAACAGTCCTAATCAGTTGGAGAGAGATGATGTGTTTTTGCATGAACATAGCAAAAGTTTCCTTGTGCTGGTGTTTTTATATGCCAGGTGCCAAGATGTGGTCATCTTGTTACCTGAAGCATGCTTTCTCTGAGCCTTTTACTTTGAGTTAAACTACACTATTAACTTTTCAGTTAATAAGTGACCTTCAATAGAGGCACCTAGTAGTATAGCTCAAATCACGAAACATTGATGTTCATAATACTAGTAATGCAAAGCTACTGCTAAATGGTATAATATACAGCGTTATGAAAGTAGATTGCATTTTGTATAAAACTATGTTCTCTGCTCATTTTTGATAAATTACAGCTGAAATTTTCAGACTTTGGAGTTTGGACTGAGCATGTAGTTTCATAGCTTTGAACCTAAAGAGGTGGCCTGACTTGTTAAGGTAGTTAAGGTCATATAAAATCAAGAAAAATAATGGGGACTTGAAGTCACTGGAAAATAGGCGTTTATTTACTTGTCTAGCTTTAGCTATGCGACTTTGAAAACCCTGACCTAGTTTCTATGGATAGTTTTATGACAGAGGTGAAGCAAACGTTACATCTTAATACATATTTCTACTGTTATGTTTGTGCAGACCGAGAAGAATACATTATGTATAAACGTTTTAGCAAAGAGGCTGATAATAAAAATAAGCTCCTCCATTTCCTGTCCTTCCGTTTCCAGTTTTCTTAGTCTTTGGAAAAAACTATGCCAGGCAATTTATAAAACAATCAACACTGATTAATAATTTGTTTCCTGTGTTTCACTTGGGTCTGTTAAAGTTTACAGATATCATGTTTCTTCTTTTTTATCCCTTCCTCCTTGATCTAATAGTGAAGTCATAATGTCATTAATGGCTGTTTCAATTGCTGTTAGTGTGATAATGAAAATACTTTATGACTTTTGTACTAGATCAAACAGAAGGGAAGAGAATGGATTGTTTGATTGTGTTACAGCATGGTACCTTTTTGTGACTATAAGCAATAAAGAGTAGGGAACAGTACATGACAACTGAATAGCATCTTTTGCATTTGGATGTGTTTACATATATATTGTATAGCGTTTAAATCTTTAAGCAACTTGGAAGCAAAGAATTACATTGGAAGTGACAGAACTTTATTTAATCTCGAAGCTACTTGTTCCAAGTTACCAAAAACATGTATTGTTCATTAAAATCCTACCCTTTGAATATGTAAGAATTTACATCTAGAAAAATTGTTAGTGTTAAGCTACTGGAATTTTCTAGGTGGAATAATACGGTGCCTACTATTGAAAGTGTCACTTTTCTGCGTTATCATCCATTGTGTTATATATAAGTACAAAAAAAAGTGAGCCTGATTTGTTCTCCTTTGTAGAGCCAGGCCGAGGCCCACTACAAAGGAAGTAAACATGCCAAGAAGGTCAAAGCACTAGAGGCAACGAAAAATAAACCCAAAGTTGGTTCTTCCAAGGACAGCACAAAGGCTAACACAACCTGCTCCGCCACGCCAGTCACAGCCAACCTCTCTGACAAATCAGGTCAATGAAACTTTTTTGTTCTATACATCCTTTATTTTCTCCTTTTTTGATCGTATGAGAAAATCTGATTGCATGATCCTGATCCATGACTTGTATTTTCTAAACTGTTTACTATGCTTTCTTACATGGAACTGAATGGTTTTAGTATTATCAAAGCATTTTTCACATCTTTGAAACATCTGGTAAAGCTGAATGCTAAAGTCTCTTTTTTTTTCAAATAGTTAAGAACCTCTTGTGAAGTTTACATTTATAAACTATGGATGTTGTTCATCCAGCACCAATGAGGGATGGATGGGGGCCGGGGCGGGGGGAGAGGTCTGTGATGTACATATTTAGCCAACTTTGAAATCTGAGGCACAAGAAATCTTTCTAAAACGTGTTTCCTTTCTGAATAATATTGCTCAAACATGCATGTAAATCCACAGAATATTGTTAAGTGAAGCCTCCTGGCATGGATGTTTCCTGACTTCCCCAGCCTCACTGATGCTTGAACAGTGCCTTTTTTTCTTTCCATGTTAGTTATCTGAGGAAGATCATGAACGGTAATTGCAGGAGAGATGTTCGAGTCTTTCTGTTCTGTCAGCGTTGTGTTACTGAATGAAGCAAGAGAATTTCCTGAACTTCCTGGCAATCCGAAGTGTTGTTCTTGTCATCCAGGAGAAAGCACCTCCTGTGGGTGTCCTAACTGCTGGCTTATTAGGCTGCTGCTGATACGTTTGCTTCTGCCTTGGGAGCCATTTACTATCCTCTTGGCTGGAGCTGAGCTTGACTCAAATGCCATAAGGTGAATGGCACGGACAGTTCTCTCAAAAACCGGGAGCATTTCCAAAGTATTTGGTCTTTGTATTTGTACTCTCTCTACAGCAGCAAAACAGTGTAGGTCTGGGCCCTTAGCAATGACAACAGGTTCCTAATTTTGGTTTGATTCACCTAACCACTCTGTCTGTTAGGTTTGAGTGAGGTAACGTGAATCCAAGTAGCATCTTCAAGTAAACAAGTCAACTTACTATAAAACAGTAGCAAACTACTGTTTATTCTAAATAAAATAAGAATATAAATCATTGAATGGGAAACAATTTAAAATATTTGATTAAAAATTTTATTCTCTGAAATATCAAGTTAAAGTAGCTTACTACATGTACACAGTGTAAAAACTCAAACAAGGGCTTAGTTAAGAAGACTTCAGTTAAAACTTCAGTTTTTAACATCTTAAGAATACATGCTGTGACAATGTAATTGTATAGTGCCTCCTCCCATGCCAGAGGCTTTGGCCCAAATAATGTAAGTTTCAGAATCTTTTATTAGCTCCAGCATCATCTCCAATTCTATTTTACATGAGTCTGGAGCTATCTCAGGCATTTCTTAATGCCAGACCCCGCATCTGTCCCTAACATAGTTTTCTTCTTCTCTGTGCCATATACCTAAAATCATTCACTACTATGTTCAGTTTTGGGGAGGGAATAATGCAATCTAATCCAATGACAAGGGAAATCTGCTCTTGAAATCGTTATATTGCCCTGTTGACAGTAGGTTGTTATATGCCATATGCCATATAACAACCTACTGTCAAAACAGAGGCAATTGATTACTTCATGTAAGTTAGTCCGATTACCATCTGCCTCTATTGGATTATACCCTTGCAAGTGTTCCTACATTCAAAATAAATCACAGTGGCAGTTTAATTAAGCGCTTTCTGCCAATTAGGGGAAAAGTAGCATTCTCTGTGAAAGACAGGCTCCTAAAAGCCTGTGACTGCTCTACGAAAGATTGCAGGTAGGATCTGTACCACTTAGCGTGCCATGATTGTCCTAACGTATTTTTGGATAGGGGGTATCTGTGAGGGATAGCATGACACAGTAAACTTCTTGTGTAGCCGCTCTGAGACAGGGTTACAGAACAAAGCGGTATTGACAGAGAGCTGCTGTCTAGTGTGGGGCAGAGATTCCTTTCCTTTCACTCCCTGTGGAAAGCCAGGATTTTCAGGATGGCTTCATACAGAAATACACATATATGAGGGGGAACCTAGTTACAAAGTCAGCTCTGTTCAGCAATTTGAAAAGTCCTTTAAGTTGAAGAATGCTCTATGAATGTTAAAAAAAAAAAAAAAAAAAAAAATTGAGTTGCAGTGGAATGCATTCCTTTAGAAAAGGCCAGGGGTAGCAACTACACCGTAACAGTTTAGGGTATTTAGGATGTGTTTAAATATAGCTCTGAGAATGCAATAAGACTGGCATCTATGATCGCAGGCTAACATAGTCTAGATGCTTACAGTGATGAGTGCTTTAGGAATGTGGATAGTAACTGGATTGAAATGTCACTGTTTACTTACCAAACAAAGAGGAATTCTTTGATCGCGCTTCCAAATCAAAATAAATAGTTCAAAATGAAGCAGACGGAAAATTGCAGTCTCACCTTCTTTGCATTTTGATATAAAAATCAGAAAGTAAATGCAAATGTTTTAAACTACTCAAAAGAGTCAAAACCAGGTTTCAGAGTATAAAAGACCTTTTTCTATCTTTGATCCATTCAGTATGTGATCCATTTCTCTTGTGTCAGCGAGAGCTGTTTGTGAAATGATATATATAGGCGTTTCAAGTTCAGTCCTTGTTCGAGTAAGATGAGAAGGCTCTGCTACTTGGGACTTTGTAGTTACAGATTAACCCTTTGGACAATCTGACTATGAAACTGCTTTTTTTCAGCTGGTATAGGGATATGTAACGTTATGACCTCAACTAGGTCAAATTTTGAACTCTGTTTCAAATCCTAGTGGCACTTAATACTGCTTTGTTCTGTAACTGTGTCTCAGAGCAGCTAAACAAGCAGTTTGTAGTGTCCCGCTGATGACATCCTCGCGTATGAGCATTTCTGTGCTGATTTGCTGTGCAGGGCAAGGACCGCAGGAAAGGGACTTAACTGGAAAGCTGCTGTTTTCCAGTCTCTTAATCCTAGCCAATAATTAAAACTGTGTAACTAAAACCAGCTGCAGGTTGTTCTGAAGAACATGTCAGCGTGATAGGGTGCCATATCGTGTCTACCACTGAATGGGCTAGCTCAGGTTTTGAAGAGAGTCTGGGCACGCTGATTCATGCAATGATTGCCATTTTGTCATGTAGATGTACCATAAGTTGGTCTGTTAGATGGGACTGGCAACTCCTAAGCTTTATCAGACTTAGGAAGGTTGATCTTGAGGGTCTTGTCTGTCATTTTTGCTTCAGTAGGGGCTCTCTGTGAGTGGTTTGACAACAAAACTGAATATCCCTTCCTTTTATTCCTAAACAGTATAGTGTCGAATCACATTTACTTAGAAACATTATGAGAGATTGTTTTTTTCCAGTGTGCCAATTACCAGTGCTGTTTATTCATTGACTATCAGTGAAATGTAATGTCCTAAGGGAGGGCTCAGCTCATATTTCACAAGAGCACTGTCAAGACACTCCCAAGTGGTGTCATTTTTATTGCTTATTTTAAAAATCTTTCTGCCAATGCTAAAATTATAAACTTTTCCAGATGCATCTCTGCAGTTTGAATATCCTAAGATAGCCAGTTCTCCTAGAAATAAATCCCTTTTCTTCACCTTAATGTTTATTTCCACTCATCGCTTTACTTTCCACTCATTTTAAAGAAAAGACTTGTCTGCATAGCTGCAATAAACACCTTTTTAAGTGATAATCCCCAAGAAATACCAGGAAGGTAGGCACATGAGGCCTTCACAGCTGAGCTATACTGTATTTATTCTGAAGAATTCTAGGTTATTTGCTATATAGGTGTTGTCATAAAAACCTCAAAATATAGTGTTTCTAGTGTATTTATTCCTTAATAGTCTTGTCCCATTGACTAAAATGTTCCCAAATCATGCCGACCTCAAAATCTCTGCTACTTATGTTATGACAAAATTTCAATATATATACTCTATCTCTGAGAATAATAATTGTGAGTCAAGCCCAGAAATTGTATTGCCATCATATGCGTCCAGCTATGGGGGAAATGGTTATTAAGGAATGGAAACACCCTCAGTTTTGGAATACTTATAAAAATTAATATTCAGTGCTCTTTATTGAGGGCATAAGGTGAAAGAGTTTCTTCCATTAGAAAAAGACTGTGGTTTATGGTTAGCTCAGTGTTAAATTCAGTCAGATACACCCACCAAGGAGTGTCATTTCTATGGCATTTTTTCGTGAAACACTCTAAGGATGGTAAATTTTGTTCTCTTTCCATTCAAGATTTCACAGCCCTCTGAAGATCATTCTGTATTGCTGTTGAAACTCTGTAACCCAAATGGAGGTCAAGGCACAATGCAGGATTTGCTGCTTGACAGCAATGTATTTTTAGTTGATAATGTATAAAATTCATAAAATCTTATAAATTCATCACATGTACTCTCTTAGTTCATGTGCAAGTACCATGCTTGGATTTACATAAACATTATAATATCAGTATCAGAACTGATTGTGTAGAATATGTTGTCAGAAGCATGTATATTGTAAATATTGTGTCTTTTAGAAAATAGCTTGTGGGCATTTCTTATGGGTTATTTCAGCACCTGTTTGAGGAAGTTGCAATTTATGTTCTTAGAATGAAAGGTTAGCAAAAAAGTATGATTAGCAAATCAAAGTCTCTCAGCAAGAAATGGTTATATTAGGTTTGATCTGTAAACACTTTCTTTCTTGTGACTTCTACTGTTGATACTTTTCAAAAGAGAATTTTCAAGACTCATCCTTCCATGTCTGTCGTCTTACAAATTGAATGGGAGGGCAGTTATTTTGCATATTTTGGTGCTGATGAACTTCTGGAAGGTCCTTGAAGCATTCAGGTATTTCTTCAGTCTGTCTAAAATAATGCTAAATAGCACATATCAAACTCTGTACCTCTACTGAAAACTGATTATAGGTGCCATTAGCTGAAAAATGAGCTCTGTGACTGGCACAATTACATCGATGAGCTGTTGCAATTCATGTTCATATTGAAAAAAGTCACTCTTTTCTTTCTCCAGTCATTACATCAGTCAAAAATAGATGCAAGCAGGAATTTATTTGGAAGAAATGGCAAGCTTTTTCTCCTGCAGTTATTTAAATGCAGGAGCACTGCATTAAAAATATATTGTAAGATTAAATTAACCACTCTTTGGGTGTTCTGCTCTTTTCCTGAACATTTGTGTCCCATATCATTAAAAAAGTATGTTATTATTAATTCCTTTTACTTAATCCAGTGCTAAAAACTGGAATTTCACTGCACATTTTTTCATTTGCATCCTTAAAAGTTATTCACTTTTTCTTGAGTAGAGGTAAAGATAGGTGTTGACTAGCAGTATTGGCTACTAATATAGCTAGGCGGTGGGAGCAGAGCTAGGGTAACTACTATTTTTTTAGCTAGAGGTAAATGGTCATTTAAATAATCCGCTTATACATTTGATCTTTCAGATAAACTTTTTTGTGAGATCAGGCATCTCCTTTTCTCATCTGTGGTGTTAATGATGTATTTATTGAATATTCAAGATTTTTTTCCTTATTTTTAGTGAAGATAATAAGATAAATATGGAATAACAAAAATTACTAACAAGTGATTAAAAAGTTATGTATTTCCTCAGAGATAAAAGAGAATGCCAGACATGGCAAAATGACCATAACATGCGAGAAGTATAATAATAAATAATGTATAACATCATTCTCAATTCATCATTACTTTTGCAACATACAAGAGTTCTTGAGTCTTCAGGTCAGAAAATGGAGAAGTCAAAAGTGGGACAAAAAAGAAGTGGCAAACAAAGAGAGAGAGTATGAGAGAGAGATATTAATGTCACTTATCTGCTTTGCAATTTTCTGGGAAGAAAGATTAAGTATCTTAAAAAGTGAGGGTTATGGAATGAGATTTTGTAAAAATTGCAAAAAGAAAAATACTATATCCTCTTTTGTCACCTTAAAATAGTGATTATTTCAATGATGAATGACTATTATTTGTGTAAGAAAAGTTTATTTCATGAATCAAGCACTATGCTTTTAGATGAGTAAGAAATTCAGGTAAGTGAAAGCCTTGTCATTTTAGTAGGATTGAAATTGGGTGTCTGAATCCGTTAGAATGCAAAACTCCCAACAGAGAAAACTGCTCAGTTTGGCAATTGGGTTTGGGGGTTTTTTTTTGAAACAACTTTGGGAAGAGTCTGTGCCTTGTAGTTTCCCAAAGCTCATTAAAAAAATATATTGCTAAAGAAGTAAGGCCATTTTTCTGATGCCAAAGATTTAGGTTTCTTACATCATCAGAGAATCCCTATGGGAATGCTGGCGATGGCTCATAGAGCTGGTAGTTGAATGGAGTTTTGTCTGGTTTTGACTGGCGCCAGTTGTGCCATAGTTAGAGGTTGTGCTGAGTTTGTAAAACTAGAGGTTTAAAATTCCTCCTTTTCTCTCAGTCTTTGAGTGAATTTAGTCTCCAAATGTAAAAGAAAGGGTCAGACCTGGGGTGGTGTGGCTTCAAAATGCTTTGGTTTAGCTCCTACACAAGAAAAGACTACCCCATTTTTGAAGCAGAACCATCTTATTGAAACAGATGTTCTTACAAGTGGGGCGAAGCAGGCTTGCTGGTGGCTTTCTTCTGCATTTGTTATCAACTATTATCCGAGTAAAGGAAAAGGCCTTGACGTATACAAAACCAGTCTAGTGGCAACTTCCACACATCAATAATGCAGCATTAAGCCCCTGCTTGATTTTGTTTGTTTCTTGAAAATGTTATTTTTACTTGTGTTTATCTTAATTTTTGCAATATAAATCCAAGCAGCATTTAGAATACAAACATATGGAAAAACAACCTCCTATTGCATGTTGCTAGGGGAATGCAGGAGAGGGCGGGAAACTGGGAGACCAAAAAGTTGATCAGTTTGTTTTGAAACAAAATTGTTCAGACATCCAGTATCTAAAAGAAAAGCAAAAATACCCTTTCCTTGGCTGGCATATCAGACATTTAAGTAGGTCTTTTGAAAAATCTTCCTTTGTTTTCCTTCCAGCCTTAATTCTACAGCTGCTGCTTTATTGAATTAATATGAGAAATATGCTATATTTCCTATAACATAAAAATTACAAACAATAGGTTACTTATTATTTTCAAAGACAGTGAAAATATTTTGACGTCTTTTAGGCAAATTGTATTTGAAATGCAATTTATTGGTCAAATCTTGAGGGCCTGACTGAATACTCACAGTACTTGGGTGAAACTGCTGCAGAAATCAGTGAGAATGCACAATTATAGATGTCATTTATCTGAAATGAAGATGAGTGCTTCCTAGTTGACTTCAGCGGCAGTTCTGCCTGGGCAAGTACTGAATAAGGAGTTCAGACACAGTCTCATGAGAGTATACTTGCATGCAGAATGTCAGTTCTTCTTGATTCGTTTATTTAGACACCCATAAATTTTGTATTGAGTTCCAAAACCTTTAGCAGCTGTGGGTAGAATTTTAAGATTATTTTGCACAAACTGCAAGTGAAATATGTTCCTAGTAATATATTTCAGAGTCATAGATGGAGGGAGTAGCTTTATTTTTATAGTTTAGGAGATGAACCAAGGCTTTTATAAGCAAAAGTGAAGGGTGCCTGGGCAAAATACAGTATGTTTGTTGTAATCTTTGAATATTATATATCTAAACATTCCTACATTACTAAAACATTACAAAGACAAATACAGTACCACAGAAAGTTTGCATTGCAGGACCTGTAAAATAAATGTGACATAGTCTATAGTGGGAGTATAAGATACTTACAAAATAATGTCTGGTGTCAGAAGAAGGTAGGTTAAACTGGCATATACGTTTACCTTTGACTAGTTAAAAGACCATAAACCATATATCAAGCTTTGCCCAAACTGTGATTTTCTAAGTCTATGTTAATTTTTTTTCATTGCGGCCAATACAAAGCAGCATGGCTTAGAAAAGATGAAAGGTAAAGATGTTTTAAAACAGATTTGGCTACTGGTATAGCAGAAGAACCCAGGAATGCTGAGTTGTTTGATACGCTTGCTTGGTGGATACTCCTGAAGCTAAGGTCTGGCCGGGTTAGCTGTGTATGGTTAGAAGATGTCCCTTAGTTAGATCCACCTTGTTTTCAGCCGCTGGCAGAGTAGTACTACTGATCTTGGTGAATTTTGTGTACAGATTTCTAGTGAAAGTTTTCCCAAGCTACTCTAATAGGGATGAGATGTGTAACTGAAAAATTAGACATCTGCCACGTACGCTAAGATGATGGTGTGTATTTGTGTTGGTAAGTGAGCTGGTTTTCTCCAGAACTAAAACACTGTTGAAATTACGTTCACCATAGTAACCAGTGATCACACTATAAAGTCTGAAAATTGTAAAGAAGGGGAAAAAATGTATCTAATCTCTTTTCAGATGAGGAAAAGGGAAGTACGATATAACCTAGCAGTTCCTATAAGAAAAGGGATCTAGGAAAAGCCCTTGAAGAGCGGCAGTGATAGACTGTGATAGAGCTTTTCTCAGGACTGCAAATACCTAGTTGGATATAAAGGAATCCGTTGGGCAAATGAGTGACCGGTGTGTTTTTAACCTCACAAGCCCACTGGGTGGATATGGCTCTGCAGCCTTTGGTCCTTTCAGAGGGAGCAGGGAAGGAGTGAGTGAAATGAAAGTTATTCCCATTGGTTTTACTACCCAGGAAGAGGTTCTTCATAAGTGAGAGAAGGGACAAAACAAAACAAAGGAATTACAAATGTGAAAAAGCAGAAATGGAGACAAGCAGGTGAAATGGAGATGCAAAACAAGCTTGCTGCTGTATTTGCTTCAAGTGAGTGTTAAAAGTTAGTTTGTGTGTTCCAGATAGTGCCCAATATCATGCATTTTGGCTAACAATGCAAAGTCAAACCTTGTTCCTTATTCTTTTGGGCAAAGAAATTGCATTGTGTTGAAACATTAAGTAACAGATTTTTTGAAATGTGAATGCTCTTTGTTGATATATAACAACTTTTGCACAGTCTGTTGCATATATGCTTTTTACGTATGTGCCAGCATAGCTTTTTTGGTTAGTGTACCAAATTTTTATTGATCTTGGTCAATAAAATAGATATAAAGCACACCAACCAACCAAAAAAATCCCCAAGAAAACAAGGAACCAAGTAAGAATAGTAGGTGAAGTAGTATTGTTATCTCAGAGCTGCCTAGTACTTGGGACAACGAACATTCTCTGTTCACGAAGGTGTACAGAGAGATACAAACTTAGATTTTGGAGATGAAGGTTTTAAAGTTGCAGGACTGTGTGGACATCTTAATATTTTCTGATTCTCATCAGCACACTTTCATAAGAATTAAACCCATTCAAACGTTCAAAAACAAACCTTTATAGCATTGTATCTGCAATCTGATTAGTTGCAAATATTTTTGTACTCTGAAAAAGGCCAGGTGTTTTGTAAGAAAATTCCCTAGGGTGTTTGGCATGCCAAATCAAAAATAAACTATCTAAGAGATTAACAAGCATAAACATCACTGCTGTAACGTAGCCAAGCAAGCAACACTTCTGAAATGAAAATGATACTTTGGCTCTGCCAGTTGGAGAGTAGCATTGCAGTTAATCTAATAATCAGTCTAGCTGCAGAGTTAACTCAATATTTCAGGGCTATCCAAGCATTTGCCGATGTAGCTTCAGTATCTCCACAAAATATGTTGTAGCTTATTTCAATGTACAACTGTTTTTTAGAAGAAAAGCTTTATATTTATAGCTGCCATTTGTTTTTGTCATTTTCATATAGAAACAAAATTGTTTTTCTTAGAATCCGCCAAATACTTATTTCATGTAACAGCCTTTCAATTATACAAAACGTGGCCATTTGTCAAACAGGTTCAAAGTACAAGGAAAAAAGTTTCTACAAAACCTGAAGGTAATGAGCGGGTTAACAGACACGCTGTGCTGTCTGATTTGCATGTAGGTTTGCAAGGGAGTTTTTCTAGAGCAGAGCCCTACGGGTTTTTCAGCCTCATTTCTCAGCAAACTGCACAACTGGTGAGAAAATAGGTATTCTGTCTGACACCCGTTAGAGTCTCATTACTGAGCAACGTGGAGATAAAACAAAGAAGATTTTGAAATCCCTTATCAAAGTTAGCTAACTTTGTCTTAATGAGCGTCAAGAAATCATGTAATGCTCTTTGTTTCTTCTGAATGATGATGAAATGTAGGACAGAGTGCTTATGAATGCTGCAAAGGCTGTGACCACTAGTGACTTAATTGCTTTCCTGCTATTGCCTTTATGGCACATATTTCTCATAGTGTTCATCCTTTTATTCATAAAAAGGATAACTAATTGTTCAAATGCATGTGTTATTCCTTTATAACGGTGTGGGCCAGCAGAAGATAAGATTTGCCGTGAAGAACAACGGTTTGGTGTTTGCCTTTTTTTTCTGGAGCTATTGTCTGCTTTGCTATGCAGTAGAGATTTTCGGGTAGCATGTTGAGGAAGGCCATCCTGGTCTTCTGGTAGTTCTGTCACCGATCCTCCTCTGCCCCTGTACCTTACTTCTGGGCAAACTGATCTGCAGCAACTCTTGTTTCTGCTCTGAGGACTTGTGAATCCTCTCTCCCTGCTCCAGACTGGTGTCCCAGTGTAGATATTAGGATTGTTTAGGCAGCTGTTCAAGCACAATGTGGCTAAAAAGGTTCTTACTCCACTTTAGTTTTGTTTTGTCCTGGTTTTCTCACCATCTCCTCTATGAATTTCAGTCAGGCTTGTAACCTCTGATCTCTCTGCTTCCCTGTTTTTGTGTAAGTACTGCAAATTTTGTTAATATTTCCAAGGTACAGCTTTTAATCTCCTATCCCTTCCTCTTCCTTTCCCATCTCTTGCTAACATTTTTTTGTAATTTTGCATTCTGGTAGCTGCATCCTTTTTCCTGGCTTTGCCAAACGCAGCTCTGTCTAAGCCACATCACTCAGAACCACTGCTGCAGGGACGCTCCCAGCCTGTTGATGTGAACCGTGGTAGCTTTTCTATGTCATTTCCCCATTTTATCTCCTCAAACTAAAGCTACTAATCTTCTCTCTCCAAATTCTTCCTGTCCTTCACTTTCAGAGCTCTTCAGACCTTGTACCTGTACGTGGGATGTACCTTCCAGCTCCTGACTTGCCATTGCAACTAACTTTTGGCACCTGCCTATTTACTCCCCAGACCTTCCTGCGTTTCCTTTTGTTGGTCCTTTTATTTGGGAAGAGCTCCCTATAAACGTCTGCCAGACTTGTTTTTGTTTCTCTGACCTCTGAAAATTTCTTTTTTCCTGTGATGGTTAAAAAACAGAAAAAAGCTTGTGAGAAGTTTGGCTGCCCCACCAGTGCCTGTTTTGCTGGTCTATTGTTCTCTTTGCTTCTTTCGTAATTTCATATCTGTCTCTCTGCAGCTGTGATCTCTTCTCCATAAACCGAGGCTCTTTTGGCCTGCGCACCATCTTACTGCTCTGTTTGCAGAAAGCTTAGGACAGTGGTGTCAAATGATAGATTACAGACCTCTCTTCAGCATTGTCAGTGTGGTTATTTTATAAAAAAGTATAGGAAGAAAAAGCGTAGTGGAAAACAAGTGTCACTTCTTAGTTTTGTGACAAGCATCTCAATTATCAAATTTTAAGTGATTTAGAATTATATTTTTCAATAAACGCATTTTCCCACCGTCTCTATTGATGCCAATTTAACTACACGGGTAAGCATTTCTGCCAAAGTTTTTGGGTTGTATATAATTGTAATTAATGTAACTGTTTTTCCTTGCTACACAGTTGATCAGGCAAATAACTTTTATACAGTACTCTGACAATGTGATTCATTTCCTTTCCCCCTTCTCTATCACGGTATGCTTCAAAGGTTGCTTAATGCAGCCCTGTATTCATAGTCATATCTGGAGCTGGTGAAATTACAGGGAGAACTTTAAAGTTGGTTTTGCTTAGTACAGCTCTGCTGGTTTTGCAGATCTGCATGCTTTACCTTGCAGTCTCCATTAGTGTCCAGAATCAACACCTGAAACGAATACCAGTGTCCTGTAGCACAACTTCTGTGAATTCAAGGGTATCATGAGACAGTCTTGGCACTACGTTTCTAGAGATGACATAAAGCTGTTAAGGATCAGTGCTATGAAACCCCTAAATAAACCATGAACCCTTTTCGCAAATCACTTTGTTTTTAGTTACCACAGGAAATGGCATAGTCAGAAATTCGTTTAAGGTTTTCAGAGTCATCAAGCTATCCATGTTTTAGAAAGTCGTTCTTTCTGCAGTAATGTGGACTTTGTAACGTGCCACAGTAACCAAGGCTGATAATGCGAGAGTTTACACCTGGCCGTGCATCAGTTTTACTATTTGGTAGCAAAGCACAGATAACCATGCACTGATTGAATTATACGTTAAATTATTTTGTTCCTTCTTGGCTCCTCGCATAGTTGCTGTTTTCACATTTTAGACAGGAAACTGCATTGGAATTCACATGGCTCTTTCCTTCAGGCTTTTCAAGAAGAAAAGGAAGACACAAGTATTCACTATTTTCTCACCTTCATAAAGGAGAATCATGAATATCCAAACTTCCAAAAATAGTTTTTCCGTTATACTCTTTTACAAGCTGGCAATATGTTTTGTTATGCAGGCAGGTAGATGAATTCTAAAAATCAATCTCCATTTCTGGGACAGGAAGCTAGCAAATGCCTCAAAAGAGCTTTGGCGTAGGACTGTCTGGAGCAGTGGTGGCAGTCTGCAGTTTCGAACTGCACTTCTGTCGTGCGTAGTTTGAAATGGCTGTTGCGCAGTGCCTGCAGCTGGGGGACACGGTGGGTGGCCTGACACAAGGGTAGGGATGGAGCCGGAGCTTGGCAGAGGGCACTTATGAGCGTGACTTTGTCTCTTCCCCGCGGGGCACAGATGCAGGTGGAGCCCTTTGGGGCATTGCCTCTCATGTGTGAAACATTCCTGGAATTTCCCTGTCTGCTTTAGAACCTCTAAAAAGTTTTGCAGTGTCTTACACCTGAGAGGGGTATGTGTTGGGTGTATCTAACCTAGCTGGCCGGCTTACTAGTATGAAATGTCAGTAACATTAGTTTCTGTCAGCTGACGGACTCCTTAAGGTACCGCGTCTGGCCATGAGACTCGCGCACCGCCCGTGTGGCCGCGCAGGGCGTCCGGTTTCGTCGCTCTGCGGGGAAGTCGCCCGCGGCAGGCGCAGCGCTGCGCGCAGCTTGGCCCGCTGCAGCCAGCACCGCTGGAGGAGCCTGCGTGTCCTGCCCCGCTCCTCGTTTGTCCGTGCCTTGGCAGCAGCCGGCATCAATGGTCCCAGCTTCTGCCTGGGGAAACAGGCAGGCACACGTAAAGCCATACCTTTTCTCACACGTACACACAAGCATAATGTATATACTAAGAAAACAAAATACTAATTCTTTTGTTACGATCCCAGTAAGAGCAGATTTGCTTATGTATGTATGTATTAATGCAGGCAGAAAATGTTTTTAACAATTTTGTAAAGGTTTTTATTATGATCGTAGTAGAACTCCGTATATGACACAGATGTGATGCAAAAGGCTTCTGCAAGTGTGTTATCATGTGTATCATCCTTGCCTCGGATAATCTTTTAGTTTTATATCAATTGCTATTTGAACAGGCAGTTATGAAACAGAAGATTTATCGTAAAGTTATGTTTTGCATATCTTCAGTGATTAAAAACTGTTCAGATAGGCATCTTTTAGGATGCAAAAAATATTATAGATACAGAGAACATATCGTTTTAATTTATAAATTATTTATACATGCATATGTGTTTTTGAATTTTGTTTGTGCTGGCTATCCCTAATTTTTATCAAAAATCTGAATTTTGAGGTTGCTTTTCTACTGAAAATAGCATATATATTTTGGTCATGAAGTTGAAATTGCCTTTTTCCTTACACCTTTGCATAACACATATCAAAATCATCACTCATAGCCAAGAACAGGAAAGTGTGTTTTCCTAACTCTAGAAAGCAATACCTGTAGGCACATTTTAGTACCATAAGAGAACATTTTAAAATATAAATTTATGATGTGCATAAATATATGTATGAGAATATATTGTAAACACCTCACAGAAATCACAAAGTAAACCAAGTGAACCCTTTGAAAAGTACCTTGAAAATCAAACTGCTTAACAGAACGGTTAGGGAAAAAAATGTTCTTTTTGCATTCTGCACCACGAAGACCTGCACGGACCGCCCTGATCACTGGGCTATGAGTAGGGGACAAAGTGTTTGCATTTGCTTGTTCACCAGCAATCAAGAAAGAATACAACTGAAAAAAAAAAAAAAATGTGGGCTGACTGTCACAGGAAAGATGATGTATGGTAACATTTTGCCCCTTTTTAAGCTAAGAGGAAACCCCATTCTCTTAGCTGGGCTGGGATTTCCCCATTACCAGCTAGTCCATTAAACTGTGCGGTAGCTATTGCAGTGAGAGTGGCATAACCTGCATATAGTGAATCATTTTAAGCTGAGCTTGCATTGGGAAGGAACTAGAAAGGTTGAACCTGTTACATTTTATCCTACTGCATGTTCTGACTTTGATACACAAATCTAAAACGTGGCAGTGCTAATTAGATTTTTAAGAAAAAGTCTTGAATTCTAGCATGGTGCTGACACAAACAGAAGCCAAACAATCATGAATATATAAAAACAACTTCAAAGCAGATTGAAACAATGGAGGCAGGCGACAGCAGCATTTGGTATTACTGAGCCCAAAGCAGTACTTAATTATCTTGCTTTATTTTTTCCCTGGGCTCTATTTTAAAATAAATTCAGGCTTCAGTAAGAACTTGAAGTGAACCAATGATTTACTCCTCTGGAGCCTTGAGGAAAAGGAAGACATAATTTAAAGGCAGGAATTCAACACAGACAAAATAGGTCCTTTCTGCTATTGTAGCAGAACGCGGTCCCACGCAGCACGGGTTGGATTTTCAGAGGACACCCCGTGTGTCAGTACTGACATGAGCACTTCAACCTGAACCTGGGCCAGGTCGAATCACAGACCTAATTTTCTGGGAGGAGGTTGGTGTAGTCGTGGTCTCCCGCTCCCAGCTAGCGGCAGGGGCTGCAGTGGGGCTGGAGCCCCGGCGCGCTGCGTCCTGCTGAGCTGCGTAGCAGGAGCTGGGTCGGCGGCGGTGCCGGGTTGGAGGGACCCACTCAGGAGCCTCATTATAGCCTTGTCTGAATCCACTGAGCCTAGTGGGTTTGGGCCAGGTGTAAATTGGTGCAGATTTTGGCTTATTCTCACCTGTCCTCAATTCTTGCCTTCAGAAATAGCAAGTGCCCTATCATCCTAGAGCCACGTCTAACCATTCGCCTGTGTTTTATAGAGTTATTACAGTTGCATATGAATGTATAGGCTTTTTCTGCTTGGGGGGTAGTATTTACTAACTCTGTGCTATAAATACCAATGAAAGAGTAATCTTCTTCATGCTTCGTATATACATATGATTTGCATTTCCTGTGCTTTGCACCATTGGATATTTGGTAGGCATTTCTCTCTCAAACCTAAAAATGTGAGTAATGGTGTTTTGAACTCTGTAGTTTGAAAACAATAAGCTGTTATCTAAAACCCACTTGGAGAAGTGTAACTTTCCTATTTTAGAAGTCAGAAAAATGCAGTTCTGCCCCCACTGGAGTGATCAGTACATGCTTATCTCTGTGTACTTTTTATGGGAATTAAGCTGTATAATAACCTCACAATTACGATTTTTGAAGATATTCTGCATTAAGCATTTAGAATTGTGGAAAGAAATACTAATTCACAGAGGCGTGTGTGTCTTTCCACATACACATATATCCACAGGGATGAAGTGCTTGTCTGTGTCGGGAAGCTTTCTGAATGAGGGAGCAGTGATGGGAACCGAGGTCCTTCCCAGGAGCTCAGGAACTGACAGGATCTTGCCCAACTGGGTGCTGGTAACTTCTGTCTAGTTTTCTAGACGTTTTCTTGCCAGGTTATTGCACATTATGTACTGTGCAATCTCTCAGTATTATGAATAGTGAAAACACTGTAAATCTAGGGAATATTTTAAATATTGAAGTACTACCTCAGCTGGCATTTGAGGCACAGAGCTAAATCCCCCTTAATGGTGGCTGGCTAAGCAAGTTGGGGTGGGAAATGAGGTCTGTCCTTTCTCGGTCATCTGTTAAATCCAGCAGTGGAAACTGTCACTCCGTGATGGTAATTGGTGGCCTGTGTAAGATCTTACTCCTTTGTTTAGGATCTCAGTCCACAGACACTTAATGGCAAAATAAAGAAATAAAAGTCTGTTCCCTGTTGTTACAGGCAGTTTGAACCCCGAGGTCGGGGGCCACAGGCAAAAGCGAACTGTCCCCCTGCTCAGCAAGGCCATGTCTTAGGGCAGCGAGGGCCGTCCCGGCACGGAGGCAGGACTTTGCCTCCCTGCTTGCCCTGCGCTGTTCTCTCTCTTACAGAATGAGATGATGCTGTCTCCAGGAAATGTTTCAGAAGCACTAAATGTGTATGTTTATGTTTAAAAAAAATATATTGAAGCTGTGGAAAGCCCAAACTAGAAGTATAGTCTACATATATATATAAAGATAGAGCTTGTAGTTCTGCAGGTATATTATTTTAGAATTTTTACCATTTGGGAGTTTTCTTCTAAATGATTTGTTTCAAACCTTTACGACCTGAAATGCAAGATCCTGAAGAACCTTTCTGCCTGGATTCAAGTTCACATGCCCTTTGGCATTATGCCTTTTGCAGTTTGGCATAACACTACATAGAACAGCAACAAAAAATCTGTTTTCCTGTGATGCCAGTTCACAAACAGTAGCAGTTCAGCATGTTTCATTTTCATATGTTAGCACCTCTGAGAACTTTCCATATTGAAAACTCTCTAATTTAGCATGTTAGCAAACATGTCTATTGAAAGCATGTGTTTTGTAAGTACTGAATGTGATATTATCTCTGTGTTTTAGAATTTTGCAGATGTGACCAATTACTATAGCGGCATTAAAATTGAACAATGAATTATGATTTAACATCACTTTTCATTTTATCAACCAAAAATATCTTCAGAAACTGGCTTTATCATGAATTTGGTCCCAGTAGTGGTGGTCTTACTTAATTATTTTAAATGTTTAGTATAGTTTATATTGTGTAATTCTAAAGTGTTTTACGGGTATTTTTTTAAAAATTCCTTTTTTAGAAATTCTTTTCTTCTGGTTTTAACAATCTAAAATTGATGCACTGCAATGCCTTTCTGGGAACTATGCCAGCAACTGTGTTTTTTAGTATCAACATGCCTGTTCATAGTTTGTATGCACTCTCAAATGTTTGCTATTGCCGTATATCTGTGGAGGGTCCAGTCCTGCTTTCAGAGTTCTCAATAGCACAACACTGGCCTGAGGTACAGAGCGACGCTAAGACAGAGTCTAGTAACTGTAAACATAAATTGCAAGGACTCATATTTAAAAATAGCTGAGTGCTCAAAATAGAACCTAGTTTTTCAAACCAGTTCAGCGCCTTTGAAACTATGTCATAGGATTCAAACAGGAGATAAGTAGTTTTGAAGAGGTTGCTGTTACTTAGATGTTGTAACTTCCATGCCAAAGAGTTGGTTCCCGTTGTGGTTACTGAATACTTAAAAGTATTCTTTCAAATCTGAAGGCCATGAAAAATGTCATTGCTTAACCAGAAGGAAGTGTCATGTAAATCAAGGCAGAATTTAGCAGAGGTCATAAAGAAGGACCGAGGACATTACTTAGTTATCTAAAGCCATTTAAATATTAATTACTGTGGGCAAATGAGGAAGGAATGCTCTTCCCTCCTCATCCCTTTCTGGATTTTCCAAAGTAGAGGAAGCAGTCAACATGTGGGCTTATGGAAGTGACAGCAAAGATAAATCCACTTAGTTTCTCACTAGAGAGGAGGTGTCTTGAGGTATAAAGTATAAGCAGTGAGTATGGAGGAGAAGAAAAAAAGCACAATGTAAGTGGAGCTATTTGATTTTCTAACTTTTCTGAGAAAATAAGACATAAGCCTGAACTTTGAGGACGTGCTTGTCTGCATCATCACACACTTCTTTCTCTATACCTCGTCTGTATGTCATGCTCTCTTTGTGCTTGTACTGCAAGTGATCCAGCTATGATTTATCCGAAATGCAGAGTTGGGCTTCGGAATTTTGTTGATCTCAGGACGGAAATGTCAAGGCTAATATTGGTTGGTATCTAAGAAAATTAGTTATCTAGTCCTTTTCCACTTACAAAAAAATCTTAAAAATGCAAACTGTCAGATGCCAATGTTATTTAATCAATAGAATTGAAATTTTGTCAAGGTGATTTCTTTTTTCTTCTGATGATGGCAGTTTATTCAGAGTGATAACAGGTCCCAGTCTATGCAGTCACTTCCCATGTTCATTTTTTAAGGCTTGCTCACACTTGAACCACTGTATTTTTCTGTTCCCATCCCAGGTCCTTTATAGGTGAATTTGCTTTTTTGCTGATGATTAGGATGGCTTGTGGCCACAAGGACTACAACTGAATAGCTTAAAATGCAATGAACTCTTGTAGGCAACACATTAGCAAGGAGCAAGATCGTTGTACATCTGAATGTTGGCTCTGGCCCAAAGTCCCTCCTAAGAATCAGTTAAGACATTTAATCTCTTTGCTTTGTGATCACCACGTGTAAAATGAGGTAATACCTGCCTACCTGTCCCAGAGGAGCACACATTGTTGATTAATGGTCGTGAAGTGATAGGGGAGTGCACTGAATGTGCCTCAGAACCATCAGATCTCTGAATGTGTGGAGAATTATTCTTTGAAAAATCTGAAAATATTAGCAGCTGTGTTCATGTGGATAGTGTAGTACTATATTCAACTCCTGTAACTGAAACGAGGGAAATTATATATCAAGTCTTTGAGTGTCATCCCAGTGACTTTGTGAATTTTGGGCCATTCCAAAGGCAAATATATTGCTTTTCAAAAGTATTTTTTATAATCCCCAGGATAGAGCATTGCATGTTTCTGAGTGCTCTTCAGCCTTTCACCTTGGCTCCTTTGAGGCTTTTTTGGGCTCCTTTTGGGCTGCCCAGACCTGCAGCATGATAGCAACAGCGGCTGGCATGAATCTGTCAAGGGAAAAGTCCTTGGTACTCACTGCTGCCCTGAAAAACAGGAAGATCACCCTTTTCCCCAGATTACATACATTTCACGGTAGAATTTTAGCAAGGTTTCACGGATATTGCTGTCCTGTATAAAACAGATGAAGTAGGATCCTGTTGTGCTAGGTTCACTAAAACCACAGAACGATCACTTAATGATTTGTTGCGTGCAGCTTATGGTGACATACACGTTTTTCTTCCTTTAGAAGATAAAGGGAAAGCAAAACCCAATACTGTGAGTCAGCATTCCAGTACAGAAGTGGGTCCTTTTCTTCCCAAGCCCGGAGTGGCAGCAATGGCACCTGTAGCACCTACACCATCCTCCAAGAGCACAAATGGATCTCCTGCCACAGCTTCCGAGTCAGAAGAGGAGAAAGCCAAAAAACTACTTTACTGCTCATTATGCAAAGTGGCTGTGAATTCCCTGTCACAACTAGAAGCCCACAATACAGGTAAGTACATACACAATGCAAGTGTGGGCTGTGAGTTGTTTTATAAAAACTGAATGTAACAAGCTGATTTTCTGACACTATTGTAGCCGCACTTTACTGAAGGGAGTCTTTTAATGGAAACCTACATTGGCAAATTATAGAAGTGTTGCTGTTGATGGCAATAATGTGTTTGATATTTTATTGAAGTTCTCTACTAATTTTTGAAACTTCATGTACTCTGTAAGATTTTAACTGACAAAATCATGTCACCTAATCATATTCCATCATGCCTTCATAGTGGCTTCCATAAAACCAGAGTTCCTAAAATGACAGTTCTGTATCTCTTTCAGTTCTCAGTTCTCTCTATTTGTCTTTGATGTGTGGTTTTTGCTGGCATAGCTAGTAGTAACTTTTGTTTGCAAAGATGTATCTTTTATCTGATATTTTTAAGGCGAGCTCTTTAGATTTCCTAGATGTCCTGGAATCTTTGAAATTTTCTCCCCTCATTCCTCTCATAATTCCTTGAAAAGGTCCCAAGCAACAATCCCAATGTACTTTTGCTGCTCTGTGATGTGCTGGTGATCGAAAGCCTGTTAACAAACCAGTGAAGCTGGTTTTACAGCTGTAATCTATTCTTCAAATGGCCAAAGCAGACATTCCTTCCAAATCAAAGATACTAAAGGACTGCTACAGTCTCCATCATCATCACCTCTATTTGCATCTGGTGATATGTATAGCTCCCTTGTTCTACACCTTCCTGCATGGTCCCACCATCACCATTAAGTGTTGGAAGTTTAGTATAGATTTATTTTACTTAAAAGCTACCTGTACTGGAGAGAAAATGGACATGGTGACTTCTGCATAAAAGTATCCTTAAAGTGATGAATCCAGAGGATTTGCGTCTCTGGTTAGTATAGTTTAGTATAGTCTTCCTTGGCACTGCAAGTCGCAGGGTGGTCAGGACTCCAAAATCATACAGTGTTCAGGAGATCAGCCTCTCTTAGTTTGTTATTTGTCTCTTCCCATAGTCGAAGTTGAGTTGAATTCTGATCCCAATTAAGTCTATGGAAAAATTGTAATCAAATTAACAGAGCCAAGATTTCGTGTGGTGGCTTTTCCTCCACATGCCCTCCAGTAGAGTGGCTGTAGGCTTAATCAGAGCTTTCTGTGCAGGAGTTCTGAGCAACTGCTATGGTTTCTTTTCCCTGCTTGGCTAATGCCCCTTTCCTGATGCGATCCATCAGCTATGTGGATTTTGACAGAAGAACAAGTGACAGACACCTGGGCCATACAGCCACGCACTGCCCCCAAACAGAGGGGCAATGTCCTGGTGTACTTATATCGACTCTTTTTTGTACAAACCCTTCTTCCATTGTTTGGTTTCCCTTTGGATCCAGGGATGTTGGAACTACGCTGACCAAAAGCAGAGTCATTATTAATCTAGATATATTGATGATTTTAACTCTTTTATCTTGAAGATAAACATGTTACAAGAAGTCCCAAGACTAATGGACACAATTATATATTGTCGTTTATTAATTCATCTGCATCTGCTTGTCCGTTAGGCTCTAAGCACAAGACAATGGTTGAGGCTCGAAATGGTGCTGGTCCCATTAAGTCTTATCCTAGACCTGGATCTCGGCTGAAGGTTCAGAATGGCAGTAAAGGCTCAGGACTGCAGAACAAGACATTTCATTGTGAAATCTGTGACGTCCATGTTAATTCAGAAATTCAGCTTAAACAGGTAGCTTGTGTGTCTCTGAGGTTTCTTCTTTGTTTTTAGCCATATTGCAGTATTGTAGGCTTCATGTAGGTTTGTGTGAAGATGTTTTGGCAAAAAGTGAACTCAATGAACATTTGTTTGCCATCATCCCAGAACTGTTTTTAAAGGTCCATCAAATTCACCTGATTGTTTCAGCTGAAAAAAAATGGGCTGAGAGTTGTAAAGCAGAAGAGTTGTCAGTATCAGCAAATAATATAGTAGATCTAGTTTAAAAGTTTGTCATGGCACAGGAGAGAGTAGATTTGAACTTTTCTCTCCCAAATGCAAGAAATATTGGGTTGAGGTTCCCTGAATTCCTGCTTTGGTGCTTTTCTAATCTGCTGGGATATTTTTTAATACTCATTGAATGTGAGAGGGAGAATGTGACTTGAATCTTAGTTTAAGACAATCAGCAGGAGGATAACACACTCTAGGTTTGTCTGTCCTGCTCAGTACCATACAGCAATGTTATCATTAGCCCTGGAAGCAGCACAGCTATAGCAACATACAGTTGCTCCGTCCAAGCTAGTTAGCCCCAGGTTCAGACCTATGCTAATACAGCTACGTTGTGTCTGATACCCAAACTGGAGTCTCTTAACTGGATGGTGCTGTGCTGTGTCGATGTGTCCTCAGTTATTGCAGTTATCTCTAAGGTAGTGTTAAATTGCATGACATAGACATATCCCTCATTACTGGTTCTTCCTTCAGTTAATATTGAATTATATATACAACTGGAACAGCAGCAGTAAGAAAGACTGGCATGTACGTATACCCGTACTTCTGAATATCTCTGTAACCTAGTGATTACAGCTCTGTCTGGTTCAAAGCTGCTTGAGTAGAAAAGGAAGTACTAACCAAAATGTTGATTATTTGCAGAACTAGTCTCAGATCACAGAAGCTGCTGTATTTGATTAGTTTCTGGTTCTCTGTTAGATGTGTTCCAAATTGTTAGGTTTAATTTAACAAAATTCATCTTTGCCCTCTCCAAAGCACCTACTTTATCTTACAAACAGAGGCTTAAGCATATCCTGCTAATAAGTCAGTTTTAAACCTAAAACTGACAAATGTTTAAACAGCTAATTAAATGTGATGATATTTATTTCAGCATATTTCCAGCAGAAGGCATAAGGACAGAGTTGCAGGAAAGCCTATGAAACCTAAATATAGTCCTTACAACAAACTTCAGCGCAGCCCAAGTATTTTAGCAGTAAGTATTCTTATTTGTCATCACTGTCTATGTGAATTTGTGACCTTGGGGACTCCTACTGCACAAAGACAAGAACATGACAGACCAGACACTTCCTCAGAGTTTCTCCCCCTGCAGGCTGAATCTGCACTGGGATCAGATTTTAAGGTAGTTATGTATTCTGTCTGCTCAGTCAAAGGCACTCAGACAACAGTGTGAGTGTTATTTACTGCTAGGAAGAAGGGAATAATCAGTGGAATGTGGAATGAACCGTGTGCCTAGTGGAAAGGTATGAACTGTACTGCGTTAATGCGCTCCTCCTTGAAGGCTGAAATGCATATACTCTCTTTTTCTGGCACTTGACATAACTCCCAGTTATGATGGATGCTGTCGGGGAAAATGAGGTAAGGTGTTAAAACATAAAAATACTAATGTTCATTCTTTGCATATAGCAAAACAGAGCGCTGGGTTAAATATGCAAAGGAGCTATAAGGAGTTCAAGAGAACTGATGGTGTATCTGCATGCTTGGGCTATGTCTGTCACCAGCCATCAAAACACTACTCCTGCCTTGGTGCCCCCAGCCATTCCCCCTTCACACCTACCTGCATTTCCAAGAATTCCCCAAGCTGGTTCTGCCAGTCAGATGCAGACGGAGCTCAGGCTGACTCTAGCACAGCAGAGACTGTATGTTTATTTGCTCATGACTCAGCTTGTATTTTATTCATTAGGGAAAAATGCATGCCATCTATGGTACAAAAACAATTTATAGGTTGGAAAGAAAGAGAGGCAAATATGTGTGTGCAAGAGTAAGCATGTGAAAAGCCTTTAAAGCTGAAATATTAATGTGTCTTTGTAATTGTATAGAGCTGAATGAAAATGCCGTAGGCTTTCTCTACGTCTCCCCATTCAGTAGGTTCTGCACACAGTAATCTTGTTGTGTAATACATCATTTTATAATCTATTGGGTAAGAAGAGACCTGCAGTAACAAAAGAAGGACGAGAGTATCTCTGCCCACACATATACATGATTGTGAAACTGCCATTTTCAGCGAAACTGTACTGTATATATTTCTGGTTAGTTTATTTTCACCCTGAGCACTAGCCCCATTGTAGTTCTGAGAACTGAATGATAATTCTTTCAGAAGGAACTTTCAACAGTATTGTTTACAGTACAGTTATTGATCTTAAATATATATATATATCTATTGAAAAGAACAGCTCTGCATTAACAGGGGAATAGCTGGCTGAACTAATACTGGTTTCCCATCTCTGACCTTTGTACTTTTCTACAAATAATTTTTGCAAGTATAAATAAAGGAGGAAAATTAACTCTTTGCACTGAAGTCATGGTCATGGGTTTTCTTATTATTTCTTGCACGGTAATGATATATGTAGTTTAATGTTACTCATCTGCAAATTATGCTTCCTCCTGAACTCCACTGTGACTGTCCCTACACTCAAGAGATTTATATGCATTTAAATATACAGTTTGTTTGTTTAAATTGTCCTGGGAGTAAGAAGACAATGTGGGTAAAATTTCAGAGCAGCTGACAACAGGCTTCTATGAAAAACTACAGTGTGCACTTTGTCAGGGTTAATGTTTTCCCTCGTGTAAAAATGGGCACAGGGAGGACTGTATTTACATTGATTTTTTTGTCTGTTTGTTTCATTGCAGGCGAAACTTGCATTCCAGAAAGACATGATTAAACCGCTGGCACCTGCTTTCCTTTCATCTCCTCTTGCTGCGGCTGCAGCTGTGTCGTCAGCTCTGTCCCTTCCTCCCCGTCCTTCTGCCTCTCTCTTCCAAGCACCTGCAATACCCCCAGCTCTCCTAAGGCCAGGCCATGGTCCCATCCGTGCAACACCTGCCTCGATCCTTTTTGCACCATACTAATCTCAGTGATACAAAAAAGAGATAACTATGGCCAGTAGAAGGGGTAAAAGGAAAGCAAGAAAGGGGTCGATACTTTAAAATGTCTTTCTCTTTTGAAATGCCATCCAGTGTGACACCTCAACCAACCACACCACCAAATTCATCATTGACGGGTACTGCATTCTAGAAGTCTAAACAATTCTCTCTCTCTTTTTATCTCTTTGTCAATCTCTCTTTTTTTTTATCCCAGTAGAGTGGTTTACTAAAAACTTAATTGCTCATAAAATTATATCGTTAAAGATTCATGCATCTATTAATGGTGTTTTTTTTTTAAACGTGTATGATGCACCTTGGCAACAAGGAACGTAAAATATTTTCCTGACTGACTTGAAAACTAGGGTCTTCCTCGCTCACACTTATGTAAATAGGTCTCTGAAAACCAATGGGGTATATTCTAGTGTGAAAAAAGGTAGATGAACCAAGTGCTTAATTGTGGATAACATCTTAAAAATGAATTGCGTCCTTTTCTTTTCACTGTGCTCTTGTTGACAGGGATTGTGTACTGTCCTAGACCCCAGTGCTGGTGTATCTCGTGTAGTACTAAAGCTGTATCACATGTCTGATTTTAAAATTTTTAGTTTCTGTGCAGAGGTTTGGAAGCAATGCAACGCTGAGGCTTTTTTCTTAATTATTTCTTTTGTGTCACACTTTATTTAGAGAGATTAAAAATAGAAAGCCATATAACATATAGTTAAGATTACTACTTGTTTGCTACTTTCATTTAACTTATTTTGTTGTTTCCTCACTGGTGTTGCTAAGCAATGTCTAAAGAGAAAAAAAAAAAAGCTTTACAATTGCACATTACCACAGTTCACATGCATTGTTCAAGAAGACAATGGATCCATGTATTTGTACGTAAATATCCTTTCTCTTCATTTCTAACTAGTTTCCTTTGTAACAATGCTGCATAATGTTGTGGCTCCCTAATGCAATAATGTACAGAACATAAAATATTTATAATTGACTGACTGTCTTTTCTGTTTACTAAGTATATTGAAGTAATGCCCCACCTCTCTTCTTACCTCCCCAACCCTTTTATAAAGGTGATATCAATATGCAGTACTCAGACTGAAGTCATTATGTGATAATGGGGACAACAGGTGGAAGAAAGAAAAAAATTGAATTAACTTTTAGACCATCTTTATCTGCAATCCATAATAGTAAAATGTCTGTGTATTTTTTTAAATGTACATTTTCAATAAAATAATAAGAAAAATACATAGATGCTTCTTGTGTTTATTGATTAGTACAGGAAAAAATGCCTGGAACAAACAAATGTAGCTAAAAAAAAGTCTGTAGGAGCAGGCAAAGCATTAGAGTTGTAATAAAGTATAATTAGAGAACCTATATTCGCTTACGTCTTAATGTCTTTTCCTTGCTACATCTTCTTACAGCCTTTACTGGGGCTTTTCCATAATAGGACTCTAAACATTCAAGACTTTGGAGACTCAGAGAAAGAAGCAGTGGAGCCAGGTGGATGATGACGGTCATTGTCGTCACCCTACATTAGAAAGCTGTGATGGCGTTATGCCATCTCTCGATGAGATTAAGGGTTATCTTAAAACAAACCTGGGCAGAGCCAGGACTGGAAGCAGGACTCTTTGTAGCCAGGACTTGCTCTTAAGCACTGGCAGAGTAGGCAGCTGCGTGGGGCTGCGGGCTGGTGAAGGCAGCTGTGTGGGGCAGCTTTGAAATTTCCTTTTCCCTGCTAAGGAGCTTGCGTTGTTCTGTTGAAAACATTTCTTTGTTATTGCTGAGTAAAAGGAGTTAACTGCTGGGCTGTTATGATTAATACAAAGCCAACATGGGCACTACAAATCCACAAAAGCCAAGGAATTAAAATGCAAGGAACTTTATAACACACAGCTTGCAGACCAATGTATGCCTCATGGTTGCAACATAACAGAGAGCATTTTCTCCAAGTTTAAATCTGCCCATTTCCCCTACTCAGCATAGCAGTAGACTGTGTTGTGAGAAGGTAAGTTGCTAGAGAATAACCTGCAAGTGGGTACGTAAGGGAGCCCAGGCTTTTATCATCCCCTGGGGAAGCAGTAAGGACTGTACTAATCCTGTGGAGTGTGAGGATGACAACGTGCAGATAGATGCTCTTCCATGGGCATTTGTCTGATTTTGTAACTCATGCTCATACCGAGTCAGGTTTAACCACTCCACTGCTGTCAGTGGAGTTACTTGCATGAGGAACCTGTTTCTACTCAACATGGGACAAGTTTACAGAACTGTATATTTTAATTGGTTGTTCAGCAAACAACAATTGTCTATGTATTAAAACACTATTTTGCCTGCTTTTTTTAACCTACTATTGGTGATAAGGGATTTAAGGCAATTTTAAGTTAATGCAATTGACAGTGTTCACATACAGAATAGCGAAAAGCCGTTACTGAGGCGGGGACCTACCAGCAATCTGTAGACTTTCAGGGCAATTGATTGCTTCAAAGAACATCCTATATGGGAGAAAAATTTATGTCACTAAGAGTGCAAGAATGTGTCATGTTACCCAGCAGTGTGTGGAATTATTTAACCTATGGAACACAAGGAGCTAAAAGACCAAGACTTAGAGCCGAGGAAGATTCAGATTCATATTCAAAACCCTTAGTACTCTTTGCTGTGTTAACTTACACCTTGTGTGCTGTAACTCCATTTTCCACCTAAGTTTTGTCCATGATATACAAGACTGAGCATTTGAGTTGTTAATTACATGATAAATGGTAAAACCTCCCATTATGCCTGCTGGGATCTTGCATTTTAGAAACAAGCTGTAGATGAGAAGGAAAAATTATGTCATGCTTGCACAAAAGATATCAGCTGCTTTTTCGCTATGTTAGGATGGTCTTTTCTGAGATGTAATGTCATTACAGACAGCTAGCAATGAAATTAATGGATTTGTTAGAAAAAAGAGCTAGTACAGAAATGTAATGCTTGCAATGCAGTCACCGTTTTGAATGAATACGCTGAATGTGCAAACCAAAGATTGTTGTTAAAGTAATAGGATCCTGTTCTCTCGTATGTTTGTTACTCTAGTCGTGTTCACTGCAGGAACGGCCATGGTATATAAGGGCACTAGTAGTGGGCACCAGCCCAGCCCCTGAGCTGCAAGGAGTTCCTGCAAGAGAAGCTGGAGGTTGTGCTACCAGAGTAAGGCGTATATGGGCCCTGTTTCAATGAGGGATTGTCACCAGGCACTACCGTTCTTTCTGTAGCTGAAGAAGGAGGATCAAGACCGGACACAGAAATATCAGCAGGAATTCTTTGCCGGTGCATCTGTCTGCATCGCAGTCCCTGTACTGCAAAAGATTTTGTAAAGAGGACTGAACAGAGGATGTGCTCCAATAGACCCTACAGGTAAATACTTTTAAGACATGTTATAGAAATAGAATCTCTTCAGACCACTACAGGATATTAGTGTGCCTCTCATTTCTACAGGACAAAAAATTGATAAAATCTTTTCCTCTCATTTCGGTTAGATGGCAGAGGGAGGAAGAGAGAAGCTAGCACATATATTCCACTGCTCATAGCACCACTTGAACCTCCTATGATAATGTTATACTGGGAATTAGAGTCCATCTCTCAGCATTAGATGAACTAATAGACATTTCCTGTGATAAAGAGATCATTTCATTAAAGAATAAATTTGCTTATTTTACTCCCTTACTCTATGATTTTAAGCAGTACATTTTTAGGTTCAGAAAAGTTTTGTAAAAGAATTTCCCTCATGTTTGTGTGGAGAAAATAAAAATAAAAAAACAAAACAAAACAGGGCATGGTCATTCTAAACTAGGGGAGGGAAATTCTTTGCAGGAAGTATTTCACCATGCATTTGGCAATAATCCAACGAGCCCCACTATGTATCTTAACAAGTCACCTTGAATAAGTGAGGTACTGTACTACTTATTCATGGTTGGTTGGAGAGTAAATCCACAACTGTCACCTTCTAGTCGCAGTGGTCATGATGATTCTCCTACTGTGTGGGGGGTATTTGGGTTTGTTTGGGTTTTTTTCCATTTTCTCTTAGCATCCTTGTTTCCAGTGACATCCTAAGCATCCTCAAGTATTTTGTATTTCTTAAGTATTTATTGGAAAGAGCAGCTCTTCAGGTAAAACTTTTTTTTTTTTTTAAGTATCTATAATTCTTAGATAATATAGTGTTCTTGAATTAAAGTGACATTGACCTGGCAATGTTTCTGTTTGGTTTAGTTTCCTGTTAATATTTATTTGTACTAATACAGTACAGTGTTAGATACACTACAGAACCAATGAGCCTGTACGTATCACACAGTGCTGAGAGTGAACTGCAGGCAAGCACAAGAAGTGCTGGCCTTATGAAGCCTCCTGTTATCTTTGAAAGCTTACAGCTCAAGGAGGTCCCCAATGGCTAGAAAAAGGGCAGTATGATACCCATCTTCAAAAAAAGACAAGAAAGAGGAATACTATAAATACTACAGATTAGTTATCCTAATCTCAGTCCCAACAAAGACACGGAGCAGATCCTCCTGGAAGCCATTTCCAGGCATGTGAAAAACAAGCAGGTGACTGGGGCCAGCCGACATGGGTTTACTAAGGGCAGATTGTGCCTGACCAACCTGGCTGCCTTCTCTGATAAGATAACTGGCTGTGTGGACAAGGTGAGAGCAGTGAATGTCATTACTTTGACTTTAGCAAGGCTCTTGACACACTTTCTCATCTAATCCTTGTAGACAAATTGGAGAAGAACTGGACGGGTGGGCTGTAAGAATGGTAGAAAAAGTGGCTGGGCCACCAAGCTCGAAAGTAGCAGCAGTTTTCAGTCTGTGTGACAGCCGGGTGTGAGTGGTGTTCCTCAGAAGTCAGTAACGCTTAACATAATGACACATACAGTGGGAAAGAGAGCACCTTGAGCAAGTTTGTGGATGGTACCAAACTGGGGTATCTACTTTTCCAGGCAATATTCTGAAAAGTAGAGCTGCCGTTCAGAGGGACCTCAACAAACTGGAGAAATGATTTGACAGGAACCTCATGAAGTTCTAGACAAATGCCAAGTCCTGCATCTGGGGTAGACTAGCCCCATGCAATGTTACAGGCTGGGGACCAACTGACTAGAAAACAGCTTTACCGAAAAGTACCTGGGGGCTGTGGTGGACAAACTGAATGCAAGTCTGCAGTGCGCCCTTGTGGCAACCGAGGTTAACTGGATACTGTGCCGCATTAGCCAAAACATGGGCAGCAGGGTAAGGGAAATGATCACTTCTCTCTATTCGGCACTTGTGAGGCTGCATCTGGAATAGTGTGTCTGGTTTTGGGCCTCCAATAGGAGAGAGATTTTGACAAACGAGCAAGTTTAGGAGAAGACCACAAAGATGGTTAGGAACTGGAGTACCTGATACACAAGTAACTGAGACAGCCAGGTTTGTTCAGTCTGGAGAAGGCTAACGCAGTTCTGACCACTGTCCTCAACTGTCTAATGAATGGTTATAGAGAAGGTAGGACCAGACTTTCCTCAGAGGAACACAACGAAAGGATGAGAGGCAGCAGTCACAAGCTGCAGAAAAGACTATTCTGACTCCATAGAAGAAAAAAAGTTTCCACAGTAAAAGTGGATAAGAACTGGAACAGGTTGCCCTAGAAGGTTATGCAATGTCCATCCTTGGAGATGCTCAAAATCCAACTGGACAAATATTCTAGTGCCCTCATCCAGCTTTGAACGCTTTGAGCAGGAGGCTGGACGCAGTCACCTCTCGAGGGCCCTTCCCTCAGAAATGGTTCTGTAATTCTAAAGGGTAGAAAGGTCTTCTGTTGAGTAATTGCATTACAGGACAATTAGGAGCAGAAATAAACTTTTGAGTACTGAATTCATCATCCATAACATGGTGGGGACCTGCTATGAGAGGCTGAAAAAGTGAGGACAAGCATCTTACCTGTAATGTGCTGAAGAAGGGGAGCTAACAGAGGGACATATGTGAAAGGATCAGGGGGTCAAAGTGATAGGCTGGGGAAAAGATTTTTACTGTAATATTGTGGCTGGGTTTGTGGGGGGCTGAGATTGTACTTTTCAGGCCAAGAAAATGACATTGCAGTAGTTGAAATGTAAGGTGATTCAAGCCTGGATGAGTTTGGCTAAAACCAATATATTTTCACAAAAGTTAGATGAGTTGAAACTGTTTAACCAAAAATATGTTTTGCTGAAAAATTTCTCACCACATCTGTGTTACATCTTATGTTCATAGAGCATCTTCCATTAGTGCATTAGGCACCATGGCTAACACCTGTCACGCATTTGTGTCTGGGCGCATGTGTTTTGGAGCAATGGACTGTGTTGGTTTTGAATTGCATATTTCTTCTATTCCCTATCAGACTTTAAAAGGTAAAGATTAATTTTAAAAAATTGGTCATATTTTTAGGCAAGTATCGATTGTCTTTTTAAGGGATATGTTAGCAATAAAGTATAGTAGCAGCAAGAGGATGCAGTATAATAGGAAAAAAAATACTGTCTGCAGCACACAATAAGGCTGCTGGCTGAATCTGATGACTAAGCACTGGTCTGTGTAGGTAAGATGCTGATTTGAAAAAGGGTGCCTGCTAACTCAGAAGTAGGGCTGCATAAGTTAGAGAATGATTTCCATGTCTGCAGAACTGGCCAACAAAATCCATATAACATAGATATGCTGTCAAACATAAATCCACTGTACAAATATTTTCTCTCTGAAAACTACACATCAGTACAAACAGAAATAATTCCTTTCTTCACTCTGGAATAAACAGAGGCAATATATTCCAATTTTATTGTGCAAGTCAAATGAAAATGGACCAAACTCAAAGGTAGAGTTCACACCATAGCTACTAGGTTTTTTTCAATAATCATTAAAAAAAAATATTTGAATGCTTCCACTATTTGACTAAATTCCATGACGAGTAAGGGCAAGGGAATGTTAGGAACTTAGGCGGGAGGTATAATGATTCCTATGAATTGGGGAAAACAGTAATAAAATGTATTACACCAGAAAAAAAGCAGTCTAATTGTATTGTGTGAGGGGAACAGGATCAGGCCAGTCCCTTTACCTGAGACTGAGTAGCTTTAGGTATTTGCAGTGGTTTTTTTTCCAGTTGAGGAGTTTCTTAGAAACAACATGGCTTCATCCGGCACGGAAGTCCCCAGGCGCTGCGGAGGAAAGGAGTGCTTTCCCCACGCGACGTGCTGGGAAGGGACAGGCATAGCCAGACTCACAGGAACGACATGCCGGCAGCACAAGTGCCAGGTCTAAACTCGTGAAGCAGGTTGCATCAGGAAAGGGGCTGGCGAGTCCAGGTCCGTCTTGCATTCTTTAATGAAAGAATGAAAGAGTTTGACTGTAGTGGTATTGAAACACATTGGTTAGGAGGTGCTAGCTAGTTTGAGCTATTTTCCTAGGCTAGGAACAGCTAGTGTTGCCATCAGCACACAGGCTTCTTTTTCAAAGACTGTGGCTTACGCTTTAGATATGCAATGTAATTTTGGCAGATATATATGTCCAACAGGTATAGCAACCAGGCAGTTATTGTAACTGCACTGTTAGATCTCAGCCTTGGTTTTCAGGATACTTCAGGCAACAAGCTCCTCATTCCTGCATTTGAGATCCGAATATGGCTCTTGTCTAGCAAGGGAAATTTCTGTTTGTTTTCCTCAGGATTTTATGTTCCCTCCAGTAACCTGCATGCTCTTACCAAAGATAACAGTTTTGGTTAAGTTTTCTTCCCAGAGTCACCTATCCAAGTTGCATTTACATTTTGACAGTCCTTCCTATACTACAGCTCTAAAAGCAAGGGTTTTCCCATTGCTCGAAGACTTACTTCTGCCAGCCAAGCTCTTCCCATCCCATGTCTCAACATATTGCAGCATCTTCCTCCCTCACCTTCTGATTACATCAGCTGGCTCATTGGTCCTCTCCTTGACCACATCAAACCATGTTTTGCTTCTCTGGCGCTCTATCTGCCTCTTAAGTATCAGTTCTCATATTCCATCAAGATGTCAGCTCCCTCCTCTGCTCCCTGAGCAAGGTCAGTCTTCATTGTCTAGCAAGTGCTGGTGAGTTTTTTTCCATTCTGCCCTTAAGCTTGAAAGCAGCTCTCCATATTACAAAGTCACTAGACAATCTGCCTTCAAAATCTTCCATGTAACTCACTCACAGCAACATACTTAATGATGATGATAAAGAAAAAAAATCCATCACCACCATAACACCTGCAGGGAGAGTAAAACTGGCAGGAGCTTTTGTGATCCCAAATTTTAACACACAGGAATGCCTAAGAATAGGGGACAACATAAGCATGACCCCTCTTACTTCATCTGTCTGAGCGCTGTCGGTGTGACTATGCTAAGCACATTTTCTGGCAGATCTGCTGCTTGCCTTAGAGGGTCAGCGATGCCTGCAAACCCTTCCTTTTCAGGATATATTATCTCCTTAGGAAGGCAGGTGGTAGCTTCATTCAAAGTTAATTTCCATGTTCAACTGCACCAAATCAGGTTTTCACATGCAATTCAAATTTTAAAATGTTCTCTAACATTTTCTGCAGAAGCTGAATGAAAAATGGATCTTCTGCTCCCCAACTTCACCAGAGCTGCTCTGAGGCTCTTGCTTGTGGTGGAGTGCTGCGGGTCTACGTGTTGCCAAACTGGGCATGGGAAATAGTGGAATTTTGATTTCTGTAACACAAAATCCACTTGTTCCATTCTTGCTTTTCTTGTCCATATAATTCCTTATATGTTCACATATGTGCTCTTGTTTTGAAGCCAGGCCACCCACCCTTCCAGACAGCACTGTTTGCGATGAAGCTGTGGCCTGCCATATGTTATGGGAAGGGGCATACATAAGGCATACCTTATAATGTATGTCGTGCTCTAATTTCTTTTCCTGCTAAATATCTGATGTGCATTAGAGTGACGAGAGACTTGTCTTCTAGCAGCCACTGAGTGCAGGGCTGCAGCAACCCCCTTTTCTGTCTTGAAAAGTTAATCTGCTGGAGTGCCTGAGGCGCGGCCTCACTCCTCCCCTGGCTGCGGGGTGCATTTCCTGTGTCTCTGCCCTCCTCCTCCCCTCCCTCAGTAGAGGAGCTGTCACAACTCATTCGGCAAAGCCTCCAGTGTGAGATTCACCTGTGACTTTCACAGGTGAGTGTTTGCTGATGAATTATTCAGCCCCCAAGAAAAAGGAGATAAGGACAGGAACACAATGTCTATCCTGCACAGTTTGGACTTCATTAGTGAATGCTTCTCATGTGTGACAGCCACCAACCTATAAATCCCAGGCTCCAGGGCTTTGGCAATGCTAAACAGACTCCAGTTACACTCCTACCCCTTCTCTGCTACCCATCGTTGGGATATGTAATGGCTGGAGGAAGATATGCAAGCACCGGCACTTTCTGCCAGCTGAGCCCTTGGGGTGCCAGATACGGCACCAGGGTTGTAAATCAACTTTAGTGGTTGCTCCCTGTAAATCATTTAGTGCAGAAGAGTCGGATTAGTGATAGCAAAGGCCCCAGCAAGGTTCAGAGGTAGAGGGTGCTAAGAATTACATCTATGTTTCAAACGCAAAAGTTAATTCTAAAATTTACGGCTTGCTGTTCCCTATGTGGAACTGGATGCTGGAAACGCTCTAGTGCCTTCTAAATCACTGCAGCTGGCCTGCTCTGCCGTCCCCTGTCACTCGAATTACCCCCCCATGGAGAAAAAAGTTTTAGCCTCTCCCTGAAAACTTAACTACTCACACGTGTTGCCTGTCATTATTTACATCTATTTTTAAAGGAAGTTAATGGAAATTTGAGATGCTTTACATTTAAATTTTCCTCCTGTAGGGACGGCTCGCCAGGCGCCAGGGTGACGCTCCGTCAGCAGAGATGGGAGGCAGATGGGTAGTTCTGTTCCGCTTCTGAAAACGAGAGCGGTGAAGGAGGGATGCGGCAAGAGGGGGAGCTCGCTCTGCCCCAGGACAGCCTGTGAGCCGCTGGCAGGTGCAATGCAGTCGAGCACGTTTAAGGAGGACAACGTGTTTATGAAGGTATGTTTTCAAAATGCCAGTGTTTGTTTTACATTGTGAGCAAGCAAGAATTCAATTGGGATTTGCAATGTATTCCTGCATTGTGACTAAAATAAACCATAACTAAAGAGTTAAACCAAAAAGCTGTGTGATAGATTAGTATCTTCTGAACTCAAAGTCAGAAGGCTCTTCCACCAGCAAGAAGGGCAGGACTCTACTCAATTTCAAGGACTTCACCTCGTTGCTCTAACCCACTCTACTGGCACCTCTCTTTCTGTGCACCACGGTTTGATCAGCTAAAAATATATTTGTTCACCAAAACCCTAAAAAAAAAAGTTTTTTTTTTTGGTTTTTTTTGTTTTTGCTTTTGTTTTTTTTTTTGCTGGAGCTACATTTTTAATTGCTAAGTTTGATACTATGACTTGGAAAAGCTGCGTTGTGAAATAAGTTCAGAAGAGATCTATTCGCTTTTAGCAAGGCACACTTACATCTTTTGTCAACAGCTCTAGATTCAGCAAATGTTCCAAGTTACCAGAAAACAATGAAGAAACTTGACCAGTTGTGCTTACTTCTTTCTATTAGTATGTTCATTGCATATGTTTCCTCTAAAGTAAACATTATACTATGCATAAAGTAAACATGCTTCTGTAGTAACATAGAATATTGGTAATGAGAGGAACTTTAATGGAACTTGTCAAATATTTTTCACTATTTCAGTAAAAATGTTGCTGAGCACCAAAAATAAAACATTTTCTTCTTGGCATGAGGGAGTGAGGGAAGAAGTTTCTCATCCTGATACCTTGGCATTACTTGACCTTGGCACAAGGAAGAAACACAAAATGCCTATTGCATATTATTACTGAGGAGGTAGCAATAGAGAACTTAAGATTACAGATAAAAATACGAACTTCTTAGCATATTAGTATGGAAATAAAAGAGAAATACCAATGCTTTTACATCATGTTCTTAGTTTGATCTGACACTTGTTCGTAGTTTGGATGCAATCTTTCACTGCTAATGAAAATCTAGTAAGCTGATGACAATTTTTGAATGGGGCGAATGTTCATATCGGAATAACATTTATGTGGTTACAATACAGAATTCAAATACAGCATATCTACTTTAGAAACTATAATTGTCCCAAGACTTTATCGACATCGTTTAGAATATCCCGCACAGAAAATTTATCTCTGTCTTGACTACATCTAAAAGTATCTTAAAGTATATTCTTCCAAAATATGCATAGAGTTTTTCAAAGGACTTAAGGAGAGGTTAATAGAAGCAAAGTCCAGACAGCAAAGAAAGTTTATTTGAAAAAAATTCGGAACAAAAAAATGAAGATCTTGCTCCTTCACATTAAAATGTATTTCACTGTATTGTCAAAGGACTTGTCTTTTGTCAACATGACAGAGAGGGAAGATCAAAATCTTCAAACCTTTTTCACTTGATATTTGGAAGACTGATAGCACATGATCATTCCCACCTTGTCTCAGAGCTTGTCCACGTGCTTTCAATGAGCAGATCACATGATGCATTTCAAGATCACCCCCTTGCTTTCTAGTTTCATTTAAAATAAGAAAAATTTTGACTCCATGAGTGTCTCATTCATTTATATTTAATGAGACAAAGGAAGTTTTTGGTATTGCTAGTTGATGAAAAGAAACACCATGACTTTAAAAACAGCTAGCAATTCTTTACAGAGGGGAATACATGAACAGGTCTATCAGGGCTGAATCAAAGCAAGACAGGCTGCCAGGTCTCTGTGCTAATGGGAAATTATATGCTCACCATTTATCTATTATTAAAAGGAAGAACTAAGGGAGCGAAATGGAGATCACAATGCAGTTCTGTTCTCTGCTTTACAATGGCATGGAAGAAGGGGTGAAGCCAGCCTCTTCAACCAGGTGAGCAATCTGCCAGTAACTCTGGGAAATCTTGAATGTTTGGTTTGTCTGAACTCTGGACAGAGCAGCTGGTATTTCCTGCAACATGTTACTCTGCAGCCAACCTGCACAAGGCTGCTTGGTCACTGCAGAGAACCTGGGGCCATTTAGAAGCTTACCTCTAGGAAGTATGTACAGGTTTTGTAAAGAGAAAATCCAGTTTTCAAAGGCATTTATATCTGACACATCTTATAATGGTACACCAGTCTGATTCACTTTAAAGTTTTTGTGCTCTGCTAAAAAGACGTGATATTTGGTCTGCGTATACTATTGGTGGTGGGGTTTTTTTTCTCTTTCTTATTTGCTGAGGAGGATCTTCCTGTTCTAGTGGCATTAAAATAAACAGAAAATAAAAACATTTCTGCTGCATTGGAACTCTTTTTTTTTTTTTCCAAAGTTAAATCTTGGAATAAGTAGGCTCTGACCAGGTCAGTACACCCGGAATCTTCAGAGGATAAAGAAGCAAACTACTCTCTCCTTACACTCTCCTTGGCAGAAATGCATTTCACTGTGGCACTGATTAAATGTGTGGAGGTTAAATATGTACATCCAAAGAAATCTCTCTGTAGTCCTTGTAGAGGAATTGAGAGCTGCTGCCAATTATTTCTGAAGTTCCTACAGAGTCTTCACACCAGGAAGACAGCAACAGGCTCCATCTAATGCTCAGTAGAGCTTGGCATGCCTGGAAGAGCTGAATGTAAGTTTATAGTAAAAATAGTGCGGTTCTGCTAGGACGTGTTTAGGTTCATTATATATATATATATGTATATATATACACACACACACATATATATATATGTATATTTACTGCTGCCTGAGAAGTTCACATTTATCAGGCTTCTTGGTTTTCCATTTTATAATTTTTTAATGAGTTTCAATGTACTGAAAATCTTTAATATTCTCAAGATACAGCTGATTTTAAAGAACTTTTCAAGCTTTTTAATTAATTAGAACTTGAATTTATAATTATTTGCAGTTTCAGATTCTTCCCATACTTTTATTGATCCTTTCAATGTCTGCATGTGGAGGTATAGCCTTGGCTGCCGTAAGAAATCTAGGAACAGAGATAGGCAGCTTAATTCCTTGTCTGACGTGTTTTCCTTTGCTTGGTCACCTGTTGAAGGAAAAGTAGAGTGGAAAATTTATTACAGAACTTGGGTAGCTGCCATTTTCTGTCTAAAGGAGTTTGAGCTAAATAATTTCCTTTTCCAAGTCTCTAAACTAGATTGAGAAGAAGAGGTGGCCTCATGCTGTTGAAATGAGCAGAGAGGCCAAGAGCACATCTTTCGCTCTGCTGAGCCAACAGCTTGTCCACCCAGTAGCAGTATACACGCACTAACTCAGAAAAGAGGGAAGTAGGAACGAACAGCACCCCTAAAATCTGCAAGGCTCTGCTGAGCAGGATACTTGCAGGAAACTCCATGGAGTCAGCCCCACCGCAGCTTTCTCGCCAGCTGTGCTGCTCCCAGACGCATGTCCACTGAGAAGAAAAATACGGCTCTTTATATCCAAAGCTCTGATTTGTTACACATATAAAGACTAAAAATCTGTCATTCCTTCTGGCACTTCATGCTACCTCGAACTGCAAAACTTTAGGAATAAAGTGATTCCTAGTGTAACTTCATTGGATGTCAATGGAGTCAGCACTAGGGATGAACAGTATTTCAATGCATACATCATATTTGATTTACACTGTATTTTAGAGGAAAGAAAGTAATGTAGATTTTCTTATGGCTAGCTGCTGCTATTTTTAGATGAGTAGATGAGCACATTGAAACTTGCCAATAGTTGTTTTTTTAAAGAAAAAGAAGTCTTGTTTGAAGACGTGTGTCACATATCTTTTACTCTAAAAGAATGATTTTCTTAGGGGAACCAGCTGTACCAATATTGCTTCAGTAAAAACACAAAATAATCAGAGGGAGCATATCATCAAAAGAAAAAAACACTATTTGAAAGCACTTTCCAAATTACTTTCCTAAAGTAATTAGATTATTTCAGAATAAGTTGCAAGGCAATAAACTTGTTTGCCAGAGAACCTAAGAAGACATTTTAAAATACAGTATACAATAAAATGAAATATCCTGTAAAGACACATACAAATTTAACATTAACTGACATTTTCCATGCTAGGATAAAAATAGTAGGGATTCTTTTTATAGGAAAATACTTTTATACTTAATTAGTCAGATCCCATGAACCAAAGAAAAGCCAGAGAACCAAAGATGCAGATCCTTAAATCTGAAATTATCTATCTTAATCTGGATCCAAACTACACTGGGCGAAGCTCTCTGAACAGTGGAGATGCACATATTGTATAATGTGCCGTGATGCACATATACTTCATAATAATGGAGTGACCCAGAGCCCCGGCGGCAGTTTTTGACCCTTGTCATCTTGGGTCTAAAAAATAAGTGACTCAAAGAGGATCTAAATGGGTACATCCCTTTCAACATGTATGCTATGTGCCAGTTTAGAGTCATTAGCCAGTGTGTAATTATGCCTGATTTCACATCACTTCTGAGCTTGGCCCACTAAGAAAACTGAAACTTGTAAAACAGCAGGAACCTGACCTTAAATGAACTGAGTGTGAAATTGCCCAGTGACTGATCTGTCAATTTAATTATTTTTACTTTAAAAGTTAGATTTAAACGTGGCCCTTTGCAGCCTACTGAATCTAGGTCAAATGCACCTGGGATTATTAATAATAACCAGAGCTGCGTGAAAGCCAGGGGTTACTTTTAGCAATAAATTCAGTTTGCAGAACCCTGCGAGGCCGGAGGTTCGTGGGAGCAGCCACCTCGCACGGGGCAGGGACGGCACCAAAGCCACCCGGGCGGGGACAGCACCAGAGCCCCCCGGGCTTGGGGCAGCCCCAAAGCCACCCGGGCTTCTGCCGCGTTTGCGGCTCCTCCGCAGCCCTGCTGCCTTGCACGCTCGCCCCCTCGGCTGAGCCGTTCGGGGCTCGCGGGCACGGAGGGAAGTAAGGGTTTCCAGACTGCTCTTCTCCCACTGTTGTTTAATCAGTTTTCTTTCCCAAAGGAGCTAAAGCAAGTGAAAGCAACTGCCTCAAATGAAAGTAACTGCGAGTGAAGGCTTTGGGCTGCTTCCCCCAGACCCGAGAGGGAGGCGGGATCCCACGCTGACCCCGGCAGGAGCAGGTGAGTTAAAAAGCAGCGGGTAACGTTCAGTGCCACGGGACAGCCTCGAGAGGTAACACGGGAAAACCAGGCCTGGCGGGGATGGCAATTCATGACGACGTTTTGGGTTGTGTGTGCCGAAGCAAAATAAGAAGCTTGGAAATACAGAATTTGTTTGTATGCTGGGCTTGATCTGCTTTCCTGAAAGATGCTAGAGGCTCTGGTGAAGCTGTTGTTTTTTTAGCGCATTATGCTCTATAATTTTCCAGTATTTAAGATACTGATATTTAGGTGTGAATCTTTCCCGGCATCCTTGTGAATCGTCTGGCTGGTGCCAGACAGCCGAGGCCGGCACAGCAGAGCTGGGAGCGACCCGCGCGGGATGCCGGGAGCACAGTGCAGGTCGGGGGCTGCCGGCCTGGCAGCTCTCCACGGGCTCCTGTTTTCACTCCCTGGCGGGGCTGGCTTTTCCCTGTACACAGAGCGAGCCCCACAGTCCCCGTCCATCAAAGGCAACTCAGGGCAAGTTGATTTCCGCACCTGACAGATAATGGTTTTGTATCAGGGATCTGATTAACAGCCCTGGTGAATTCCTGTAATTTATTAAAGCGTCTGGTCCAGATGATTACAAAAAAAAAAAAAAAAAAAAACCCTCCGTGCAGAATACTGAACATAGAAATGCAGAACTGGACAACGGGCAGCATGAAGAGATGGGCACTTGGAATGGAATAGGTAGGCAGAAAGAGGAGGGTTTTTTTTTTGAAAATATAAAAACAATTTGGCGAGGAAGACATGGAGGACAAAGAGGAAGAATTGTATTTGCTTTGAGAAGGAAACTGCTTCAGAATCTACTTTCTTTTTTTAAGTGAATCGCTGCAATAAATGAACACATCCTGTCTGATGCCTCACCAGTTCATGCTTTTTTTCGTCTCGCAGATGCAGTGTAATTGGGTGGCTTGTGGTAACGCCAAGAGGCTCTGACTGAAGCAGAGGGATCTTTGCCAGCGGTGCTGACGAGCAGCGTAAATCTGGACGCACCCTACAATCACTCTTAATGCAGTTCCAGGTAAGCTGATGTCGCCCCCATATAAGCACAAGTGAGTGTTTCGGCTGTGCAGCTTGTTGCCGTGATGCAAAGGACCAGCTACACAGAGAAGGGGTGGGCAAGCCGCAAGCGCGCCCCGCTGCTGTGGTGTGAGTTTAGTGGCAGCTAATGGGAATTTCTGCTTTTCCCGGCATGCCCAAAGCTCGGGGGGCGGGGGGCGGGGAGGCGGGGGGCGGGGGGCGGGGAGGCGCGGCGCCGGGGTGAGTGCCGCTGACCCCTAGTGGCACAGTTGCAGTAACGCGCGCGGGAGAGGAGGCACAAAGGGGTGGAGTGGGCGTCACTGACACCAAAGCGAAATGAGATTCGGGGGAGCATGATGTGAACTAGAGGCTGACAGCAAGAAGTAGAAAATAATGACATGTTATGAATGGGATAGAAAAAAGCATTAAGTAGCAGAAACAGCTCTGCTGAATCCATTACTTATCTTTATAAAGTATTCCACGTAAAGGAAGTATAATGAACCCTACAGGATCAGTTACTGTCTATTTAAGAACAACTGTAATGCCCAATAAGCTTATCTCAGCCAAATTGTCTCCCTGGATACCATGCAAGTAACTTCAACCATTGTTCATGTAATATAACCTGGCAATACAAGCTTCAAGGTAATAGTGTTCTAGATAAACATTCGTTTAAGTGGACACAGTGAGGAAAATCTCAGTTTCAGAGTAGAAGTTTTGAGGTGTGCCTTTAAATCCCTGGCAACACGCTAGGAAAGGAGGGCAGAGGAGGGAGTCTGCCAGAGCTGGTCTTCTCAGCCCCATGGAGAACGTGCGGCAGCATTCGGGGAAGGAGCCACGTGCCTCTGCAGGCAGCTGACGTTAGCTTTGGACAAGCTACTTAGGGATGTTACCTGTGTACTTATTCTTATCGCCAGGCTGGATCTGTGAGGCTATCAAAGGGAAACGCCAGCACTTCTGTAGATGAAGACTTTGTTCTCATGTGTGATCCCTGAGAAAGGCCTTTTATTGAAGAACTGTTTTAGTGTTTTGTTTTGCTCCGTTTCCTTCTTTAAAGCTATTCTTCCTGCATCCCGAGAATGAGCTTTTTAGGGAAGTCTGCCACCATCGTTACAGACCTGCAAAAATAGATTTTTACCGTACCTTTAATAACTTCTTTTACTATAACGTTTTTTTCAGCACCTTTCTGTAGCTTGCCCATGTTGCACACTATGTTTGTGTGCTGTCTTCCGTTTTCTGGATAGAAACAGCCCTGAAATCACCTAAGAAGTTTTAGCTTGGCTTCTACTTCCCATATGAAGTCTGCTAATAGACTGTATAGATAAGGAGATGCTTACACAGAAAAGGAGGCTGCTGTAGCCCTGCCTATAGCATTATCCTCGTGTCCGGTTCCGTGTCACGCAACGCAGAGGTTTTCTCCTCCAGCAGCACTGGGCTGTGTTCAGCCTGTGCTAGGTATTGCTGAGGGTACAACTGAATTACCAGTTTGAGTTACTAACTCGGGCAATTGCACATTCATTTAAAAAATGTAATAACTTATACTTCACTGAGAAGTAGGGAAATTGATCTTTTTCTTTTAAATCTCTGATAACTGCATAACTGACTCCTCTTTCCCTGATTCTGTATTTTCTGTTAACTTAATTTGTATTTTGGGCTGGAGGTTTTTTTTGGAAGACAGACTCTGTCTCTCTGGCTTCCTCTAAATGATGGGTCTCTGAGTTGAAGTATTTAATTATCTTACTACTTATTAGTAGCTACTAATACGATTTGCACACAGTGCCACACACAGCTCCATTTCTGTATCAGAACGTCCTCATTTTCACTTTGTAATGTCAGAGTTAGAAGTCATCAGCTACTTCAATTCCAGGACTTTCAGCTAGAAAGGAAAGAAAGCAGGAGAGTTTCAAACACCTCCCTCCTGCAATAGCCATTCAATTTTCTCCTGTTTGGACAATATCCCAAACTTATCACTTTTGTCTTCAGCTTTTTTGTTTTACTAAAATTTGTCCCAAGGTAGAATAAAATGTCAGTCTTCCTTATACTTTTTTCTACTTGTATTATTCAAATAGGTCAAACAAAAGAATTGGTAAAGAAGAAAAAAATGTCGCATTAGGGAAGAGACATCTGTGTGTAAGAGTGGCCTAGAAAGTTGTTACTTGTGTTACAAGTAAGGAGAGAATTAATCATGTATTTCCCACTTGAAGAAGTTATATATAAAGCCAATACCTTATAAAGACCCAGTGAGAGCATCCTGGCTTTTTAGCATGCTCTTCTATGGGCTAAGTAAGAGCCCCTGTATTGGCTTAGGTCGTAGAGACAGGCCTGAAGGGCTGAACTAGTTACTTGCATCTCTGGCAGTGGCAGAGAGCCCCGTTCAAACCTGCTGCCACCCGCTGCAGGAGCTGCGAGACACGCTCCCCGGCGGTTTGCACAAGCTCGCCTTGAGCTTGTAAGGGGTCCACTCCTTACCAGAGCAGACCCTATGCAACGTAGGTTTATGTGCAAGTCTGTAGAAGGCTGCAGCAGAAAAGAAGGAAACAAGCTGTTCTTCACGTTGACGGAGGCTAGCAGAGGAGACAATGAGCTTAAATTTGAGGAAGGAAGATTTAGATCAGATGTTATGAAGAAAATCTCGTGGTTTGGGTGAGTAAGCATTAGTGTGAATTGTCCAGACTTTGTTCTTAAAGCCCGCAACAGAGGAGATTTCACAATCTCTCAGAAAACTTTTTGCCAAAAATGACTCAGTGCGGAGCAATGTGTTGACTGATACCTTGAGATCCCTTCCCACTCCAAATTTTAATAGTCTGTATATGCACAGTTCACTGATTTGCTGGTTTGTTCAAACATTTGACATTTTAGCCCTTTTAATTAAATCAAAATTCCTACATCCACCACTAGCATGGTTGTATTGCAGAGTGCTTTGATGCATTTTTACCAATTGGCTGCTTCTCTATTATTATTTAGTGAGAGCGAACTTTTAGCCTGACTCGTAGAGAACACTTCAGGTGCAAGTACCAAACAGTAGTTAATGCTGTTAAAAATATATTGCAGCAGAAACTAGAAATTGAGGGCACTGAGTGAACACTTGCTGCTCAAGTGCAAGATTTTACTGTATCAGCTGGTCACATAACAACCTGGGCTTGTGGCTTTCCTGTTAGATCAACACATCTCCATCAAGGATTCACTTACTTTTTCCCAGAAATTCCTAGTTGTTCAAGATTTCAGAGTGCTGGAAGTGGTATTAACAGCCGTGAAGTGCTTTCCCCAGACAAACAGTCTAGTAGCCTGCCAGGGCCACCGACCTCTTGCAGCCTTTCTGTTACTTTTCCTGACATCCTGGTAGGCCAGAGTTGATATGGGCTTGCAGACAGTGACCATGGAGGGCAGCTCTTGATTTAGAGGGACAGCTTGTTAACTGAAAAAGAAGTTACTCTAATGCCAAAAGTCATCTTTATTTTGTCTCAGGAGAAGATGAGAACAGCTGTCTAGCTCCTGTTGTGAAACGTGTCAGGAAAGCTGTGGGGGCGCAGGTTTAAGAAACTCGGCCCCACATCCCCACTACCTGTACATTAATAAAGACCCCAAGACGTCTGCACTGCTGCCTTTCGCAGCTGCTACAAGGGTTTGTCACAATTACATTTTTCAGCCTTAGTCACAGGTCCGCATGATGGATAGGGAAACACAGACTGGAAAGTAAATATTTATGATGTATAGTCGCTCACATTCTTTTATTTATAGATTGATTGTTCAGTGCAGGTGCCTATCACAACAGTAAAACTAAAACTGAGCTAGATTTCAGCATTTATGGTTCATCTGCTATGGAAGGCTTAAATCACCAGTCCACTAAATGGAATGGTTCTGAAGTAAATCGTGAAATGTTTATAAATGTCAGTCTTGCAAAGAAAAGAAATTTATGTTATGCAGTTTTCGTACTGACCAAAAAGGCTGTCTTGAATGCAGGGGGTTTACTACCTGTCCCTTGAACCCCAGCAGCAAAGCTGAGAATAACTGACACTGAAGAGCTGCTGGGGTGGACATTTTTCCGAGAAGAACGTGGGGTTCACCCATCTACCTGTACCTACTTTTGGAAGAGTTTCCAAAAGCCGCTTGTGCATATAATGCAGTTTCTGTCACAGATACAGTGAAAGCTGCTGTGCTAAGCAAGAGGAGTTGACAGTTGATTAAAAACATGCTATTCCAGACACTTCATCTCTGTTGTCTGAAACCCCAGGTGCATATTTTTCATGCAGTTTAACTTTTCCAAGATAAATCTCCATGTCTGGCCGGACGTGTTTCCTTATGAGTCTCTGGTGCTGTAACTCTCTGCTTTATGGGCACTGATTGCAGCTAAAATACCTCCAGGTAACAAGGTGGTGGTTTTTGCCTTTACCAAAGCGTCTCAGCCCAGCATAGGTTAGGTCTTTCATCAGTCTTTCCTGAGAGGTCAAACGACTGTTACTTTGCATCTACTGGTATGAACCATCTTAGACAAGAAATGCTCTTTCAAAAACACGAAAACCATAGGAAAATGGTTGGCAATGATTTAGATTGTAACATAATGAGCCTTCCTGCTTTTACCATACAGTGTTGGGAAAGCAGAAAATTTCTTCTGTATGAGTCTGAAGTATCCACTACAAGCATCTATGTGCTAGGCTAGGTCACTCCTTAATCTCCCCCCAGTATATCTTAGGAGTATTTGTATTGCAAGCAGTGTTAGCTCTAACAGTCAGGGCTCCCCTGTGCTCATTACTGCTCACACACATAAAAGATGATCTTGCCCCAGAAAGCCTACAGTTTAGGTATATGACAGATGAATCAATATAAAGAACTACTTTGGGGCCTCTGGAGGGAAATTAATTGCACAAAATAACAGAGGACAATAGACAAAAATAGAAATGGCACTCCCCATTCTGTTAGCGTGTGACTATTACAGTACTATGACTGCATCTCTCTTCTGCAGAGGAGAGATGCTTTGGGGGATAAAGGTTCTTCCTAGGGCTTCTAGAGCAGTCGAATCTCAGCATCTTACTCCTTTGCCCTTAGTTGAAATTGGTGCCTCTCACTAGTATTTATCGTTCACCCTTGGTATTTTTCTGTAATTGTTCAAGTTACCTTAACGCACAGCATTTCATGCTGGTCTTTAGCCTGGGTACCTGGGTACATTTTTTGTCTGACCCAACATCTTACACCCTCTTGTTTGCAAAGTCCTTTCCACTAAGCTCTCTAATATACTTTCAAAGATACAAAAAAGTAAAGAATTCTAGCTCCAACATTATGCCCTCGTTGTGACTTCCTACTCATGTGTCCCAAGATGCATCTTCCTCACTCTGAAATTGTGAGCCAGTTTTACCATTTGTTTTCTTTATTTTTCAATTCTGCAGAGGCTCTTTCACCTTTTGAGACAGGAATTAAGCTTCAAAATAAGGCTTATCTCAATAATTGATCTTATGGAGACCAGATCCCCTGCTGTTCCCTTGCCACCTTTCCAAATGGCCTGCATAAGGTGACTTCATTTGCAGGTACCAGAGAGGGAAAGTTTTCCATCAAGAACATTATCACCTTTCAAGCTGGATCTTTACTAAGCTACGCAGAGCTTCTGCATTTGTATAATGCATATTTGAAGAGCAGTAGAATGAGAAGTGTTTCTTTGCATTGAATTGACATGAGATCTCCAACATTTCATCCATGCACATTCCCTGTGGCAGAATAATGCTTTGATCAGTATATTCTCTTTCACAGACATTAGTTGTATGCTATCAGATTGTTTTCTGTGTATTTTTCATTGTGGCACTACCATAGGAAAGTTATCATTCAGGCCCAAGAGAGAAAACCTGCCTTATCAGTCCTCAACTTTGTGTTGCTTCTACTCTAACTTTGAGACTATTACACACTGTGACCGTGATCAAACTGAAAATGAATAAAAGTAGCAACAACAATTACTAAAGAGATCTTCTGAACAGAGGGTTAAAAAGTGGGACGTTATTAACTTCTTTTTTAATGAGTATTGATTTGTCTGTTTTGGTGTCAGCTCAATACGAAGAGGAAGAAGTGATCTTTGTCCTTAAAGAGTTTTACAGTCTAAAACTTAAAATATGCATTTCTGTGGATGGGCCCCTGCCAGGACTCCTGAAAGCCTCTGTGCCATACAAAAAGACATTTTCTGTAGACTCTTTTGGTTTGAAGTGCATTCAGGGCTGGTTAGAGATAAAACAGCACTTCTGATAGTAGAGCTTGAGAGGTGACCTTATGCTGGTTCTTTGGGAAGTAGTCTCAGTTCAGTCGTCGTTCTGGTTTTGGTCCAAGTCAAGCTGTTTGGACACATCTCTCTGTGTGATTGACAGGAAATTTCAATTTTCTTGATTTAATGAAGTTGAAATCTCATCGTTGCTGTTGAAAGTATACGCTTGCTGTGCAGTAACACTACCGAATTTTTATGCATTTAGTTGGTAACTAACACTTACTAGCAGGCTGTAATACCATTTGTTTATCTTGCTTTTTTTGGCTTCAGAAGCAAATAGCGCACAAATAGATTGGCTTGACTCAGGAAGACTGTTTTGGTGCCAGTCTAGAAGTTAGCTTTGGCTGCTACTCGCATACAGATGTTTGTCTAGGTGGTAGACTTGAAGATCTGTCTTGCTGCCGAGGGCCCCACAGAGGGGCCCAAACAGGTCGGTAGGAGGTCACTGTTCCAGTCGGTTTTCTTGCCATCTTGCAGTTCTGAGCCTTGCCTGGGGGTTTTGCATGCAGCGAGTCCCCTACCAACCAGGAGTGAATATGGATGGTCCCGCTACCTGCACGGCTCGCTGGAAGAGGACCCATGCTTTGCCCTACGTTCCCTTCAGTCTGGCACGGCCACCTCATTGTGGCCGTAAGTAACTATGAATCTGGCCCACTATTTTAAAAGGTCACTTCTGCCCCTTCGTGACGCCAGAGGTCAATATGCCTAGCTAATAGCCCACAAAAGCTGCTCTCTCAAGTTATTTGCTCTGTAAGCAAATCTCACTGATGTGATGAATCATTCGAGGGAAAGAAGCAAGTCTAAAGTAGGGAAACCTAGCTAAGTATCGTATCTCTCTCTTAATTAAAGGTTTGGAGTGAGGCACATAGATGGAAAGAAGAGATAATGAGCTTCTCATTTTAAAGAGGGGAGGAAAAAACAGCTGCAGGGAGTCTTGGCTTGAAATGTGACTGGCAGAATCCCAGCCTGGGACTGAGACCGATCTGCCTGCTCTGTATGTCAGTGGAGAGTGCCTGAGACCCATTAGGATGCTGATGCTTTATTTACCTGTTTATAAGGAGGCCTACATAGATTAACATAGGCAACATGTGTTGTCTGGATGCTAAAAATATAAAAACATATCCTATTTATTTTTGTTCAGTTATATAATTTAAACTGCTGGCATGCTCTGATGTTTGACACTCCTAAAAATAGAGAATGTTAGAAGAAGTTTTATATTATGTTTTAGTCTGGAAGGCACACCACAAAATAAATAAATATTATCTATTTTCTTGAAATTATGCACAATTGAATTTCAGGCCTCTCAAGATTCATATGAAAGGTTAACCCAGCTGCAAATAAGAAAAAAATAGAAAGTAAATCTGTAGAAACATTTTCATATGATTATGTAGGGAAGGATAGCAAATGTGTGCTATGAACAAAGATACAATCATAAGACAGCTCGCTCTCTCAAGTGGCTAATGGTCTGTGGCTGTAAGATCATCACTGCAAGTCAATCTGTTGGCTTCTACTTCTATTGTGAAGAAGTCAACCTGCCTTGTTCAACCTGGCAGCAACTTGAAAGTAAGTTTGCTATTGCTATAGAGAACAAGCAGGTAGCTTTTCAGACTTGCACTACCACATTGACTGTTCTTGCAGTGTTCAAAAGACCGAATAAAGAGATGGGCATGCACTGATATTCCTCCTTTGAGCCTCTTAAAATGATCATATCTTCATCTAAGCTGCTGCAGTCCTGTTCCAGTCCTCTGCTTACTGTAAATCAGAACTTTCCATTTCACTGAAACTTTGTATGGTGTTCCCTGCTTTCCAAAAAAAAAAAAAAAAAAAAAAACTGTAGAGAAATCTGTGATTTTTAAATTTAAAGTTCAAAGGCAATGAGAGCCTCTTTTGGCAGAGGGATACTGGCACAAGAGCAGCAAGCAGACATCGATACTGGGAACTGCTTAGTGGAGAGGGCTCCTTCTGCCAAGTGCAAATGAACATGCAGATCAGACTGGTTGCACAGAGCTGAGATGAAGCCAGCTCTTACGCTGTTGAGTGTCAGCCTAAATAAAATATTTGCTTTAATTTAGAGTGCCTGGAAATGGAGATGGAGAAATCTTAGCTCTGTGGAAGCTGGGGACCATAGTTTATCACAGGTAGTCTACGTGAAAGCGCTGGGAGCCCATAAACCTCAGTGATGTATTTGTTGCTCAGGGAGGAACTTGTGTATTTGTTAACAAACTGTCTCAGAGCTAAAAGTCCTAGAGTGAAACTGGTTAGGACTTGGCTCCTGCGTTTACATCTTTGTGATTAAAATACGAGCTTTCCAAAACAATGATACATCAAGTCTTAAATTTCAGTGTAACAGAAAAAAATGAAGATGTGAATGTGGTATATTATGAAAGAAATTGCATCCTCAAAATGCTAGCAAGTCCGGCAAGGCCACAAAATGCTTCCCGAAGAGCTGTAAGAACTGTTGAGCCTGATAAGAGCTGAATTAGTGCAGAATAAGTTTCTTTCAGATCGGTTGCTTCACTTATCAGTCGGAACGAAGAAGTGGCACCCATATTTCGTCCTCTTTTAATGATGCCTCCGTGCCCTTGACAAAGCCAAAGATCTTTATAGGTCTCCTGAAACTGATATTAGTAACTCTAACACTAACTACTCCTACTGTGTTTTAAAAAGAAAGTGGTCACCTTGAGAAAGTTCAAGCACTCTACAAAAAAATTAAGCAATAAATCTCTGGCTGTACAAGCAAGGGATATCGAGTACAAGAAATCGGGCAAAAGCAGCCTTCAGGAAGCAGGCACAGAAATCACATTTCTAATGCAACCACCCACCACGGTCTTCTGTGGGGACACTCTCCCGTCTAAAATGATTGATACCTAATTGAACTTTCAGATTAATAAAACAACAGCTCACAATCCCTTTTTGACTTTACTTTTTTCTTTCTTTGGAACTTAGGAAAGATTCTTTTTTTTTCTCCTGCATTTCATGAGAAAAACTTGTTCTTTAGAAATGCAAAATGCTATGGTGGCAGAACTGTGCCACATTAAACACGGAGAGAGCTGTGGGAGAGCTGTTTGGATTTTTGTTCCGAAGTTCTTAGTGGAAAAAATAGCATGCTTAATAAAAAGTTACTGAGGGACACTTTTTCCTAATTTTTTTTTTACCTGCAAACAAATATGAAAACAAAACTCAGTAGGTTTACATTTTTTATTGGCAAAAGAGTATTGCAGTGAAAAATATCAAGCAGAATGCCATTTTTTCATTTCAATTAACATTTTCCATAGAAACGCCTTATAATTTGTAACTGTCAGTCCCTTTGCTTGAATTTAACATAAAAAGCAATGTAATAACTAACTGCAGAAGTGAATGTCGGTCTCTGGTATTTTATACTTAAGGCTTTTATTGTCTTGGAAGGTAATATATATTATGCTATACTGATGAAACCCTGCTGTCTTACAAAGAAAGCCACAGTGCTAAATTTTCAAAATGATCTTATGATAGAAATGTAATTGCCTCCTGCTGAGAATCTAAATGTTTATTCATAGCATCATTACTCTTAGTAATTAAGTCTGTAATTTCCCTTAGAATACAATTCATTCTTTCCTAAATCATAAAATCGAGGCCCAAAAGTTGTAATTCATTGGTCATTGTACAGAAACCATTACATTCACCCTAGGCTGGGAAGTATATTGCATCTTCATCTTTTAACGTGAATCAGTGGAACCTCTAAATCCTGCCTTAGGGAGGAGAGAGGGTGCCCCAGCCATGGGAGAAGTGGCCCAGCGGATTCGAATAATGGTGAGAAATGCCCTGAGCAGCCAGGGCACAGGGGCATCTTTACTCTTTCCTGCGCAACAGCCGAGTTTCCAGTTCTGCTGAAGTCCCGTGTGGTTGCACGATTATTCTTCCTGAATACAGGCAGCAGAATTTTGCTCCCAGTAAACTCTTTCAGTTCAGATTGCTTTCCCTGTGTAGTGTGAGAAACGGTGCTCACCCACAAAGGTTTTAATTCATCATCGTATTTTTCTGTCATTGCATCTTTCTGTCTGTAATATGAACCACAAAGAGGATATAGGCGTAAGATGGTAGGCAGTGCATTTTAATTGTGGGCTAATTTAAGTTAGACTGATCTTTGATTTTAAAAGCAGAGGCTGACTTAATGCTGTGCAACAGTTGCTGGTGGATACAATGGAAACTTACCCATATTATTATGCACATTGAATGTTAATATGGTATTTGCTTTTTTTAATTCAATTCAATTTCCTTCCAATATTTCTCTTCCTTTAAATGATCTTTTTTTTTGCTTCTGTCAGGAAAGAAAAATCTTAGTGGTTGCTAAGTAACTGTAGCAGTTTGCTGCAGATGTGCAATAGGCATATCTGCTTACCATGGTAGCCTTTATCTTTAGGTAAAAAATATTTTTAAGCAAAATATATTTCAATTTTGAAAATAATTATGGCCTGAAGAAAGATGCATCCTATTATCTCACATGTTTTCAGCCATGCATACATTAATCAGCTGGTAGTAGAAACAGATTTTGGGAGGAATGGGTTATTACAGAATAAGATGAAGTAGCACCAACCATCATTTTACATAGGACCACCTTTCCGCAGAGGTCTATATGCACATCGAGCATGACATACAGGCCATCTGGTCACACCTGGCTGCATCTGAAGTGAGAGAGAGACTTTCCTCACAGAATACATGGTAAACTAGAGCAGGCCAGAAGCTGCAAGATTGTATGCTCTGATTTCCATCAGTTTCTGTAACTATTTCTGGGTAGATCATGACTCTTACTGTTGATCAGGATCTAATACTCCTACCCAAGGAGGCTGACAAGTCTATTACATTCCCCCGCTGCTTTTACAAGTATGGTACTTCAGGGCTTTATCCAAAGCACTAGGGGATGTAATGCCAGTCACTGATGTGGCAAAATGAGATCTCACTGACTCATTTGTGCTGCTCCTTTTACAAAATGCAGATGTTAGTTACTCCAGTACCCCAGTGCCCCTTTCTGTAACCATTTCCCTCACTGCTACCTAACTCTGAGCTCTGAGGAGCTGGGAAGTCCCTTGCCATTTCCCCATAATCATGTCACTTGGTGGCACTGAGTGTGCTGCGTAGTCACTCCCTGAGTGGTCTGTACAAGGGATAACAGCTCTTTCTGCTGAAAGTTTCCCCTCTGTGCAAGATACCTGTGCTGATGGGCATGAAGCACGAGAGTTGAATGTTAATTTCAGAGGAAAATACCAGAATGCATATTTAATGGAGAATGATTGCTTCGCTGACAGATTTCACTTTAGCATTTACTAATTCTGGAGTGTTTGACTTTATACCCGCCACAGGATTTTAATGTAGATTTTTGGCAGTAATTATATATAGATAGACTCCTCTTACTGCAGGAGGAACAAAATAGTTGTAATTGTTGATATTACTCAAAACTAATACATGACATTTTAAAAATTTGGATCTTGTGTTAATATGTAATTTATTGTAGCTAGGTTAGGAGAGTTACATTTATTTTGCTTCTGTATTCAGTTCAGTCAAATATGTCCATTAAATGTAGGATGTGGCATTTGGATTTTTTCAGAGTATGCTTTCAGGAGATTGATTTTTTGCCTGTGTTTGCAGAGAGCAAAGGATTTTGCCTGCGTAATCTCCAAAAAGGTCAAATCTTGACTTAAATGTATGTTTCAGGAACATAAACCTCATTCTTTAGGACATCACATTAATATTTATTGGGGGCCTGGATACTACAAAAACCTGCTAATTAGCTACACAACCTTTTGTGTGCTGGTTAAACTGGCTTAAATCCAGTTTTGCTCAAGAGGGATTATAAAGTGCTCCCATTATGATAAGTCTGCTAAGCAGGGGACTCATATGCCCATTAATTCCTATGACTTGGATTAATGTATATGTACATCTTCCCGCTTTGACTAATAGCTGGTGGTAGCCAAAATACTTAAATAAATAAGTTAACAGTATTTCCAAGGAAAACCAGCCCCTAATGCTGACAGCTACACGGAGATGTGTGGGAGAGGCTGTGGGGGACCCGCACCGCGCCGGCCCTGCGCCGTGCTGAGCAAAGCCATGCAGACCAGCACCTGGGCCAGGCATTGCTTGATGGAAATATTCCTGCACATACAGTCAGTCCCGGTTTTAAAAGTACAGAGAGACAACCACAAAGAAGCAGCACTGAAACTGGAGCCGGGAGCAGGGTCTGCTGGCCAAGGCCAGGGGTGCTGCGCGCAGCTAGCACTGCAGTCTTGCGTAAGTGAGGGAGGATGTGGCTATGCATCATACAAAACAGTATAGTAAAAACATCACTAGGCTGCAACGAGCCACTAAATCCACCAAACGGAGTCTGGGTCAGATCCAGAATGAGTGTAGCTATGTTTGCACAGTGCTAGCTCTGATCTAATAAACCCCCTTTCTGGAGTCAGTTTATTTGTTTCTCAAAAACTTTTGATTATAGAGTTATCGGGTAGGAAAAGATAAGATTAGACATAGCTACTGGTAGTCTCAGCAGTTTCGCAGAGAGGAAAAGAGAATGTACAGAGTGTTACAGCTGGAAAAAAAGACTTTGTGCCCTGGTAGAAAATTTCTCCAATGAGTGGGCTTAAACACATTTGTAACTATAAGTTCATTCCTTACGTTGAACAAAAAGCCAGAGTCAAAAATGTATTGAAAAAATAGGGACAGAAATGACCTAAAAAAAGAATAATATGCCACGGAAGGACACTAAGCAGAATCACCAAAATACCTAGAGCTTTCTGAAAGAAATGTGGAGAATACTGATCACAGGCATGCCACCAAAAGGTGCAAAGCAAGGGGGGAATGAGAGTACATTTCATCGGCCCAGGATGCCCCAGCTGCAGCTGCTTCTTGATGTGGTGACACTGGCCGAGGTGGAGAGGACCCTGAGGAGGTCGGCTCATGTCCCTGTGGGGATGCTGAAGTGGGAGAAGGCAAGTATGTGCTTGAGGAAATACGAAGAGAGTGTGCTCAAATATAACTTCAGGAGTCCATCTTAACTCTTAGAGGCACTTTCTGGACAAGTGAGTGAGTGAGTGGTATTTATGGACCTTACCTGACCCTGAATCAACAGAAACCTCTTTGTTTTCATAAAGCCTATTGCATCTGATAACAGACTGATTCACCTGAAGAACTTTGCAACTCTACCCAGTATCGTCACCACTGTGGTAAGTCTAGAGGGATAATGGGGTTTTTTAAAATACTTGCATGCGGCTGTGGCAATCTTAACTCCTGTAGATTTTTTGGCTTGTTTTCTCTTCTGACAGGTATTATTCTAAAATAGAAAAATATTATTTCATAAAATCTTATTTAAGCCCCATGGCCTGAATCTTTAGAAGTCTCATCTCTGGGCGAATGGGAGAATAATGGGCAGAGAGTGAACCCATCTGCATAAACCATTTACCCAGTGCTCCTGATGGGGTAAAACTGCAGCGAATAAAGGGCTCTCTGCTCTCAGTTATTGGCACACAGGGAAAAGGAGGCCATCAGGAAGCTTTATTTGCATAAGCTTTCAACCTGGCACTACCCCAGCGATGCTTTGGGAGCCATCAGAACAGGGGGCAAATTAAAAACTGGTTCTATAGTGAAACTGAACTTAATGCAGAGTTCAGTTCAGAGTCGAGCTCCCAAGAAAGACTCTCCAAACAAAATGTAGGTTCTTCTAGCAGCTGAAAAGAAAGAGAGCAAATCAGGATTAGCTCCACAAGGGCCTCCTTTTTCCCAGAGCTAAACGGAGCTGAAATTTCCGCAGTTAGATGAACCGACGGCCAGGGTCAGGCAGCGTTGCAAGCCCTCTTGCACTGCGCTGCGCAATGAAAACCACACACTGGCTGGAGAAGTGGAGTGAGGAATCAAAATATCGAACTGCTTCTAAAACTAGCCTAAGGGAATATATTGTGTATCATCGTAAACAACATTGCTGGGGGCAGTGTTCAGGTTAAAGCTGTGTTCCTCTGTTAATGCTAATCTCTCTCTTGCTTTCCCCCAGCCCCCCTCTACAAGACTCCAGTGTTTGGAAGTGGGGAATAACTTCTAAGGGCTCTCAAGGGATGTATTTAGTGGTTCCAGAAATCCTGGCTGAGGGGTTGAGCTCAAAGTATCTGCTAAGACCCGCCGAGATACACTGAACTGGTCTTTTTCTGATTATTACAATCAGCTAGGAGAGGGCTTATATTATAAGAAGCTTTTATTTCTTGCTAACACATGCTCATACACACAATGGCATTCTGCTGAACTGTATCCAGAAAATTAATTATCCTTCAGAAGGATTTTGACTTTCTCTGAGGACAGTCTCTACTTTTTTTTGTTAGAGAACTCTTTTGTCTGCGTTTAGCAAATAGGTGCAGTAAGGAAATGTTTTCCTGGGAAATTCCTAGAGGGGATAAGATGCACGAAGATCTTGATGCTGCAGTCCACGATAAACAGGACAGTATAATACTCTTAGCAAATGAAAATGCAAATGACAGAAAAATAGAGGCGGCAAAAATATATTCCCTGGCCTGAACAACCAGAGGCAGGCAGGGGGACCGGGAGGTGCCTGACAAGCGCATTATGTGCAGTCTCCTGCTAATTGAGCGTTATCTGAGTTGCTTGCAGCTGCCATTCCATGACCAAATGTATTTGTTGAAATGCCAGGAGTTTCTGAGAGATGGTGCACTTATCAGAGAAAATTGTGGGCACTGCAGGGAGACTACGAGCAAATAGCAACCGACTGAAAAAATGTCAGGAGGACTCCTGTACTTATCAGGAGTCAGTCCCTAAAACCTAATCAGCGTGGTTAAATTATCAGTTAGGGCCAGAGAATCTAATTAGAGTTGTCTTCATTTGTTTATGTGAGTTCAACCTACAATCACCGGCCTTTCCCCCATTTAACAAAGAACAACCACCTAAGCAGTAGAAAGATAGCTGGTAAAGAAGGAAATATTTGTAAAGGTACTCAAGAAATAGGAAGATAATTCTATATGAGCCATAGGAAGCAGAAAAAGGAGAAAAAAAGGTGGGGTCAGGGAAGAGTAAAGGAAAAGAAAAGAAAATCTGCCCTCCCTCTATTGGAGGGAGAAGCAATCCAACAGACTGCTTGTAGGGCAAGGAGGAAAGATGAATAAAGAAAGAAGAATAGGAGAGAAGGAAAGAAGGATTGTGAATAAATATTGAGCAACAAAGGGAAAGCTGGGATCACAGAGGGACAGAAATAAATATGCAGAGGAGAAACAGAGAATGATGTCAGGAAAGGCTAAAAATAAGGGAGAACCATGAAAGTAAGAAAATAAAAACATGAAAAAGAAACAAAAAATATGTAAAGAATAAAAGCCACATCTAATGTTTAGACTAATGTTTAGCCTACAAGCAGCTGTGTTGCTGTGTGATGATCCCAGGATGCAGCTTGATGGTGCCAAGCTACCTTTTTGATGCCCCTAAAGCATTTCTCTCTCTCTTCCATCCATCTGTCTTTGGCTGCAACTGAATCACTAAATCATAGATTTGTGAGAAACGTGTGAATCTAAGGACTCTTACAAACTAAATACATCTCTGAAATGCATACTTTTATTTCACAGGTACAGTTCCACAATTTTCAAGTCTTCTGGCACATGTGATTTTTATGCTTGTAGGTTGTTGCAAATCGTAAGTATGTTTTTTAATCGTTTTAAGAACATTAAAATATATATTAATGTTTATTGTCAGCTAAAGATCAGAACAAATCATTTGATTTCCACAGTTTCTTCTGCTGGGAAAATGAGGTTTTGTGGAGTGATACAAACGACTGTATCTAACATTACCTTTCTCATTTCAGTTGTATCGATACACAACAGGTCCTTTGAAAAATAAAACCCCAAATACTCCGAATTCTCCAAACGCAGACATGCACCAAGGTATCCTGCCCCTAGGAATGGTACACGCCAGCTGCCAAATCCCCGAGACATCATGCAGCTCGTGACACTTTTGCCGTGGATTATTGATTGACACTGCGGCCAGCACAGCCTTGGGGATGCTGCTCCCGCGCGCACAGGCCTGCCCCAGCCGTACCAGTGCGACGCCGTTTGCTTCCGAAAGCGTTAATCGCTGCAGAAGAGCAAGGAGGATAATTGAAGTCTTGTGGGCATTTGAAATAGTTCAGCCCCACTCTACCCTGCGAAGACTGTCAAGCTTTATGTGTTCGAGACAAACAGAAAATATTGTTTGAATAAAGTGTGTGGGGAGAGAGAAATAGATTAAAAGCCTGTCCCTGCACGTAGCACCTTTTCCAGAGTGCTGACTGGCAGTTTCTGTTTGGGCAGTATTTTAGGGATGAGAGGATGCTTTCAGATCTGTCCCTGCTTAGCTCTGAAGAGTGCGAGGATGGGGGAAGAGGGCTTCTCTGCCGACTGCCTTTATGGCCCTCCTGCCTTCCAGCAGTGCTGATCTGGACCTTCAGAGACACATGCCTACCAACTTTAAGATGACAGAGATCCAAAAAGCGAGTGACTCGACCCAATAGCGATATTTTTCTCCAAATTATGGACTCATTCATTTTCTATCCTCTTACAAATGAGGTTCATTTTAGATTTGTTATCCCACCCCTGAGGACTCTCTGCAGCTACTGTTGGTGTGGAGTTGATCGGAAGATGACTTCAAACATGGGTTTACACGGATAAACTCGGTAGTGTTTAAACCCCAATAGAAACTGCTGTGTGCAGGAGCTGTATGTGCTTTAGATGATCCCAGAAGAACTGTGCTACTTATGAGCCACTATGGATGTATAACATGCTTCCTAAATAAAGGGAAATTGCTCCCATCCTAGTGCTGTGATATCTCAAAAGAAAAAAAACTACAAGGAGGAAGGGTTTCTAACATGAGAACAAGCAACAGCTTTTTGAGTGCCAATAAGAATGAGGGAAAAGGGTGTGTGTGTCTTCAGAGCTGATGAACACTGTGAGAGAGCAGAACCTAAAAAAAGCCCAACAGAGATGCGAAGAGCCTTGTGGTATCTGACACACTTGTCCTCTTGACATGAGAAGACATTGTATAATCACCTGGGAACCAGTGATAGATCACAGTTTTGTCACTGGAGCAACAAAAAATAGAAAAGGAAGAGTATGGGGCACTTCAGATGTATATTCCCTGAAGCCCTGGATGTTTTAAAGCACGTAGGAATACACACACATAATCTAGCTTAAAGAGAATTTCACTGTTTATATAAATGCAACAGAAAGGGTCCATTACAGGGAATGAAATGTAATGATAAGCTCTGCTTACTATTATGACCAAACTGATTCCTTAATCTGCACCATAATTTACGTTCATATAAGGTTTCAGTCAGGTCATTTATTTTATCTCCTATTTTGCTGTTTCAAGAAAGAACCAGGAAGATGAGCTACAATTTTCTCTCATTTTAGTTCAATGCAATCCTGACGGCTAGGGCCTAAAGTGAAGAGCTGCCCCCTCTCCAGAAGAGCAGGAGGACTTGGCTGGAAGGAGCAGGGGGTGAGCCCCGAGACGCCTGCTTCGCTATTTATGTTACAGGTGAGATATTTCTCTTTGTAATAAACAGGCGCATAATACTGTGGGGGAAATTATGTAGTGGCAACACTGAGTGTAAGTCTGGGGAAATCGGCTCATGTAAAGAGATCTAGGGTGCAAAAGCAGTAGCTTGACGAGGCAGGATAGGCAGCCTCTTTGATAAGTCTCCTCCGAGCAGCGAAGCCCCGCGTGCACCCCGTGTGTTGGGTGCCCTTGCTGCAGGGCAGAGGGACTGAGGAGCAGGACTTTATATTACATGCTCGTTGCTTGTGCTTTGGGAAAGCAGAGGTTATTTCTTGCATATCCCCCTATCTTGCCGTTACCCCTCCCGCTCCGCCTTCAGTGAAACACCGCTCTGAGAGTCGAGTTCATTTGTCATTTGCAGGTGGGGACAATTAGCCCGCTGGGAATGAAACCACTTAGTTTAGTATGTCCAAGTTTCAGGCTGTGTATCTGAGCTGGTGTTTATTAGAAACTCCTGAAATTGGAGCCCAACCTTTCTGCTGTCAGGAAAAGCCTGAAAGCAGGGTTGCATTTTCCCCTCTTCATAAATACGTTATTTCCTGAAATATTTTGCATTTAACATTTGGATATTAAGCCCTAATAAATACTCAGAAAAGTGTGAGAGGTTCCATATGCTGCCGTGTACTTCCACGTACTGCAGAGCAGCACTGAACCTTCACATTTGTTCTTAAGTCATGCATACCAGTACCTTTCTTCTTATGGTAGCTTGTGTGATTGCTCTGGCTATTTCTAATAAACATAAGGCCATCAATTTCCTAGCAGCTGCTTACAGCACCCAGCATTATGTTAAATGCCTCTGCGTACTCGAAAGATTGGATCTACTTTAAGCGATGGCTTTATAATGTCTAGTATGATGTACCAGGAAGATAACAAGTGACTGGTAACCTGAGATGAGTCTATGTGAGGAGACCGCACTGCTCCCCGCGCTCTCCTCCCTGTGCAGCCAGAGCTGCGACTGGACGAGGTGCTCCTAACGCACCTCCCTTAAGCAGGGTGCTCGGCACAGTGACCCGCTCCGGGCTTTGAACTGCGCCCTTGCTCTGCGCCTGAAACATCCTGGGGTTCTTCCTTGTAAGGGCATAAGATTCTGCTCATTTATTCCAACTTTCCTTTAAAGAAGGGAAGAAAACATGAAATATAGGCTCCTGTGCCTACCCTGGCTACCAGCTACCTCTTGCGGGAAAAACTAAATAGGTTGCACTTTTATTTTTGCAATCTGAAATGACTGGTGGGCCACTCAGATATTGCAGTTAAGTTCTTCCAACTATGCAAAATTTGAAAAAAATGAAGCAAAAACTTTGCAACTTGACAGAAGTTATTGATTGTTGACGTGCAATTTTAGAAAGATACTATACCCACAATTGGTTTAACTTACTTATATTTTTCATTTAAATATGCATGGCTTATTGCATTAATAATATGTTAGAACATACCTTGTGATAATATACCTTGTTCTTTCTCAGAAAGACAAAGTTCATCTTAACACTCCTATGTATAGTCTCTGCCTACTTTACATATACTTCTATATACATATACAGCAGAAGTATAAACCCCAGGTTGTAGTATTCAGTGGTCAGCAAGATATTTACTAGTAAAGTTGTATTTCTGTAACAGCATGTACTGTGTACTAATTTCACGGTAGAGAACACTCATCTGTCATTTAGCTTACCATACTTTTCTAGCTCATTTTCCAATGTCAAAATTTCTAAGTAATCGTCTGTTACTTCGAATAATATAAAAATAGCATGTCATTACCATTAAGCACCAACTGCAAGGATTTAATTTTAAACCATTTCTCCTTTCCCTGACTGAAAAAATGGCTCTGTGATCGTTTTTAACCTTTCATCAGCATAATTGCCAAATAATTAACAATGGTTAAATGATTAGAACCTGAGAGATTTGAAAATTATTATTGAAGTATATATTTCACTGGAGCAGTGACATATATGAATTTGTGTTTCAAGATAAAAGCAATGTGTAATCAGCAGCATCAGTGCGGAATTTTTTACATGTGCCAGATCTTCTGATATATGTGCTTCTGCTTAGTCACTTATAGTGGCCCTGGTCTTACGTGAAGGCCCAAAGAGCATCTCCCTGAGGACAGCTCTCAGCACAGTGACTTCTGTCAGAGAACTTGTGTGCTGAGTGGGGCCCAGGGGCTCTGTTCTACTTCCCCAAGGTTATTTTATAATACTTTGCAATGACTTCATTTCCACTGATACAGGTTACTTATTCCACAGAATAAGCAGTGGAAAACAGCATAAAGACCATAAAATCCCGTTCTATTTTTGTAGCCGAGGTTGAATATTTCCTTGCTTCTATTATCTGAGCAGATTAGTCTGCCGGGCTTCTCTGCGGTTTTTCCATTCTTCTCAATGAGCTCCAGGTGTCCATTTCGGCTATGCCTTTTCTACACCCTTTAGGGGCTGACAGTCATCAGTCTCTCCATCCTGTCCCACCTCTGTGAGTCATCAGGATTTACTCACTCTCTTTCGTCTCCTAACCTGGACATCCTTGGAAGCTGCACATAAATATGCTGGGATCCTGATGAGCTGCTAATCTAGGTGCCATCAACACATGCCACTCTCAGATCCGCTCTCCTGCCTTCGTTCCCGGCATTCCTATCCATCCTGCAATCACACTAATCGCAGCATTGCTGTTACAAATCTCTGCCTAACAAGGACAGGAACATGGGAAGGAACTGGGGGTATTTATTGGCAGGGAAAGAGGAGCAAGGGTAGGGGAAAGCACAGGAGCATGAAACATAGAGCATAAATCTGTCAGACACCAGGCTGCTCCCAAAATACGTTTTTTTAATTTGGGAGTAGTTAGTGTCATGCTGTGGTGACACTACTAGGTCTCCCAAATCATGGCTCTGTCTATTCATCTTTTTCCGGTCCTTCTCAGGTTCATGCTTTTTGTACATGAGCTTGTCTTTCCCATGGTCTTTAGGTGAAGTCATGGAAAGCTCTCTGTGGCTCTTCCTCCCTGTTTAGAGTGCGTGGACGTATCTTATATTTAATCACTTAGCATCTCCCCTTTCTATAATAATCTCTTCAGCTGCATCATGTAGTGGTGGACATGATGCTGCAGCCATGGGCTGATGCAACTACCCTTTGGACTGCAATTCCCTCTGGTTTCTCTCCTGTTTCACCCAAACTTCTCAGGAGCTGCTTCTTTCTTTCCACATGCTGTCCTCTATCTCTGTGACATTCATTGTCAGTCAAAGTTTTGGGGGAGGAGTGTGAGAGAGCTGGATTTATTTGTTTTTTCTGTTAGTGGTTCCAAGGTACATGCTTTGCTGAATTACCAGTAGTGCCTGCACAGTCCTAATGACCCTTCACTTCTGCCCCTTCATTTGTGCTTGGAGCTGTTTGAATCAGGAGCACCTGGCTGGAGACAAAGGCTGTCTGTGTGCTCCCGCAAAGAGCAGTAATGCGCCTACTGCTTCAGCCCTCCGCTTCCTCCTGGAGCATTTAGCACAAGGGTCTTCAGCAGGCTTTGGCACAGTTAAACACCTGCTCCAAAAATCTGCTGAGCGCCAGAGTCCGGTGGAGTACAGCAGCCCATTACCGCTTGCTTTGGGAAACGCTGGTCTCATACTAATGCAGCAGTTGTGAGCCTCTGATAGAAAATGCTCCAAATGCAAATTTTAATCAATGCTATTTCCTTATAAATCAGTCCCTCTAGCTCCTTAATTATCAGTGCCAGTCTCTGAATTGCCATTATACTTCTGATATTGAGGTCTAGACTGAAAGTGGTATCTTCCTGTGCTGCACAGGAAAGGATTTTCTCTTTGCTGCTCTGTTAGGGATCGGAGCACACAACACGGAGCTGATTAGCGTGCTTTCCTCTCTCCCCTGCACAGGGCTCCATTACTGTGGCTTTCCTACTGCAAAGCTACTTATTTTTTATTCTTCTTAAAAAATATCCTACATGATGCTTCTGCAGTATTGTCATTTATAACTATTTCTAAGAAATGACAAAATAAAGTCAACATCAGGCTTATTTTATTATGCAGTTCATAAATAATGTGATCATACCTGCTGTTTCCCTTTCCTCCTGTGCTATAACATTTTTGCAGCCTCCTGCTTCTTCATAGCAACATAAAATCTCTAGATCAATAAAAAGAAAGTGAATTTTCACTGGAATGGCTTACAGACATCCAGGCTTTCAAAAACACTGTGAAATAATTCCCTTCGCCAGTAAAATAGATGTGAAATTCTTTGGCAAGCAAATACATGTTCTGCTTTGCTATATGTAATAGAATAAAAAAAAGGAAGTATGATTCTTATACTATACTTGTTTGGAAAATAATTGTATGCAACCTGTTTCCATTACCAATAAGCACAGCTTATTTATTTTTTTAACAACGTAAAAATAATCGTATGTTTTTATTAAGTTATTTAGTTTCCTTATGACTGGATGTAACCTTGTTATATCTAACTACAATAAATATAAAATCTATTATTGCTTGTGTCTATTGTTAACAAAATAATAAATGAAAATGAGAATATGATCATATTTTAAAAGTAAAATCCTCTCAATGCAGCAAACTGTAAACATTTTGCACATTTTCTAAAATTTATTTTTGACTCCTTAAATGGAAAATCTTAAGAGATTTTTTGCGAAGCTTTGAGAAAAATCTTTCCTTTTGCCTTTAAACCTAAAATTAGAAATGCAGATCATATTTTTACCAGGTAGTGCAGCAAGTCCAGCCCTTCAGAAGACACTGCAGTTCATTAATGACTTTTGGAGGCATGCTCTGCCAGGGAAGACTAAAAATGTAATTGAAAAAAATACACGTGGGTTGCTGATAAAATAAAATGACTATGCAGAATAGAAAAACTTGAAAACTATTCAAGGGTAAAAATGCTGAGGCCTCATCTGGAATAATCCCAAATACAGTGTTTTGTTTACTAACTACAAGAGAAAATTTTAGGCTTTGATCTGCTTTTTGTTTTGTTTTTCTGCAGATTAGCTGCTGCAAATGTTTAAAGCTGTGTGTCTGTGTCCTGCTCTGTGAGAGAAGCAAAGAAATGCTGTGCATTTCGGTTATGATCTGGGAAGTACCCAGCACACGCTGGCTCTGGGAGGTAAACCGCGTTTGTTAAGAATAGCTTGGACCTGGCCTCTAATGTCTGCTCAAAAGAAAAGGAAAATCCAAAGACAGGTTTGTCAGTTTGAGTCCTATTTCATGCAGCTAAAAACTCTTTTGTGCTATTCCAAAGGACTCTGGATAACCAGAAATCTGATTTTAAACCCTTCATATTGCTCAAATGTTTAAATGATATATATACGATCTGAAGTCTAGACCATAGTCCTGCCAATGGATCTCTAGAAATGTTTGAAATTAATAAGGCTTCTTGTTGGTAGTATCTACCTATATAGATTTGATCATAGGATTTGCACTTCAGTACAAAATATGTAAGTATAAATCCAAGATTTTCAATTATATAGAAGGGGTTCATTTTAGTTTGTGGTAAAAATAATAATGCAAACTAGGCCCTAACTCTGCAGACATAAGCAACTTCATATATGTGAGTAGTCACCATAAATACAACAGCACTGATTATATTTATGAGGATTAGCAGGACTGGAAACAGAATTATGAAAAGGATTTTTTCTATTCTATCCTATCAAAAATAGTTTATTTTTTTATATTGATTTTAAAATTAGAAAGAATGAAGGAAGAAGTCGTGTGTGACATCTTGGGGAATCTCTGTGCAGTTTACAAATTCTGACTGATCTCAAAACATTTCTGTACCACTAAATACGTCAGTCTACGTGGAATCTGCCACTTGCTGCCAGAGGTGTGACATATATGTCCAAAAACTGGAATACTGGAGGGTCACTAAACATTGGCTGGATCTGCTCAGGCAGAAGCCACTTGAGGAATGGCACAGCAGAAGCTTAGAAAATCCCAGCTAGTCAAATTTGTTGGACAACAGAAAAATCCTTGAAGAGAAGACTAGCGAAGTCAAGGGGTGATGCTAGGCACAAAGTACTCTGAGCGTGTTCAGAGGGAAAAGCATGTATGACTTCACAGGAGGGATTTACTTTTTAACTTGAGGTAGAGTTTGATGAATATTTCTTTCAATAAAAGTATTGGCTTGATCAACTTTGGGGAGAGAGAAGGAAATTATTTTTGCCTAGGAGAGGTCTAAAAGCATGCAGCCTCTGTCTGCAGGGACACAAGCTTAGTATCCTTGTGTATATCAAACAGAAAGGTTCATTAGGACAATTTGCTGCAGTGCCAAGATATGGAGGACTGAAATGTTTCTTGCCAGTCCTGGAAAATCTAAGCTTTTATACTTCATTCCCCTATTTTACTCCAGGTTCTTACCACAGAGGCACTCACAAATACAAACTATTTACCATTAGGATAAAAAGGCAAATGGCAGTCTGGATCCAGTCTCTGGTTATAACTAGAGGACACACACATTTTACTTATGGATAAAGTACAATAAATAGCCGTGGTCAGTTCTGAAAAAGGATATAGAAGAAGAATGAAAAACAATTATTTCACAAAATCATGTGAATCTAGCAGAGTCCCTGCAAAACGCTTAAGCAAAAGGGCCTCAGAGCTCTGCATTTACTGGGTTGTTTCAAATACCTGTACACTTGAAATGTACTTCTGATTCAGTTAAACCAAACATCTCAAGAATCTTGAATTACTAGGCTGTGTAAAAAAAGAAGAGATAAAAATCAGCAATAGTATCACACTCTTAGAAATTAATGCATCCATTAAAGGAGCCAAGAAGTTGGAAAGCCTTCGGTCCAGATGGCCATTTCATTAGGTGTAAAATCAGCTTCCTTCCCCCTCCGTCTCAAAAGACATTTCTGCAAAATCTGAAAAGGAAGAGAAGCACCACAGTTCTGCTGAGAGGCTGAGGTGTACGCTCTTGAAAATAGCTCTTCCTTTTCCATGCAGTCTGACAACAAGCAAAGCAGCTCACAGTGGAAGGATCTATAAAACATGCAGATCAATTGGCCAGATTTCTTGGGTAGGTATAGACAGACCACAGCGATAGCTGCAGGTCAGCTGCTACACACCTTGCACCAGACAAGGGAAAAGCTTCCATCCAAATCTTGCATGTATCTCTGAAACTCAAACAACTAAACATAAGAAATGACAAAAATCTAGCTCTTAATTCTGAGATATGAAGCAGATTTAAGCACCTTTATTACCATTACAAGAAAGACACTACTGAAGCAATAAGGTACTCACCAATATTTGATACAGTGTAAGAAATTGCATTATATGCGATCAAAATGACAAAATTTTAATTTCTTACCTAATGCATGTACCGAAATATTTTCTCCCACTGCCATGCCCTAAAGTGGAGTTGCATGCATATACTAGAGCTGCCTCTGGCTGTGCTCCATGAGATTCCTTTCCTTTCATTTGTGTACATGCAAGAAGTTTCTTTATAGTTTGTGATATTGAAAGTAATATAACAGGGAATTTCAATTTTGTAGTACATTGGGGCTTCAACCTACTCACTGACTCATGGAAAGAATATGAGGATTTTTAATGATCTGTTCTTTAGAAAGGATCCCTTGCTGAAGTGAAATTTGTTCTGAGTCTGGAAGGGAAGCCTTTTGTACATTTCTGTTACATCCTACAAGTTTTGTAAAATTTTGTTGCATACAGTAACTCACTGCAGGATTACATTCTTTTACAATATTTCCTATTATGTAAATTTTTAAGTATTACCTTATTAAGTAAAAATTGTTGCATGATTTCGTTCATCTGTGCCCTATTTTTCACATCTCAGTATGAGCTGTTCTGAAATTATGTTCATGTACTGGAAGACAAAGTGCCAAGTACCTAATTTAGTACCCAACAGTACATCCAGATTTCAGTTGTTGTATAACACCAAGTACTGTAAAGATGAAAGGCTCAAGAAATCCTTCCCTCGGACCAGAATATTATTAGCACTTTGGATTAGACAGTAGTATTCGTATTCCGTTTGAATAGCACATTATTCTCAAGGTGGTCCTACTGAATTCAGTGATGTACTTGTAATGTGCATGACCTCTGTGAAAAAGATCAGTACTGCAGCCTGATTCCCCATGATTTCTGATGTATGCCGTGCAGAAAAGTGATGCAGCAAGAAGTTTACAAGCTGCTTGGGAACTAAGCAAAGTAAAAACAAAATGAGGACCAATGAATGGGATTTTAAAACACCTCTGTGAACTAGAAACAAGGCCCATGATTGGGCTCCTGGGGCTTTTGGATATGTTCAAAAATCCTAGCCATTCTGCCTATAGACGGATTTTCAGAAATATTTTAAAGTTAAGGAACAACACAATTAATTAATCATATTTGTGACTACTCTTTCACATTAAAGTGAAGGTTGTACAAAACAGTTTTGATAAAGCAATGAGAAATTACTTCCCTGCATTCCAAAGGGTTCTACATCCCAGTTACGATTATAGATGTAATTCCTTTATTTGGTAATACAATTATTTCTTTAGCCATGAAATTCCATCTTTCTCAAAGAGGATTTCTGGCATGCAGGGTGAACGCTGAATACTGAGTAATTGAATGCTGAGTAACATTGAATCTCTGTAAAATAAGGCACTCCTCTACTCTAAAAGTTATATTTTAAGGCTCCTGAATGCTTAATAAACATGACAAACTATAAAGTCAGCAAGCTTTAAGAACATCCATAGACTGGTAGACACAGTGATGAATTTTGACCAGATCAGCCACTTACTCCTAAATATGGCTTTTCCCTAAGAGTGAGGAGCTCTGGCTTATTGCCTCTAAAAATAGCTCGTATTTCTTATCCTCTATTCACTGCAGCGATCAGTGATTGTGATTAGTGTTGGTATACACCATGGAAGGCAGTCGCTGTTTGTAAAGTTAAAAATCCAAGCCAGAAGAAGAGGAATCTATGTAGAGAATGTACTCAAAATCCATAACTGAACAGCTCTTGTTACCATGGAAAGATTTGCTATTTAGACACTACAGAAACAGATGTTACTGAGAATCTCCTTTCAATTTATCCTCTTTCCAAGTGCTTTCCATTCTGACTCCCAGAAACAAAGTACAGAAATTTTTCTCAAGAACATAATCATTAACTTCATGTGAATACAAATATCCTGGCTTCCAGCAACTGATACATCTACCCTATATTGTGTATCTTGGTCAAAAAAATTAATGATATTTCTCAGTTAATATACTGGTAATTTTCAAATCTGTGAAGCTGTAAGAGTTTTCCATCAAAGGTGCAGATTCCTTTAGAAATGTCCCCTATGGAAATGAGGTATAACACGTAAAAACTTGCTTTTCTTCATCATTTTTCAAGCACTTTATATGTTGTCCTCAGATGGCCCACCCTTTTCACTTCCCCTACAGTTCCATAAACCGCAAGTTGAAAAATACAAATATAGACGATGACACTATCCTCTCGCTGCTGCCTGTTGAAAGCACGAAGGCACAGCAATCTGGGAGTTCTGCATAGCAGAACAGTCTTGAAAAGGGCTTCAAAAAAGAGCAGGAACTGACTGTAAAATGTATCTCTTGAGGTTTCAGCACATGGAAATAAAACATTTAGAAAATCAAGCAAATTGTGTGGTGCCTTTGTATGTCTGACTTAGGCTGCAGTCCTACTCAGCTTATTTCAGAGCAGAGATTTTCATCTCAGATCATTCTAACAGAGGGAGAATAGGGATCTGAGACCTGCCTCCTGCACCCCGGGCAAGTATTCTAATGAACAATATAGCTAGATTTCAACACCCCAAAATTCCTCTCAATGGGAGTTTTCACAGAAAACCGCGAATCAGAAAAGAAAACACTTTGGTTTTGATTGAAAAATTGCACTTCACAAAAATGAAGTTTATGGCAGAATATTTTAACCAACTTTAACTGGATTATCTCCTGGTCAGAACTGTACTAGAATCCAGAATAGCCCCATACGGGGAAGGCACAGAGAAAGTAGAAAGCCCTTTTTGTCTACCCCTTTACTAAGATCACACCCCATAACAGCTGTAGTATGGCACACCTATTTCTTGATCTCTGCCTTATGTCACCATCTGACCACCTTTATCCTGCTAACATTTCCTATACCTGCTAACAGTCCATTTTGAAGCTGGAAATTAAATATAAATCTAATGTTAGCAAAAACAGTGGTGGTACTAAATACAGCTTTTTCTACAGGCTAATGCTAATAAACCCCATGGCCAAAGAGTGAGCAAGTTGCAGAAGTCAGTAACTAATCAAGGCTCATTAGAAAAATCTCTATTCTTCCTTTCTGTGGTGCAAGCAGAAGAAAGCCGTGTGCAGCAATAAATATGGTTCCAGCTGAACATTGCGTACTTTGTATAGGAGTAATTCAAAAGCGTACTGATAATCAGTGCTCTATTTCTGTAGCTAGCACTTTGGAGGCACGTGCTTTTCCGTAGCTGTTATGCCTCACGTGGTAACTAGCATGGTGAGTCCGGTTGTTCCTTTTGCCCAGCGAGCACCGCAGCAGGGATCCCACATGGGGCTGAGCCAGCCGGCGACAGAGGCGGCGGGGGGCATGCCACCAAACCCGCTCGGGGTATGGAAACACGCGGCTAGCACGACGGATGCTCTCACCTCCTGCCCCTGCGTGAGGCATCCTCAGCCTGGTCCTGCCACCAGGCACCTTCTGGTCAAAGCCGTGGAGACTGCGCCAAGATCCACCCTCGCTGCTGCCGGGGAGCGACCCAGGCCAGAGCCAGCGGACCGGAGCGCGCGCTGCGCGGCATGGCGTGCCTCCCCGCTGCGTCGCAGGGGCTCGGGGCCCGCTGCCAGCCAAAAACTCCTCCTCCTTCCCAAGTGGAAAGCAAGTTGGGGAAAACCATGTTTGCATTTAAGAAACGTGGGCAGCAAGAAACAGTTTCTGGTTCCTTCCTTTTGTGCTTGACTTTGAGACTGCTCCAACCAGACCAGTCTGTCCCTAGGAAAGGAGGGATAACGTCTTCAGCAAAGACACTGACCACAGATAGCTTTGTTTCCCATGAAACATTTCTGACATTTCTCAGGTATCTACTCAATAGCAATGCAGCTTTCAGGCTTTTATTTTACTTTTTACATGAAAGCCCTTACTTCCTAAGTAGGAAGGAAAGGACAAATTATAGAGATTGTATTTTATAGAAAATAAAAAGTAATTAAACAAAACAATAAAAGTCACTGAAGAGTTTGCTGCAGGTCATACAATCTGACAGCCTCTAGTACTCAGAAGGATATAATGAAATCAGTGTGCTTTATTGTTTCTGCCTGCGCACTAAGAAGCATGCAAAAAATACACAAAAAAACTGTTCCTTCAGAATCTTGCAAAGATCCATACTGATGTCTTTCATTACAGGCAGAAGTCACTCATGCAAAGACCTTTGTAAAACAAAAGCTGTCCCTATTTTTGTATTTTAAGTGACGAACTTCTAAATTGTCAGCATGAGATAGCCATTTAAAAGACTGGTTTATACACTTCTTTTGTAAGTACAGATAGAAGAAAGCACAGATCCTTCCATACGTGCTACCTGCAGTGTGCCCGACTTCCAGCTTGTGCTGATCAGCACCTGGAATCTCATGGGTTTGTGCTTTTGGGGACTCTAGTTTCTACTCCTATTAAGAGCATAATTTAAGGCTATGTTGCTGACTGTTTCAGAAGAATCAAGCTCTCCTCAATTCGGGATTATAAAACTGTTATTTGTGTTCAAAAGACCGTTTCACATTTTTTTGCTGAGAGCAGGTAAACGTGGCTAACTTCAGAATTCAGTGAACGGTAGGTAACATGCTGAACGCTGTAGTAGAGCTCTTGTTTGTTTCTGCCACTTTTTAAAATGTGCACTGAATGCTTATATTTTTCTGTCACTTCCACTTCCCAAACCTTCTAATACTGTTTATCAACATAGAAGGGACTTTTCACACTGTTTTGCCTACAGGAATCTGGCAGTATGACAAATATGCAAGGTATTAAAGTACTAGATGCCTCTGCTGGTTACCGTGAATACGATGATACCATCTTGTTATGATCATAAAGCTCCACATACAAAACATTGTCCAGTTTTTATTTACGATTCACCATTGCCAGCCTACACTAATCCTACTGCACATAGATATCTGCTGGATTAACGATACACAACTTATGGTAAAAGCAATTGCTTATCTGTTGCATCGAGATGTGGAAGCAAACAATAAGCAAGGGAGAAGAATAAATTGTTCCAGGTGGAGGGTTTCCAGCCCACCCGGTGCAGGACTGTGCCCGGCGGTGGCTCCCGGTGCCCGCAGCAAGCGGAGGCAGAGCCAAGCCGCGGGCATGAGCCCCTGTCACACCTGGGGGCACCCAGAAAGTAGCACGGGGGACCAGTGCCACCGCACAGAGCTGCGCTTTACCAAAAGTGCATGGGGGTTGGTTCAGTTTTCTTCGAAGGCTGATTTTTCTGAAGGAGCGGCAACAAAAGCTGGAAGCAGTAACTGCATTGTGAGAGCCCTGTGGTGCCTGTAACAAAGGCCCTGTTGTGCTCACACACCACAGCCTCCAAGCCCAGGATGTTTTCAGCCTATTTACTCCTATTCATACTGGAGTAGATCTGGCATGGCTGCTGGAACATAGATTAAGGCCAGTTTTAATCAAATGGATCCTTGATACAAAAATATACCTTTTTTTCTTTTTGTCGGTGGCATGTATGGCAAAGGCAATTAAATACTTCCAGTATGACCTTAAATGACACTGTTCTCCTCAGTTGCTATCCTGGCAAACCGCTCGGCAGCGGATGCACAGAAGAGTCAGAAAGCCTGTTAAACATCTTGATATTCAAACTCGCACAGCTCCAGCCACAGTGTAAGTTACAGCGACTATTTAGAGCACCGCAAGCCACCAAAAGCCTCCTGCACAAGCGCAAGATGAGGAGAGCACAGGCCCACTTGGCCCTGCACGGGGGGGTATACTAAGACACGGAGCAGCACTTGCAAGCCGGAGACCGCTGCCTTGCCTGAGCTGAGAGCAGCTCTGCGGGAGGATGAGCCTCCTTCAGCCCCTGGGAAGAGATTCCGTTTGTATCGTACAGTGACTGGGGAAATGGAGAGAGGAAAGCTGGGCCTACATCCTTGTGGCCTTTCCCATCTCACAGAAGTAACTATAAGAAACGTTACTGGGATTAGTTAGTTCATGCCTACAAAAAAGTTTGAGATACACAACCGGAAAGCACCAAAAGGTGCAAAAACTCCTTATAAATAGATGAACGTTCAATTATTATGTGCTAGGAACGGTACCTTGCATGTATTGTCAGCACTACGGAGGCTTTTATAAGTATGAAATAATAAATAAAATAACAGTATAATAGTCAACTGCAGTTTTTCCTTTCATTGATTTTACTTTTGGTCATTTTCAAGATTAAAGATAAATGGTTAAGTGACTTCCGCTGGATTTTCACTGATGCTGGCTCTGGACATTCACATCACCCATCCACTGTTATAGAACAGTATTTGTGCTACAGTCAGGAGCTACCAAGGTAGAGCCTTTACAGTGGTAGGGTCTTGAGTAAACGTTGGTCAACAGGATAAACTTCTTTCCCCATCTTACCTTCTGACCACAAATATACAACAAATAAGCATCTACTTCAAAAAGTGACCTAAAAGTTGTATCTGGAGCACTCTTTAATGCAAACAATTAAAATACTGCTAGATTTCTGCTCTTTTAATAACGTACAAGAGAACCTGTATGGTTCTCTATGCCAGCTACTTTCGGGGGGAAGCTAACACAGATCGCTTATCTCCGTTTATCTCCAAAGGTCCCTACGGCAGGTTTTTGCTCTTCCCTTTATCCTTCGTCCCCGCATAACCAGGCTTCAGCAGGCTGGTCCCGGGCGCAGCTCGTAGAGGCAACAAGTTATTAGCGGCGGTCAGCGGGCAACAAACCCTCAGCAGCGCCGTGACAGCAACGCTGATGCCCGACCACCACCGGCCCCGCAGGCCGCGGCGGCAGCGGGGCGGCGGCAGCGGGGCGGCGGCGCGGGCGCCCCCTGCCGGGGCGGCGGTACGGGCACGGCGGGCGCGTTGTTCCCCGGGGCGGGGCTCCGTGCGGCCGCGCCGCCCCGCGCAGCTGCCGCGCTCCGCGGGCGGGGGCGGGGGCTGGGGCTGGGGCGAGGGCCGCGGCGGGGAGGCGCTGGCCGCGCTCGCTGTCTCCTTGTCGACGGGAAGGGCCCGGAGCCGCCCGCGCCCCCCCCGCGCCGAGGCCCGCAGCTGCCACGGGCCGGCGAGGCGGCGGAGGGCGGTCGCCGCAGCCCGGCCGGGTCTCGGCTCCGCCCCGCGCCCGCCCTGCCGCCGGCGCCGGGCGCCCGGAGCGCCGCAGCGGGGTGAGTAGCCGCGCCGCGAGGGGCTCTGCGCGCCCGCGGCCCCGCGGAGGGGCGGCCCGCGCCCTGCGGCCTGGCCGCGCTTTGTTCCCGGCGGGGGAGGAGCAGGGCGGCGGCGGCGGCCGGGCCCTGCGGCAGAGCCGGCCCCCGCCGGGGCGAGCGCGGCGCTCCCTGCCCCGCTGCGCTGCCCGCGCAGGGCGGCGGCGGGTCGCGGCCGCAGCCGCCGCAACAGGTCGGGGCGTTTCGTGCTGCTGCGCGTGGCCGCGGCGGCGGGGAGGCCGGGGGGGGGGGGCGCCGGGCCCGCCTTTGTGCGGGCGGGGGCGGCGGGGCCGGGGGGCAGCGCCCGGCCGCCCGCGGGCTGCTCCGATGCCGCCGGTGCCGCTTCGTCGTGGCTTGACAGGTCCGTTGTGCGGCGGAGCTGGTCGCCGGGGGATGGATCTCGGGTTTTGATCCCCCGGTGAGCGAAACTGGCAGTACTCGCATGGCTCCGCGTTAGCGGGCGCTTTTGCACTTGTCCTTTCATCTCTCTTTATCCCGACGAAAATACCGGTTCTCTGCGGTTTCGGTGTTGCCTTGTCCTGGCGGCTGAACGGAGACTCCGTGCGGGCGCTGGACCCCGCTGCGATGAGGAAGTACGGGTTTCTTTCCTTTCCCCTCTCCCCGTCCGTGGTGTTGTCCGTCAGGTACGGTGCATAGCGCAGTGAGTGCCGTTACCGCGCTATAGCAACAGCTATGCCGATGGGCTTGCACCCTCATAGGGGCTCTCGTCTTCCTGAATTCACCTATTTTTATAAAGTCGCATTGTCCCTTTGTCAGTCACGTTGTCCGCGCTAAGCAGATGCTTGCTGAGGAGAGTGGGGGGAAGGTGGACCATGGCAACGTAAAGCTCGATCAGAGAGGCCTGGCGCTTGCCACCAGCGTGCTCCTCAGGCTTTGCTGCTTGGAGAAGGAAACTGTAGCTGCTCACAGTGTTCTCCTTCAGTGATGTATTTTCAGATTTTGCACACATTTTTACATCATAGGTTGCTGTTTCTTGGAGAATCCTGGAAAGCAGCCATGGCCAATTGTTTTTCCTAAAGTAACATGATGATAATTGATTTTCAATTTGGCGTTGGGTGATCTATACTACCACTTTCCCTAGAGTCAGGAGAAGAAAAAAATATATGAAAAATATTTATTATATTTATTATTAAAACAATATATTTGTATTTAATTTAAGAATTGATACCATGGTGTCTTCTTGAATTATATAGACTGTAATTCTAAATTAGCCTTGGAATTATATTTTTCTGTAAAGCTTACATAAACAGGGGGAACAAACTGTTTTTGCTATTTGCTGTTTTCCAGTGTGAAAGGAAAAAAAGGAATAAAAGTAGGGACAAGAGCTGGAGGTACTTATGGGAGAGAAACTAAATAGGGTGGTGGTAAACTTTAACATGGTGCTGTATGATTGTCAAGTGTCCTCAGGGATAGCACATGAAGAGGAATGCTTTTTTCCGCAGCAATTGAGTGGGCAGGGAAACGTGCAACACTTTTAATAGCCAGCTTCTGATGAAGTAGGCAAAGTCCACTTCAGGTCTAGTAGCAGTAAGAAATGATGTTGTCACGGGATTTCCCCCACCCCTGTCCGTTCAGACTCTCTTGAGCAGTTGGTATCGATACTCTTTCTCTATCTGCGGTGTGTAGCCTCGCCTTCTCCCCATCTCCCTGAGGTGCTAGTTTATTTGCCTGACTAGAAGAGATTTAGCTTTTAAATTTAAAACTTGCTGCGAGAGATTGCTGTGATGACTGCTGCATTTCAGTACATGTAAGACCTATGAAGTGTGTTTAGGTTCTTGGCTTCACCTGTAACACATTCAACGCAAATTTGTGGTCTTGGGTTTCTCTGGTGGGTGGGGTTTGATCAAGCTGCCATGTGTGTCTCAAAGTATTCACTGAGTCTTTCTGTTTGATGCTTATATTTTAATCCTGTATCTATTAGTCCCCTGTAAGGTAGGGACTATTTACATTTTGAATTTAAGATATTTTTTATTTTATGTTATAGTGGTGGTTCATTTAGTTTGTAGGAATATCTTTTTCTTTGCATGAAAAAACACTTTGTTCTTTTTTTTCCTTTTGCCTAAAACTCTGTGTAGTTTACCTCTGGTTGAAAGCATACTACAAGGACTCTGCTTCTTGTTGCTTTCCCGCTGCTTCCGGTGCTGCCTCAGGAGCATTGCCTGCTAATTATAAACAATGTTGATGTCTACCATATGTTTTGGTGGAAAATATGGGATTCCTGCTGTCCCACTCAACTTGAATGCGTGGCTTACAAGTATTTGTGAATCTATAATGGAAACATTGACTCCCTTATTGTGTAACTTCATAATAAATCCTTGTTTTCAATCTCCAAAGAAATTAAGTTTTATATCAAATATTAGCTTCTAAAAATATGGTCAAATACATTTTTCATTTAAACTTTCAGAATCCAGGATCCAGAGCTCCAACTTGTATCCTTAACAGATATTCCAGTGCAAATGGTAAGTAAGATTGATCTGTTCCAGAAATGAGATTATTAAAATCTTCATGCAATTTTTTTTAGCCCCGATGAATACAGGGTCTTGGATGACATCCTTGCAACTAGTGTTGCACAAATGTATTTAAGCTGTAATTCGAACTCATGCCTAGTTTATCTTAGGCATGCTACTTGGGTTTGGTCTTGTGACTTTGTAAAATCTTTAGAAGCTGGTGTAACAAAACCAAGGCTTCACATATTTAAGTTATATAGTTTGGTTTAGACATCTTAATTCATAGATATTAAGCTCACTGAAATGATACAGCTTGTGAATAAGATAGTGTTGGTTACAGTGGCTCACAGTATTATTTTCCAATGTATGAGAGGATGAGCAAGTGTTAATGGGAGATTTGCAAATTCTAATTTGAAGAGGGAGATATGATTGTAGGTGAGACTGAGGAAAGAAAAGGTTTAAATAGCATCAAGGAAGATTGCTGCTGTTCTTGTAGTGTTGACAGGCTTGTGCAGAGAAGACAAATGAGAAAGTGAGCACCTTGAGTGAGCAATTAGAAGAATCCACTGGCGAAGCTTTCTATGCTTTAGACTAAGTGAGAATAGGAGATTCTGAAATGAAGTTTTGTTTACAAGGGACTCTAAACTGGAAAAGGAAGCAAGTGAAGATGAATATGGAGTATTGTTTTCCTGTTTCTAGGTGAGAAGATGAGCTGCTGCATTTTGGACAAGCTGAAGTTTGGAACACTGGGACATAAAGAATCCATTAAGAAAGAAATTACAATAGTTAAGAGGAGATGAAGGTATGACTTAGTGCTTGACAGAAGCAATGTTTTAAGGGAGGTAGTTGTAGTAAGCACATGAGAACTTACAGTCAAGCTAAATTTCTATGGTGTTGGCAGAGTTGAATTTGAGAGAGATGTTCTGAGAGAGATTTTGTGAAGGATAAATGTCAGCCAAACCATATAAAGCAAAAAAAAAAAAAAAAAAAAAAAAGTGTTGATAGATGAATGGATTTGATGTTAACCTAATGAGATGTTTTGGTCATTAAATGATATGTGTAGCTGAATGTCAGAAAATAAATGGCCCTTCTTAAGGGAGAGGGTCAGGATGGGCATAAAATACATAGGTAGAAGGTGCTGCTGCTCATCTACTTCTGGTGTTTGTGAAAATATTGTTTTCTTTCTAATCAGTGTACCTTCTGAATGAGTGTTTTCTCCACACTAATGTAATGTTTGCTATTCCTTTGATGTTACAACTTCTCAGGCTGGAATGGAGTGTATCAGTGGAGAATGTGCAAGTATGTTACTTCTTCGTAAGGTGCTCCAGGCAGCAGTTTAGCAGGCTTGTTTTTATCTTATCTGAAACATGTGCCGTTTATTTATATATGATGGTGGAATGTCATAGCTTTTATTTTGAGGAGGTGGGAGAGAGATGCTGTGGCTACTGCAGGTGGTTGTTACAGCCAGTTTAATTCGTGGCTTGGAGAAGAAAGGTTCAGAATCTTTAAGATGGGCACAAAAATCGAAGGAAAGACAACTCCTCAGGTTATTCAGGTTCAGATGTATTTCTCTCACACGCAGTAATTCAAGGGCAGCAAAGTTATTTTTATTTTGTATGATGATGGATTTGTGTAATCCTGAAATATTTTGAAACTTAAAAATGCAGATGAACAAGCAGTTTATGCCCCAGCTCTGAAATACTTTCTTATATATATATATATTTATATTTCTAACTTGCCTGTTTGGTTAAGGTTAGCAGAGTTCTCAAATAACTTACATATTCTTTATTCAGGGATTTTCATTATTATCCCGATTATGTCTACCTTATGGATTGTGCAGTGGGGAAGAAAAACTCTCAAGCCATTGCCATTAAAAAAAGATTTAGAATTGTTCAGGATGTTTCAGGGCTCACACAAAATCTTACTCTGAGCTGAGAACTTTTTTTATGTAAGGGGTCAAAAACATGGTTTTCTAGACTTGTAAGCAGTCTTTTTATTAGCTTTTGTTAAGGCTGTCAGGCTCTCATTTGTTTTCTTCTTACCTCTAGTCCATTTTTTCCACCTGAAAAGGATAAGTGCTTTTGATGTGTCTACTATGATTATGTCTACACACCCTACTCTCAATTTATTCTCAGAACTGCCCTTCTTCCATGCTCCTTTCCTTCACCCCCAGCTTAGAAGTGCATTTCTTTTTGTTTCCATACGATTGTAGTATCATTATATTGGTCTGACCTCTTGCACTGAAATGTTTCTGACAGTCTGAGCCACAGAGTTATAGCCAAGCTGTTACGTGTATTGTTAGGAGGTTGTAGAACTTGATTGTTCTCTTATGTAAATGTTATAAAAGGAACAAGAAGTTCTAATCTTGCACCCCAGAGGAAAGTTATTTTGTGTTTGCTCCAGACTGCCAACAGTTGCACTCATCAGTGCAGCTGTTTGTCTTTTGACTTTGACTCTTGACTCAGCTGCTCCTGGCCTGGCGTTGTCCACTCTACTTGCTCCTACTGTCTGTTAAGTTTTAGGAAGTACTGAAAACATGAGTGCCATCTGTGATCTTTCATCACAAACTGTTTTTGGTCAGTATTTTTAAAGAACTGGTGAAAATGATTACCTTCAATGCAAGTTTTGGGACTGTTGGCTTTTTCAGTAGAATTAGCTGGGGAAGAAGTGTGTCATTTTTATTCTACTATTCACTGCTGTTTTTTCAGTGTGTGATTCTGAAACTGCGTCCATGAGGATTTACAAGCTGTGCAATTTCTGTCTTGCTTCCCCATGAACTCCAACTAAGTAAAATTTTAGGAGCTGAACCTGTGATTCTCACTGGTGTTATGGAAGTGTGATGAACAGAAAATTTCTGCGCTATGCTTTCAACAGAGCATTTCAATTGACCTATTGCCATGTAGAATGGGATGGAAGAAGCCACCTCCCAAATTGCATCATGTTGCTTGTTTTGTGGTCACTTTATGCTCTGATGTGAGTTGGGACTGTTCCAGATGACTGCAACTTATGCTGTATTGGCTGCGTGTTGCCAGAGAGGGAAGAAAGTAGCTCGGACTCTGCTGTTGCCTGTGGTAACAGTCTGCAAGGGCAAGCTATAGAGTTCTGCAGAAAGGTAAACACGAGGTCTCTCTCTGTAAATGTGGCAGAAAAGGAAATGTGGAGACACGTACAAAACCTGAGACTTTTCTCTTCTACTCTAAATTAAGGAGGCCTGGAAACTGCTGCAGTTTAACCTGTACCATATGTGTTTGGCTTGGCCTCAGGCTGAAAAGGTTAGAAAACTCTAGCAGGCTATTGTTTTGGTGTATCTCATGCTGTAGCAGCATTACAGCCTTCCATGTGTGTTTCTTTGGATTAGGGCAAAACTGCTTAGAGCTGCTGTCTGTGGACACTTCCTTTGATGAAACCAAAGAAGTGCTATTCTTTGTGAGAGTGCTAATTGCTTCAGACTGTCCTGTGCTTGCCCTTCTTCTATGGAAAGACTGAGGGGTGGGTGTCCTGTTTCATAGCTGTATGTGCAAATGTTGTTGTGGATTCTTAGTTATATTGCTTCTGGGCTCAGTACTCTGCCGTCTTTCCCTCCGGTATTTGCTGTAAAGCAGAGGAAAAGGGCTCCCTTTCTGTGAAATGAATAGTTAACTGAGATCAAAGTAAAATCTTGTGAGCACAACTGGACTTTTTCTTCTCTGATGGCATAACCTCTCTTATTCACTAGTTCTCCATTTGCTGTCTCACTATTCATTAGATTGCTCATCGCTCCTTTTTGCCACTCATCTTTTACTTCACTTTTCCCAGAATGTTATACAGAGGAAGTAGTTAACAGGAGAGGACTCTTCTAAATGCTATTATTAGAAGTACTTAGAGATGCAGTATATAAATTAACACTGAAGATGGGGCAGAAGAAATGGGCTATTGCTTCCAAGCTTCGATTTGCTGTGGCTGTGGCGGTATGCTTTGGATGATAGCTTAGTACATTGTTAACCCAAGTGTTAACCAGAAGTTGGACACTTTTTCAAAGCATGTGTGCATCTGTTGTCACAAGTTGCTGAATTAGAGTACTAATTGTTTATGTGTAATGGAACTGATATTATATACTTGATTTTTGCCTTAAAATTAAAGCAGCTTGCACACTGATGACATTTATAGGGTCTGTGATTTTTATTTGCTTAATCCTTTGGTATGTATTAATTGCTTGTGGAAGATCAGGAACATTTGTGTGTGTGTGTGTGTGTGTGTGTGTGTGTGTGTACTACTTGAAAATCAGGCACAATATAACTTCAGTATGCCCTTTTTTAACTGATAATTTGTTGATCAAAAGGAAAATAATCAGCTTATAACTGAACAAAGCAGTTCAAAAAGCTGAAACCCTGATTTGTTATTCCCTAAATGTGTGAAGTTACTTTTTCTTTGAGGTCTTAAAGGGCTCTAGCATATAAACTTCACAGCTTCTGTGTGGAAGAGTAAAACATACTGGTCATCTGCATTTGAGTACCTCAGTGTCTGTTCATCTGTTAGGTCTTATTGTTATTTTGAAACTGTGCAGCTGAGTAACTCAGTGCCTATGTGCTCTTTAATTACAAACTAAATCAATGAATGAATGTTTACAGCTTTTGTCCACTCTTCAGGCCCATTTGTTTCTCAAATTACCCTGGGGTACCAGCAGTCATATGGAGATATCTTTATTTGTGTTCTCCCTGACTTTGTGACACCTACATGTCCTCTCTCCCACAGCTCTAAGATAGCTTCAAAGGAAGACAGAACAATAAGCTACATAGATATTTGTGTTATTCAGTTTTTTCTCTTTCTTACGCACAGAGATTTTATTTCCATATGGGACAGGTGAACTTTGTGCTTTGTGGGTTGAAGTTAGCATCTGAAAAAACTTGCATGGTGGCTTCAGGGAATGAAGCTGTTAATTTTGAAGGTTGAGAATTCAGAAGCTGATTAAAAAAAAAAAATCTATGAATATGATTGAAGCTTCCCCCCCCCCTCCCCCATACTTCAGAATGTCTATTGTTATTTGCGCTATTGTTTGTGCCTGGACTTGCAAGCTGCTACAGTTCTGAATGTAGCTGCCCATCTGCTTCTTGGTTATTTATAGGCAGACCTATGGAGTTTCTTATCTCTCAAGTCTTTAAAAACCTTATTGAATTAAACATCATGATACTCTTGTAAAGAGGGAATTAATATATAACAGCTCCATTTTACAGATGGAGAGATCGAATGAAGACTAAACTGGGTAGATGGCTTGCTGAAAGCCATGTGTATATTTCATACAGAACAAGAAATGGAAACCAGATTTTTTTTCTAGCCCTGTATTTAACAGAACAGCTCTGCTCTCCTGCTTGATATATGATGAGAGAATGAGGAAATTACTCATTCTTTGAAACTTATAGTGGATGTTTGTGCAGACTAATCCATTTAAAGATCTTGCTCCACGTACTGAGAGTATTAAATGTTTCAGACCCAAAGAATTTGTGTAATCATTTTTATCTTAATTCTCTTTGAGCCTGGATTCATTTTGGTTGTTAATGATTTTTGTGGAGTGGTTCCAACTGGATCACTTAGGAAGAAAACATTAACTGCAGAGTCAGGTTCTCTCTAACATCCTCAGGGCATCTCACTTCTGGTCCTCTAGTCAACTGCGAGTCCATCAGCTTCTTCTCTTCCTTTTGTTTCAAGTAGTGTCTGGACATCTGCACTTACTTAATTTTTTTTAAATTATTATATGGGACTGAAGATGTATAGTAGCAAATGCAGATGATACGCTTTTATTCCTCAGAAGTTATACACATTTTACATGTAGGGGGGTGGGGGGTGGGTTTTTGTTTTTGTTTTGAATTTTGAACTGTATTGGGTAAAACAATGTAATTACAGTTTTTCGGAGCCTAGAAATAATAGGGGTCATAGCCTGCGTAGCCATGATTTGTTTCCACAGTGGAATGCAGCATGAAATAGTATTAGCATTTTATCTGTTCTGTAAATTTGTAGCTGTTTACTGTTGCCTGTTCCCACCTCTTCCTATCACATTTAATTACGTATTTAGGAGAATTGTCTTCACAAGTAGTATTAGCTTATGCTTGGGGGTGATGGGAATTTTCTTTCTTCACTTTCACTACATCTTTCTTCCAGGCATTTGGAACACCTTTCAAGTGTTTAGCTTTTAAATATATATATTCTGTATGGGCTTAGTCTTGTCACATTTCTCTGAAAAATCTTCAAAAAAATTAATACGCGGTTGGTGATGAACATTGCTGTATTGATTTAAAAAAAAACTCTGAAAAACTCAAGTGATTTTCAGTGAGTTCTGTATGGCTCTTTAATGTATTTCTTTTACTTAGCATGTTTCCTGTTAATACAAGTTTTATAATTTGACATATGATATTTTAATTGGCTGAGCAGATTGGAGGTGGGCATTCAGCACTCTAGATTTTCTGATTTCCAGCAAACTGGTTAAACCTCTTTAACTTGGTTTCATGTCGGTAAAATTTGAGCATATGAAACTTGTCTCTTGTTTTGGAATTGATAAAAATGAAGCTAATATTTTTGAAGTACTTTGGTTTCCTCAAGTGAAATCTATCTCTAGTCAGTGCTCTTGCTCTTCTTCTATAGCTTTTTTTCTTTTCTCTTTAATGGGTCCAAATGCTTTTGTTTTGTTGATGAGTAAATACTGGTACTGTTCCTTTCAGCTAAACAGCCATGCCACATAGTTTCTCATTATTCTTTCCTAATTTTAAATTGAGAGCTCGATGGCCAGTTTAAGAGTCTGTTATTTTGTCTTTCTCTGAACAATATGACTTCATGTTTTACTTATAGGACTAAATATGTCTGTTTTTTAGCAGTGTACTTTTGGAAAATACCTTTGACAGCTCCCAGTGGAGAGTAGAGGCCAGCTCTCTTGAAATTGTTTCACTTACTAATAGAGAAATGGCATTTAATTTCACTCCTCCTGATATTCTCTGGAGTGTTGAAGATAGTGAGGGATATTAAGCCCCTTTTAATTCTGAAGATTTTCTGGCATGTTCTGATAACTTGCTCTGGGGAGAGTTTCCCTCTAGGGAGCATGCATCAAAACTTTCACAAAAAAGAAGTAATTCAAAATTTTAGGAGTTTCTGGAACAAAGGATAGGTGGCCGAAATTACCAGTAATTGTTCTGACTCAGTTCCCTCCACTCTCGGTGAACAGAATACTTCCTTTGGTTCCAGGAAATATTGAACAAAAGAACTATTTTAATCGATGGACAGCAGTTTTCTACTGTGGCAGAAAGCCAGGCAGTGCTTTAATATTAAATAACTTGGTATTTTAACAACAGCAAAGAAATCAGTGCTTCCTGGAGTCAGAAAGTGTATATGAACTTTTGTTCCTATGTGAAGGTATGAAGGTAATGAAGTGTGTGTGTGTTTGTAAGTTTGTACTCTCCTCATTGATTATCCTGAAGAACCATTTGCAGTAATTTTGAAATACAGCTTGAGGAGAGGGTAAAATCATTACTAGGTACGTGTTCTGGGTGTTAACTTTGGCAGTTTTTTTTCTTAAGTAGCTTCTGTGGGATAGTTCAAGTGTGATTGTAATGGAGAGACAAGAATGACTATGTTAAGTTTTTTGTTTTATGCAACAAATAACCTGAAAAAGCATTTTTGTCTGAAGCATACAGGAAGTTTTAATAGGATGCTTATTTGAGTACTCATTTAAAGTGCAAGCTCTCTTGGTGCTCTCAGTTTCTTGAAAGAACTGAAATTGCTGTTTGTTTCCTTCTGTAACTTATATAGTTGCCAAAAAAGACACAAGTACTGAGGTTTTGGTGGGAGGGCTGGGAATGAACTTTGCAAGGCATTACGCTTCGAAACAAGGAGGGACAGTAAAAAGTTGTTGAAATGTTATTTCTGTGTTTCACAAAAAATAATCATTAAAATTTTGGTTCATAATGAAACTCATTGTTTTAACAAGAAAAGGAATATTTTTTTCCTCAGGCTCTCTATTTGAAGTTAATTTTTTTTCTAGAACATTTACAGTTTTGATTCCATTAACCTTTTTTTCCCCACAGAAGATTGTGTTCATACAGAGAAGTGCAGTTCCCAGTCTCAAGCCCTATGAGTGGAGTTAAAAAAAAACCAGAACAAAACAAAATGAAAAAACAAAACAAAAGAACCAAACTTTTTTGTTGTACATGGGTATCAGTGTACATCTCAAAACATGTATTTCTGTGCAAAATTCAATTTTTATGGATTGATCCATGCTAGTATGAGGAATGGGTCACTTTGAAAAGGAAAGTGAGGAGTAGGATCATGCATGATAGATACCCCAATTTATGGTGACCTCAGGTTTCTCTCTTTCTCCCTCAAGACTGACAAGTCCATACTGTTATCTTTCAGGTCTAGTGTTTACAAATCTGAACTGGTTCTTAGCTTGCCGTTACGTTGGCCATAGGGCTATAGCAGCAGCAGCTTGTATGATCATAATTCATGGCCCTGGTGACTGTCTCCCATAAGTCCAGCCTGTAAGGTTTTTAAAAAAATCTACCAAAAACCACTTACCTAAATCCACAATTTAACTCTCCTCTTGGGCTTCCCTCATCCTGAGGGTTTCTAAGTCTTTGGATACAATAAAAAAGGTGTTTATGTGCTTAAATATCTTAGGATAGATGAGCCCACAGCTGAAATGAGCTCTGTTAGGATTCATAAAGTTTGTTCTCCCCATGTTGGCATTACAGGGTTCTGTTTTCATACAGGAGGTCCTGCTTTGTTCCTGGTGACTTGTAAATTCATCTCTTCAAGATACCTGCTGACCCATAACGCCATCATGGGTTTTTCCTTTTCTCTTCAGATGCAGCTCTGCCAACTCTGTGGGAATGACCAAGGCTCCCCCACCGGCGAGCATGTATTGCGGTGAACCTACAAAACTTAGCTGTTGTCTTGTAGCTGGAATGGTGCAGGGAACCCCCTCTCTTTTGCTAATGTGATGCTAGGTATGGCTTCATAAGGTATAGCTTTATAAAGCTCTTGAGTTCTTGGCATACTGATCTTCCACACCTTTCTGCAAACAATAAATTGCCACATAACAGACAGTTTTTCTTGGCGCAGTGAGTGCCACCTTAAACATCTTGGCATTGTTTTATCCAAGTAAGAGTACAGCCCCCCAGTTTGAATGTTGGCACCGGTAAGTCGGTTTCTTACAGTCTGATGATCATGTCCTACCTAGCCTCTTGTCCTTCCGGAGCGCTGGGCTGGACACATCTTCCCAGGTGTAGATCCCACCCAAAGCGGGGATTGGTGGAGCTGCTGAACCTGCCCCTCGTCTCTTTCTCTAACCTGAGCAAAATCCACTCAGTCTGGAGGCCTCCTTAAACCATATGTACATTTTTCTGGCACATCTCTGGCATTCTTGAAAAACCTCAACCCATAGTTAGGTTTTGCTTAGTCTCCTGATGGAACTTGATGAGCAGGAAATGTGTTTCTGCACAGATGGTGACAGCTTGTCCTGCCAGGCTGTCTGCCACCTTCTTTGACCCAAACCAGGTACCACACCTAGCTGCCAAGTGCAGCAGTTGATTTTTCTGATTGCTTGCTAGGTATAGTATTCTCTCTGAATTAATTTTTTTAATCCATATTATTTTGTTTAGAAACTTGTAGAAATCTATTCCTCACACTTTAAAGGAAGTATTTAATATGATAAATATTAAGATGTTTTGTATGGAACATCCCTGAGAACCCTATATTTTCATAAAGGTTTCTGTTCTTTTGCAGTTTGTGACCTGCTAGTGTTCAGGCTGCAGTTCTTGTCACAGCTTAGACTGTATTCAGTCTGTGTCAAAACTCTTCCTTTTGTTTTTGTTCCGATTTGCTTGGGGTAGCATTGTACCCTAAGATTCAGAACTGGCTACTGTTCTTTACTTCCTTCTATGGCCTAGCTTACTCAATAATAATCTATTGATTATTTTTGTTTTACATGGTTTGATTTTTTTTTCCTGTGTTAATTATACTTTTACTTGATATAATATCACATCTTACCTGTATTGGATTATTGATTGCTCCAAGTGTGTGTCTCAGAGGCACTTAAAATTTCAGGTAGCTGTTTAGCAAATGGTCATCAGGAAATCACTTCCAATGTATTTCCTATATATAATTCTCAATTGTATGTTGCAGCACTCAAAAGTCTGTTTGTTTGCTTAAGCACTTTATTTCTGAAAAAGTAAATTGTCTTAATACACCAATAACCAGTTTATCATCAGTAAATGAAATGCTACTTTATAATAGCTTTTAACCACACACAAACCTAGTGAAGTGAGTCGCTTCCATTTCATTTGTGTGACACTTAGGAACAGAAAAAAATGGTTGAGTGAAAAACAAGTTTCTGGAAAAGGAGTGTGTGGTGTTGGGATTTTCTTGTGGATATGAGCAGACTGTATCTGCTTAATCCTTTCACAGCTGACATTTTATCAGTTTCCTGAGAGAATGATTTATCTGTCTCTGCATCTCTTTTTTTATGAAAGTTAGTCCAATTGGAAAGAATAAATGAATCTGAAAATTGTGCAGCACATGTTCCATGGTGCAGGAGTAATGGGAGGGTGTGAATAATCAGAGTTGGAGCTTGTTTCTGGGAAAGCATGGTACCGCTGTGTTGTAGAGTAGGGCATAAGTAAAAACATGAACTGAGGAAGACGGGATACCGATTGCTGCTCTGCGTAGGCCATAGGAGATGGTTGTAGTTTTCCTGTCCTGTTGATTATCTGTGAAACACTGGAGCTTAATCACAGCGAGTCATGGTGCATAATGCAGTGGAAATGGGATGAGATTAAGAAGGGATTTGGAGACAAAGGGAGCAGAAGCATTTCATCTATATGTTAAACAAACCTTTTCGTGCTGTTAGGGTTTTTTTCCCCCCTCTCCCTTTGACTGAAGACCTACTAATTGCAGGTTAATGACAGTGTCCTGACATAAATGCATAGGTATTTAGCATAAGGTATTTAAATAATTCCTATATGCCTAGTAATATGAGAAAGACTATGTAAAAGTGGAAAGAGTACTAGTCTTGCTTATTTTACACCCGAATGACCAACCAGACAGATGATCTGTCTGTAAATTGCTTGTAGTTTAATGGGGTTGGGAAATAGGGCTTTTATAAAAATTATCTCCATGTCTTTGGCTGAGATTTTGCTTGGATTTTCCTTTTTTAAGGTGAGGAGGAGGAAATATTTAATTAAAAATTTACATGGAAAATGAGTCTGCTATTGGTGTTTTCTTTGGTTTTTATAACACTTTGAACTTGCTAAATGTTATGAGTTGGATTTCAATTGTAATGTTCTGTACTTCCTTCAAGAGTACAAAAATGTTTTGGCCAGTGCTCGTTTTACAGAAATGTGGTAATTGATTTCCCATACTTGACAACTTTAACTTCTTGTGTTTCAGAGAGGTGCAAATTATCTGAAGTAGAATGGAAGCTTCAGTAATATTACCCATTCTGAAGAAAAAATTGGCTTTTCTTTCAGGTATGGTTTCTGTTTTCCTTAAATGGTTCCTGTCTGCGTAATTTGGGTGGGGTTTTTAGGTTGCTTTTTTATGCTTGCTGGACGTATTTAACAGAACTATATTGTAGCTTGGCATGTTGTCGTATTTCAAAAGCATCTCTGAAACTTTTAATCTAGTAGCCAAACTATTGCTGTTTGCATTTGGCAGACTTGTTTTCACTGTAGCCTGTAACTCAACTCCACAGAGTTGATATCATGAAGTTTCACTCTATAAATAAAAGAATGATTTAGTAGGGGTCCAAGAATAACCCTCTTGGTTTTGTAAGTGGTTTTTGAAATGTAGAGTGGTTAGTTTCAGGATTTTCCAAATATTTTTTTCCCTCCTTTTCAACCCTCCTCCCCCTTTTCTAAGTGGATGGAAGCATAGCCATGCATTGCAAGGTTTTGGTTCCTACCAAGTAGTTAATCCAGGCGGTGCTGGAATTACTGGTTCTGTATTTGTTCAGACTTTGTGAATTTTAGCTTGAATTTAATTTTTTCCCCTCCCCAAGCCAAAGAAAACCAGAAGGGAATACTTGAGAAGGATGAGTGACGTTCTCTTGCTGATTTCTCTGCTGTCATAGATAGCTGTGCTGGCCCTTGGTGTTTGAACGCTTAATTTAGAGAAGGTGGATAACTTTCAGGATACTTCTTAACTTCACAGCATGAGAAATGTTGCTATAATATTCTTTTGTTTTAGTTTATTTTAGCTAGAGAGTAGATAACCTGCTCCAGAGAAGTGAAACTTGTTCCTTTTTTTTTTCATAGGAGTTGTTTGATTTCTAAATTGCCTAGGACAGTAGACAGTTTCTTCAGTAGTAGCAACAGATGCATAGTATGGTTGTTTGGTCAGCATTATACCTCAAGGAAATTCTGATTAACTGGAGTGCCTTTGCAGTTTGGCAATTAAAGCTGCCGGATTCATTTTAAAATATTGATGTTCTTAGTGAAAAGTAATTTACTGAGTGGCAGTTAAAATGCTAGAAACCATTTAGAACTTGCATACTGCTAGGAAGGTTTGGCCTCTTTGGAATTGTGTGGTATTGATGGACACTTCAATAAATGGTAAAGATTCATACAGTAGTTCTTCTAAGCTTTCTTCAGTGTGAGTAAAAGGACCTGACAGAGAAACCACTTTATTTTACTCTTTAAAGCAGTTTTATTCCATGTAGTTTCATACATGATACATTAACAATAAAAACAGATAATTGGAAAAATTGTATTTTAGGAAACTGTTCTCTGGTAGTTTGTATGTTGGAATCTTTTCTTTTTTTGCATTACGTTAGTACATACAAAGTTGGCCTTGCCTCCTTCTTCTGGAAGCAAAACAGTGACTCCTGATGGAACAGCATCTCTTTGGATTTGGAATTAATGAACTGTGTTCTGAGGGGGCACGTGGCTGTGTAGGTTGCAGGTTGGTAGGTTATTACAAGTAGTGGGGTGGGGGGAAAAGGAAAAAAAACTAGTGCTGACTCGACAAAATGAAGCCAGCAGCCATTTTGACTGTGCAAAATAAATTAAAGAATTTTTCTTCTGTAATGAGTTATTTCCTTTAGCTTAAATTTACTTTTTCCAGTTCGTAAGCTATAACACTTCTGCTGATTTACAATACACATTGTGTTAATTTGTCCTTATTTTTGTTTTTCAGGTTTAGTTTTAAGCCTGAAGACTCAGGCTTTTTTGTGACGTAAAGGGTTGTGGGTCTTCTTTTGTTTTTGTTTCCCACACCTAAAATTACAATCTGATTTGGGTTTATCTCTCTGAAATATAAAGGTTATGGTGAATATTTATACAACATCTAGCTTTTAGAAAGAAGTTTAAAAATATTGTAACTAAGATCATAATACTATAACTAAGAGCAAAGAAAAATTTACTTCACTGTTTAGTAATTTTTATTGTTTCGTGTGGTAATATTGGGAAATGTTACAGACTACTGTACATTCATGATAGCTAACACTTATTAACTGATAACTTTGGTTAATATTCCTTTAAACCTTTATTTAGTTTTTCAATATGTCCTTTAAAATACGGTTTTGAATTAAAATGATTGTTGGATGGATAAGAAGATAATGGCTATGCCTTATATTAAACCACCAGCTATCACTTTTCATGGGGAAAAAGAATCAAAGATAATCCCTACTTTGTCCTCATTTTGTGCTACGACAGAGTGGCAGGATGTTTACCTGGACTATATCTATTTCAGTTTTTTGAGAAAACTGTACAAAAATCATTGTGCAGGCAGAATATGGATGTTTGAATTTTCCCTAATAGTGTTTACAGAGTGGGGGAATAACCCTTCAGTTTGTCCACAAGATGTCACAAAACTGAAGAATTTAGCTAATTATTTTAGTCTTTTTGTGGAATGTCAACGATTTTCACGTAGTTCATTGAATGCTGTTTAAATCCAGGTGTAAAAGGAGTTCCAGGTATCTACTATCTTGTATGAGTAGGCTTCCACGTGCCAGTTCTAAACTTTGTAAGAAAGACCCCGTTCAACACTGGAGTCTTTTAACTCTGCGTAAACAAATCATGAACCACTATTGATAGTTATCAGTTCTGGGGGTGTGCATGCCTCACAGCATTTTTCATAAATTCTCTAGGTAGCTTAGAGATGAACAAGTCTCAGCTATGAATCAGCTATGGCAAGGCTAACTTGCTGTAAATGTGGGAGTGTGGCAGGTGGTGCGAACACCTCCACGTATACTTTCATTGAAATGGACAACTTTAAAGCCCCATTTTAGGATCACTCATGAGCTTATAGGCGGTAGAGCGCAAGGAATATCAACTATGATTCTTAAAAGTATACTGTCTGATAGAGTCCTGAGCTGCTGCGAGGGCTCATGATTGAGTTTGGACCAAAGCCACCCTTCTGTTGTCCCTTGTAGAAGCACCTTCATACCTACTTTCTTTCTTTTCATACTACAGGCCCACTCAGTTTGATGACTAAATTCTGTCCATTCTCTTTTTTAAATTTTTATTAATACTTGTGACAGTGTTTTCTTGCTTCTTTACTCAGCTGTTTTCTCGTAGTGCCTCCATTTTGCTTTTTTTCTTTTTAACTCAAAAATAACTAACTTTTGAACTTAGCCTTTGTAAATCTTAGTTTCAACCAATTTTTTTGCTCTATCCCTAAAAACTTTTATCTTGCTTGGCTTGGTTTGGAAGTTAGATGTGGGACCAGAGTTACACTTGGCATCAAGTACATCCTCCTGCCTTTTAGGATTTAAAAAAAAATATTTTTTTGGATGAAGAAAGACCAGACAATATCTGACCACTTACAGAAGGGCTTCTTTCTTCATTTTAGTGTTTTATTCTCATTGAGAGATGGTAGCTAGCAATCTACCATTGGATGAATGTGGCTTCTGAAAGGTTATTTTAGATCCCCAAACGTACCATTTTCCTCTCATTTGTTGGATTTAATGTGGACTCAGTAAGCGCTGGAGCAAGTGGAGAGAAATTCTACTTTTTCCATTTCAAGTATACAGATGAGAACCAATCTCCAGTTTTTAAACAGTTGAGATATTTTTCCTTCCTTTTTTCTCCTCAACCCTGATTTTCAGACTTTCTGTTGTTCAGAAAGGGAAAAGGAGACGCGCTCTGTAAAAACTGTTGCTCTAGACTGTGACCATGGCAAGACCTCCCCTTGTGTACATCTGTAAGAGTTACTGTGCTGTGCTTGCGTGCTTTGCCTTACTTCTGCATAGGTGATAATGTTCTTTAAACAATTGTGCTTACTGATTAGGCAGAACTTAGTCCTACCAATGTTAAATACCCGTAGGAAGCAAAAACACTATTTAATGGCTTTAACCATATGAACAGCACATTTAAAATCACTTAAGAAGAAAAGAGTTCTTTTTCAGGTTACGAAAAATCACTTTGCTTCTTTCTCACCCCAAACAAAGCTGAGATTATAATCACAATTCCATTTTTGAAATCTGGAGGAAAGAGTTTAGTAATGCCCCACCCCTAAATATGTGTAAATGACTCCTTACTACTTTGGACTTTTTTTTAAATAGCTGATATATTAAAGAAAATATTCTAAAAAATAATGATGGAGAAAATGGAAAAGCCTTTCAGCTATTCCAGAATATGGAAAACTTATTTTGAAACTGGTTTAACGTAGATATGAGCATTAGTTTAAAAAAAAAAAGCCTGAAGATTTAAAAAAAAAAAAAAAAAAAAAAAAAAAAAAAAAAAAGGGCAGACTGAACTTGTGGTTTAGTAAGCTGTAAAGTCAAACAGAAAATCCTTCTCTGGAGTATGTTTTGTTCACTTCATGTTCTTTACTTAATGACCAAATTCTTTTCCCTACTTCCTTTCTACTTCCTCTCTCCCAGTCCACTCAAAAAAAAAAAAAAAAAAAAAAAGGGGGGGGGGGAAACAAACTTGTTTGGGTTTTGAAATGAGGTAGTTTGTTTGTTTGTTTTTTAACTCTTTTGAAGCTGGTTATAGACATGATTCAAAATTCAAGAGCAGAGAGAAAAACCTCTGTTCAAAGGTGCAGCTACATTTCTGGTAGATCTCTGTATCAACTCCTGGCATCTTAAAAGCATGTATAAGTTTTGTTGGTTTTGTTTTGTTTTGTTTCCCCTGCACAGCTACTTGCACAAGATGGTGGTATAAGCTTAGTTGGCAGGGCTGGGAGGTGTGAAGAGCAGTTCTAAGCAGCTGCTTGGAAAAACGAGATGGAGACTGAACTTCTAGTTAAATGTTCCTATGTTCTGGATCCCCTTATGCTTTTTTATTGTTGTTGGTTTTTTGTTTTTAATTAACCTTTGTATGACCGATGATGAAGCTTTTCTTTGATTCTCAAGCTCCCTCTGGACCTCTTGACACTTAAATTGTGTCCCCACCGTTTTGCCTGTAAGTCAGGCTTCCGATAGCTCTAACAAAACTTAGTGTACTTTTGTGTGCTTCCTCTACTCTGACTTCCTCGGTACTTTCACCATTGGAGCTTGCAGAATTCTGGAGGTTACGGTGAAAAGCAATAAGATATTGAAATCTTGGATAGTCCTTGAATAAGCTGGGCATTGGCACTCTGTGATTAAGGGAGCAAAGGTAGCTGTGCTGCATCTTTCCACTTACAAATTTGGAGGTGCTGTTGACTACTACTTATATTTGCCATTTTGAGCAAACCAACTTCTCTGTTTTCTCTGATGAAATAACAGTTGTTCAGGGGCTAATGTTTTGGTCTCAAGGCCTTCTGCGTTCACAATAGGCCCAATGATGCCCTTGTACTTGGAGCTGCACTGATAATGGAAGAGTCAGCTGCACACCTGACTGGTCTCCTTGACTCTGCAGGATTTTCTGGTTGACCTTTTTGTGACATAGCAGAGGAATATATCTGGGAGTTGTGTCAGTATTTATTTTTAGCTTGATTCAGTTATAATAAGTGGATTTGGCTTCAGTTTCCATTTAAACCAGGAGAAAGAACCCAGTCCAAATTCATTCTAGTTACTGGTTCATACCTGTGTGGCTCAAAATTCAATCTTCTAGAAGAAAGATTAAAGGAGAGATTTTTGGCTCTCTTTAAAAACTCACTTTTCCTCACTGTACTTTCCAGAGATTTTCTAGAGTGTTTATGTAGTCGACAGTAACCCAAGCTGGAGTTGTGGGACAGTCTGCTTGAAAGCACTACATTAACATCACCGTATAGCTGATATTGCTGGATCTTATAATGGAAAGATTATTGTGAGACCTGCTTTTTTCAATATTTTTGTTGCTGGTACTGTTGGTATAACTTATGCCAGAAGGGTTTAAAAACACTTACGAAGATGAAAGCAGCTTGAGGTACCAGGGGTCTGTGTGGTACAGGGCCCTCCTTTGTGTACTGGATGTGTCTAGGAGGTCTTGCACGCCAGCTGGAGCTGCTGTGTACATACTTATACTGGAAGCTTACCAAGTTTCTGCAGGTTGATAGCGTAGAAGGTCTAGGAGGTATTTCTTTGAAAACAATCTAGATATGCCAAAAAATGCTTCTGGAAGGCTTAATTTTTGGTGCTGTTGTTTATGTTGAAATACTAGATGAGAGACTGACAGATACAGATGTGATCTATGCTCTGAACCCTTGGTGGCGCATTAAATATGAATGCAGTGAATGAATCCCCACAACTGAGAGGCGAAACTTCAGTTGTGATTTTTGTAGTAACTTTAGTTTTCTGATGTGTTTTGAGACCATGTAAGTACAAAGTGTTTCTGTTACCTTAAAGCCATCCCATCTTTCTAATGACTTTTTCCTCTCTAAATAGGAGGGAAGGACAGAAGAAGTGGCCTCATTCTGACAATTCCACTATGCCTTGAACAGACGAGTATGGATGAGCTGAGTGTCACACTAGACTACCTTCTAAGTATCCCAAGGTGATTTCAAAGGCTGCTTGCTTTTCTGGTGGTGGAAGGGGTCTTTTAGTTTTAATTTTCCCGTACCTTTTAATACAAAATGAAGTTTACATGGACAGTTGTTTTAAAATGTGATACCATCTGATTTAATTAGAAACAATATATCTTCATGAACTAAGGTAAATCTACTAATGATTGTATAAGTCCTTTTATTTTGTATATCCATGGCTTTGTTTTTTTGCTGTGTGTATTCCTCACTCCTTTCTTGGAATATCTGTGTTAATTTTGTTTTTAATGACAGCGCGCTTACATTGCTATCTAAATTAATGAGCCACTATAATGAAACTCACGAGTTTTCAGCCACTTGCCATGACTACCTTTGTACTTACTCCAAATAAGAAAGCTTCCTCCTCTTCCTGTCTTTGCTAAATGCCTGTTTTTGTAGCCTGTAGTGCTTAAGCATGTGCTTAATTTAAAAATATATGAAGTATTGTTGAATGTTTAAAGTTGAGAGTGCTTAAATGTGCTGAATTACAACTCAAGTATCCTGCTGTTCAGACCTTAATGTAAAATCATCGTTGATTATGTTCTGCTCATGTAACCCTGCAAGCTTACAGTGACGGTTCTTGATCTTATCTTAGTTACTGCCTTTTTTGTCTTAAAAGTCTGAGGTTGGCCTTTATTATAGCCTTGCTTTATTTTTCTTTGGAATGGATTTATAAAGGAAAGAAGCCGCTCAGCTGAATGCTCATTTCTATCCCTTTCAGTTTGTCTTTTGAAAATGGAGAAATACTGATATAATTAGAGAATGTACTTTGCATAATGGAATCTACAAATGCTTTAAAAAGGCGGATCTGATTTTTTTTTTTTTTTTTTTTTTTTTTTGTAGTTAAGTGTTTAAAAAATGCTCTGGTTGGAGAAAAGGAAGCAGGGAATTAATTCAGGTTGCTTACAAATAAAACATCATAATGTAGATGTGTATATTGAACAGCAATTAGTCATGGAAATTTTAGGGCTTTTAATCAGCTTATTGTCTTTTTTAAAATGATGAAAATCCCAGATCATCATCTGTGCAAGTTGTCTCATTGACTTAAGGGCTTGGCTGTGCTTACGGAACAGACGCAGGCATTGTTGTCCTAGCAGGCATTAATTATTCTGCAGTCTCACCCTGATACATGGCTTTAGGTATATTCGTGTAAAAGTAACTCTCTGAAAATTGAACGAAAGCACTCTTTGTACTCTGTGCAGACTGGGAAGTCCATTCGAGAGAAAAGTTTAATGTTTTCGCTTCTAATATTGTTTGTCAGTCGTGTGGAAAAAGTGACCTCTCTTTATGGTGGCAGTATGGAAAAATCATTGTCATTTTTGTTTGCATGTTGTTTTCTTAGTGGGAAACACGTACTTTTTGGACTCATCAGTTGCCTTTTCCAGTTGTCTGGAAAGTCTAACTGAACACTGTTTGGGGGCAGGTGGACATATTGTCCAAAACCCAGATGGGTTTCCACAAAACCTTAATGTTACTTTTTTCCCCAAGTTTTCCATGGAAAGTAGCTTTATATGTTTACCTTTGAATTCAGTTATGCATGCCATGCCATGTTTTTGAACTTTCAAACATTTATGTTTGGACATGTGACTAAAGCTTTCAGAACTGGTAGCTTTCTTGTGGGCTTGATTTTGTTGTTTTGTTTTGGTTGGTGGGTTTTTTGGGTTTTTTTGAATGGGTTAAGTAATGATGGAAAACAGATGCTGATACTGCTAGTTTCCAGTGAGTGTAAGAAAGCAATGTCTCAAATGTTGTAGTGACACCATTCATCTTGCTGCTCTTAAAAGCAGTTTTGGTCTGCCTCTGTGATTTGTTCTGCTTGAACAAAAAAGGCCTGATTTTTCTAAGTGGTTCCAGGAAAATTATGTGTATAATCGTAGAGGTTCCTTAAACAAACAAAATCAAGTATATGTATGGATTGGCAGCCAAATTTGTAATTAATTTTTCCTGTATAGATTAATAGGGTGCCTTTTCCTTTTTTAAATTCCAAGATAAATTTATTCTGTCTTCCACCCACAACTGATAAAGCTCAGCTTAAATGTGGATTAAAAATCAGTTAATTTTCTGAACATGTGAGACACAGTGCTTGCTGTTACAAGCAAGTTGCATCTTTTTTTTGTAAGCTGAAGAGATCAGAAATAGCTTTGTTTTGTGATTACATATTTGAAAGACTGGGCCCTGAAGATTGTATTGTTTTTCAGATACTCATGACTTTGACAGGTAGAAAGTTTCAACCTGAAAAGTTGCAATACCGGGCCTTACAGCTCAGGTAGAGGGAACTTCTCTAGTCCTCCATTTCAGAAAGTAAGACTAGAAGAGCATGTGTTAGCAAAGCAATGATTAGAAATTATGTAGCATGTTCATGTCTGAGAAGGTTTAAGGCTTCTGTGTGGATTTAGACTTTGATAAGGGCTGATGATGATCTGAATTCCACCAAAAGTTATGAAGTTGTAAATCTTTAAAAATTACTGCTTGCATTTATTTTGTGAATGTGCCTTATACCTTGATGGCTAAATCCCGTGAATGCAGCTTTACTGCTTTTTGCTTACGAAAGGGAGAGATTGTTATTTTGAGGAGTGCTGTGGTGTCTGATGATAAAATTACGGGCTCATTTCCATGCCCTCTTCTGGCTGCTGCTGTGCTGACGGTGAGCAGGTCACTTCCCAGCCGCTGGTGACACCCAGAGGTTGCTGCCCTCTTGGAACTATCTGCTCAGCCAATTTTGCAAGCTCCTTGTTGCCTGCCTCACTTAAAATAAGCTGGATAGGTCTTCGGGGCGATGTGCTGAGAGCGAGGAAAGTTTTTATTATGTTTTCCCATTTGGTACTTCAGCAGAAGTACCTTTGAATATTTGGCTTTGCAATTAAGCGTTCTTTCAGCAGAGTTTGTGTTTGTAGAACACAGGCTCAAGCCTTTTCATTAAAAGAATAATAGACGCTGTCAGTTTAAAATACTTTCTGTATGGAGCCATATGCAAAGTCTGTGTTCCTGTAGAGGCTTTTTGTGCATTGTAGTTATTAGATCACTCTCTCAGAAAAGAAATTCAGCTATGTTTAGATGCTTTCCTGCTTGGACTTGTGTTAAGTGCTTTTTAGTTGTATCCTCAAGTCTGCACCAATTTGCAAGTGACCTTATGAAAACTAACATCCCTTTGCCCTCCTTACCAAGCTGCAAATGACTGTTATTTTATCTTTTGGAGGATTTTTTTGAAGGAAAAAAAAATTAAATGTTCATGAAACCTTTTCAGAGGTACTGAAGTTTAAACAAATGTTTATATTATGAAATACGCTTTAGTGCTACTGCAAAATTGTAATTTGGGATATCTATTAATATGCATGAGTGTTAAAAATGAAAGCTATTTCTAGCAGAGCATACTTAATATTTATAAGACAGGTTTTTTAACAAAAAAATGTAGCTGTGTTTTTTTTTTTTAGTATGGTTGAAATTCAGAGTCACTGTGATATGATACTTGTTCGTGAATTTTGCTTTATTTCTAAGTATTTTTCTTCTTTTAGTGAAAAATGTAAAGCTAGAGGATTTACTGTGATAGTGGATGGCAGAAAATCTCAATGGAACGTGGTGAAGACGGTTGTGTTAATGCTACAGGTAAATCTGTTTTTATAGATTCATAGCTGACCAGATTAGTTTTATAGATACGAACCCAATTAGCTGCATTACTGTAACAGCAGTGATTTTTTTTTTTTTTGATAAATAGACAGTTTATGGCTTTTAAAATCACAAAATCAGATTTGTTCTGTGACAAAGTTTTAGGCAGGAAGAAACAATCTGAAAAGTGGGGGACAAATTTATTTATTTACTCAAGTGGGGGACAAATTTATTACGTGCTCAGAACACAGTGTTGTAGACCTTTTTCTAAGACAAAGGCTGTGAAACCTTTTCGGTTTAAAAATCCAGAAGTCTGCTCTTGGCATCATCAGTCTTGGTAACTGTGAAAGATCTGTAGGGAAAAGTCCTACACAGTAGGAAAAAAAGCTGCTAATTACTGTTTTAAAAAATTGATAATAATTTATTGTTTCACTGCTTCAGAACTGTGGGCTGCTTATAGTGTCATCTGATTTCTGCCAAACAGTATAGGTTGTTCTGTGGACTCAAAGGTGAAAGGAACCGTAATATACAGCACGTGAACAGGTTAGAGAACTGTTGTGCGTTTTGGGTTATTGCCTTTCTAACTCCACAGATGACGATTGAGGAAAAAGTGATATCTGTTTATCAGAGTGATTTTCCTACCGGAACTAGCTGAAACCTTAGAAAGTGTGTCAAATATGAATAATTTAATTTTGTTGTCCTACTGGACAAAATTTGTGCTTATAGGTTCTTTGGTCTGTTTCAAGGTGTCTTTCATCTACTTTTGACTAAGATGCTGTTTCTACAACTAGGGAGATAGTAATTCAGTCCCATGGCCATAACTGAGCCTTCGCTTCAGCTAATACCCAACTGTGACATTTAGTATGAACTTGAGGGTAGTACGGAAGGTGGCTATTTGTCCATACCCAGATTTCACTGGCTTCCTGTCATCATGGCCAGTGTGAAGTCTGCAGAAACGTAAATGGCACATCTATAAACATAATCTGAGAAGGAAGAAATAGAGTATTTTGATGTGTAAACCACTTGTTTGTCTGGACCACTTGTTTCTCTCTGCTTGGACACACAGTTCACGAAAGGTTCACAAAAGTAGTGGTTGGTCATCAAAGAGGCACTTCTGTGTTAAAAATATTGTGTGCTTTTATATAACTTTTGCATTTTCATTAAAATGGAGTAAGATTGAAATAGACCTTTTTTCCTTTTAGTTGTGATTACTGAGTTCTATACAGTTAGCTTATCTTTTTTTGAAATTATATTTTTAGAAATCAAACAAGATGCTGGAAGAGCAGTCACATGTGCAGTGTCATCTTCATCTCAGTACTTTGAGTACTGAGGTCATCAGTAGATGATATTAATGTTAGACTGAAAAATGTTTTTCCAATAATACCTTTATTAATATACTAAAGTGTTAATATTGACCTTTCACTGTATTCTGAGCAATATGTACTAGAGAGATATAGGATATGATCTTGATTCAAGATTTAGTAATAAAGTATACATGTCTTTTCTGACTTTGACAATGTTTTGAATTATTTCCATTTTCAAATACTATTTTTCATAAAGCTTATACTTTTTATAAAAGGTTTCTCAAGGTGCTATATAGCAGAGGGCATAGGAAGAAAGTTTTGTTGTCTTTAATATATTTTTTTTAAATGATGTACCATAAATAAAATTGTCAAGCCGATAATAAATGTTTTTCTGTACTGATGGAGCATGGACTACCCATGGTTAGACCACAAAATTGGGAGCAGAGAGGCCAGATTTTCTTTTTAGTTTTGGCAATATCTTATTATGGGATTTAGCGCACTCTACTTCAAAATAGGATGATGCCAATAAGCATCTTAGATGCAGTAAATTTTGTTTAATTTATATCTGTATATTTTAAGTTCTTGAATAGAGAGTGACATATCAATGGAATTTGGACCTTGATCTTGAATGTTTTACTTTTTATTATTATTATTATTATTATTATTTGTTTTACAGAACGTTGTTCCAGCTGAGGTATCACTTGTTTGTGTAGTAAAGCCAGATGAATTTTGGGACAAGAAGGTTACACATTTCTGTTTTTGGAAAGAGAAAGATAGACTTGGCTTTGAGGTATGTAGAATTTTTGTCTACTTGAGTCAGAAATACTGTTTCTAGAATACTAGAAATCAGATGAAAATAAATCTTTTTTAAAAAAAAGTAGTTACATTCTGGATTGCTTTGTGGATATCTTTAAGAAACTAGCATCCCATCCCCCCTGGAAAAAAAAAAACCATTAAGTGAAGTAGGTCTCAAATTCGAGATCTGCTTTGGTTCTTTGTCCAGTGAGAAGATAAAGCTGTTTGATAAACCTGTTTTGTGCGAGAGATTGTTTTACAGGGTTTAGGGTGAATTTTGTAAATGAATCTTCAGTAGAAGATTGCAGAGTTGCATATTGCATGATGTCACTAAATCTGTATTAAGTTTAGAAGAACATCTTGCTGCTGTTGGATGCATCTCCTTCTCATGTTTGAGCTGACATTAGAAAACTCAAGGGACCTGTAACTTCAGTTACTAAAGACATGCTGATAGTGCTCTTACCTCGTGATGCAAACTGTACAAGAGATTGCACACTAACGTTAACAGTTCCATTCTCTTATCTCTTTGGAAAGTTTATGGAATGTAGGTTGTTTTCAATTTTCTCTATATTTAGAAAATTATTCATCACATGAGCGATCTTTCCAACTGTTTTTGGAGCTGATCTTGTTTGAACTAAAACTGGTTTCCTGTGCTCACCACATGCTAAAAGATCTAGTTGTTTAATACAGCAAAACACTATTACTGAGAGCGTATTTTTTTGTGAAAGGGATTGGATAGACAAATATTTTGCAGCCCTCTCTAATGCTAGGTAATTCCTACTGATGTTAACTTTTCTACAGGGGCATAAGAATGTTATAATCTTAATTCAGGGAAAATGGAGATGGGAAGGTGGCAGCTAAAGGGTTATATAACTATCTACTAAATAATATAAACCCAGAGACTTTATCACTCAGGTATAACACTGTTAATTCACGTTAATTTTGTCCTATTATATTTTTGATCAGCCTTTACCAAGAATAGATGGCTTAATTTTAGAAACATACTTCCTGCATGTGAAAGTGCTCTGAAGGAGCGTGGGGGCAAGGGATACTTCTGTTTCTCAATCAGCTGGCCAAGCCCATTTTTTTTGCGTCATAATCTGCTTTACATTGTAATGAGTAAGCAAGTCCTGTAGCATTGCCTTCAGGCTGTCTATTTTGTCTGTATTTTCTCTTTGAGTAGTTTCTTAAAGACAGATTTGAAAAGTAGCCCAAGTTCAGCAGAGTAATCCAAAGAATCCCTGAATAGTCATTTAGGTGTTTGAAAGCCTGCAGCCAGTTAAATGTTCCCTAGTAGAGATACTTAAGTGCCTGAAATTTTGCTACTGCATGTGGTCCCAAATATGACCATCTTGTGGCTTAAATTACAATTAGTCTCTCTTGGGCTTCACAGGGTGTCTGTCCTTTCACCTAAACCCCTTGAGGGGCCTGATAAGGAAGGGCAGTCAAGGCATATTCGTCTATCGCAACATCTTGGAGTTCAGCATGTAGCAGCTCAGTCATGGCTGCTTTCATGCAAGAACATGATTACCAGAGGAAAAAGGGATGAGTATGGTGCTCACCTTTTATGTCCTAGCCTGTTGGTTGGTGCACCTCCAAGCTGAGCATTAAAAAAGAGAGACCGAACTAGTCATCTGTACTGATGATTTAAGAGCTTATGTTCAGAAAGTGACTTAAGTTTGCAGTGTTCGGCTTCACATAGATGCCTCCAGGACTTTAGGTACCAAAGTTCAGGGACCAGCAGCAGTAAAGGTGGACCTCTTTCTTTAGTTCCTACTGTGTAATTTTAGGCTGTCTTTCTGCACTTGCGAATGTGGTTCTCCGACAAGTTCAGGAAGCCTTTGAAGTTGTGATCTAAGAGAGTTTTTCTCATGCCATCCGTAAACCAGCATGGTTGTAAACATGGTCTTGCTAGTTTGAAATTAATTTTCTAGAATTTTTTTTTTATATTTTTCTTTAATGTGACTCAGCTAGAATGTATTTCTAGACAAGTAGGTGGAATGCCTACAGAAAATGTGAAGTGGTAATGAAGCAAGGATAGTATAACATGGTTAAAATAATACAGTGGTTTTTGTTTGACTTTAAGGGTTGATCCACAATCCTGGTATTTCTGTAATGAAATTTATTATGCGTAATAATTTTGTGAGGACTGTTCTGTGCCAGTGATGATGACATTGTTGGCAGAAACCATTGGAACTGTGTAAATAATTTTTTTGCTTTCAAAACTACCTTTTTTATTTTTATTTTTAAACTGAACCGTGAACATTTGTCCCTTGCCTGAAAGTTTGATCTGTGTTTCTCTTAACATTATTTTAAGAGATCTGAGTTTTTAGAAGTGGGGAAAACATTTAAGTATTAAAGATAGATTTTGTGCAAATGTAGAGCAAAATGTGTCAACTTCTCTGTTTAAAAAAAGTGATGAATTGTTTTAAAAGAAAAAAATCACAACATTGAAATGCAACAGCTGCATACTGGTCAGGAGGAAAACTAGTTTTTTTCTTTAGTGACTCCTTGTATTTTGGCTTGATGCATGGGCGGGTGAAAGGTTTATATGAATAAAGGATAAATAATAAGTAATTGCTGAATTCTCATTTTGGTTGATAGTTTCCTCGCTGATCTAGAAGTGCTGATTGGCAGCTTGCGTTGAATCCGAGCGAGGCTGCTCTCCTGCACAGGGTACCCATCAGCTTTGGGGCAGTTGTCCTCCACTTGAGGGTGGATAATGAGCAGCTGTTGGTATAGAGTTGCCACAGCTGTTTCTGAAGAGACTGTGTGGTTGTGTTCTAGCTCATGGTTTTCTTTCTTGTTTCATGTATTTTCTCAGTTTTTTTATTCCTGTGCAATAAAATGCCCATTTTCCTAAATGTCATTCTTCACTAAAAGACAGGGAAAGCTGAGGGAATAATAAGAAAAAAATGTGTGCTTTCCCAGATGACAAAGAATGACCCGTAGTAATAGGTAAGCTTTTGTTCTTCCATTATGATCCATTAACTCTCTGTTAATCTGTTACTTGGCTGTGTTTAGGATAACTGGTCAGTGAAAATGACCCACTGTCTCTGTGCTCTTGGTAATCTTTGCTTTAGAGAGAGTCGTACGTCTTACTGTCTTTTTTCTGATTCTGATATGACTGCAGAGCACTGATAAGGCTATGGAAGCCTCTAACTCATGCACACATTTACAGCTGCGTAATTGTACATTACTGATGGTAAAAACAAAAACGACAACTTGTATTTCAGATCACATGGTAAATTTGCATAACTCTTAGTCAGGAAAATCAAGATCACTTTTGCACTAATGAATAAATATGATGTAAAATTTTAAATGAAAGCATGGAATCTTTTTATTCACTTGAGAGTATAATCTCATTTTATTTGAAATAATTGCTATGCAGTTGCGGTTTCCAGTCTCTTCCCTAGTTCCTGCTACCTGATCTGTTTTCAATATCTTGCTCGATACTGCCATACAAAGCCATCACTCACAATACCTTCCTTTCTGTTCCAAAGCAGAGAGTCTCTGCTTCGGTGTGAGGTGTGGTGGTAAGCTGGAAAGCATTGAAAGCAGTGTGGGAACTGAGATCAAAAGGCTGCTGGGTGGGTAAGTGTGAAGAGGAGGACTGAGTCAACTGAGGAGAAAAGTGCACATCCTTAGTCTTGGTTGGTAATAGTGTTGGGTTAACAAACATCACTTTACCCTACTCAGTGTTTTATCAAAATAAAATAAATCGTTTCAAAAATGGATTGAAATAACAGTTTTTTTTTTTAAATCAAACAACAGGATTTTGTTCTGCTCAAGGAAAGGAAGCCTTTTCATCTTTACAATTGTGTGGCACTGAATGACTGTCAGACTAAATGTATGGGCACTGTGGTTTGTCTGGTGCAAGTACCACACTTATTCTTGAAAAATCACCAGGAGAATAATTGAGTGCCTATTCCAGTTTTTCCAGCTGCTGGGTTTTCAGAGTAATAAGCACAGCTAGCTTTCAGAAAACAAATGCTGCAGGTAGATCTGCTTGTGCTTTAGAAATCAATTAGAATCATGCTTGATGAGAAAAGTTGCTGCTTTTTGTTCAAAGCCTGCATCCAAATAGTCTGAAAAATGAAAAAAGTTGTTTGGTTTGGATTTCTCCACAGACAGAGCAAAGGTATGCTCACAAAATCTCTACCTTGTTTCCTGGAGCCTTTCCCATATTTTTGGTGTGTTTTGGTTTTTGTGATTTTTGGGGGAAGGAGAGCTTTTGGAGAAGGGCATTTTGGGTGCGTGTGTGTGTGTTTTGCTTTTGGTGTAACAGATCATCAAGAATCTATTGATATTACTGAGAAAACAATTGCAATACTGAGGCCAAAGGACTTCATCCAAATTCAGTGTGTTATAGCCACCAACCAGGCTGTGAGATGAGAAGAGCTATTTGGACTTTCTGGTGATTATTGGTAGAATTTTGGGGAAACAAATTCCTGCTTATACTTATTTGCATGATATGTGTCCAGAATTACCAGTAAGTGAACAGATAGACTGTGATCAGCTTATAGAATGCATTATTAATGTTCTCCTAAAATAAAACTGTATATTTTAGGAATAAGCTCTTATTTGCCAATAATTAAATGAAGAAAAGTATTATTAAATATTTTGATGCAGCAGTTCATAAAAAGTAGTAAATGAGCAGTGGTGTTCTGTTCATGTCGAATAAATACCTTAATATACTCTTGGAGTAGCTACACTTTGTAGTCAGTTACAGTGCAGCATAACAAATTGGAACAGCTAATTTAAACATTATTATACATATTAAATATCATACCCATAATCTTCTTGTCATTAGTTGCATTTCTATATCACTTACCTAACATCAAACAGCTACTACTGTGTTTAATATATCCATTCTGTTGTTCATGGACTTGAATTTCTTTTTCTTTCTCTCATGCTAAAATGTATCTGATTTTTATGACTCGCATCACTCTGGTACCACATGATCATGAGGGTTAGTTACAGTGAGAAAATGCCACACACCAGTAATGCACTTTTAGCATACTTAATATTCTTGGTAGTTGAACACTTAAGAATTCTTAATGAAGAATTCTGAACTTGGTCACACTTTTTGTTGATGGATATTTTGTAGCTTGAAGTGTAAAAACAAAAAACAGACTAACAAGCAGTATTCAGTATAGATATGTGTATTCAGTGATCTCCATTTTCGTAAATGATTTTGTCAGGATTAGCATTTTTCTGCTCTGAAGTTGTGTGGTTTTAGATTTAGTGTTGTATTAAAATGTCTGTTAATGTAGTACAATATTTCTTTTTTCCAAGAGAAGAGGTTATTCTTTTAAACTCTTTTAAATTATATTTGATTTTTAGGATGCTTTTTTTTACTCCTGAGATGAAAAATCTGGATTTTTCAGAACAGTACTTCTGTAGCTATTTCCCAAAATACATTTTTGGTCTGATAATAGATGTAGAAAATCATAGTCCAAGTTGTTTAGATAACTTAGGATTCTTAATTTATTCCAGCATTAGAATATGGTATCTCATAGATACCAAACTATGAAGATTAATGCAGATGCTTACTCCACTCAGAAGAACCTATACTCTGATTTCACTTGTTTTAAATTTTTTTCTCAAGTGATATCTGTGTTCTTTGGAAGGATCTTTGCTCCTCTTTAGACTCAGTAGTGTCTGCTTTTGATATTACAGTCTTAATAAGGAAAAAAAAGTTCTTGTAACTGAAATTTTACACCAGCCTGTCTTCTAATAGTTTCTAATTTTGATTCTGTATGTGACATTTACATTAAAGTGCTTTGTTGCCTCCCTCCTGCCCCCCCCCCCCCAAAAAAAAAAAAAAAAAACTCAGATGGACATGTTTAACATTTTGGGTTTCCTTCTAATATGTCCTGTTGAATATCCAGGCATGAATATGGGCATCTGCACTTCTGTGGTTTCAAACAATCAATGATATGAGGATCAACTGCAAAAAAACAGCAAATGAAGTAGAGAAGTCACCGTTGTGCAAACACTGTCAGAGCTGTTGTATTATTAAAAATCAACATTAATGGCACTGTTGACTTGGTCAGAATTGTGCTGCTAGAGAAAAGAACCATAGTCCTACTTCAGAGAAATATGTGAATTTTGCAATTGCAATACAACACTTTCTAATGCATACTACATCTTTTTATGATTTTTTTTGCAGTTATGAAAAAGATGGTTTTGATTTTATTCAAAAAAATAGGCCTTTTTTACTTTCAAAACATTGGACTGAGTTATTTTTGCAAAGGCTTTCACAACACTCTTTAGTTGACTTTAAATTTAGTGGTCCAGTATTATGCAAAATGAGTTTGGTGATGAGAATAAAACAATGATGAGAGCTCCACTCTCCCAGTTTTTAAATAGGACTGAGTACAGGTGACGACAGGGACTCTGGTCATTACCAAAAAAGGCATGTTCAGAACCGACCACTGTCACCTTACTAGTCATCACTATTGTCAGAAGAGGTGAAAGCAGATGGGCCAAGTGGGAAGCGAAACAGAGACTTAGGGTTTCGATAATTGATATTTTCCTGCCTTTGAAAGACCCTGTTACCATCTGTCCAGATCTGTTAATTTCTTGCTTAGCAAATTTGGGCTGTTCTCATTAGCTTAAACCGACAAACATCCAGCCTTTGGTCTGCTCTCCAAAGGCTTTTCATTTGGATTAAGAAAATATTGTTAAGTCAACATAATAATGTGAATAATGTAATGTAAAATGAAATGAATGTAATGTAATGAAAAATAAAATGTAATGTAATGTAAAAAAAATCAAATTGCAAGCAAACAGTGGGATGTTTCTATTTTTATAATTGCAGATAGCCTCCATTTATGCCTGTGCCTTACCTGGGATTACTGAGAGTTGGTCAAGCAGTAGAAAGCCATCACAGGGAATGGCATCCTCCTCACAGAGGGAAGAGGAGTTAATGATGATCTCTGTGGTTAGTAGTCTAGTGCAGTTTGGTAATGATGATTGTAGAGGGAAAGATGGCAAGTAATTAAAGTATGCTGATAACAAAGTATGGAATTATTGAGGATTCTGAGGAGCCCGTGTGACCAAGTGCTTTGTGAAGCACGAAGGACAGAGTAGTATAATGGAACATGAGATTTAAGTGCAAACAAACTGGAACAGTGTAAATGACAAAGGAGAAACTTTTACAGAGCAACAGAATCTGACATTCATTTTCACAGGAGATCAAAGACAATTCCTGTGATTGGATTTTGAAAAGTTTTAGGAATCTGTGATGGGAAAAGTTTGCATGTTGTAAATACTTAAAGAAGTGGAATTCACATCTTTCAGAGGCAGAAATGTCTTAGCTACTCCCTCTGCAACACTACACTTACTGTTCTTCAGCTTTTTTCCAGCTCGCAGGCTGTCTTCTTACGGACTATTTATCTGTAGTAGCTGATTAAAACAGTATTTCAGAAGCTTCAGAGAGGCAAATTGGACTCATGACACCTATAAATAGCAAAGTTACCCGCTGAAAACATGGAGGCCATTACAGTAGCACTGTCACTGGTCTAGGTTTAGAAGAAGAGCTAAGGAGCCTCCCTTCTGCCTCACCAGTTCAAGTGATTGTTTCCTTTCCTGAGGTTCTTGGACAGGATTTCTGCAGTTACCACAGAGAACCATCAATAACTGTAGCTCAAAGTGCTTTGAATAAGGAATGTAGAGAATAGGTAGAATAGTTTTTGGAGCCATATCTTACCTTACAGTAAGACTTGCTATTGAGGTGGAAGATTTTTCTTTTTCAAAATCTTTTTAATGATGTTCCAATGAAATTTCTTTGATCAAATATCTTTTTTTTATTTTTTAATTTTATTTTATTTTTTAGCTAGTATGCTTTCCAGTTCTGCTCCAAGATAAATCTTGAATGCTGGTTACAGGAAGGTTTTGCTTTGCAGGAAAATTTTTTGTTGTTGTATTGTTTTCTTTAATCCCTCCCTGCTACAAGTTTGTAAAGTGCCCCTCCTTCTCCCTGCGAAGTAAAACAGTGGTTTCAATGTGGCCTATCCTTTTCTTCATTTTTTTTTTTTAACCAGTATTTCAGTGATGTAAAGTAGCTGCCCTAATTACTGTAGTACACAACATCAACATATCTGGATTGAGTAAATTAATTTTCTCCTTTTTCATAAACACATAGGATGTAAAGAGAGTGTAAAAATGGCCTCAGAATATAAATAATTGTCTAAAGAAGAAAGAATAAAAAAGCTTTTTACCTTCTTGGACCTAGCATCATCTGAGATTTGGGCTGATTACCAGCATTACTTAAAGAAACTACAAACTAATTCTATTTACTGCAGCTACGCATGCAGTTGTAGGGAATAAGAATGGAGCAGAATCTCCTATATTGGCTGAATGTCGGTGGAAGACATTCACATACTAGTATGTGTTAAATACTAGGTCATTTGCTTGGAACTATTCTGAATTCTTTAGTAATAAAAATTGAAAAATTGTAGAATAGTTCAGGTTGGAAGAGACCTTGGGAGGTCCGTAGTCCAACCTCCTGCTCAAAGTAAGATCGTCTGTGAGATCAGACCATGTTACTCAAGGCTTTGTTCAGTTAGGTCTTGAAAAACTTCCAAGGATGGAGACTGCACAACCCTTGCTAAAGATGGCCAACAGTTGTTGACTTGAGTAGCTTTTGATCTGCTCAGAAACACAGTATTTCATCAGTGATTTGGTGTATCAAATGGGTTTAGTGATCTAAACTAGTCAGAACTGTCCTGCAGTGGTAGAAAACAAACACTGAAGTAACTTAAGGAGAAACCCGGTAAGTTTATGATGGGATTTCTATCTTGTAGTGTCGTCAGTAACATGGAACTTGACTAGAAATAGAAGATTCTTCTCAGGAATGTCCCCTGCAAGAATGTGCATGGTTTGATGGGTTCTCAGAGTTCCCTTCAGGGTTTTTTTTTTTTTTTTTTTTTTTTCCTGGCTGTATAGTGCCAATATGTGTGCTTTCACAGACAGATTTTGCACATGAGTTATTCCAGGGGTAGCATGTCATGTATCAAAGCAACCTGTGCTGTCAACTTCTGCCTTTGATTTATATGATTAAGGCTCAGCCAGGAGCAATTCTTGCTAGAATGCAGAAATTCTGGGGAGTTTTGTCTTCTGAGTAGCAGCAGACTTCAGTGGTTTTTTATTTCTTGAAGCAGTTGGTGCTCTTCAGTATTGTCTTCTGGGTGAATGACTCAGGCTTTTGAGCATACTCAGATTTGAATTTGACTGCTCATGGGAAAAATATGACTGACCCAGCTCCTGCTGGGCCTGTTCGCTCAGCAAATGCAGGCACTCAACTTGTGTGGCATAAACTCAGCACTGGAACTGGAAGTACTGCAAGACTGTGGCATGAACACTTAACTGCTTTGCAGCGTGGTATCCTGCAGCTATAGTCACTAAAAATAGATTATGTGAAGAAGCACTTAATAAAGAAACATCAGTTACCATCAAGAGAATAGATATTTAAGAGAAATCTCTAAACGGACAAGGTGATACAGGTAATGCTCTTAGAGGATTGAGCATGGGATGCAGGTTTCATATCAAAGTTATGCATCTGTTTTAAGCCCAAATTAATTGCAACTATCTGTACTTCATTTAAACATTTAACAGTAAGAGGGTCACCTTCTCTGCATCAAATAAAAGATCTTCTTCTTGGTACCTCTGGACACACTTTGTACAACATGTCCAGTACTTAAGGAAAAATAAGAGCATTAACTAGAACAGTACCTAAAATTTCTTATATTGTTGCAGGTTATTTTAGTATCTGCTAACAAGCTGACTCGATATATAGAACCATGTCAACTAACAGAAGATTTTGGAGGAACTCTCACCTATGATCACATGGATTGGTTGAATAAGAGGCTGGTTAGTTTTCTTTATTTCTTGCAAATGTCTCATTCCTTGAGCCATGAGTTTTTCTTTGCGTAATAACAGATATATGTAAAGAATTTGTATGTATAGTAAAGAAATGTACAGCTCGAATGCATGAATAGCCTCATCATGATAACTAACACTGGATTTGCTCAAGGGATGATAAAGCTAACATAATTTGTGGAAGCAATAAGTTTCTTAATGAAGCTCTTATGTAGAACCTCACTGTAGAAGAGCCTGGGCATAGGATAGAGTGGCTGCAAAGGGCAATTGTGTTTGGCTACTGATAGGAGAAGTCAAAGACAACGAGGGAAGACTTGGACTCTGTAGGTCTATAAGATTTTGTCTTAGGCCGCGTTCCTGTGTATTGACAGCTAGGTTTTAAGCTAGCCTAATGCTGAAACCTCTGGCAGCGCAGTTTTCCATGTGGATGCAGTGTACATGCAGAAGCAAATACACCCCTAAATCATTAATAGAGACAAATTATTTGATCAACTGTTAGTGCACATAGCACTCCAGAACATTTTTAGTCTGTTCTTACTGTTATTTATTTTGTAGCTACTTAAATTGAAATTTCAAAACAATATAAAATCTTGAGTGAAACTATTTCCCTTTTCCATGGAATATGTTCTTAAAATGTGTATTCCTGTCTGTGATCCCTAAGTGGAATCCTGGATGAGGGACTCCACAGTGAGTCCTAACCCCAACTGTCAAGTCTTCAAACATACTCTGTAGCCAATCTCACAGCAGTCAAGTAATTTGAGGGTTTATACAGTGTGTACCTTGTTTTATTTCTGCTGAATCTCAGCAGCCATGTGTGCTCAGACCTTTGGGCAGAGAGAGGGTTATCTGCTGTGAGCTTTTTTTTCTGCTAGATTTTGATCTGTCCGTGTGCCAGGACTAGGACAAGTCAGATTGTTTCTTCTTTGCCTGAAGCTGAAAGAGTCTGGACAAATAAGAAAAAGAAAAGAAAATCCGTGTGGATTGAATTTTAGGCAGAAGGCCTGAGCTTCTAATATCATGAGTCTGCTTATACAGAAATCCTTGTTCACTTCCTCATTTTCCTTAATTTGAAAATTGGCCAACTTTCTGCAAATATCGCCATAAACCTTCCTTCTTGGCAAGGATATACAAATTTGGCTTCTACCCACTTCTTCCTACATTCAGAAAATTTGTAAGCACAGTACTTCCACCCTAGCTGAGACTTCTGCTTTGTATTTGGTTCAGACTCCAACCAAAAATACCTTTGTCGTGTCTCTTCAGTTATGTAGCACTAGCCTCATTTCACCTATTTTATATGTTAACAAAGAACTCCTTCAAAGGCTTTTATGAAGCTGGAGAGTAAATATGTCCATAATGACTTACAGTTTTAAAGAAATCTCAAAATTCAGTCCTCCTCCATTATATTTAGTGTATTATTTCTTACAGTCCTAAGGAGTCTTAACACTCTGTGTTCACTGAACAATAGTCTATTTTCTAGTCTTTCTACCCCACCATATGAACGTTGGGAAATCACTGCACTTTAAGATTGAAGTATATTAACAGAGCTAGTGGATAAATTTGTAGTGATGTCTTCAATACTGTTAGTTGTACAATTTGCTTTTTAAAAATTAAAAAATGCCTTTTATTTAGGTGTTTGAAAAATTCACAAAAGAATCGACATCGTTACTAGATGAGCTTGCTCTAATTAACAATGGAAGTGATAAAGGAACTCAACAAGAGAAAGAGAGGTATGTGGTTAACTTTTTGAAATAAACATAATTCAGTACAATTTTTTTTGGAAATCAAGACAATGTTGAACAAGTATGATATGCCTTTAATATTTTGTGAAACATCTAAAGAAATCTTAAAGGCATATAATGTAGACAACAAAATTCATCAGTGTGTTTGTGTACAGGTGCTCATTTGGCTATTGACTACAGACAGTTGCACTTCTGATAGAAGCTGAAAAAGCCAGGCCTTCCTGGATAATTTTTTTACTGATATTTAGAATCAAGATGAGAATGAATTTACTCCGGTTGCTGAACTTTCTAATAAGCATTTGTGTAAACGTGCTCCAAAAAAATCTAAAGTGTGTGTGTGTGTGTGTTTTTTAACCAGTGTGTTACAGTATATGTCAAAACAATATAAGGGACAAGCTGGTGATTTTGGTTATTTTCTACGACTTTGATAAAAGATAGGTCTTTTTATAGATTTGCAAACAACCCGTGTATTTGAGGTACTGGATTGAGATGCAGGAGATTGTTTCAGTTTTAGGCTTTGTTGGAAGCTCCTTACTTGACAGTGTGCAAGTCGCTGAGGCTTTGATCTTGTGCTGTTACCCTGCCAGCAGGTCACGTTCCAAGAACAAAGCTCGTAACAGTGATAGCACTGTTGTTCAGTTCTACTAAAGTGAAAAACAGCAGTATTCATAGTTATCTGCGCTTTTTATGTCTTGATATATATAATGTGTTCTGTGGAGGAGCGTAGGGGAAGGAGAGGCGTGAAGAAAGGAAGCATACAGACTCTTAACAGCTCTTTAGTGCTACCGTAATACAGATGATTAATAATGTTTATTACTTTATTCTAAGATCAATAGATTTGAACTTTCTTCCATCGGTTGATCCTGAGACGGTACTCCAGACAGGTACAGTAAGTTGCAAAATGATCATTTTGATCAATAAAGTAACATAATTTGTTTCAAAGCTTCAAGCGAAGGCACTGAAGATAAATAGCTATCTTAACCAATTTCACAGTCTAATAACCTTATCCATTAGTGTTATTTTTGCTGAGTTTAAAGAAAAAAAAAAAAAAGAAAAGATGTTAACAAGTAAATGGGAGCTATTCCGATAACGTTTTTACAGAATTACCATAATTAATAGGTGTGGGAATGTATTGCTTCTAGATGATGACAGTACATCAGCATTGTAGAGTGAACTCCATGCAGAAGCCACCAAATGGTTATAATACGGATAATATTTTCCCACACAACTTTGATAGTCTGCATCAGCCTAGTTCTGAGCAGACCGATTGTAAAAGTAAAGCATACAGTCTCCTGACTCTTTGGTGCTTAGACTGTCCCTTGAGCATTAAATGATTTTGATATAAATGTCTTTCAGGGTGGGTTTATTATTCACAGTATAGTGCCACCATTGCTTTGGACTAGAAATTTGCTAGCAGATTTGTGCTTTTGTGGAATAGGAAGTAATGTATATTAACGTGGTGGTGAGGGTCTCTAAGGAGTGTTTAGGATCGTTATCTATAGCCTTGTACAAGCTAACACATGAATCACTTATATTAATTTGTACAGAGAACTGCTCGGTTTACATGCACTCTGTTTAAAAACTTTAGCTTATTTAAATCTGTGAGAATATGGTTGAAGTTGGAAATTGAAACAATATTGAAGTTTCTTCCTGCAGCCTTTAAAGCTCTTACCTATAAAGTGTCCATTGACACTGTCAGTAGATTTTTAGAGTCTAACTGTGTGTCCTCCTGTAATGGTGAGATTTTTGGACAAAACCACAGTTAATTCTGATTAAGTAAGTGGCTCCCAAGAATGTTTGTTTATATGCATTGTTTGTTTTCTTATTAATCACGTAATGAAAATTCTTTAGGGCTGTTGAGTTTAAGAACTTTCATTAAGTGTCTCTTAGGAACTTTCATCAACCTTTCTCTTTGTCAGACCCACTGTATTGACGTTTGAGAAGTCAGGGATTAAATCATCCCCAGTTAAACTTTCCTGTCCTTTAATGGAAAATAAAAAACAAACAAAGGCAAAAGAAGGAAAACTTGTTAATTTTTTTTTCCTCCCTGTTCTGGGATTTTAAATAGGCAGCTTCTGTCTTCCACAGTTATAAGTTCTGTTTCTTTCACAAGCTCCAAATCCACATGTAAAGCATATTTGTTACAATTTCACAACAACCTAGTAACAAAAAAAAAAAAAAAGTATTTACTGTGGAAATACAAATTCTTTACTGCTGAAACAATACAATAAAAATTCAAAATTATCCTAGTAGAACTTGATTTGAAAAAACTTCTGGGAGTCTGTGCCCTGCAGTTATCTATCTGTGCCTAGTAGTATTGTATAAGATGAAAACAAAGATGTTTATTTCCACAGTATGTCCTAAGACATACTGATTTCACAATAATATATGCTGAGTAGTTTAAAGTTTTTTCATGCTGCATTCTCAAAAGCTCTTGGCATTTTGATTGTCTGGATGATACCAATTGAATTCAGTCTGTTTTTCTGCATCTTCCTTGAGTTGAGATAATTACTGTTTTAGTGGTAAATTTTTTAGTGAACTGCTGCATTACTGTTTTAAGAGCTGCATTATCCAGCCAATTGCAGTTTTTCCACTTTTATGGCAGCAGTTCTTTAGTGACTAATACACTGTTTTATTTGCTGACTGTTTTGTTGGGCTTTTGGGTGACAAACTGATGACTTCCTGGTAAGATGGTGTTTACATCCTGGAAACTTTACCATAATTTATCAATAGCTTGTATTCTTTTGGCAGTTGAAACAGAGGACTAAATAATCGCACCATGCTATTTTTGCATGTATGAAAGTTGTTACACTGCAGAGAGTCTGCATGTAGATGTGGTACTTAGGAACACAAAAAAAAAGAGGTAGGGAAAGTGAGAAAACAATTTTGGTAAAAAATATTTTGGGTTCAACGCCACACTTCCTGTGAATGTTTTGTACTTGCATTAAATTTGGAAGCTAATAGAAAAGTGATATGCTGAATTAATCTAAATCTTCCGTTTAGTCTAAGAATAGATCTCTTTATGGTAATCAATAGTATTGTCAGTATGAGTGTTGAAGACTTGGTACCTTTTTTCTGTGTCTAAAATATACGAAATGATTTCTGCCTTATTTTGACTGATACAACCCTGCAGACTCGACAGTGTTCTGCCTGTTGTTAATGAAATGATATCATTAAACGTGCCCAATGCATGAAAGATCATTAGTTGCAAGAATGTATCACCAGGTGGTCTAAAAGCAATTTTACCTACTAGATGTTTTGTGATCGTTTTTTGGATCTAAATTAACCATGTCACTGTACGTATCCTTAAAGGTCATGAGTTACTGTCTGAATTGCAACAGCGTCGATTCAATGGTTCGGATGGAGGGGTATCCTGGTCTCCAATGGATGATGAGCTACTTGCTCAGCCACAGGTCATGAAGCTACTAGACTCACTCCGAGAGCAATATACCCGCTACCAGGAAGTTTGTAGACAACGAAGCAAGCGAACGCAACTAGAGGAGATTCAGCAGAAAGTGATGCAGGTAAGCGCAAAGTTGTTCTTGATACTGTGAGATGGAAGTTTGAGTTCATGCCCCAGGCTGTTATTTCCTACAAAACTAAGAATTGGAGATGAAGATCTTCATTCCAGTCTTTGTGATCCCTTTGACTTCTCAAACTGTGATGTGCTGGTTTGACTTGGTGCTTTACATTGTGGCTACATGGAGTGACTTTCCAAAGTCTCCATGTTCTGGTACGTAGGGATGGTTAGGATACAGAATTCAGATGGAGTTGCTCTCCTGTCCCCACAGTGTTTCTGAAGAACTGTCACATTGTGCCTTTGCTGCATGCTGTGTACTGAGACAACTATTCTTAACTGTCAGCAGGTCAAAGGCCTGGACTGTTAGCAGAGAAAGGAACATTCATATGTGAGACGCATTTGACTGTAGTTTAGCTTGTGAGTTGGAAAACTTCCCCGCTCACATTTTTTTAAGTTCACGTTACTGAAGATAAGCCATCACTTACTCCTTTTTGTCTGACACTTGATGTTTTAATGAAGTTAAATCTGTCTTTGGATTTCAAGGCTACCCTGACGAGAATGATTACAAACCTTTCCAATCAATTGTGTGTTAAAGGTCATAATGAATTGATTTGGTCCTTTGGATATAGGCATGTAATTGGCACTTTCAACATTTTCATAGGCGTAGTCTCAGTAGAAATAATCAAGGAAATGGAATTAATTTATTTCTCTGGTGTTTATTACTTGAAATTAGATTTATATGTTTTTAAGCTTCTGTAATAGTTTGAATATGCAGAAAATGGAATGCATATTGCTCTTAACCTTTAAACATTGACATTTCTAATGCACAGGGAAGGAGTCAAGTACTTACCCATACCTGGAATGCTGTGAAGTGTAAATATAAAGACTAATCAATCTTGTTATTTCTAGCAATAAAAATACAAATGTACTGAGATACCATTTTTCACTTGTGTAGTCATTCATATTAAAAAGGAAAAGGAAGGGGATGCAAATGTCATCTTTTGATATTTTGAGCTGAAAACAATAAAAATATGTAAAAGGTAAAAGAAATACTGCATATAACACATTAGCATGGCAGTGGATATAATCAGGTGATGAGAATTTTTTTTTCTATGCTAAAGTTATTTAGTTTGAACAAGATGTGCTGATTGAAATGAGTTTATAATGGAGTTTGGCAAACAGCCATTGTTAATGCATTTAAATAGACTTGTTTACTGGGGCATCAGCCTGATTTTGCAGTATTTGTGTTAGAAATAGTTATTGGTTTGCTCCGTCTGCAGTACAGATGCTGCGTAGTAAGTCAGCTGAGTCTCAGCACATAGGAGGAGTGTGCTTAGTTATTTTACTGAGTTGATCAATTTTATAAGGTACATTTTAAAGATCTCTAAGTAGCATACAAATATGTGAAAAAACTTACTAAAATCTAAAAATTGATTTAGTTACTGGTTGGTTTGTGGGAGGAAATTGGGCTCACACAGGAAAAAATAGGAAGATAATGATGGACTGGAGGAAACTGATAGAGTCAAAGTGCTCTGAAACTTACTTTGCCAAACCAAACAGAAGTTTGCAGGGTAACATGCTTTAACAGAATTAAGTTGGAATGAGTGTGTACATACAACACATGCACTTATATTGCTGATTGATTTTAATGATTTGGTCTCCCGTTATCTTTCATTACAATTGTATTTCTATTTCATTCTTTTTTTTGCTTTTCGCATTGCTTACTGCTTCTGGTTGGCTTTTATTTGTGTTTCTATTTCATTTTCATTATGTGCTTCTTCAGCTTACTGTGAACTGCTTAGTTCTTACTCCCTCCTCAAAACACTCATGCATGACCATCCCTCTTCCCTTGTGCCTTCAATAACCTATCCTCTCTTCCAAACCATCACTCTTTTTCTTATTCTGTCATTTTATTTCCCTTCCCTTTTTCCGTCATTCTGCAGTGTAAAGATGACAATGATTTCCAGATGTATTCTGGTGAGCAGTTTTACTAAGCAGACTGCTGACAGACAGTTCTGTATATTATGATAAATTTTAGCTTTGTCTCTCCTTATGCAGAAGTGTTAATAATTATTTTTCTAATGGGTTTACAAAAATATTTGCCTAGCCTTGCAGTTGTCTCTAGTCACTGATCATTTAGAAGAGCTATTTTATGAAAATAATACTGCTTCCTTCTCCATGTCTCTTAATGATTCTCTCTCCTCAGATCAATTATTTGTTGTGTTGACCACAAGGGTGGCCACATGCTGAACTAAGCAGTTTCAGAGGCAATGCTATAGTAGCTGGAAACTTTTAATGGGGCAGTTGGTTGGAGAGAGGGCTGCTAAGCAGTAGTCTTGTGAACTGTTTCAGACTTTGACCAGAACCATGATTTCCATATGTGAGTTTTCCAGACCACACTGAGGTTACAGGGGGACGTCTAGGAGCCTTCACTTCTAGGTCCCTTCTGTATTTAACCAGAGAGACAGCTGTGCAAAGATGGTGAGTGCAACAGGGAGTTTGTCTTAAAACAAAAAGATGCTAGAAAAGCGGAGTTCCAATCTGACAACTGAAAGCCTCTGGAAATGATATATAAGTAAATAAAACCCAGGATGGTTTTTGGAAGAAAGGGTGTGCTCTGAAATAGAGCTTCATTTAAAAAATATATGACACAGGCGTGGATGACTAAAAGTTGTGTTGAATTGAGCCAACTTCCTGTAATGGTGATGGTCATTCATGATTACTGTTGCAATGTGGCCTAGCAGCACTGAGAAAATGGTTCAATTAGTCCATAGTTTTTCAGGAAGTATAATACAATACACAATGTGACACAATAACCATGAAGACAAGTGGGGAAAAAAAAATATGTGAAGCTATTTTGGTATGTTTACTTAGAGAAAAGTCACATAAAAGAGAGGAAGCTGGTTGTGTGTGCCTTTTTATTAAAATTCAGAATGTGAGATATTCCTATATTTCTTTACTTCAAGACTCCAGTAATGAGAAGCAACTTGTGCATTAGGTTTCATCAGGACTGCCTCTGTTTTCTAGATCTGTTTAAAGATTTAGCATACTATTTTGTCATAGGGATCATCTAATAATTCAAATTTATATAAAGAAAACTAAATTTGAGATACTCTTCTTTCCTTGGAATAATATTAACATAAATTGACCTATTCTTTTTCCAGAAAAGTAAATCCAGTACTGTAGTCTAAAACACTATCACTGTCACCTTGTGGAGAGTTCTGCAAAGGCAGATCCCATGAAAAGTTGCTGTTAAGACTTTGAAAGAGGCTTCTGGTGTATGAGTGGAATAATTTGCAAGGCCTAAATATTCATACCAAAAGTGTTTAATTTTGAAAAACATAATGTCCTGTACTGGTATGTTAACATATTCAACAAAATGGGGAGAAGGCTCTCAAGCATGAGGTTGAATCCAACAGTTCACTGTTGCTACATGCATCATCATTCACTTAAGGGGGGAAAAAATTGTTTGTTTGAACAATAAATCCATTATCAGGACAATTGTGTTTTAACCTCATTCATTGACAGAGATATGAAATGACAAGTATTTATGTAACAGACTTTTTGCTAGCTGCTGCATGCTTTCATGGAGCTGACAGGCTAAGGTTAGAGAAGAGCACCTTCTGCCTTCTGAAAGCTTTTGAAAAATGTGAATGGATTCAACAAGACTTCCATCGATCATTTAAAAAAAAAAAAGGAGTAATAAATGTATACTTACTTACACTGAAATATTTCTACTTGTGTTTCAGAATTCATTTTATGCCAGTTTTCATTTAATTAATTTGATTTTTTTTGTCACCTTTATGTTATTTACAGGTAGTCAATTGGCTTGAAGGACCTGGATCAGAACAGCTAAGAACCCAGTGGGGAATAGGTGATTCAATTAGAGCTTCACAGGCTTTGCAACAGAAGCATGAAGAGATTGAGAGTCAACACAGTGTGAGACTTCCCCTACCCTCTTCAAGTAGCAAAATAGCTCTAAGTACATGAAATTATGAACAATGTATTTTGGTCACGAATATCTAGAAATTTTGGGTAGTGTATGATTTTATGGGTTACAGAGAAGACTACCTGAGCAGTTTAAGAAGTTAGTATGTTCATTACATGTTGGTTTTTATTTATTTTGTTTCCTAGTATAGAAAAATACTGATTTTGTCTATGATTTGTCTTGTTCTTGTTGCATTATAGCAGTTCTTAAATTTTCAGTTTAAAATAGTAGATTTCCTTTCTCCCCTCTACCAAAATAGCTGAGAAGTCCTTTACTTCTCCAGTGAATAACTTAACATTTCATCTTTATTAAACTATATTAAGCCAGTTTCAGCTCTTAGTAAATGCTTTCATTGCTCAAAATGTAAAATATAGGTAAAATTCATAATGGAATTTTGAAGACACTGATTTATAACTGTACTGACTTGATGCCTTTTGTTACTTCTAGTTCTGAAGACTTCCTAAGGTTTAGTAGAACCTTCTTTCCATCAGATGCTTTATTATAACCCAGATTTGGATGCTCTGTGCTCTAGAATGGAAAGTCGCCCATAGGGTGTTTCCTCGTCAGACTTTCTGCATGTAGACACTGACAATTCAACCAGTTTTTCCTAAGCTCCCTTTACAGTAATTGCAGGGAAAATAATCACTGTTAAGGCATGATTTTTCTGATCTAATTTAGAGGCAGGGGGAGAAACTCTAGTCTGAGAAACACTGTACCCTAGACTTAACTGCTTCTGTTGACCACATCTCTACTGACTATGATTTCTTCACTCAGATGTAGAGGTGTGCATTGTGGGTGTCTGTATTTCGTCAAATGAATCCAGTGTCTGTGTTTGGTCAAATGAATCCTGTGTCATCTGTCTTTTCATTGCTCTAAGGTCTTTGAGCATGGTTCTACTTTGAAAATAGTATCTTCTGATGTGAAAGCATCTTACAATTTGGATCCTAATGGATTGAAAAAAAAAATCCTCTGCCTACTTTGGACAAAAATAACTTTGACTACCTTTCAATCATATTAGCACTTCAAACTGACAAAGGAAAATAAGATTTAATATACTCTGTTCTTACTGGGATATCTTTAACATAGGGAACTATGCTTTAGTTGAAGCTGCATACAGTCTTTCCTGAAATCATTGAGATGCCAGTGAAGTTTGCAGGCTGGCCTACAGTTTCCTTGTCACTGTTTATATAGCACAGACAAAACAGAACACTACCTGTTTCTCATGTGCTGCTGTGAGTTTGTAGAAATAACAGCCAGAAAAGTGATTTTTAACTTATAAACCGTATGAAATATTTGGGAAACCACCGGCCAATCTTAAATTCAGATTCCTCATTTATAAATAACACATTTCTTGAAAACAGCACCAGACAAAATATATTTTGCATTTTTCCCTAATTTCTAAACTTCTCGTAATAGGTACAAAGCTGAGTGTACCTGTTGTCTTTTCTTCCTCCTTTACCATTTTCCTATTTTTTTCTCTCCTGAAAGTTGAATTGACAGCTTGTTTGCTTTCTCCTATCATATATCCCAGTTATTGTTGCTTTTATTACTTTTATTTTGAAGAGGCTTCCAAAAATGTTTGCTTTGTTTTAAAGATTGGGGTTTTTGTTGTTTTTCTTTCCATTTACTTGAGTGAAAAATAACTTTCTTGGGGTGTTTTTTTCTTTATTGCATTTTTTTCTTGTTTTATTCAGAGTCCATACACTAGAGCTGATTTTGGGGGGCAAATGTTGGTCTTTTTCTTCATGGTTTTGAGCTATCTACTCACAGCTGTGTCTAACTAGAAGCACAGTTCCATATTATTATCCTGCGGATAATATGAAAAGTGTCAGAAGTATACCTTTTGTATTTGATTTATCAGCCTCTTAATTTCAGTGCTAGTTTACCTAAAACCAGCTATTGCAGTTTTTTATTTTAATGATAAATTTCTTGATCTAGATTTATTTTTTGACTCTTCTATTGTGGTGGATTTATCACACTTAGTAAAGTTGATTTGTTTGTTCGGTATCTAAAGATACTGTTATTACAAGAGTTACTTGTTGCAGTTGTGTAAATTGAAATTATTGAACCTATAGATCTATAACACAAGTGTGCTAATGCACGCTTCCCCCCCACCCCCCTTAGGTGCCCTGGTTGGGGTAGATGAGAGATTTATTGTGCTCTTAAATTTTTGGCTGACTGCTAATCTAACTTTTTTATGAACCCCCCATCTTTTCATACTCAATTTCTTCTGTGAGCAGGTAGTAGAAAAGGTTTTGGGTAAACAGGAAAAACTTCAGATTATGCATATTTGTGCCCTACATTTTGCATGCTTTGGAAATAAAAATAAATATGATGCAAAAGCTTAAGGCGTAATTAAAAAAAATTGCAAAATACTAATTGGAGAGTGACAAGAGTGCTAATTAAATCAGATATTTATGGCCAATAGATGGTGGTATTCAGTTGCATTAGAAACATGTAGGGCATTTGAAGGTCACTTGAATGTAGGCCGAAATGAAAGCTGTTGAGCAGATGTGTTTTGCTTTACAGGCTTATAAGTCATGCAGGGTGTGAATTTGATCTTGAAGTATCAAGTAGTTTTTTATCTCTCAGAAGTATTAAATATTCAAACTATTTTCTTTTGCAAATACACCACCATGACAACATTAATAAACGCCGATGTTTGTTTTCAGTAATCAAGATATTTGAAAATGAAATTACATATTTTGAAATGAGTAGTATAAAGTTTTCCTTAAATAAGAAACAAGGGTCATCTTAAAAATAAGTTTCCATATATGGATGCTCTGTTTTATTCAGAACAGAAGTGTTACTTTCACTTTGACAGTAGTGCTTTTTTTTTTTTTTTTTTCCAAATACTTAAGAAATTTACTGCTGGTTTCATTTGCCTTACTGAGAACAACACTGAGCAGTCTTATGAATAGCTCTTTGTAAGTGCTTATCATTTGGCAAAAGGTCTTGTCTTTTGTTTCAGGAGAGCACTATCGACATGTAAATATCAGTTTTTTCTTTTTTTAAATGATGGAATTCTTCTCTTGGTTAAATAGAATAGTTTTAATGGGAGTTTGTGCTGTTAGCCGGTAGCCATGCTGTTTTTATGGTCTGTGGTCTTCCAGTCTTTCTGCACTGTTTTCTTAATACCAGTATATTACCTGAAATGTTCTAAGCATGTTTTGTCATTCTGAAATGAGGAAAGTTCCTTCCTCCTGTGCGAGATTTCATAATTACAGTGTAAGCTGTAACAGGTTCCTTTTTTAGTCTGTTAGCCTGCAGTTAGGTGCGTGCCACTGTAGGAAAAATAAAATTATGTTTGATAATATTTTAAAGCTTAATTTTCTTGTGTTTTTAGGAGTGGTTTGCTGTTTATGTTGAGCTTAATCAGCAGATTGCAGCTCTTCTAAATGCAGGTGATGAGGAGGACCTGGTAGAACTGAAAGCGTTGCAGCAGCAGCTGAGCGATGTGTGTTACCGGCAGGCCAGTCAGCTGGAATTCAGACAGAACCTGTTACAAGCAGCACTTGAGTTCCACAGTGTTGCCCAAGATGTAAGCTTTTCTTTCTAACTTTTTCTAAGCTTACCTGTTCATATATTATTGCCTTAGTATTAAAAGTATTCAATATACTGGAAAAGATTTATCTGGAAAAAAATTATAATGTCACTTGAGAAATACAGAAAGTCTTCATTTACCATGATTGAAACTCTGTGAGGCTGGATTTTTCCTTTTGTAAGTGGGAAATGCATTGTAATATCTCTTACATTTCAATAGTATTTGAACAGAAAAGTTTACTAGAAAAAATTTGCTTTCTTCTGTTCTCCTTTTTTATTAGAAGCATATGCACTGACTGCACCACAAGATGATATACTCTTCATAGCTTTTTTTAATACTGGTGTTCGTTCTTGTACTCGTCTAAAGAATTTGGGATTGTTAGGCTTTTTTTTTCTTCTAGGGGTGTTTGCACTTGGAATCATATAAGCAGATGGGCCGTTTGTTTCGTCTTGACTTTCCAGTTGCTATAGGTGCAAAGAGAAATTTGAAAATGAGAGATTCCCAAACATTTAGACAGAATAATGCAAAGCCAAGCCTCTAAAGCTCAAATATTCTTTGTAAATATCAGTATTTAAATAACCTTGTGATTTGGTGTAGGGCGGGGGAACAATCTTGATAATATTCTTTTTATATAAAGAAGTAGATAAAACCAGGACATGATCTTTGCCATTTAAATTCTTAGAGCAATTAGAGTGAACTAGTTAAAGAATGGTGGTAATTAAAAAAAAAAAAAAAAAAAAAAGTCCAAATTGTTTGTGCTGTTTTTTGTTTTAGTTGTCTCAGCAATTGGATGGCTTATTAGGAATGTTGTGTGTAGATGTGGCACCAGCAGATGGGGCTTCAATTCAGCAAACTTTAAAACTACTGGAAGAGAAATTGAAAAGTGTTGGTAAGCAAAAGATTTCTGCATTTCAGGTGTACACATTCAAATAAATGCATCATAGGAAAGAAAAACAGTTTTTTTGGTTTTTTTTTTTTTGGGGGGGGTCATTGAACAAGAAAAGTGGGAAAAGTAATGTCCACCTCTTGTGATTCTTGGCAAAGTAATGCCCCACATAACCATCTCTGACTTGCTTATGCTTATAATCTGGGGAAGTGTTCTGGAAATGTTGTCTTTTAAAGGTTTTATATGTAATATAAGCATTTTTTACACACTGTCACCATGTTTTGCATATGTAAACAAACCTTGGGTATTGTGTGTGAGTAGGTGGTTGTTGGCTTTCTTTTTTATTGTGTGTGAGTAGGTGGTTGTTGGCTTTCTTTTTTTTTTTTTTTTTTTCCTTCAATCATCCTTGGAAATACAATGCTTAAATCTTTTTTTTTTCTCCCCCAGCAGTGACCCCTTGGTGAATAATATAATCATCTATTCAGTTTTAGAATACTTGTATTGAATATTTTGCAGTAGTTTTGAATATATATTTTATTAAAAGTAATACTTAAGGTTGTTATATTGTCAGGTGTATCCTGTAGGAGAAAGGGCTGTGAAATAAAACATATATGGTTGAAATAATTATGCTCGGAATATAATACTGCATAAACGAGATATTCCTTCAGGAGAACAGATAGTAGACCAGCCAGATAATAGATGCAAGAGCAGATTCTAAGGGTTGGCATATCAGTATAGAAAAATGTGTCAGCCATATCAGATGTATCATAAAATACTAACTTCTGCCATGAAAGAACACTTAGGCTACAACTGCCTAGTGGGTGATAAATATTTTAAGTATTGTGCAACTGTGTGGATGAAAAACATTAATTAGCTATTTATATGCTGAAAAGTTAGCACTGACTGTCAGCTTTTATTTCTTTTCTTCCTTTCTTTTTATCTGCTAGATCATAAAATAGCAAAGCCTGTATCCTTAGCTCTTTGTTAATATTGACGAATGCTCCCTCAAGCTTAAGAAAAAATTAAAGGGAAGGGGCAGAGAAAGACAGAGATAGTAATGTCCTTTTCCTCTCTCCACCCTTTTATCTCAGAGATTCTCTTGTATTATTTCATATCTCTCCTTGGGGAAGGGAAGCAAACTTATTAAAGAATACCTTTTTTTTTTTCTTTTGCTTTAGACTTAGGCTTGCAAGGCTTGCGTGAGAAAGGTCAAAGTCTTCTTGATCAGATATCTAATCAGGCATCGTGGGCCTATGGAAAAGATGTGACCATTGAAAACAAAGAAAATGTGGACCACATCCAAGGAGTGATGGAAGATATGCAACTTAGAAAACAAAGGTAGCAACAACATCTCTAATTGTTAAGGTTTTCCATTAAGATTTTTCTGATGACTCACTTTTAAATACATTTTTAAAGAGACAGTTTTACCTTCAGTTAAGGGATATAGTATAGTTATAATTTACACTATTTGTAGTATAGTTAAATGGAACTGAAGCTTTTCTTCCTCCCTGTCCTCTCCTCCCCCCAGTCTATTACATCATATTCTTAAATTCAAGCCCTTTTTACTTTTCAGTGCTGAATGGAGTATTTGAGTGCTTTCCTGTACTTGTAAATGTGGAAGAAGTGTTTTCTATAAAGAGTTGTGGAACAGACGCAAGAGACATCTTGTAGATGTTAGCAGATTGAGATGGAAAGCATACTAAGACTGTAGTAGTGATGATAACTCTAAAATTTTGTAGTAATTGTGCACCAACTTGGTTCTGCTCTTCACAACCTCTAGCCTTTGTCTGAGCATGGTGTTTCCACTCCTGAAGATGGGGAGGAGGAGAAGCTGGTGTCAGGTCTCACTCCATACCCTGTCCTACTGACCAGCAAAATAGAGGGACAGAATTCAGCTTTCAGAATGTGCTTTTTGTGAGTCTTGGAGAAAGATAGTGTGGCGGATGAAGCTGATCTAGGGTAAAATGCTGGAGAAGGCTGGATTTGCAAGAAGAAAAGGATCGATTTTTGTCACCGTCCTCTTCCTCTAAGCCTCTCATTGACTCCTTTTTCTTAAAGATGTAGTAGTACTGGGATAGATATGGCACTGCTTTTTTTCACCTCCACAGTGTGAAAGAACCAAATGGTGTAGCTTGTCGTAACTGCTGGAACCTCTGAGAAAATAAATTACTCTCCATAGAAAGTGCTTGAAGTTTGGGGGCAATGGCCAAACAGACAGAGATGCAGTTAGGAAATAACAAGGTTTAATGAGCATTAAGTTGCTCATTTTAGAAATTAATTCTGCTACTCATAAATTGTTTCTGAGATAGCTCAGTCTAAGAAACCATGTGTTTTATGGTAGCACTTAAAGATGGTCTTGTTTCAAGTATGTGCTCCAAATCCTATTTACCTCATTGATGCTGATGTTTAGAGGGTCAAGTGCAAACTGTTACAGAAGGACCATATGTCACTGTCTGGGCAATAAAATGTAAGTTGTCACTTCTCAGAGATGAAACTTGGAAAGTTTTTGCAAAATTCTTTAATGCTTAGTCATAGTGTGAGAAGCAAATAGCTAAGGATTAATAGGAGAGGAATAAAAAACAAAGGAAAACATTGTGACATTGCATAGATCTGTAACGTGCTTGCATTTTAAATGTTATCAAATTCTGGTCCATCTTCTCAGAAGGGATATAGAATTGTAAGAAGTCAATTAGAGGATCAAAAAAGTCAGTAAAACGTTCAGACAAGGATCATCAAAGGTATGAAACAGCTTTCAGGTGATGAATGATTAAATAGGATTCTTCAGTCTGAAAGAGAGAGGAAAAAAGTGCAGTAAGGTCTCTAAGATCAAGTGAGCTGTGGAGAAGATAGGGATAGACATCTCATTGCCTCTTCCAGTACAAAAGCTGAGGGCATCAAACGAAATTGTTACAAGGAACCCTGAAAGCTGGAGCTGGTACTGCTTCAACAGCATGTGGTTAAGCTGTGGAACTTCTTGCCCCAGGTTTGCTGATGACAAGTTTAACTAGTTTCCAAAAGTGTTTGGACAAACTTACAGAGGGAAAAATCTAACAAAGGTCATTAAACACAATTGCAATTTCTGATTCAGAGTCTCTGAACTGCAAATTCCTAGAGGCAAGCAAACTTACTTTATTGTGGAAATACTGCTATATACTTACCCTGTTTGGATATTCTTTCTTAAGCATCTGCTACGTGCTTAAATGTATCTTTGAATGCTGTCTCTTTTCTCTGAAGACAGTTATGTTCCATGCTTATAATTCTTACTGTTATGCTGGGGAATTCATGAATCCCGTGGCTGAGAAGGAAAAGTTTTGTGCGTTCACATGTGAGAGAGGAAGTGGATATAGACAACATCCATTTAGATGACGTACGCCTTAAATAAAATGTTGTAGGACACCTTCTTTACCCCACCCCTTCTCTGTGTCAGTCTCTTTTCTCCAGCAAGGTTCTCCAAACCTCATGAATCCATTTAACTTGACAAAGTTTCTGAAATGACAGGAACTATTCTAAGTTGCTTGCCTTTTTCTCACTGTCTCTTACTCTGACACATTTTGAATCTGCATTAATTGTCAGCATCCTTAATCTTATCTAGTTGCCCTGAATAGCATGTAGCTTCTCCTAGTTGTAGTGACTATTGGAACTTTTTGCTTGCTTTTGTATCCGGTTTGTGAACTAGATCTTTTGTGTAACATTCAGAAGATAGTTGGCTGAAGCCAATGAAGTTCACATCATCAGAACTGAACAGAATCTGTACATTTCTTTAGTACTATCATTGTATCCTTCAGGTGGTGAAAAGATATTGGAATGTTAGAATTTCACTAGGTTTGTAAAAACTTATCTGCATAGTTTATTCTAGATTAAAAAAAAAAAGAAATCGGCTAACCATGTAATACATCTTGCCACAAAATCGGAGGTTTCTGATTTAAACACGTACGTAAGAAGGGGTTTTAGCAGTGAGCTATTTCCATCAAAACAAGGAGAAAGAATGGAAGTAATATCTGTTGTTGGGAACTGAACATGATTGTTTTCTGCTGTCTGGATTTTTCCAAAGGAATCAGTGTGATGGCCCTTTATTTAGGCTGAAAACAGAATTGTTTTAAGGTATAAGTGGATAAAACACTTTTATTACTTGTATTTTGACTACATTGCCAGATTTTATCTTTTCTCACTGAAAAATACCTAAGGACTGCTGTCTTTCCAGAACATTCAATAGTAATTTTTGTGACATTTCATTTTTTTCAAGTTCTATTGAAAGTTTCTCATTTATTTAGATATATGCACACATGTAGAGTTATGTTGGTAGTTATTTTTAGGGATGTTTTGCTGCCTTAGTTATGCTTTTGGAATCCAAAAAGCTGTTTTCCTGCATTTAAACTAGAGCAACTGCTTCCTACCCGTAAACATCACAGCACTGCAGGGCCCTTAACAAAACTCAGCATTCTAGTAGACTGCTCTTGGGAAGTGTTTATGTGAATTGGCCAACTAGTTTGAGAAAAGATACGCGCATACTGCTTTCACCTTACACTTACTGTGCTAACTGCTGTTGACATTCACTCCATTTGTTGCAAGGAACAGGAGTCTGAATCTTGCTGCCTACTTAGTAGGCTCTGAAATTTAAGTGGAAAGGCCTTTCTGCTGATGTATTAAGTTTAGCTCTCACCATATAAAGACTGGAAAAGGAATTACAAAATGATCTTAATTCACAATAGAAGAATTAGAATTAGTTTTTGTATGAGTTAAATTAGAAACACCGAAAACTTGTTGATGTTGCACAGGTGAAATTATTTTTTTTTCTAGAAGGGGATTTTGTACAGTTTCAGAAAATCTGACAGGTTATAGCAAAGGAAAACAGCAAAATTAGTCCTGTAAGACTTTGATTCTTGCATATAAGGGTTCACTTGTTGCAATTTTTTATGTAGTTAGCTAAGAAGAAAGAGGGAAAGATGTATGCTATGATTTTTAAACAGTCTTCATTTTTATTCACAAAGAAAGCTTTGTCATCAGCTGACAGTACAAGTCAGAATCGTGCCAGGTTTAAGCTAGCTTTAACCTAGAGACTTAGCAGAAGCAGCAGTCTGTCTTAGCCATGCAAACCTCTGTGTGGTCTGCAAATCTTACCAGAACAACAAAGTAAGGAACCTGCAGTGCAGCTGCGTGGCCACATAACTTGCAGGTATTCTTTTCTATAGTGTAGACATGTCTGAGTCTTAAGGATCGTAACTTTTGTGGTTTGTAGCACTCAGTTGTATTTATTGCATGTTTGTTTTTCAGTATTATGCAAGATATTATCTATTTTGGACAAGCTGAGTGGCGCAGGAATACTTTAATCACCTTTTCATGAACATTTGCACCTTAATGTTGCTCACTGAAAACATGTGATTTGTTATGCTGTCACTGTCAGATTCGGAGTCTATCTGGTCTGCTATGCATGTGTTGGTGAATCTTTCTGTGCTACTGTTTAAGGTGTGAGGATATGGTAGACGTGCGTCGACTAAAGATGCTTCAGATGGTGCAGTTGTTTAAATGTGAAGAAGACGCTGCTCAGGTATGGGACTGGCTACAGAACTTCATTCTGTTCTTTGTAGTCCACCGACTAAAGTCGTGGGGATTGACAGCATTATTTTCGTCACTTTCAAATGTAATTTTATTTAAGTGAATTTGTAGAGTGAAAATAAAAAAGGATATAGCAATTGACTGAAAATAATATATTTGGTGATTTCATGCATGATTGACCAGTTTAATTGATAACTATTTTTTCCAAATAAAAAGTATATGCCAGTACTGTAGTTAGTTCACCCCTCTGGATGAATTTCTTAATTTGGTATAAAAACTGTGTTTCATTTGTATAATTTACTTCTCTTTTTAAGGCTGTAGAATGGTTAAGTGAACTGTTGGATGCTCTGCTCAAGACACACATCCGCTTGGGAGATGATACTCAAGAAACTAAAGTTTTACTGGAGAAACATCGAAAATTTGTTGATGTTGCACAGGTGAAATGATTTTTTTCTAGAAATTTGAGTTTTGTGAAGTTTCAGAAAAATCTTGTAAATAGGATTTGTGCCCTATATATATGATTATTGAATGGCTGTTATTACTCGTCTACATAGTTTGCCTCTCTACTTGAATAAGGAAACTGTGATTGCTGCAATTGATGATTAGCTTAATGAGACTTTTGAAGTTCCATATCACCAGTGACTCTCCAGTTCTACCACCTTTAGTTTGGTCCGCTTCGCATAGGCAATGCAAACCAAGAACATAAATTTGACGCTGACTTGACAGATATTTCAGACAGTCTTTCTAATGATGTTTGAAGGATTGCAACCAAGATAATGAAATATGAGTGTGGCGCTTGATTTCAGTCTGTCTTCTGCTGTATGTTTTGAAACAGAGCCTGGCTTTCATTTGATTGTCCAGATAGTTGATTATTAGTGTATGTCTGTCCTGCTCATGCAAGGAGCCCTTGGTACTAGTAGAGTTAGGGATAGAACAGAACTGACATCCCTTGACTGTAGCAGCCAACTAAAAAATCCTGCTGTACAAAAATATACTGAAATTTGCTAAAGCTGTGGGGCATGTTTGCACACCAGTTCGCAGACCTTGAATATGCAAACAGAATGTGTATAAGCTGGACCACCTTCAGGTACTTGTTCAGATGCTTACTGTTATTTAGGAGCCTCTAGTTCAGAGCTGCCAATTAACAGCTGTGGTATTTTCAAATTACATCTTCTCTTTGATGAATAGTGACCATGTAAGGTTGAGGAGGAACTAGAATTGACCATGGCAGGAGGATTGCATGCTGTCATAACAGTGCCCTGGATGGTGGGTGACCAGGAACATGATGACAGTGAAGTTGAGACAGTCATCTTGGCAGTAGATATGAAGCATCCCTTGCAAGATCCAAGCAGCTGTTTGCTAATTTGAAGAAGGTCTCTTCTTTTGCCAGCGTGAATGCTAGACAGTAGGGGCTCTTTGAAGAGTGTAACACCAAATAGAGCAATTGCGTTTGGTAAACGCAATTTTATTCACACATTCACGCTTCAGCAGTGTTTTTCTAGTAGACCAAATTCATTCAACGTACTTTGTGAATCTAAGTTGAGGAGGTTTGACAGACCTGTCTGCTGTCATTTTAAGATCATAATTAACCCTTAATTTGAATGCAGTTCTTATGTACTTTCTTTGCCCCCTCTCCCCTCACCCCCATTTTAGAGTACTTACGATTATGGGAGACAGTTACTGCAGGCTACAGTTGTGCTGTGCCAGTCTCTGCGATGTACTTCAAGGTCCTCAGGGGACACACTTCCAAGACTGAACAGAGTGTGGAAGCAGTTTACATTAACTTCTGAAGAAAGAGTACATAGGCTGGAAACAGCTGTTGCGTTTCATTCAAGTGCTGAAAAGGTAAGTGTTGTGTTTTTAAGAAGAAAAATATCATAAAAATTTAAGCAAATAATAATCATGTAAGAATAATAAGTTGTCAGTGTATATTTTAGAATTAATTTTTTATTTACCATTCTAACGATTGAAAATCAGAAAGAATAACAATTTAAGAATCTAGAATTCTTACTGATTTTAATAATTATGTTGTTATAAGTATTTTTTCAGTACTTAATTATTATTTGCATATGGTATGTTGGTATAGGGCCTGTATAACAAAAAGGAGAATAGCCTTGAACAGGTGGCATTGGATTGGAACTGGGAAGAATTTTTTTTTTTTTTAACTCTTCATACCAAGATGAACTCTGTGTGATGTTGATCACAAAACTTTTTTTTGCATGTTTAGACTGTAATTCTTAAAAGCAAGGAAAATTTCTTGATTTGTGTTTTTGTACAAGGTATAATACGAAAGTACAATATTACTTAAGAACTTTGCAGAGTTGAAAGGAATAAATTGCCTTATGCACTCTGTTTTTAATGTAGTCTTCTGCTCACAAATTGTGCAGGTGTATGAAACTCTCAGCAATTTCATTTTCTTACATGCCAAGTTGCTGCATCTTATATTTTGCACTTAGAATTCAGTCCTGAGGGATGTTGAACATGCTTTCTTCCAAGCACTGCCCTATCTTAGTGTGGTTTTCAAAGTCCTATAATTAAAGACCTGGCTACTGCACCCAGTTGGATGTTGCTAGAAGCCACAGAGGAGGAAGAGCAGTCAGCAACAAAGTTGTGAGGAAAGCTTGCTGTTCAGCAACAGCTTACCTAAGGGGGAATGCTGGGAGTTTTCAAATGCCTGAATTCCAGAAGCATCCTTGAATATAGTTCATGGGGGACTTGGCCTTTTGGTACAGGAAGTGTTCTTTCTCTGTTTATAAGTGATACACTTTAGAAAAGCAGTTTAGGACATCTGTCTCCAATACTGACACCATTATCATTTTAAAAAAAGCTAACCTTGGACACAGTAAAAATTTGAATTGTCATTGAAGAAAAGCATAGATGAAAAAGTAATATGCTCCTTGTCTTCATTCATTTCTTGTTTGTGTTAATGGAGGATACTTTTAATTCCTGGGAGTTAAAAGTTGCTGGAGGTTCATAAAAGCAGAAATATATAATCGGTGCTGCCACAAAGAGCTGAAAATAGTTTTACTTGATATTAAATTAGAATTCTGTGATTAATAAAAGTCTTGATTGTCTCGGTCCATATTACAAGCATTCTTTCATTATTGCAGTAGTTAATTGCTGTATTTATAGGTATCATATATAAAAAAAATGTAAATGGATGCTTGAATAAACTACTGTCTTGTCCAAAAGTGTGATTCTCCTGGTGCTATTTTGGTATGTTAATTAGTGAGACTGTGAAGAAACTTGTGATCTTAATATCCATGCTTCATAGGAGGGAAATGAAAAAAGGAGGAAAAAGAAAAAATAGAGACAGTGCATTTGGAAGAAAATATGAAATTAAGCACTAATATTGGGTCCCACTCTAACATAGAAACACTTATGTTCAGATCTTTTAATCCTAATTTACTGTGTGAATTCATTGCCAAATGTGGTTTTTAGTTTCAAAATAGCTTGAAAGAGGCCCTTCATCATTCATGTTTTTGTTTCATATTACTGTCTTGCATGTTTAATGATGCGGGTTACTTTTTCATGCATTATATATTTATTGTTGGAATATCTCCTAGCAAGACCTCATTCTTTTTTTCTTCTTTGTACCCACTTAGCAGTAATACAAAATGCACCAATGCAGAATAGCAGCTGTGCTGAATGATCTTCTCAAAATAGCTGAACCGATCTCATTCTTGAACCTTATGAATCTATTTTGATTGTTCAAGATTGATCTCCTGTAAACAAAGTGCTGAAGATGCTGGAAGAGCATCTTCACTCTGCCACTTAATGGCACTTTAAAAACTAGATGCTGTCCTTTGTCTACTTTGGTCTGTGTTTCCTTGTTGTTCTACAGATTTTGCAAGAATGTCCAGAGCAGCCTGAAGCTATTAATGAAATAGAACAATTTGATGAAATTGAAACCGTTGGGAAATCGCTGTTGGACAGATTAACGGTGCCTGTAGTTTATCCTGATGGGTATGCAAAATGTTATTGTAATACCTTCTGAATATGCTTTTGGTAAAGTTTCATAATAGCCTCCTATGCATAAGAATTCTGAATGCTTATTGCTGAAGTTAAAAAGGTAGTGCATTAAGATTTTTTCCCACCTTTTCATAGAAAGCAGTCAGGTCCAATTTCAAACCTGCCAAAGACAGTGTGCCTGCTTTTTCAACTGTGATCTTTTTCAGTCTCGGTAATTATTAAGTTTATGCAAGCTTTACAACAGTGAAGTGTGTAAAGATAACATAACAATGATCTGATCCTGATCTCTTCTCCCTAAAAACCTATACCAGGTTTGAGTCATGTTATTATATGATTAATATATTCCAAAATGTACCTATTTTAAGTTTTGAACCTATACATTGAGGGTAAATTTTAATGATTTATTCAACTTATAAAACAGCACTCCCCTCATGAGCTATTCATACTAATTTAAAAGTGTTCACTGTCTCAGACTACAAAAAGTAAACTGAATTTGGAATCTCAGTCATGATAATACTCTGTTCTCTGTGTACAGTAAAATACATTTGTCCAGTGGGATGCTTGAGCTCACAGTTGATATCTTTCAAGCAGATATAACCGAGTCTTGGAACTAGGCTCTGGGTTTGTAGGACCAGACCACAGCATCTGAGATCTGAAATCAATACTCTGAATTAGGGATTGAAACTCTGTGAAATGATACCATTTCACAGAAATTATTTTGAGTTAGCAGGCCTTATGGGTTATCTGAAGTTGATCTATCTGAAAAATTCCTGGTCATGAAAATGAATTTTCTGTCATCTCATTTCCAAAATATTAAGTTCCTTATGCAGCATAGTTTCCTTTGGTAATGAGAGTCACCCAAGAAGACAGACTAGTGACTGAAACAGTAGTGAGATATTCAGTATGCTGATTGACTGCTCTTCTGCCGAAAGTTTAGAGGCGCTTGTCTGGCTCCTGTTGCTGCAAAGTTTGGTTCTTCACTTCTGCTAAGGATGTTGAAAAGCAGAAATCAAAGGATTAAAAATATTAGAAAGGCTGACTGCAGTTGTTGACTTACATGTTTCCCAAGTGGCCCTTGACAGTTTTTCCCTAGGACTTCTTCTAACAGTTATCATGTCAGCTGTTCAGTAAGTTGCAACTTTGCGATGCTGTCTTGATGAGTAAAGGTCCCAGTTATTTTGACCTTCAATATTGTCCTCTGTGACCAACCTCATACTTGGCTCTGACTTTCCTGTATGCTGTGGACTATTCTTTCAGCTCATTAAAGACGTTAACTTCTGTTGCTCATCACTCTTCAAAATGCTGCTTACTTCTATCTATTCTTTCCATTTCTGGACTTAAAAGAATTTTTAGAATGGCACTGTGAATATTTCCTGAAAATGAATTGTATTTTCCATTTCCAGTGTTCTTTGAAATAGAAATATGCACATATTTTTGAACATAAGCAAATTCAATCTAAACAGTGATATTTTATGTGAGCTTGTTTCCCTCTGTTGCTTTTCTGTTGATCAGAAACACATGCGCTCTCTTAAACTGAGTCAGTGCATACCTGCTGTGCTGGATAGTTTTGCTTATGAACCTTGCAATACAGTAGATAAATATTTTCATTGAAGAAGTCTTCTTTTCTGCTCTTGAAAAACAGTTTTACCCTGTGTTTGCATAACTGCTGACTAGTGTATTTTTTTTAATGAGACTGTATATGCCATGCCAGGGAACAGAAAACCTTTTCTATGTTAAAATGGTATTTTTCTGATGAATGTGGCCCATCTGTAATGCTCCACAAAGTTGCTCTTCTCTTACAGTGCTATTAGTGTTCTTAATGGGTTTACTTCATACTATTTTTAAATAAAACATCATTCTCTTTAAGGATAGGCAGTAGTTTTGTTATGTTTCCCTTTTAAAGGGATAGTATAACCGTAAACTGTATTCTTTTTCTGAATATATCTTTAAATTATAATCTGTCATGTAGCAATCAACTCCTCATGTGATAAAAAGAAATTTTTTAAATGTATTATGGAGGTAGAAGACCATTTTATCAGTGCTCAGCTTTGCTGTTTCCTAGTGCCATTGTCAGTGTGCTGAGTGTTTTACTGCTACCTCAACAGATTTTCCTCCCTCTGGTGAAATTTTTGTAACTTGCTTTTTCAAGAACACAAGATATGTTAGTATCAAGAGCATCAGCAGGGAGATTGAATACATCTCATGAAATTTAATTAGTATATACAGTGCATTACATATAGTTGATATTGTCCAGCTGTATGAATTGGAGCTCCTAGCCTGTACTTTTTCCCTGTAAGTGGTACACCTTTATGGATAAGGATGGTAAAAGGGGCCTCAAGGATGCCATTGATAGTGTTTTTAGATGTAGTGAACTGAAAATGCTGTTACTTAGTGACTTTGTTAATCAAAGAGGTAGCATTTAAACAAAAACTGCCCCTTCAGTAGTGTGTTTGAAAATAGCTGGAGGATTTTACGCTATAAGAACTAACAAGCGTGTTATGTTTGTTTAAATATAAAACTTTTTATAGTAGATTTTGCACATATAGTGACACAGTAAAAAAAGTAACTGCTGTTTATTCTGAAAATTATGTACTTTAATAGACTATTAAAGTAAAACCAATCGTTAGTGTTTCGCAGAACTTGCCTTGGCACCTGTTGGAACCTAGGAAAACTCCCTGTAAGAGAAGACACTTGCTGCACTGCTGAGTTTTGAGTCCTAACACAATGCTCAATACAAGCACAAAGCACAATAGCTCTAGGTATACATGCCTATGTTTTAGGCCGCCTAACTGAATCCTGAATGTTATTTTTGGCCTGTGTGGAATTTCTTCAGCTGAAATCTGCCTGTCCCTCCTTCTCAGAAGTGGAATTTTAGCTGTCCTAACTCCCAAGATCCCCTGCTGATCCTCCTTGGGCATTCTAGTTTTTGAAATATTTAACAAAGAATTTGCAAAGGGTTTGCTCATTAGTAAAAGTAGCTTAAGAAATACAGGGAAACATCAAAACATCAGAAAACACCAACAGGCATACTTCTTTAGTCTTCATCAGCCCCTTTGCCACTCTTGGGTCAGCATCTTCTGGGGAGTCCAGGTCCCCTCCCTTTCCTGCTTGTGGCTTCTGATCTCCGTCAGGAAAAATATCTGGCCTTATTTGTGATCGCATACACACTTATGCTGCCTATTTTCTTTCTGGAGGTCCCCAAGTCAAACTAGTCTCCTCCTGCACAAAATACTACTTTTTTGTTCAGGTTTCAGTCCTCCAGCTCCATCTCAGGTCTTTTGTCCTACCACCACTTCCCAAGTCTCTTAACCTCTGTGTATTGTAACAAGGTTTGATACCTGTTCTGCTTCTTTTGAAACATCTATTCTGTTCAAATCCTCCTTTTGCTGACATGTTGGTTTGTGGTTTCCCTAACACTTTAACAGTTACTTTGTTATATTTGAATGGGCTTAAATCAACTTTAACAGACGTATCTTTCTCCCAAACCAAAGACAAATGATGTAAGTTGATGGCATGTGGCTGGCTTCACATACAGAGAGTCCTTCAATAATGGAGCAATTGTACAACCTCAGTCAGAATTCATGTATAGACAGATTTCCTTCATTGTCAGAGTACTCAAAACTGCCAGATTGGCTTGGAGGCAGCCAGAAAACAGAGATACAAATAGTACTGGGAAGTCTTTAGGTAAGCCTTTAGAACAGTTCCCTGCTGTTCAGAAAAACTTTTAGGTGTAAGAGGATCAGTTATTTATAATAATTTCATCAAGATGTGAAAAATTTCATCACTGTTGTGTTTCCAGAGCTTTTTAAAGGTGGCTTTTAAACCTCAAGATGAGAAGTGCCTATTTTTTCTAAGCTGCTTTGTGTTTTCTAGAGTTTTGTCATTTGCACGTATATTCATGCACTGTCTTACCTTTCACTGATAACTTTTTTGTGTGTTTTGTTTTGTTTTTTAGTTCGGAGCAGTACTTTGGGAGCCCAAGTGATATGGCTTCTGCAGCAGAACACATTAGAGAAAAGATGAAGCTAGTTAGCCTGAAAAAGCAACAGCTGAGACAACCAGAAGCCACTACCCCAGAGAGCTAATAGACTGACCCTTGTCTATCGATTCATAATAGGACTTCAGTTTGTAATCCAGCATGCTGTTTGCATATTACAGAATTTGGCATAATATATTAAAATGCATTTCACAGCCGTTATAAAAGTCTCATCTTTTTTCAAAGTAAATGTTCTCAGCATCTTAACACTGTACATCTGTCAAGCCATAATTATTTAACATGCTACAAAACCACAGATTCTAAGTATCTTATGAAAAGGAGCTGTAAACTTTGCACTGAAATTTGCTGTAAAGCTTTACCTGACCTGTCAGCTGCTTCTTAGTTAAACAGCTGATGCAAGCTTTGAATGGTGCTAATGAAAGCATTAGGAGTTCCACCTTATGAAATTGTAGTTCTTTGCTTCCCCCATCCCCAGGTGATGTAGTAATTTTAGACTGTAGGCAAAGTACCTGCAGTGTAGACAGTGGTGACCCTATAATTTTAATTTGAAATACTTTAAAAAATGATCATTTTTATTGTGCCAGTATGCAACCTATCCATCAAATCTTTGATATATCAAATTCATTAAACAGATGTTTTCCTATTTGTATTGATAATGTATTAAAAGCTGTTTGTGCTTAATAAAAATCATCTTTTTAAAATCTGATACAAATTTGTTTTGGCTTGTTTTTCCATTTATGTTACATTTTGTGGTAAATGGTAGTAAAACCCCTCAATCTCGCAACATATTTACAATGTCTGTATTGTTTTTCTTATAAACCACAGTTTAGTACCCTGTCGCTATAAACGGAACTGCCCTTGAACTATTATTTGGGAGCAAGAGGCTGTTCCATTTTTTTTCTGACTTTCTGATAACAGACCTCACACAACAGTATGTTAGTATGTGCAGAAGTCACCATTATATTAATAACAGTTTTGTTTCCAGGTAAGACTGGCACACATCTCTTGTGCTTTGTTTTTAAATCTTGTTTCCCTTCGAATTGAGAATCTTGAATAATGTGATACCCTTGGGTATTGCCTTTGAGGATAAAGATTTTCATCTAATTAAAAATGGTTAATGCGAAGTTCTTAAACAACTTAAAACCATGAGGTTAGTAATAAAGTGAGATTTATTAAGAGAAGGGAATTGGATTGAAACAAAATCAGCTGTGCATAATTTAGTTAACGTCTTACTCTTAAGGATTTAATTGGGATAAATTCAGTATCTTATTTACTAGAAGATGGTGTTACCACAGCATCTGACCATTTTAGAATACTGTCTGTGAAGCAAACAACTGTAAGTCTAAGTATCTTTGGCTACCTCACTTTATTTTGCTCCCAGTAAACATAGTGCTCCCTTCTTGCAGATACTGTTACTACTTTTCAGGGTTTTTTGGTGGATCTGTCATTCAAATGGTATACTTACCAGTTCGTCTCAGTTTTTCCAGATTTTCTGCACAGGAAAGTGATGTGTCAAATGCAGCAGTTTCTCTATTAAAAATACTCAAAATTAATGGTTTCTATGTAACTTGAGTGGTAACTTTTTTTTTTTTAACATCTCAAGGTATTTTGGAAGAGAAAATCACATTTTTTTCTGATATAGTTGATGCGATTGTATGATATTACCTTAATGGTGTAGTTTAAAATCAGCTGAAGTTTCATAGGCCTGACTTGTAAAGAGGCTTTTTATATGTAACGTCTTAAAATTGCATTTGATTGCTCAGTTCCATATGAGAATGCAGCTGATGGAATGGTTAATGTTTGAATGAGAGAACTTTATTTAGAAAGAACCAAAACAAGGAAAAGAAATACATATTTAATGGTCATTCCTTTAATACAAAGCATAAATGTAGAAGTAAACCAAGACTATAGTCATTAGTAAGCGCTGTCTCCACTTTTGCAGTGTTTGTTTAGAAATAGAATCCTGTTAGAATAAATAATGGTCTGCAGTGTAAAATCCTGTTAAAATATAGTATGTTATGAACACTCAGGTTACTTGTGGGGTTTTTAATTCTATTTTTATTTTGTTTAAGGGCTCGGTAACATGTGATTACAGAGCAATATCACGAACTCTTAACTTGTTCATGTGACAGCTGCACGCACAGCTTAGAACTGAAGACTGTTCTCCCTAATAATCCTGATGTTAATTATGGCTCCAGGTATGAAGTCCAATTTTGAGGCTGTTCTTATCTGTCAGCTGGCCATTCCTAGAGCACAGTGGATTCTGACCTTTTTCCTATTGTCTTTAATCAAGACCCCTCTCTGTTCTTTCCTTTCCTCGCTGGGATTCCTTACATTTAGGGGAATCATCAAGTAGTTGGTAAAGTGATCTCGTCCATGAGATTTGTGATTTACTCAATTCCCATGTAAGGGATAACAGCTGTAGATTTATAGGTCATATTGCACGAGTCTACCAGATATTTCTTAATCTTTCCTTCTAACTGTGAGACTTCCTGTTTTATTGAAAGAATAGGATAAATATCTGTTAAGAATAGTGTTGAATGTAACTAATTGAGAGAGATTTTTTGTTGGCCTTCTCTTAGCCGCTGCACTGGCTATGGTGATTCTTGCTACCAAATCTCTGGAAATTTACAACTTTTAATAGTACACAAAGTACGACCAGGTAATGGTCTTAGAGACGTGCTAAAAGGTACAACTCTGCTTAAGTAATCTGTTATAAATTACCTGTGGTTGTACTGCCTCTCGCTCCTGCTCTGCCCTTAGAGTAGCTTTTTGATAGCAGAAACACTTCACGCAACAGAATTCAATGGACTGCAGGAACGGTGCCCAGTGATGAGCAATACAAGAGTTGTCTTGTAGCTTCCTTGAATCTGATCCCAAGATGCTACTTTGCTTTGGATACTCGTCCAAGTTATCTTTCTATTGCACACTTCTCAGTCTGAGGAAAGGCAATTGTAAGGTAAGGATGGGTGTACTTTGCCAAGAACTCTTTAAAGATGCAAAAATAATTCAAAATTTCTTTTACTTGCAGTGAGGTAAGGAGTGCAGCATATGAGATGGGGAGCTATAGCAGAATAGAGAAGGGTTGATTATAAGGATTGTAGTTATTGTAAATACAGAACGACTAGTGACTTAAAAGTGATGGTATCAACCCTGTTTCACAGTAGTGAAGCCAATAACAGGAATTTCTAAGTTCCTGTCAACCAAGTTTGGATGCATTTGAAATGTTTCAAAATATGGTAAGTGTTTTGTTACTGTTTCTGGTAATGTAATCCTGAGTATGTTTTTGTGACAATGAAGAGCACGCAGGTAACTTGAAAGTCATTACTATTTTTGTTTTATTATTTGGTCATAATATGGCTCAAAGGTATTATAACTGGCACCAGATGGGGGCGGGGAGGAAGCTGGGCGCATCCCCCCCGCATTCCCACCCGACTCCATCTATACCTTCCATGCTGTGTAGTTGTGGGAACACCCCTTACTTACACAGGTGTATGGACAGTTGTAACAGTGTCACTTTCTAGGTTTTCACATATGTGGCCCGTTGATTCCAGGCATACATATTTAATTTGTAATACTGAACATTCAATAATACAATGGATTCATCCAAAAGCAGTGCAAATTACAATAGATAACAGCAATATAGATAATAAAAATTGAGGTAAGCTATTCAATCATCCTTGAAAATTTAGTCCTATCCATACCATTAAGCATCCAAACCAGGAATCATATAGGCTTGGTACAGGCTGAATCAGTTGCGACCTTATGCATGATTTGGATTTGGTTAGAAAGTGGTTCAGTTATTTTGGGGATATAGATGCAGCATTGCTCTGCTGACATGTTTATATATATAAATACTCCACCATGTCACAATAACATTGAGTCTAAGGCTAACCTATTTGCAATAGTCATTTTAGTGGTGGCTTGTAACTATTTGTTGAGGAATTTATCTCCCTAGTGGAAGCATTAGCTAATACCTTGAGTTGGTCTGACAGCTCAGCTACTGATACGCTTTTCTTAGTAATACCATAATACCAAGTGAAAAGTCCCTCATATACCCCCGCTATTTTCTTTTTTACGTGTTCTCCCCAAGAGAGGTCACACCAAAGAGGGGTGGGTGCTCGTTTGGAATGAACTTGCATGACTAAATGAGCAGATGGTAGCCCTGGATAGTAGCTTTCAGGACACAAAAGTGGTACTACTAGGGTACATTGGACTCCTCCTAACGAGGCAGGGAGAGTGCTATAAAGATGTTGTTTATTACAAGCTAGGCCATGCCTTTTGGGCCAAGGACATTAGCAACATTACAATTTGGTATTGGTAGCGGGCCAGAGGATAACACAGAAGGTAATGATCCCGGGGTGAAGTGGTGCCAAAATTAAACTGTTCCAGGTATGAGGTTCCTTTGGGAATATCCATGAGGTCAGCAGTTTCTACAGAGATCCTCTGGGAGTGTTAGAGATGAACCATGCACAGGAACAAAATGCACATCCAAAACCCATTCCCCCAGGTGCAATCAATACTGCAGTTTTTGTTCAAGTTCACTGTGCAAGGGTCTTCAGGGTAGGTATCATAATTATATGGTAATATATATATACTGGTAATTGCATATGCTTTCACAACTCAAGCTGAACTTAGAAGGTCGCTTTATACACCAAGGCTATACTATCTGGCATTGTTGATCACGGGACAGAATGATCCCCTTGGTTCCAATCACTAGTGTCATCTGCTAGCCCCCAAGGAAGAGAAGAATAAGGTCTAGAAACCTTGCTACTAAGATAACCATTAGTACAAATGGTGGTGTCATTCCAGCTTTGTGCAGGCCAGGGATATTTGCAGTTAGCTGCATAAGTAGTAAATGCAAATGAGCCAGCCTTCTTCTGGAGGCTGAGGAGGCGTTCTCTCCAGTCAGAAGGCAGATGTGCATGGATTTTCAGTGCTGCCTCATCCACTGACCCAGGTGTATGCAGGCAGGCTATTATGGTGGTTTTATTAATTGGTTGGCAAAATTTATGAATTTGTTGTAGGATTAAATTATTTTCAAGATGTTGGGTGGTAGATTGACTGGCTCAGCTGGTTCCATTTGACAACACAGCTGCCAGACACTGTGCTAATTTTGAGAAGTAATATTCGAGGCCCAGCATATGTATTGCTAGAATTACCAGAGCAACTATTAGTACCCATTCCCATCCTAGTGTCAGCATTCAGAATCGTTGGAGCCCTAATCACGTTTGTGAAGGAGATGGTGCCAGTGACATTCCTTCTTGCGCTCAAACACAAGACCTGGAAAACAAAAGAAATTAGGTCTTGGGGAGGCACCCCCAGGCCTGTGGAACATGAATTTCCTTCCCTCCTTAGAGAGTTATCATCCAGGACTGAGGACCCTTAGGTCTCTTTAAAATACTTTCAACAGTCCCTGCTGTTGGGAGATGGGCTTATGCTTTGGCACTGGGTGCTAAGCAGGTGCCAGATTCTAATGAATTTCTTTGGGGAAAGAGCTGTTCTGTCACAGATGGAAAAGCCCATGACAAGGGGCTACCAGCAGGTCCAAGTCCCTGGTTCAGGATTCTAACAGATGGCTGGAGCTTATCACCCCATCAGGCATTCTTCTAATGAAGCTGCCACTTCAGCAATCCGTTTGCTCACTCTACCGTTCTGTTGGCCTGAGGTACCCAGGGGCATGGAAGACCCATTGCACTCTTTATTTTGGCCCATTCTTTGACTAACTCATTACGGAAGTGGCTGCCACTATTCCTTTGTATGGTCTCTGATGTAGGCAAACTGGCAAACCAAGGGGTTAGGTCTTGAATGGTTTCACGTCCAGTGGCATGGGAACAGGGATGTATACATATCAGGCCTGAACAGATTTCCACTCCTACCAAGATACATTTCCATCCATGGGCTGCTCGAGAAATTTGAGCCACTCTATCAAAAATTGCACTGGAGCACGTACCACTCCAGCGGGCAATACTACGTGAGGTCCTCCTTTATTATCTTATGGAAATAGCTGCAGCCTCCAGACGGGAACTATTGTTCGGGGCTCAGGCAGACCTAATTTCCCAGATCCATCCTAGTTATCCAACGCAATTCCTCCTGAACTTTATGTGGACTACCAGAAAAAGGATTCTGCTAGTCCAGCCCTATTGGGGGAGCAGACGAGGACCCACCTGGGTCAGGGCAACCTCGTTCTGTCTTCAGAAAGCCCTCCACCAGTGCCTGCAGCTGCAGAGTAGGTGTTTCATGTATAACTGCCCTAGGAATACTTGCTTTAAGGGCCTGCCTCCACAAATCATTTGTGTTTAACTGCCTCTGCATTCTGGGACTGAGGTATTACTCTATTCTTTTATTCTGATTTAACAGTGCAGGCAGACACTGCCTGGACTGGCTTTGGTCCATGGGGAACTTCACTATCTGCTACCCTTTCCCAAACTAAGGTCAGAGCCTGATGACTCATGTCCCCCCATGTCAACGGCACACTCTGAAGCTCATTCTTAACACTAATCAGTGCAAGCTTGGCAGTGGGTGCAGCACCCCTTATTAAGGGTCCCAACCGGACTGGATTGGCATGGGCTTCCATAGGGGAATCCAGGGGAATGTTCCCTGAGGGGCTCCAGCCAAATCCTCTAAGCTCACATAACTGCTCCACGGCAGTTCTTAGAAATCCTCGGGTTAATTCTCCTACTGTTCCTGCTGGCAGACAGGCTGCCTTGCCTCTCTCTAAATGAGGCACACTGCTACACCGAACTGCTACGCAGTGGGTAATGGACGTGGGATCCCGCTGGGCACCAGACAGAAACACCCCTGGCCCCCAGTTCCCTGAGGCCTCCAAACCTAAGAGAAGAATGCGATCACCCCTGTCCTCCAACATAAGTCGCATACCCTATAGGGGTTTCCCCAGGCTTACGGCTATACCGATCAGCTCTCCTAATCAATGCCTACAGATCACAGCTAGTAGTGTTCATGACTGTGCGAGGTGAAGCCCCTGACCCACCTGTGGTTTCCCGCTTCACCTCAGGTCTCACTGGAATGGTCTCACTCACAGAGTTCTCATTATCCAAGGGTTTGGATGGATCAGAGTCAAACCAAATATCTCTGTCCCAATCCTCAGGACCAGCTCAGACTAGAGCCCTAACCCTCAAAGGATCTGGGGTTCTTCCCCTGGAGGCTAGCTGTTGAGTCAACATACTCTCGATCCAAGTCTCTAACTGCTGAATTTGAGCTGCATCATTCTGCGCAGTTGTTTTCTGAGACTGTAACTGAGTCTCCAAAATGGTGAGGTGTGCCTTTAAATCCTTAATATACTTTTTTTCCCCTCATCTAACTGATTTAACAAACACCTCTTCTCAGCACCTTCCACTAACAAACAAAAGATAAGCATTTTGCACGCAATGCCTTTGATGTGGTGGGATGTCATAGGATGGAGGGCGATGGGATGGGATGGGATTTGATGTGTTGGAGAGTGAAGCAATGTGATAGAGGGTGACGTGATGTGATGTGCTGTCATGTGATGGAGACTGAAGTGACGTGATGAAGAATGATGTGATTTGAATGGAAAGTGATGTAACTGACACAACGCAATGTGGTTGGAGGGTGACGCGACATGATGTGGTACGAGGGAGGGTGATGCGACGCAATGTGGTATGAGGGAGGGTAACATAATTGATGTGATGTGAGGTGCTATCACGTGGCAGTGGAGAGGGGACGCGATGTGCTGTCATGTGATGGAGAGTGATGGGATGTGAGGGAGTGTGATGTGAGGGGGGCGCAACACGATCCAAGGGAGGGTGAAGTGATGGAGAGTGATGGAGATTGAAGTGATGTGATGGAGAATGATGTGAAGTAATTTGATGAAGAGTGATATAATTGATGTGGCGTGATGTGATGTGTTGAGTGACGTGCCGTGCTGTTGAGTGACAGAGAGTGGAGAGGTGACGTGATGTGAGGGCGACGCGATGCGACATGACGTGAGGGAGGGTGACATGACCCGATGTGAGGGAGGGCGACGTGATGTGCTGTCGTGATGGAGAGTGATATGAGGGAACACGACATGAGGGAGGGTGACGTGACGTGAAATGAGGGAGGGCAACGCGACGCGATGTGCTGTCATGTAAGGGAGAGTGAGGTCAGACAGCAGACAGAGGTCCTGTCTTTTTAGCAATCTTCGCAGTCAAAGCCTGTGGAAGCAGTAGCCACACCGCAGGAAAGAGGTGAGAGAAATCATTCATGAGGCCTGGAGGAAGAAGTCAAAGGCATCAGCCAGGACGCTGGAAAGGCCAAAAGAGGTACAGATGGCCAGCAAAGAGATAATCATTTGTGGTGTCATGGAAAGTGCGTGGGTGAAGCAGACAAGTCTAAGGGGATGTAGAAAGGTATAGAGGTGTCCCCACCTCCTTTCATGGAAGGGAAGGAAATGTGACACAAACTTTGGGCAGCTATTCCTTTAGTTTTAACATTACAGTAATTACACTGGAAAAAACATTACTTTTAAGAATACTTTCTCCCTTTTCCTCCTACCCTACTCAGTCTACTTCCTCATCAATCCCCTGATTAGCATCCCAGATGCAAGGGCAGTACAGCTGCTATAGAAACTGGTCCTCACTATTCCAGTCTGGATGGCAAGATTCCTCTGCGCCCTTGTTGAGGTTGTGCAGGGCACTGCAGGTGCTCATAATTTGCTGGGTGTTGAGAATGCTGTCACTGAGTCTGTTTTGCAGAGGCCACCATCTTGCAATGAGGTGACTAAATATGTAATCCCTTTCCACCCTGCATTTGGGGTACTATCATTGTCAAAGTAAACAGCAAAATGGGAGGTATACAGCATTTAACACTGTGAATGATCTTGTCTGATCTTGGTACAACAGTACCAGCATTCTCATCAAGTCAGACACCAGAGTTACAGAAGACAATGGCATCGTGAGTCTTTATGATGAATCCTGCTATGCTGTCTCAAGGGTGATACAGTCATACCAGTCTGCACCCACTTTCCCATGCCTAGAGCCTCCGGCAGACCATAAGCAAAGCTGTTGTAGTGTAGTAGTGTACTGCAGTAGAAAGAAGTTCCAGAAAAACACTCGGCCTTTTTCCACAGAGAAAAGGATGCCCAGCAGAATAGCTGTACATTCATCCAAGACGATATCCGCACAGGGTTAAGTCTACTGCTCTCCACGATGGTGCCTTGCAGTGCACATTGCCATGCAGACAACTCAGTCACCACAGTGACCCTTGGAAGTGATATAAAGAACAGCAATACGTATGAGGAGTCTCATATAGGAGTGATGAAACTATAGGGAAAAATAGGAGTGTGGGCCACTCCAATTGCAATAACTTGCTTGCTGCTGCAGGCAGAGGCATTCAGATGAAATCTGAGCCCAGAGTCTCAGAGTGAGGACCAAATCACCTCTTCCTGGTAACTGTACAGCAGCACGAGCTACTGCTAGGGGTGGAACACAAAGGCTCTAATACATATAAACCAATCGTCTCTTCAGTTAGTGTTGAAGGAGTATTGAGAAAAAAATGTATTTCTATTATAGACACTGCTTCTCTATACATCCAAATTCCACATAATTTTATGTGGAGCTTAAATTCCTAAGTTTTACATGCCATCTTTTATAGGGTGTTCAGGGTCACTTGGATAAACCGTGAACAGTGAGAACATACCAAGGAGAAAATCTTCATATCCTGTAGCCACATCCCTGTTACACTGGGTGTCAGCAGTGAGCACATGGGTGTTTAACAAGCCAGTTCAAGACAAGTAAGCAGGGGGGAAAATATTTTCTGGGTTTTTTTTGTTTGTTTGTTTTGCTTTGTTTTTAGCCTCTTCTAAGTATGTCACACAATTCAGCACTTAACCTTACATGAGAGGGACAGGCAGGAACTGGTATGCGTTTGGTGTTGGAGGTACCGTGGTCTGGAAGGGGGAAATGCGTGACCAGAATATACAGAGGAATGCTCAGCAGTGTGAACCTTCAAGTAAGTGTTGTACAAGATGGAGCTATCTTTTTAAAACAAAACAAAGCACTGCTATTTATAGTTCCACTGATAAATGTTTTTTTCAAAAAGGATTGTAAAGCCTCATGGTTCTTTAACACTTAAAATTCAACTTCTCTGTTGAATTTTACTTTTCTGGGTAAAGCCTCCTCAATATTAATTGTCTAAAGTAATGTGCTATGAAGTGTGGCATACTTCTCTAATTGTTCTGAATTTAGCTTTTTTAAATTTGCATCCATCCAGGCAGTTATTGTGCATATAAATCAATTCTTCCAAACAATAAAAACAATATGGCTTGAATGTTTTGGTGCTGTTAATATAACCATTTAATTAGTCTCTTGTTAAATGAATGACTCATACTGGTCTTTTTGCATCATTGCTGACTGATTTCTTTGATAAGGTTAAACAGAGATACTTTAACCTTAAAACATGGTACTAAGAAACCAATTACACTAATAATGCGTCTTTGAACAGTCTGTATAATTTTTAATTGATTTTTTTCACAAGTTTACTACAAACATTTGTATTCACATATAAACACTGAAAAATAATTAAAGGGAAACAGCCTTTTTATACAGCTAAATTGTAAATACAAACTGAATGCAGGAATTGGTAACATGAGGCAAAACTGTCGTTGTGTAATTACCTCATTAGTGGGACAGTGTGTAGCTGCCTTGAAAATAGACCTTGGCCACAATCTGCCTAGTCTTCCTTCTTTAAAGGGAGAAAATGTAGCCTCTCTCACATCTATACTTGGTGCAGGGCACGCACTCTGCTGTGCTAACACACCACATCGGAAAGGAATTTCAAATGCTCCTCAAGAATTTGGTAACAGAAGTCCTGTTGGCTTTCTCTGCGTGCATGGATGAGGGCATGTGTAATATAAACAGTTTTCGTTCTGCTGCTACTCGTGGAGCCTGAACAATGGATTAATGAAGCATCTAATGTCTCTTCATTCTCCTGATAGGGCTGAACAGACCAGGCCACAGTTTTCACTGCTGACAAGCCTGCAGTTGTGTTGAGTGCTGCTTGTACCACCTGGGAGTTAACTGCTACAGCTGCTTCACTTTTGCACTCATCAGGATAGACCCATAGGCTGGGCAGCCATTTGTTCGGGACAACTCCCAGGGAGGCAGAAACGTTCGGCTTCCCCAGTGGTGCTGGCAGGTAAGTCCTCTCCAGCTGATTCGGAGGACACTGAAGCGGGGAGAGCCTCTCTGCCATTTCCTCAGGAGGATGCACTGGTCCACCCCTCCCCCATCCCAGGTGAGATGATATGATATGATATAGATGGTTTCACACCTCACATTTGTATATTCTTTCTTTGTTTAATCTTTTCACCGTATTGAACTGTTAAAACTCATTTCATTATATTTTTGCCATTATATAAACACTTAAATACTCACCAAGTTTTTTTTTTTCTTTCAGTTTTTCCAGCAGTTGTCACTTTAAGGAAAGGCGTAAATCTGACTTCAGTTTTTTATTGGTTCTGATAGCAAAATAAATTAAACTTGCAATGAAAAATGATACCAAGTAATTAATGTGTTTGTATTTGGAGACATCTGTTCAGATGAGTTGGCTTAGTGAAGCATGCGTTAATCAGGCAGAGCTGCCAATGGCCTCAGAATTGTTGTGGGGACCAGGGCTCCTCTCTCTTTCTCTCTTTTTCCCTTTCTTTCCCTAAGGTGTTTTTTGTGCTCTTCCTCCAGTTTATTGTAGTATGAACCCTCCTTAAGCTTATTTGTGAGTAAAGAATCTAAAGGTGCTACATTCAACAAGGAAAGGAGGTGCTTTTTGAAAGCACTAATGTTTTAGTGCATTCTCTAAACAAGAAATGTGTTTTGCTGCAAGAGTTCTTGACTGGAGCTCTCTGTCCCAACACCTCAGTTTTCTATGCTACCCATCTTGAGTCATGTTAAGGTGACAAGATAAGAAGAAAGCAGACCAGCTAAGCAGGCTACAACAAGTCTTAGTTTATTATTTCTGCATATTTGAAAACAATCAGGGTGATTGTACAGTCTTGAGGAATTCAAATGACATTATCATAGTGCCTAGTGAACAAAAACGTGAGCCGATCCTAAGTGTTGACATTCCTCACTCCCCCATATGTAAGCCAGGTAAAGATTAGGAAGACAAATTTTTAAATAACAGATGCCAGAAAGAATGGTCTTTATCTATACACCATTTAGAAGCTGGAGTTCTAAATTTAAAAGTTAGATGAGCTTTCTTAAAATATGAGCGGAGGCTGCAGTGGCACATGGGCTCATAAAGCTTGGTTAAACTTGGTGGAACTCTTTTATCGTTCAGGACATATTAGGGGTTTAGGTACTATTTTGACAACTGCTAGGTACAAATAGCATGTCTACTTTGTGGAAAGCCTCTAGTATCCAAAAAGAGGGATGTGGAGGGAAAACGGTGCTTGGGGAGGAAAGAGTGGGACTTGAAAAATTAATGACCAATGTACTGAAGAGCATATCAGCTGTCATTGCTTCCCAGGTCTGTTTACTGAATGTTTTTTTTTTCAGTGTGGTTGTCCATGGAAGCAAACAAATAGCAGATATCGCGTGTATCCTTGCACCTAATTAGAAGTGTTAAACTGTTTGCCAGTTTTTTGATCTTTGAAACATTCTAGTTTTTGCACAGCTAGCAGTTTGTTTTTCTTGCGTAGCTCAGCGTGTTGAGGATGAACCAGGATACCTTTAGGTTTGGTCTTTGCTCCGCTCCACACAGCAGTGCTTTGGGGGTCGTCCTGCCTCACCGCGCTGTTTTCTCAGCGTGGCATGCAGTGTCTCAGCATTAGCCATGGAGGAGTGGGAGGGTTCGCGCTGGGGTGATGAACAGGGCCAGTGGAAAGGCTGTGCTAATTTTATTTGATAAAATGAATCTGTGAACTGTCAAACAATAATTCATATAGCATGGATTGTGATTCTTTCTTATCACCTCTGCTTTTTGGAGGGGGAGGGGGGTGACCCGCCCCCTCGCACCGTGGGAACCCGCATGGGCCCGGGGCTGGGGCCTGGGCTTGTGGGAGGTAACAGCCATCGCCATGGCCGAGGCCGTGTCCTAATCTTGCAGCCATGCAGGGGGTGGTGGGGTGACTGGCTTTACTACTTGCTCTGCCTTCTGGGTGCTGCAAATTGATTTTCTGCCTGGTTCCCCCTTGTCCTGAGGCTCCTGCCCCCCAGCGAAGGGGGACGGCTCCTGCAAACACCTCAGTTTCCCTCCATCTTCCAGCAGTCTTCACAGCATAGTTCATTTCTAAGTAAGCATGGTCATTTCTAAGTGGTACTTCATTTCTAATTAAGTAGCAGATGGTGTTACATGTTCCCATTCCCCATGTGATGTTCATTTACTTTTTGACCTCTTCAGGAGGAGACATCTGCATTTCCTGTCTTCCTCATCTGACTGTTATGGCTGCCAGGCTGATTTTTATCATGTTTGGTTTTGGTTTTTAGTAATAAAGAAATTTGGCCAGAATTTCAACCAGTTTGTCTTCCTAGAAACTCATTCAGCAAGTGTCTAGTGAAGAGGAGCCTCTTCCGGGAGAAATACCTGTCTTCTGCTCCACCTTCACCTTTGTACGTGCTCCCCATCGTGGCATGGTTCCCTCTGCATGAATCCAGGGTGACTTTCAGGTCGTTTCCCTTCATACCCTCTCTCCAAGGATCCTGAGGACACCTGAAAATGGTGCCAAAGGATAAGGAAGTAGGAGTAGCTGTAGACTTGCTGGGATCTAACATCTTGCAGCTAACCCAGAGGAGCCTGCCAGGGAAACGGTGTTTATGTACCTCCTCACAGCCTCCCTGAGCCACACTAAATCCATCAGCTCAGGAGATGTTTCCTTCTCTTGTTTCCCCTCCGTCCCTTGCTTTTCGTTGCCTACTCTCCCAGGCATGAGAAAAGGAGACCCTGTTACCTTTACAAACCAGTCTAAGTAAAGGACCTCACATCTTTGAGTTTGCAGGTAGCGAACTGTGTCCCTCCCAGAGGCATTTTCACAGTGTGTTGGCAGCTCCAAAGCTCTGAGCAAAATGTAACCTGTGTTCCTGACAGATGGGCCCTTTCTCTGTGTGTAACTGTCAAAACTGTAATTAGGACTTCCCTTACCATACAAGAGAAAAAGCTGCTGGTAAGACGCTCTCCATGTTGAAAATGAAATGAGTGAGGATTTTATCACATCTAGCTCTCAAATCCTTTTTGCTTATAGTTCTTACAGATAAGACCTGACATTACTCACACTGCAGAGACTTAATCTTTTTCCTGCTTTACTCAGACAGTTTTCTTTGTTCATTTGTTAAGTTTCCTTGTTTCTCATAGACAGATGATGAATACTACAGCTTCCTCTTTTTGTCATTCTTCCTCTTGTCTTTCACAAAGCAGTAGCTAAAAGAAAATATTTCTCCTTTCTGACACAGATAGCTTGCCTCTTTCTGGCTTCTAGTAATTTTGTTTGTTTATTTGTTTCAGACAGAGGAGGTATGACAGGTAAGTAAACAAGACTGAGAAGGGTATGCCTAAGTTGTTAATTTTTTCCCCTGAACACAGCTGAAATTGATAATCATGCAGTCCCTGAATTCTCAGTTTTGTCTCCATGTGTCATGCTATAATACTTTTTTTTTCTGATTCCTTGCTACCTTTTCTCTGCATGCTGCTCTGATATTTCCCTGTTCCTATTTCGTATGTGTAGCTGAAGCTAAATCAATACTATATCCATGCATTTATTATCAGACATTTTGAAACACTTGACTTAGCTGCTGCCAAACTTGCTTATGGACAGCTTCTTGAGTGGCACTTTTCCATCGTTTCAGCTATCAGTGCTACAAAAAACAGTTCCTCATTAATCTGAATGAAAAGCAGCTCTCACGTCTAGCTACTCTAGTGAGATGATGGAATGGCTCAACTTGTACCCTGAAAAAATAGTTAATATGCGACTGTGAGAAAACAAACATGAGAAGAAACACCTGGGCATGGTATCAAAATTGGCTCATAACTCCTGTTATGAGACTAACTAGAATTCAGGCTGTTTTTTGCCATCAGTTTTTCCAGCAGTGAAATCCTGCGCTCAATCCTGCCCACAGGGTAGAAAACCCAAAGTCCTCATCTTCTATAATGTTTTGTGGGAATCTTGAGTGTTGAGCAGATTTTACAAACCTTGAATTTATACAAAGTTTATACAAGATGTCAATCTTCTAGTCAATCTAAAATAAGGCTATATATTCTGTTTTAAAGTTTTCTTCATGACTTTTACCTTCCAGTTTTTTGTGGCTGTTAAAATTTAAATGTTTTGTTCTGCCACACCTGTTACACAAATGCCCATCTTGTCTCAAGGATTACAAGTTCTTATTCTCACATGAATCTCATGAATATAATGTTTGTTTCTGTCCAAAAGGCCTCTAGGCCTGTGAGAGGTATTCCAAGGAGCTCTGGAGAGCTATGTGATATTTGCTTCCCTTGTTGGCAGCTTGAGAGTTTATGGTTATGTTTTGGCATAAGGGATGGTGTTCTTTGACTGGAAAAATGCTTGTTTTGATTTCCCAAGCCTGTTTTGTTCAGGACAGTTATCCAGAGTTTGGAAGTGGAGCACAGGGAAAAAATGAAGAGTTGTTAGATCCAGTTTCCTGCAATTCCTACCGACCATACTGTGGGCGTGTACTACAGAGCAGTTAAGCAGCAGTGTTTGCAGCTTAAACCACCATAACATACTTCTGGATGCTCTCTTCCAAGCTCATGGTTGGAAGATGAAGATCAGATTAGGTTTATAAACTGCCAGCAATTGAAGGGGAAAAAAAAAGAAGAAAAAGCCAGCTCTTGACACATCAGTTCAAATATACTGTAACTTTATCATCAGCTTCTTCCAGTCCAAAATATTCTAGGAGTTTTCCCCAGGTTCTGGGTTTGCTGCAGGTGCATCTGTTTAATCTGCAATTACAATGTGCAAAGCACTGTACCACTGCTCTCAGTAAATTTTGGAGATGTATCTCCAGAGGCATTCTTCTGGTGCGAACAGGGGTTCACCGTGCATAGAGCCTCAAAGACGTGTCCTGATTATTGGAGTGTAGCGCTTTTTATTACTGCTAATCACTAAGGTGACTTTTAAAAATACAGTCAAGCCCGATGACGCTAGCAACTTAGTAGGACTTAATTTCTAATACTAAGACCGTCAGATTTTGAATCTAATTTAGATTTTAATATATCTAAGTGTTACATATTTTTAAACAAATATAGCAGGCAGATGCTTATGAGCCGGTTATGTCTGTAGTTTGGTGGGATTGCGTTGCCTCAGTGACCTGCAAACCTAAACAGCCGTGTCGCTTTCTCAGCTGTTATGTCAAAGAAAACCTAACAGCTGCTGTTTAATGCTGTAGGCTACTTGTAGCATGCTCTGGGATTTTGGCAATAGAATTAATTTGCTGAACAAATACTGTGATTTAAAAGTGTCTGTTATTTCCATGTACTGAATAAAAAGCTTAGGTAAGTGGAGTGCAGTCTTTAAACAAGTAAAACTGAGCTCTTACAAAGACAGTATTATAGATGGCTTCCTAATCTGCTGACTTAGATCAAAATAAAACTGCAGAAACAGCTTACAATTAAAATGAGAACCAGAGGAATCACCTTAACATTAGGAAGGAATGAAATATTTAGGAATTCACACAAAGTACTTGGTTTACTTCAGTTGTTATGGTGACTATACCTTTAAATATTTTGGAATAAAAATACCATCTGTTTTGATTCAACATCTTCTTTATATACACATGCTCATCCTGTTTAAATGCTTTGACTCAGAGGAAGAACTACTTTCAGCAAATACATTCAGTAAAGAGTAAGTGAGAGAAAAGTTACTACTTGTAGAATGTGCAAATTTAGATCACATTGCTGCTTGTTTCGAAGCCCTGCAGCACTGGGTTTGTCTGCAGAGCCTCAATGGCACAACTGGTTCTAGCTATTTTAAGTTAAGAATCTTTTTTCCTTTAGTTATCCAGTGTCAGGTGATGTTCATGGAGGCCCGTCACACTTCAGATGGTGACAAAGAAGAACAGGCAGTTTAATGCTACCAAACTAGGGGTGTGTCAAATCTCTCTCTCAAGTATGATAAACTCAATGGGGTTTTCTATTTTTAACCTCCTGTTCTTTCCTTTTGGCAGAGTAATCAGTGTTAGCTGAGCTCTTTCACTGAATGAATCCAAGCAACACTGTTTGTTGCTTTCTGAAGTGAGCAGCGGACCTTGTAAGAGCGTATCAAGACTTCTTTAATGTATGAAGTCCCCTTCTGAAACACGATGTCGAACGAAAGCAATTTGGAGCGGACACTTTCTACAACAACTGTCAGTTCAGTTGCTGTCCAGGCTGGGGACTCCAGTATTGTTATAGCTATACTTAAGGTAAGGCAAGAATTACTAACACTTTGTTCTCAGCTTGGTAGTTTTCTGCTACTCAGTGGTTACTACTTCTATTAAATATTCTGCACAAACGAACAGCTATATAGCATAAAATGATAAGGCATATGCCTGTAATTAATTAAGTAATGTTTAAAAAGTCTTTCTTATGAGTTAACACTTGTTTCTGTTCAAAACTTCTGTTTTTGAAACACAATAATTTGGCCAAAATACATAAGTTTGTTGAGGCAAGGAATTCCTTTTGCTCAGTTTAAAAAGTAACAGATAGCTGCAGGGTGCCTTGAAAATGTATTAATAATCATGAATATTATCTTTTGAGGTATTTAAACCATAACTAAAATGACGTTTAAATTGTACTTACTGTTATATTATTATTGATACCAACTTAACAAATACAGATTGTGTATGTCCTTTTGGCATGTTTGCTGAGAAAAGTCACCTAAACCGGATAACGTGTGGTTATTTTTGAAAGTGAGTTCGTATTCCCACTTGTTTTCTTAGGAGTCCTTATGTGTCTGTAGCTGTGCTTATGAGCACCTAGAGGCCTGCTTGTGAACTGGCATCTGCACCTAGAGCTTGCACAAAATTTGGCATGTGGAGTAAAGCCGAAGGTGCTTAGCTACCCAGCCGCAGTTGGAATTTGTTGGCAGTCTGATTCTTCATTCTCAAGGCAACTTGGAAAACACCCTAGCCTAAGCCACTGGTCTGACTGTAACGCAGCATAAGGCGATAATGCGTTAGGGCTGTCACCGCGGGTTAGGGCGATTATTCAGAGCGGTGTACTGTTCCTGCAGCGCTGCCAAGGGAGGGTTCTGTCCTCTCAGGTCTCGCCCTTCCTGCAGAAGTTTGTCTGCAAGGACAAGGAGCAATTCTGTTGCAAGGAAGATGAAGTTTAGGGTGAGGGCGCTTAATTCTCCTGTGTGCCATGGGATCCGTGTTAGCCTCCAGTGACATCACTGCTTCATTCTTTGTCGCTGTCCTTTACCAGTGTAGTACTTCTCAGACTGTAGCAGTTTTGTAGCACAGAGAGGATCAGGAAGTCCTGGAAGAGAACTGGGTGTGCTTTGGGTTGCTGTCATGCTGCTTTACTTTCTGTATCCTCTGGGACAGAGTGAGATATTGGAGTTTTAGTGCCTGTTCATAAGGCTAGTTCTTGTGCCTGCTGCTAGGTGTTCATTCCCTCTATATCTTCAGTATGTAGCTGTGTTGGATTTGTGGGCTAGAAATAAGACTGGAGATTAAGGCTTTTGCCTCCACTGTAACATATTTGTTCCTGCACTATACTAATTTCCTTAACTACCTGTGCAAGCATCAGCTAAAAAGGGAGATGAGTCTGTGAAACCTTTTCACTCTGTTGTGATAATCTTACTCTTCGTAGGCAAAAACAAAATTGCAGTAGAGATCAGTTAAGACTAGAGTCTGAGATCTTGACACGTTTCTTCAAACGAAGTAAAGTGTATATTGTAACTTCTGAGTCTTGATCCTGCAACTGAATACGTGTTTATGGATCCCAGTGCTCCTATGACCATAGAAAGTATGTATATATAACCTGAGAGCAAGAGTCTGTGTGAGTAAATCAAATGAAGGAAAGCTTGTGTTTTCTGAAGCCCATAATTGTTTGCTTATTACAGTGTGGAAAATGGGTGAATCTTCAGCTGGCTGAATCAACACCAAATTTATTAGAAATTGGCAGCAATCAAGATGAGACTCAAAAGCTACTGCAAGATCACGAACTCCTCCTGGCTAAACTTAAGGTAAGACATCTGATAAAGCCATCCAGAAATATTTCTAGCCTTTACAGTTCAGGTGTAACAGTGCATACATGCAACAGTGACATAGGCACCTCGGCCTCCTGCCACAATCTCTTTGCTAGGGAGCTTCACACAAACCTATCCAACCTTCAATCAGTGAAATAGGTCAAAGTTAAGCCTCTGTACTGGGACACTATGCTCGCTAGTAATTGTTTTTTCTGACAGCAGTAAAGATGCACTATTTTTTTTTTTATGCATTACCTTCAAGTCAAAAAATGACTGTAGCCTTCAGTAACTGATAAATGTAATGGAATTTCGAGATTTTTATTTGTTCTCCAGTGTTGTGAAAAGTTTATTTAGTTTTTGATAATGGCTGTAAACACAAGCAATCTCTTTATAAGTGTGAAGTAGATATTCCAGGCATGTTTTTATTGAGTACTAATTGAGGTAAGTTATGGCAGGAATGATACTGTAACATTAAGTATTGCTTGTCTTGAGCTAGGAATATTTTAGCCCAGCAGCAATGCTGAAAACACAGATGTAGCGCTCTTGAAAGCAGAATATATCAACAGTGACATTTGGACACAGAACAACAACATGCTTACATGAAAGAAACTGAATTATTTTAAATGTGTATTTGTGACATAGAGAAGAATCTGAAGGCATCCCAGAAGGCAGTCTGTTTTCCTGATTCGATAGGGCAGATGTTCATCTCTGCAGACAAATAAATTCCTCTAAAATCTTGGAGCTGTACAAGGCAGCATCTCTTAACAAGTTCTATCTAATTTTCTTGCGATTGCATGAAATTCAGACCTACCAGAGCAAATGTGATCTGGTGGACAGCGGTTTCCTTCCTGTTATACTCGTGATCATGTACTTCCCCAGCCATGATACGTTTCAAACATATGTGAGGTAATTTAATACAGTATATGTAGAGTGTAATCTAATATGCAGATACAGTGGAATTTGCATAGTATGAAGAATAGCCTTAAAAAAAAGAGGAGGGTGGTTTTGCTCTCTTTACTTATGCAAGTGCCTGATCTTTATTGCCATGAGTGTCAGACCCAGGCACCCTGGGAACAAGCTGCTGCACCCTCTTTGAACTGTCCAGATAGCTGGGTTCTTACACACTGACAACCTGGAGAAACTGATAGTCAAAAATAATTTTAAAGGCTAGAAAAGGAAAACATCATAATTCTAATCCTTAAAAGCAAAAAAAAGTTCAAATTACATTTTATCACAAATATCATACCTTAAAATATTATATATTTATATTAAATGTCCCATTTGCTGAGAAAAATTTACTGTAAATATTGTTCTATGAGAGATCATGCAGGTGTTACTGAGAACTTAACCATAAGCACATAAACAATGACAGTAAAAAATTAAGTACGCTCCTTAGACTCCAACTTGAAACCATGTATTAAAGAAAACAGAAAGCAAGAAAAAAATATATTTTGGTGGATGAAATCCCTAGCTGCATCCCCAAGCTCCATTATATTCTTGTTTTCAATCTTTAAACTAAAAAAATGTTTTAGGTACTTCTTTTTATTAAAAATTACTAAAATAATGAAAAAATTGAATAATCCAAAAGCATTTGATGCTCCTGATGCTAATTCAGATGTTTGACCAGTATAATCTATAATCTAACTTTCTATTCTCCAATTTCTATTAGTCTAGATGCATATTCTTATGAGAGCCTTTAGTTTGCTTTTCATTTAGCAATGTTTATCTTGTGTTCTGCTCACAAAGAAAATTAAAATAATAAAATATTCACTGATATTTTAACTAATATTGGTGAAAATACTAAAATTTTTCACTCCTATTTGTGAGGCGTTATGACTGTGATTGTTTGAACCCAGATGACCAATCCTTATTCAGTTCCCCGAAGCTTAATAAATTCAATCAGAAAAACTTACTGCATTATCTATTACAGGATGATTATGAGTAACAAATATCTTGGTTCATTATTTCATATTTCGTACCTGCAATCCTTGTAGAATTTAGCATTCAATAATGAACATTCTACAAAAGGATTAAGTTCAAAATGACTATTTTTTCTCCATTAAAAATTAAAAAGTTCCAATAATACAGGACTGCAATTTCATTGTAATTCTTACTGACTGTGCATTTTTATCAGATATGAACCTATGTGCCTTATAGTAAAATTTGTCAGTAATTATTCAGTCCAATGTTACTAAGTCTAGTCATCAAAAGTTTTTACAAGAGTGAGTCTCAGTCCTGGAAGTATTTATTATAATACTTTTTTCCACTTAGCATTTGTTCATGAATTATGCATTTGCTATGTGAAGATGGATAACGTCAAAGAGCTCAGTGTTTCAGTATTGAACGTATACGGCCATAATTATTTAATTATTTATGTAAGGATAAAAAAAAAATTTGAAATGTGTGCAGAAGAAAGCTCAAAGTACAACATAGCATTGCAATTTTTAGATAGTACCTGTTTTAATAGTGTTTTGATTCTCTTTTGTTTTTTTTACCCTCAGTGAGCAACATAATTTCAGAAATTATAGCAGTAATGAATTTATAGTATAACACTGAGTCTGCTTTGAATTGCTTTCCAATTTCTCTTTTATTTTTTAAATAAATTTCTAAAATAAATCATGTTTCCTGACACTAAGATATTGATCCTGGATACACTTAAACACATGCTTAACTTTACTTTGCTGATTAGTTTAATCAAATTCAAAATTAAGCTTATGTGCAGGACAGGCAAAAATTCCAGAGCTGACAAAGATTTACACATGAAATTAGTCCTCCATAGTGGAAGAATTAGATGCTTAATATTAAATACATCTTCAGAATCAGTGCTGAAGAACCTGTGCACTTATAGGAGATAACTTATGGAATATTTGACAATGCTGGCAGATAGAAATATGCCGTGTCTTTATTTCATATTATATTGCAAACTCAGTCTGGGTTTTGATGATGTTTTTTGATTTTTTTTTCAGCTACATTATTCTCATCCTGGTACGAGTATTGTAAGTTGTAATCAAAATATTCACGCCAAATTCTTTGCTCAGCTTCATATGTTGAGGAGTCACAGGTGTAAGGAAGGACAAAATTTGGCACAGCAAACAGTAATCAGTTCACAGTACTTCTGAGGCTACAGGAAAAGGAATGTAATACATCTGACTGTTCCAGGCAGCTGTTCCTGACTCAGCAATGCTAACAGGAGTTCAAAAAAAACCCTAAAAAAAACAATTTGGCACTTAGGTATGCAGATGATACTTTAATATAAGAGGAGCGTAATTGTTAAATGATAAAGTACAAATTTTTAGTATATTTATTTTCTGATTTTAATGCTCAATTATAGTGATACCTAAAAAATCGGTGCATGTACATCATTAGGGCATTAGGAAAAAAACTATCCAAACTAATTTCCTTTGATAGAAAGTACTGTGTTGTATTTATTATTGATTTCAATTTGTCCCATTGAATTTGGGTATTGGGTCCACCCTACTATTTTAATGAAAAGCAGAATGAAAATTTTCACAAGATCTCCATTTCAAGTATTCATGGGTTAAGAAATGGACATATTAGTCAAAGAATAAATGCTGAGCAGGAAATAGTAGATTTGAGACTAAACAGGAACACGTACGTAGTGTTACTACATCTAGTCAAATTTCCTTTCAATGCTGTCTTTCATTTATATTTAGAATAGAGATATTTTTTATAGCTGGAATTATTTTATTCATTTTTCTTAGGTTGTCATACCGACCAGTAATAACCAGAAAATTAATGAGATTTGTTTAGCGATAATGATTTAAAAGGTAAACTATAGTTCAGTTGCTTGATTTTGTTCAGTGAAGCCTAAATGATCAGGAAAATTTGTATATGTATGTCTTTTCTTTGGCAAAGGAGTATGCAGATTTGTTTTCCTTCAAACATAAATTTGGTGTTTGGAAGTGTTGAGGAATTGTATATTCTTTTTTAATTGATGAATTAATTTGACAGTATTTAGGCCCTGCTGCTGCCAACACTTAGATGTCAAATTACTGACATTAGTTAGAGGTTCCATGAGCTGAAATGAAATGTCTCTTTCGAACAAAGCTAAGAATAAACATATATGTTTTCATATTTGGTACCATAGCCCTTTCTGTTTGTGATTTGACCCTTCAGTAGTCTAAATTAATATTTTCTGAGGCTGTTTCTCTAAATTAGACCATATCAGCAGTTGCACTTTTGATGAAAACACCATTTTCTTTGATTTCGCATAGTTCTCATTCACATTGTTTGCCTCATCCTTGTTTTAGATCACTTTTGGTAGAATTTTATTATATATAATTAATGTATTTATTATACATACATCTATGTTTTGATACATCACTCTTTACAATTTTAGAAACCGTGGAAGGAATCACAAATGGAAAAACCTGTGATACAAAGATGTCAAGGGGTAAAATAATATTGAGTGTAAAGCAGATACCCCTTTCTCTGCAATAGACTCCTGTTCTCTGTGATTCAATCATTCCCAACAGCAGCGATGCCCAGAGAAAATACTGCCTTTGTGTATGAATCTCCCAATACTGTTACTTTCTGGAGCATTAAAAAAAGCGTGAGTTGCCGTGCTTTTGGCTACAACAATGTCACAGTCCCCCCTAAGACAAACAGCGTTATTTTTGATTTGTCTCCAAAGTTCTGTTCTTGTAACATGAAAGAGACTGTAGACAGGCAGAAGCACTCCAAAATAGAAACAATTATAGACTATAAACTAAACTTTAAAACCACCACCGTAATTAATTTGGCCCGTGAACCTGCAGATTGCTCCTAATTATTTTATTCAATTCACAGAGCATAAATTGCAAAATAGCAATTTATATGCTAATATCCAAGATAAATATATTAGAAAATTGTATTCTTCAAAAAGCAGCAATATGTTCATTTTTGTATTTGAAATCTTTTAAATAAGTCTTTCAGTTAAGTTTTAAAAAATCATAATAATGCTCATTTTTCAGTAAATTTATTATGGAAGAAATTGCCTGTTAATATCTCGTCTGTGTTACTTTCATTTAAGTACAGAGGTACCCAGAATGCTATCAGCAGTAAAGGTCAGCTGTATTTTTGTTATAAAGCAGACTTATTTTTGCAAGTGATTTGAAAAAAAGGAAGGGAAAAGGTAAGATTCAATAAATACTTTCAGTGTTAGTTCAGCTCACCAACCAGCTGACCGTATTTGCATAACAATTCCCACAGAAATAGTATTTATCTCAAAATAATTTTATGACTACATTTTTGGGCTTCAAGTTAATAACTTTGTATTGTATAATTTCAGTGCCATCTATAAACAATAATTCATTTTAGCAGCATCTCAGTGAGGAAAATAGATTATACCTCTCAAAATCCCAAGTCTCAGTCTTCACTATGTCCAAAAGCCAGACCTCTGTATTATGTAAAATGTGAGCTAAAGTGTGAAATATAGCCCAAAATAATAATGAAAAAGAACATGGGGAGGAGAAAGGAAAAGGAACCACTGAGCAGGATCACGGTTAAAATAAACTAGGTATAATTCCAAAATTACCAGAGAAGTATGTAATCCAGTCAGCTACACATATAAGTCTGCTCTGAACACTTTGAAAAGCCCAACACCTGTTCCAGGACATAACAAGAAAAGACAGAAGTAAACGGGAAGAGGAACAAAAGGAGGAGTGTTTTCCAAAGCTCTATCTTTCCAGAGCAATTTGATAACTAGTTCTGATGAGAATATTGCTTTCGTAGAGAAGGAAGATGTTCTATAGCTTATCTATGTAGATTTCAGTAAAGAGTTTGGTATGATAACACATAGGAAATTATAAATTAAGCTGGAAAAGATTGAATTAGTACAAGAATTAGAGAGTGGATAAGCAGCAGATTAAAAATAGGAGACAGACTTCTACTGAAAGAGGACGCGTGATATTGGAAGGAAATTACTTTTTTAACTAGTTAAGGTTTTCAAATCTGGGACATTTTATTTCACTCATTCGTTATTTTGTGAATGTTGCTGGCACAATAAGGGTTTGAGAATGAAATCTGCAGATGACACAGAATTAGGAATTATGGGAACAGGAGAGGGAGAAAGTCGTATACAAGAGTAAGCAGAAGAACATATAGTAACAGAAATGCAAAGTTCAGCAATCCAAAGTGTGAGATGATGCAATTAAAGTGAATAGCAAGAATTTCTGTTGCAGACTTGGATCTACTACTTGTCTGTAAAACAGCTATTAACCACCAAAGCAGTGTGCTGTGGAAGCGGTGTAGGATCCTATTGTAATTATAGAGGTACTCTGAGAAGAAATTCTCCTTCAATTTAAATTGAAGGACAATGCTGGCATAAGGATAGATATAGTAAAGAGATTGTGAGTAGAGTTAGGCTGGAGAAGGTTTTTAACTGTCAGAGAGATGTCCCAAAACAGCTTTCCAAAGGAAACAAAGGCAGCAAGAATCTTGTATGATCCTAATGATTCTGACCAGGAATACAATATATTCATGAAAAGGATTGTGTGAAATGGTTGCTTCTGAGACTCAGAGACCTGAATTCAATGACTCAGGTACTTTGTAATCTTAACAGAGGATGAAACTTCAAGGATCTATGTTTTATTGGAGTTCACCTGCGCTTCTGAGATCTTGATTATATATTATATATATTATATACTACAGCTAATAATTTAAATCTGTGGTTCATGTCAATTTAAATTACTGAAAACTATGAATTTATGTTCTTAATTAGATGGAGTCAAGAGCTGACTCAGGAGTTTGGTTGTCTCCCACTGAAATACTATGCCATATTTCCTCTTAGACAGGCATTTTATGGTGATCCTGTTGCACTGATGACTGGGTTCAGGAAGCTAAAGATAGAAGCTTTACTGACGTACAGTTTTAGATTTTTTTGATAAACAAATCAACAAGGAATTTTAGGAGAAGAGAAGGCACTTCCACCTACCAAGTTCTGGCTATACCTAACTGCAGACACTCTGGTATGCACTATTCAATGATTAAATTCAGATTACATACCCTGTTTGCATTATCAGAACATAAACTGTCATCTGATACCAGCAGGCTTCTGATGTGGGCCAAACTGTAAGAAACACTGTTAAACCTATTTTATTAGGAAGCTTTAGTGATTCAAGGTGTTGCTAATGCCTGGAGGCCACAGACATCACAAGACTGGACCTGTGGGATTGATTCACCTTTTTTTTTTTTTTTTTTTTTTACTGATCAAACAAACAAAAAAGGCACTTTCATGCAGTGAAATGGGGAAAATAAGTTTTAGGTTGAATTAAATAGTTCATCCCTCTGTAAAATAAAAATACTTGCATTCTGATTTTTTTAAAAATAATTTGAGCAACTTTTCAATATGAATGTAGATATGTTTATAATGAGACTGGTAGAATAAAAAAACTACAAATATCTACCAATCATGGAAAAAAAAAAGTGAAAATGTAGAATTTGAACTATTTTTAATTTACATATAGATTAGTCAAATACTTCTATGATATACTAATTATAACACTGTGGTATGCTGTATTTGGCATTCCGAATATTAGCTAGGCCTCAAGTATAAATTATAGTAAATCCGTATCAAAGTAAAATGGCTTCAGCATGCCTTGCTACTACAGTAACTAAAGAAGGGTGTAAACAGGACGCTCAATTGTACATATTCTTTATCACTGTTACGTCTTTCACTGTGGTTAAAAAAAAAAAAAAAAGAAAAGACTGAAGACACAAGCACTCAAAACTGACGAGGGGACAGTTTTAATTCTGTGCTCCCTCAGTCAGGTCTCCCAGCCTGATGTGAAGCCCTTGATTCAGAATGTGTGTGCACTGTGCTAGAGCTTCTCAGCAAAACTTGTACCTTTTAAATGATGTATTCTTCCCTTCTCTTGTTTTTAGAAATGACTAATTTGTTTGTTTTAGCTGAAACTTTCCAGAAAAGTCCAGCTTGACGCAAATCCTGTTATGTTAAATTTCATCCTGCACAGTTTCTTTGACAAATTCACAAGCAATAGAGAACAGTGTCATAACGAAAGGAATAGACAGCCATAATTTTAGGCATTACAGTCTGCATTAGACCTCAATGAAATAGTGCTAAAACAACAAAACCTTGAACTTTTCCTCCAAGAGAACATGCCAACACTACCAGAAGAATTCTGTAGAGCTCAGTTTTACTGAGCACAGACTAAATTCTAAACAGAGAAAACTCAGATCTTCTGGGGGAAGCAAAATCAAAGCACTTGTAAATCAGTCTTTCTCTAACCCCCGTCCTCATAAATCTTGTCTTTTCCTTCAGTTTTGCCTTTCAGGCTCTTTGGGTTGCAGCAAACACCACGCAGTCCCCTCTAGGCCCCTAAGAAGTTTAAGACCCATATGCGTGTCTGGTCCTTGCTTTACTCAAGAGTTCTGCAGTTTCTGACAGTGCTTTAGGCTCCCTGGTTGCTTGGTGTCTTGCTCCGTTTCCTCCACTTTGTACTTCAGCAGCTTTCTCCTGCTGAGTGTACTTAAATGTGCACCCAGGAAGGCACAATTTTCAGTCCCTCCAGAGAGTTTCACTAGCTCAGACTACAACAACCAGGAAAGGTAAAAGGCAATTTTCCCCTCTCTTTCCATGCTCTTCTCACAGAATGTGAAGTATCCACATAGTGGGCTGTGATCAAATGAATATGGAGGCTATACTACCCATCACAGCGTACGTGAAAGGATGCTGTTCAGCTGATGTTTCTAGACCTTGAGCTATTCACATTCTGTCTTTGCTACAATATCAGAGCCAAATGCAGCCCCCTGAAAATGGGTGGCCAGAGCTGTGTGGCTGCCCTGCCACTGCGTTACATGATAGCAAGCACGCATGCAGCAAGCCTGTTGTTTTTTTCTCAGTAAATCTAAGCCAGAACATTGTTTCTTTTATAGATCAATATTTTCCTTTGGTGCAGTGAATAGAGCAGCGGGGAAGATGAAAAGAAAAACAATATCTCATGCAGAAATTGAAACTGGCCTAAGTTTTAAAAACAGTACTTTTATTACATAGTTTTACTGAGACCAGCAGAAGTTGCATGTTCGCAAAAACTCTTCTTGACTAGGTGCGAGACATTCCTTATATTGTCAAGCTTCATTGCAGGTCTCCGGAGCTGAAAAAGAAACATACCATCCTATACTTTGTGTGTTCACAGGGAGTGAAAAATCGTAAAATATCATCAATCATAAATAAAATCATAAATATTATATGAAGTGAAAAATATTGTGTGTGTTTGTGCCACATAGTAGTTAATATGAGAAATAAGACTACCACATAATTGAGCTGGATGTGTTCCCCTCCCCCCTCATTCAAACTGTAAAAGATAAACTCGAAATCAAAATTTCCCATAAAACAAAATCCTCCCAAGTTTGCTTCTGCTCCATTGAAATGATAAATATCTCAAAATGTCTCATCCTAATTTTGATTTCTGTTACATTAAAAGGAGAAAAGCCATGCCAAAACAGAAAATCGAAACACCCCATTCCAAAAATGCTGAAATGGAAAGTAAAGGCTTTATTGGAAAGCTCTGTTAAGTTCATTCAACTAAAAAAACCCCACCTCATCAGAATTCAAGTTTCTGTGAAACATTTTGCTTTCTATGAGTCATCAGTTTTGATGAAAATACTCCATTGAAAAATTCTTCAGTAGTTCTACACATGACATAATAATCCAAGTATCTAAGTAGCTTCAAATATTTGCTTCCTCTCAGTAAGGTCAGAAGCTCTATGTTATTTTTTTCTTCCTCTAAAGAGTAATTGCAGATTTTGCCACATTTACATTCCAAAATGATACTGGCCTAAAACCCAGCGTGTTGATGGCATCTATCCATGAAAGAAAATGAGTTAGTCTGATGAATTTTGAGTACGGAAGGCTAGAAACTGTCACTTTCCATGCAGCGACTGTAGCTTGTGGAATTTAGTGCATGTGCAGAGTTGTGGTTTTTTTTTTTTTGATGCATCCAAAATGGAAAAAGACACACAAAAGCAGATAAATTCTATGTTGTATAATATGAGCTAAGGCAGCCATTTCTACCACTAAATAGGCCTGCTCTGACCACCAGGCTGGACTAGGTGACCTACACAGCCCCTTTCAAGCTAAATTATTCTATGACTGTGGTGAAAAGAAGTTCAGGTTTCAAAGACTAAATGTATAAAAGTTGTAATATAAACGTACTCCTAAAAGTGAACAATTCCCATATGTAGTGTATGTAGATAAAAATAGTTGAGGATAAATATTTGAGAAGTCTGCAGTAACTAATGAATGGCTTTGTTGGTTGTGGCTAGCATAGCTCCAAATTCATGGTAATAAAACGTTAATATCACTCACAAACATCTTGTGCATTTGAACTCTTCCTCAACAAAGTTACGTTTCCTGTAAAAGTTTCCTCTGATTTCTTTTCTTTCTTTCTTTCTTTTTTTTTTTTTTTTTGACACTAGTCTGCCTTTTCAAAACACAACTGTATTCTGTTGCTAGGGTAAGAGACAAAGTGACAAATGTTTTGATATTGTATTAGGTGTTTATAGCATTACAGGAGCTCTGCTTTAAAACAAAAGATTGTCCACAGCTGTTTTACATGTGTGTCACGGGACAACCAACTGCACAGTCCCACACTGCGTGGGGTTTGTGTGGAGCAAGGTGGGGTGGAGGGGGATGAGGAGATTTACCTCATGACTCCACAACTTGTTTCAAAGATCAGAATTTACTACACAAGTTACAATGGTACAAAGCAACAATTCTTATTAACAGAACTTGGCTCAGCTAGAATACTTATTTTTCTAATTATACTAAAAGCTATGCTGACAGTAACTGCTTAGCAAACAGAAAGGCTAGCTAATTTACAGTAACCGTAACTACCTAAACGAATGAACTAGGCAAACAAAGCAGCAATTCTTATTAGGCCGATTCTAACTGATCTTGCCCACGCGTTGCCTCAGCGGCCAATGTGCACCTGATCCCAGGGCAGTGCCTGCGGGAGGGCATCCCCGTCCGGAGGGGATCCGCAGGTTGGCAGGCCCGCTGCCACCCGCCAAGAGCCCCAGGCGGCCGCTGGGGCCAACCTGTTCATACCCTTGGGGGCAGGCGGAGTGGCAGCGGCGAGGCCAGTCTGGGCTGCTGCAGGTTCAGCTCTCCTCCCTCGTTACAACGATCGCACCCACAGTGGTGGGGGGTGGCCGAACACCCCCATCGGCAGGCTCGCTGCCTTGAGCACTTTTCAGCACTGAAGAAAGGAGGTTGAGTAACTGCAGATGATTGCTTTACTCTTGGTGGGGGGGTCTTGAGGAGAGATCCCACAGCTGGGGTAAGGAGGAGTCCATTCCAGTCTGCAGTGGTTAGCACTGCCCCAGCAGTGAGAGCAGGTGTTATCTCTTAAGGTCCTGAGGAGGAGGAGATGGTCCAGACCACAGCAATCAACATTGCAGTGCCTCTGCGGTGAGAGGAGGCTTTTGGTTCTCAGTGTCCTGGTGGAGATGGCCCTTATCCCAGAGCCTTGACATCCTCCCCTTCGGAGCGTGAGGTACAGGAGTGCGGACCGCTTGGGGCTGGCACCAGGTGGGAGCGGGGAAATGTGTCAGCCATATTTTCAATGGACATTACAGAAACAATTAACACTCTCTGTATCAAAACTTCCATGAATCAGTTATAAAAGCATAAAGGGTTATTACACATGAACAGTTTTCTACTTCTTTCTTAACTGTTCATGCTTTTATACTGCTTCTGCATTTCATTCAGTAGGGTAGTTTATTTTGCTCTACTTATTTAAACTTTCAGATTTTCTTGGTTTGGCTGGATTTGAATTCATTACACAGTAACTAAGTGATTAAAAAAAAAAAAATCCACAAAACTATTGTACATGCCTGACAATTTCCAAAAGTTATCCAATTTTTTCTCTGTGTTTTAGGGATTATTTAGCTAATTAATTACTAGAAAATATAGCAGCCTACTGATCAGGTACAAATGTTAATTAACAAGTTGTTCAAGAAAAAGGCTTCTAAAAGAAGGAAATCTACCTTTGGGCCTATACCAAGTTTGTAGTGTCCTCCTTGAGTAGTTAGAAAAGATTTAGCATTTGAAATGTCATTTTAGTATTTTGAAGCTGATGTAATATTAAGATAAATGCACATATAGTTTTATTTCAAAATATAGAATGAAGTAGTCAGCTCTTTAAAAAGTCAGACTTTGTCTACAATTTCTGGTGGGAGCTACCTCAAATGCCACATGTTTTTCCCCAGTGTATTCGGGATAGCTCTGAAAATGGTATGCTACTTGTTGGCAAATGCTAAGCTACTAACAACAACCAATTTGTGTGAACTTGTGAAAATGTTTTACTTTTTTTTTTTTTTTTTTTTTTTACATGTCAGCATTAGATAACGGCAGTTCTTTAATTTCATAATTAATATTGCAAGATGTTAAATTAGTAAAGAGACTATCAGTATCAGATATTCATTTAATTTCTATTACAGTAGTTTCAGAGCTGGTCCAGAATATGAAGAATAGGATATCATGCTGGATAATTATAAAAATAGTGGCATTCATTAAAATCGTTGTACATGGGACCATTTTATGCCCATAAGAAAGAAACATACACTAATGGCTTTTCTTAGCGCTTACTTCATTATAAACTTTTTATCCTATAATATTAAATGGCTATTATAGAAGTAGCATTTATTTGTTAGATGTATGGATAATGTTTAACAACTGCTCCCTCAACCCATTTTCTGCCTTCTCATGCCAATGCTATTCAGAAATAAAATAAGATGAAATACCTGTTATTGCACTAAAAATGTCTGGAAAAAAATAGAAGTGTTTCATGATCATAGGAAATGACACCTCTCTATAACTACATGTTAACTTATGGACAGAGGCTGTCACTTAATTGCTTCTCTACTATATTAATTTTATTAGAGGCTGTCATTTAATATATTACGTGAGAGGTGGGATATTTTAGTGGCAAGTGTACGGATATTCAGAAAGATAAAAATGTTTTAGAGTGTCCCTTTATTTGTTCCATTAACTAGCTTCTCAGTATGATTCTCTGACGATTCAACAGTCCTTCATGAATGTGAAAGTGATGTAGTTGCTATGACCTGAACATGAAAAAACACTGAGTATCAAATTCAGTTTAGAGTCACAGCTATTACTGATGGAGTAAATTAAACTCTGGGTCTTCAGTAGCGGTGAGTCTGATGGGAGAGGGCTTTAGGACACCATCTTTCCCAGGATGCATGTAAATGTTTTGAATTTCCTCAGCAGAGACTTCCAACATGGTTCCTCTAAAACCCAGACATACTTTAAAGTATTCTTTGACAAAAACAGGAATAAAGATGCCTGATGAAGAGCAGCATAACTAGCATTTGTCTATTGCTTGGTGTTTTTATGGGCAGGTTGTAGTCACAGAAAGTGGATTTTGCATGTCCTTGAACCAACTTCAGTGAATTTTCAGCAAAACTTAAGTAAAATTCACAAACCTAAGAAAAGGAGGCAGACCCTCCAGGAAGAAAGGAGTCATATTACCTATTCTATGGAATCTTTTTCTATGGCACTTCCAGACCTCCATCAGTTCAAGCAACTGGCCTCTGCCTATCGTGCACAGCAGGGAGTTCACATGGAATGTGCTTATCTAGTGCACAGGCCATAGCAGGGTTTGTTTGACAGCCAGTACTCAAAGTTTCCTGGTTGGGGAAGTTATTACTGACAGGCGTCTTACAAAAGGAAGTAGGCAATCATACATAATTTATAAACATATTTACAACTCCTGGGAGCAGCACAGATTTGCCTTAAATGAAACAGATCACAAGCTGGTGAAATTTGTCAATGCATTAGACTGCTCTAGCCTTGTTGGAAGCCAGAGATTAGGCAGAAGAACTAAGGCAGAACTACAGATTTCCCTGCACCCTTAGAAACTGTTTGTAATGCTCTGGAGTGCAAACAGACAGTCAAATGCAGGGAGTTAGAGGGAGAAGAATGGATTTGTATATATTAGTAAACATTTGACCAAGTTCTACAAAATAAAAATACAAACTTTTTTCCAGCCTTAGATGTAGTAAGACCCCTGGAGCTACACTTGCAAACAGAGATTTTTTTCAACTTATTAATGACCAAATTCCAAACCAGAGATTTCTGTGAATGGTCACAATAGTTATGATGGGAAGTTTAAAAAAAAAAAAAATTAATCACGTATAGTCATCAGTTCAGTTAGCTCACGTGAACAATGTTGAATTGAAAGTAGTTAGGAACGTAGCACACCATAATGATTGATTAGTTTGAGAGATTCACTAACTGTCCTCCTGAGAAATGGGCATTTGTTAGAATGGGAGACTAGATTAAGTAATAGAAGGCTTGATTTAACTAGAGATGGCTACAGTTACAATACAGTAACAGTAAATTTAGCATTAGGGATGATTATTACTGGTACAGTAAATAAAGTTCTTGCAACATATGGTTTTGTATAAAAGGGTGATTCTTGCACAGTATCATGAGTTTCAAAGAGTTTATGAATAATTGTGATACAGCTTATCTTAAAATTGTTGCCATCTATCTCATTGTCAAATATCTCACAGCTCCTCTGCCTACTATATTTTTAAAAAATGATTCTTTGGGAGTAAGGAGAAGTGTTAGATTTCAGCTTAACACGATACAATGGGATCTTGGTGATCTATATTAACAGGAAAAAAAAAGCTTCAAAGACAATCATCAGTATATTTTCATGAACAGCAGTATGAAACGAATTGTTAAGTAATCATTTTGGCCCAATTTTGTAGTGAGACAATTGGAGATGAAGCTCTTGCATCTTGCACCAAGCATAAGCTAGGGGATAAAGTGAACATGTATTCATTGTGCACAGAGAAGTGTCTGTGAAAACTGTTTTCTGTGTGCCCATGGCAAGGTTTTCCTGTACTCTGAGTAGCTTCAGAATATTTGACTATGGAGCAAGTTTGACTTGACTTGTCAGGCTTGATTAACCTCTTTCACAACAGGTAAAAGGTATGTTTGGGTTTTGTCTTCTCTTACTGCTACTTAAACTGGCTTGAGGATTTTAAAGTCCATAAATCCAGTGCCTTTCCTATTGAAGATTACACTGAAATGAAATATTGTGAAGATTAGATATACATACCTCACTACAACTTTTTGCAACTCTATGTAAGATTTACCAAGATATAGAATTGCAAATAACTTATGTCTTCCTATTCTCCTTGCACTAGAACATCTCCTTTTCTCCCTAAAGCCACTGTTAGTCACATAACCTTTTATGTATAATGTTGTTGAACTACGATAATTCTGTGGCAGAAAGGATATGCAAATCTCTCATCAAGTTTGATAGCAACTTTGTAGCCTGTAGGCTACCTAAAAATAAGAGGTAAACTGTGTTATAATATAAAATAATTTTAATTTAGTAATAAAAAAATCACATGGTCTTTCATATGCCCTTTCACATTCTTTAGAAACTTTAGGGGTAAGAATCTGTGATGAAGTACAGCACACAGCGAAGAAGGAAGAAGTATGAGAAGCCTTAAGCCAAATTTGGGTTATCCCAACCCTGGGCTGGCATGTCTGTTGAATTGGCCTTGAACAAAATGTGGAGGAGAAATAGACAATAAATGGCCATTTCAGTGATAATTATCCCTGAGGCTGAGTAGTCTGTAGTCCGCAGTGCTTTATGTTTCTGTCTTCACTTGCCAGTAGGCAAATGACTGCTTCAGAAGACAGTCTCACGGTCTCCCACTTCACTGGAGCCATCCTTTCCAGGTTGGAAATGAGCTGAGGGCTTTCAGGGACTATAGATCTCTCTGGGCCTCTTGAAGTGGCTAGAAAGTGGGGAGGTGAGACTCTCACTCATGGTGTCCATTGTTAAAAACATGAGTTGGGTTTATCCCTTGCCCAATGAGCATCTGTAACTGCCCAGAGAAGCAGGTATCCTTGCCAGCTTCCAGTCCCTCCAGCACATTTGAGAACAATTCAGATGATGAACATTTTAATGCTGCATAAAAGTGAGTAGAAACTTAGAAACTGGACTTCAACATTAACTTGCACTTCCAACTAAAAGATAGTATAAGTGAAGACTCAAACTGCCACATTGAGCTAATCTATTTTAGTACATAGCCTTCCTAAATTTTAGGACTATTATAGAACAAATTTTAGGACATAGTAGTTACTTCCTAGTGTTAAGTTTGAGATACGACGGCAGGAATGGGGAACAATCAAATCTGCACATGAAATCTTTTCCCATTATTTTTTCCCTTTTGTGGCCTCTTTGTACTCTTTCATTTATCAGTAATCGAGCCCATTGAAAGAATGAGTGAAATCTATAAATGTTATTTATGTCCCAGTTTTTATAGCTTTTTTTTAGCATTTCATTTCTTGACTTACGATTTCTATAGAATCTTTTTCTAGGAGTGAAATAGTATGAGCGTAGAAATGTGCACCCAAAGTGTTATTTATTGCTTTGAGTAGGTTGAGCTGTCAGAAAAGGGAGTCAAGCATTTTTCTGTGCCCTGTAGACACAAAAGGCCCTAGGCATTTCATGTTATGCTATCATGTGTAGTTAGAAAATGTTCATTATTTTGATGAAATTGAACACTGTACAGAGCAGTGTAACATGAAAAATTACTAATAACTTCTTTTTTTATTTGTCTGAAAAGCTAGTCAATTTATCCTTGACACTGTCTTCATGGTAACAAAAACATAGCTTTATGTTACGCTTTTATTGGGGTAGCCTTTAAAACCATCTTGTGAACATTCCGGCTCTGTTTTCAAAATAGATTTTGAGAACCAGTATCTAGGTCTGTTCTGAAGGAACATAAATGCTGTATCCCGCCGTTACGCTGTCTGTGAGATGTAATAAATGGTAACAGGACCAGCTGGCATTAGAAATAAATTGGAAGACTAAAATATATTTATTGAATGTGTAGACTACACATCCAAGAGAGAAGCACATTATAGTTATGTGTGCCTACTTACCTATTGGCAAATAGCTTCAATTAAAGAAACTGTTCATTAGCATTCCTTGTGCAAAAGATTAGAAACAAATTTAGTAGCATAATTAGTAACATTAGAAAGAAACAGTGTACAATGAGTTTAACCACCAATTTTACCAGCATTGTACAACATGCTAGAAATGTGACTGCATTATTAACGGGTCTGAAATTAACCTACCAGGGACACAGTGGGAAATAGAGGAGGGGGCCTGATGAGATGGGCACAGGGGCCTTGTAGCCGTCATCATGCCTGCAGTTTATTTCTGAAGAAAAAAACAAACCTTCAATATTTTCTGTAAACTGTAGTCTGTTTTTGAAGAGAGTTAGAAGTTCTATCTACTACCCTTTTGCTAACTTCCCAGTTCCCAGACAAATATCAGGAAAATAATCCCTACCCATTTGTCAATTTTAACTGATAACAAAGACTGCTGGCATATCTACAAATTTGTTTTCTAGACTTCACCTAGCCTTAAAGTGATCATTTTTATTTTTCAGCAGAAAGATTTTGAGTAAATACTAAGAATTCTGATATGACCATATTGCTGTAGTCATGCTGCTCATGGAATATCTAGTTTGGTGTCTTAACTTCATTCTCCACTAAAAGAAATGTCATGGCGAGGAAGCCCTACAAAAAGAGGAAAGTGGGCATAATCAATAGAGTCATGACAATAAAATTTTCCATGTTTTTATTTTTTTTGGCTTATGGCATTCACTTTTTCAACTAAAGTCAAACTTTCCTGTCAAGAGCAAAATGCTTTTAATGAAAAAGTTTGAAAATCATTTCTCCACCAAAAAGATGGAAAAGATGTTCCACTGATAGACCGTTTTCAGCTATATCTAGTAAGCCCACTGAAGTATTATGTCTATGTTAACCTCATATTTTGTATCACAGAGTGATGATGAACTCACGTTCTCTGTATTTCATTCATTCATATTCTATCATGATACTACTTTTATCGTGCAACACAAGCTGTCTTAGCAATGCGGATAGGACTACAGTAGGACAGGGATGTAGAAATCCACCTTCTTATTTGCTCTATGACCTTCTCTGCTTTCATTCCCACACTGGCCTGAAAGCTTCCATAAAACTGACACAGAACAGATGTTGTTCTTCTAAGTGCTAGGAAGTAAAATAAACTTCGTTTAGATCTATTGGCCTGTATTCATCCAATGTAGGTAGCATTTTGGGGTTAACACTTGCAGTTTAGCCTATTTTTAAGGTTGAATAAAGCACCAAGGCTCTGTTGAGTCTGAAGAGGTTGCGCATGCATTTAGGAAAATCCAATTTTGCATGGGCAACATGATTTTTATAGCTTTGGTAATACAAAATATATTTGAGAAATGATGAGACAAGCCAATAAAAGGAACTGTGTCAAAGATTGCAGTGAAAGATGGATGTTCTTTTAAAATTTGCATGAGCTTGGTTCATTAACTCTGGCAATTATCATTAGTTTGATGAAGCTGATTTTTAAATTTTATTTAATTGTGCAACCAAATAATCTCTGCGATATAAGAATTATGAGTCTGTACACTTTAAGGGTTCTGACTGCTGCATATAACAGTTGTCAAACACTTGCAACAACCTTTAGTTACCTTATCAGATAGATGAGCATTACTGAATAAAAGAAGATTGAAGTACTATGGCTTAGGTTAAGGCCAACTGTTTTTCCTGATCTGATTCTTATCTCACTCTGGTGTAATGGAGGTATAACGCAGTTGCTATCAATAGTTATATCAGAGTGATGGTATCTACTTCATGGAACTGACCTGATTTCAAATTAAAGTACCATTTTAAATAGATGCTAATTGTATTTGTACTTACAGAACAGGTAGGATTTGGGGGATTTGGTCTTTTATTCTCATATTATCAGGATAGGGATTGGCTCAACAGAACAAAAAGTTGATTTCACAGAAGGATTAGAAAGCAGCAGTTTCCATCAGCAGTGTCACTTTTCAGAAAGTAAAAGCAAACTTGTGTGTTGTTCTCTGAAACACTGGGTTTTCATTGGGTGTGCTTTGCGACAGGTTTGTCACCACATGGTGAGTGTAGATTAATGCTACAGGTAATAATGAAACTTTTCTACATACCGCAAAAAGGATTGCGGTGGTGGATGTGCTCTTATGCCCATTCATTTTACTGCTGTGCTATGTCGAAATGTATTTTCTTCTTATATTGGATTTTGGTAGAACAATTCCCTATTTTTTCTTAGTTGGCTCTGTAAAAAGATAAGTTAAAATAATTTCATTGTACTTTTTATAAAAGAATAAAAGCTTCATTGTTTATTATACCATTCTCACAGTACTGCTTTTAGAGAGAAGTGATCAACCCTTTTAGTTCAAATTATCATTTTTCTGTGGTATCCAAGGTCTGGAGAAGACTGGAGGATGTGGTTCTGTGCTTCGAACAATTAAGAATTAGTTTACTGCAATCTTCTCTTTTCAGTTTGATATGTCAGGAGAATTTCAAGTTTTCCTATTTTTTAGTCTTATTAGAGGCTCTGTCATGAAAATGAGCTATCATAGATTTTAATTTGCCTAATATAAATTTCTTTTCCCATTACACATTCATGTGATAGCACCTGTAATAACAGCAGAAATTGGCACCTTATTAACTCATGCTCATGATAAACACCCCAAGCGAAAAAAATTTAGAGCAAATGCTACTCAAATCTTTTGACACGCTAAAGATTTTAATGTAAGTTGGAAATAGCCCAGCAGTTACCTTTATCATGATAAAGTTAGTAAAAGGAATGAAATACAGTGGAATGATTCTCTTGACAATATGAATATTTGTGTGAATATGAATATTATGAATATGTGGCCAAGTTGAGTGATGCAGCAAGCAGAACAGGAAACATTGCACATACTTGGTGTTTTTCTAGAGAATACTTGCATATGTTCAAATTACTCTTGTCTGGACTGTACTGGAATTATCAAAGACTTGCAGGTAAGTTGCCTGACAAACCTGTAGAGCTTTTAGGGGGGAATAAACTCATTATATCATGGCATATGAAAAGCAGATCTCAAATATTTTCATCACTAAGACTTGCAGGAAGATTTATATTCAAGTAGATTTAAAAATACTTGAATCTGAATTTTAGACATAGAATGATAGTTTTCCTTAGCTTTTGTTTTTAAATGAAATTGCATAAAAATGTTGTGTCTAAGTGTGGAAGAAATTCAGAAGCTTGCTGTGAAACATACAGGAACAGCAACATTCCTGTCATTAGGATTTGATTTATCAGTTCCACCAAAAAGATATCCTGAGGAGGCCAATATCAGCATGGTGTTTTGAGTTCTGCTTACAAATTTCTTTGTTCATTTTTTCCTCTTGTCAGACTTTGGAAGACCAAGTGTGGGACCTGCTGCGGGAAGCAGACAAGGCTGCAGAGGAGAACAAAGAACAGAGCCAGGTGTATGATGCTATGGCAGAGACCCTTGGGGATGCATGGGATGCCCTCATCGTTATGTTAGAGAAGCGAAGGGCACTTCTGGAACTTACGGCAGTGTTCTTCGAAAATGCTCTGGAGGTTTGTATTTAAAATCAAATAACTCTCATTTTGAAACCTCCCACATCTTTCAGGAATTCTTTCCTTTGTATTTCTTTTGTTTTATATATCCATTGCATTCTTAAAGGTTCCGTTGATTAAGAAAATAATAATCCCTAGATGCATTCCATCCTTCTTTTTCCTTTTTCTGGGTAATTGAAGATGAAATTGATCCAAAAACATAAAGACTTTCAGAAATATCTTAGTCACAACATATCCAAAATTTGTATTTGACAGAAAAATGACACTGAAAAATGGAACTAGACCAAAAAGTAAAGTATATAATTCAGTGGCTCTGGACGTTCTCCAGAACATTTCATTCCTTATGATTTAAATTATTTGACACTGAAAGAGCTAAGTTTTTGGATGCCTTCACTAATGCTCACTAAAGACTGACCACTGAAGGTTTTACACTGAAATATGTACAGCTGTTACAGTTATGCTTACAAACTAATGTTTAGTCTAACTTGTTAGTCCTTTACTCAAGATCTCCATATGCAGCCATGCACAAGGGACAATTGCGTGAGCCCAGTGACAGATTTCAGAGTGTCGTTGTTAGCCCTATTTATCCATTTCTCTGTATCTCTTACCTTAACTCACAGCTTCACAGGGAGCAAAAGCAGAGAGGGTTTCCACACTCTGCAGGTGTGTGCTTACTCTGTGTAGCCCCTTGCCTTCTCTTCTCCCCACATTCCTGGAGATACGAAGGAGATATTTGCGTTACAAAAGTAGGCCAAATTTGCTCCAGAAGTTCAACATTCAATAATGTGAAGTTTTCAGATCTTTATTTCAAAATATCTATGATCCACCAAAGAGCAGGACTTCAGACACCAACAATTTTTTAAAAAAATGATTTAATAATTCTCCCTCATAGATCTGTTTCTGCAATGGTCTAGTGTCACATATAAATTACAGAAGCAACCATTCTAGTGCAAACTGTCCTAAGAGCTTCAAGGGGAGATCTTCCCAGATCAACAACCTACTACAGTGTCCTGGCTATTTGTGTTATAATGTGTTGTGTTAAGAGATTACTACAGATTTAGCATAGGTATCACTATGATAAATTATATACAACCAAAGTTTGACCCAATGCAGAGTAAATCTTTAAGGGACTACTTGAACTGGCCCTATAACAAACTTACATCACTAAAGCAATGTGCCACAGCTGGAGCAGGGCACAGATCAAACCCATTAGATGTAGATGCAGAGAAGAAATGCAATATTGGTTTAAATAGGAATTGTTGAAATTTCTTTTGGAAAGCCTTTTCTTTAAAAGACAGCCTGTGATTATGTTAATCTTTTTTTTATTGTGATAAAGAGCAAACTTAATCTCGAGAATATTCTTTATTGAAAATCAGAACTCAAATCCCAAATGTTGACACATAATGGATTTGTTTTCTAGCATACGGATCAAGAGGGAGAAAAATAAGGAACAATAGACAGAAAAAGCAAAGAACTTACTTTTCATCTTTCTTAATTTCACTGTAGGTTTCAACATCTTTGATTACACTGAAATACAAGTGTGAACGATCCTGATTTCTTCATGCTTGCAATGAAGCAATAGAATTGATAAAGATTAGGCTAAGATGCAGAATTTGGGTCTAGATTTTTAATACCTTTTAATACTTGGTTTAGGGCAATCATACTTGGAAATGCCCCTTTAAAGATGGAAGCCAAATAAAGAATTCCAATCTTAGTCAGGGTTTCATCAAAGTTTTTGGCAGCCAGGGTCTGGTTTGCTAATTATTACATGATGAAATTATTCAGAAGGAATGGGAAATAGATGATGATAAAAACAAATAAAAAACAGATTTAACAAAAGGAAGAACGTGTTGCTAGCTGAAATTATCTCCTGATTTAAATCTTTTTAAATGCATGAATAATACTGACTAGCAGTGCTTTGTATGTTATAAGAATATTTGACAGTAGCACCTAAAAGTCTGTGGAGTATCAATTTGTTCTAAATCACCTTGCCATTCTGATTTGTACTCCAAATAATTTTTCAGTACATCTTTCCATGGGTGATATCTATTCTAAGGGGTGATATCAATTTGAAATCATACTCTGCAATCCTACTGTAAATCAGAAGATTTCAAGACATTTTAATTACTGTATAGTCTGTAATGGGACTGTCTTGGCAATCTTTTTCTCATGCAGCCTCAGAACTGTATTACCAAATCTGTTCCAGATAACCCTGAAACACAGCATTTTCAATATTTAAAATATGAAACATCTGGAAAATGAGCTGTAAAAAAGTAAGCTAACTTCAGTCTTCATGCAGATATAGTGCTGTCCCACTATAATCAGTGAATGTGTTTACCATAATATTAGCTTAACTTTGCTACCCATTGCTACCATCAGAAGATTGCTTTGAAGAGTGTATCTCTGTCTGATGTTTCCCTCAAATGTTTGGAACTTAATATTTTAACATGAAAGAACTTCTGGGAAGGAGACCGAAGTTAACAGTTTCATTCGTTTAAAATGGGTCTTTACAAAAGGCTTTAAAATTCATAGATTCTTCCATAAGAATTTTCAGTGGATTTGAAGACTGTGTAGGAAAGATGATTCATAAAGTGACAAACTGTCATTACCAAGTATGGCAATTGAATATCAGGTTCCATCAGTCAAATGAAAACTTCAGAAAAACTGAAGAAGCAGAGGTGAGGCCACAAAGCGTCTGTAGCTAGCAGTCACTAGAAATGCTTATCTTTTTCCGAGAATTTAAAATTCTCATCTATTTGCCCTAAAATAGGATTATAATGGATTTCTATAAATGATTATAGATTATAATGGAATTCTATAAAAGAGAATTATACTGTGCTTCCTTCCACCCTTTATTTTCCTAATGCAGTTTGCTGTTAAGATTGACCAAGTTGAAGATTTCCTGAGAAATGCCCAAGAGTTTGAAAATATTGACTCTTTGAGAGAACTCCTTCTGCAACAAGAGCATCATACAAAAGGTACAGACAGTATTCCATTCTTGGTAGTGTGCATTGACATTTGTTTTTACAACGTCTTAGAACAAATATGAAAATATTCTAATTGAGAAAATATAATGGTGAAATAATTGAACTCTGCAGCAGGCCTCCTGAAAGCTATGAAATTCCTGGCTTTTGAGCTCTTTCTCTCATGGTTCCATGTTTGTTGCTGCAGAGTGTGTAGTGCTAGGCTTATGTTCTGAGTTCAAGGCAGTCGAGGTTCAGTGAGCTGCTAAGAAACTAAGACGACTTTCAGTGCTGATTGGCAAGCAAGTTCTAAAACCGTCTGTATGTTCTGCTGGAAAATTCATCAACGTCAACATATAGCTAAATAACTAGCATTTTCCCATGGAAAACATTCCATGCAAAAGCTTCCAATCAGCTCTAGTACCAATCTCCTTTAGAGTCCCACAGCCTCTTGAGAGTAGCCAGTGGAGAAGTTTTACCTTTGCTCTCCTGTATTCAGGGGTAAAGTTTGAGGCAAAAGTGGTGAAGGGGATGATGGTGATGGAGGCCATGAGCTATAGCTGGCAGCTGGACAGCTTTGGAATCTAGTTCCCTGCATTCTGCCTCTGACTTTGAGGAGTTGGGCTGTGTTTTGCTTCCTTGTCAAGTTGTCATGTCTGTTCTAAGAGGTTCTGCAGCCACAACCCTACCACTCTGGTAACAAGGTGCCCTCTCCCCTTCCACCACAAGTTTCCTGCATATGTGTTTACCTAGACAAATTCTTCCCTGTTACTTCCCTTTGCTCATTCATGAGAAGCATCTTCTACCATGTTTTATTGTATTAAAACATAGCTACCTTGAATGCCAGGTATTCCTCCGAAGAGGCTGCATAAAGAATTGAATACAGATAACTGTAATATGGGTTTTGGAAGTTCCAGTTCAGTCTTCATGGGGGAAAAGCACTCATCATGTAGCAATTTTAACTTATAATATCTGGCAATGGTTTATTGTGACTGCTGAAAAGGGGTCTGTAACTGTAAGAAACAGATGAAGTGGTTTGCCAGAGGAAAAATGGCTTTGAGAGGGATACACCTTTCCTCAGATAGAGGGACATGGTTGTAATTGATTTCTCTTCTTCATCTTTCTTAACCACATCAGATCTGGAAAACTGGTAATGAACTATTTGATAAGAATAGTATTTGTTTTCTGTGAGAAAGACATAATCTGATTACTTCAGAGTACAGTTGCTCTCTGAAGTAAGGTTGCTGAAAATATGACCTTTACAAAACATTAGCTCTACCAGTATGTAGATGAATAGTTTATCACAAGTATTTTTCACACACACACACACACAAAAATCAGGTTTTGAAACAACTACATTTCAAATGAGAATAAAAAGGTCCAGATATGTAAATGTCACATATTTATACATTTTTAGAAGCATACTGTTTTGGATGGACTGAAATTGAATATTTCAGATTATCTGTTACCCTCCTGGAAGGCAAGAGGTAAAATTGTCAGGCCATCACAGTGAGCTCCCAGATGCTGAATGCTCTCGTTAGCACTTGGCTGCTGGAGAGATGGGGGCATCCCACCTGTGCATTTGCCCTAACCACTCCACGTGAAAGGGGGAGAGCTAGGGTGCTTTGCCCCGAGCCATCAGCACGTGTGCTTAGCTGGGAAGGTGAATGTTCCAGCTGTTTGCTACCTGTCATATGGCTGCTTCACTAGTAGCTCTTCCCAAACATTCCTTTCTTACATTTTTCTCCATGATTTTCCTGCTTCTTATTCTGGCTTTGAGGATTCTCTTTCTTCCTGAGTCCTTCCCTAGAACACTTTTATTTCAAAGATGTATGAATGCTGATATTAGTCTTTGTCTGCTAAACAGATTTTGCACTAGGTGTAAAAATGCTAAAAAACCCTAAATCCTAATAAACTCCCCTGAATTTGACTTGTACAAAGGAAAAAATACAGAGGCTACTGACGCACACAGAAAGCAGGGCGGAAAATTCCACTTCAGCTTTGCTGAAACCAGAAAAAAGGAATTTGGCTTGGAGAAAACAATATCATTTCTGGGTTTTGTCTCAACCACTGCATGGTTGTCTGTACACTGTTATACTATTTTATATTTATATATATGTTATTTTTATATACTATTTTATATATATATTTTACATACTATTATTTATATTTTATATACACATGTGTGTGTATATATATATATATAAAAAGTGTACACACCCACACATACATATGTACCCCTTTATACTTTCATATGTTTATACAACAGCTGTCCACACTGAAATGTCTTAGGATATAAACTTTCCAGAAGTCAGTATTTATAATGTATTGAGGCAATGCATGAACATATACTACCCTTGTGTATGTTAATAGGTATATAGTTTTAAACATACTTGAGCAATATTTAAAATATGCCACGACATTTAAAATCACATTTTTTTTTCTATGAAATTCTATTCTTACAGAGCTCTTGGAAAAGTCACTGGCCCTCTTAAACAAAAGTCAAGAGCTAACAGAATTCATAGAAGGGTTCAAATCTGAGGGGCCAAATGCAAATCCTGAACTGATTCAGGGAGCCCACAGCAGCTGCTTGAAAATTGACAATCTCCTTGAAGTATTGCAAGACAGGAGACGGCAACTGGACAGATTTCTTAAACATCAGCGCCAAGGACTGGAGCAAGTTCTGCACATTTGTTTGTGGCACCAACAAGAGAAGCAGGTAAGACACATGGCATTTAGGCAAGCCACAGTAAAAAAAACCAAGAAACTGTTCCACAGTAGAGATGGTTACAAGAAAAGGGGCTGAAATATATTTATTAGGTCAATCTCCTTGAGCATCTTGCATTCCTAATTCTGAGTATTTGACTTTGTAACTGTAACATCCTTATAATTTATTTTAATATAATTTTAATGTTTTCAAAAGCACTATTTCTATCACGTGGGATCCCTCCTTTAAGTTATTAAGTTTGGTACTTCAAACAAAATTTGATTCCCTTCAAATCAGATTCCCAGCACAAACCTCTGGCTACATGAGTTAACACAGTAACTGATAATAGCGGGTATATTTGCAGCAGGCTGTTCCTGGAGTAGTCAGCTGAAGAGAAGATATAGCATAGTGAGCTGGCTGGTGTGACTGAGAGCAGAGGAGTACTGTGTTCTTGGAGTCAAATCAAAATTCTTTAGGGTACTGTGGCGATTGCCGGTTTTCCACACCCATGACCTGTTTCTCTTCCTTCTTTTTTCTCCCGGCTTAGCTCCTCTCTCTTACTGAATTGCCCAAATATATCCTGTTTTTTTGTCTTCCCTTCAGAGCCTAGGTATATTCTAGCCTCACTTATTTTTCTCTTCCTCTTCCTGGCCCTACTGCACCTTTTCCTTTGCACCCATCTCCCAGCATTCAAATCAGATAGCTTTTCTCTTTGTCCTCCATGTTATCAGAGGAATTTCTGCAACATCAGACTCTCTCCTCTTATTTTCCATGAGAGGCACCGCAAAAGCTTCACCGACTTGTCAGTGCAAATACAGAGAGTCTTGCTCAGCCTCTGAGTTGCTGGATATTAAGTATGCTCAGAGAAGGAGGAACCTGTGCAAATTTAACTGCTTGTACAGACCACAGCAGTGCGTTCCCAATTGTGACATCCCTGTAACTCTCATTCCTCGCCTCCAAAACGAAGCTTCCTGTTGTGTCAGAGGAAAACGTTAAAGACCCTTAGCTCTAGCCTATTCTGTAGGCACTGGCTTTGCCTGTGAGGTTAGTTAAACTGTGAAGCACCTTATTCAGCAAGAATGACTGTTTGTAGTTTTGGATAGAAGCAATATAATTGGTGAGGTACGCCAGCAAGCTGACAGCCTTATTCTGGAGCACTCAGCATGAGTAATTGCCAGAATCGGGGCAAGGATTGCTTATTTAATGATTAGACAGAACAGATAAAAGTAGTATGGTCTTACGCAAGCGTCCTAATCTCAGCATCTAGTTATAGAATAATAGCTGACAAGAACTCTACATCTTAAATGAAAATAATGAAAACAAGAACTGTAAGACAAGAGGCTTTAGCCATTTCCATGCAAATCATTAAATACCATCTAGTGCTTGCTTGGAGAGACATGTTTCTGCTGTTGTTATTGTTTTTGGTGTTTTTTTTCATTATCACCCTATAACTATCCCAAAGAAGACAGACCGTCAAAAGGAAATTTTGTTTTAATTCACTGGGTGCTGCAATAACCTTACAACAGCTGCAGCTCCAGTTTCAATGTCAGGCTAACTCAGTAAATTGGAAATAAATTCTATTACACCTAAAAAAGATCATTTTTCCATATCCTTTCTCTTAAGTTAAAAAGCATTAGATATTACTGTAATTACCTGATCATCCCAATGTTAGCCAGTAGTATACAAAAAGGGAAAAGCATTCAAAACAGAAACATTCCTGAAATAGCTTGCTGCTTAAGAGTAAATAAGAGATAACTATGATTTTTTTGGAGCCACTCTTTTTTTTTTTGAAAATGCCACAATGCCTGAGGTACTAAATACTACAGGATTTGGTAAATTTTACCAAAGATGTCTGCTTGGCCTCATCATGTAAGAGACAAATATTTTGGGAGTAACCAGATGGAAATCATCCTAATTTAGGCACAGTGGAAAACACTCACTGTGTAGTGAGTTTTATGTACGTATGCTTCCATCTCAGGGAGATGTTCACATCACAACGTGTCGGCATAGAAACTCGTATCTACTGACAGCTTTCCTGATAATCTGGGGAGAGGGGCCAGTATTTAACTTAAGGTTAGACCATACCTGCCTGTAGTTTGAGGCTGGTGAACACCATGAGGGATGATTTAAACAGCTCATCATGCTTAGCAGAATAGACTGTCTTGCATCTGTATAAGAACCAAATCTGGTGTCGTGTATGGTTATTACATTTCTGTACATCACATGCAAATAATATATTCACATGTAAATACATACATGGAAAATTAACTTTATATAAAATGTCTCTCTAGCCCTTAAGATACTTTTAAGTAATGACAGAAATTCTATTTGCAAAGCTTCTCAGCAGATCCAGTCTCCGTATGTGCACTGAACCCCCATTAATGTCAAACGGAGTGCTACCCATATACAGAGAGCAGCACATTGAACTCCCATTGACATTAATGGAACTTCAGGGGATACAGATAAAGCAGAATACTGGAGATGAGCTGTGCTATTCAGATCTGCGAGTAGATTTTGGTCTTTATACTGCTTCTGTTTTTCTAGGTTTAAATATGAAGCACAGAAGTCTGTATAATCTGTTTTTTAAAAGAGAAGTCAAGCAGCTATAAAGATCACAATATATGTCCTGGTTCTGAAGAACTAAAAATGCAGCACCAGCCTTTGACCTTTAATTGGAAAGTGATGGTCTGATAAGCATGATTTGCTTTATCAGTATTTTCAAAATGTGAAAGTGTACTTATTTTACATTTAAAGAAGGGCAGCTAACCTTCCTTTTTGGAAGTGTCAACATCTTATTTTCTGATAATCTCTTTCATTAATGGAAATAGAGGCAGATTGGGCTATTTTGTGCATAATTAATTATCTTTGGAAGAAGATTTATGAATTTTTCTTGATCCAATTGAAATATGAGACAAACAGATAATTAAATTTGAAGTATTCATGCTCAAATGTCCTTTCCATAAAAAATACTTTATTATTGCTTTTCTATATAAGGTTGTGCTTGATCATAGAAAATTCACTAAAGCCTAGATTTTAAAATGAAGTGCTGTATTTTTCTTTAAAAACGTGTTTGGCCTCATTCTGCTCTGACTAGTTATTTATGAAATTAGGATGCTTCATTAGCAATATTGTGAAGATAAATACATTGAGGATTAGGGAAGTGTTTAGGTAGTGTGGTTATGAAAAGAGGGACTTAAAAATCTCCCCCAAAAGAACAAAGATAGATCTGTATTATTATGACAGTTTGTGCACATACTGATGATAAAAATATTGTTTGTGACTTAAGGTAGGAACTAGAGCATCAGCCACTCAAATACAGTGGTGATAGAAGCAATATGAAAAAATAGATTGTTGGTTAGGGAAAATCACATGTTGCTGGAGAAACCTACACGGTAGAAATATCATCTACTTTCCCAGCCTAGAATGGACCGCATAACAATAGACTGTATTTCAAGCTGCCTTGAGTTCAGTAGTTTGATTGATTATTATTTTTTTTTTTTTTAATGTGAAGGACATGCTAAACTCCTTTTGTATTTGTGTGCTTGTTTCTTCAGTAAATGTATGATATTTGGAAAAATTAGTTCCTGTGTGTGTGAATAAAAACAGAAAGAATAAACTGGAGATATTTACAAAGCAGTTTTGAGACTTTGACATAAAATTAAAATTTAATTAACTACTTAATCTCTTTACATTCCTAGCTCTGTTGAAGTTTTTAGCTAATTTGCCCAAATTTTTAGTTTGGACATAGTGGAAACATTTTCAGTTACAAGGGTTCTTTCATTTTTGTAATCATTTAAATATAGTAGAAATAGCTGCTGCATTAGCAGATCTAATAAAATCCAGAGTGTGCTTTTCAAATCTGTAGTACCTGTGGTACAGAGTAATTCTCAATATGCTGTACTTGATTAAAATATGGCAGTGATTTTCAAGACTTGAAAAGATTTGAGAAAGTGTCTTTGATACTATTAACTCATTCTGAGTACTGTTTTAAAATGCAAAGCTTCACTCAGGTATTTTTGCCATGTGTTGTTTACAAAGAAAGTGTGGGTTATCTACTGTGAATCAAGTGGAAATAAATGCAAGTCATTCTGTGCAATTCACAAGATATATTAACTACTGCATATGTTTGCTGCATATACTCGCTGAAGTAAATCTACTAAGACGTAACTCTTTTTTTAAGCTACCAAAGATTATTCCACATAATAGTATCTCAGTAACTTCATTGAGTTATTCAGGCCAGAGAGGGAGAGGTCCTATTTAGTCTTTGTTTCTGTATCCTTGTAAAATGCTCATATTTATAGTCTTCTACTGTACACACAGGCATATTTTTAAATTGATGTGAATCTAGAGAAAATGTGCAATATCGTTATCATATTAGAAAACATGCATTTCTTCTGTTTGTCAAGTTCTAACTTGATTTTTCTTTTACTGTAATCAAAACAACTGTATGTATTTAGAATATGATCACACTTTATGAATACCTTTGTCTTCTTGTGTTACATATATTCCAATATATGTTTATTTGGGCCATGATTCTTTCATTCTGCATTTCTTAATATTTAAATAATACAAACAGAAACATTTGAATAAAGGAATGAAAAATGAAAGGAGCTAGGGCTTTCTTTGTAGAGGAGACTATTTTATACATATTTTAGAGACTGGACAGTCATTTCTGAAGTTTTGCATTCATGATTTGAGATTTCATTTTTCTTTATCTAGGTAACATCTTGGTACAAGAAGAACATCAGAGATTATTTTCACAGACAAAACCTAGGATTGTCTTTATTGGAAAATGAAGAGCTAATTCATGAGCACAATGAAATGGAGGTCAAAGTGAAGGTAAAATATGATAACTGATCAGTGAAGCAAGCAACTGTAAAACCAAATAACAAAACACAAACCCATGCGTATAATGTATATGAGTAGATATGTGATATATATGCATATGATATATATGCATATGTTTAAGTGAGGGTTTTTTTTATTGTTCCTGCCTACACACATGCACACACATGTGCACGCACACACACGCACATTTTGTGATGTTTTTCTCATTTAAAACTTTTATAATTATTGATAAGGCAATAGAAGAGTAATCTTTTCTGCTGTTTAGTTTTTTCAGTTTAGTGATCAGCTCTCTGGCCTGGAAATTTAGATACAAAATGGTGTTGTAAACACTAAAGAGAAGCAATTCGACCATTTAATATTGATAAAGAGAAAAATAGGTGGCCAACCACTAGTACCTAATTTATCCCTCAAATGTGTGTGTTCTTGGAACTGATATTTGTCTATCTATTTCTTGGGAATAAAAGCAATAGAAAATCTTAATTTCATCATGAATTTCAACGTGTCAGAGAATAAATCTGTAACTGTGATGCCAAAAACCAAGGTGGGATTAAAGATTATATGGATATCAAAAAAGAGTATTTATATGACATAAAATGCATACATCGTAGACCTTTTCTTTCAGTACTCAGCTGCGCCATCATCAGGTAAGTACTGTTGCTAGGCGAGGATCGTTCCTCACAGTGTCATTTTTGAACAACTGTATCTGTATAATATGGGTCATGAAGTAGGCCTGTTTTCATCCAAAAAACATTTCTATAAAAACAAATGCCTTTTTAAAGGTTACTGTGTTGATAGGAACTAACAGCTCTATGATTTTTCAGTTATATTTCCTTATAAGTTTTATAGTTACACGCCATCTATCTGCCTGTTTGTGTAATTTGCTTCAGTATTGTAATGTAAACAGAATAAAAAACTTTTCTAATGCTTCTCCAGGCAGCATGTCAGAAAACGCATTTTCTTTGTGAAGGAAGGATTGGGTCTAAACAGCCAAATTTTGCTGCAAAGACAGCACAAGTCTGCTGCACAGACATTTGGCATAAGCAAAGCAGAAATTAAGCAGTTAGTGAATGGGCTGTGGGGCACTTCCAGAGGAATAGGGACCCACAAAGAGATTAGAGATGTCCTAAAGTATTGCAGAATCTCGGAAGTATCCAAATGTTCATTAATCCTCCCCACGTTCCTTGTTCAAAGCTGTTCTTGTGCTGTTTGAATTATAGATGATATTCTACATGTATTAAGGAGAACAATATCTATTTTCATTTTGTATATTAATCGATCCTTTTCATGGCTGGGCCTCCAGAAACTACCCCACAATGATAACTCTTATTATTACAGTTTTATCTAATAGCTCCTCCCCCATATATTTGGTAATAGATTCTTTGTATCATTTTACTGAGTTGTGCTTTTTTTCTGAAGGTCATTTTAAAGTGTTTAGTGTTAGAAATTTTTCTTACACATCCATGTGAACTATGAGAGAACATCTTACCTTTAGCCACCTTTTTTTTTTTTTTTTTTTTTTTAATTAGTAGCATTGTCTAGCAGAGGGAGATGAAGTTCATGAAGTGGATCTTACTGAAAGTGTTGGTTATGCTTAAAATGTGCAAAACAGAGGCCAGATTGAACTGTGTACTGCAAATATACTTCAGAAAGCTGAATTATAGGGCTTTGTACATTAGTTTTCATAGCACTGACCCACAGATGTTAAGACCAGGAGGAAGGAGGAGTCTGGCATCTTCATTTTAAAGTTCAAATAAAGTATACCATTCCAGTATGTATTCCAGTAAATATTTGTTAGATGGCAGATTACTGTTAGATATCCTCGCTAAACAAAGCAGTGTTTTACGTGTATGTTTGGAATCCACTGAAATTCAAACCAGCCTAGAAATGAACTTGGCATCTGTGCTCACAGACTAAGCAAATCCACACTTACACTGTATCTGAACATGAAATTGCCTAAACCTTTGACGAGTCATGCGCCTTTAGCCTCTGATCTCTGATCTGAAGTGTTTTGACTCATATAACACATTTCTAAACTTCTGTACTGCTGTCTGAAGTATTCTTTCTAGGTTTGAGAAGCTGTTGACGCATTCCAAAAAAGAAAAAAAAAAGTTCTGTGAAGGCCAGTGAAGAACTAAATAAAATATTCCAAAAATAATTTCACTAGTCCTGGAAATAGAAATATTATTTCCTTTCTATTCCCACACATGGGAATTGCCTTAATTGCCTTAAGCCACTTTGCCCATAACAGTACTTACTTCAGCTTACTGCCCAGGGTGACTACCTTCTAGGTAGTTCATCCTAGTAATGTCACAGAATTCCTGAAAAGTTTGAAATTATAGGTGGCTGTTTTATTCACATGAGCCCATATAATGAAAAGTTCACACTCAATCTCTGTAACTGAGTTTTCCTAATTATTATGTAGCACTCAGCATTGTTTTCTATTTTTTTAATTTTTGTTGTATGAGATCCTTCTGTAAGGACCACCTTGCTCCCTGAACTCAAGAGTTATTATATACCATGACAAAAAAAAACATAATATGTGACAAAATTTTAAAACACCCATAAAAAAAATATTGCAAGGTTCACATTGTTTAGAGGGATGCCTAGCTGTACCTGGAAAGCTATATGCAGCTATGGTACTGTTCCATCATCTAATTTTAAGCAGCATGTATTGTTTGGAAAGTCTTAAAGTAGAAATTATATTTATGTGTCTTTAATGTTTTATCCAGATGAAACCAGACAGTAATTTTTGCTGCATATAAATTGGAAGCAATCTCATTAGCAATAGGAAAAATATATTTTTCTGGTGATACTAAAGCTACAGTTGGAGTTGTCTCCCTCACAGAAACTCCTTTACTGTCCCAACTTACGTTCTAATTAAAAAAAGTGAATGTTCTACATTAATTTCGGAGAGAAATCTAGTTTTCAGAAATCTTCGGAATTTGGTGCATGACCTACCTGTTTTAGCAGCTCCTGTGCTTCCCATATGGGAAGAGTTGAGAAGAACATTTCAGTTCATGTTCAGGAATAACCCTCAGGAGGACCTTGCACACTACTTGGATAATTATATGCTTTCTATAGCTCGGTGATTGCTTAGAGCATAGCCCATGTCTGTTGTCATTTACATCTTGTTCCCTGCTGCCACAACGGTGCATGCCTCCTAAAAGCAACTAGTGGTTTTAAAGTATTTTATTTACTTTGCTGGAATTATTAAAGTAGATTTTTGTTAGCATCTTTCCCATAGTGTCTGAATGGCCATGAACAGTTTCTAATGGTATTCTATCAGAAGTAAGGAGGGCATTCATAAACAAATCTTATCCCACTTTGAGATTTCTGCATTATGACCTACAATGGTGTAGATGCATCTTTTCAAGGAACGTTGCACACGTATACTGTAGCTTTGAGGGTATGGTGAGAAGTTACTGTGGACTAAGACAGGCCGAACAAGCATAACTCTTCTCATAGTGAGGAAGACAGTGGAAAGTTCTGGTATTTTGAACAGTCTCGCTCAAGTATCTGTACGCGTATTTACTTGCATGTATTGTTGCATTAAGACCAACATGACAAATGATTTGCTTAAGTTGCTCACGGGCTAGCCTAATGCATATTTGCAGGGCTAGCCCCTTATTATGTGCCTGGGCTGACAAAAGAGAGAAGAATGGCTTAGTACATTCTGCAGTCAATATGATGGCTTGAACTTCAGCTTGCTGAGCTTGAATGTGCAATGATTTGACAGAGGTGAAACCACTTAGAACATTAACACTATTTTGTACGAGAATCAAGGTCAAAGATAAAACCAACAATTCATACACAGAAATCCAAGTTTAAATTGGTAAAAAGGTTCACCCACATGTAAGACTTAAGAATAAAGAGAGAGAGATTCAAAGGAGAGTGATTTGGTTGCTTTCTGAGCTCACATTTAGGAAATAGTGTTTCAGTGGAGCTATCTGCTAGCACTGATGAAGTGCTTTCTGTCACATTTCTGTGTGTATTGCACTGCTTGGCACAATAAAAAAAAAAAGAACTACTAGCTCCACTTTGTGGCCAAACAACTGCAGAGATGAAGAAAAGTATTCTAAATTGTTTGCATTTTGTATAGTTTCTGCCACTTCTCAGAACTGAGCAGTACTGGGATCAGTTCTGCTTTTAATAAGGACTAGTAACCTGATGAAGAGTACTTCTTTCCTGGGTTATAGATGTGCATGCTTGTTCAGTCTGGAATAGCCATGCTAGATACTAACGTTATAGAGATGCAGTCTGTTCTACTGTGGTCTCAGGATGCTTCTTAATGACCACATGTATGTCACAGTTAAATGTTTGTTTGGGCCCCTCTTCTCTGTCTGGCCATGCACCTATATTGTTCTCTGTGTGGATGCAAATTCACCAGTTTTCCCAGGACTGGCATGCCCTTGAGGAGGCGGACAATTATTGCATATCATGGTCTAGCAGATGTCTTAAAGCACTTGTGTATTTTTATAGCTAGAACGAACTGTTCTGAACACCAGAAAGGACTACAGGCAACTTTATTTTACCTGGTCGCTCAGCTTTCTCGTGTGGCTTACACAAATCTCTGTTAATCCAAACAGGTCCTTCTCACTGTCTGATTTTTCTGTAGTGCCATCTCACTGCCTTGTGAGAGTGTTCCTTTTCCATCCACTATAGTTCTGTTATTGTCCTGTTTTTGTAGGTCCACCTCTGTCCTGGTGTTGTCTTTTAACAGCTCTCAAGGATTTGCTGAGAAGTGACTTATTTTGAATGCTTTTCCCCTCTGTTGTTGTTTCTGATGGCTCACGGTTGAAGTACACTGGTGTAGCCAGGCACTAAACTTCTCAGCAGACAGATCATACAGTAATTGTCACAGCACATCAAAATCCATTGCAACTTGTATTAGACCACACTGTATTATTCCTAATTTGAGGGAATGATATGAATATATTGGTATTTAGTTTTACTGCAATCCATAGCAGATAAAAAGCCTGTCAGACATTCATAGGGGCTAAATTATAAATGCACGCTTCACAGGCACAAGTTGGGCTCGGAAGAAGTTCAGGCAGGTGAACATTTTCCCACAATTACAGTATGGATCCTGAAGAAGGGTTTCATGTATCGCCTTTTCTGGAAAAATACATGTTTTTTTGTATTTAATTGGCTCATGGTTTAAATGGAATTTTTACTCAGCTTAATGCTAGAGTATTCCAGTGAGGACAATTTTTACACAAACCCTCAGGTTTCAGGTCCGAAGTTAGAATTTCAAGTAGGAAATGATCATGACATAGGCCAAAAAAGACCATTTATCCTACAATAGTTGTTTAAAAACAAAATAGTTGTAGATATTTCTGCTTTTTTCAGGCTTGTGCTGGATATTTTTGAGAGTGGAAAAGGTTGAAGATTTTCACTTTAAAAATGCTGTAATAATTTTATTTCATCTGTCAGTTTTCATCCTGTGGAAAAATACCTGATTAATCAATGAACCTAGAAAGAGCTCATTTTGCTTGCCAAAGGGAATAGTGACAGCTACTACAACTGTGAGGGGAAAGTAAGAATAATGACATGGGCTAGGGAGGCATATACAGCATAGGCACATACAGTGCCATGTGTTTTTAATAGGTCTGAGGCATTCACACGTATTTCTTGTGAAATTGAAAAGTGAAGGTAATGATAAGCTTTGTGTTCCTTATTGGGGGGAGGGGGGGGAATAACAGAAATATTTTATTGCTGACTGACAGGCTGTCACAAATTTAACACACAGGCTGAAGGACAGAAAGAACTGACAAAGATTTTTCCACTGAGTTTGTGTGTCCTTGTTTATGGAAAGTATAGGTTTTTTACAGGTAAAAAGCTTTCCTTATAAATAGAAAACTGAAAATGGTATAAAAACACTTCATAAATTGTCTCCAGCTATTTTGAAGAAAATTGTACCAATTTTTTAGTAGTGATCATATAGAATAGATGTAACTACATTTAATACCCACAGAAAGTGTACAAGGTTATAATGTTCATGGATGTTTTTTAACTATAAATTATTGTAATAAATTGTTACTTTGAGTTTGAGTAAAAGGATAAGGCAGGAACTTGGCTGAGTATAAAAGAGGCAGAGTTTAACCTGTGCTTTATGATCATCTAAAAGCTGGTTATTGGACAACTTCCACCAAACACAGATTTATGAATGCTGTTACAGTAAAATCCTCTTATAGTGAAATCATTTCACTACTGGTGGAGTGAGTTTCTTATAATTAGTCTTGCCAGTTTTAATTGCAGTTTACGCAATGCAATACTCTGAAACAATGCAGAACTTTTTTCTGCTTCTCTGTACTGTTTCTAAGCTAACTGTAGACACATTCCCTTCCACTTACATTAAAATACGCATTTTTAATTCTTGCAAGAATATTATTAACTATGAATAGATTTTCATAACAAAATGAGGCCACACGTATCCAAAGCTGGCCTTATTTTCTGTTAGTTGTAATTAGGCCCAGTTAAAAGCTCCCAACTGCAGTTTTGTTTTCTAATTCTCATTAACATCTGTATGTTCAAATGTGAATAAAATCTCTATCAGAAGCTGATCATAGAATGCATTTGGTACCAGTCATTCCAGCTGCAAGTAATGGAAAATGATGACATCGTGGTGCTGACAGGGTTGGAAATCAGTGGTCTAATTTGACACTCCTTGCTCACAAATAGACCAATTAAAGAGGTGTATAAAGTCATCCTGTGCTATCTGTTTTCAAGATAAACACTTCAAATAAAGACAAATGAATATAGCACAGCAGACTATAATTAGTTTCAAAATCCTCATTTTTGCTGAGCATTGCTTGGAGTAGAGAGAAAAAGATAGGATTTTATGAAGGAGGTATTGTACATTAAAGACTGAATTGCACGGTCTCACTTAATAAAAATTACAGGCTGAAGATTATTGCATCCAGAATTTAGGAGTGATCATTATTTTAATTTGAAATAAAAAAGAAAACAAAAAAAACCCAAGAAAGATTTTGTTATTTATCAGTAGTAGAAAAAATTCTCTTTCATTGTGCTCCAGATTCATCCCTCTTTTTTCACTGGAAATCTGAAAGCATCTGGTTCAAGGCCTCAAGTAATACTCACGTGTGGGGTATTTTGAGTCTTTGCCTTGCGGAAATGTGCAGTTTCATTGTGGCTTCTGAATCTTCCAAAGCAGAAGCATTTTCTACTGTACACAAGCAAATAAAATGGGCAGGGTTTGGCCTTCAGATGCTTGTTTGTCAAAGAGTTGAACTTCAAATAGCTCTGAGAGGCTCTTTGTAAGGTCTCCCCTATGGAACGAAGGGCTAGCAATGGGAAGCCAGGTCTCCATGTCTGTAGACATACTGTGCACGTATACTGAAACTTACTTAGAACTTGGTTCTCCATCTTGTAAGGAGTTCTGGTATGTTTTCACATCTTTCTCTTTCAAAATGAAACAAAGCCAATGTTGCTGAAATAGCATGTGGAGTTAACCATCTTCCCAAACCATTTAGATTCCAACTGAAAAATTCCAATATTATTAAATTATTTTATGCTGGCTTTTGATATTTTTACTGGTGATATTATAAAGAAATTTAAAAACAAGTGTAAAATTAAAACAAAAAATCAAAATAGGGTGTTAATGCAGATCCATAGGTTTTTCACAGGTACTGAGCTCCTTACCTCCTCCGTGGCAGAAAGGGAGGAACATTCACCAGAGTGGAAAAACTTATTATAAACTCAGCAGAATTTTTCTTGTAACTTTCCTTTTACCATTCATCCTTTTTTTCAAAACGAAAGCAGGTGTTGCTTTGCACAGAAATGGACACTGAGCAAGTCTTTCATCTGAGACATTTCTACTGCTTCAGTGAAGGTGTTATCAGTCCTTATATGTTTATTAGCATGATGTCTCATTTCACATTTTTATTCCCCGAAAAGCTTACTTAATGCCTAAATAAGCTTTCATATCCTTCCAAATATGTTTTAATTTCATGAAAATCTGTGTTTTTAAATCTTGTGTTCTCGTTTGTCATACAAATGTGCATCTTTTTTCTTAACTTTGCTAAAATATTTCTTTGTTAAAACCTGCAGAAGTGAGTACCAGAGGATAAGTAATCACGCCAAAAAGTCTTCATCAGTTAATATACTTTTGTCATGGTTTTTTGAAAGAGGACAAAGGTATTTTGAGATTATCTACTGTGTTTGTTCATATTTTAAAATTATTTTTGTTACCTGTGTCAATACCCTCTATTTCAGCTTCAGCTGATGTACCGTAAAGTTGCAGAAATGAATCCAGAGTTCAGGCATGCTCTTGAATACATCTGTGTTTTCCATTTTGAGGTGTATTTTTTCACTGACCTGTCCATAATGCCAGATCTTTTTTCCTAAATTGCTCACATTAATCTAGAAAGCAGTAAGGAAATTAGTCCTTTCCACTGGAATTTCTGTGCGCTTTTTAAGCTTGAATGTTTTGGGCACTGGGTATGCTGGGAACTGTAGGGAGTCTCTTGCTTGTTTCAGATCGAGTACATAGTGAGGGAGAGTTACAATTCATCTGGAGAAGCCTCTGTAAAATAAGTTGCTGATCTCTTTGAAGAAGTGTTTTTATCATACCGGTTACTGTCACAACAGTGGACAGTCTCAGAAAAGGAATGCACTGAACTGCCTAGACCAAGATAGGTCTATTCTCGTTTACTGTATTTCGAAGAAGGGTAAAGCAGCATGGTGGAGCACTGTGAGGGAATTTGTATTGTTGTTGCTTGTCAAATATCTGTGAATAACTAGATGACTTCTTCTGTGAAAACTTTCAAAACAACATCTTTCACTAGCACTAGTTCCACTAAAAGGAAACAAAAAATGTGAAGCCAACATTCTTCTGGCATGCTGAAAAGTAAAAGGAAAAAACTGCCCTATGTTCTTGTTGTGCTGTACGCACACTTCACAGCATTTTTATGGACAATTGTCATATTTTAAAATATGTTTCTGTCTGCTCAAGCAGACATTTGATACGATTCTGGGGAAGAAAATGCTAAATGAGTTTCAAAAAGGTTTTTCTCTTATTTCAAAGTATATTTAATTCATTATCAGAAAAAGTAAAGGAAAGATGTTACTTAAGACATGGGGAATTGCAGCATAATAGCAGGTGCTCCTTTTGTTTTGAATAGCATAATACAATTCTAATATTAAGTGTAGAAAAGCACAGTAAGGAACAAAGCACCTTATGTAACAGTTTTACTATCTTATTGTTTTCTCTAAAAGAACACAACAAAAATAAAAAATGAACTAAAAACAAAGCAGTAGTTGTGAGACAGGAAGAGATGAAATTATGGTTTTTTTCTTGACTCCCTTGAAAATCCTTTCCATTTGAGTTATCTAGTCTAATACACTTTTCAACACCTCTTTATAACTTAAAGAAGATAGTGGGAGTGAAGACCATACTAGGATGTATCATAGGTGAAAATGTGGAAAGAAAAGTTTTGTGTATGCAGGAAAGTGCCTTGGTTGAATCCCTAAATTTGATGTATAAGTGGGGTCAGTAGACTAGAAGCACAAGGCAGTTCAGGATGAATAGTTTAAAAAAGAAATAGAAGTCAACACAGAGAATCAGTTCTGATTAGGTAAACTTGCTTCAAACTATGCAGTGCAGGCAAAGCATCTGTGTGCAAACTCGTACTGATTCAGGTCAATCCTTTTTAAAGCACGTCAGTTTTAAAGTACCTATCGCAATCAAGTGTCAATAATGTTTCTGGCTGTGTGGCTGGAAATTCAATGTATGATCACCCTTTTTAAACCACCTCTTCTATCTGTCAGTGCCACTAGGGTGGTTCATGGTCAGATGAGGCAGAGACATGTTTTGAACTGACTTGACTTTTTGTAAACAAAGTCAGGGAAAATGTATGATGGAGGATGTCAAGGAGGATATCACATGTGACTTAAAGGATAATCATCTGGATTTAAATGATTACCAGAGAGCTCTCAGCAGAAATTGTCTTACTGAGAGCAGTTAATATCCAGGCAGTATTTTAATTTGTTATTGTTTAGACAGTTGGGCTTAAGGGGCTGTTTATCATAGCAATGTGATGTCACCTAGTATAAATGATGTATTCATTATTAAAAACTGAAGAAAAAGTTTCTTGTGTGGCTGAACCTGCTCCTTATGTTTTCCAGACTGGTCTGGACAACAGATACACTAGAGTATGCTACTTCTATATGTTAAACTGTGTGCAAAGCATATACAATGCTGCCACTGACAAGTCTGTTGCTAAGACCATACTTTGCTGAGAAACCCCTCCTAGCAGAAACTGTTTCAGATGGCAATAATCTCCAGACCTGTAATGTGATCTGTGATTTCCACTATTTATATTATTGTTACTGTACAGATATGTTATATTTTCTGTGTGTAGTTAATTAAAGTGGAATTCTTCCTATTAGGAATGGAATTCCACTGTGGAACAACTGAAGGCTGAAGCACTTAAGGTCTTGCTTTGGGAGGACTCTGCGGACAAAGAACATCTGAAGCTTTCGAATCAGAAAATCTGTCTGCTGCAAGAAGAGGTGTGCTGCAAGATGGAAGAAAGGAAGGCCCTGCTACAAGAGGCCAATGACTTTTTTAATGCTGCTAATAAGGTTGGTAAGAAGCCAAGTCTTTAATAGTACCCTGATGATACAACTGTTACTTTGCTCTTAGAGGCTATTATACGTGGGATTATGCAAACAGAGTTTGTTAAGCCTTTCGGAATGCATAATTATTAATCTGATTTGCCTTTAGTGTGACCTTTTGCCTCAAAATTCTATCCAAAATGGCAAATGTATTTTAAATTGCATTTAAAAAATGTGTATACGGAGAAGAGCACTCAGCTTCCAAGTAAGGGTTATAATATTCTGCAAATAAGGTATATGAGAAATGTAATCTGCCAAAACTTGAGTTTTAAGATCATGGGCTCTGTCATGATGACATAATGCTATATTAGGAAAGATATAGGATTTGCTCTAAAATACCCAAACTGTTACAAGCTAGAATGGGTACCAGAAGCAGTGACTGTATACCTGCAGTGTTCTCCACAGGGGCTAATTAGTAATCAGACATGAGAGAAACAAGGACCATATATAATCCTTCATATAGGCCTTGTTATACACTGCGTGGACTAGACATGATACAGTGGCAAAGAGACCAATTAAAAAAAGCACAAAACTCAGTTAGTCACAGCACAAAAGGTGAATTAAGGCCCTGAATTTTGAGGATTTTTTACCTTCTGGAGACTATAATGAGGTCGGCAAGGGAACATGTAGGCAATAATTTCCATCGCTGGAGTGCTCATTTGGAGATTCAGTGATTCAGATTCTGAAATCAGATTCCTGGAACTCTCATGGGAAAGGCTAAGGAGGGCCTGCTCATTTACTGAATTCTGCATGTTGCTTGTTTTGCGTGCGTTGTATTTAGGAACGATCAGCCTTGACTAGTATGTCTCTTTATTTTTCTCTCTTTTCCTAACCTTGTGTGATGAAAACGACTGATCATGGCTGTCCCCACCCAAAAAGAAATACTTTAAAGCTAAATCTTTACTTTTCCAAACATGAACTGCAGAAATTACTACCTTTATGAAAATTATTTTCATAAATTTGGTCATTAATTTTTGTTACATCCTACTTACAATCCTCTCCCCACCTTCTATGTCATAAAAGGTGTTTATCTCACTAGGATACTTCAGTACACTTTCAAGAATTCTATTTATCATTTCTCCTAATTTTTTTCATTGACTCTAATGTGAGCAGGGTAAGAATATTCTTGTAGGCTGTCTCTTCAAATCCCTATCCCAAAATAAAAATAACACTTTGTTTTTCAGTCATCTCCTGAGGTTGTTTAGACCAGTCATCATGTGGTCTTAAATGGGTTACACAGTCTTCAGTATTCTTATTGGCTCAGGGCCTAAGGTCTTAAAATTCTTTTTGATATGTTTTGATGTTACAGGATAATACTTAATCACAGTTAAAAATGTATTATTAGTTTTTAAATTAAATTAATTCAAAGGGTAACTTTAATTGGTGTCCAGGAAACAAATGTTCTAAAATTTATTGTTTGAGAAAAGGAAAAGAAAATGACTGACGTTTAAAGAAAACACTATATGGAGTACAATACAATCAAGGAAAAGCATGAAGGAAGAAAATAAATGATGATAGAATAATAACAGACATAATAGAAATGACCTGAGATTCAGCCACATGCAGTCAAATAGAATTAAAACGGTAAGAGTGCCATTCACTTATACTGAAACAAGCTGAATCCTCAGGGATCCAGTGCCTATTCTTTGCTGCAAAATGCTTCCAGTTAAAAGCTAAAATATTTATAGGTGAGTACGCATGTTGCTAGCATTGTATTCACAAGTATTCCTTACTGAGCCTTTCTTCTTTGAGAGACTGGATTGAATTTGGAATTAGTCTTAACAAAAATAAAATGATCCTCTGAACAGTTTTTCATGCTATATGCAAATTCATCATAAGCCAGAGCAACTGCATGTTACATTGAAATTAAAGAAAACAGAAGTTTCTGAGCTTTTTGGAAATATTAAGCTCTTAGACTCTGAAGTTGTCATTTAGTTTTAAGGCTTGATAATTTTGATAATCAGTTGCTATATTTGAAAATTTTCAACTGAGAAGGAGGACCTCAAACTTAAATGCTAAGCTTAAAATATGAAATTGCTCTCTTTCCATTTTATGATAAGCCTATTCTTCACAGGTACGTTCATCAAGTATTAATAAAGCGAACTTTTTTCCAAAACTTTCTAGTTATAAGACTAGTTAGAAAAGTTTCTATTTTAAGGTTCCCAAAGACCAAATTGTCCTTTTGTGGATTTTTTTTTAAGCATATTGTTTGTAGGTCGTGTAGAGAAGCTTTAGGAGCTGGTCATTTCCAATAAAAGTTTGAGCAACTCTCTTGGTAGCTCTATTAAATGTTCTGAAAAAACAATCCAAGGCTTTGCCTGCACTAATTTGTGTTTTGAGCACCAGGTGGGGCTGTAATCACATTTGTCTTTTAACCTGTGATATGTTCCCTAGGTATTTTTTCCTAACATATAAGAAATACTTAGTATTAAAACTATTTACAGACCCTTGAAGTGCTAGACACCTTTTGCTTCAACAAGTCTGATCTTTCTTGACTTCATTTATAACAAGAGAAATCCAAGAAGGGCAGGTGAAAACAGCACTATGTCTGCTCATGGTCAACCCTTAGTAGAGTGGAAGGAGCTGCACTGATGTAGCTCCACTGCTTTGACGGCAGAGATAGCATCTTTTCAGAACACAGTGCTACGCTTTGTCAAAGTACCTGTCAGAGACAGCACTGGCTTTGGTATGTCTGCTTCTCCTGTGTTGCGTTGAAACTGAATTACTATAGTTCAGAAAACGGGCTTTTTAAGTCCTCCTTAGGGCATACCTGAACTTCTGGGCTCTATTTATAAAGGGCAAATAAGCAAAATAGAATATGTGTTGTTTTGAACTAACTTAAAGAAAACTTGTTTTAGATCTTTTATCTCTCATTACCATTTTCATTTTTAATGAATTTAGGAAGGTAACACAGACCAGTCTTCCTAGCTGTCAAGTAACTGAAAAGTGTAGCACTTGCATTGTCTTTGTGTTAAGTTCTGTTCCTTTGACTGCATCAGGCAGTGGTTCCTTGCACCCTGGCAAACTCTGAGGTTCTTCTGGCTCTGTGGCTTTTTTCTAATCATGTACATTTCTTGCTAGGCTTTTGCTCAGCTTTCCTTTATATGTTGTCCCAGTTAACGCTGACACGGTCACCTTCAGTTTGACTTCCTGCAGAGGGGAGTCTGAGAGCGCTTGGGAAGTTATACTTGGACTAGACTAAGATTGCTTTGATAGGGCAAAAGCTTGAAAACATTTACTTGAAGAACTTTAAGCAAATAAATAAAACTTTACTGAGTTCCGTATATTTGTCAATTCACATTTTTAGTTAGCTGTGGAATATCTTGTGCTTTGACCTCTCAGTTGCTTCAAAATAGAACTTTTGATTTTGAGCTCCAGGCCATATATACTTGCTTGTAACTACTTCAGAGACTGTGTTTTCTCCTATGGGCCATTCCAAAATTCAAAATCATTTAAGGTGGTATAGACACTAAATAGCTTTAAAGTGAATGTGCAGGTGATACTTAAAGGTGACGTGTTCTCTGCGTGGAGCTGTGGGGATTGAAATGAAACTCATTCTGCTTAACCTTGTAAGTACGTACCAAGTTGCAAGTACAGGTATTTTCCTTGAGAAAGTGGCACCTCAAACAATAGAAATGCTATTGTTGTTGTTTTTGGCGTTGTTAATGGAATTTTCAGGGTTTTGTTTGTTGTTAGTCAATGATTTTATGTTGATAGCATTCAGTATGAATGAAAATAAATATATAGATGTATATATTGCTGAAAAGAAGCCATGCTGAAAAATCCTTTCCTTTGTTTCAGTCTTGGTAATTAATGAAGTGTAGGGAGCTACAGAGAGACAATTGGACAGGCATAGCGGTGTGATTGAAAGCAAGACAGCTTTATGAAGCCAGATGGCAGTAGAGATACAGAGAATGTACAGAGGGACTATATCTTTTATTTCCTTTAAAAGGTCTCAAAACTGTGATAGGCAGCTAAGGTAAGGAAGAGAGAGAGAACTAAAATAAAACTGAAGGAAAAACAAAGAATTAAAGTGAAAACCCCCCAGACCTCACCATTCATGTTTTGCAAACACACAGCCACACACAGTTACAAAACCTGTCAAGACTGGGAAAAGTGCATTGGGTGCTTGGGTTTTTTTTTTATTGCATGGCTCAGAATGGATACCAATCATGTATAGGCCATGTAAACACCAAAGAAGCCATTAACAAGGAAGAAAGAAATATTAAGGTCCTTTTTGAGTCACATTTTATTATGCTTTCTTTTTTTTTTTTTAACAGCAGGAAATGCCCCAAACAGCTCTCTGCTCATAGGAATTATGTCCATGTTATCTTTAGCATGTTCATGTTCTTTTTAATTACAACTTGTAAGATTTTTGTCATTTTTGCTAGTTTAACTGTTGTTTTTCGTAGTAATCTTCCATGCTGAAATGACAAAACCTTGCATTAGTGTTAAGCATTTAGATGACTACTGATTCTCATATTTCTTTTGTATCTTTTCATGTGAATGTATAAGTTGCAAAGTATTCTTGTGTTAACAGCTGTTCAGATTCAGTGATAAAATTTCTGAAAATGTGTCATTTAAGTTGTGCTGTGCTACTACAATTTCTCACATGCATTTGATGCTTTCTTTCTCATACTATACTATGGTGTCTGTGCTATACTATGCTTATGCTATAGGAAAACAGAGCTATACACAATATTATTTCTTGATAGGAGACTGAGATAGAAATAAAAGGCTGGCTTTGTATGGATTGTTCAATGTTGACTTGGCAGAACTCTTGAAAAACTCTGAATTTAGAGCCTGATGTTGCCATTCTGAGCAGAATAGGAAGGGTACAGAAATGCCAATGAGTACAGCAGCTGCTGTGGAAAAAGGCAATCCAGATAGCATCTGGCTGTACCCAGGCTTCTCACTTGCAACTGAAATTGCACATGAGTAAACGTAGGAGCCTTTGCATGTGGTAGCAGCCGTAAATTGATCAAAGTAGCAGCAGTGCTGGGAATGCAGGCACAATGCAACCTGTGAGTTTGCCTGTCATCCTTGAAGAGCCAGTCAGATGAACGTGTGGGGCACTCAGATATGTTTAGGAAGCCAAGTTGTAGAGAACACCTGTTTGGGGTTTTTTTGTTGTTGTTTTTTTTTTTTTTTTCCTTCCCCTCTTGGCTCTCTTCTAGGAAGTCTCTTGCCCAGTTGCCAGTCCACTTAAGTTCTTCTTTGAGAATTATAACCCAGTGGCAGTAGTATATACCTCTTTATTTGTTTTACATTTTCCTATTGCTTTTTACCAAGATTCAAAATACTTTCTCACATTTGATGCATACCCAGTGAAATACGTTAACTAGTAATACTTTTAGTAAGTCTGAGTGGATAACTCCTCCTGAAATGTTTATAAATCCATAATCGTTCTCAAATGCTTCATAACTTTCCTATGACTCTTTAATTTAAGATCCTCAAATCTGGTCGTCAAGACCAGAATTCATTATATAGAACCTATTATAAAAAATAAACTTCACTGAGTTCCTGAGCTCATTTGAAGGGCCTCTATTTGCAGAAAAACCTTTAAAAAATTCACATACAGCTGTGAATCTGTTCTTAATTCTTGCCTTGGTCTGAAGTTGACTGCCTTTTTTATAGTTATGAGGACTAAAAGGATTTCATGCTTTAGAAGAAGTCCTTCCTGGGTGCCTACAATCATACTCCTCCTCTGATGGAGTGTGCTTGTAATTAGAAAAATCTATTAGTACAGTCAGAATAGCTTAAATTCTTTCGTGCTGAATCTTTCATTCTGCAAGGCAGAGTCACCTTCTTTTGCATAGATTTCAGTTGTTTCAGAGATTCAAGCATCTCTGCTTGATATTTTGACTCAGTGACATAGGGTCCATTCTCAGCTGTTGAGTTCTTAGTTCGTATGTAAAGTAGCAAGCTGGATCATGTAGTCCCCTGAGAATGTCTCTGAATTTTCATTTTTCAACATTTTATTCCATCCATTACTCATATAGTTCTAGTTGCATGCATCTATAAGAATGTAGGAAACATGTAGAGACCTTTCATATGAATACAGATTTAGTCTGGGTCAAAGTACTTTTGCTTTTCAGATATAGTAATTTGAAGGATTTTTACTTTGTTCTGCTATTAGATATTTCCCACAAGAGAAAAGCAGCAGAAGAGATTGTAGGGGTCTCCATTTTAAGTTAAAAAATGAAAGGCTTTCTTTTTTTTTGACATGATAGTATGTTGAGTAGAACAGAATTCTCTTCTCGCACTCATAACAGCTTTTGTCTTGTAATGACAACATAAATCACTAAAAAAGTTTTCCTACAAGAGTCAGCATATATGGGTAAGGTCATTGGGTTAAAAGGTATTGATACTCTAAGCAATTTCTATATTGTCAAATCTATAATCTAACTTTTCATTTGCATTCTAGCACCTTTTGCTGCAGTTGTTATTGTCTGCTTCTGTGCTTTATTTATATCTCAAGATTTTTGGTGTTCAGAGCAGTTTAAAAAAAGCTAGATAGGAGACTGTCACTACTGATGTGATGTTAATTATGATATTAGGTTTTGGCACATTTCTACTTTACTAGTATCACTTTTATTAATTTTAATACTGGAGTATTGAAGTGTTTTCATTCTGTCTCCTCTTTTTTTTAATGTACTTTTGTCACTTTCTCCTGGTATTTGAATGAGAAACTCCCTCTTGCACAAAGGAAAACAGAATAGGTATAATAATACCTGTTTTGTACATGCAAAATCAAAGCCTACTTTGTTTCTAAAAATAGATTTAATTATAATTCACTTGTTGGATACATATTTGATGTTTTTAAAACATTAAAAAGAAAAAGAGTTTGGGTAAAACTATTAGCGTGCTTCAACAAACCCTAGAGTGATAATGTGCTTTCAGTTATATTCCTCGTGTTATTTTGGTTCTGCTTCAGTATCCAATTGGCCTGACTATTGCTGAAAAAGAGAATGGTTTTAAATTCAAAGGGTAATCACAATTTCGCATGCTCATATTAAATTCTGTGAAATTATAGCTGTTTTTTTCTGTGACCTGTAAAGTCAGTATCATGCACTGATTTAAAATACTGCTGTTCATTTCTGAAGAAATAGGAAAAATTAATTGTGCATTGATCATCTGTTTGTTTTATGTAAAACAGTACATACATGGATACACATTTTAAATAGAAATACTGATTGTAGACGCTTTTCTTTTTGCAGGCTGTTGCTGCTCTTGAACGTATTGAGAATTACCTTAAAATCCTTAATTCAGAAGGCTTAAGTTTGCCTATCTTGGCAAAGAAGTATGAGAAATTACAGGAAGAAATTAAAGACTGCACAGCCAGTACCTTGCAAAAAGGACAAACCTTATTAAATAAAGCAGATCCTCACAGGTATTCCCTCCATTTTTTCATATCTGCTTCATTCTTCCATATCTGCCAGTTGCTTTATAGCACCACTAGCTAGAACCAGCCTGCATTTACAGGCAGTGTAATTATCCAAGTAGATGGAGGCCTAAGTAACCTGAAAATCAAAGTTTCAGCCATACTTATTTTTTATATCTAGCTGTTGCTATTCGTATAAACTGAATCTTTTTCCTCTGACAAAAATCTTCAGAAACAATCCTATGTTACTTAGAAGATTGGTATCAAATAGTGGGATCAGTATATGGGGGCAGTAAATGAAAATTAAAATGTTAACAGCTATGAATACTCCTTACTGCCCAATGTAATCTCTTAAGACTCTTTTGAAACTTATCATTGTAATAGATATAATGTGATTTTCTGCAAGACAAAGATACACCTGTTAAGCCAAATGCATAAAATATGGAAATTTCTCCACTTCTTGGTAGCTTTAATTCATGAATGAAATCACCTTTTTCTTCCATACATTTTGCTAATAACAGTGATGATGTACGCCACAGATGTGATTATTACACTGATGTAAAACATGGCTTAGTTTAAAATCTGTTTTAGTAGCTTAATATCTGCTACTTTTCAGAACTTAGTGGAAGGCTGGTGCAACAAGAATGAGGATAGTTAATATGAATGACATTTACTTCACAGCCAGCGCAGACAACCTTGTTTGATAGCTGGTGGTCAGCTTAACATTGTCTTCCCTTTACATGCTTATGTCCTTAATCATTCCTGAACCTTGAATAGCTTTACTTCAATCCAGCAACTGAAAATTCTCTACATATCATGACATTACAAAAATTTTTAGCGAGGGCACCTTCAGCTGTTGACCCAGATGTAATAAAAGGCTTGAACCTAGCAAAGAGACCGAATAGAAAATGCAAATAGAAAGTGGCTTTAGGAACGTATGCAGCTGGCTTTGCAGCTGGTGCTTCAGCAAATTCTGGTCTTTAATTAAGTAGAATGTAAAAAGGATTTTCCTCAGTGAAGCTTTGACTTCATTTTTTAAACCAGCCATAATTCCAGAGCACATGCTGCTGTTCGGGAGGACTTTTTGTTCTGCTAGACAGTACCTCAAGAAAAGCAGATGTTGCATTCCAGATTACATGTCCGTCCTGCAGAGTGCTGATTGATGTTAAGAACTCTACAGTTGGAGAGTTGCTGGAATGGATCCCTGAAATAACAACATTCATTAACTTTCTTCCTTATTAAGAGTTTTCTTCTTGTTTAAACAGTCCAAGTCAGCACTGGGATAGTAAGATGTCAGTACACACCAGTGAGAATGGGACGAATTTGTCAAAATTACCCTGGCAGTAATTTCTGGCAAAATAATAAAAACAGGTAATGTCACAGGCAGATCTCCTGTATGCCAGAAGTGCTACTTGTCTATAAATAAATAAAGAAGGTAAGATTTCTGTCTAAAGACTTTAAGATTGAAAAAGGACAAAGTATAACAGCTGAAGGAACGGTTATTTCCAAAATGAAGAGGAAGCTTAAAACTATGTCAACTGGTAATCTCACTAGAAACGTATTTTGCTGTTTCTAAAAACATTTTGTAAAATATCTAAGCTCTGAAATATTTGAAACATTCACTTGCATCATAAAAATAAGTCTCTTTCTAAGAAAGAAAACAGAACATTACAGACTTTCAGTTTTCTCTTGCTGCCCTCACACCTCATTGCCCAAATATAATGAAATTGCTGTACGTTTCAGTGGGTAGTGCAAGTACTTCTGTGCACTTTATATGCCTAAATACGCATTTGAGGATTAGAATCATGGAGTAATTTAGGTTGGAAGGGAATCTTAACACATTCATTTGGTGTAACCCCTTGCTTAAAACTTTGAAGTTAGATCAGGTTGCTTGGGGCCATGTTAACTCAAGTTTTGATTGAAGGAATATCCAAAGACTGATATTCCACAGCCTCTCTGGGCAACCTGTTCCAGTGCTTAAGCACTCATATTGTGAAACATTTTCCTCATGTCTAACCAGAATTTTCCTTACTGCAACTTGTGACCATTGTCTCTTGCCCTTTTGCTCTGTACCTCTGAGAAGAGTCTGATTCTGTCTTTTCCGTAACCCCACTTCCCAACAGATAATTGAAGACAGCAATTATATTGCCCCTTTGCCTTCTCTTCTCTAGTCTGAACAAACACAGTTCTGTCAGCCTCTCCTTGCACATCATGTGCTCCAGCCCCTGATCATCTTGGTGGCCTGTTCTTGATTCACTCCAGCTTGTCTGCATCTTTCTAGTACTGTGGGGATGCAAACTGGAGAAAGTGGTCTCCAGATGCAGCTTCAGAAGCCCTGAACAGAGGGGGGTAACTCGGTAGCTATGCTCTTGCTAATGCAGCTCAGCATGGGGCCAGCCTTCAGTGCCACAAAGGTGATGCTCACTCATGCTCAGCTTCCTACACACCAGGACAAGTTTATTTTTCTTGCCTAATCCATCAACTTTAACAGCTACCCAGAATGTTCCCAGCCAGCTCACAGGTCTAGAAATGGTGACACAATAAGTTCAGGTAGCAAATGTGGGTAAGCTGTTACATTCCAGAAGATTAATTTCCCCAGAAGAGTTCGTGTTTTGAAGGAGGGAAGAGAGTCCCCTCTCTTTGTCACATGTAAGCTGGTATGGTGTCCTTAAACACTGACCACTATTTAGCCCAGTGGTGAGCCCACATAGGATGGGAGAATTTGTACGAACAGCTGAGGGCCAAGGGAGGAGAGAGATTTTGATAGGAAACAGGACTTTTATCAAGATTAAATACCAATTACTCTTTTGTTCCCCATACTGCACGACCCATCAGTAGAACTGCCCTCACAAACTTTTCATTTCCTTTACCCACCAAGACTGGAAAGCCTGTGGGAGATGGGCAGTCATCATTTGAAGACAGTGAAGGGTGTGGATCTGAAAAAGTTTACATGTTCTTTCAAAAAGCTGCTTTGTCATAAGACAGAAAAGAAAATATTATCTGACAACAAGATGCATAGCTGTTTGCCATCTGGTAGGATTCTCAATCCAGATGGCAGCCAGTAGAAATTTGTGTGGAATTTGAAAATAACTTCCAGATCCCTGAAGGAATAGCTAAAGCACAGTGATTTTAGAACTCCTTCATCATTCACAACAGAGGAAAAGGTATCACATCTTCTGCTACTTACTTGAGTCTACTGGTTTTAAGAAAGAGGCTGGACTCTCCACTCTTTCAGGAGAAATGTTTATTAGGAGTCCACTGGAGAGAGGAGAGAAGGCGAGAGGGAGTCGACTGACCTTGCTCAAGTTGGATAACACCTCATTGATTTTGGTAGGATTATGCCCTCTGTTGCATTGTTTCCTCTAAATGAAGTACTGGAAAATGAATTCTAATGCAATATCAAAGTGGCTGCCATGTGTGGTACTGGTTTAACTGCACTGAGAGAAGACCAAGTACTTGAGCATTAGGAGAAGAATTAAAATGTAGATGGATTTCTGCCTCCACATGGTTTTGTTGTAATCATTTTCAGAGTACCCGAAAATGAGCCAGGCAATTTATATGCATATGATAAGACAGCCCAGTTCTGAATAGCTTATGATCTATTAACTTAATACTGCCAGCTCTTACCCAGAGTAGGAATATGTTTAAGGCTAGTGCCACTGACTTAAGTGGCATTATTGTAAGTAAAACTCACAGTAGAAATGTAGAATGATGATGTTAATTGTCTTATTTTCAAATCCTTCTTAGGGCATATTGCACTCTTATTATGTTAAAAGGTAAAAATAAGCCTAAATGCCAAAAAAATTACCCATGGAAGAGGAATAGATTATGGAAAAGCCACAGAAGGCAGTTCTTCATTACAGGAAAATAATGGTAAACCTGATTTTTGAGGCCCCATATTACTAAATTCAAACTGGCTAGTAATGCAAGAGTGCAGCAAAAATATATATTTGCTAACTCTAAAAAATTATACAGTCAATAAGTTTTGACCATTAAGAGGGCCCTTGTTACATTTTCAGCTAATTTGCTTGGCTTATGAGTATAAGAACTATCTTTATTTTTACGGCTGATTAAACTCAGTTTCACTGTTACAAATTGTGTTAACTCCTCAAACTGGTAATACTTCTGAAGATTTTATTAAGATCTAGTTTATCATTTTCAAGAGGTATAAATCTTAATCTATTCCTGCTTTTTTTTTAAAGGAGTGGTGCTAATAGAAGTTTTTTTTTTTAAATTACTTTTTAAGGAGTGCTAAAAGAGAGGAGTAACCTTCCTAGAATTAAAGAATAAACCACAAATTAAGAAGTTGTTAATTTTTGAAAGAGCAGTTTACAAATTTTGAAACTACCTATTCCATACAAACGACTCTTAAAATTTGGGTTTTCTTTGTGAAGAATTCTTGGATCAGATTCAAGCAGAATGGTCTATTAATACCATAATTTACATTAGTGCTTGTAGAACAAGATTTTCCTTTTATGAGAATTTAGCTTTTTAATCAGAAGGATTTCTTCAGGAGAAAACTTCTTGTAATTTTAAAGGACAAAGGATCAAATCATGAATAAGTACACATATCAAAGTAAGCTTATGATGAAATTAAACAGATGAAAGTCATGTTCTGAAAGTGTTCATCTTACAAAAAACCCTTACTAGGAATAAATTTCAGTGGTAAATCAACTGATGTGAGTTTTCTCTGTCTATATCAAAGCTTCAAATCTTAATTGTATGTGATAACTTCTTTACAATTTGAAGGGGATTGCCTCAACCATTCAGATTGTGAATTGCTTACCTGATGTTAAATGTTTTAAATTCTAGAGCAAGCCAGTTTTTCATCAATTGATGTATTCTTTACTCCTGCTCAAACAGCATCTTTGTGCCGTTTGTAAGTAGAACGGTCCCGCTCAGACCTCGGGCTGGCACACTGGCCTTCTAAGGCAACAAATGGTGGCTTAGAACGTGTGCAACATTTTTTTATGCACCTACTGTGATAACACTGAAACATTTGAAAGTCTAAAGAAAAAATTCTTTTAAAGCTAGAGACGATATGCCAAGTATTTCCACTCTTATTAGGGATATTTCATTTATGACCTTATTCTTCAGACAATACGACTAAAGTAGTATGGAACTATTTGTGAAATAAGGTATTCCTCAGTGAATCAGGATATCTGGCACGTGAATCTAATTTATGCACTGGCAGTAAATGATTTGTTTGGAAATGTCATTCGGTTGCTCTACTCCTTATCGGTTTTATTTGCATTAATTTTGGTATTTCTTTTGATTATTATCTTTTAAGGGTTACAATTTAAAGTTCTTGTTAAGTTACTTGTGATAGAAATCAACAGAAGGATTTTTTTTTTTTTAACCATTATTCTCCTGATTGCTGTGCAAACCTTGAGAATACTAATAGTTGCATTTTTCCCTTTTAGCTCTTGGGTGATGGGAATTCAGAAAATGATAGAGTATGTTCAGAAAAAAGTAGATCGACTAGTTGGACAGTGTCCAAATTACAAAGAACCTACTTTGAAGAAACAACAATTGACTGCATCACTTGAAGATCATCTAAATAAGGTAAAATGCCTTCTTGTTAATATATTCATGAATGGTGCATTGCACTTCTATAATTTAGCTGTATGAATATTAAACTTGACTTGAATAATTCCAAATAGCATATTGGCTTGTTAGCACACATGATTGTAGTTAGAATGCTGACTGCTCTTATAGGCACCAATGAATCCAAAGCTGTTCTGAAAAATGCAGCTGTTTCCATGAGAACATTATACCAGTGATCTTTAATAAAGCATGGATTTGTTTAGATAATGAGCTTTTATAATTTGTTCACTGTTGGAAAAGAAGCAATCAATCAGGACTGTGACTTGAATGCAGGTTTTCTGTATTCTGTCTATGTCTTCAGTTTCATTTTCCTGAAGCTAAAAAGAAAAAAAACGAAGTGTGGCAAAATTGAGGGTTAATAAGAATGGTGACAGTGGACCACAGCAAATTTTCAGTAATGCTGAAGTAGAGTGTGTCCTGTTCACTATAATAATTGCATTCACTTATTAAGATATTGACCCGTTAAGGAGCTGACAGCCTTCTTGAAGCTAGTGAATGTTCTGTACTACTGCTGACCTTTTTAATGATTTGTCAGAGATGAAATAGACACAGGCCTTTCTAAATAAGATGCCATGTGCATATTCAAATGCAATATAATCTTTATAGCAAGGGTTCAGATGAAGGAAATCCTAAAGTGTAGACCAAAAAAAGTAGATCAAACTTAATGACTGAATAATTAAGTCTGCAAGTGTCAGAGTCCAGTACTCTCTGACCAGGCTCTCTTAGATATTCCACACATACAGAGAGTGCAATGTTTAATATAAAAGTTTATTTTGAAGATATTGGATATTACATGGGATTTTTGATTTAGCAGAGTGATTCAGCAATGTACTGAAATCACAATACAAGTGTACACTTATACAGTTCAGTGGCAATACCAATGTGATTGCCAGTTACTGGGCTTTATAATACGCTCAGCGGTCACAACACAGCGTGTCCCCAATCACTGGAAAGGAATACAGGGGCTGAAGCCAGCTCAAGTCCGTTGATCTTTTCAAAATTCCTCTGTTAGTTGTTGAGATTTTATACTCTATGTTGGGCTGAGCCACATATACACTTCCCTCATGCTGGTCTGTCTAATTCCAGGGAGATGTTTACACCTGGTCCAATTAATGGCTATAGCTCCTTATCTAAAACAAAGGTCACCCTCCCGTTCCCTTTGTGCTGCGATAAAGTCAGTTCTCTGTGCAACAGCAGGGATTAACGAGCCACATCTTATATTATTCCTGACCTTCATGGGGCACCTCGCCCTCTGAGCCTTCTCCTATTGTCGGGGTTATTGGTCGGTCACAGCAATCTGATATTTCATAGTATTTGCATGATGTTTATAATGAACTATTCAGAGTCCAGTGGGATTTCAGTTTGCAATAAATGCATCCCTTTACTTGCATTTTTCCAAAGAAGAGTTCTCATTAAATTAGAATGTGATGAAAATATCTTGGAGTTTCTTTAGCTGAAAATAAGAGACTTGCTCATACCCACTGTTGGTCTTATAGAAATGATATCACTAGGATGTTGTGAATCTTAATCAAGCTAAAGATTTAATTATGAAGGTAATTTTTACTTAAAAAGTAGACTCTAATTTTGACATGTATTTTCATTCTGCACAGCTTATTCTGCCATTCTGTTCCCAATGTTGCATTAGAGGGCATTTGAAAATCTGAGTCGTAATATATCATCTTTCATTGTAGGGAACACTGCCCATGTTGTTGTTATCCTACCAAGCAAAGCATTTTCTATTGCAACCTTTTGCTAATGCAGGGTATTCCAAAAAATTTGATGCTAAATTCACCTGGCCCAGAGCTTCATTTAATACAGCTTGAACCTCAATCAGCAGGCACTTATTAATAGATAAGATATATGTGAATTCACATGTCTACTAGATCACAACATCTGTGTAGTGTTTCTGTAAAATGGAGCATAATGAAAGTATTTATGCCAAGGTTTTAATATGATGATTATAACACAGTAGTGGCTTACTGAAATAAAGCTGGAATACTTAGGATAAAGAAAAGCACACTCAACAAAAGAACAAACCAGAGTTTTTTCTTCAAATTCTGACCGTGTCTGTTAAACTTGAAATAGTAGAATTTTCTCCCGTGATATTTTCATTTCTCCACTTCTTTGATTATATGAAGTACATAATCTAAACACCAACCATCAATCATGTTTCTTCGCTTTGTTCTAAACAAACTGAGGTTTTTATACTGTCTACTTAAGTAAATTAACTATATAAATGTTTTCAATTAAAGGTATCACAATCAATTAAAAAAATCACCCCGATGCTTTTAACTGGTGTGGAGATTGGTTCTTATTTGTCTGAGTCTGAAAGAGTTTTGAACAAACATCTTGAACTGGCTAATCAAACAAAGGTAAAGACTAGAAGAACATATGATGTTAATATGTTAAATATTTTTAGAAACAAATGTATACATTTCTAAACAAGGTGAGAAGCTTGAAGTTTCTTATATATTCTTGGAAAGAAAATAGATCTAATTTTGTTTAAGCCTGTAGTTAATGAATGAAAACACAGAAAACACTGCAAGTCAGTCCTCCTTATATCTTTGATTATGTCACTGTCTCTTTGCCTTGTGTTATTTGTTACTACCTCAAGATCCCACTGTCAACCCTTGAAATGACTTTTAAAAGAAACACCTAAACAAATACCTTGCCTTCTGAACTGATTTCTTGACTTTGTCAGCTTTCTCATGTGTAACTGAAATCCATATATGTTAGGCCAGGGTGGATGTCATACTTTACTTATGTGCACTTGAGAATAGCTTCTAAAAGTCTCTTTTTGGCATAAAAATTCAAATTAACATTCTAGCAAGGAGAAAGTATATATGCTTTATATGTGCTAAGCATGATGCTGCTTAACAGGAAAAGTAATTGCAACTAAAAAGAACTTCTGTGCTACTACTTCTATGCTATGATTGAAGAAAGCAAATCTGAAAACCAGAATCCCAGCTGGATCATGGAAAATGATAGTAATTTTCAATGCATCCGCACAGTCGGCTTACTGCGACTTTAGTTGGGTGCTGGCATTTGATGCAGTAACAAACATTGTCCACTTCTTGATTCCCATCTGACTTTGCAGATGTGCTGCATGCAAGAACATTGGTTTGGGCTGGTATGCAGCAGTCTGTCTTGATGGTGAGGAGATAATCTGGGGCCAGGAAGCAAGCATTGATTCAAGAGTGGAACCAGGAGTCATAATCCAAAGTCAGAAATCAAAGACGTGCTACAGTGGCATGCCTCAAGCACTGGAAGTTACAGCAGTAGCCTTATGAAGACCCAGTGATTCTGGAGTCATACACTAGAGTGGCCATTTAGAATTTGTTTAGGACAACTGTGTATCGGACACAAACTGCTAAGGGGGATTTAGACTCAGAGAATCAGTTCAGAAAATTGGGCTGTGCTCATGATTAGAGGTAATGTATCAGTTTTGGCTATCAGTGTTCACATATGAAACACTTCTGTTGCTTTTCATTCTTTACATTGTGAAGTGGCTTGCTTAGTCTGAGTGCTGACATTCCCGTTTTTTTCATTCAAAATGGCTGTTTAAATAACATCACTGATTGTTTCTCGTGTCAAAATGTTACAAGAAAGAAATGGTTAATTTCGGCACATAGTGCATATTGTGAATTGCTCGTCAACCAGTAATTGAATTATACATAAATACATATACATCATGAAAATTAACAATGAGCAATCAATATTCACAAGTCCTTTATACTCATGGTACACTTTGTTCTATGCTTGTGCCCTCAAAGGAAGCTTCACATGAACTGGAAGCAGCTGAGAGAGTCATAAAAGATTTGGAAGAATTTGGACCTGTGCAAGTGGCAGCTTTTTCTAGCAAGGCTGACTTTCTGAATGAAGAACTGAAAAAAATTAAAAGAAATATTCATTCACAACTAGAAATTCTAGAAACTTACGTGGCCTTTTTAAAGTCAGCAATGGAGGTATGGATTACCTGCTTAATTCTCTGACTGAACTGTGAAATCTTACAAGTGAAAAATAGGTTTCATCTAACTAAGATAAACTCTATAGCTCCTGTGCCATGGAAGCACTGCAAGTCCTTGTAATCTTCTGTCTGTTTTATAGGAAATCTGTTTCTTCAGAGCAGGCAGCCCTGACCATTGAACTTGCATCAATCTAATGATTAGTCTATGTACAGATTTTCTGCTGATTAAAATCACCATTGTAGGAAGTATTATAATTGAATTATTACTGTCTCCATCCCCCTTCCTCCCTCTCTCTTCCATTATATACATAATGTAAATGTTGACATGTATGTACTCTGATTCAGTAAATATACTGAATTTGCTTCATATATTTTTTTAAATATTTCATATAATGTTAATGTAGTACGTTGATATAATGGTATTTATCTACAGCCTCGCACTACTTCAACTGAAGTGCTAATTTGACTGAAGGGGTTTAAAAAGGAAGTATAAACCAGCCCTAGCTGAGATAATCCATGCAATTAATTTGGTATAATACTTATTTTAAGATTCTATAACACTGTTGGTATTCTTGTATATTTAGAAAGAAATTGAAGATGGAATTGAACCTTTTAGATAAAAGTAGCCATAGGGTTTAATTAATACTGCAAATATAAACTGCCAAAAAACTGGATCATATCTACTTCTGAGTATTGCTAATTTTAGTTACTGCATATTAAACAGATAAGTGAAAGTCATTGCCTTGGTATACTGCTATATAATATTCATGTAATGATACATGACAGAAATCGAACAAACTGCTGTGAACTATCTACCTGCCATCTGCAGGTTTACAGGATATTTAACACAGTTTTTATTAGCTAATTTAAATATAAATTTTAGACATATTTTAAGGCCTGGAAAATATTCAGAGGCTATTACTCAATATCACCATGTCCATATACCTTCTGATTATAGCAGCTCAGATTTTGATTTGTTTTGATGTTGTATTTTATGTCTTTCCATAGGTGAATGACCATATTCAAAATCTAAAGAAGCTGTATAAATCTGAAGCTCTACAAGCAAACAGGGAGGCTGAAAATAAAACTGCAATTGAGTCAGCTAATACTCAGTGGCAAAAGGCTATAAAGAAAATTTTTTCCACCCAAGATATGGGTCACAATTTTCTTAATTTAGTAAATACGGTGAGACTGGTTCATGGCGTTACTATCTTTAACAAAAATAATTGTTAGATTTGCAAAAAAATCCCTTCAAATATGTACTTAAACAAATAATGACAGATTAAGTGTATGGGTCAAGCTAGCTTTCATCAGAGAACCTGCCTAAGGCAAAGCGTATTTCTGCTGTGTTTCAGTGAACATGTAAGGAGAAGAGGAGATGGGAAGAGGATGAAATGATTGGGATGTTTGTATGAAATCACAGTTAAAGCTCAGAATAATTCAACAAATTCAAACATTGATGTATTCATTTTTAACCAGAATGAGAAATTTAGTATCCACGCTTTCATAAAATAGGACTGTAACAAACTTTGATATGGAAATGTCAAAATGTTTAGAAAATCAAGGTGGGAGAAGGTTTTAGCTTGAAAAGATCATAAAGTGATCAAACATTGTACAGCACCACTTACACACAACTGTGTATAAAATATGTAGAATGACTTTGGAGATAGACCATTTCTCCCAAAATTTTGAAGTGCAAATTTCCCCTGTTCTGCGCAGAATTGTTAGCCTGTCTCATTGCATTCTCCACTGCTCTTTTGCCCTTGTGGAGTATGCTCAGAAGGTATGGTACTTACAGAAAGGGTAAGGTTGTGGGGATGGGGACCAGGAAGCCACGTCGTAAGACTGAGTAAGCCAATACTTAGGTGTTCGGGTAACAAAGAATACATAGTGAGTGATGCTATTTGTTTTGCTGTTTGCCAGAGCCACTGAAATCACAGCCTGCAACTTTGTTGTCATGGAGATGTGCCCACTGGTAATAACAGTAGCTGCACAGAATAGAATCTGCATGGAAACATGGGGTCTCCATGTGGAAATCCTGCAGCAAATTGTCAGATTCACAGGTTGATCTTGCGTTCTATCCTGGTGGATATATAGGAAACCTCATATAAGGAGTGAAAAAATAGGAAGAATCCATGAGGTTTTTGTTCAGAAACTCCTTTGTGTGCATTTTCACTAGCAGCAGAGAATATTCAGGCTGTTGTTTTCTGTATAAATCAGTATAATCTGATAAACTGCAGTGAAGATTTGATATTTTACTGTGATGAGGTCTAATCCTAGTTCTGTGGCTTATGGGCAGTGATTTCATTAGTACCTACCTTTAAAAGGGACTAATGCTGCTATACTTTTAAAAAATGAAAGTGTTACTTGAGTGCTGATGATATTATGAGAAATAATATGAGTTTTGTGATTGACAATAAGATAGCCCTTAATAAATGACCCAGTGCATGTATAAAAATATAACACTTATACAGACCCCCATTTTGCTCATACTGGACAGCAATATATGAAGTGCATTAAGTGCATTATTTCATTTATTTTACATCCACTAAGAGGCAGTCTTTACCAGTGTAATGTATAAAATTCTTTTAAGAAAATATGTGCTAGAGCTGCTTCCTTAGAGATAATCCCTCTTGGTGTCTGTACATCCTGTTTTGGATTCAGCTGAACTGCCTAGGTACCCTTATCTAGTTTTCCAACACCCTTTCATGAAATGATCGTTTGAGATACACATACACATTCCCTAAGCCATGCTTACTAAAGTCATGCCAATTAATGTAGAAAGTTTGGATACCCAGCTGTTTCTTCTGTTTTCATAGGACAGATTAGGGAGCAGTTACAGTCAATCAGCTGAAAGGGTGAGGAGGAGAGGTGGTCATGAGTGCATGGGATGATAACCTGCAGTAGCATGCAAGATGAGCTGGAAAACATACTCAAGAAGGAGGGGGAGTGCTCTGGCAGTTAGTGTGAGCTACAGTGTTTGCTGTCACAGCTGGGTACACCCAGGCACAGATAAAACTAATCACAGTAAAGCTAAGCTAAATATGTCTGAATATGCAGTTACACTTCAGTCACTTAAAGTGTAAATAATCTCTCCAGACCTGGAGGTATGTTGCCACGCAATTTTCTGCTGTTATGTTCCCATAATATTTTTAGGATGCAGCTTTTAAGTATCTGGGAAGATACAGATACTAGTAATTTACACACATAACTTTCGTTAACAGAAAAATTCTGAAATGGGAAAAGCTTAAAGAGCATTACCAGTTTTTTTGAGGTGTTTCTGAGCTGAGTTCTGATAAAAAGAGGAAAAAACAAAAAATATTCAAATGCTGACCATGCTATCCCTTCTGTGCTTCAGTGCTGCGTTGTTTTTCAGTGTGGAGGAGCAGTCTTTTCTTCCTCCTCTTCACTTTCCTCTGATATTCCACAAAAGGATATTTTGGATAGTTCTGTGAATTTAAAAATTTCTTCTTTTTTTATGAGCTATCAAACAGCCATCAGATGGCAATAATTCAGAGTCATTACTGACCTCTCTTGGGTTTTAAACATTAACATTAGTCATGGTTTCAGTATACAGATGCCGTTCCCCCATGCCTGTTTCTAAAAGAACAGTCTATTTAAAAATCATGTAAGCTCCCAGGAATTTTCAAAGAAGTTATGTTAGAATAGGTTAATGTTTTTTATTAAGTTTCCTGAGACTTTACTCTTAGTATTATGGACACTGTCATTATATTTTTATAAAAATGTGTGGAAGGATTGTGTTTCATTAATTGCTTATTTACCAGGTAAATGAGCGTTTAATATTAAAGGTAGAAAAATCGGTACAAGTAACAGAAGACACCATTATTAATCTGAGTAAAGAAAAGAAAGAGCTGACTGATCTTTGGGCAATCTGGAATTATAAAATTAATCAAGTAAAACCCATCAAGCAACAGTGCTGGATATTTAAAGAACAACTGGAAAAGGTAAGTAAAATTGATACGAAGAAAACAACTGTAGCAAACACTTTGTTACATGGATGTTTTTATTGTTTTTATGTGACTCTCTCATCAACTGTTATAGACATCCTTTAAGAAAATGAGATGATCAGTGAAATATTTCTCCATAGTCTGTTTTACCATTCTGATAGTCATCAAGAAACATGATGAAATTTTCTTGATTTTTTTTTTTTGTCCTGATTGAAACACACACAAATACTGATTTCAAGTTTTCAGCTCTATATACTACAGCAGCAATGCTTTGTTTTTGTTTGTTTGATTGGGTTTTTTGTTTATTTTTAATGCCATTTTTCAGTGGCTTAATAGTTACTAAACTACAGGGTGTTTTGCTTCTGCTACTCCTAGAAAGTCCAGCCATGTCATAAGCAAAGAGGATTTAAACCTCCTTGGCACAGGGACAGTGTGCAGGGTTCCCTAAAAGCAGTACTAGCTACGCTAGCAGCAGAACCAGAGGACTTTGGCCACTGTGTACATCTAGTGCAATTTATCAGTCACAATCCCTGTTATCACATGGAATACACCATATGATTGAGTCCTCGCATCTCGGTGTCTGAATCATTTTTGCACAGTCTTAAAGATCTCCCACTACCCAGATTAAAGTCAGAGGATTTGAGACAGAGGTTTATGGTTTAAAAAAAAAAAAAAAAAAAAAAAAAAAAAAAAAAAAAAAGGATCAGGCTAAATGAAAGATAGTATCATCTTAAGAATCTCTCATTTTTGTAGTAATAATCTCATTTAATGAAATTTAGTGACAGTATGTGAGTATCTGGTTTGGGGGAGGTTTTTTATAAATTTAAATTTGGATTTAAATATTTTTTTATTTAGTACAGATAGAAATACTGAAATGTTTCATTATCTTTTAGACTACCCATGGATTAGAGATTCTTCAAGAGGTGCTCAGACTTGCAGTAACAGTTGACCTTGGAAGTGACCTTTGTATTATTTTGGAACTACAAAAAAAGCTTAACCAAATGAAACCACAGTTTCAGGTGAGAAACTTAGTGAAGTCCACAGCAGAGCAAAAGCTCTTTTTGGTGCTGTAAAGACTAACATTCACATTTACCTCATACAGAGTGCCTGGGATTAGAGTATTTTACATTTTAAGCTACTTTTCTGAAAGGAAGGTTAGTGTGCCTTCTAAGGGAAGGGAGAGAGATTCTACCCTCAGTGTCCGTAGAATGTCTTGTGCGATGTTAGCTGCATGTCAAGGTGATACACAAGTACGGGGGGAAAAAAGGGAGTACGAGGGAGAGCACCAGCACTCGTGCTGTGGAGCTGGAGGCCTGCTCAGAGGCTGGGGTAGGTCCTACTGAGCTTCCTACCTCTTCTGAATACTATTTCTGATCCTTAGTGAACTCTTCAGGCTCCCATTCCTTTAGGAGTCAGAGTGTGACTCTTATGTTTTGGTTCAAGACTGTTTCTGGGTAATAGTTCAGATTCATGTCTAGGAAAAGGTAAAGAGTTTGGAGAGTAATCTAAAGAGTGTGACATTTATTTTTCTCCAAGGCAAGTCACCATTGTTACGTTGTTTTTTCACCAAATGTAAGGAAAATCTTGCAAATATGAGTAAATTATGTTCCTTTTTTGCTAGCAACTGCATGCTGAGCTGGAGTACATGGTAAAATTATCGGAATTGCTGAGCCAAGAAGGATTTTCTGGCAAAGAGAATTCTGAGAGAGTAAGTGACCTTATTCATCTCCATCAAACGATAAAGGACACAATGACAGAATATGATGATGTTTTCAACAAGACAGTCCAATTCCATCATGTTAAAAAGGAAGTGAGTATAATCTTTTAACATATACCTTCTTCTTAATGCAGATAATCTCTTTTTGGTTTTGGTACTTGTCATCTCTCTTTTTTTCCCCAAATTAACAGCATCAACCCACCCAGTGATCAGGACTAAAACTCTGGATCTGAAACTACATGAATTTTGGAGAGTTCAGACTCCAGATCTGAACCAAAATTTTAATACTTACACCCATCTCCACGTAGTTTAGGTTAACACATTCTGGGTAAGGAAGGAATGGTAAGTTTCCTTTCACACACTGATTTTCGTTTTAATGTGTTCCAGCTGGAATGTCTGTCAAAATCAGGAGAACTGGATATTCCTGAAATAAGTGAGGGCCCTGAAGACGTGCACCATGCAAAAGCCTATCTTGTGAATGCTCAGGAGAAACATGCCTGGATCAGACATCTATATAGACTGGCCCTTACCCAGGGAGTGAATGTTGTGTCTGCAGTGCAGCAGCCTGTGAGTAGAATTAGAATCATCTGTGAAATCAGGGCTAAATATGAAAGAAAATTATGGGAGCTATCTGACTGACTTTTAGATCTATATAAAAGGTATTAATACCTTAAGAAAAATAAATGCATAGCTTTTAGAATAATTTTAAAAGAAAGCAAAAGATCAGAATGTAAAACAGTTGATCATTTTTAGACTTCTCTTTTTAGAGTTTGCAGATAGACAGCCAGCAAATTAAAGGTAACTTCCAGGACTATTGACATTTATTCTTCCACAGTTACTATCACATTATGAATTATTTTTGTCAAGAGAAAATATTTGGCTTTTTTGAAATCTTGTTTTAATTTTTATAAGATCTGTAACAGATCTTACTTTGAAGCCATTGAAATAGATTTGAAACAGGGAGGAAATGAGTCTTGAAATAGCAGCACTAGAAAAAAAAAAACAAAAACAAACTGACTTCCAGCTCTCTAGTATTCTTTGCGTGGGACATGTCCCTACTGGTGATTTCTTGACAACCACATCTAAGTATTAGACTCCTTCTACTTTAGAAAGGTAGCTTTGCAAATGTATTCTTCTACAAACAAAGGATAACAAAAAAACAGAAAGAAAATATAACAATGTCACCTTAGTAGTAGATTTCAGATTGATTTGCTTAGTGAAGTGGACTTCATTTAGAAAGGAATTCTTTATACAGAGCAGGATTGTTCTTGCCCCGTATTAATTTACTAGGGAGAAAGCAAGATACTCCCTTATGACCTGCTTATGTTATCTACATTTCCAGTCTGCTCTTCAGAGGGGTAAACCTCTTTCCCTACAAAGAAGAAAGGCTTTGCCAGAGAACTACTGGTATTACCCCTCCAAAAGGTGTTGGGCAGCAGGGAGGAGCTAGTCTCCAAGTGGCCAAGCCCTAGAGTAGGTTACTTCCTCTGGGCTCGGAGTATCACTGTGGTGTTAGTTGCAACTTTGACTCAAAACTATTCCCTAGTCTATTTATGAGTTACACAGGAGAGGTGTAATTCTTTAATCTAGCCCATTAAAACTAGTTATACATGTTTTGCCTCAAAAAGATTTTAAACTGATTAAATCAGTAAATTTCCTGTGTTTCATATTTTTTCTTCTCTCTTCCCTGTTTAGAATCGCTTAAATGTTTCTGTAAAGAATCTAAAGCGGGAACTTGCTAGACTTGAGTATGACAGCATTAGCTGGAGCTCCAAAGCAGATGAGTATGAGGAAGAACTGTCACAGAATCTCCAATACTGCACCACTCACGAGGAGATAAATGAGGTCAGGTAGAGAAAGCCCAACACGTTAAATGACTGTTAAAAGAGCTGTTGTGTGCTGTAATGTATGTTACTCTTTACCATTGCCCATATATACTTCATACGTATACAGAAATTTGATCTTTATCTTACCAGCAACCTTCAATCCGCACAGTAGCAGTAATAATCTATGGTGTGCATCTCTGCAGTTTGAGTTTCTATCAAGCTGTTGGGCTGGCAATATAGTGCTTTCACTATACCAGGAGGGCTGGAAATAGAGCAGCTAAATTGTCTCTCAGGTCTGCCTGGGTCTTCAGATTTCTTCATTGTGAAGCTAAAGTTTCAAACAAAAATAGAATTTGTTTCTTGCAATTGTGATGTTGTTTCCTGTGTTAGAAAGAACTCCCAAGTCTTTCAATGAGAAGTTATGAGAAATTTAGTACTTACTGTTTTCTCAAAAACCCAGAAAGTGATACTTTAAAAGCTGACAGAATAAAAAGGAATGTTCTTTGGCACAAGTCATTACAAAAACCAGAAACTTAGCAAGGTTAGGAAAAAATTACTTACTAAATATAATATTATAATTATTAATATATCATCTTAGTAGGCCAAATACAATCCACTCACAGCTTAGCAGGCTGAATGTAAAGCCATTGGACAGGTGTCTCAGCAAAGTCAATTTAGGAGAAACATCCCATAGAATGAACTTTTCCAAAGTGATCTTTTAAAATGAGAGGCCAGTTCTCCTAGCACCCACACTTGATGCCCTGTGGACTGCACTTCTGTGTATCCATGAAGTACATAAACTGAATTCTTACCTAGAAAGTTTTCACACTAAGGTTCCAAGTAGTGTGAAGCATAGGCAGAGGAAACACAGGGTACTGAAACATATTTTCAGACTTTACCTTGCACTAAGTAAACCCACACCTCAATAAAGACTATATTTTCTCAAAATTGTTGAGATAGAGCACTGAGATTTCTGTCTCAGCTATTTTTATGAAAAAATTAGTGTTTGGATTTTTTTTTCTTTTACAAAATATTTTTTTTTGTTCGTGAAAAGTATCCATATTCACAAAATAGTAATTTAAAATTGCATCAAATTTTTTTTTTGAACCTGAACTACAGTTCCAGTCCCTTGTCAGTTGTAATTTGAATGTGTTGCACTCAGTGGTCTTCTGTGTATCAGTTTCCTGTGATATAGCTAATTAGCTGATGGTGGGAGGTGATGGGAATGGCACATGTTGGGGAGACACTCTGGCTGAGGAAGCCAGAAGAGAATGGAAGCGTGAAGCACCTAGACAATAAGTCCTGTTATGCTTTGCAGTGGCATCACAGAATTAGAATATTTGGGGTTTTAACTGAAGTATTCTAAGCTTTTGCTGAAAAACCCTCAAATTTGCTGAAGAAAGAAGAATGTTTCTTGAGCAGCCTGTGTGCAAGACTGATGGATATACTGTCTTTGTCTCTTTCCTTTGATTCTGGGGTTATATAATGAGGGCAGGAGACTGTGGCACCTTTCTAAGTAGAATTATTTTCTATTTTCATTATTCATTAGACTCAACAAGCGCAGGAACTTGAGGAGGAAAAACAACTTTTATGTCTGTCCCCCAGACTTAAATGAAATGGGCGTCAGGGAACTTGTTACTTGTCACATGCCCTGCACAGCTGATTTGTAAAATATAATGAGTATATTAGGTTCTCATAGTTAATGGAAACCCACTGCAAAATAATTGCATAGCATATTTTCAATTATGGTATCAATTACAGGTATTTATTGCATTTTAAGTTGGAAAAGTCATCTTGGCTGACTAGATTAATACCTGTCATCCTCAGACCTAACTGACTGTTGAGTGTAATCTAACTGAAATAATACTAAATTGCCATGTGGTATCTTTTTATTTAATTAGATTCCATTTCTATTAGAAGTTAGTATTGGAGATATTTCCTAAACAAATACTAAGTTACCTGTATATGCACTAATTTACTGCCATTTTTCTTCCTTAAGTATTTATAACTAATTCTATTAAGGGGTCAAGAAACTAGATAATAAACTATTTCAAGAATGCTGAAGTTATGAGAAAATTCACTTCAGCATTTTAAATTCTGTTAGTTTTAACATGTTAATTTTAGCAATTTTAATTAGTCTGACAGTATTGATAATATCAAGCAGACCTGTCTGAAATAACAATTCCTTCACCATCTGTCAGGTCTAAGCTAATAAATATTTCATTTTACATGTCAGCAGCAAGCAGCAGCTGTTGGTAGCTGTCAAATGGTAAACAGCCAACCAGGTAATTTAGTTGTGATTTAGCAGTGTACAAACCACATTTTAAAGTTGAATGAAAATTTGAAATTCTGCTGTAAATGCTTAAATTCCTTTGCATTTAATGTGGTGGCTTTAAATATGTAAGTGAAGCAAAAGAGTCAGGGTTGTGGGGATTATGACTCAGTGGTGTCTGAAAATACCTTGCTCTGATCACAGGCTAGCTATCTACGTTAGTAACATATTAGTGCATCTTTAAACAGTAAGGAAGCAAATACTTATGTTTATAGCAAAGGATATACAGTATGAGTTTTCAAATGGTCTTGAAGGACCAAAGGGTAAAATATGTCTTTTGTGCATCTTCTCAAATTTAAAGAGAGTTTGCAAAGGCAAAAAAGGACTTATGCCCTCTAAATCTTTGTAAAGTATAAGGAAAGTTCATATGACATTTGAGATTGCCAGTGGGGGTTTCCTGCCTCCCCAGCTAGGTTGGAGAGCAGCCTCTGAAGAGCTGCAGCTCTGCATTGCGCCGCAACCGTTCGTAGCACAGTACAGCTTTGTGATAGAGCTGAGTCAAGCCTCAGGTAACAGCAGCTTAACACAACACTAAACCTGTTCTTGAGGTTATAGATGGCACAGTCGTTTACACAAGCTAACCTTCACAATGAAAAATCCTTTCTCCAGTAGCGACTTTACAAATAACATTTACGCATGCCTGCATATAACCTGCAGCAGAAGAGTAACAGACCTGAACTAGTAACAGACCCTCCGCTAGGTTCTCAGCCCTCCCCAGTCGTTCAATTTCTTTCTTTTCCATCAAGTCCTTATTTATAAGACTGAAAATGTGTATTTCAATCGTAGAGGGTACTGAGCCATTGCAGTTCACAGGTTGGTAGAAACTGATAATTCTCAGCACATTTCTCGCCATTATTTATTGTGATGTGGTCCCGAGCGCAAAAGTCATGGCCACTAATTAACTGAGCAACAGCTTTTATTTCTTCCTGCTTTCTGGCTGACTTTAATATTAGTCCCTTTGAACAGCTATTTTTAGTGACCCACTTTTATGGGCTATTTTGATTACTAGTGCTACTAGAAGTTTTATATGGGAATAAAAAGGGAAGGGTGGCTGACAACACTGAAGTCCCTCCTAGAAAGTCTCACACAGGAATCAAAGTATATTACTGAAACTTCAGTGTTAATACAAGCATTTCAGAAGTAGCTTTATATCTTGCTTTTTTTCATTTATTTTCTGCTTCTCGTGTGATAAATCTTAGCAATTGGCATCCAGCTCCCCCCTCCTCCCCGTCATTCTCCACCCGTGACAGGCCAGCTATAGTTAGGGACAGCTGCCCGATTAATGCCTGTGACACAATGGGCAAGTCACAAACTTCCATTAGACTTGTGGGCTGAAGTCTCTGAAGTATTAGGATGTATAGTTCCTTTAGCATTTCTCATTGTGTTTTCCAGGAAATGGTGAAAAGCTGAGCGATGTTTAGGTTTTTCTGAAGATTAAAAGCCATTTACCCTCCTTGGTGCAATTGCTGGTGTTGATAGGAGCTGTGTATGTGCACTCTGTGGGGTCAGTTGAATCAAGTCTGAGTTGAATCTGGTTTTCCACTGAGGCTAAAAGAGAAGAGTGACAGCAGCTGCAGACCTTTGACATACGAGCCATCATATCTGAAACAAGGCGATCTAATTTCACATACTGCTCTGAGGAAAGCCTCTGGCCTTTTAAATGATCACTAGCAAATGTATGTGCATAAGCCAGTGAAATAAACTAAAATAAACTCTCACTCATCTCTTGTTTCCCTCAAAGAAACTAGCAGATAAGACTTCTGTGTTCTGAATGCAAAATACTGTTCTGCAGACCTGGTTATATTTACAGAGTGCTGTCAGATAGATTTTATTATTCTCTATACTTAGGTGGGATGAAGAGCTTAAACTAACTGGGGATCACAAAGCTGGTGAGAGAATTCCCTTCTTTTTCATTACACTGAGTGAATACCATCTATCCACTGCTGAAATCATGTGGTAGCATTCTACTGGGTGAAATGAAAATAAAAAAATATATCCCTTGACGGATAAACATTAGTATGTAGTAATACTACTAATAATAGGAACAATAAGGGATTGTTAGCTGTTCCACTAGCAGTAGTTACAAAATGAGCATTCATTACTCCCTGGATTTTGAAAAAATGTTTCTATGACCCTCTAATGTAAAAAATGTCTCAAATATGTTAGTTGAATATCACATTGCAGGTATGACCTAAACTTATTAACGCTAATCAAATAGGTAAATTTACTTTCATTTATACGTGTCTGGAGAAACGGACCATAAAGCATTTTGACTGGTATATTTCTTTTATATCACTTCCTTTAGATAAATATAAATTAGCATAATTTATTCTACACTCTCAAAAAAGCAAATGATGTCAACCCAAAGAATGTGAAATTCTCAAAAAAATCCTTCAGTCCTTTTTATGTTCTTCCATTTCAAATTTTATAAATGATTTGAAGATGTTTTCATAGAATTCAAATATAACCAAAATAGTACCTTATAAAATACCAGAAACATCTTTTAATCAAGTTTTTTGTATATGTTATAAACAGAAAATGTTCTCATATCTGTTCCTTAAAGGCATTTAAAAATAGCTTTAATATATAAAAAGACATCTTTGCATTTGTAAATAAAACTAAAAATTACATAACTTTCAGAGAAAAAGCATTGAAATAATAGTATTTTATACTCAATAAAAATTCATAATGCTTTAAAGATAATTTAGCTGTGTGCTTGATATGCTTATTTATAGTACATGACTAACATAAAGACCGAGATGGTTGATTAAGACATACCTGTAAAATTAGATTAAAGCAAACAGATAATTGGAGTTTTTTTAAAAAAAAAAAAAGTAAAAATATAGAAACCATGTATTATAACTAGTTGCCATGGTAAAAAACCACTGTTTTTAAACTATGTTGATCATATATGACCTTTCTTTTTTGCGTGTATTAAAATCATTCTGGCAAATTGTCTAGCAATGCATCAAATCAATATGTGTTTCAGTTGAACTGTAGCTTCCTAGAACTTCATCAGTATTGTTCCTATCACTCTGTTTTTTAAAAAATGTTATGGATTAAAAGAAAATATAACCATGTTATTTAGATACTGTTCTACTCATGTAGCAGAAGAAATCTGTTGCAAATCTAATGTAACTAAATTAAACAGTAATTGTCTCAGCTGATGTTGGTCCACTTGAAAAGTCTTGAAATGCATGGATTCTTCATAATCAGAGCTGATAGTTCACCTTAATTTATATCAGTATAAGAATTTTTTTCTCTCTTACTGTTTGCTGCACCAAGCCAGTACTGACAGGTAATGGTACTCTCCTGTGGCACCCATGCTGTATGTAGCTGCAGTTAGATGAGGTTTTTTCTGGGTATCTGTTAGGCAGAACTCTACTATACCACCATACTCATACGATCTTTATTTTAAATGCAAATACTCCTATAATCTATGTCCTGATCCTGCAAAGAGCTGGATTCATCTTTTTTTGTTGTGAATAATCCTACTAAGATTTTTGGACTAAAACAGTGTATAAAATTAAGGCCCAGTGTAACTTCTTTTCAGAACCAGGGCTTCCAATATTATTCCATTGCTGATAAATATTATTTCTCTCCAGCTTATTTCCTCCTCATAAATATTATTGCAGGGTTGTCCATAGCTTTTATAATGACTCACAGAATAATTTAGATCGGAAGGGGCCTCATCTAGTCTTAAAAAAAATTTTTGGCAAATATCAACTTTCTTCTCTCCTCTGAATGACTGCTGAACATTAGTTCTTGATATAGTGATAAATTCCTATTTGACACCCCCCCACCCTGCCTCAAAAAATGATGTAAATTAAATGTAGGAGAAAGGTATGTTAAAAAAATTCAAATCTACTTGCCCAACCCTAGTTACACTGGTTTTCTGGAAAGTAAGCATGGGTAGTCATTTCCATGGCTATCATTTCCACCAAGTGGAATACATACAGTTTCTGAAGGTGGTGTTCTGCCTGCAGTTAAAAGCAATGGGAACCCTATAATGAGGTTTTTCACAGGATCTCTGAACAAGGATCTAATCATCCTTTGTCTCAGTCTTTTTTGCACCAGCTGTTCTGGGAACAACACTCAGCATTCAGAGTGAATAAAGATCCTTATGTGACTGCTGTGTTCATGCTGTAGACGTGTTGTCTATAGTCAGCTGTAATCTAGCAGAAACAAATTGTACTACCAATATATTTTCAAATATTTATAACCAATATTGTTTAATGTAGATTCAGCAAGATTGAGTTTCCAGTACTGGAAAGAAATTATGAGGCAATAAGGATGCTTTATGATATGCTTTACAATATTATTAATTTCTGTATCAAGTTCTCACTGTTCGGATTGTGGTCTTTTAAATTCCTCTTGAGAAAAGTTATATTAAAGTGTACTGCTTTGTTTTTTACTGAAAAATATGCTTGCTCTATTTCAGCTCAGAGAATCATTTAAGGATCTCAAAAAGAAATTCAACAATTTGAAGTTTAACTATACTAAGAAAACTGAAAAAGCTCGAAATTTGAAAGTACTTAAAATACAGATTCAGCAAGTTGATATGTGTGCTGAGAAAATACAGGTAATTTTAGAACTCTTAGTCTTGATGAAGGCTTCTCTGGTTAAAATGTTCTGGCCTATGCCAAGCATATCAGACAAGATGCAAAGTATATTGTGAGTCTTCCTGTCAGTCAGTGTGATCTCCTTTGTCTTGGTCACCGACAGAGACATTTTTCATTGGTTCTCTTCCGTTCATTCTCCCAGTTCTTCTAGTACGATGATCTCATCCTGCTTCCTGACTTCCCTGTGTTCATTTCCATTACCCTCCTTTATTTTTTTCTTTAACCTGCAATTTTTTCTGCTTCTATTCCTTCAGTCTGTGTGACTTAGTCTTCCATCTCCTTACAAAACAAAACAAACACCCCAGCAAAATCACTAAGAAGAAATGCATTTTTGTTGTCTCTTGCATACCAGTTGCTTTCCTGTCTTTCTCATTTCATCGTGTAAGCCCCCAGAACCTTCCTCTGCATTCACTGTCTGACATGATTGTACACATTTCCACCTTTAGAACACTTTTAGCCTCACTCATTCCTTGTACTCATCTGAAACTCCTCTTCCTAAACCCTCCAATGACCTTTTTAGTAAACAAATTATCTTCCAGGAGCCAGCCAGCCAGAGATATCCTTTTTCATTTCACTTGCCTTGCCATCTTCCTTCTTTTTGCATTGTTTGTAAAATGTCTAACACAGTGAAGTCGTGATCAACTGATGAGACCAGTGTTCCCAGAATCTGAAATATATAAATGTTTATATGTATACCATCTTATCCCAAAGCCTACATGTCATCTTTATACTAGACACCATCATTATAAAATACTAGTATGAATATTTGTTTCTCTGGGTCTTTGGGATTATGCTCGATTGTCAGTGATGTTGCTTGCATCAGATTTTTAAACCATATGTTAATACTGTAGGATGTAAACAACTGTGGTCCTTAAATCAACTTGAATTTAGTTGGGGTGAGACTCCAAAGGCTTAGTAATAATTTTTTTCCTTTGAAGATTCAATGAAAGTTTTGCTCAAGCTTAAATAATATGATCCCATGTCTTATTACTGCAAATATTTGTTTATTTATAAGCTGAACCTTTAACTCAATTCCACCTTTAACAAGTACAGGTTATGTTTTGTTTCTAAAAACAGAAATATTTTTATTGCAGTATTTAACATTGCTACATCTTTCAAACAGATTCTTAAAAAGAAGATGGATAATTTAGAGAAGAAAGTCATTGGTTCTGTGGCAAACCAACCTACTGCTAAAGTCAAAGTCCTGTTAGGGTCAGTCAGTGAGTTACAGAAACAGCTGAGTGACTTTGGCAAAGTTGTGGAGGATTACAAGCAAAATCTGGATCTCGTGGAGCATCTGCAACAGATGATGGAAGAGGTACTAGTAAACCTGAGATCCCCACTGTGGCTGTAATAAGGAGCCAGGACTGCAGTAGATAAAAGTGCTTATAACTACCGCAGGCAAAATATGTGGTTTCCAAAAGTAGTAGCTTAGTGAAAATCTGGATTTTCTTCTATTTTTTCTTTGTAATTTTGTAGAGAAAGGGGAAAAAACAAATACAACTTTACCATATTTTTGCTCTGCTACTTGAAAGAATGGGGTCTCTACCTCCATATGACATTCATAGTGATTCAACATATTAACGATCATACTTCTGAGCACGTATATATCCAGATCACCACAGGACCCACTTTGCTAGTTGTGAGCAAGAGCTGTCTGTGTGGTATGTAAATCCAGAAATGTAATGTAAAATATTCAGTTCCTTAACAAGCAGCATATAAAATTCTTTAATTTCTAATTGGTAAATATGTATATTTTTACTGAAGTGCAATCTGCTTAAGTCTTTCTGGAGAATTCGCTAGCCTTGTTTTAATATAACCAAGGACTACCTTATGCATTATCTTTTATTTAAAAAAAAGTGTAACAGTATTTTCTCTCTTGCCATGTTGTGTTGGTGCATCTGTTGTGAGTCAAGCACATTCCTGTCATCGTTGTTTATTTTTAGAATTAATTCTGTACAGATCTCCACAGTGATCTAAACACATGATGAGTAAATTGCCTTAATAATGGATCATAATACTAAATTTTGGTCTAAAAGAAGTTATCAGTGTCCAGTGGTCTGACAAATGTGTCATTTCATATATTGTTAGCAAAACAATTTGGTAACAGCTGTGCATTTACATTTTTTTAACCTCCCTTTTCTTTGGAGGAAAGAAATTATTTTCCATAGCTAAACTTTAAGATATTATTTACTCTGGAAGTGTAAAGCGGCACCTCTTTCTTACTCAACAGTTTTCTTTCAGAAGACAGGCCCAGTCTTAAACCCTAATTTTAATGATGATTAAAAATTGTGATTATTAGTTGCTTGCCATAAAGCTGCAATACAGATAATACTGCAGTGAATACCAAATTCTGTCCTACTCTGTGTATTGTTAACCAAAAGTGATTATTAAGAGTATGTTCTAAAGCCCATTTTTGTCAGTAGAAGGACCCTCAGCAACTTTAATGGTTGCTGAGAATAAACCCTGTTTCCCAGTAGACTCAATCTAATCAACCTTGCTGCCTTTATACAGGCATAACTGTGGCCAGGATATGAAGTCTGGGGAATTAGCCAGCTGATATTCGAGATGGAAAGAACTCAGGGATAAAACATGTATTTGCAGAAGCATTAACTAATAAAGAACCTCACTGTGCTTGTAAAATGAGCATGGATCTAGTGTTTAAAGAAAATTCAACAGCTATTAATGTCTGAAACAATATTGGTAATGAACAAATGTTTTCTAGGTTAAATTGTTATCAGAAAATGTAAGGTGTACAGTATGTCACTGATTATTGAAAGTTTAAAGAGTAGTCCTGTCTATTCTACAAAGCTTGAACTGCTGATTTCATCGTGATGCAGTTTTTAATGCAGTGTTTTTATCCTTCCAAATGCACCTCAGTGTCAATTTTGGTTTGAAGATGTGAGTGCAACAGTTATTAGAGTTCGCAAGTATTCTTCAGAGTGTAAAACAAGAGAAGCAATAGAGTCTCTCTACAAGCAATTCAATAAGTTTATTGAGCCCACAGTGCCTCAACAAGAAGAAAAAATTCAGGAGATTACAGAGCTTGCTAAACGCTTATATGGTGAGGAGCTGTCTGGTAATGTACTGTGTAAAAACCATGATAGCTTAGGATAGGAGAAAGCAGATTCCTAGATTTGTTGATTTAAGAAGAAAATCCCATGAAGAATCAAGTGCTGTGTTAGAGTAATGACTGGGAGAGATGAAGTATTACAGAACAAGTATTTAAAAAATACAAATACGAAAAAAACTGTAAAGCCTGGTAGTTGCTTGGTTTTCTGTATACAGTCTGAGTTCACCTTGAAATTTAAGTGTGAATGTCCTTGTAATATTTATGAGTTTGGAAATAAGACTTCATGGCTTATGCTATCTCCTAACAGGCAAGCCTTCGAAGTCAAAATTTATTACCATGATATATCTCACTGCAGAGTCAATTTTTTTACAATAATGCTGTCATTACCTAGTGATATTTGATTGTTAACTTTCTGAAGTATTATATTAACACAAAATATAGATTCTTCTGTAAATAGTTTTTTGTTTGCAAGTGTATTGATTTGGAACATTATTGACCGAGGAGACTGGGGGTCAACAAATTTGAAGATTTGCTTATTTCTTCTGCTCGTAATGTGTATATAGCTGGTGAAGTTACTTTATCCAAAGTTAGCGTCTATCCAAATGTGCAAGGATAATATGTAGCCTATAAAGAAAAGTAGTAAATCTGATGAAATGTTACCAAAATCAAACCGTACTCTAAAGTCCCTCTAATTTAGTGTCAAAAAGCCTATATAGAGACTGCAGATGGCCCTTATTTTTTTCTATCTTCTCAATATTTTAAACAATCCTATACCAGCTGATTAGGAAGACTGAGAGAAAGGAGTTGCTTTGTGTTCTTTAAGTCTTTACACGGGAAAAGGCTTCCCCACCCCACTTTTTTTTCTTCTTCTTTTCCTCCCCTCTCTCTTATAATTGGGATCTAACTATCTGTTAGGTATATAGTCAGGCTGCTAATTCAGGGGATGCCTTAGGAGGCCACTGTCTTCTTCATCAATGTCACTAACCAGATAGAAATTATTTTGATCAGGGAGAAGCCCAGTGGAAGACCTGCAGAGACTATGAGGGCCCATCTCAACTAAGGCAGTAATAGGTAGAAAAGCATGTTGCTCTGTATCATAAAACTCCTTCAGCAAAACAAAACACAGAGAAAAATATAATTATTGTAGTATTGTGGGGTTACAAAGTACATTGATTGTTAAATGTCTATTTGAGGCATTCCATTTTACTTTTATGCTATTTTTCCTTTGCAGGTATTGAAGAAGGAAAGAAGTACGCTGAAAAAACCATATCAAAGTACAAAGAAGTCCTTAATTCTATTGATGAGTTGTGTAGATCTCTGGAAGAATTTAAGGATATTCAGGTATTTTTCTTTTACTTGGAGATTATATTGCAACTGCATCAAAATATCAGTTTTAGTGTCTGAATCAGTACTTTTAACATAGGATCGTTGACGGTAGTATGAAGCATCTCTTAATTGTTCACTTTTCCAGACTTACATTAGGTAATGATCATAAGGAATCAATGCAGTGTTTCTTGTTAGTTCATTAAATACTCCTCCTATATTTCTTTTTCTCTACTTCTTTCAGGCCTGTTGGAACTTTCAAGTAACCTTTAGGGGAAAAAGTCACTGTTTCTCTCTTTGAGTATCTAGACAAATACTCTTTCCTTTTTCCACTTCCCCTGGTACTGAAATGTAGAGAGATGCCTGATGTATAGAATGCTGAACAGCCTAGCTTGGCTTCTTGTCTGCCTTGCTATAGGAAAAATCATCCCTAGAAACAAGTTGTGTTAAAATTAGTCATTTAAATTAGAAAAGCCTGAATTGTAACATAATATTAAAGAGAACAACGATATTTTAGTTTCATATTCTGATAAGCTTCTTTAATTAAGCATGATTAACTAGAACGTATCAACTGAGGAGGAATTATGCAAAGACAGCAGGTGGCGGATAGATTTCCTTAATAAAGACTCAGTTTACTCAGTTACTTACTCCATCATCCACTCCAAAAAAAGGAATGCATCAAAAATCTGCCACATATGACCATAGGTGATGGGGTAATTCTTTTGTGAAGTTAAGAATTAAGATATTTAAATATCCTGTTTTTGTTGACATTGAATGTTGTCTCACTTATCTTTGGTGGAATTAGTCATTATTTCTCATAATATAAAATCTGAGTAACACTCAAAGAAATTATCCATTAATGCGTTTAAAAGCAATATGAGATTCAGAAAGTACAAATGAGTTCCAAAAGTCGTTAGACAAATGAATGGAAAAAAATCTTAACAAGACTGTCAAGCTCAATTTCTGAATGCAAATTCTAGCTTAAGTGTTCATATTCTGCTGGTTGCATGAATCTGTAAAATTGATCACTTTGTCTTATAGCTGTACTTCATTTTTTTCCTTAGGTATCTGTTACTGATCATTGTTAAAGTCTTGATACAGGATTAGGGGAATCCCTCTGATTAGTAGTGTGGCCATTCTTGTGTTAGTATCTCTTTTCCATTTACAAGCTCCACATTTGTTTGGTTTTTCTTTTTTTTCCTCCCTTCTGGAAGAATCTTTCAAGGGGAAACAATGTTATTTTGGAATTACAAAGATACATACAGCTCTGTAGTTAAGGGACGCCCAAAACTGATAACGTAGGGATGCACAGGAAAAGAAGCCCTGAGGGAAAGCAGCAGTGTCTTCCTTCTACATGTTCAGGAGCAAGGAGCGGCTGTGAGATTAAACAATTTACTATATTGCTTTAAAAATCACCCTGAGCATAGATGAAACTCTTTTAAAACTTGTGTGTGCCCTGTTTAATGTTTTTCTCCTCTTTCCAGAAGGGACTTCTCCAGAAAGAGATGTGGGAGGATGAGGTAGAAATGCACTGTCAGATCACGTAATAGGGAATTTTTGAGAAGCAGGAACAGCTAGTGGGAAACTGGCAGGGCATGAAAGAGGATTGAAGCTTGAGAGTGAAAAGGAGTACAGGAGATGAGAAGTGCAGAGGACTGTGGACAGAGGGGTACAGAAAAAGCAGGAGTTTGTTTGGGATTTCATGAAAACTTGCATTGCTAGCATAAAGAAACTTTAGCGCAAATGACAATTAGGTTTCTCAACACTCCCTTCCCTGTCCGCACATGTTATATAAGTGCTATTGTCTGCAGGACAATAGGAGCCCCTGATCTCAGAACAGAGCTTCATCCTTTAATCTGTTTTGCCAGTTCAATATAAGCTGGACCATTTCAAGAGAAGTAGAATTTCAAAATGCTTGTAATATTTTATTTTGACTAATTTTGCTAACTGTAAAGGTATCTGTCTTTAACAAAGTGTTGCTTGGAGAACTCATTCTTTTCCAGCCAGAACCATTTGTGCACTATTTACTGATTATTGTAATTTCTTATTTAGATAATTCCTGACAATTGTTAAAAGAAAAAACTAAATCTAATCAGTCAAAAGGAATAGTATCAAAAGTGAATTTTCTGCAACAGAGTTATTTTCTAACTTTTTTTCAAATGAACTCTGTTCGTTTTTACAATATGTTGTATTCTGAGAGCTAAAACTAATTCTTTACTGTAGATTTCCAGTATATCTGAGTAGTTGATGTCTGTATCTTTCAATGGGTAATTCATTCAGCAAATTATTCAGACAGATTGGTACCCTGAATGTGGATTGCCGTGACTATGAATTCAGTTTCAGTTCCTGTCATTTTTGAAGAGTAACAGAATGAAGGGGAAATGACACAATGCACAAACATTCCTGATTTTACCTGGCTGTAGAATTTCAGAAAAAAACACTCTTGGATTTTTCAAGTGAAACAGTAAAGATTCCTTTTTCCAAGGAAAAAAACAAGATTGAATTGGATAGAATTTTTACATATTTAATGCTAGGATGGAAAATAGTAAGATAACACTTTATTATAAGAACTTATTTAGAACTGTAACTTTAAGCCAGAGAGCTGAAGATGTGAAATATATAAAACTGTAACAATGGAACTTCTGCTTTTTCTTACCTCGTACCACTGTGATATTCTTTGAAATCTCTAGATTTCTGTTATGACAATTTTAAAAGATTCATGAAGTCTTCACAAAATACAGTATATTTTTTCCAGATTTCTGTTATGTTTGTATTTGTTTTTAACAAGTTATGCAGTCTTTGAGGTTTAAGCTAGGAATAAGTATTAGCCAAAAAGAATGATAAGTAGCTGATGAAAGCTGAGTTACCTCCATTCACAGTGGATATGGACTACTCAGCTAGGAAGTAGAGAGATAGAGTGAAAAGCATGTACCAAGGCAAATTGATATTCTACCTGGTTATGTTTTATGCTTAGAAAACCTTTTCCCCTTGCCAGCTTTGAAACAAATTTTAACATTCTAGGCATTCCCAAATGATTCTTTCCTCTCCAGAACTGACCTCCTGAAATGTCCCTTTTTCATAATAGTTCAGCTTTCTTAATCCTTTATTTTCCCTTAGTTATCCTTGGTACAAATTGTTTAATTTTCCTCAAATTCTTGGGTTCATCAGTCTGTGGTGTCCTGCACTTTCCCCATCTCAGAAAAGTTCCCTTCAGCTTTGAAAAACTTGGTCTTTGCTTATCCTGGAATGAATCAGATTTGCTGAATATTTTTGCCATAAGGAATTTACACCTGTGCTGATGATATTTTAAAGATTAAATTTCACATTTTTTTTAACTACTGTGTTGTACAGAATGTAAGTCAGTGTGTAACTACCAATTACTACCTTACTTAATTTTCTTTTTACATGGCAGGAAGGTGAGTTTGCTGAAGAGTTGGCTGCTGTACAAAAAGCAGAAACAGTAAATGGTCAAGATGCATGTACGGATGTTATTAAAGACAAAGCAGGGGAACAAAGGCAAAAGGTTAGTTAGATTTTCTGGACTAGAACTCTGCTTCTTAAAAGGTTTGGTGGGCTGCTGGAGAGTTTATTGCTTTTTAATCTAGAGCCTCCCTTAGGATGGGCTTCATCAGTGTACTCACTGTATATTCCTTTCCTTTTTTTTTAGTCCCCTTTTACCTCCCAACCAAAAGCCATATTCTTCTTACTCCTTTTATTTTTCTCAGCCTTCCTTTTATTCACGTTTACATGGACTAGGCTGTGATCAGATGATAAGATTGATGATCACCTCTGAAACTAGTTTTCTGTTTTAGTCACCAAACTGTTGTTACTGTTCTCCATTTCTCTTCCTTACATATATGTCATCTTACATGGCACTACCTTTCCTTTTTTTGTACTCTTTTACCAGTGTTCCTTTTGGCCCATTACCACAGTATTTCTAATGCAGTCATCCTCGATGCGACCATTCCTCTATCTCTCAAGGAGGAACAGACTCTGCTTTCTCCTTTCTAATCAGTCTTATGGGATATGGAAAGTAATAAAGGGGACTACTGTTAGTATTTCCCAGAATACTAATATTTGAATTTCCCTAAGAGACAAGTTATAAATGTACTAGAATTATAAATACTTCCCTCAGAGCTCAGAATCTGCAGTAATTAATGGTAGGTAGGAATTATGATATTTTTTTCTCTGTTCAATTATGAAGATCTTCAGAAGGAAAAAAAAAGATTTTTTTAAATATTTTTCTTTCAGATGAGATCAGATGTATTACACTTGAATTCAGAAAGCATTACTGCGAAGAGAAACTATACTCTTCCTCCTTCTACCAACACTAAACAGGTATCTGCTGTTCATTTTGATATTAATTTTTTAAAATCAAATTGATAGATATGCTTGTGTACTCTCAAAAGAATTTTACCCCTTAATTCACTGCTTCTCAGAAATGACTGATACTGTTCTATACAAATTGATAGGCTCAGATTCTTTTCTCATTTACACTATTACCTATCCAATGCAAAATCAACACGTGATCATAATTGCTTCGCTTTTGCAACAGGTGAACAACAGGAAAGCAGTCATGCAAAAACAAGATGTAACACAACTACAGCTGTCAGTGATTCTGTATGACATCATGTCACACATAATCTGCACTGCAGTTGGTATGACACTGTACATCAAATAGATAACATCAAATAATAAATAAATCAATATCAAATAATATTTTCACCCTCATTTCAAAACACTTTAGTTACCTTTTAATTGCCCAAATCCCATTCAGGAGAAATCATAAATAAGTATGGATGATATGTTGATGACAATGCACAAAAGAAAACAAGATAGTGAAAGACTGTGTATGCATTTAGAAAGATGAAAATTCTAACAAACAAATGTGTTTTATTCATGGATATATGGTAATCAGTTATGAAAGTTTCAAATTGTCAATGAATAAATGTAGTCTTAGAAATGCAAGCAATGCAGGAAAAAAGCTTTGAAATGTATGAGGTTATTTCAGTTTACAGAACATTTTGAAACCTTGGGGTTATGGTTTATTTAATTAAATGTAAATAGTGTACTATGAAATCTTCTGGTAAGTTAGGTTGGATGGTAATACATTTAAGTCTTTACAGAGGAAGGATAAGTTGATGATTGATTTATAGCCTTAAAGGTTATATTTTGCAACCTGATAATGCAAACCAACACTACAAGACATTAAATTGTGAAATTTTGTAGCAATTCAGTTAACATTAACATTCTCTTCATTTAAACACAGAATGTCCTGCTCTCTGTGATGAGCCAAAACTTTATCTCCATTCCAAGTCAATGGGAGTTTCACTATTGAGTTGGAGCCCAGATTTCCCTCAAAATTTTGTGACCTCCAAAAAGCCACCTTCAGGTGCCTCACCCAGCATATGGCCGTAGCCATATTTCATATTTTGCTAGGCCACAGTCTTGTCAGTCCTTGCCAGACTGCCAAGGTGCCTCAGCTGCCAAGAGAAGTCAAGGGAATGTAAAACCTCAGATGTGAGGTACGGCAGCTATGACCCCTCCACCCTTTTCATCACTCCATACTTCACTCACAGAAGTAGCAGGTTCTTCTCACTGGGGCTTTTCTGTCTTCCATTTCCAGCCCTTTTGAGGAAAGGCCTGGCTGAGCCCCTCATTCAGTGGGCTAGCATTATCCAATTTTGTCTACACTTCTGAGAAGTTGCAAGCTAGTTTTGTTGTATTAATTTGCTTCAATATTGCTTCAGTTGTATTAATTTGCTTCAAGAACTATCACACTCTAAAAAACAGCCTAGACTTTCTCATGACACATTCCTCATCATGCTCCTTTGATCCCAGGTGACATACCAGGGCTGAAAGTCCTGCTGGTGGCCAAGCTTGTCTGACAGCATGCCCACTGTCCACCTGGCATTCTTTTTCCCCACTGCACCAGTATTTTCCCGAGTGTCATTTTCCAGCAATCTCTGGAGTAATTTTGTTCCGTTTCCTGACCCCCAGATGTGGTGACTATGAAACTGGCAGCACAGCCCTGCACTAGGACCCTAGATTAGTCAAGGGAAGATTCCCTCCATTGCCGTGGCCTTCCCACAGTCCTCCAAATGTACGTCAGCATGCGTACATGTGAACAGACTTGTTAGCAGGCAGAATGAATCTGAACCAATGGTTTTGTTCAGACAGTAGAGACTGGCTATTCAGGAATTTGACCTATGATTTTTAAATATACCTGCTCAGAATTTAATATTCTCGACTTCTTAATATTTAATCAGATTTGGTTTATTAAATTTGTTAGTGCAAGTCAGACCAAAATAGCCTGAAATCTGTTGCAGAAGTGTCTGTTAAAGTCTGCTAAAATATCAAGAGACTTACAAATCTGGTCAGGCTTAAAACTAAGAGAGTTACCTATAGCAATTGCTGCTTGTAAGATTAAAAGAGCTGGATGACAGTCAAATTTGTAAATGCATAGAAAAATTTATTGTATGAACATACTGGAATTAATCCCTAAAAATAAAAATTCCCTAGGACTAGCTGACAGTCAGAACCCCAATGAAAAAATTGAATACATACAGTAAAGAAGTAGTAACTCTCAGTAGATATCTTGGTTTCTTTGAGTAATTGGAAAAGGAGAAAATTGACAAATATTTCACCAAATTGGAAAGTGGATTATTACTTATCCTGTTTATACCCATGATATATTCATGTTGAGAGACATTTGGGGGATTGGAGTTCATCAGGGGATGTTTGCAGAAGAAAGTTTAATACCCAAACCTGAACCTGATCTTACTACTTTATTAAATGATTTAGATAAAGTAGATGCAGTAAAATTCCAGCGTTCTTCTACTTGTTTATCTATGGGTCTGGCACGGACCACATGGCTTTCAAATAACACAAGTATTAAGCTGGAAAAGGGAAGGTACGCATCCACTTTTATATTAAAACTGACATCTCTACAGGACCACAGCAATTTGGGGTTCTATTACTTCTTTTTATTTTTATTCTGTTAATTTTATGTGTGGGTTCAGTTATATTTAGAGCAATAAAGCAAAAAGATGTGCTGGATATTGCCAGAGATGCGGTTCTGAGAGCAATGATATCCTGAATATCACCCGGTTGATTTGGTGAACAACTATAGATGATAGGAACATTGCTTACTAGATTAAATATTTTTTTGTAGAACTTAACAACAATAGAATTCCATAAGAAAACATTTTGAACACCTTTACTAAGGGCCCTGGCACAAATGAAATAGGCCTGAATATGCGAGTATACAAAAGCCAAGAGGCACAAAAGTCATTAATAAATCAGATAAGGTCTTTGTTGCTTTGCCATTGAAATTAATGCACTCATATGCCACATCCACTTGTTCTCAAGTATGATGAGTGAGGTTTTTTCCTGGATCGAAGATAATAATTTTAACAAACAAGATCTTGTTCAAACAAGATCTTGAAACAACTGACACAAACAGAAAAATATAAAATGGTTGGAAAATATCTTAAATATGTTGGTTTAACTCCATAAATCTTGAACATGACTAGTGACCCTGTTTCTCCAAGAATCGAAATGCAATAGCTTGATTGCAATATAAAACTATACTAACAGTGTGTCTGTTTCCCATTTAGGTGTAATTATGCCACCTACTCCGTCTTTCCCCTAATTACAAATACTCTCATAAACAGCACCTAGAGGAAATCCACAGGTTGTCATTGTTTAGCAAAAAGGGTACTTTACATTTTATTATTACTGTTGTAATAGCCAGTATGTAAGTCCCTGGACTCTAATTTTTGTCAGTCTATTCAAGATATTCAGCATTCCAGTTACCTACTGCAAGCTGATGATTGTTTTCTACATATTTCCTCCTGCTTCTCAGATCTGATTAATTTAGCTTAATTACAAGAAATTTTTCTAATATTGTTGCTATCTTTTACATGAATAGTGGATCCCTAGAATGATAACTCCTTCTCTATGTTTCTTTTTCTTTCACTTCTCTTCCTTCCCCTCCTAATTTAAGGAAAGGAATAAACTGACTGATATTCCAATTATCTGCCCAGCTGGTGAGGATTTTGTTTCACAGGATACAGAGCTGTCATCTTCAGCCAAAGAGGATAGTTTACAGACTGAGTTCCTGGCAGAAGAAATACCCTCTGGAGATGAATATGAGTGTATATCACCTGATGATATCTCTTTGCCACCGCTTTCTGATACACCAGAATCCAACCTCTTGCATTCTGAAGCAGAGCTAGAAGAGCAGTGCTGCTGTAGTACTCATAGTCTGCATGTCAGTTCCTATAGCTTGCAAATGCAGAAAGACAGTAGTAGTAAAAAAGGAGCCGAAGCGTCTGATCTCTTAACAAATTCTGCTTATGCTGACTCTACAAATGATAGAATGGAAAGCCCATCAGATCAGTTTGAGAAGTTTCATATCTCTTCAATAGATTTTTGTTCAAAAGTCAGAGTGGAATCTCCTCTGACTTACAGTTTACAAGAAATACCTGAAGCTAGCACTGCTTCCTGCACAATAGATGCCAAACCAGCATATAGCATGATAAGTGAAGCATGCAAAACACAGTTGCAACACCTTGAACTTGATAAAAGCATGACAGAAACACAAGAACAATTGCATGACTTGAATAACTTTACTAAAACCCGGGATAGGCTGCATGCTTTGCCTGATGCATTCTCAGGTTTCGTGTTTCAATCAGACGCCACCAGAAGCTGTCAGAGGCAGATGGTCACCCGAGAAGAGATTAGAAGTGCATCAGAAAAGAACAGCATGGCCAGCCTTTCTGGACAGGCGCCTAACTTCTCCCAGCTTCTGTCTAACATAACCGTCATGGAAGGTTCTCCGGTAACTTTGGAAGTAGAAGTAACAGGATTCCCAGAGCCTACACTGACATGGTGGGTAGCTTATAATGAGAAGAAGTAAATATACCTACTAGTAAGACAAACTGAACCACTTACAACTATATTCATTAACCTATACACTAGAATAAATGGCTTGTGTCCTTTTCACTCCACACTTCTGCATGGCTCCCACTTTCAAAGTTGTTTTGACAATTAACCTACTTGAAATAATCTCTCCACACTTGATTTCATGAATAATGAAAGCATCAAACCACTGTAAGCATATCAAACATTTTTTAAACAAATACAGCATGTACTTTTTATGCTCATTCTCCCTCTGACGTTCCACATCTTTAGTAATTTGTGAAAAAATGCCCACTCCAGATTTACTGTAAGTTAACTCTTTTGCATTGTCTCAGCAACTTGCCATTACATATTTATATATATAAAACACACACACACACACACACACACACACACACACACACACACACACACACACACACACACACACACACACACACTAATATGTGTTTATAGCCACTACATATACACACGCGCATATCAGTTGTCAAAAACTGGAGAGATTTTACGTGTAAAAAAAGCCTAAATGTCTGTACTAGAGCACTGGTTTTGTATTAAATATTCACTCTCTCTCTTTCTGAATTGCTGTATGTCCAATGAGATTGCTTGGTACTGTATTTGTTAGAGATACTATAATATAAATACATTTTAAGATGACTTTTCAGAAGTCCTCTGCCAAAGATAGAGACTGAAATAGGGGCAGGATTTCAGCATTAGTCCTCTGTGTGCTAGCATATTTTGATAAAATTTTACTTCACTCGCCATGTTCTCATCTTTCCCAACAGAGGCCTTTCTTTCCATATATTAAATTTAGATATGCCTCCTAATAATGTTAACATCCAAACGTTTACAGTACTACAAAAGTGAAGCAGTTGTACTGTGCAGGAGACATACTAAAACATATTAATTGTGCAAACTATTTGTAAGCTTTTAGTAAGCTGAATTTTCTTCTATGACACTGAGAAAAATACTTCACACTGCAACCTTGGCAGTATACTCTGCTTATATCAATTAAGTAATTTAGTTTTCAGTCCTAGTACTCTATACTTGGAGGAACATTGCTGGTGAAACACGAGGTACCTTCAATTTTATTTTATCATTAGGAAGCCTTAATTTAGCCCAGAAATATATAAACTGTTGATATATGGTCTTTTAAACAACAACATGCAACTGATGGCATTTTGCACATTAGAAATTTATGAAAATAGAAATGATGCTTTTATAATTAAAAAATTTAGTATCATAACACCAATACCATGTTATCTTTTACTGATGTAGACATTTTATCAGATGTATATGTGGAAAAATACTTTTGCGTTTGGGTTAGGTTAAATATGCCGAAACATAGGTTAGGCCTATGCTCAAACACCATCAGCCAACTGCAGCCAGTTTTCTCTCACTTCCAGTGGGTAAATCAGGAATAAATACCAATTAATACAGGCTGAAAGATCCTCAAGTGTTAGAATATGACACCAGTTCATTGAAATAACTCCTGTCACACTGTTGATGTATACTTTTTGATGGTCTGAACTAAGTAAATGTGAGGGAGGTGGGGTGGAGGAACAAGTCCTGGACTGTCTTTTGTATCTGAAGACAAGTTCAGAAAGTTTATATGTTGCTTGTTCATCTTAAGACCCTATTCCCCTGGGCTGAATATGGATTAATTCAACACGTTATATAGAAAAATGTTGTTTCAACACAAAACTGAGGGTCCAGTCCTTTATGCTACTCTCTCCAGTACTGCAGACTCCAACAATTGGGTCATTTAAATATACATCCATATTGATATATAACTGTATAAAAATGAGGGATGAGGACACTGCAGCTAGCTCCATCTCCTGCTGCAAAGTTAGTGTTATAGAGGTTGTCTGAATTTGGAAAGTTCTGCTCAGCATACAGTGATACAAATCTGACTTGAAACCTGACTCTCTGCTTCAGGTACAAGAAGGGCCAGAAAGTGACTGCAGATGAGCACTTAAAGCTTTTGCAAAAGGAGACAAAGCATGCATTGTTCATTCAGAAGGTGTGTGATAAAGATGCTGGCCTCTATGTTGTTCGGGCTAAAAATTCTAATGGTACTATCTCCTCAAGCGCCGTTCTCCATGTGAAAGGTAACAGGCCGCCTATCACAAGAACAGACTGGAAAATGCTGTGTGTCATCTATATTAGCATATCACTAATGTACTGGCTATTCACTTAAGTACAGTATTGACTGCACTGGACTTAATTCTCACATGCTGAGATGACATGGGATTGATCTTCTTACAGCATCTTTCACAAACTGTATCAGACTGCTTTTATGTCACGCTTGATATGTTGCTTGTTTCTTAATACCAGTATTATGTTTGTTTTCCTTTGTCATAGTGATGTTTAGATAAAAAGTTACCAATATTTTCTAGGTTCTGGGGCAGAGTTTTGCATTTAAAAATTTTGGCATTAAAAGCATTGAAAATAGTTTTAATGTTTATAGGTATCACATGTTGAAATACACAGGTGCGGTGCTCAGATCAGTGTACATTTCAGGTTGATATATATTTTATGATATACTTTTGGTTTTGAGGGGATTGGATTTTTTTAAAACATCAAACGTGTTGTTTCCAACGCCATTTTTCTCATATACTTTTAAATACTTTTCTTTGTGGGATAAGGCTTTGTGGGACAATCCTAACATTCATGATTGCACTAGCATAGATCAGACCTACATCTCTGTCTCAGCCTAGAAAAAAGCAGATAGTCTCAACAGATGAAAGCTACAGGACTTACAATAGAGATGTGACTGTCAGCACCAGGAGGATTTGACCCAGAATTCTCAGGATTTGTGTAAGTGTCACTTAGCATACGGTAGATTAAAACCCCCAAATGTCTACAAAATAAGACTTTTTAACATACCTATCTTCCTGCTGCTTTTGCTGGTCATAATGCTTGCGATACTTTCTCTGCCTTATAAAGTAGAAAAATACAAATATTTCAAATAATTCACTAAATTGTTAATATGAGACAAGAAAGGTAATAGTTTGAAGTGAGCATTTGTGCAGATTTCAAATTTTAAACCCACTGATTTCAAACAATCAACTGAATTGCAGCTATACTCAGAAGAGTAATGTGCACCCACAACAAGAAAAGTTTGCTTTAGTCCAGTCAAATAGAATTCTTCTATAATTCAAAGGAGTAACATCCAAATAATAATTTAAATAAATATTTGGTAAAAGCAAAATAACTGTGCCATTAGAAGACTTCATTTATAAACCCTCAAATGTAACTTTTAATTTCTTCCTTAGCTCCAGTACTTGTTGTATTTGTACAGTAAAAACAATTGACAAACAGCTGTATAATATTTCCTGAATATCTGATTTGCAGCATTCATATTATGACTCTGTGGAGAAAACTTATACGGAGGAAATATTTACTATCTCTTGCAAAATTTGAAGAAAGGAAATAAGTCTTTTACTGCACAGTATTCTGTGAGCACAATATATTTTGCAAATTGCAGGAGGTCAGCGAGACTGAAGACTGACACTTGGATACTTTGGCCCAGTGACTGCAACTTTATTAAAATTCCTGTAACTTTGAAACAGGAGATGTCCTCAAGGCAACATAACCTCGCAGCAGTAAGAGAGGGAGGAGGAGGTGGTGAGCAGATGAGGGACAAAATAAACTCTATCTAGAATTGATATTCTAGATAAGGGTAATAACCCTTAATGCACAACTTTCAAAGTCCAGACATCTCCTGAAAATGTTGATCCATAAAAATTCTTCCAGGTATATAAGTGACCTCTTTTCCAAAACTGCACTTTCCATTTCACAATAAAGCTAATTTTAATAATTACTACCATTTTGAATGTTTCAATTTTCATAAAAGTAAAATTCAATTTAGTGCTTTTGTGTCCTTGTGACTTTATGTACCTTTTGTAGTTGTTATAAACAGGCAGCAGAGAAACTATGCGAGCAAGGTGACTTGCATAAGCATTTTGTTAAGCAATATTGTGATAAGAACATCCAAAATGCCTTTCCTACATGGGATAAGATTCTGCCTGCTGCAGAGCTGCTGGTGCTTGGTAGCCTGGCCCTATTCCTAACACACAGAATGCCGACAGCCAGCAGGTAGATGTCTGATCAGTAGGTGAAGCAGTAGTCTAATTCAGTACCAGTTAGTTTTGCAGTTTCTATCAGTTTTTGTTATCAGTGGATCAGAAGTTACATAATACTGAGATTTAAACTAAAGAAAAGCAGGCCACTATCAGTATGGTGATTTGACCTCCAATATTCTTCCTGACAGACTGGAAATTAAGGCGGTTTTCGTATCGCCCATGTTCTTTATAGGTGTTAGCAGACCCACTGAGTCTCCTAGGTGACAGCTGCTCTTCAATCTTCTGTTTTTAATGAGAGCTGCAACTCTGCCAAAAGCCAACCATTCAAAAATCAGAGGTTTTCATGGATGTTCTTTTTATTTGTTTTCTGCTTTTTGTAGAACAGGAATTGGAGGTAGCTTGGATCTAGACTTGTACTTGGATTTGATTGTTTGCTAACACTTATGGAGAGAATGCTATTTATAATAATCAGCTCTATAAATTAAAGAGGCAGCAAGCAGACAGAATTACTGGAGGAGTGAATACAAATCACGGTAACAAATTCATTCCTCTCCCTTCTAACACTTCCTGATGTGCATCCTACAGGCTCGGGGTGATATGACAGTCGAGCAGCTTTGCAGGCCTTCTCCCTGATAAATGTTTCCATTAAAGCTGCCTCTGTTCCTGTTGTTAACTTTACTTAAGATTTACTATATTCACAGTCTTTTGCCTTACAGGCTTTAGCGTAAGTGGGAGAAATCTGAGTTACTTGGATCACCTGAGATTTGACAGCCAGAATCTAAGGCTGGTTTGCAGAGCTGCATGTAGGTAAGAGATGTTGCTTTGAGCCCAAGCAGGATTTATTCAATCTTTTTATTTAGTTAGCTATTTAGAAGTCCATAGACGATATAGCCTATTATTGGAGTTTGGCTTACACTCCAGGTTCCAAGCATGACAAGGAAGACCATCCTCTTTCTTCTAAGAGGAAAAGAGTTAAAGAGATGCCTTGGAGAGAGATAATTTTATTCAAACACTCACAAACGTGCATCTACCTATGAACAGGCATACTCTGCCTTTTACATTAAAGCTCTGAGTAAGTATTATGCCTCTTATTTCGAACTCAGTCTACTCACATTTTGGCCCCTTTGCAGAAAGACCCATTTAGAATCAATACTATGCTGATTTTTTTCTTCTGAAATATAGTTAGGGCATGAAATGAGCCTTGTTAATAAAGTTTTTGTTTTCCTTATTTACTTTTCTCTTTTTTCATCATATTTTTAGAGGTACCATTGGTAGTTCAAGGCATTAAACAACATACAAAGGCAGTTTATCTTCATGGACCTTTTTCAAAGGCACTGCTAATTGAGGCTTGATTTAGGATGACAGATGCTAGGAAGACTTTCCAGATGAGGAAGCTGTATTGATATGTTGCCCGTGTAGTTGTTCACTGCTGCAGTGCAGTATTGAAACAGGAACAGTGCTGGATTTTGTTGGCTGAGGAAGGATGTTCTTCAGCCACTTCTATCTAGAAACTCAGTAAAGGAGAGCAGCCCTCTGCCCACAAAGCTACCAAAGAAGAATGGTAGGGAAAAGCCACACTTGGTGAAGGTAAAACCCATTTGCCAGTTTGAACCCTAAGTGTCTGTTCTAACTGACAGATTAGGTAACCCAGATTTCAACAGATCCTCACAGAAAAAAAGGTGTTAACGGTGATCTTGTCTCTAACTATGCCTGGACAAAACAAAATTGTCCCACTGGGGAAGTGCAGATTACTGCAGCATTCTTCGCACAACCCAAATAACATTATATAGGTCTAAGTGGGGACTAAGGTTTGTGTGAAAGATCGCAACAGATTACCTTTCACTCAGGGAAACCAGCTGTGTTTCCAAGGGAAGTGAGTGTCAATTTGGCTATCACATTTTAAAGGCAGCTGAAGTGGCCTATGATCTGCTCCCTTGCCCAAACATCTTTTATGTTTACTCCTACATGTTATCGGTGAAGCAAGCATCATACTACTGTATTAAATCCTGGAATTAAGATTTTATTTAAATGTAAAATTAAGGTCTTTCAGGTTTGATGCATTTAAAAGAAATTGAGATGCAAATGAATCCAACTTTCAAAAGCCAAATATGCTATTGTTTTTAAGAGCTTGCACAAGTATGGCATTCATGATATTGCTCTATAACAGGCATTGTGAAATAAATGATCAACATCTTGTCACTTCTGAAAATATTGTTATTTTTGCATAATCAGTTATTATTAAATGAAAAAAATATAACTATAAGGCTAGAAATTGCCTTAACCCATCTGTAGATCTTAATAAACCACTGCAGAAGTATGTAATTCCTTTTTTCATTAAATCTGACCTCTGAGAATTTGAACACTTCTGTGAATTTTAGATTTACAAAGTTCGATTTTCACCTACCTCAGACTGAGCATGGTATTGTATCTAACTTAATCACAAGTAGTTTTAAACATACAGTTTTTAACAGGTATGTAGAAATCAGGCAATTTTTAATAGCTGCAAAAAGCAAGCTTAAAAAAAGGAGAGAGAGAGAGAGAGAGAGGGAGAGATTAGAGAGGGAGAGATTAGAGATAATGGCTATACAGTAGGATACTGAAAAGTTCCTGGGCTTTAATGCTTGACTTTGTAGACAAAGGTGTAATGAATGTTGATTACTGCTAGGTTGGCAGTCTGTTTTTTTTTCACTTTATACAGTGAGTCAAAATGAGTTCTGAAAACTTTCTGCTGGAAAATTTTTCCTGTTTTCTGTTCAGATTATCTAAAATAAAGAGTGGCAGTGATGTACTCTTATGCTATACTAATGTTTCTGTGGCAGAAAGGCACACTCATCCTTCTTCAGCAACAATTTCAAAGTCATGTTTTTTTCCTTTTCAGTGCTTTTTTTATAGTTCATGTTGTGCATGTTTCACTTCCTCCTTCTTTCAACCTCCTCCTTTCTGTAGAGGCAGAGAATACACGTAGGGGTTTTCTTTTGTTCTGGTTCTGCAGCTTTCTTGTTTGTTTTACAGCACTGAGCTCCTCTAATCATGGTCACAGATCAGAACCTTTAAAGAGACCCCAAAATATTTACATCTCTTACTGGCTGCCCACTTAAAAAGCAGATTCAAATATCAGTCTCCCTAGCCCTACTACAGAAGCTAACGCTTCATTCAGCATATTCCTAGTCTAGCCTGACTTCCTCCTTCCCTGTACGCAGGGGTGCGTTAAGAAAGAGAGGGGTGAGCAAGATTGCCTGACTGCAAGAAGTGGAATTGTGTGAAGGGGTATTTAAACAAGATGCAGAAGTTTGGAGGGGAAAAGGGTTAATTTTTTTCCTTCTTCAAAAGACGCAGCCTGACTCACACCTGTGGGCCCAGGTGTGAGTAAGTAGGCAAAGGGAGGCAAAGGCATTTGGGTGATTGGCTATGGATCAAATGTGCCTGGAGCTGCAATGGAGAAGGTGGTTTCCTCTCAAATGATTGGTAAGGTATGCCTATTTCCAGACCTTGCTCTGGAGACTTTGCTTGGGTAAGCCAATATTTTTTGTTTGTATAGGTCCTTTGTAGCACAAGGAAGCTTGTATCTTTAAAAAATAAAGCTCCGCACTCTGACTTCCTGTGATGAGGTTACCCTGTGGTATTCGAGGAAGTCGGAGCTTTTCATGTGGCTATTTCGGATAAACTGGGAACATCAAACCCACTTCGTGTTCCTTAATAAAGCTCCTTCTGAGTTGGCTAGAAGCTTGAGTAAAACAAATTTCCAAACAGTAAAATGCAGTCTCTTAATTTAGAGCAACACTCGAAGAGTCTGAAGTTAATGAGCAGTGTGCGGTGAATATTGTCTGACCAGAATCTCAGTCTAACCTAAATTTTTAGAGAAGATACAGTTAGGAGAAAGTAGAGAAGCTTGCTAATAACACATGGCAAGACATTGAGAGGTTTGAAATTATATGCCCAGAGTGAAGCGATTCAGAATAACTGTGAGGTAAGTAATAAAAAATAGCTACTGAAAACAATTTGGCATGATGTGAGGTCACCTGTCTGTGAGAGACTGGGGATGAAAGCTGTGTAATAAAGCCAGACCCATGTGATCTTTCTTTTGTCCAGAGCTCTGTGTTTTCCTTTTCATGCCTACTATTTTATCAGTTTGCAGTAAAATTTGACTTTTTCCTACAAATATTTTAATACAATATTTCATATTATGAATTGAGAGTCAGGCACTGAATGGACAAACTTCTTATGTTAAGCTACCAGAGCAGGATTTCACCTGAAAAGTTCTTGTACATAATGCTGGAAACAAGATTTTTTTTTTTTCCTCGTAACCTTTGTGGCTCATGGGTTGTCCAGCCTAGAAATTATTTTTAATTGACAAGTTGTTGTAGCTTATTCTGACATTTCATTATGATACTATGGGAAAACTCTTGGTGAAGTATAGGCATCCATTCCATTTTGAAGGTTGATGTTGGCAGAAGATGAACTCTTCCTTTTGCGAAAGGCTTTGGCCTCCTGTTGGGTGCTTCAGAGAGTTGTGGTAGCTGTCACTTTAGGGTTCTCTTTGCACATGCTTTTCCCTTTGCTGTCTAGAAACTGGTCATTTTAGTTTTTATGTTTGCTGATGCAAAATCAAAATGGGTCTGATCATTGTTGCCATTCCACTGAGATCTTTTTTCTATCTTGTTTTTTATGATAAACACCATCCTGGCATGACTTGCAGCCTGACTTCAGAAGGTCATGCAAACCCCACAAATTCTGGAGTTCAGCCCAAAGCACCAAATGACTGTCCAATACTTACTTAATGTTCTCTAATGGAATACAAGCTATACCTCACCTTATTCTATATGATAGATGCATCTCTTTACAGTGATGCAGTTTTGCTCACATCAGGCCAGAACAAAATTTTGTTTTGTTTTTATCTCCAAGCCATAGAACTACTTGTCTGATGCACAATAAAAGAAAAAGAAAGACATTTTGCATAGGTGCTTTATTTTCAGCAGAAATTTACTTGGCTATGCCCGCTGGCATTGTGGAAATCCTTCTTTATAAGCAGGTTTATTGACATTTCTGAACTGAAAAAACAAGAGGAAATGAACACTTTTTCAGGAGTTACGTGGCTGCTTCAATGTTAGTTATACATCTATGTGGAATGTATTGGCATTTTGGTTCTGTGAAAAAGTGGCATCACGAAGGTAGAGTTCATACTACAGTATCAACTAAAAAATGAGTGGAAGGATGGAATATAGAACAAATAGAGAAGGACAAAAGGAGAAAAGTAATAAAGATAAGAGAAGTAGAAAACATGAGCAAAAATGTAGAGGGAAGGAGGAGGAAGATGTTTGACTAGTTGCCAGAAAGCGCCTGCCTTGAAGTTTGTAAGAGACTAATTCCAGCAGAGTGGGAATGTGAAGGATCTCTCCCTGTCAGCCCCTCTCCCCCTGCAGTGAAATCAATAATATTTGGGACTTTTTGTTACTGTTCCTTTATAGAGCCGTAGCAATCTTTAGAGACAACTTGTCCTAGATCCCTACTTTAAATACTCAGAAGGCAGGTATGGAAATTTCCTACTCCATTGCCACCCTTGATTCTGCCTGCCCAGTGTTAGTGGGCAGGCTCAAGTATATCAATGACTACTCTTCAGGAATGTGTAATTTCCCTTCCTTGATAGGACTGGTCATGTTGAATGTCTATTTGTGACTTTAATGCCAGCTGTCTGCAATGAAGATGCAGAGGCATAAACTTGGTTCTCCTACTGAAGCGAGAGGAGCTGCAGTTGCCAAATCCCTGTGCTTCAGGTACACACAGTGCAATGGGGCAGAGGTGCCTGCTAGCTTTCGACATTGAGAACTGAGTTGTTTGAACCGCTGGGACTGGCTAATACAAATCTTAGGTTAGCAAGAGTATGGGAAGGTAAAACTCGTATCTACTTCTGCTCTATATCGTGGCCTCAGACCTACAGTTTATGGGAAGAATGTAAAAGCAGCTAAGACTTTATTGTACATTGAAAGCTTATGGCAAGTAAGAGCTCACCTAAGCAATGGGGTTATTAATACAGAGAGTGAAAATATTTGCCTGACTGTTCTGGGAGCCCCACATTTGGCAAAAATAGCCATGAACTCAAAATAGTTTGGCTTCAGACGTTACTGGGTACTTTCATGAGATATGCTGATTTTTGTTTCACAATAGCGCAAGTGTATTTCTCCTAAAACAGTGGAGTGGTGTTGGCCCAACTGCGAACAGATTCAGGCCCTCTTATATATTAAACATTTCAATAACTTTCCATTTCTGAGAATCCTGGTGATTAGTGTTTTGCTAAATAATATGGACATACGGTACAGTTTATCATAAAGAGGAACAACAGAACATTCTTTGTCTAATAGGAAAGTGCAATATTCATTTTTGTTGGGGTATTTGCGTGCGCTGCTGTGTGTTAGCATCTGGGCTGCTTTGGATTCCTTGTTTTATGGATATTTAGTCGGAGTTCTGAGGTTGTTTTGTTTTTTAATGTGGCCCTCGAGGTAGAATGTAAGTGGAATTTAAGGTAGCGGTACAGTGATCAAGTAAATCCAGCTTTACAGCTCATTAAATAACGTGTCAGAAGGCAAGGCTCTGATTTAGTACACTGACTGCTGAAATTTCTTCAAACAGTTTTGATGAGTTTGTATTGGCCAGGCTTTGTATTGGCTCAGGTATCATCTATCCTCCCACAGCTGGCATGAAGCCAGGATAAACTCCATCTCATATGCTCTCATTAATGCGATAAAAATGCAGTCATGCACCCACGCTTGATCTGAATCAAATCTGTGTTGGATGAGCTGGCAGTACATAGCTTCAATATTGCTGATGGCCAAAATAATAATCACAACCAAAGTAGTATTTAGGCCCTGTTCTGACCTTCAGCATTGCTGTGGAAATAGAGCAAGAGTTTGTACGTTTCAGCAACGCTTCAGCCTGGAAGAATGGAATCTAAGCAAGTGAAGGAAGGGTGTTTTGTACAACAGTAAACTAAGTGCAAGAGTTCACTGTCTTGACTTTGTCTCTTTAAATTCCTGTGTGGAACACTGAAACACAATAATTCACATATATTTACCTACCTACACAAAGAACACGATTCTTCAGCTTCACTGTGAAACTAATATTACTATGCTGATGCATGAAAGTCTTTGATGCTTAATATCCATGTGTTTCAGGAAACTTTACATTATATAGATAAAAGATGTTTGCCTACTACTGTCTTGCAGAAAAATTCTGAGTTCCAGGCATCAATAAAGGCTCTCTTTGTCATGCAGTTATGAGAATGGATTTTTGCTTTGGTTCCTTTAGTTATGCCCTTTAAAATACAGCAAATTTTTTTCAGTACAAGGAAAACAGCCAAACTTCATACAAAAATTTGGACATACAACTCTACAAGAAGGAGAAGATTTAATCCTACATTGCAGCATATATGGAAGGCCCAAACCACAAGTTTCTTGGACTAAGGATGATATTCCACTGTCAGCTCGAGGAGGCATCAGTGTATGTCCTAATGTTCTTGAAATGTTTCTTGGGAGGAAGATAATACATTTTACTTTATGCTACTAATCTCCTATGTGCATTCTGTTCTTTTACAGATTGAGAAATTAGGAGACACCTATTACCTCTTAAAAAGAAATGTAGTCCTTGCTGATAGCGGGAAGTATATCTGTGTTGCCAGCAATGAAGTTGGGAAGGCATGCTGTTCAGCTTTCATAACAGTGATAGGTGATTCATCCTGGCCAGCTGCATGCTTTTAGGCACATTACTCTATTAAATGAGAGACTTTGTGCCACTTACTGATGTGCATGTTTTGTTTCAGAGAAAAATAAAAACCCAGAAATTTCCACTGTAACTGAAATTAAATCAGAATGGGAACATGAATACCTGTCAGAAAAAGTGAGTGTCACTACAGCTGAACTAGCACAAGCCAAGGACATGTATTATGTGAGAGGTCAAAGGCCAGTGGCTAAACATCTGCCAGTAAGGTAACTTGCAACTTAATCTGTGCTGCATCTAGTAGTACTGTAATAGCTGTAATGTCCTTAATGTACGAAATGTGTCAAACACACTTTCTAATTCTATGATTTTTTGAATAATGTAAATGAAGTGTGTAATGTGACGGCCTTTTACATTTAATACTTCATCAGAAGGTGTTAAATTCCATTAATTTAAATACCTTGTTATAATATCTTATTCCACATAAATTCTATTTTCTATTGTATTTAGTTCAGTGAAGTAACTTTTTTTAAATCTTGATATCTTAATCTAGATACCAAACTAAGACTGAACGGTGTAAAGGCACAAAGTATTCCAGAATTTCAAATGGATACAACTAAGTATTTTTCTTATGGTGTGCAGATAAGCTTTTGTCATGGCATAGGAATACACTATTTGTTAGCCTGTCTCAAACTGTTGTAGGATTCTATGAATGAGTAGCGCAAAAAGTTAGCAAACCCATTTTCAGAATTGCATGTTACTTTAAAAATTGCTTCCACAGAAGCAGATCAATCCATTTCCTTTTTAAGGGAGAAAGGTATCTGCCATATCTAACTTCCTTATTTAACATTTGCACAAAACCAGTGTAAATGTTTCAAAAGCCATGAATTTTTTTTTTTTTTTTTTTTTTTTTGCAGGAGCACAGTACTGCTTATATACATATAATATCAACAACTTAAGTAGAGCAGTTGATATCATATGTACAAATTCTCTTTTATTACCACAGTATATTATTCAATATCATTAACATTTAACAAATGCTAAAAGAAACATACAGAAAACTCTAATAGTCTTTGATTTCTTATTCCAGAAATATTACTGTTTTAACAACATACTGGATCTGTAGGTCATCTTGTTACACAAGTGGCCTTTGACCTTTTTTGTCAGGCACACACTAAAACATTTTGTCTGCAAAATGATCCCATATTCATGGTGACTTAAATTAAAAATGTGACATCAGCAAATGAAATAGATGAGGTCTTCATGGTAAAATTGTGAGGTTTCCTTGATAAAGGACTTGACAGCTGTGCCATGCAGAAGGCAGCAAACATTTGTAATATTTTGAATCCTTAATAAACAAGAGGAAAATTTTCATAATGGAAAAGCAGACTGAATTTGAAAGCCAAGAAGTAGTACAGCTAGAGCATGAAGTCTCAAGTAGTAATAGAATATGTAATCAAAGTTTTCTATTAGGTAAGCATCTTAAGAAGAATCAATAGCAATCCTGATAGCACAGGAACAGTCACTGCTTGTTAATTTATTAAGGATGACAAAATTCCTCATGGTGCAACTAGAGAGATTTAGTGGGATGTATGAAGTCAGTAGTCATTGTGGTGACTTCTTGCACAAATAAGGTAAAGTAAATTTTGGAAGGTAAATTCTACCTTCTGAATTCAGGCTCTGATATCCTACTGTAGTTCATGCTGCTAGAACTGCCTGTCTTTTATTTGAGTAGTGTGTTCAGAGTAAGAGAGTTTTTTATATCCTGTGACTGTTACTAATCTGGTTCACTCTAGTATCAGTTCACTGTTGACTCTGAAATGTCAGATTAGATGAGGTAAGCTAGGGATGATAAAGAAACCTGGAGTGGGGGACTCAGACTGGCTGAGCAAGAAGTTTTAGAAGGGTGGATCTGCGAGTGGCTTGGTAACTACAGTTGTGAAGCAAATATGGTAGTTCCTGCTAATGGAACACATTTAACAAGAAGAGCTGAGAGAACCAAACTACCCTTCCCGTAGTGAAAATACTACTATAATGCTTTCTTACTTTTGCTTGTTTACTTTCAGTTCAACTCAAGTGAATGTTTAAATATAGAAAATTTCATGAAACACTTCTGAAAAATGTTTAGGTGTATCAAAACTTTACTGATATAATACTGATATAGTTCAACAGAAGTGTTTGAATTTATCAGACAGTTTTCATGAGGAATTATTGTGTCTTAGTACTGGGGGAGATCTGGTCACATTCCATCTCCAAAATAGTGATGAGGAGCCTCTTCCCACTGCATAAGGCATGCTACCTGATCCAATACCTTTGTGAGGCATAACAGTAACCAAAGGGGATGGGCTTCATGTTAAAATGGACCCATCAAGAAGTAAAAATGTTTGCCTTAACGTAAAGTGTGGACTCTTTGTGTCAGAAACTAGAATACAAAGTTTCTACTTAGGAAAATTTTGATTTGTAGGTTGGGGTGGGGAAAAGATTGTGTATGTAGAAATTGGACTTGCTGTCAGAGGTTTTCAATAGAAAAAAAGAGAACACTTCTACTGATAATGTTTGCTACATGTTTGTCAAACTAGTGAGACTGTTCTACAGTGAAAATCTAGTTTCATAATGACACAGAAAAAAATAGCTTTCTTCATGGAAGGCGTTTGGAACAATGTAATGGGAAGGAGGTTCCATGAGTCTTGTGGTTTTAAAGAAGTAGTGGTTAATGTGACCTGGAAAAGTAGTTGCAGATCTGTGAGATTGCTGGTCTTTCACTGTCTGCTTAAAATGTTAGATTTACACTGTTCACATAAAAATGTATTTGTTACCTGGAAAGTGACTGAATATTTTCTGAGCTTTTCATATAAAGTGAATTCTATGGCAAAAAGACATAGAGCAAGAGTGGTGGGTTTTTTCTTCTTTTCTCAGGTACAGTTGTTTGTCTAGATATAGAGCAACTTGTAAAAGGAAAGGAAAATTATTGCATATGTTGATTCAAAAGCTGTTCTCATTTCATCAAAGGCTGCCTTTACGCTTTCCCTTGTGTTTTGTTCTGTGCTTTCTGTATTGCTGGGAGATGGCAGGTATTCCAAAGCAAAAAAATAAAACGCGCGATCATGTTGATTTTACTTGGGGCAAATAGACAATATATCTCTCCATATGAGCAAAACACACAGATTGTACAGAAAGGTTAATTTTTGCCTCATTTCTGTTCATCTCTTTTGTTCTTTGTACTTAAACTAGCTGCTGGTTATTAGTTATTGTCAGTAAGACAAATTTTGGCTAATAGATGTCCTATCTGGAATCACTATGTATTCAATCTTTAATCTCTTAGCACCTCACAACTATAGGCAACAACCTATGTCAGCTACCACAGTGCTGCTTATGAAAGGGAATGCTACAACTGCTGCCAATTAAAATGGAGGTGATGGTAATGACCCTTTTTTAACAGGTTTAAAGAGAATCCCTGGCTTCAGGGTGTGTATCTTGAACTTGTGGGGCCGGAAGAGGTTAGCTTCGGTTTGGACTGTGATCCAGTTCCCCTGGCTGCTGCAGAGGATCAGAAGAAAGACTGAACTACAGGATACCTGATTCATGAGGGTGCACATTGTTTGCTGTGTTCCTTAGTGGGTATTGGCCATGGGTCAGGAGAATGGAAATCTTTGAGTGCCATTCAATTTGTATTTAGGTTACGATTTGTACTTGGTTTCTCTGGAAGTATGTCATTAATAAAATTCACCTGTGCACAGCATTTGTTAGAGAGTGATTTCTAACTTCTTGTGTTTTTATTCTGCGTTGTTGGACAACTCTAACAGAGTAGGATGACAGAAAAAGAGAGACATTAGCATTTTGTTACCTCTTAAAATTGCAAATCTTCTTGTTGGCTCATCACTTGTTGGCTCATCACTACCTGCTGTTTTATTCTTGTACTAATTCCATAAATGCAGTTGAAAGGGAATATGAAGAGAGATATATAGCCACTAATAAGGGGAGAGGCAATTCTCCTCCTTCCACTTCCTTTAGTTAGACAGTGGACTTTTTCCCACTAATGTATATAGAAAATTCAGTCATAAACATGGCTTCCAGAATGGGGACTTAACAGAAAATGCTTTTGTAACCATAGAATTATCCTGCATGTTAAATACTTTGTTGGTTACCATATTTCTAGCAGTTTTGAGACATTTCCAGGAAACTGGGCATTGAAAGTGGTGATTACTAATAATAACAAGCCTTGTCCAATGCATGCTTAGTACCAAAAATGTCTCCAGGGAAGAGGAACTGTTTAAGGTAGCATAATGTCTTCTGCTATATAGCTCTGTTTTCAGGATTGGAGTACTGTGACACAGCAGTCCATTTCCAGTTGATGCACGTCATTACAGTCCAAAGGATTGGTCTATGAAGTGAAACTTCAGCTAGTTTTAAACCACATTGTCAGTTTAGCCAAGGGTTCCCCAGCCGCATAATTCCTCAAGACGTACAGCAGTCATTCGGGGTCTAGAGAAAAGTTAACCTGAAGTTGAATCTTTTGGATTGTTGGGCAGATTGTTAGCAAGATGAAATTTTTTCTCCGTCTCTAAAGCAGGACATTTGGAGTAGTATCCACTTGCAGCACTGAAAAAAGGAGTTCAGAAAAAGCTCTGGATGGGCTAGCAGTTTGATGGGCACAATAACCAACAGCACATCCAGGTAGACTTGGGAATAACTATTCCTCACCTCGACCGTTCTAATTGTAATTTTGAAAGTCTTTCCAGAAAATGATTCAAGCTACTTGGAGCTTCTGTTTCAGTACACTGCGTATGGCTTGGCCAACACAACAGATGCATATGCATTTTCTCCAGCTGCCTATTGTATAACGTTCTGTCATTCTTTATGTAAACATTGTATTATGTTAGGCCTGTATTGAGTCTATATACAACAGGAATCCACTCACACTGCTAACACAGAGCAGGCAGGGGCATGAGCAGTGTAGCATCTTTTTGCTTCACCCAGGTATATTTAACCTGTGCAAAATAGAGACTGCAATAACATTTTGAGAGTTGTCTCCACCACAGCACTAAACCATTTAAACTTGTCTCCAACAAAATGTGGGCAGGCTTGTTGAAACTTACATTTCTTTCCAAGTTAAACTGCAGGCCTAGAGAGGAAATGAGCTGAAAGAAATATGTACATGTCTTCTTCCCCTGATCACATAAGTCACTTGCTTGACAGGATGGCAGTCAGTGGCATCCTGCCCACGGAAGAGTGACAAGGCTGTTTGTGTGCACACAAATATAGTAGCCAAGGACTGAGGTGCTCACTCTACTTGTTTACCCTGTATCTCAGTTTTTTCCAAAATGGAACAGAGGCAAATATCAAATCTCCTGCGGATCCCATACAGTTGCACTTCTGTCAACTGAGTACCCTTTGCCTGTTTTGTTTAAAGATTTAAGAGAAAATACTGGTTTTTTAATTGTATTCACTTTCAGAGGACTGACAAAGTGTGAATGAGACAACTCAAAAATGAACAAAAATGAAAGTGGATGTTCTTCTATCAGCTGGACTCTGTAAACATGGCATATAAAATTACCTTTTTAAAGAATTGTAGGATTCAGTGCCTGCTGTTCCCGATTCCTCAGCAAACTTTGGTTAGGGAGTTGGGTTCTTTGTCCTTTTTCTCTGGCTTGTCAGCCTGCAAACACAACTTGAGATTTAGTATTTGAGATGTGCATTTCCCCCCTTGGTTTATGTATCACAACTTCATTTAAAAATATATTAATTCTTTGCTAAATAATAGAGAAGGCAAAACAGAAATTTGTGTATGTGTTCTTACTTATGGTTTGTAACAAAATAGTAGAAAATCCTGTTTATAAACAGGTAAACAAAAATACAGCAAAACTCTTTTGCCAACAGAGTACATCTATTGCTCCAAACAATCCCAAGGAATGGATCAGTTACAAAACATGGTTCATGGTTTCTTTTCTTTTCTATAAATCATAGGTGCCCATGAATTTGTTAAAAGATCCTAGAAATTTGACAGGGCATATGTATTTCTTAAATTCTGTGGACTATCTCCATGTTAGTTAAAATGTATCCTCAGTATTATGAGTCAAACTGTTGTTTTGTGGAAGGAAACGGAGCAGTCGGACATTACTTAATATATTCATTATTCAGGTTCTTGGGTTTTGATGATTGGACCATGCTTTTTAAGATGAGGTTCCAAATAAGTAATTTTTTAATTCCTTCCTTGTTCTGCATATGTAAATGTAGGGGGATGATACATACAGAAATAATATATAAGGAAAGCTTGGGACATATGAACTTTAAAGCAATGTCTGTAAATTCCTGCCTGTTCTTCTTAGACGTTTACAAGGACACGATCTGAGTGATGACTGTCAACCTGAAGTAAGTGAATACAGAATCTGGTAACTATTCTGCACCCAGGCAAATCTAATCAGGTTCCCAGTAAGTTGCTCACCTGTGAAGTAGCTACAGTAGTTTCAAAGATTGCTGTTCATTAGTTGTCTGTTTTCTTTCATGCTGCAGCAACTAAAAGTGCCTTTTTCGGTAATGAGCATAACAATTTTCTGTAAAGAAGTTTTAGTTTGCTTTGAAAAGCATTAATAGAGGTCATACAAACAGTTCAGCTAAGAGTTGTTAACATCTGAAAATGCTGCAGCTTTTCGGAAGCCAACTGCAGCCCACAAATGCTGTTCTTGTGAATGTTATGCAGCTCAGGGCCTGTATTTGAAGTTCTGTAGGTGTCATTGCAAAGTATTGTTTAGAGCATTGGTGGGGGGAGGGAAGGTGGTGGGGGTGGTGGAAATTTTTATGCTTTGATTTCATACCAGGTTTTAATGGTTTGAAGTTTGAGAGAGGAGTTGTTCAGTAATTTCTAAGGTTAAAGAAAGAAGGGGAGGGGGGTGAGGGAAAGAACGTATAAAAAAGCAAGAATTGTTTCCTCTGTAATGTTTGAAAAAATGTAACATTTGGAAGTGGATTTTAGAAAACTGGATATACAGCAAGGTATAAGATCTAAATACATTTCCCTTTGTGTTGTGTTTCATCAGGTCTCTAAGGATTTAGGGCAGCATCTTACAGGTGAAAAGTTCTTTCTAATGTGACCAAGTGATTTTTTTTCTTGGCTATCTTGGCTCTGCATATTTGGTTAGGGGACAGAGTGACACGGAAATAGTATACAGAAGGAAATATATATCCAGAAGGCTCATAACAGGTTATTCTCTCTCAGGAAAGAAAAGATCAAAGAACGAAGAGAGTGAGGGGAAATGAAGTAGAGAACTAGATGATACTGCTTCTTTCCATGCAATTTGCCAGTTAGCATGTATAGATACACGGAGGGACTAGCAAAGAAAGCAGGGTTTGTGTGCCATTGCATGTCCAGCTACAGGACATAGCACTACACTGCTGTCCAGCAAACAATGAAGAAAAGGAAAGTTTGTGATTTTTTTAAACAAATTAGGAAATCCCACTTCAAAAAAGTACGTTGAAACATTGCTTAAACAGCAACATGAAACCTTCAGGATTTAAGAAATAATGAGTTTGTCTAAGCTCTGACTATTAAAGTCTTGATCTTTCAAGGCATCTTTGTGTGGCCCTACCAAATTGTTTCTTTTGTGCAGCTCCACTTATCAGGTCAATAGGACTGTTAGAATGAATCAAAGTAAATTACATACAAAGGGGTTGCTGGGATCCACACCACAGTGTTTCATTAGGTTAAAAATTGCATTTCTCAAATTATTATTGTTATACAATATGATACGTATACTATAGTAATATTGGCAATATATAGTTTACACTTAGTAACAAACTGAAGCAAATGATGAAGTTTTAATAATAATTGCCTTATTGTATGTATGTCTGAAAAAATTTTCTCTGTCACTATCTTGATCTGACTTCTGCTTGATAATGCAGCAAAGACATAATGCCACGTTTTTACCAGCAGTGTCTTTGCTATGCAGTGTTAAGACAGAAGTCATCCTTCTTATTTATTTTTTTAGATACTCTGTGTGACACTAAGCAAATGCATAGATCACACTGGAGCTGATTCTGTTAACAGAAGGCAGCCATAGGAAGCATTCACTTGATTTCATTTCTGAATCAGCCAGCAAAAGTGAAAAATGGAGAAAGTATAGACTTTTATTAGGATACAAATAGGTTTAACAGTGATCAAATGCAAATGTAAAACCTATGGAAAAAATAATGGGGAGGCCCTTATTTTAAAATATGTAGAGTTGGTCAGAGCTGTATAAAATATAAAACATTTGGTTTATGTATTTGGATGCAGCAAAATGTTTTTTCTTGTAACTTTATTAAGCTCTTTAAAGTATTCTTCGCAATTGTTGTTGGCTCTTTCTCTGATTGAAATAGAACAATTTGAATTTCTAGCCATGTCATACCATCAGAAGTGACAATGTGTGCATTTCTGTCATTTAGAATTTATCACATTTTCATGAGCTTTTTCATTTTTTATTTGACTTAATCATTACCATTAAACTAGCTGTTTTATTTAGGTAAATTTGCAGATATTAGCCTGTGTTCTTTCTCAAAGTTTCATTTATCACTGGATTTTTAGGTATTCAACTAAAGAAAAAAACAACCATCTGGTAATCTAGCAAGTCTCTATTTAGAATCAGTTCTGACATATCCTTTACATGGATTTCTTTGGACATTTCATATCCTATAGCAGAAACCAACTTGTCCTCCTCACTAATAAGAAATGTCCCATTTTTTATCACGCCAAGTTTTATGTAGAGAAATTAGGCTCTCTGACATCCATTTGGACCAAAAAGTTACGAAAGAGGCATAGTGCTCTGACTTTCAACCTCTCTGAGGGTTCAGACCTGAGGGTTCAGTAGCAGCATAGGAGGCTATTCCAGTTTCTGCTTGAGAAGCCTTAAAGTTGACACTTTACTGAGTGGATAAGTTAAAGGGCAAATCAAATTTCTGAAATTATTTTATGAACCCACAGCAATATGTCATTTCTTGTTTCTCTCAGGTCTGTAAATTGTAGTGTAATCAACCCTTAAAAGGATCATAGTGTTCTTCTTTCACCGTGGCGTTTTATGGAGCTCTTGCTGGAGTTTTCTTTCAGGTTGCTTTTAAACAGAAGTGGAGCTGATATTACAAAACTCCAACTTGTGTTTACTTCTCTAGGTATCCTCTGTGAGAACTTTATACCACTTTTCCCAGCTGCAATTTCCATTGCATTTGGCATTCTGTGCCTACTGGAGCCTTTTGGTTGAGGGTTGGGATTGATGCTATGAAGCTGTTAGGATGCCCCTCCTTCCCTTAGCAGGAACAAATGTGCTACAAGAACAGCACTCATATACAGCCAGGGGATCTTTTTTAATGTAGATCATGGGAACAGCAGCCTGATGTCCTCCATTTACCAAGACACCTAAGCACATACTTGACTTCAAGCACAAGTAGCCTTATGAGCCAGTTAGGTGCTTAAATGGTTTGCTTGATAAGAGCTATATATATTCCATTTTATAGGGAAGGAAAAGGATGTTTGAGTAAGATGGCAGCAAGGAAAACAGGCAGATGTGGGGTGGCAGTGATACAGTTCCAGTTATAGACAAGAACAGTCTACTGACTCGTGACCTCTGTTTCTGAGGCAACTTACCTAACACTACAATTAGCTGGGGAAGCTGGGCTGGTGAAAACTCACAAACTAATATGCTAGTCCACGGCTGATTAACTCTGTGCACAAGGCCTCTACAGGCCTCGAAAAAAGCTATCAGACTTAAAATCTGCATTTCAAGCAATTGCAGTAGTTTTTTGTGTTCCTTTATTTTCACAAAGTTCATATTTCTGCACTTTTGATGTTATTCACCAAGTTCAACTGCTTGGAACATCCAACTACCAACAGAAAGATTGTGAAGGAAAACAAAAGAGAGTCTCAAATCTGTATGTTACCAAATACAATTTTACAATTTGTAATTATGGAAAAAATCAGTTAAACAACATATTCTAATAGTGTGTTGCCATGTGTTTGAGCTCAGTTTGCTTATTTAGGCTGGTGATTGACAGATGCACTTGGTTGCTTCTTGGTTGTTTTAAAATGAGAGAAAATAAGGCTGAATCTCACTGATAGGACTATTTCTGACTTGTCCATGTCCTGTGCCAAAATGCTTCTTTATTACTTTCGTCTTCTTATGCTTATGACTTAGGAAATTTGCAATGACTTGTAAACTGGGTATTACAAACCAAACTGAATTATAAACCATCATGTCTGTGCGACAGATTCACGTTTCCTCAGTGAATTCCTTTTGTGCTTCCAAAATTAGCGTTGTCAATCAAACCAACAAGTGGTGTATGATTACACGGAGTGGATACCCTCTCCCAAGATACTTTCCTTTAGGAAACCAGTCAGAATTGGCTCTGACCTGATGATGCAGACCTGTCAGCAGAGCTGGGGTATATAAAGTAAAGCGACTGTGTTAGCACTTCTGAGCAGTCGTGCATTCCCCGCCTCGCCTCGGGTGTAGGGATTGCAAAAAAACAAAACTACACTGTCAAGACTGTGTAGTTTTGTTTTTATGATTAGAGGCTCTACATTTCTCATGTTGGGATTGTCTAAAAAAATCTTACTGTGGATAAGGACGTCGTTCAAGAAGATTTCGTTGGGCTTAGCCCACTCTTACTGGCACTTTGAGAAATCAGGTTAGTAGCATGTTTTTGCTAGTCTATTTTGTCAGTCATTAATGACCTCAATGTGATCTATTATATATAAATGTGCATGTGTGGGATATAGGCATCAGAGTATAGGCATGGAGCATTGAAGTTCTCTAGCAAGATTGGTGTCTTAAATTTCAGGGGGTAAGTTTTGATAACATTCAGCAAAATTTTTTTCTGGGACACGTACTGTTAAAGACTATTTAAATTAAGATTTTAAAAGTGCATAGAAGTGTCTGCGTAACTTAAAAACTCCTTTCATTTGGGAGTGTTCAAGGTTATGCTACTGAGAGATAAACCGAGAAGCTCCAAGAATAGCTCTGATAAAATGCATATGGTATCAGCTAAGCGCTGATGACTTTTTAAGGGAATCAACTGCTAAGGTATCAATTACATGGCAGCTCTGGAACACTTGTCTGCTGTCATTCATAGCTGGGAAGGTTATTTTTGGAACGTGACATTTCAGATGCATACTTTTTAATCCTAATTATTTAAAAAGCCTTATTAGATCAGTTCTTCATCATGGAAATTTGCCTAGACAATGAGATATGTAAACTTTTCCTTAATTCAGTGACAATTATACTTAGTTAAATGATTTCCAGTCTATTCTGGAGTGTGGAAATTATATGAGTTTTCATAATATTTATTTACATGATAAGATTATTTCTGTGTATTTGAGCTGATCTTCAAAACATTCAGTTATAACTGAAGTAGATCTTGGTGAACTACATGTGACAGATATTTGTCTTCATCTTTCTTTCAGAAAACAAGTGTTGTGTTGTGATGAAATATTGGTCATTTCTCTCTAACTGGGGCATGTTTTTTCTCCCCTGAGAGCTGAAAAATTTGATAAAAGTCAATGTCTCTGTCAAGCTGGAACAAGTATCCCGATAACCAGTAAAGGCAATAAAAAGCAGCTCAAAACCCCAATACAATATCTGTTTCTGCCCTTATTCACTTTCTATATGTAGATTCCAGGCACTGATTTCAATGAGAGAACTCATATCATGAATAATTTTCTCCCCTTTTAAAGGTAGCATAAATTTGGCTCAAAGTGAAAGAAATTTCATCTTCTCATTAATTTTTAAGTTAGGTCTGGGACTGTCACAAAATCAGACACAAAAGCCAAAGTAAACAAGAATAAATGTGTGAGTGAGGTTGATCTGAAAAGATTATGAGGTTAATCCGTATATGGAAAGACATGATATACTGACGGGAAATTTTTTTAATGAGAAAAATTTTAACTTCAACTTAAAAGGTATATGACACTATTTACTTCAACATCAGTAAATAAATTTGCTCATGTAAAATATGAAATAGTTCTGATGCAGAAGCTTTTCTAGTTGCAGTGTGCAGTTTCAACGTAGGATCTCATTTCATAGGAAGAGAAGGCAAACTATTTTTCTTTCAGATTTCACATGGATCTGCAGTTGTTCAAGCCATCAGTGTCAGTGGCTACCTTATATCCTAGCTTACATTTCAAAGGTGGCTGCCTCTTCATATTCAAAATTCCACTGAGATACTCTCTAAGAAACAGTTGAATTTTATCTGTGTCTTTAATGCCACTATGCTTCTGTGTAAAATTCACTACTTACAGATTGCCTTTAAAAGGAAGCCTCACAGCAATTTTTTAATTATTCAAAGCCAAATAGATTGTAGACGTTCACATTTCATTTAATTTGCTACTCAAAAACCTAGTTGCCTTCCCTTTGAAGGCTGCAAATGTTTTGTGTTAACAATGAACTTTTACGTGGAGATTATTTGCTCTTTAGGCAAAGAAGATTAATGGAGAAATAGTGGCTAGACGACCTGCACAAGGTCATGTAATGAGTCAGGGAGAATATCAGCAGCAGAACTTCGTCTCCTGCTGCATACTTGTGATGCCAAATCAAAGCTTCACTAAATATAACAGTTTTGCGTTCAGCTCAATGGTGTAAGAGAGTAAGTTGCTACACAACTTCATCAAAACCTGCATTCTTCACATCTCACCAGGTCAATGTGATTTAAAGCTGAGAAGAATAGATTATTATCAGTAATTACAAATATTCCTAAAGTCTAGTAAGAAAGATGTTTCTATTGTAACAATTTTAAGGAGTTTGACTATTGATATCTAATTATGTTTTTGTTGCTTTCAGAGTGCCTGTAAAGATGACGACAAAAGCACCAACATTTACGCAGCCGTTACAAAGTGTTGTGGCACTGGAGGGTAGTGCCGCAACCTTTGAGGCTCATATTAGTGGTAAGGCTTTGATCTATTCTTGCAAGATTGATTTTTTTCTTTGGTAACATTTATGCTGTGTAAAACGAATGAAAACACTTTGATAGATCATAATCTAAAGATCAGTGTTGATATGTGAATACATCCACATCAGACAGCACATTGTGAGGTGCTGTCAGGTTTCCACAAACACGCTACATAAAGCTGCTTAAAGTTATAGGGGTTCCCAGGCAATAGCCAACCAACCTGCCAGTGAAGCTGGTGACAATGTATGTTCTCATGGATGTTAGAATCATCAGAATTGGAGGAAAATAACAGAAAAAAAGGAATGGGCATAAAAATACATACTGTGCTAATGAGGGACCCTCAGATGCACAGACAATAATCTTCTTTAGGTGATAATAAGACAGAATGAGAAGTCAAGGTGCAAAAGGGATAGCATATGCCAGTTCTTCACTGGCCCTGTGCTAGCCATTATTTTGAGTTTCTACCTTCTCTGCAACCCCCTTGACTTTACTTAATTTCAGATTTGTGGCAGGGGGTTAAAAGAAAAAAAATCTAGATCCGTATGACCACTGAAGACAGTAGCAACCCCTAGTTTGCTAGATAGTAGAAGTGCATAAATGACAGTACAGGGCTGGATTGATATAACTAAGTTGATGCAATTTAAAAATGCACCACATTTTAAAGAAGGTACCCATTTATGCACAGTGAAAAGGTCAATGCTAGAATGTGCTACGCACAGTGAAAAATACCCCAAAAGTCAATGCTAGAATGTGCCAGATGCCATGCAAAACCTGAGATAATTTACCAGAAAAAACAACACCCCGTTCTAAGAGTGCCTCTGACATTGGCAATGACTAAGAAGAAATGACACATGTTCCTGCTGAGGGATTTATATTGTCTTACAGGCATTAGCAATATGATGACCCGCATACCATAAAACGCTCTCCTCAATCTAAAACTACACAGATGCTCCAGGACAGGTGCAAGCACAAAGTCTATCCAAATGTAATGCTCTCTGACATCTATGGTCTGCTGTGAGTGATCACTTGGACCCTTTGGCTAGTGGTGGTTCATACAAGATGTTTGAATACCTCCATTTCTGTAGTCTACATCAATGATATTATTTCATGCTGCATTTTGCTATTTGGCCCCATAATTTTGTTAACCATCCTGCCCTTCTTTCATTATCAATATGTTTTCTGTGAAAAGTTTCTTTCAAATAAATCCACTGACCATTAAAAAGAAATAGATAAATGTATCATCAGAACCAGTTGGGATGCTACCATTATGGCTGAATATGTGATTTCAACTATTTTCATTTGTGTGATATCATGGAGTACATGCGAGGGGAACTTGATTTCTTACTAAGAGGAGGTGCAGCGGTTTTTCTAACTGCATGTACCATATTTATATTTTAGTTCCAAATTTTACGCGAAGCAGTCTCCTGTTAGCTTTTTTTCACATTGTGGGATTCTGGAATAGCTCTTCTGGCCCAAAACCACTCACCAAGATTGACAGATCTGACAGTGACTTGGTATTTAGTTTTTCTAATGCATAAAAATATTGTGAATGATTTGTCTCCTGAATTGATTGCATAAATCACAGACTACACAGTTTTATTTCTGCTATGTAGTCTGTCCTTTCTGTCTGTCACAAATTATGAATTTTAAATTCAGATTTTGTTTATCTCTCATAACACTGCTCTTTTATACACAAGTCAACTAGTAATGCAGAGCTGCATATTGAATCAGAAGAGCCCAGTTAAGCTAAGAGTACCAAGAAGAGCTTAGCAACCTCGTGAGAGGCAATTTTGCAGTCTGTAACACTAGAACAGATGAATTATACCATCATACCAGAGAGTGCATTAAGTGCCACACTACAAAGGCTTAGTATCTGATAAAAGTACTCAGTATCTCTGCCTGCAGTTAGAAAGCACAGGCCCATAACCTATGATTCAAACACAGTAATGCCAGAGCAGCTAGGACATTGCTACAGGGATGGCCTCACTGGTTGAGCAGCGATGAGGGGACGTGAGACAGCACGTCTCTGTCGCGGAGATCTGCCGTGCTGCTGGCAATAGAACTGCGCCCATTCTCACATCCATGTACATGTACTCCACAGCACTCCCAAATATTGAATTCTTTCATAAAGGAACTAGCTTGTACATACATTTTCATGTATTGCAGAATGCAAGGCAGCCTTTACACTCTGCATATTGTTAAAAGCTGTACATAGATTGCACATAGATGGGCAGTTCCTGTCGCATCATTGTCAGGACAATCTCACTGAATGCCATAACTTAAACAGTGAAGTTGAGGGACTTCAGGTTCATTTTCTGCTGTTTGGCAATAAAGCTCAAAAAACTCAGTGACCATTTTGAAATAGAAAAGAGGAATGTCCTGATAAGAAATATTCAAGTAATAGTGTAATTTGGCATGTATAATAGTGAGCCCCTACTCCACACAATCCAAGCAAAAATAGCTATATTCTAAGATGGCCCTTATTTTTAGTCCTAGCTCTGTGGTGTGGGACTAGCAGAATGCAATTAAATTTATAATTTGGGAATTCTTTTAGTCAAGATTTTCAAAAATGGCTTCTAACTTTTGGTCTCTGGAACATGCCAATTTGAGACATGAAAATAACCTCCATTTTTTTAAATCTAGGCCTTGTTCAACCTACAACACAAATGCCTATGTTAGCTAATCATCATATGATGCTGCACCAAGAAAATTAAAAATTGTGGCAGTGTTTCAAGAAATTCACTGCAGATAATATAACTTCTGCTTGCCTAGCTTAAGACACTTTGATCCATACAAATATTGAACACACAGAGCTCTGGATGAAATCAGTAACAGTTGCTGGATAACCTGTGTTTATGAAAATAAAGCCCAAGATGTCTTATATGAGTTGCACAAAACTGATTTGTATCAACCCTCATCCAGGGCTGTTTGATAACTACCATCTATGAAATTAACTGGGCTTAAATGTGTTTTTCCCTTCTGATTTCTAATCTTCTCTAAAACTGTCCACATTCTGTCGTTCAATGTGTGTGTACTTGTAGTTTGCATATATGTAAAAAGCAGTTTTTCAGCTATGAGTTCCTAATTAAGTTTAACATGACTGCACACATCCAATAAAAGCTTTTGTCTACATATCTCAGCTTCTCTTTCATTTTATTCTCTCACAGTCATAATCATGGCACATACATATATAAAAATAAATATTTTATATATATATATATTATAAAAATAAATAAATGCATTTATAAGGGATACTCTGTAAAGGGAGCAGATATCTGTTGTCCTCTTCCAAATCACAGAGAGTGGAATTTGGAAAATTAGAGCAGCTCTAATAAGTGCAGTCTCAGATCTCACTCAGCCTCTTTGCAGTGAAATTGGTGATTCAGTGTACGTGGGGAAGTCCATGAAGTAAATACATATTTGCAAGGATTTTCATCTCGGAGAAATGCTGTTCTAGGAGCAGAGAGGAGACTTTGAGCTGGAACTGTCTACTTAAATTACTGCTTCTCCCTATTTATGTGACTCTCATAAGACCCTTACTTGTTTGTCAAAAAGGTTTCTCTTGCTTGGTAGAGTCGGCTGAGTAGAACACCAGGAAAAGAATTTCCATTAGGAATCTAAAATCAGCATTTGAAGCTGAAAAACCAAGTGTGGCTATAGCTGGAACCTTTCTGACTAACAGAGCCTTGCTCATAGCCCTGACTCCAAAAGAATAATACATCTGAACAACAAAAGATCAGCTGATTCCAGCTGACTGCTTTCCACCAAAGTCAAGCAGTAATCACTCTGCAAAAAAGAAACCAAAAAACTCCATTAATAAGTCTTGATGTTAATGTCTACAACAGCCACCTTTCCTGTCACTTTATTTCCTAAAATCGTTGATTCTTAGCACAACTATTTAACTTGGCTGGAGGTTCTGGTTTTTTCTTTGTCTTCAAACTATTGGACTGCATAATTTTGTTAGGAGTAAGTAGTGTTACTTAGATACTAGCAAAAACAAACATAAATAAATAAACCAACCCCCAAATCCTTGCATGTATTGATTTATCCCTCTCCTAATTTTCAAATATGATGAACTAATCTTTCTTCAACCAGACTGTCAGGCACTACAGTCCACTCAGGTGATTCCCTAAATACAATAGCCTATGCCCTTGTCCTGTTGCCCTGTGCATTTTAAAGACCTTTCTACATGGAAATTCCTTCACCACCGTGTCACTGAAGTGTAATCATAGACCTCTGCCAATGCCGTCACACCCCAACGTCACTGAAAGTAACTGTGTATATGCATGAGCAAGTATCATGGTAATTGTGGATATGCAGTGTGTACAGTTTCTTTGCCTTCTTTTTCCTTTAGGTTTCCCAGTTCCTGAGGTGAGCTGGTATCGGGATGGCCAGGTTCTTTCTGCTGCAACTCTGCCCGGTGTGCAGATCTCATTTAGCGATGGCCGTGCTAAACTGGTGATCCCCGCCGTGACAGAAGCAAGCAGTGGAAGGTACACTGTGCAAGCCACCAATGGATCTGGGCAAGCAACTAGCACTGCTGAGCTACTTGTCACAGGTATCGCGCAGCTAAAGAATGACACTTCTCTCTGCTAGCAGTGATGAGAAAAGGAGCAATAGTAAAAATGTCAGAAATACCTAAAAACTTTGGATTTAGAGCACATGATCAGCAAAGAATACTCCTTTTCCTATAGCAGTCTGGAGTTCAACATATATCCTCACCAGTAGTTTTAAATAGAGCCTTTCACACTTTAAACCCTGTTTAATAAACTGTTAATCATGATTACAAACTTGTCCCCTAGCCCTATATACTTCTACTCATGTAATCTTTTCTCACACTGGCTACAGCTGAACTACTCATGTAAAGATAAAGTTTTGCAGTATGGAGCCCTTATGATATTTAGTGGAATCACTTAAAGAGCCAGACTCACTTACAGAGCCAGACCCACCCATGGTTATAATCAATGTATCTCTAATTCCGGAAACTTTTGCAGTCATGGGCATGGAGGTTTTGCACGCATAAAAAACATTAAGGGTGTCTGTGCTTCAGCAAAATCAACTCTTAATGCTTTGAATGTTTGAGAAGGAATTCACCTGTCAGTAGCACATAAGGGAGAAAGAGACTTTGTGCACTTGTAGTAATGAAAATATCTAGTCCTTACAGTTTTTTTTAAACTGCAGTAATTATTTTTTTTCTGTATATATAATTATTTTTATTTATTTTTTAATAAAACTGCAGCTGGAACAGCACCACCAAACTTCTCACAACGACTACAGAGCATGACTGCAAGGCAGGGAAGTCAAGTCCGACTTGACGTGAGAGTGACTGGAATCCCTACACCTGTGGTGAAGTTCTATCGGGATGGAGTAGAAATCCAAAGCTCCCCCGATTTTAAAATTTCACAAGAAGGAGACCTTTATAGCTTAATAATTGCAGAAGCTTATCCTGAAGACTCCGGGACCTATTCAGTAAATGCTACAAATAATGTGGGACGTGCTACTTCAACAGCCGAATTGCTGATTCAAGGTAATGGAACTGAAGTTGTAAGCCATGAAAATAAAAAATCATGCATTATTATAATGGTACGATATGCACCACTACAATCCGTGTTTTATCAATAAGTTCATTTGTAACTTATTTTTCAAGAGTTATTAATTTACTGTAAAAATTGCCTTTCAGTTGAAATTCGCCAAAGATTTTTTGTCTGAGAATTTAGAAGGACTCTTTCTCCAAGGGCTTCTTTGAACTGAGGATAAAGAAGACACAATTTCAACTGTTTTCACAATTATCTGTCTACAGATAATGCAGGAAAAACAGATGGCTACTTAATTCTTTTTCTGTTGTTTATATATGCTTGTATATAATTGGAATTGACCATTTATTTCTTTTTGAAACTGCATATTGTTTATTGCCATATGCAAGCCTCCTGACCATGTTTTCTCTTCCAAAAGGTGAGGAAGAAGCCGTTCCTGCTAAAAAGACAAAGACAATTGTTTCGACTGCTCAGATTTCACAAACTAGACAAGCTAGAATTGAAAAGGTATATTTTTCAAAACCAAAGGAGGTAAGACTTAAATATGGATGATTACTTCTACAGTACGTCAGACTTGTTTCCTTGATTTCATTGCAGAAGATTGAAGCCCACTTTGATGCCAGATCACTTACAAGTGTTGAAATGGTCATAGAAGGTGCGACAGCACAACAGCTCCCACACAAAGCACCTCCACGAATGCCTCCTAGGCCTACATCAAAATCACCAACCCCACCAATAATTGCTGCAAAAGCACAAATGGCACGACAGCAGTCACCATCACCTGTAAGACAATCGCCGTCACCTGTAAGACATGTTAGAGCACCAACACCCTCACCAGTAAGGTAAACCTCTTTAATCTTTCAAGTAAGATTGCTTTTTGAATCATTTCCACATACTGCAGTAATGCTGTAGAGTGAGAGCGTAGTATAAAATGGAAGGATGCACTGACTTAATACTGTCTGTGACTTATGATCTGCTATACTCGTCACTGTTATAAGAGATGAGCTTGCCTTCTCTGTAAGTTTTCCATCCTGTGTGGAAGAAAATCCTTTAGAAAAATACGTTCTATTTGATTGCTCCACATACAGCTGAGGTAATCCTTGAAGCTCCAGGTTCATGATGAAAGTTAGAAAAGAAAACAGTAGAGGAGGTGGCCTTTGATAATTATTTTATATGAACAGAGAAAAGAGCAAAGACACTCTGATAAGTGACAAACAGAATAGAAGGCTCAGTATAAAAAATTGTGAACATGTGTTTATGAGCAGGCTGGTAATGACTGCAGAAATAAAGTTTTGAAGGTAGGCAGAGTAAATGTGGCTTTGGGAAAATGAGGTTTAGCTCTGCTGCACAGAGGGTCTCAGGAGGGTAAGTGAGGGATTTGAAGTGCAGGGTTCACAGCTGTGGTCTGGGAGACACCAATAGACCTGTGCTGAGAGGGGGCAAAGAGATAACTGAATTTGAAGTTCTGCTGTTTCAGCATCCCAAGCAGCAGCATCAGGGAAGCAAAGCCTCTCCAAGCCGAGCGGTCAGCAGAACCCCATTTAAATTGACAGTGCTCGGCGTGCTGGCGAATTCTGCCCCATTGAGATTAATTTGCGAGGACTAGAAGAAATAATAGTAACTAGCAGTAGTTTACAAACCTCGTAGATGAAAGACTAATGCAATAGTGCCATCTAGAGGACATGGGGAACTAAAGGTTCAGTCCTCCACGGCTACTCAAACCCCTTTTAGACCTACGTTAGTTACTTCAGAAAATAAATTTGAAAACGAATGTATGATGCTGCTGCCCCCTACTGCTGCAATAGTGCAGCGTTTCTCAATGGTATCAGAGAAATGCATCAAATAATTCCTCTTCAAGAAAATCCAAGCTAGAAAGACTATTAAAGCATTTTCGGGAGTGTGTTATAACTATTTGCTAACACTGGGATTAAACTTTTGGAATATCAAAGTTTAGAATCTTGTTTCTTCATCACTTCCCAAGCTTCTACAAATTAGTGTGGCTGAGATTTGTAAATGAAAGTATGGGAAAGAATTTAGGCCCTGCTTATGAAGCTTGCCTGGACTCTGAACGGGATGGCACGTTGAAATGAGACCTAGTACAGGGGCAGATCCAGTTGTGCTGTTGCTAGGTGGCTGCCACATGACATTTTTACAGAATGTTGACTGGAATAATTTTGTCTCTCTATAGAGACTGCACCACAAATATAATATGTAATACCCCAGCACGTAAGCCTTTTGTATTGTTCCTATTAGGAGAATGAATGCAGAGCAAATGGAGATTAATGAAGTATTTCTATATTTTAAATGTAGATGTTTGAATTACATGCACTTTGACATTTGGCCCTATTTCTCTTTGGAAATCTGGTTAGGCTACTAAAATAGTGTGTTACAGTTATGAATAAGACAAAAACACATAAACAGATAAATCCTAATTTTCAAGTAGAATTCTTCAAAAATTTAAAACTGGAGGGACAAGGGACCTTTTTTTAAAAAAAAATACTGAAGGTGCCTTAAAATGAGAGTGAATTCCAGTTCCGACTAAAGTTGTTTATATAGTTTTCATCATATGACATTACTTTAATTATATTAATGGTATATTTTTTCTTTAGGTCAGTTTCTCCTGCTGGCCGAATCTCCACCTCACCTATTAGACCAGTGAAATCTCCATCTCCAATCCGTAAAACACAGGCAGTGACAACAATTGGGGCTGAAGTTCTTCCTCCTTGGAAACAGGAAGGTTACACTGCAACCACTGAAGCCCAGATGAAGGAAACCAGAGTATCCACGAGTGCTACCCAAATAAGAACTGAAGAAAGATGGGAGGGGAGATACGGGATCCAAGAGCAAGTTACCATTAGCGGTGCCGCTGCTGCCGAGGTTGCAGCTGGTGCTAGAGAGGTAAAGTCTGTTTTTGGAAAGAATATGGGTTTTGCTCAGTGTGTGTGGACTCACCACTGCTGAATAGATCTGCTAAATGTAATCTGAGAGGCTGTGTATAAAAACTTGTGTGTAACTGCTGTTGTGACAGTTTGTGTATAACTGCTGTTGTGACAGCTCTGCTGGAAATATTTGAATGCTTCTCTGGCTCCAGCGTTCTGTCTTTGTATTTGTTTTGTGCTTCTTCTGGGTATATGCAAAACATGAAAAAAATGTCTTTTGATGTGACTAATATAGGTGAGAAAGGACAGTGAAAAAACAGCAGCTGTTGCTACGGTTGTTGCTGCTGTTGATCAAGCCATGGTGAGAGAACCAGCTCCAAGTATTGTAGAGCAAACTGCTAAAAGGACAGCAATGACTGCAGTCCACGTTCAGCCTGTTCAAGAGCAGGTAGAAGTAGAGCACAGATATTCTATTATTTCCCCTTTTTCCCGTCATCCAACATGCAAACGAGGCATGTTTCACTGTGAGAAATTAACAAGATACTACCTCGTGCACCACAAAAGCATGCATACTCACGCAGAACATCTGGCCTGTAAAGGAATGCGTGCGGACCGTTTGTGCCATCACTTTCCATCATAGCAGGATTGTACTAATGATTCTTAAACTGTTTCTAAGGGATGGATCTCTAATACCTTCTATGAAAGTGATCCTGTAGTCTCCCTTGTCAGTTTTTCTCTAACATTATTCTCATACTGATGGACTTTTTCCCCTAACGTCTCAGTTATACTTTCCTCACTAGATATAAATAACTCTTCCTTCATATTTTTCCCTCACTTATGTTTCTTCCTTATTTTTCCTCCTCCTTTTCTTTTGATGATCAATTTGTTAAAATGAATTCTAAGGCTTTGGTTTTTGTTTGTTTGTTGCTATAAAAATCAGATGAGAAAGGAGGCAACGGTAGTAGTTACCGCTGATAAAGCCACAGAACAAATGGTAATAACAAGAACTAGAGAAGGAGTTGCTACTTCACAAGAACAAATGCACATCTCTCATGAAAAGGTGAATACAGATGTTACCTATGACTATCATGCCCTATTTTGTTCATAAAACTAATACCTCATTAAAAAGACAAGCGTATGAACAAGACTAGAGACATACAATTATATTATTTTCCCCTTTTATATATGTTCATTCTTGTAGTTTACATTGCTGTCATTCTCCTAATCCTTCCTTGATGATGGATGTCTTTCTCCTATTATTCAATTCCATGGTTAATACCTAAGAATGTGATAGATAACTTTGTGAAATACTAATTTAGAAAAAATCCATTGTTTACATATTGTATGCTAGTTTACCAGATAATATTCTGAATCATTTTAAGAAATGGCATGTAGGAAATATGTCTTAAATATTCCTTCTTTTTCTGCGTCTGTTTCTAAGCTTGCAATCTGTAGGCTGCTTTATTTGTTGGCAACATAGTGGGTCAAAAAAAGGAGGAGTCTGCATTTAAACCAATATTGAAAATACTGGCAAGTAATTGAAAGTCATATTATTTTAGCACATATTTTATCAGATGAATTTAACTTAATTGAAGATCAGCTCTTGTAAAGAGATATCATATATGCATTCCTACTGAAATGCATGAGAAAGAAAACGTAAGCTATCTTTAGAGTATTGAGAAACAGGAATTCACTTGGGCAGAAACTACAAATCATGTTTGTGTGCAGGTTACATATGAATGTTTAGGCAAAATGAAATTTACCTAAAACTTGTTTTTAAAATCATGAACTTTCTCAAACAGGTTATAATGTGGGACAATTTTTCTGTGATTCCATTTCTTTTATTACTGCCTTCAGTAGCAAAACAAGCATTTGTGGAATATTATGTTATTTTTCTGCTAAATATATATTAACTGTATAAAAAGACTACTTATGTTGTTATTGCTGTTTACAGACTAGATGATTTTGAAATACAGAGTTTGACATTTTTCCTCCCTTTTCCTCCATTTTCCTCCTTTTGTATACTCTTTTCCAAATGCACAGAAAATCACATACCTTATACTTGAAACAATATATAATTTAAACCTTCTTGTTTGTGAACATCCAGGTAAGAAAGGAACCAGAGAAAACTCCAGTGCCCAGGGTAATAATTGCTACAGATAAAGCCAAAGAGCAAGAAAGAATATCAAGAGCTAGAGAAGAAGTATCTACTAGACGGGAGCAAGTGCACATTGCTCATGAAAAGGTGAATAAATCTGTTGTAGATATTTAACTCATTGTTATACCCTACTAAATTTATAAAATCTCATTCTTCATCAAATGTCCTATATATCTTCCCTCTGCTTTTGTATGAAAAGAAGATTCCAAAAGTAAAATTTCGTAAAGCAACCGATTCCAGACATAGGCCCAGCGTTTCAGTTTCAGTTCCATTGAATTAATAACGGTTCAGTCCACAGAGGAATAGTGAAACTGCCCTTCACATGGGTCCTTTGAGCTTTATGGATTTTATTACTTGGATACTCAGAATTTCATTTGATGATTAATAACCTTTCCTTTTTGTCTGAAGGTAGATTTCTGAAGATAAATTTTAAAGGCTAATTCTCATGATAGGATAGTACTTATTTACATGTGGAGTTTGATTTAATGTAGCTCATATTTGGGTAAGGACTGAGTCTGCTTGCTAGACCGTGTTCTAGAACCGTTGTTCCCTGCAGTAGCCTATGGGTAGTTCCATTGGCTGATAGGAGTAAATATTCAGTCAGTAATATTAATTTTTTTGCAAACAGTTTTTACAGAACACTATAATGATCTATTACAATTAACTAAAAAGTGAAAAGATTTTTCTTTAATTCACACACAAATTAATATAATACATTAATGACTTTGAATGCAGATAAGATAGAAATTGGTCTGCACAAGCTAATTATTCCATTTCACAGGTGATGTTTTTCTCCTATTGATATTTATTCTCAAACTTTGTCCCACTTTCCTGAAAAAAACATGTAATTCTGACAAAAGACATAATCAATTACTATTATTTTTCTTTACCATAAAAACTAGATAAGAAAGGAAGATGTGAAGCCTTCTGTACCTAAGGTAGTGATTACCACTGAAAAACCTAAAGCACCCATCATAATATCGAAAAGTAAAGAAGGAATTGCTATGAGACAAGAACAAGTCAGCATAACCCATGAAAAGGTGAATAGCACTATTGTAAATGTATTATTTGTTTTATTAACCTCTATTCTCTGCAAATCTTATGTTTCCTTCAACAAATACTAACAATACTTTTCCAGCTCATTTTTTCTGAAATATATTCTACTTACAAACTTTTAGAACTGCTAATTGGACTGTATTATTCCACCTCCATCTTTCTCTAACTGTTTCCATTAATAAGATGCACATAATTCTCTTATGACTGACCTTTGACTTCTATCTCCTGAAGTGCATTTTAATGTGTTTAAATCATGACTTTTTATTCAAATAGATGTTAAGGTGTAACAATACTCATCAGTATACATGTAATACAGAGCTGTTCTGTCTGCAGTGCACAAGGATCTAAACCCTTAATTCCCCTTCCCTGTTCTCATCCCAATATCCTTTCCCATTGTTCAAATACCTTTCAAGATCATATGTAACTGTAACTTTTGTTTCTACTATAATAATCAGATTAAAAAGGAAGCTAAGAAAACTACTATAGTTCCGAAAATAATTGCCACTGATAAAACCAAAGCACCAGTCACAGTATCCAGAACTAGAGAAGAGATCACATCCAAGCAAGAACAAATTCATCTAGCTTGTGATCAGGTGAATAAAGTTGTTGCAGATGTGAAGTGCACTGGTTACAACTTATTTTATCTGCAAACTTAATCTTTCAAGAGCTACTTGAGTACACACTCAAATTTGAGTATGCACTCAAATTCATTCTTGATAATATGGATGTTAAGTGGAATGATTGTCCAGAAACAGAGTCAGTGTGACTAATCAAGTTTCTAGTGACATCAGAATTCATGTCTCACCCTTTTAGGAAATGCCACTTTTAAGGATACATTCATATTTCTTTGTGAAAGCCTGCCCCCAACCAGTGACTTTCCAGCAGCATTTGCTTGCTAAAGTTTCTGATTCTGCAATCTTTTCTCCTGCAAGCTGATTCCCTGCAATTTTGTGGTTGTCAGACCAAACAAGCTCTCTTTATTAGAGTTTGAATTGTGTTGTTCTTTGTACAATACATACTTTAACATTCAGTTCAATTCTGCACAGTTTATTACTTCAGACAGTCAAGTGTTTGTTGATGCTGTTCTGTTCCATTAGAATCCACAACAGAAAAGCTATTCTGTTATAGTAAAGGCAAGAGCTCTCATCTGTGGAAGAAAAGCACAATTGCTAACAGTAGGTTAGGCAACAGTAGGTCTTTTTTTTTTTTTTTTTTTTTTTTTTTTTTTTTGAGTCCGTTTAATTTGTTAGAAAGAGAATGGTACATTCAAAAAATACTGTAATGAGTTACAATTAAGAGAGCATGGCATGTAAAATACACTCTGAAGAGCCAGAGTGCTGAGAGATTACAATTATACACCATTGTTAGATGGTGTAAATTAGGGGCCAAATTTGAAGTGGTACAAATGATTTCAAAATTGGCAACAATACCGAAGAAGTCTCTGTAACCTAAAGCCTACTTTAATAATAAAACAAAACTTCTGCAAGCAATCATATTTTGGCCTAGCTTAAGTATTTTATTTTAAGGTGAATGTGATAATGATCTTAAAATCTGCATTAAATTATCCATTAGGTATTTTCCCACCTACAAAGCATGTATTTCACATTACATGAAATGCAGTACGTAGAACATCCAGATCAGTTTTAGATCAGTGTAGAAGCTGACCTTATTCAGCAGTTATTAGGAAAAAAAGAAGTGTCCTGTCACAAAAACATTATTTCCCATTTCTCAGGAGGCTCAGTTTTCCTACTCTAGTAGGAAAGTAGAATCATTTAAATAGATTAGTACAGAATTTGTGGTAATATTTTTATGTGCATGTACTTCAGTAAATACATTCAAGTCAGATGCCAGACACGTTCTGGTTTTTTAGTAGCATCTAATAGTTAAGTGGAGCTGATGAGCGTACAAACTTTAAAATTATGTGCACATTTAAATACATGCTGTACTATAAGACAAGTAACCATAAATGTGACTATGAAATATTTAAAGTGAGTGTGCAGATGGATATTTATATATATAAGGCATATAAAAATTGATGTGTTCTGCATATGTGAAGATAGAGCTTGGAAAAAAATGTGTCTATATTTGAATGTACAGATTCTGAAATGTGGTTATGGATGAATGCATTTGATGTTTACATCATTACTTTTGCATATGTATGGATGGATTGTACCCTCTCTTTGTCTGGAATATTGCTAGATGTGTAAGCCTTTAATATGATGGACATTTATATAAATTTTTCCGATGTTATCTGCAGATTGAAGCTGGAAAAAGGGCTGAAGCCGTAGCTACAGTTGTTGCAGCTGTTGATCAGGCACGGGTTAGATCACCCTGGGAACCAGAGCATGCAGATGAAGCCTATGTCAAGCAGACAGCTTTGGAATATGGCTATAAAGAGCGTGCTGTAACAGAGCGCATTGCTGAGGCACCAGCAGAGCGTCATGTTGTCACTAAAGAAGTTAAAACTGTCTATGTTCCTTCTGAAAAACATATTTCAGATGCTGAAAAGAAGGAAGTTCATATATCAACAGAGGTTAGACTCATTTTACATTGTGATCTTTTCCAAAAGCTGTGTTTCAATGACACATTCTGTTTTCAGTTTGGGGAATGGCTTCACATTCTCAACCATTGCTTCGTTAGATTAAAAGAGCCGCAGAAATGAAGACTGAGAAAACAATTCATGTGGAACACCCGCGACCCCGCACAGCAAGTCCTCATTTCACAGTCTCCAAAATTGCTGTTCCTAAACCAGATCATACTTATGAGGTAAGAGTGTGTATAAGGAGGACAGCATGCTTATTTAAAATAACTGGTGGGTCTCCCCTTCCATTTGGCTCTACCTCCTACTCCAGTGTGGTGCTTTCCTGGCAGGAAGAAGGTTTGTATACTCTCTGCCATTGTTTTTGTCCTCTCTTTTGACAAATAAAGAGGAATGCTGCAAACAAATGTATGTACTGCTAAAATGTGATTTCTAATTATTACTTATTTAAACAAGCTTATTATTTGTTTAAGGATTCAACTTCAATACTTGGTGTCATACAATGGAATCCTAAATATTTGTTATACAACTTACTTTTTTTTAAGGAGCAGAAGTATCTCCCTCCAAGCTTATTATATGCATCAGTCCACTAGTACATTAATAACACTGCTTCTTTCTTCCTTGCAGTTTGCTGCATACTAAACTAATTTTTGAAATACACTATATCCAGACTGCATAATATGACACCATACATTTTTCATGTTTTTTTTTCAGTCTTCAATTTGATTCCTTCACATAATATTAAATGTTCACACCTAATTAATTTTCTCATTCAAGCATACTTTATCTCTTCATTTGGATTTTAAAGATGAGCTGGTTTTTTTTCCTTGAACATAATTAAGCAGGACAAAAATTACCTAAAATATTCTTCCATTAAATACTTTTTAATTTTTTTTTAAATTCTGGATGTTATCCATTATTATATTACGCCTACAATAACATTTTGAAATCTTTTCAAATATTTTAATCACTGTCAGACCTGACAGTGGTTATATATAATTAGTGGTATAACTTATTGCAGAGGTAAGACCTCATGAATAAGTCTGGAGGACACTTAGCATGTTTCATTTAAGAGCTTCTTGACCACTGAAAGATGAAATTCTGAAGTCAAAAATAAGACAATATTTAAATATTAGGCAAATCAAAGATAATACAAGGATATTGTATTTCCAGTATTCTGATACTATAAGCTGAAACTAGAAGCCATTTTTATGTATCATTCGTGCAGTGTTAACAAGTAAGTAACTAAGGAAGCAACTGGTGCATATTCAATCTGTTTGAGAAATATGCTATGTCTCCTTTGAAAACAGAAGAATGACAAAGCTGTAACTTTTTCTCTTCTCTTCCCTAGGTTTCAATAGCAGGATCTGCCATGGCTACTCTAGAAAAAGAGTTATCAGCGACTTCTGTGCAAAAGATCACCAAGCCTGTGAAACCACCTCAGTTAAAGCCACATGAAGTTAGGATAAAACCAGAGCCAGTAGCCCCTCCACAGTTTCCCTTTGGAGAGACTGCCGAGACCTATAAAAGCCGCTATGATGTTGAGACCAAAAAAGAGACAGGTGTAAGCATTAAAGGTGAAGCTGTGCGGGAGGAACACCTGGTACTGCGGAGAGAAGGTGAAGCAAAGGTATGTCATTAAGCAAATTTCAATCCCTTTGACTGACTTTCATCTTAAAAACCATCTCATTGCTTAGCTGGTTTGTTGTTTGTTCATTACAATTTTCCCCTTTTACAACTTTCTGCCCACTTTTAAGCTCTTTGTTGATTTATGTAAATACTTCTTAGGACCTAATATTTTCCTAGGGCAAGCAAAGAGCTTTCCATACCTAAATTCTTGTCTTACCTAAATCCTGCTGTTTGTTTCCTTAGCTTTGTTTATTAACTGTACTTTAAATAACCTAGGTGACAGAAACTGCAAGAGTTCCTGTGCCTGCAGAAATCCCTGCTACTCCACCAACCTTAATCTCTGTAAGTAATTCAAATGTAGATAAGGGAAGTACACTGTGGTTTTATGTATTTTGTCTTCTGATTTTTTTATTTGAAAACTTGGCCATGAAAATTTGGCTTTATTTAATCTTTTTACCTCTTTGTGGGACTTACTCAGCCATGCACTTGATCACTGAAACAAACTCTCTTGAATGTCTATTCAGGGGATGATTCTTTGCAACCATGTCACATACTAGGTTAATCTTTGCTTGACAAACAATTTCTCCCCATGACCTACATAAAGATCAAATCCCTTTTCATTTTCTTGTTGATGATACTAATGTTCAGAGATCCCAAATCAAGTTTCAAATAATTCCCTTTGGAAAATGCCTATTTTTCCCAGATACACTGCTAAATAGAACCCTGTTTTGAAGTACACGTTATATTGTCCATTCAAAGGGGGTTTAATTATTAAAAAGTCTATTTAGGAGTGAAAATATATACTGACTATGATCCTTATTTTTTGTTATACAGGGCCTTAAAAATAAGACTGTGACTGAAGGTGAGTCCGTCACACTGGAGTGCCACATCTCTGGTCATCCTCAGCCTATTGTGACATGGTACAGGGAAGACTACAAGATTGAGAGCTCAATGGACTTCCAGATCACTTTCAAAGCAGGACTTGCTCGCCTTGTGATTCGTGAAGCCTTTGCAGAAGACAGTGGAAGATTTACCTGCACTGCCACCAATAAAGCTGGGAGTGTCAGCACATCTTGTCACTTGCATGTGAAGGGCAAGTATATTTATCACTGAAAGGATTATCATTTTGTTAACTACATATTGCTTAGAATGTAACTTAGACACTTTGTCAGCTGCCAGAGTAAAACATGTCTTGAATTGCTCTCCAGGACTGTTAGGATATAGGGCTATAAGAATATCAGAAGATGGCCAGCTGTGGGCTTATAGACTCCTAATTAGCTCCTTCAGTGCAAGTACTGGCCCTTTCAGCCAACTTACTATCTAACCTTCTCTGTCTCTGCATTACCTAAACTCACGGCTTAAGCATTTTTGAAGTATTCTAAAATCCACTGTATCATATTTGCCTTGCAGTTTCAGAGGAAATGGAGACTCGAGAAATCATTTCTGAAAAGGCTGTTACAGAAGAGAAACGGTAAAGTTACTTTACTAAACAGACTGCTGCTACTGTGGTCATTAGTTTCTTGCCTGCTGTTTATGACAGCTTCAGACATAAACTCACCTGCACTGGCATCTTATTTCAGCTACGTGGAGACAAAGGATGTTGTAATGGAAGATGTCTCTATTGCAGCAGAGGAAGTATCTGGAGAAGCCATACCTCCTTTCTTTATAAGAAAACCTGTAGTACATAAATTAATTGAAGGTGGGAGCATCATTTTTGAGTGCCAAGTTGGGGGCAACCCAAAGCCACATGTCTACTGGAAAAAAGGTGGAGTTCCTCTAACGACTGGCTACAGGTACTTTGAATATCATACGTGAAATCTATTTAAACATATTTTTAAAGAATATTTAATAGATAATACCATATTTTTGATTCTGCTATTGATGTTGAGCCAAATTCATCCCTCTTATAACATCACTGATTTCCTTAGCTTTTTGTTTTTTGAAGGGGAAAATCACAGGACCATCACTCGCTCTTGACATGTGACTTTTGCAGGATGCTAAAATTTTTAAATATGAATATTCAGAGAACCATAAAACAAGAGATGCTACAGATCTTTAAAAACAAATGAGAAAGAAATTTTGCCTTTGTTTCGTTCCATCTGTGCAATGTTTGCATTCTGTCTATGCAAATACTGTCTATAGAAAGCAACACACTTTCTAGCAGAGAAACAATATGCATATATTTGCATCATTCTTGAAATATATCATACTGTAATCGCCCACACTAGGATAAGCCATGTGCACAATGCATATACTACTTTACTGTGCATGGTAACTAGATCTCTGATATCTTAATACTACTGTTTTCATCCCAGCTCTATTAGCAGCAGTAGAAAAAAGGCAGACCTGTCCTCTAATTGCATCATGGTTACTATCCTATGCTTTTTTGCAGATTCATTGAGTTAGAGTTGCCCTGCACAAGTTTCTCTTTTTTTTGTCTTGTACAAGTTAGTTGTATAATTAGTCAGAATTACTCCTAAAAGCAAATTCATTAAGAAATCTGCTCATCAGAATTACGGAGAGCCTGTACTTTTATGCTGCCTATAGATACAAAGTGAGTTACAAACGAGAAACCGGGGAATGCAAACTCGAAATTTCCATGACTTTTGCCGACGATGCCGGAGAATATACTATTGTTGTTCGTAACAAACATGGAGAAGCTTCTGCAACGGTCTCCTTACTAGAAGAAGGTACACAACAGATTAAGGGGATGAGAGAAATAATTTTTAAAATTCATTTTAAAAGGGGGGAAAGATTTTAAATTATGCTGCAAATTCTTGACTGCCTAGTTAGGTCAGTACAAGAAATGTAAGAGGGAGAGTACTGATAGCTGTGCTTACTGGTGGCTCTGTTTCTGGAAAACAGAGTATTGACATTAGGTTCTTGAAGAATTTGTAGTCTTTGCTAGAATGTGTAGCTATAGGAGCCTTCCTCTGTTGGTGTTGATAGCAATCTACCTAACATGATGCATACACAGAGGGAAGTGGAGGAAGGTAGTTAAACAACTAACATGGTTGTTCTAATACAAAAAAAGAAGCTAGTTTAGATTTTTTATCAATCGTCCTTTTAAAAATTCATGAAAGGTTGTCAAGAGACAGAGGAATGTCAAGGAGAAATTGTAAAATAATCTCTCTAGAGATGGTTCCAGTTTGAGAATTAGAATAGCTAAATTTCAGAGTAAAACTTTTACCTGTTTATAAAACTCATCTGAGGACACCAGTCTTTGCATTTTATTACTGTTCATATTTTATTAGCTAAACAGACAGAATCTGTTTTAATCATAAAAACTGCTAAAATAACTTTGTACTTGTTTTCTTCATTCAAGCCAGTGAAAACCACAAAAGCCTATGAAAATTAACTTGTTCTTAATTTTTAGCTGATTATGAGGCCTACATAAAATCGCAACAAGAAATGATGTACCAAACCCAGGTGACTGCATATGTGCAAGAACCTAAAGTGGCCGAGGTAGCCCCAGCTATTTCATATGGTGATTTTGAAAAAGAATATGAGAAAGAACAAGCCCTAATTAGGAAGAAAATGGCAAAAGATACAGTGGTGGTCAGAACTTTTGTAGAAGATGAGGTAAGTCTACCACTCCAGATTCATTTTGTACACTGACAGAAGCTGTTGGAATCTTTTTTTTATTTTACCAGTACATGCCACTTCTTTGCAAGATCATTATCTGACTCACAGACCTAACGGTCCTGCTTTTGTGTGTAGGAATTCCACATTTCTTCTTTTGAAGAAAGACTTATCAAGGAAATTGAACTCAGAATTATTAAGACCACCTTAGATGAACTCCTCGAGGAAGATGGAGAGGAGATGATGGTTGATATTTCTGAATCTGAAGCTATTGAAGCAGGATTTGATTTAAGATTAAAGAATTACAGAACCTTTGAAGGAACAGGAGTTACTTTCCATTGCAAGATGACTGGATATCCATTGCCCAAGGTGTGTCAAACATGCATGACATTTATTTATATAAAAACCCCTCTGGTGCTCTACTTGAAAACTCCCTTAATAGCTAATTCCTGGGAAACTCTTTAGTCATTCTACATAGGTAGAAAACAGCAAGTCTCAAAGGAAATACAATCTTTTGTTTTGATATCAAGCTGAAGTTTCATTTTGTCCCTTAATGCAATAGTGCTAGATTTGTTAGCCAGTTCAAAAGTAGGTTAGATTTTACAGTTAAATAGAGTTTGCTTCTGAGTATCTCCAGGTGAGCACATACAAGTTAGGAGCACAGTAGCAAGTCTGTTCTATATCATCTTGCTCTCCATCAAATTGTGCTTTATTTTTAGTTCTAGCCGTAGAGTACCAAGACTCATGTCTCAGGCTATTGCCAAAACATGTTACTTTAGCCCTACTTATTTCAAACAAAAATATTAATGTTAGCACCTGTATGTAGGCTCTGATGAAAAAACAGGAAGTTAGCCATGTGTTGCATGCGTGGGTCTTTACTAGATGTTTGTCTTTAGGAGAGCCCACTTAGCATTCCACTGTTTCTTTCCATGCAGATTGCGTGGTACAAAGATGGCAAGCGCATTAGGCATGGAGAGCGCTACCACATGGAAGTTCTGCAAGATGGCAGCGCCAGTCTGCGTTTACCTGTTGTTTTACCTGAAGATGAAGGAATCTATACCGTCTTTGCCAGTAACATGAAAGGAAATGCCATTTGCTCAGCAAAGCTTTATGTTGAGCCAGTTGCACCCACTGCAACTCCAGGTTATATGCCAGCACCAGAAGTTATGAGAAGATATAGGTAGGTGCAAAGTAATGTGTAAGTTATGAGTGCTGCAATAAAGATTGTCCAGCAAGAACTCATTACACAGCAGCTAAACAGCTTAGCGTATTGGAACTTGCATACCTCTAGAGAACTTCTAAATTCTGTTGTCAAGGCTTATATAGATTTATGTGCCAGCTCTTTGTCTGTTTTGCCTTCTTGAGCAATGCAGTTCCCAGAGTACCATCTTTCACATGCATGCCTAGCCGTAGTATCAGTTTTACCTCAGTAACCATATTGCTTCTCCATTTTCTGCAAATTTTCTTCTGTACTTGGAGTTTTAGCAGTGCATACAGCTCTTACATCCCGTCCTTGAAATATTCATTTCTGTAATGGTAAAAATTCAGTGTTGCCATGCACTGTGTTCTCTGTCCATATGCACATATACACACACACATAAACACACACATGTGTGCACAAACACACACAGAATTGCATCTATATCTGTACAGTGTCTGAAAAACACTAATTTCCCTGGCTGTGATGAACCCTGATACTATTTGGCTATACAAATTTGCCCTTAAATAACTCAAGAAAATTGACTACAAATAATAACTTACTTTGTTACAACTTCTTGCCTGGGTAAATTAGTTAAACTCTTTAAAATAAGAAATGCTAAAGGCGAGAGTTGAACACTGTTTATCAAGGTGGTCCACTGCTGTATGTCATTATCATACACATCTATCTTTTCTTTTCCCTCCAGGTCCATTTCTCCACGCTCTCCAAGCCGATCTCCTGCCCGCAGTTCTCCTTCTCGTTCTCCTGCCCGCAGATTGGAAGAAGCCGATGAAGGACAACTAGAGAGACTGTATAAGCCAGTTTTTGTGCTGAAACCTACGTCATTTAAATGTTCACAGGGGCAGACAGCAAGATTTGACTTAAAAGTTGTTGGCAGACCTATGCCAGAGACATTCTGGTTCCATAACGGTATATCAGTCTCATTTTCACCAATAATCAATCTTATGAGCATTTTACATCTTATCGGAACACTGTTTTGAGTGCAACATTTTTTTGTTCATATGTATCCACAGGTCAACAAGTGGTTAATGATTATACTCATAAAATAGTGATTAAAGAAGATGGCACCCAGTCATTGATCATTGTTCCTGCTATGCCTGAGGATTCTGGTGAATGGGCTGTAATTGCACAGAATAGGGCAGGCAAAGCTTCAGTCTCAATGACACTGACTGTGGAAGGTATCTACTTTGCACATTATTTTTAGGAAGCTACAGAGTGTTTCATATTAAAAACCATGGTTATGTCATTTCCTCTTGTGATAACTTTCCTTTGCTCTTTCAGCTAAGGAAGACCTAGTTAGACCACACTTTGTGGAAAGGCTGAAGAATGTTAGCGTAAAAGAGGGTTCTAGACTGGAAATGGCAGTAAAAGCTACTGGTAACCCTAATCCTGACATTGTATGGCTGAAGAACAGTGACATCATTGTACCTCATAAATACCCTAAAATAAAGTAAGTGGTTTTTTTAAGTAGTGAAGAAGTTAATAATCATAGTCTTGCAAAGTAGTGTCTCCTAGTGCTTGCTGAATACTCCTGCTTCCATAGAAGGGATACACTAAGGGCTTAGTTCAATGGCTCCTGAAACCAGTGACAGCTTTTGTGTTGCATCAAGGCTAAGAAATGCAAAATATCTTGTAGTACTCAATCCATTTTTTCCAGTTTGTTTGTGTATCTGCATACCTTTTATATTATGCAAATCCGATGTTTTTACAACACTGTTTTTTATCACCTGTCTGAATGCCTAACACAGGAGGATCCTGGTCTGTTTGGTCCTTAGACAATGTACTCATAAATATAAACAAACATAAACAATATGTCAAATTTCCCCAGAGATTTGCCTGTGGAGGCTTTGACCTCACAGTGGAGAAGGGAAATTTTTTTTTAACAATTCTCTTAATATTTCAGAATTGAAGGAACAAAAGGAGCAGCTGCCCTTAAAATTGAATCTACTGCCAGACAGGATGCTGCATGGTATACTGCTACTGCTATCAATAAAGCTGGACGTGACACTACTCGGTGCAAAGTAAATGTTGAAGTCGAACATGCAGAACCTGAACCAGAAAGGAAATTAATCATTCCAAAAGGAACTTATAAAGCCAAGGAAATTGCAGCACCAGAGTTAGAGCCTCTCCATTTGCGTTATGGTCAAGAGCAATGGGAAGAAGGCGACCTTTATGACAAAGAAAAGCAACAGAAACCATTTTTTAAGAAGAAGCTTACATCATTAAGGCTCAAGCAATTTGGACCAGCGCACTTTGAGTGCAGGCTTACACCAATTGGTGACCCAACAATGGTGGTGGAGTGGTTGCACGATGGCAAACCCTTGGAAGCAGCCAACAGACTCCGCATGATTAATGAGTTTGGGTACTGTAGCCTGGACTATGGAGTAGCCTATCCCAGAGATAGTGGAGTGATCACTTGCAGGGCAACTAACAAATATGGCACAGACCATACGTCTGCTACTTTGATTGTGAAGGATGAAAAAAGCCTTGTGGAAGAATCCCAGTTGCCAGAAGGCAGGAGGGGACTGCAGCGAATTGAAGAGTTAGAGAGAATGGCTCATGAGGGTGCTCTCCCTGCAGTTGCAGTGGACCAAAAGGAAAAACAAAAACCAGAAATTGTTTTGGTTCCTGAGCCTTCAAGAGTCCTGGAAGGTGAAACAGCACGATTCCGCTGCCGTGTGACTGGCTATCCTCTGCCCAAGGTCAACTGGTACCTCAATGGACTGCTCATCCGTAAGAGCAAAAGGTTTAGGCTCCGTTATGATGGGATCTACTACCTGGATATTGTGGACTGCAAATCATATGACACAGGAGAGGTGAAAGTCACTGCAGAGAATCCAGAAGGCTTTATTGAACACAAAGTGAGACTTGAGATCCAGCAGAGGGAAGACTTCAGATCTGTCCTTCGTCGGGCTCCTGAACCCAAGCATGAACCTGTAGTGACAGAGCCTGGAAAACTTCTGTTTGAGGTACAGAAGGTAGATAAACCTGCTGACACAACAACAAAAGAGGTGGTGAAACTGAAAAGAGCTGAAAGAATCAGTCATGAGAAGCTTTCAGAGGAATCTGAAGAGTTGCGTAGTAAATTCAAGCGTAGGACAGAAGAGGGCTATTATGAAGCCATCACTGCTGTGGAACTGAAGTCTCGCAAAAAAGATGAGTCATATGAAGAAATGTTGAAAAAGACAAAAGAAGAACTTCTTCACTGGACCAAGGAGATCCCAGAGGAAGAGAAGAAACCACTTCCTCCTGAAGGCAAAGTCACCATTCCAACATTCAAACCAGAAAAGGTTGAGCTTAGTCCAAGCATGGAGGCTCCAAAGATATTTGAACGAATTCAAAGCCAGACTGTAGCCCAGGGGACAGATGCCCATTTCCGTGTGAGAGTAGTAGGGAAACCAGATCCTGAGTGCCAGTGGTTCAGAAATGGTGTGCAGATTGAAAGGAGTGATCGTGTGTATTGGTACTGGCCTGAAGATAATGTTTGTGAATTGGTCATCAGAGATGTGACTTCTGATGATTCTGCCAGCATCATGGTGAAAGCAGTCAATATAGCTGGTGAAACTTCCAGCCATGCTTTCCTGTTAGTACAAGGTAATCTAAATTCTCTTACTTTATCCTGCTGTTTATCACAGTGTGTTATCTGTGTGGCCAGTTCATAGTTGATTTGCTCAATATTGTTTTGCAGCCAAGCAACTGATTAGTTTCACCCAAAAATTGCAAGACGTTGTTGCTAAAGAGAGAGATTCCATGGCAACATTTGAATGTGAGACATCAGAACCCTTCGTCAAAGTGAAATGGTTTAAAGATGGAATTGAGATTCATTCTGGAGACAAATACAGGATGCACTCTGACAGAAAGGCTCATTTTCTTTCTGTACTAGTGATTGAAATGTCTGATGCTGATGACTACAGCTGTGCACTTGCAGAAGATGATTCTGTAAAAACTACTGCAAAGCTTACTGTTGAAGGTGAGAACCATACAACTTAGTATGATGCAGCACTTTTAAAGTGTAATCTGCCTCAGGGAAAAATAAAATATGAACTATCAAGTTGTCATCTTGGACATTATTGTATAATAGACTACAGAAATGTTTAAGTTGCTGTCATATTCTCTGAATCCAGTAGTGAAGTTTGGCAATACATTTCTGTAAAATGGATACATTATATATATGTTTATTTCTTTAGGCCCAGTGTCATAAGAAATGCTTTCCTCAGGAGTATTTAATCAAGATCATTTGTGAATGTGATTATTTTTACCTGTAGGTGCTGTGGTTGAGTTTATTAAAGAACTTGAGGATGTTGAAGTCCCAGAATCCTTCTCAGGTGAACTTGAATGTGAGATTTCTCCAGAAGATGTGGAGGGGAAATGGTATCATGGAGATGTTGAACTCACTTCTAATCATAAATATGTGATTACTTCCCGCCGTGGTCGCCAAATCCTCACTATTAAAGATGTTAATAAAGACGATCAAGGAGAGTATAGCTTCGTTGTTGATGGGAAAAGGACTCGCTGCAAACTGAAGATGAAACGTAAGTATTTTTAATACTTATGTTACCTGTGTAATATAGATAACCTATATTATAGATCCCAATATGCAACACTGTTTTGTTTATCATCTGTTATGAGGATTAATTAACTTCATTTTATTCCGCAGCTCGTCCCATGGTTATTCTTCAGGGACTTACTGATCAAAAAGTCTGTGAGGGAGATATTGTAGAACTTGAAGTTAAAGTCTCCCTAGAAAATGTGGAAGGAGTCTGGATGAAAGACAATCGTGAAATTCAATCAAGCGATCGTATTCACATTGTATTGGATAAACAGTCACACATGTTACTGATTGAAGATGCAACAAAGGAAGACAGTGGAACTTACTCTTTTAGTGTTCCTGGTCTTGGACTTTCAACCACTGGACGGGTCACTGTGTACAGTAAGTTGATATCATGATTTTGAAGGTGTGGTTGGTTTCTCAGTCTTTCAGTACTACTTCTTCTGGGTCTTCTTAGGCTTACTTTTTTCTTGATGCATATTTTTGTAATTTGACAGGTGTGGACATAGTAGTGCCTCTGAAAGATGTTCACGTAGTTGAAGGAACAAAAGCTATCCTTGAATGCAAAGTTTCAGCTCCTGACGTGACTTCCTCCAAATGGTACCTAAATGATCATCAGATAAAGCCTGATGAACGTGTACAAGCTGTGTGTAAAGGCACTAAACAAAGGCTAGTGCTTACCAGAACACATGCATCAGATGAAGGACATTACAAGCTAATGGCTGGCAGAGTTGAAACAAGTTGCAATGTCACAGTTGAAAGTAGGTGTTCTTTAAGATGCACAGTTCTTTGAGAAACAGTTTCTTTAAATACAAAACAGTGAAAGCAACTAATATATTTGTAATGTGCTCTTTGTACAGAAATTCAGATTATCAGAGGTCTTCATGACATCACCTGCACTGAAACACAGAATGTATCCTTTGAGGTCGAGCTCTCCCATTCAGGAATTGATGTAGTTTGGCAATTCAAAGGCCAAGAGATCAAGGCTGGTCCTAAATATAAAATTGAAGCACGTGGCAAAATATATAAATTGACAGTGGTGAAAATGATGAAAGATGATGAAGGAGAATATATATTTTATGCTGGAGAGAAGAAAACATCTGGCAAGCTTATAGTTGCAGGTTAGTAGACTTAAAGTCCAAGATTCTTATTTTGCTGTGATTTAAAAAAACAAGCTCAATGTACTCTATATTGTAAATGTAGCAATTTTGATGTTCCAGTGCTTTCTTTGCCTTTGCTTTATCTTCTTTTATATTTTTTTAAGTTCTGTTTGCTCCTCCCTACATCTTTTCTGTGAGCTGTATAATTTATAAGCATTTGCTTAAAGGCTTTGTTGAATATATGTTTTGCTGCATTAGAGCCATAATGTGAAGCACTGTACACACTTTTGATGTCATTAAATGTAAGAAAGAAGGAGTTTTTTTTCTTGAATGTGCATGTATCTGTATAAGTATTCACTACATCTGGCAATAAAGTTAATAAATGAGAATAACTAAGGATAGAAGTAAGACAGATCTTTTTGTTGTGTTCAGGTCACATTCTATTCTCAGTTTTTCACAGAGCTCAGAATGACACCTATGGGTGTGCTGAAAATTAGGGCAAAAAAATCTACCCAGCAGCTGATTTTCACCTGGTTACATTTCAGTATAGGGGAAAGCTGAACAGCAACACAGCACCTGTTTTTTCCTTCCCAACAGGTGGTGCCATTTTGAAGCCTCTCACGGACCTGATTGTAGCTGAGTCCCAGAGAGCTGTTTTTGAATGTGAGGTGGCAAATCCCGAATCAGATGGCCAGTGGCTGAAAAATGGTAAACCGTTACCTATGACTGACCACTATTGTGCTGAATCAGATGGTGTAAAGAGGAGGCTCAATATCCCTGCCACAAAACTGGATGATATGGGTGAATATAGCTATGAAGTAGCAAGCTCAAAGACATCTGCTAAATTGAAGGTTGAAGGTCAGTATTCTTTGTAACTAACTGATATCTTTAAGACTCAATCCAACATCACTCACTGGGTCTTGGATCAGGCCCTAAGATGCAAGTTTTGCTTCATTATTTGAAAATCTTTTTATGTTGTGACACTTTTGTGACTTCCTGTCAATGTTACTCTGTTGTAAAGGTTACCTATATTTAGCATGAAATTTTAATAAAAGCACATTTTGTATAAAGTACTGACAGGTAGATATACAGTGTTTGCCAGTTGTGTAGTAAACATTTCAAATAAAGAAAAATTGTTTCTCATGGATGCTACGAGGAAGTATTCCTTTTTTGTATTCTAAGCATACCACTGGAATTTTGGTGGTAACCATATAGATCAATATATGCATACTTGATCTTAAAATAAAGCACCGTGACTAATTTTTTTAAAAAATATATCGTATTTATTATAGTGTTTAATCTTGGTATATTTTCTCCAAACTTTTTTTTTTTTACTTTTTTTTCCTAGCTGTTAAGATAAAGAAGACACTGAAGAACTTGACCGTGACAGAAACACAGGAGGCAGTTTTTAGTGTAGAACTGACCCACCCTGATGTGAAAGGAGCTCTGTGGATTAAAAATGGTGTTGAACTTGAATCAAGTGACAAATATGAGATTTCAGTGAAAGGAACTGTTCACACACTGAAAATCAAACACTGTGTTGTCACCGATGAGTCTGTTTATAGCTTTAAGCTTGGAAAGATAGGGGCAAATGCCAGACTTCATGTGGAAAGTAAGTTAATCTGTTTTGAACATTTGCCTTAAAGTATAGGTTAAAACTCAAACTGAACACACTACTGAATTCTGGTAACTTTCTTCCTTAAGCTGTCAAGATCATCAAAAAGCCAAAGGATGTGACTGCTTTGGAAAATGCTGTTGTCTCTTTTGAACTGAGTGTATCCCATGATACTGTACCAGTTCGATGGTTCCACAAAAATGTTGAGCTTAAACAAAGTGATAAATATAAGATGATCTCTCAAAGGAAAGTTCACAAACTGATGCTGCATAACATATCTCCTGCTGATGCTGGAGAGTACACAGCTCTTGTTGGGCAACTTGAGTGCAAAGCAAAACTGTTTGTAGAAAGTAAGTATTTCATACCACACGAAGTCATATAGAACAATTTGACCTGACATTTAATAGTCTGTTACCCTTGTTTTTGCAGTCTTGTACACACACTGACTTTTAAAAAAATCCTTTCTTTTCCTTTTTTTTCCATAGCCATACAAATCACAAAGACCATGAAAAATATTGAGATCCCTGAGACCAAAACTGCCTCTTTTCAATGTGAAGTTTCTCATTTCAATGTACCTGCTGTCTGGTTGAAAAATGGTGTGGAGATTGAAATGAGTGAGAAGTTCAAAATAGTGGTCCAAGGGAAACTCCATCAGCTCAATATCATGAACACAAGCAGTGAAGATTCTGCAGAATATACATTTGTCTGTGGAAATGACAGAGTCAGTGCAACTCTGACAGTAAAACGTATGTGAAAATGAAATCAACCAAGATATTTTACTGTTATCAGTAATAGATTTTACGTTAATACATGTACTTGATGCAATTCAGACAAAACCAGCACTATTGTAGAAGTATTTTCAAATTAACTGCCTAAATTCCATTTTTAAAAGAGATCTAGCATCTGTGAATTTGAAAGTCAAGTCTTGAATCCTTCTATTTTTGACTAACATGCCTAAATACTGAGTCACCCTAAGAGACAGAATTTGGGTTCCTATGTCATTCAGAAGTTTTGTAAAATGTAGTTATAGCCTTGATTATGGGCACAGAGACTCAGGCTTTGATGTTAATGTCACCAAAAATCAGAATCTATCTTAACGAATTTTAAACATCTGAGGTCCAGTGAAAGTTTAAAACAAAGCAAAGCAAAACAAAAAAAACCAAACTATGTCCATTTCTTTTCTTTTAGCCATCCTGATTACCTCCATGCTAAAAGACATCAATGCTGAAGAGAAAGATACGATAACATTTGAAGTTACTGTTAACTATGAAGGTATCTCATATAAGTGGCTAAAGAATGGGATAGAAATAAAATCGACCGATAAATGTCAGATACGAACAAAGAAGCTCACACACTCCCTCTCCATAAGGAATGTGCATTTTGGCGATGCTGCAGAATACAGCTTTGTTGCTGGGAAAGCAGCTTCATCAGCCACTTTATATGTGGAAGGTATTTACCATCTTAATTTATATATTTAGTGACTTCTATGGCTTCAGTAAGAAGCATGAGTATGGCACTCATACTACCTTTTTTTTTTTCCTAGCTCGTCACATTGAATTTAGGAAACATATTAAAGATATTAAAGTTGTGGAGAAGAAGAGGGCTATTTTTGAATGTGAGATTTCAGAGCCTGACGTTCAGGTCCAGTGGATGAAGGATGGACAAGAACTTCAGATTGGTGACAGGTAAGTGATTGCTTCTATGCCAGATTAGCTTTTTTTATATATTTACCCCCAGGAAATAACTTGCTCGCTTTTCTTTCTGATGTCCTTAGGATGAAAATTCAGCGGGAGAAATATGTCCATCGTCTCATCATTCCTTCCACAAGAATGTCTGATGCTGGTCAGTACACTGTAGTAGCAGGTGGAAACACATCCAGTGCCAATTTGATAGTGGAAGGTCGCGACATTCGTATCAGAAGCGCCCGCAAAGATGTTCAGGTACAGCATATACAGAGGAATAAATATTTCATAATTTTATCATTTTCACTCAAAGAATAGTTCAAAGGAAGTGCAAGAGTCCTAGAACAAAAAACTGTAATCATAAGGTCAGGGTCTCCTTCTAGGAGAGTTTACTGGAATGGAGGAGCATCTGTAAAAACAGATGCTATTTGTAATATTTATTCTATTTGTTCAAAGGTCACTGAGAGACAAAGAGCTGAAATTGAATTTGAAGTCAATGAAGATGACATTGAAGCCCAGTGGTACAAGGATGGTATTGAGATCAACTTCCAGTATGAGGAAAGATACGATTATGTGGTGGAAAGGAGAGTTCATCGGATGAGCATCTTTGAAACCACTTACTCTGATGCTGGGGAGTATACTTTTGTTGCAGGACGGAATAGGAGCTCTGTTGTTCTCTATGTGAATGGTATGTGTATCCATAATCTATGTTTCGACTGCATTTATTATCCTGTGTTTTTCTCACCTCTGAATTCTAACAGTGCAAACCGAAGATAAATCCAAACGGAATCATCTCTCTGGAACATTGCCAAAATCTGTATATATGTGGATGTTTCTTGTTCATTCATTCTACTGAAATAGCCAGCTAGCTGATGGAAATGCTATAGCATTTCCCCATCCATGTATATTTAGATCAGGAAATTCTTAAGACTAAACTAATTCATACATGTGGACAAATATGCCTTGCAATAGGGATCAACCTAATAATTCTTGGAGATACTTTACCTGAAAACACTTATACCAACACAGCTACTTCTGTTAAGGCAGTTGTTCCTTGGTCATTCCACTACCATCAAGGAAAAGGGTCAATTTTTCATGAGCAAGCAGGAATGGGCAGAATAAGTTTTTTTTAAAACATCTTTTTCGCTAATATTTTTAAAGTCTTGATAGATGCCAATAATGAGATTTCTGTCTCTCTCTCTCTTTCTCACTCTGTTTTTTTTTTTTCCTCCCCCTTCTTTTTTTTCCAAATTTGCAGCTCCAGAGCCACCCCAGATTATCCAGGAGCTACAGCCAACCACTGTGGAGTCTGGTAAACCTGCCCGTTTCTGTGCTATGATATCAGGCAAACCCCAGCCCAAAATTTCCTGGTATAGAGATGATCAGCGGCTTTCTCCAGGCTTCAAGTGCAAATTTCTTCATGACGCACAAGAATATACTCTATTACTGATTGAGGCTTTCCCTGAAGATGCAGCAGTATATACCTGTGAAGCAAAAAATGACTATGGAGTTGCTACAACTTCAGCTTCACTTTCAGTGGAAAGTGAGTTTTCTGTGCTCATAACAATGGCTGTGAAATAGCACTGTCAACATTTTGCTGTGTGCGCTCTTCTTCATCGATTAACAATGATTTCTTTGTCTTATGCTTTAGTCCCAGAAGTGGTTTCTCCTGAGCTAGAAGTGCCAGTGTATCCACCAGCTGTCCTAATACCACTTCGTGATGCTGTTACATCTGAGGGACAGTCTGCTCGTTTTCAGTGCAGAGCTACAGGGACAGGTGGGTTTAATGAAATCCTGCACGTCTTTTCATCTCTCAGAATTATTCCTCTTGAACTCAGAACAAATGAAATAGTGTATGTGTTGAAATCAGTCTTTCCTTAAAGGTACAGTTATTTCATATACTCACTCAGCAAAGTGTTAGCTCAATAGCTCGCTGCCAACTAGCTGTTAAGTCATATATCAAGTCATATATCAAAGAGAGCAGCAAATCGGGAATTTATAAATAAAAATACATTGTGTCTTTGGAAACATGTATCTTTGGAAACCTTCTCAGCATTTCAAATACTAAGTGAAGTTGGAAAACTGTGTCAGTAACATGCAGAGTTTCAAAACATGGAGTATCATGTTGGGGAAAGCATTATCCTGTTAAATCAACATGAAAAATGACAACGTTTCTGATTTCACTTAGTGTCACAGCAATTAGTTAAAGAGACAGGCCAAAATAGTACCTTGACCTTTGCTCTAAAATCCTCATCATTCCTGAGTATTTTGGATTACTCTGCAAACAGTAAACTGTTTCTTGAATTGTCATTTCATTTGTTTTTCCTTTTATGATAAGGATATCTAAGTTGTCTGATCATTATCTTTTTAAGTGTAGAAGTTTACTTAAATAAGTTTACCAGTTTTAGTTAAATAGAATAACATCTTACGATTTAAATAATTCTCTCCAAGTTAAAACGAAACCAAACTACCTTTCCTCACTTCAGCAGGTGGTCTTGAGTATGAATAGTAATATAAAATTCACTTGGTAAACAGAAGATACATGATGCAGAACAAGATCCAGTTCCAATCCCAAAGAATTTACAATTATTTAAAGACAACTTCAAATTGAAAAATAATCCTGAGTTATAGCTGTGTAAAAATCTGCATTGAACAGGTAGTGTACATACACACACACACACACACACACACACACACACACACACACACACGTGTGTGTGTGTGTGTATATATATACGCACACACTTTTATATATGCAAATTATATATATACATTTCTGTCACTTAAAATCAGAGGGCTTTTTAAGCTTAAAAACAAATCTTTTTCTCACGTAGATGTAGTGCAAAAACTCAGAACATTTATATTGGAAAGATTGGTCTGCCCTCTTTTACAGCTGTGCAAAGCATGCTAGTGTAGCATTTGCTTGCTAGAACTATATTTCTGCGTATGTTGAAGCTACATTTATGCACAGAGCTTGCAGGATCTTCATTATTGGTCCCCTTTCTTGAATACTATACTCAAAAACATTAGCACGCTCCTCACTTCAGCTATGAAAACCTTTTATATTATCCTAGGTAATACACTATTGAAAATACAGTTGTTTAACTGTACAAACTATGCAACTGGTTATTGAAAACACTGCCTCTTTATTCTGATGACAGCAACAGCATGCTATTTGTGTAAAAACACTTGATTCGTGATGTACTGCAGTGCCAGGTGGAGAGGCAGCATAAAAGTCTGCTTCAGTCCCAAAATCTGCTTCTTCCCTAAATTTTAAAGAATCTAAACAAGTCAAATAACAACATTTTATTTATGAACAGGACAAAGGTCCAAAGACCTGATATTTCTAGAGAAACAAGAGGTGTAAAACTTATTATAATTGCAATAGAAGAAGACAGGGTACTGTCTTTTGCAGCAAAATAATATTCTGCTCTAATTTCTTGAAACTGTTTGGCTCAACCTCATGTTTTTATAGCCTGTTTAATTAGCAGGCAATTGTAGCAGAATCAATTTTTTAAAATAAGGCTTTCTCTCATTTTGTCTTTAGCAACATATTTTAAAACTTTTACTTTAAGAGGGGAAAGGGAAGAATGATTTTTACTCAGGACTGTAGCAGCCCCGGAATCAGTGTTCCTCTGCAAATATTGTCAATCTGGAAGTCAAAACTAAAAGCAACAAGTAGGCCATTTTCCACTGATTATACATTACAACAGAAATACAAAGCGTATTCAAACTCAAAAAAGATATTTGAGATGAAAGATTTCTATTTGAGGTATATATAAAAGTAATGTTTACTTGCTGATCTAATGTCATACCTTACACATTTTTTCTTCTTTGTGTTGCTTGAGCAGATCTGAAAGTCTCTTGGTATAGCAAAGACAGAGAGATCAAGCCATCACGTTTCTTTAGAATGACTCAGTTTGAAGACACTTACCAGCTGGAGATTGCGGAAGCTTATCCAGAAGATGAAGGGATCTATACCTTTGTGGCTAGTAATTCTGTAGGCCAAGTGACAAGCACTGCTGCCTTGAAGTTAGAAGGTACAGCGTGCAATTAAAGAAGAAATCTTGTTTAGGTTGTGGTCCCATACTAATATTAATATACACTGATACTTATATGTGAGTCATTGTCTGTCACATTGTTATCTTTTAACTCAGCTAATTGCTACCATTTACAATGTTCACAGCATATGTGTGTGTCTCGAAAATATAGGCCAGGCACAGGAAAATTTGTTTCATAATTTTTCAGTGTTCCATATACTTCACATTTTCATTCTCTCCAGTATTAGAATCTGGCATGCCGCAAACATGGTAGAAACCCCCTTTCTAATGGACATACATTAAACAGATTTGCACTGCAAAGAACTGCAAGTTCTTTGATTTGTTTGTGAGGAGAAACTAGTAATAGTTTTAGTGTATGTAAGTTATTCTGAAAGTGTTGAAAGCGTGTTGAATAAAGGTGTGAACCAGCCTTGGGTAGCCGAAAAGAAAGAGTTTATATTCATATGAGTTGTTAAAACATTAACAAAACTTTTAGAATAGAAATATTGACTGGAGAACTTGATATTTAAATTTTATATTCTCAATGTTAATTAACCATAAATATTTCCTTTGTTTTCTTTTTGCAACAGTTTTTATAAATGGTGAATTAGAATGATTCATGCTGTTAAGTTGCAAGTTAGAAAAAGATCTCGAATGAGAGAGAAAACTGACTGTAGTGTAGGGTAAGAAATTAAAAGTTGGCATGCTTCTTTTCAGGATTTAAAAAGGTTGGAGAAGTTACATCAGAGTCCCATTGGCATGTTTCTTCATCTGTTTCACTTAAGGAGGAGTCTGTTGGCCAAAGGCCCACCTTTATCCAGCCTATTTCAAGCTGCAGGGTATGCAGCGGGGAAACAGCCAGATTTCACGCTAGAATCTCTGGCATGCTCAAACCAGAAATACAGTGGTTTCATAATCAACAGCTAATGTTGCCAACAAAAGACATAGTTTTCCACTTTGATGAGTCTACAAGCACAGCTATACTGATAATAGTAGATGCTTTCTTAGAGCATGCTGGTCAATACTCTTGCAAGGCAAGAAATAGTGCTGGAGAAACAACTTGCACAGCTACACTTACAGTGACTGCAGAAGGTAAAGCCCCATTTTTACTTCAAAGGGATTCAGTTTGTTATATATCACACTTTCACTCTGTTACTAATTTCTTCTTTCCTCATTTCATACCTTTTCTTTAATAGCTAATGTTAGTAGTACTAGCTGTAACCAAGCCACTCCCATTTCTTCCATTTAAACTGCAGTATAGTTGGAGATTTACAAATTTGTATTTTGATATAGGTCAAAAAATAGAATCATTATGCTGAAGGAGTACAGACTTTTAAAACCAGAACTTAAGTGATGGTTACAGTGTTGACTGAGGTACTCTGCACTATCCTGTAGAAAAAAAAAAAGAAAACACCTCCTTAAAAAGTGCTGTAACAGGTTATCCAGTACTGGATTGGAGAACTTCAGTGAAAGAAGAGACAAACATCAACTGTGTCTCAACTGCATGACTAGATTAGGCCTCACTTGTCATTCATTTATTCTTTGTGTCAAGAGCATAGTGCATCTGGCATGCTAAGTTTTCAATTGAAGATATTTCATTTTCATCCATCCAATACCAGTATAGCATGCTATATGGTATTGCTCAGAGCATGGACCAGTAAAGTTCTTTAGATACTAATATTATTGTTATCTTTTATTACTTGATTACACAGTGCAAGCCCTAGATAGGCAAAGTTCTGGGAAAGATGTAAAAGAGTCTAACCGGCTGCAGGCAATATCAGAACTTCATGTTCCTCCTTTCACAAAGAAGGACACTAAAACTTATCAAAAAGAATTGAAATCAGTGCAACAACCATCACAGGAAGCAGGTATACATGTTTTTGAAAGCCTATCAGAAAGTTTGACCATGAAAGCTACATCGGTTGAAGAAACAGAAGCCATGCACACAATGATCCTTTCCCAGACATCTCAAAGCACCAGGATCTCTATGGCCACTGCTCAGGAAATGAAGGATGCACCTCCGAAGATTCTCCTGCAGCTCAGAGACCTAACTGTGAAATGTGGTGACACTGCTCAGTTCATATGTGCCTTAGAAAATGAATTTTTCTCCAAGTTTCTTTGGGCCCACAGAGGTGAAAGGATAGAAGTATCTGAAAAATTGAAGATATCACAAAATGGAAGTGTCCTGCTGCTCACAATTCTAAATGCCCAGATGACAGATCAAGGACTGTACAGCTGTACTGTATATAATCATCATGGAGAGGCAACAACTGCTGCAGTACTAACTGTCAAAGGTGGTTATCTGACTTTTAACATTATGACTTACCTTTTTCAACTTCATTATCACTGCCCCAGCTCACTCATATTTCCCTTATTATCAGTATTTAATTGAGAAAGCTCTAGTCATAATGCTTTGGGTTTTTCCCCTACATTTAGAGCTCTATTCGTAAGTGGTATGTGCAGCACCAGGAAGGTAGTATTGTAACTTGCTTAGAAAGTCTGTCACATTTCTTCCCAGCAAGTCACTGCTGTACAAGACTTTTTATTCCTCATATCCTTTATGATGTGCAGTGAGACATAAAGCAAAACAGGATGGTAGGAATTTTTGCATTTTGAGATGTTTCCTGAAGCTGGAGTTTAAGGAAGATGATAATGTCAGATAAACATTGTTGAACTAGGTACCTGCTCATTCCAATTTGTATGGGGCCAACTTTTTTTCATATATCAGGCAGTCAATATAGGTCAGCACACCTGAAAGGATTAATAGGTGCAAGTTTTGTCTCTTTCCAAGAATGTATTACTGAGTTGTCTTCTACCCTTCACTTCCTCTGAAGTGCAGGTATTTATTTTTGTTAAGAATCCTTCCCCTTCTTCCTGACATCAAAGTATTAAAACATTGGTAGCGTTACCACTTGTAGAAATGATTTTGGACTATAGGTCATGATATTTTTTGGTAGTGAAAACCCAAAAGTGCCTTGTCGCCACAGTTTTGCTGAGCCCAAAGGAATCAAGTGCAGAAGAATAAGATGAATAATGATGAAACTATTGACCTTGTGTCATTGATTTGGCTCTTTCATATTGAAGTTTCTTTCTTTGCTGCTAAGTTTTGGGTTGTGCTGCCTTTGCATAATTTTCTGCTGCTATCTTCTATGTTCAGAGGAAGAGGATTCAATTAAAACCAAAGATGTGTTTATATTACCTCTTATGGACCAAGTCTTGGTTCCTTGGGCTTAACTGGGAACTAAACTTAGGCCACCATGAATAGAGCTCTTAAATGTGTAAGCATTCAGGTATTTAATAGCCTTATTTTAACACTAATATGCTGGAAATTCTTTTCAGTACTAATGGCCTTTTTTCCCTAAATATAAGGATATTTTTTATTCCTGCAAAACATTTGATCTAATCCTTTTCCTAACTTTATTCTTACCTAGCTAAAGAAGCACAAGCCAAAGCAGTAACAAAAATTACCCTTGAATCAGATACTAAAAGCTTTAAAGCAGCCAAAGAGTGTCAGTTTAAGACATCTGAAGTTAAGCAAGAATCTTGCAAGAAAACCTCCAGCTTGTTCATATCTACATCCCAAAGGCCACATGAAACTGAGAAACAAAGGAACAGAGTCTACTATCCTGATGTTGTGCCCTGTGAAGATATCACAGAAACTGATGCCAAAGCACCAGAGTTTCTTGAAACTCCACCTTCTGAAACCACAGTAAAGGAAGGAGATGATGTGTTACTCTTTTGTATAATGAAGGGCGTGCCTACACCTTGTGTGATCTGGCTGTGCAATCAGCTGATAGTTGAGGAGTCTACATTGTGTTCCTTAAAACACGAAGGGCCACTGTGCAGTTTAAGATTATTAAAAGTTGGTCAGAAGCACAGGGGTATATACACGTGCAGAATAGTTAATTCTGCAGGACAAGCCGAGTGCAGCACCCATCTGAGAGTGACAGGTTGGCAACTGCATGTTCCTTCCAAGTATCAGTTCCTCTTGCATAGCATCATTGCATTCAAGTACATTCATTCCCTGGGAGATAATAAAGAACGAGAAGCATCTTATCAGTCTGTGGATTGCTGAATGTTTTCCTCAAGCATTTAAGGCATGATTAAGGCATGTTACATTAGAAATCCCCCCTACCCTGCAAAAAGGAAAGCAAAACTTGTGGAAAAGTGCACATTGCGAACAAGTTTGAAAGCATTCAGTTACTTTGTTCTCAAAATTTATGAAGTGTTTGAGTTGTTTGGCATGCTTTTATGTGTATGTATGTGTGAATTTCTGTATCATTGCAACAGAGACTAAATGTTCTTACTTCATAATGAGTTGATTGGCATATTTAGCAATTAAGCTCAAAATCTTTGTCTTTTTATTCTAGCTCCTGAAAAAATTATTCATGAGAAGGTAGAGGAAGAGATTGAACTGGAAGTGAAAGGTACAGTCACTGATAATGTTACACTGAAAGAGATAATTAGTACCAGTAATTAGTAACGTTGTGAAGGGCTTTTATTTGCTTACATATAGTGTCTGGTGGGGAAAGTATAAAACACTTTAAAACATATTGGAATATGCTGCATGTTTGTTTTGATATGCAAAGGATTACCTGCATTATAAGGTTATTTAAGTTTTAAAATATGTTTAAAACTTTAAATTTATAATTTTGCAGCTATATTCTTAACTTCTACTTCATGCTTTGCAGCTGTTCACAAAGCTTTTATTTCTTCAATTTCCTTTTGAATGCATGGAATAGTTTACTTCAGAAGGAAGTTATAAAAATCTTATGATTTTTAAATAAGTTAGCAACCTAACATTAATCAATTCAGTGGACACAACTGGATGGATAGGGTATATTAGAAAGCATTTGTTGTTTAGGAAATGTGAAAGCTTACACATTCTCATTGATTCCTTGCACTTTGTTTATATACATTAATTCATGTTCATACATCTCTTACCCTGGCTTGCAGATAGCATATATGGTCCATGTTGCTTGCTTTTTCTCCTGTGCATAACACTGTGAAGTTAGTGGCTGTATTAGTTCGAATAAACGCCTTCTCATTTCATGTTAGCTAATTACTTATGTTTTTTGTATATCTTTCAAAATATTTTTTCTCGATTGTTTGAACATTTAATCCACAACCAGAAGGGTCAGAAAGGGCGTTTATTCTACTGTCTGCAAGTCAGGTAAGATTTTCTTCTTTGCCACCCAAAGACACACACAGCTTTTCCGGTCAGCAAAACATACACGCAGAGGAACGTGTTATTTTGAAATTCATTTTTGCTTGTTCAAGAAGAAATTTCCACAGTCTGAAGAAAGAACAGACAACGAACGATTTTCGTGTCAATCTTTAAAACAGAGCAAGGCTTTGCGTTTATTCGAACAAATATGGTGAGTGAATTACTTTTTTTTCATGGGTGTGTGATGAAATCTGTTGCATGCCCATTATTTAATTTGATATATTGCTATTTCATTTTTTTTCAATCACATGGTAGACCAAGCGGGGCATAGTGTAACTCAGTGTCCTTCTTTTGCAGAGCAGCACCATGAGGTGAACCCCGAGGGATCCGGGGAAGCAGCAGTGCTGGCTTGCTCCCAGAACCGCAAACCGACCTTCACGCAGGGCCTCAAGTGTAGGTCTGTCTTGGAGGGGGACCCTGCGCTCTTCCAGTGCAAGCTGGTGGCATGCCCACCACCCCACATGGCCTGGTTTCACAACAACCGGCCGGTCCACCAGGACTGGCGCAAGGTGATCCGCACCGAGAGTGAGGCGCACATGCATCGCACCAGCCTGGAGGTGCGGGATGTGCGAGAACGTGATGCTGGCAGCTATAGGGTATTTGCAATTAATAGCGAGGGCTCGGCTGAGTCCACCGCCTCGCTGCTGGTGGTACACAGTGGGGAGCAGCCGGGCTTGGGCATGGCGGGGAAAGCAGAGTGGATGCGGGGGAGCTGGGAGTGTCTGCTGCAGCAGCGGCAGGAGGACCGGCTGCGAGTGGTGCTCCGCTGCACTGGCTCACCCTTTGACAAGAGGCAGGCGGCTGAGCAGCTACTGCGGGACCTCTCCCCAGCCCGGGGCATGGTGCGGACCATCCGCTTCCGGAGGTTACCACCAGTGGGGCCTCCCCGCCTGGGGCTGACGTGCAGCAGGGAGCACAGTGGCATGGTGGTGGATGGTGAGGAGCTGCTAGACGAGGAGATCCGCGGGAAGCTGCGGCGGCTGCGGGAGGCAAAGAGAGCAGCACTGGAAAAGAAGAGGGACTCCCTTACCTGCCTGCCTGTGGGGGGCCCTCCTGGGGAACCTAGCCCACCTGAGGTGCCTGGCACAGCAGATAGCTTGGAGCCCCTCGAGGTGCAGGCAGTGGTGGGGCTCAGTGGGCCTGAGGCAGCGGAGGACAGGCAGAAAGGACCAGGTGGGCTCTTGGAACCCTGCCCACCCCTCTTTGTCCAAGAAGTTGAGCCCCAGGAGGGCGTTGAGGGGCAGAGCTGTGCCTTCTCCTGCCTCTTCCATGGCTGCCCACAGCCTACAGTCACTTGGTACAACAATGCTGAGCCTGTGGGGTGCATTCAGGGCACTGCTGTCCACACCACAGAGTGCCGCTCCACACTCAGCTTCCCAGCCCTGCTCCCACAGCATGGTGGCACTGTGACCTGCGTGATCTTCAACCCCCTGGGAACAGCCAGCACCTCAGCCGCACTACACATAAGGCGGCGGACAGTGCCCCATGAGACCGTGAAAGAGGAGGAGCAAGAAGAGGAGAAGCAAGAGAAGGTGGAGGAGGAGAAGGAGGAAGAGGAAGTCAGCCTGGCCTTTGCAGCAGAGCAGGAGCTGCTGAGTGCTGCTCCAGACTCAGATCTGCTGTCACTGCCTGTGGAAATCAAAATCACTGCCCCCACCCCAACGCCAGAGCAAGACACCGAGATGAGGGAGACCATGCAGCCCCCTCCAGACCAGGCTGTCCCTGCCATAAAACACAAGTTCAAGTTTTCCTTTGATGTGGGAAATCAGCCACCTCAAATAGTGGCAGAAGCTCCAACATACATCTGTTGCCATGAAGGAGAGGCAGTGGTGCTGGAGTGTGCTGTGTCCGGGAAGCCGCCACCATCTGTGGTCTGGTCTCTAAACGGCCAGAACTTGTCTGCCAGCAAGAGACTTAGGTTTGAGGAAGGCAAGGATGGCACTCACCGCTTACATATCCGAGCGGTCTCTGTCCTGGATGCTGGGCTGTATTGTTGCACGGCCGAGAATGTGGCGGGAAAAGCACAGACTGCCTCCGAGCTATCAGTGCAGGCCAGTGCACCCAGGTTGTATAGCAAGGATGGAAGCGCTGAGGGAGTGCCCACCATGGAGCATGCCATGCACCCCCAACGCCTCAGCACAGTTGGTCAGGAGGAAGAGGATCAGATCACATGCTCCAAAGAGCAGGAAGCCCACCTTCCCTGGTCCTTGCAGCTGTCTGTACCTCCTGCTGAGCACTCAGAAGAGGAACGCCAAGACATCAAGGGTAGTGAGATGGAGGAAAAAATGGTGCTGGATACCACAGAGGTTTGTGCAAGGCAGGAGATGGGTTATGCAGAGGAGAGTGTGGGGGATGCAGATGGTATTTCTGAGATAAGGCAGCACAGGGAAAAAGCAGTTCCTGAGGAACACAGCTTTGGAACTGGTGCCACCAACCTGCACCACATCATGTCTGGGGAAGAGCATGAACTGGTGGCCAAGGACTCAGGCCACTTTTCAGAGGAGCTGGAGGCTGAAGGAGACAAGCTGGGACCACCTACAGACACTCTGCCCTGGGACATGTTGGAGTCACCATTTGTGGAAGTAAAAGGTCAAACACAGGTCTCTGAGCAGACTACTCTGGAACAGGACCACAAGGATCTGCAGTTTTTCATTCCTATATCTCCAGCGGTGCAAGAAGGGAGCAATGCCTCTGCCTGGGAGACTACGCCTTCTGATGCACCTCCTGTAGCACTGCCAAGTGTGCCCCACCTGAAGGTCATCACAAGCGCACACACAAAGGAGGAGTTTGGCTTTTATGACTTCCGTGCAGAAGGGCAGCAGGAAGAACAGGCCAAGGAGCAAGAGAGATCAGTAGCTATTGAACAGGACATTGAGGTTGATGATTCTCTCTGTAAGGAAGAAATGCCAGATGTTGGGGATGCTGGATCAGTAGCCGTTGAACAGGACATTGAGGTTGATGATTCTCTCCGTAAGGAAGAAATGCCAGATGCTGGGGATGCTGGATCAGTAGCCATTGAACAGGACATTGAGGTTGATGATTCTCTCCGTAAGGAAGAAATGCCAGATGTTGGGGATGCTGGATCAGTAGCCGTTGAACAGGACATTGAGGTTGATGATTCTGTCCGTAAGGAAGAAATGCCAGATGTTGAGGATGCTGGATCAGTAGCCATTGAACAGGACATTGAGGTTGATGATTCTCTCCGTAAGGAAGAAATGCCAGATGCTGGGGATGCTGGATCAGTAGCCATTGAACAGGACATTGAGGTTGATGATTCTGTCCGTAAGGAAGAAATGCCAGATGTTGGGGATGCTGGATCAGTAGCCGTTGAACAGGACATTGAGGTTGATGATTCTCTCTGTAAGGAAGAAATGCCAGATGTTGGGGATGCTGGATCAGTAGCCATTGAACAGGACATTGAGGTTGATGATTCTGTCCGTAAGGAAGAAATGCCAGATGCTGGGGATGCTGGATCAGTAGCCATTGAACAGGACATTGAGGTTGATGATTCTCTCCATAAGGAAGAAATGCCAGATGTTGGGGATGCTGGACACTGGGAAATATGCAATGATGAACAAGAGCTGCAAGAAACAGAGCCCAGTATAGGCAAACCTCCATTGGATCTAACCCTTCCTCTTCCTGGCATAGAAAATGCAGGTGAGGAGTTTCCTGAGGAAGTTCAGGTTCACCCAGAAAAGATGCATTTCAAAGAACAGCTGCTGCCATTTGAGACTGACGTGGCCAATATCATATTTGATCTGAAGGAATTTGTGGAGCCTTTCCCAGCTGAAGAGAATGTGGGCACAGCACCAGCACAAACCCCCACAGTTCTGGAGAACATGGAGGAGAGAATGACTGCGCTCATTTCTCCTGTGCACGAACATGACATCCTTGTGGAAGAAATGTCCCTGAGTGAGGAGCTGCGTCAGAGCTACAGGATGCAGCTGGAGGGGGCCAGTGCCCAGGAGGAGGCGCAGCCAACAGAAATCGGAAGGGTTGATTCACAAATCCCTAATGGTGACCTCACCAGCATCATGCTATCTGCTGAAAAGAGGCCGTCTGCAGTAGGAATTTATGAGCCAGAGGCGAATGTCTGCAAGGAGGAATCACTTGAGGGACAAATTCATAGTTTTCTGGCAGAGTCCACAGCAGATATCCAAAGGCTAGTGCAAGAAACACATGTGTGGGAGGGTGGAGAGGGGCTGGAGCTCGCAGACTCTCAGAGTGACAGCTTTATCATCGACTTGAAAAAAGCTGCATGTGAAGAAAAACTCCAGGCTGGGCAGCAAGCAGAGGAGAAGGAAGGTCCTGAAACAGAAAAGTTCTTTGAGAAAGGAACGAGCAGCTCCACCTTTGAGAAGGATACCACAGGTTACCCTGAGGGGATGCTCAGGAACACCCAGCAGGAACCAAACAAAGCCAAAGGCTTTTCGTTCGGGCAACTCCTACTTGGTTTAATAATTGATGATCCTGTGGCACAGAAGGAGGAAAGGAAGGAGTCTGGGGGCAAGAAGACGACTCCCACTGAGGAAGCTGCTGAGAGCAGTCTGGATGATGAAGGACCATGGGAAGAAGTTTCTGCAGGTCCAGAGCCCAGCACTGTTCAAGCCTCAGAGCCAGAGCCTAACTTCTCCTTGGCCAAATATTTAAGGTCAACAGGGCTGCAGGAAAGTCCAGGTGTCAAAGAGGCAGCTCAGAAGGGGCAGCGAGATATCACTTCCATGGAAGTGGAGGAGGTTACCTTCAGCATGGTTTATGACTATTACAACAATCAGCAGGATTTGGCTCGGCCCTTCTCTCCTGAGTCAGAAATGTCTATAGAGCTGGAGAGTGGAGATGGATCACCTGATTCAGACCACTTCTACACACCTCCCTCTTCAGTGGAGGTCTTTGAGACTGCTTCATCGGCATCCTACCACACACCACTCAGCACACCCGAGCGCTACTCCACGCCATCTGAGGGCTCAGGGTACAGCACGCCACCCGAGCGCTACTCCACACCATCTGAGGGCTCAGGGTACAGCACGCCACCCGAGCGCTACTCCACGCCATCTGAGGGCTCAGGGTACAGCACGCCACCCGAGCGCTACTCCACGCCATCTGAGGGCTCAGGGTACAGCACGCCACCTGAGCACTACTCTGTACCCTTTGAGGGTTCAGGGTGCAAAATACCACCAGACCACTACTCCACACCCGCTGAGGGGACCCAGTGCCCCTCAGGGGACAGCACGCCACCTGAGCGTTACAGGACACCAACTGGGGAGTATGTGGATGCCCTGGCCACACTCCCTCACTGTGAGGGGAGACGGCAGCCTCCAGACCAGCCACAGGCCGAGGTGTTTAGGACCCCCTGTGAAGCCCGGGAGCCATCAGAAAATGAAATGCCACCTGCATTCCTCAAGACATTGAGCAGAAGGAGGCTGTACAAAGGCAGCACGCTGAACTTTGTGGCTGAAGTGGTGGGTGTGCCCAAGCCGGAAGTGAAGTGGTATCACAATAAATCTCTGCTGGAGCTGGATGAGAGAGTACGGATAGAGAAGGATGGAGACAGGTGCGTGCTGGAGGTCACTAACATCCAGAAAGCTGATGGAGGGGACTATCTCTGCCATGCGGTGAACATCGTTGGGGAAGCCAGAAGCATTGCCCAAGTGGAAGTTTTGTCGGAAGATGGGCGGTCATTGGCACTGCCACCCCCTGTCACCCACCAGCATGTTATACACTTTGACCTGGAGCAAAGCACTTCCTCACGGTCACCCTCACCACAGGAAATCTTATTGGAAGTGGAACTTGATGAAAATGAGGTGAAGGAGTTTGAGAAGCAGGTCAAAATTGTAACCAGCCCCGAGTTCAGCCTAGATAAGAAGAGCATGGTAGTTTCCCTGGATGTCCTTCCACTTGCCCTGTTGGAGCAAGCTGTGGGCTTGGCCACAGAGGAGAGTGAGGATGTGAAAATTGACTTCCAAGTGACTGAAATGCCACCCCGTTTTGCTGTGCCCATTACAGATGTGGAGGCCACAGAAGGCTCAGAGGTGGTGTTTGAGTGTGTGGTGACAGGTACCCCTGTCCCAGTAGTGCAGTGGTTCAGAGGTGACATCTGTGTGATCCCTGAGGTGGGGAAGTATATTGTGAGCCATAGGGAGGGCCTTCATAGTCTGAAGGTCCAAAACGTAGGTCCGTCTGATGGTGGCAGGTATCAGTGTCGGGCAATCAATAGGCTGGGAGAAGCAATGTGCAAAGGGTCCCTCGTAGTCACAGCTCCACAGGGAGCAAGCACTAAGGCGAGCAGTGAGACAGCCACAGACAGTGCTCCAGGCAGGCCCGAGCAGTGTGACTTGCTTTTAAGAAACACTGCGACCCCAGGCGACCAGGCAGAAATAGAGCTGGAGTTTGAGTTCGAGCCACCCACTCATGACTTGCAGAGTGCAGTACAGCTGGTGGCAGTGACTGAACAAGAACAGGAAGTGGAAGGGGAGCAGTGTGTCAGTACTGATTCTGATGTGCTTGCAGAGGCGTCCCAGGAGCAACGGGTTGAGTTTAGGGCAGAGGACTTGGAGAGCTGTTGCTTGGAGTTGCAGATTGCAGAAGCTCCACCCAGATTTCTCAGGCTCATTTCTGACTACGGTACATTTGTAGGTGCCTCAGTGTGTTTCCAGTGCCTTGTGACTGGTTCCCCCCATCCAAGTGTCAGCTGGCACAAGGATGGGGTGTTGTTGGAAGGGGACAGGTACTGTGTGCAGGAAGAGCAGGGAGGTTGTCATAGCCTTACTATTGAAAACTTGACCCAAAGTGACAGTGGGGAATACAAATGTATAGCTACTAACAGGGCAGGAACTGCTGAAACTTCTGCTGTGTTAACATTATACTAGATTTCCACACCTGATTTCGGAGTCTCTTTCGAAACACACTCAACGTTTGTGTTGTTCACTGTGGGTAAAAATGTAGCACTTGTTTTAGGGGCATTGTTTATCATCTCTTTAGGGGTGAAATTCACTCCATGTGGGCATATTTCTATCTCACTTAAATTCCCCAAGGAAGGCAAGTTTAAGTGAGATTTGAGCTGTGCATAGGTCTTGTGCACACTTTCTACACCAAGGTATATTTCAGGCTCCTCCCGAACTCCTTACTCATTCTTGTAAAAATATTTTAATTGACACTCATTTATGTAGGACTCATTCATTTCATATATTGTACATATTCCTGTGTTTCTGTAACAGTGCAATTACTGTAGGTTTTAGGTAGTCTAGAAGTCACCTGGAAATGTAGAAACCACCTTTTTCTTGTAACTTAAAGGTGTGGAATACTAATTTACACTTGCTATTTAGTTTGCATATTGTTCCATGAAAGAACTCCTAAAATTGGTATTCCCGCTTCACACAATGTTGTGTCAGAAAATGTGAGTATCTCTGATTCAAATCCTGTAAACATTTACAGTTTCTATGATTGCAAAGCTCTTAAATCGATGGGCCTTGTTCTGCTAACTCATGGAATCCAACGACTTTTTTTAAGTCAATGGAATAATGTTGTTGCAAAGAAAAGCAATGCAATGGGATGAGAATAAAAGTTTTGCTTCAGTAGAGACTGGACAGGATTTTTTTCTCTATTACCAAGTAATAAACATGCAAACATATTTTGTACTGTATCTTTAAAAGTTAAAAGGAAAGGAGAGGGAGCATAACAAATCAATGATGTAACTGTAAATTCATTAAAATGATCTTGGTTCTCCCTGTATTCCAGTGTCGTTCATAAAAATTGCATAGTAGTAAGCAAGCAAGAGATTTTTATGCAGTATTCTTGTTCAACACAAGAACTAAATCTCTAGAGATTTCTTTTTTCTTTTTTTTTATTAGTAACAGTTAAGTGTTCTATGTGTCAAAATGACCAGAAATAGAATACATTCAAATATTATCTGTGGCATTTTCTCAGCAGAAAAGATTTTTACATTAATCTTCTCAATGGGAGTATATATTTTTGTATTTAAACCAATACAAATATTTAGGAGGAAGAATCACCAGTAGTTAAAACAACTAAATCAGAATTAAATTAATCCAGGTTACATGGACATTTATAATTTGGTTAAACAAATATTTTAAAAATATAAAAGTTATTAATTAATTTGTAGGAGATGTTAAATGACTCTCTAATGCTAGCTTTCCAGTAACCTATATATCAAGGTGGAATGCTAAATTCAATGGCCCTAAACTGTTGCTTTACACAAAAATTGTATTTACTCTGATTACCTGTTACATGAGGTTCAGGTTATTTACAAATTGCTGTCAGTTGCCTTTCAAACTGCTTTACGGAGCATGGCAATTTTAAATAGAAGAGAACTATTCCTGTAGTATATCCAGTTATCTTAATGCATGTTCTTATTTCTGAGTTTGATGTGTCCTCACGTGGAGGTTAGTGTGCCTCAAAGACTCAATTATCTTTCAAGACTATCCCATTGCTTATTTGGGATAGCCAGTTTTGATCAAAAAGCTCGCTTTGTCCCACTGTGCTGCCCAGCTTACCCTTAAACTGAGAAGTGGCAAGTTCTAATACCCAGCACATGGGAAAATGGCCTGAATGGTTAAACTATTACCAGTGTGTCACTTTAGTTTCTTCCCATTCATGACCCCATAGTAAACACTAAATACTATCAATTTTTATGTGGTTAATAGGCAGAGATAATTGCAATTTCTCATAGATAATGGTGGTAGGAAAGAGAAGTGAGAGTGTCTGACCTAACATTGTCCTGGGTAAGAGTTGTTTCATATTGTGTCCTTATCCATTCCTTGTGCAGATGTGTAGCACTAACTGGGCAGCAGAGGTCCCCAGGGAAGCTGACATGAATTGTTTTGTTATACATCAGCTGTGACATGAAGGGTCTTTTTGGTTCAAAGCTGATGAGGTCAGAGGGCCTTTGGTCAGGTCCTAAGCAATTATAGCATGTTTAATTTCCATGTACACCAACAGACATTTTTAGTAGAAACAGGCCTACTCCAAAACCTTAGATCCAAACCAACCCAAATTCATGTTCACATCTTGAAATATATGGCCAGGCATCCGTATCTCTGTTTTAAATTTTTGTGGTTTACGTACATTTAAAAGTCTTGTTTTAAATGTCAGTTTCATACATTGGCCAGGAGCACAGCAATCGGTGTATGAAGAGCCAAAGTCTGATTTAAGCTACACTGACATAAAGCTGGAATAATTCTGCTTTTGAATTAACTTACTCTGGGGAAATTAGTATATCGTAGAGCCATGTTTGACCATCTGTCTTCAAAATTTCGTGCTTTCGTAAGAATTACAAAAATCAGTATTTTGTTGTCAGGTTTAACATCTTCTTCATTTTTACAAATCAGATATCTTAAGAACAGGATGAATGATGCCATTTTGTCATCAATGTATATTGAATGTTAACAAATATGATTAATTTGTGAAATAAATATGTTAACTATATATAAGGCCATCGCTTCTTGTACTTTATTCATTTCACAGGCATAACTAAAATATGAAGAAGCATCTGTACAGTTTTTCTGTCATAAATATGCAGGAACACCCAAAATGCCATATTCCATATTTTTGCCATATTCCTTTCTGTAAAGCCTTTGTAGATGTATTAGCAAAGATTCCATTCTGCAATTTTTATACTTTCTTCCCAATTCTACCCTATTCTGCTCCCTGTCTTCACATTCACTAGTACTAGTATTTCTGTGGAAGCTGCCATACTGGCTTTAGCAAGGCTGGTAGATAATAGTAAAGTGCTAGTGCAATACTTTTTCACCTAAGCTCCTCTCTGCAGGTAGTCATTGTATGCACTGTGCTATCTCATGTATAGTAAGATATTTGGGGGAAAGTTAGTAACTGAAAAGAAAGAATTGGGCATGATATTTTTTGCTCTTTCTTGTATTTGTTCTTGGAGTGCAGCAAAAATTATTATTTCAAATGTTTTGGATCTTTAAGACACTGTTGTTGAGAATATATCGAGGTTCGCCGTTAGAGTGCTTGGAGACATTTATTCAACTGTTCTTTCGTTCTTTTGCTCCTTTTAACAGCTCCCGTGTTCTCCCAGTGTCAAATACTGTGGGGCTTAGGTGAACAAACTTGGCTTAGTGAGGACAGCAGGATTTGGTTTCTAAATGTTATCTTTGCATCGTACTTTTCCTGGATGTTTTGTTCTGTTCCTGGAAATCACAGAATTCACTGATGTTTCTAGTGTCAAGGGTCTGCAGAGGACAACATGCACTTGCCTTGATATCATCTTCTCATTTTTAAACCACCATTAGAGCAAAGTGGTCCAACACCCTCAAAAAAAGTCTAAATCCACAAAGGCAAGGAAAAGAAAAACCTGAAGGTTCTGTCTTCTTTTTTCTCTGATATTGCAGGAGTTTTAATATACAACATTATTTCAGGGAGGGTTTTAAAGGTGCAAGTTAAATTAATGACATTAAAGCAAGAGTGTAAACCCACGATTTTAGTAATAATGGTGTTTTAACCACAAATGTCTGGTGACAAAAGCAGGGCAAAGCTGGTAAGGAGAGGTGACGTCTTGTATTAGACAAATAATTGAGTTGAAAGAGATGAACTAACTACATCAGACGAAAGGCTGGTGTGCCCAAAAGCTTGTCTTATTTTTCCACCCCTAATTCTGGCATTCTGTTTTTTTGTGGCGTTGTGGGTTAAACCAGGGCCTTACTGCTCTGCTGTACTTGTTTGTATTATGCATGTAAATATGTATGACATACCAGTTTAGTTATATCTGTGAAATGCAGCTATGTTGCTAGATTGTTACTTGTGCTTTAGGTTGGATACTCTAGGGGTTATGTCTGACCGAAACCATGCTGCCAGGTTGAAAGAGACTCCCATGTTGATCCAGATGGGAAGTTCTCTGGTAACTTGACAGCACGGCATGTCTCTCTGCTTAGAAGTGTGTAATTAATACAAAGGGGTCTCATGTTCATTGCTAATTGCTGTACAGTATTGAGAATGCCTCCAGATACAAAAATAGGTAAACTAACAGAGCTATGTATTGCTATTCACTGCTTATTGCTATCTGCAAGTGTTCAGTTAAATATTTTAGTAAAATTAAACAATTTTTTTTCCATACAGACATCTCTAGTACTCTTATTTTGTCTGCTGAGGAAGGAAGAAGAGATGGTTACAGCAGCGGCCTTCAATTGCCTGATAGAGATAAAACACTTGAATTTGAGCCTGAAAAAACGGTTTATTCCAGCAAAACAAAGATGAAAATGGAGGAGGGAGGCACTGTCCCTGTTTTCCTCAAACAGGTCTCGAATGTTGAAATCTGGCAGGGAGATGTAGCTAGGCTTTCTGTTACTGTTACTGGCAGCCCCCCACCCAAAATCCAGTGGTTTTTCAATGGTGTGAAGGTAACCCCCTCCATGAACTGTAAGTTAGTGTTTGCTGGCAATGACCACAGCCTCATCCTCCCATATGCTGGTGTGCAGGATGAGGGTGAGTACACGTGCGTGGCCAGCAATGTGCATGGTGAGACGGCATGCAGCGCCCACCTCTGCGTGCGGCACCAGATACCTGGGGCCCCTCGCTTTGCCAGGACACCAGACAGTGTGCAGTGTGCACCAGGCTTCACCGCTGTCTTCGAGTACACCGTGGCCGGGGAGCCATACCCCGACGTGCAGTGGTTCAAGGGGAGTGAGCGGCTTTTCTCTGATGCACGTCATTCTGTTGTTCACCATCCTGATGGCTCAGGCTCCCTGACGGTGCAGGAGTGCATGGAGGAAGATGGTGGGATCTACACATGTAGGGCACTCAGTGCCCTGGGCAAGGCAGTGTGTTCTGCTGAACTCCTGGTGCTGCCAGAGGATCATGCTGTGGGCAGGCAAAGCCCAGCTTTGCAGCATTCGGAGGTGGCAGAGGACCAAAGCACCCTCTCCTACGAGGAGGCTGTTGAGCTTCCCGCCATGGAAGGATCACTCAGCCTTGAGGCCATACAGGAGCCCCCGACTCTCCTCCAGCTCCAGACAAGCCAGGCAGAGCACGTACTGCCCAAGGAAGATGTCCTGCCTGGCCTGCCACCAGCCTGCCTGGCTGTGCAGAGTGTTGAAGAGATGCTTGCCCAAGTGGCAACAACACAAGAGAGCAGCAGACTATTGGCAGAGCTACTGGAAACCCTACCTGCTTGTCCCCAGGGTGTAGTGCCTGGAGCAGTGATCGAGGCACAACTGCCGGGCTGCCTTGGGACTGTGGCTGCGCAGATGCTCTTGCCCAAAGAGCAAGTCATTCCAGATGCAGCAGAGCAGATGGCTGCTCTAAAAACAGAGGCTTCCCAAGCCCTCCTACAGGTGCCAACCACCACTGAGAGCTGTGCCATAGATGGTGGACACACCCAGCTCATAGAGGGCTTCCAAGCAATGCAAGGCGAGCTGAAGGCTGAACCTGAATTTCCCTCCAGGTTGGCCTGCACTGTGGACCGAGTTGTTCCTCTGGAGAGCATTTCTTCCCTGGAAGCAGCAGAGGAAGATTTTGCTGCAAGAATCTATGAAGGACAGACTGTGAGACTTCCCTTGCTGATAGAAGAAAACCAGCCCCTGGAGGAGGAGCATGCCATTGATCTAGCCAGCCCATCTAAGCAGAGCCCAAGGGCAAGGAGACAACCTCATGAAACAATGCATGTCCACCAACTCCAGACAAGCCAAGTTCTTACCAAAGAGAAACAGCTCACTGCTCAAGTTCCCAAGAGCTGCACCTTAGACATAAAGTCTCAAATTAGAGATGCCCTGAAAGCTGCAGTGGTAAGTGAGCAAAACCTCTTGTTTTCAGAATGGTTGGCTGATAAAGAAAGCATTGAAGTACAGACAGTAAAAATCACCAGGGAACATAAATACACCCTGTGCACCTATGTTGTGACCACAGGTGGGCCCACTCCCACAGAAATCTCCATGTCCCTGGGAGAAGTCAACATTCAGAGAGCTGAGCAGAAAACAGAGCTGAAGGAGGCTTTCTATTCTGTTATGTATGAAGAAAAACACCTCTTGACAGACGAAAAATCCAAAGCTTTGCCAGCCCAGTCCGGTTCACTTTTCCTTGGAAAATTCTGCAATGAAGCCACACAAAGAGATCACTGTGAGCTGGAGCCCCAGCAGGCCGAGAGGACCATGGAGGCAGAAATACCCCTGGAGCAGCCTTTGCCCGCAAAAACCATCAGTGTTCTGATGGGGCAAGGTCAAATCAAGGATGTGGGGGCAGCCGCAGCCACTGCTGATGTAGATGCTGCAAGTGTTCCAGCTGAGAAACCCGCAGAACTACTGAAAAGGAAGGAGAAAAGGGAGAAAATATGCGAGGAAGAGGGCCGAGAGGGTCTGGAAAGTAGGGATGGGAAGCTAGAGGATGAGCTGGGCAGAGAGAGTTATCCCATAATATGCAGCAAGCTGGTCGACACTGTTGTGGAGGAAGGGGAGAGCGTCAGTCTGGTGTCTGTGATAACAAATGCCAGAGAGGTGAATTGGTACTTTGAGGGTAAGCTGGTGTCTTCAGGCCACAAATTCAAGTGTTTGCAAGATCAGGACACATACACACTAGTAATCAGCCAAGTGTGCAAGGAGACACATCAAGGAGAGTATGCCTGTGAGGCGCTGAATCAAGGTGGAAAAACAGCAACAGCAGCAAAACTCACAGTTGTTAAAAGAGGTTGGATTATGGAGATAAAATACTGCCTTTCTAATACACTGCCCTACTAATGAAACCGGACCCTATGTAACTGCATCTGTGGATGCAGATATGATATTACTGTCATCACAACACTAATCGGGTGGTCCCCTTTCTGGATTTATAGTCTCCTTTCACCATGTTTCAAAGTCTTTCCTCACTCAGTCTCTGGTGATGCACTTAGTTGCTTCATGCTCTTATCATACAAGCAAGGTCAGGACGGCATGTACCTCAGTGCCGACTGCTCCTGCCCATAGCCACCTATGAAGTAGATGTGTTCTTCCCACTTTTCTCACTGCACCCAGTCTTTAGAGTCATTGCACTGTTTTAGCATGATTTCTCATCCACACTACGATTTCTCACTGTTCCAGGATAAAGTGGTGTATGTCTGTATCACATCGTTTCTGCACATTGTTATTGCACCTTGCTTTTTCGCATTTTTCCAGTTTTTTGAGGATCACCACTTTGTTTCCTGATGCCATTATGTGCCACAACACTCTGTCCACCGAGGCTAGTGCTGCTTACATTACTTGCAGTATTTTTTTTCTTTTACAGTCACTTTCTGTGGATTGCTAGTAAATCACCCATCTTTTTTCAGTCAGTGACTTCACTAACTGTTACTTTCCAGAATGCCAGCAGGCAGGGCTTTGATTCACTCTGTGCTTCTGATTTCAGTTGCGCCAATCCTGAGGAGAAGGCTTGAATCCCTGGAGGTGGCAGTAAACCACGTGGCCAAGTTTACCTGTGAGGTAGAGACTGCTCCCAATGTCAGGTTCCAGTGGTACAAAGCTGGCCGAGAGATATATGATGGGGACAGATATTTCATTCGTACCTCCAACTACCTCTCTACGCTGGAGATCCCAAGGCCTCAAGTTGTTGACTGCGGAGAGTACAGCTGTAAGGCTTCCAACCAATACGGCAGTGTAAGCTCTACAGCCATTTTAACAGTAACTGGTAAGTCCTAAGCCCTTCTCCTTTTCTATAAAATGTCCTGATATGTTGTACTACCTTCATTGATTTACTTACCAGGGCTCGCTCTTAGCAGGGCTCCTGATTTTGATAATGCTGCTTTTAGGTGCTTTCTGTACTCAGAAAGGGGAATCAGGAGGGAAGTAAGAACGGCAAAAGAGAGAGTGAGAGGAACCAGATCTTCAACAGAATGAGATGATCCTTTTGTGTATACATTCTTCAAGAAGGTTTATTTTACCTTCAGACAATGAGCTCTTAAATCTGATTTCTTTAGTGTAATAATCACTATGTGATTATCCTAGCACCTTACATTTATCCTGCAGCTATACTTGCAAGACAGGTTCTGCTTACCCAAACATCTGTGTATCATAGCTGCATGGGAACAGTGTGTGTGTGGAGGGGAACAGATCACCTTAAACAAACAAAAGAGGGTTCAAAGGTGTTTCTCAGTTTAGAAAGGGTTTTCAGTCTATTGAGGACCATGCAATTTACTTCTTTTTTTTTCCTTTTTTTTTAACATCTTGTGAGCATTCAGTGTATGGCAATTTTTCTTTCTTCAACTTTTCTTTTTGTGTAAGGATCTTTTATGCGGTCTTTGCCAAGTGCCAGACTAAAGAAAGATGCACATACTGCTAACAGTGTACAAGCTTGACAGTCTTGGGGGAATAGTGTGCAAATTTCTCAGTCTTGAGGGAGGAAGCTCTGGCTTTCTGCTTATTTCCTTGGCTTTGTACATCGCTCCAGAGAGTCAAAATGCCTTCAAGCTCTCAAGCAATATACAGACCCAAGGAGTGTAAAACCAAAAGCCAAAATTTAATATCGTTAACACCTCTTATCTCCTTCACTGTTGGCCTCTTTTCCTTTAGTGTGTCTAATGGCAAACCAGCCCCTCCTGCTCTCTCTTCCTGGCAAATGTGGAGAGACAGCATAAGCTCTGGTCCTCACCTCTGGATAACATTGAACCCCTTTGTTTTGCAGAAGCATTTCCACCAACGTTTCTTACCAGACCTGAATCTATCACTACTTTTGTGGGCAAAAGTGCCAGGTTCCTGTGTACTGTTTCGGGCACTCCAGTCATCGACATTGCCTGGCAGAAAGATGGCACGACCATTTCACCTTCGGACCACCACAAGATCTCCAAAGTGGAAAATAAGCATGTGTTAGAAATTTCCCTTCTCACCACCACTGACAGAGGGATTTACACTTGCAAAGCTTCCAACAAGTTTGGGGCTGACATCTGCCAGGCTGAAATGGTCATTATAGACAAGCCTCGCTTTATTAAAGTTTTGCAGTCTGTACAGTCAGCAGTCAACAAAAAAATACGTCTTGAATGTCAGGTAGATGAAGACAGGAAAGTAACTGTAGGGTGGACAAAGGATGGAAACAAAATCCCTCCAGGCAAAGATTATAAGATTTACTTCGAAGACAAAATAGCCTCGCTTGAGATTCCTCTGGCTAAGCTCAAAGATTCAGGCCATTATGTATGCACTGCCTCAAACGAGGCAGGAAGCAGCTCCTCTTCTGCCAGCGTCACAGTCAGAGGTAAGATAGTCCTAGACCCCCTTTGCCTTTGCTCTTCTTGGGTTCTCCTTTTCTTCTTTTGCAGGTAAAAGGCTTCCTTGGACTGAAATCATTCTGTGAACTCTTCTTGGACCTTCCATCAGGTCTATTCACCTCTTGCTCATTGCCTTCCAGTGCACTGTGGAGTGCACTGTGTAGTGCACAAATACTTCAGTAATTCTTTTGCCAACCAGATTGAAGGGTTGCTTCTGCATGTGGGAGAGAGATGGAGAGCGGGGGCTGGAGAGGCTATGAGAACTGCAGCTCAGCAAAGATTATGCTGATCTTTTCTAAAGTCATGTTTTGTTCCTCTGCTAGTAATCAGTCTCTCAAACCTTCATATTTCAGGCTCTTTTCTTTTCTTTTCTTTTCTTTTCTTTTCTTTTCTTTTCTTTTCTTTTCTTTTTTCTGCCCCTTTTTTAGAACCACCATCATTTGTGAAGAAGGTCGATCCATCTTATTTACTGACCCCAGGTGACTCTGCACGCCTTCAATGCAAAGTCAAAGGGTCTCCTGAAATCCAGGTTACTTGGTTCAAGAACAATAAGGAAATCCGTGAAAGCAACACCCAGAGAATGTCCTTTGTTAATTTTGTGGCTGTATTAGATATTTCTGAGGTGAAAGTTGATGACAGTGGAAGCTACTCATGTGAAGCTGTAAACGAGGTTGGGAGTGACAGCTGCACCACAGAAATAGTTGTCAAAGGTCTGTTCTTCCTGCTATTGCCAGTCAAATTCTTGGGAAATGCCTTCCTTTTTATGGCATGGGTGACTAACTCTTTCTTGCTGCTTTTATAGAGCCTCCCTCTTTCATCCGAACACTCGAACCAGCAGAGGTAGTGAAGGGAACAAACACCGTCCTTCAGTGTGAGGTTGCTGGCACTGGACCATTTGAGATTAGCTGGTACAAAGACAAGAAACAGATTCGCAGCAGTAAAAAATACAGGCTGACCTCTCAGAAGGCTGTTATTTCTCTGGAGGTGTCTTCCTTTAATAGTGCGGATGTCGGTGAATATGAGTGTATGATAGCTAATGAAGTTGGGAAGTGCATATGCAGTGCGACGTACATCTTGAAAGGTCAGTGGGAGAGGGAAAACTCTTTCCACTTACTGCAGGAATTGCCAAGGACCTCTTGTTTCTTGAAATGTCATTTCTTTGGATTTGTGGGTGGCTGGGGGGGGGGGGGGGGAAGGGGAAGAGTGTCATCTTCTTCTCTTAAAATTTTATGTATATCTTACCTCTATCTGCTGTCAAACCTCTGAATTTGAAAGCTACCCTAGTGCATCCCAGACACTGGGTTTAAAGGTTCATGTGTTAATCTCACAGCAGTGGAAGGCAGCTCTTCCCCATGCCTGTACTTTAGCCAGACTGTGCCATGTACTGCACAGACTGTCTTATAAAACAATCTTTGAGCAGCAGGTTTCATGCAATGATGTAGTAACTGATGAGTATTTCTTTTTGTCTCTCTTCTTTGAACTAGAACCACCATCTTTTGTTAAGAAAATTGAGAATGTGACAGCTCTGGCTGGAGATACTATTGCATTACAGGCTGTGGTAAAAGGGTCAGAGCCTATTTCCGTGATATGGATGAAGGGAAAAGACATTGTTCAAGATGATAACAGAGTGAGAGTGACGTTTGAACATGGCCTAGCAACACTGCAAATTGCTGGTGTCCAGCTGAGCTCTGGTGGAAAATACTCCTGCGTGGCTGAGAATGATGCAGGGAGTCAGTCATGCTTTGGGGAACTAACAGTTAAAGGTCAGTGAAGGAGCCCTCGGACCCCCTGCAATGTCTTCTACATGAGAAGAAGAGCAATTCCCTTTTGTCCTTAACACCACTCTTTAATTCTGTTGTAGAACCTGCCAAAATTATTGACAAATCTGAAGTGATTCAGGTAACAGCAGGGGATCCAGCCATTTTGGAGTACACTGTCACAGGCACTCCAGAGCTAAAAACCAAATGGTTCAAAGATGGAAGGCCACTACCTGCCAGCAAAAAATATAGGATCAGCTTTAAAAATAACATTGCTCAGCTCAAGTTTTATGCCGCCGAAATGCAGGACAGTGGCGAGTACACCTTTGAGATATCCAATGATGTGGGGATCAGCTCTTGTACTACCAGCTTTACTGTGCTAGGTTGGTACTGACTCTTTGCAAAGAGCCCTGCTACTCCGCTCTGAGCCCAAGAGACCCGAAAGCAGAACTGCACCTCTGTTTTGCTCACATGTTGCTTTCTTTCGTTCTTTTTACACCCAACAGATCGCACTCTCCCTCCCTTCTTTACTAAACCACTGAAGAATATTGACAGTGTCATTAGCGCCTCATGCCGCCTAGACTGCAAAATTTCTGGATCTCTTCCAATGACTGTCTCTTGGTTTAAGCAGGATACTGAGATCACTACAAGTGCCAAGTACACAGTACACTTTGCAGAAGGGTCAGCGTCTTTGGAAATAAAACATCTAGACTCAAGTGATGCTGGGGTTTACATTTGCAGAGCCACAAACTCTGCTGGTAGCAAAGACAGCAGTAGCACTTTGTTCGTAAAAGGTTTGGCAATTTGTTTTGCATTCCTTTCTTGCATGCTTTTTCTTTTCATATGATAATACTTTTCCTCCCGACAGTGCAGGCTGCATATCTTACTCTTGACATTTGTTTCCCTTCAATGCAATCTAGAGCCACCCAGCTTCATTGTAGAACCAGAATCCAAAGATGTACTGCCTGCATCAACTGTACGTTTCAAGAGCACATTTAAAGGCACAACACCGCTGACAGTGAAATGGTATAAAGGTGATAGTGAGCTGGTGACAGGAGGAGCCTGCTACATTATGACAGAAGCATTAGCGAGCTACCTGGAGCTTTATGCAGTCAAAGCTACAGACTCAGGAAAATACACTTGCAAAGTCTCCAATATAGCTGGTTCAGTAACATGCAGTGCAAACCTGTTTGTAAAAGGTTTGCACTCTCACTCTCTTTTTAACTTCTTTCAGCTGCTGGACTGATCCCAGTGGCACTCTTTGATGCCCTCTTTATTCTGAACACTTTTCTTAAATCCACAGAACCTGCTGCCTTCAAGGAGAAGCTAGAGCCAACCCATCTGGTCAAGAAAGGTGGATATGCTGAGCTGACCTGTAAAGTCACTGGTACCCCTGAGATTAAAATCACATGGTTCAAGGATGATAGGGAGCTAAAAGAAAGTGAAAAATACAGGATGTCTTTTACAAAATCCACAGCAATACTCCATCTTATGGAGGTTGAGACTGAAGACAGTGGAGAATATATTTGCGAGGCCAGAAATGATGCTGGAAAAGATATTTGCAGTAGCGTTGTTACAATCAAAGGTGTGTGTGACACCCACCCACCCAGCCAGTTTCTCTCTTTAAACTCTGTGCAGATTTACAGGCTTCCAAAGCGTGATTAATACAAACTGCATTTTTTCTTTTGCACTGTAGAGTCACCTTATTTTAGCAAGGAGTTTCAATCCATTGAAGTCTTAAAGGATTCCGATGTGGTTTTGGAGTGCGAGGTGCTTGGCACACCTCCCTTTGATGTGTCTTGGGTGAAGGATGATAAACCTGTGCGGAGCAGTAAGAAGCACAGAATAAGCATTGAGAAGTCTTTCATTAGCCTCCACATTTTCAGGTTTGATGCTTCTGATGTTGGCGAGTATCAATGTAGAGTAACAAATGATGTTGGGAGCTGTCTCTGCAGTTCTGAGGTCACACTGAAAGGTTAGTGCAAGCTGCAGAATGATACTGGCACACTCTTATCCCGGTGTGGTTTCCATGCCACACTGCCATGCATCAGACCTGTACTTACTTAGCCTCTTTCTTCCTGCTAGAGCCCCCGCAGTTTTTGAAGAAGATAGAAAACATTAGCTCCCTTCGAGGGGGCACAGTTGTGTTCCAGGCTGCCATTAAAGGCTCATTGCCCATCACCGTGTCTTGGCTGAAAGACAACGATGAAGTGATTGAAGATAACAATATCAAAATGACCTTTGTGAACAATGTTGCCACTCTTCTGGTGAGGTCTATTGAGCTGAAACATGATGGGAAATATTTCTGTCAGGCTAAAAATGAGGCAGGAATTCAGAGGTGTTCTGCTCTGTTGACTGTCAAAGGTTGGTCCAGCCTCTGAGTTCTTGCAGTGATCTGAGACAGTTGTCATTTTTACAGATGCCCTTAACATACTTCTCTATCTCTTTTCACAACAGAGCCTGCTACAATCGTGGACAAGGCCGTGTCAATAGATGTGACTGAGGGAGACCCAGCAACCTTGCAGTGTAAATTTTCAGGAACTAAAAATATCACAGCCAAGTGGTTCAAAGATGGCAAGGAACTGAATTTAGGCCCAAAATATAAGATCAGCATTACGGATACTGTCTCAGTCCTAAAGGTGCTGCATACAGAAAAGAAAGATAGTGGTGAATACATATTTGAGGTTCACAATGATGTTGGGAGCAGTAGCTGTTCTGCCAACATTAATGTCCTAGGTGTGTATGGGCTCTCTTTTATTATTAGTTTTACAGACGTATTCTCTTCTCCTGAGATGAGCTCTACCACAACTGTAGATGAATTTAATACTTTGTCTTTTTGCTCTGTCTTGGATAGATCTCATTATACCACCTAAATTCACCAAAAAGCTGAAGAAAATGGACAGCATTAAAGGGTCTTTCATCCACCTAGAATGCATAGTGTCTGGTTCACATCCTATAAGTATCCAGTGGTACAAGGATGGCCAAGAGATAACAGCAAGTGATAAGCACAAATACTCTTTCCATGATAATACTGCCTTCTTGGAAATCAATAAGCTGGAAGGTGCAGACAGTGGCTCTTACACCTGTGAAGCAACAAATACGGCAGGAAGTAACCAATGCAGTGGTTTCTTAACAGTCAAAGGTTTGAGCTCCATCTTCTTTCTCTAGTGTTAGGCCTCTAATTCATAATTTTGGGATTCTCCTGTCTCAGAGTAATCCTCTTTCTTCTTTTTTACCTGTTATAGAACCGCCATATTTTGTGGAAAAACCCCAGTCCCAAGAGGTTGTGCCCAATGCTAGGGTTCAGTTCAAAGCACTGGTGAAAGGCTCTACTCCTCTACAGATAAAGTGGTTTAAAGACAGCCAAGAGCTCCTTTCTGGAGCCAATCGCTCTGTCTGGAAAGATGACACTTCTAGTGTGCTGGAGCTCTTCTCAGCTAGGACTTCTGATTCTGGGAACTATACTTGTCAGATAAGCAATGATGTGGGGACTGCAACTTGCAAAGCAGCTCTGTTTGTGAAAGGTGTGCAACCCAATGTTCTCATCTTTTTGCTTCTGATTTTTCCTTGTAATTTGGGGGAAGGAGGGAGAAAACCCCTGTATTTCCGCAAACTAGCTTGAGTATTATAAAGCCTCACCTTTTCTCTCCATCTTCTAGAGCCCCCCAGGTTTATTCAGATGCCAACTCCTGTAGTAGCTTTGCGTGAAGGACAGTCCACCACTTTCGAGTGCCAGGTAGTAGGCACACCAGAGATCCACGTCACCTGGTACCTGGATGGGAATGAAGTGACTGACCGAGCTAAGTATGGCATCTCCTTCGTAGATGGTTTAGCCACTTTGAAAGTTAATCAAGCCAGAGTTTTGGATAGTGGGATTTACGTCTGTGAAGCCCACAATGACGCAGGTAGTGAGAGCTGCAGCGTCGAGCTGAAAGTGAAAGGTTGGTTGTGACTATCTTGCCCTCATCTAGCCATGCCGTGTGGTGGAGTGATGGAACGGGGAGACCTTTTCTCCCCTTATCCTCTCAGGTTACTCTCCACCCTCTCCCTATTTCTCTTTATAGAGCCTCCGACATTTGTTCGGGAGTTGAGACCCACTGAGGTGGTGAAGGGTATGGAGGCCACACTCGAGTGTGAGGTGACTGGTACTCCTCCATTTGAGGTGAAATGGCTGAAGAACAATAAGGAAATGTTCAGCAGCAAGAAATATGCCATCTCCACCAAAGAATCTGTGTTTACTCTTAATGTGACTAACTGTGATGTCTCAGATGTTGGCGAATATCAATGCATTATATCAAATGAAGGAGGGAGCTGTTCTTGTAGTACAAAGCTCAGCTTGAAAGGTCAGCCCCCTAGGAAATGTACCCCAAATATTCAGTCCCCTAGCTATAGTGTAGTGACTTGGATAACCTTATATGATCTCTTTTTCCCCTTCTCCCTTTCCATGGCTTCTCCTCCAAACCAACAAAACCTCACACTACAGAACCGCCGTCCTTCGTGAAGAAGCTGGAGAATGTCACTAGCATTTTGAAAGGCTCTGCATTCTTCCAGTGCATCATAGCAGGCGCTCAACCCTTATCTGTGTCATGGATAAAAGATGAGAAAATACTGGAAGAAGACAAGTACCACCATATTACCTTTGAGAACGGTGTGGCCACACTGCAGCTTACCAATGTTGACCTCAGCCACAGAGGGAGGTACACCTGCCAGGCAAAGAATGAATCTGGAATCGAGAAGTGTTTTGCTTTGCTTTTTGTACAAGGTGTGTATGCCCCTTTGAGCTCATCCTGGAGGAGTACTTGGGAAGTCAGGCCGCTTTTGTGTAGCTAACTGCCATTTTTGTACACTTTGTACTTCAGAGCCTGCACGGATCATAGAAAAGGCTAAATCACTTAAAGTCACTGAAAGAGACCCTGTGACTTTGGAGTGCACTGTGGAGGGGACACCAGAACTCCGAATAAGATGGTACAAAGATGGCAAACAGCTTCTTCCCAGCAGATACTACACTATGAGCTTTGAAAACAATGTGGCCAGTTTTAGGATTGAACCTGTATCAAAGGAGGATAGTGGTACATACGGTTTTAAGGTTGAAAATGACTTTGGAAGTAGCACCTGCGAAGCTGTTCTGACTGTGCTAGGTTTGTACTGTCATTTGCCAAATTTGCCAGTCTAGCAGGGAGGAAATAAAAGAAAATCTGTATTTGTGAAAGACAAGCAGGAAGGTAACCTGTGTGTTTTTGCCATTTTTTGTGTTGGGCAGATCAATCAATTCCTCCCTCGTTTATCAAAAAGCTAACCAAAAAGGATACCGTTCTGGGATCTTCTATCCGAATGGAGTGCAAAGTGTCTGGTTCACTCCCTATTACGGCAAAATGGTTTAAGGATGGAAAAGAAATAACTGACAGTGCAAAATGTAGAAGCCTGTGCCACGAGAACACCATGTCACTTGAGATTGCAAATCTAGAGCTGGCAGACACGGCAAATTATACATGCAATGTCTCTAATGTTGCCGGGAGCGATTCTTGCAGTGCTGTCTTGACAGTGAAAGGTTTGAAACTCTTTGATCACTTCTTATCTGTGATAGATGCTGGGAAAGGACCCTAAATCTTCAGCTAACATAACAGTCTTACACCTTTTAATATTAACGCTGAAATCTTACTGTCTCCATTTTCTTATTGTGAGTCTTTATCCTCTTAAGTTTACAGTGTCTCTGCTTCCTTCAGTCACTCATTTTTCTTCATTCTTAGGCATTTCTGTTGTAACTGAATATTTCTTTCCTTTAAAAAACACAGAGCCACCAAGCTTCTTAGTAAAACCTGAAAGTCAGCAAGTCATCCCGGATTCCACAGTAGAGTTTAAGACCACACTAAAAGGAACACCACCTTTTACAGTAAAGTGGTTCAAAGAAGACTTAGAACTTGTATCGGGGCCAACTTGTTTCATTGGAATTGAAGGGTCAACTGGGTTCTTAACCCTCTATTCAGTGGATACATCTAGGAGTGGACACTATACTTGCCACATTTCAAATGATGTTGGCAGTGACTCTTGCACTACAACCTTGATGGTAACAGGTGTGCACTCTTTCTCATTGTGTTGCTGTATTTTTGTCCATTTCTTTTCTTTTCTCTTTGCTGAGTCCATCTACCTCAGTAATCTTTGAAACACTACCAAGAGAACCCCCTACTCGATGTTTGCAACCCACATTTATTTGACTTGTTCTTTTCCCTTCTTATTCCTTTTCAATATTAATTCAGACTTCCTGACCCCATTTTTCTGGTTTTTTAGAACCCCCCAAGTTTGCTAAGAAGCTAGAGGCTGCAAAAGTAGTCAAGCAGGGTGACTCAGCCCGGCTTGAGTGCAAAGTAAGTGGATCTCCAGAAATGAAAGTAGTGTGGTTCAGAAATGACCATGAAATTGTTGCCAGTGAAAAATTCCGGACCTCATTCATTGACTCTGTGGCCGTGCTTGAAATGAATCATCTCAGCACTGAGGAGAGCGGTGACTACATCTGTGAAGCTCACAACCCTGCTGGCAAGGCCAGCTGCAGCACCAAAGTCACAGTGAAAGGTTAGCAGTCCTCTTTTTTCTCACTACATAATGTTAATTTTTCCCTGGTGGTTTTCCCCACTCAGTAATCCACAGGAATATGAGATTATTTCAGGGACTGCCTTTTTCTTCATGTCCTGTTTGTTTCTTGAAGTCCCCATCCCCCTTCTGCTAGGGCCTGAACAAGAAAGTTGTTGTCCTTAGTGCAGATGTGTCCTAAGCTAGCTGTTCCTCCGCTCCATGATTGCCAAGATCCAATACAGATTGTAGTGGGATCTGCTCTATCATGGAGCTGAAATTTGAAGAAAAAAAAACAGAACCAAACGCTGAGCAGTGTCAGTTTTACAACCCACATTTGAGACCACTACCTGCTAAATGGGACCTGTATCCTCTGTGCCAAGGGTCACCCCTTCTGTTTACCTTTGCTGCAGCAGTGGTAAGAGGCCTGGTGCTGGTTACTCACCTACCTGCAAGGTAGTCAGAGATCATTTCATGGTGTGCTCAGAAAATGAGGAAAGTCCTTTCCCATTCTATTGATTTTCCAGCAGTCTTGTGGAAAGCTGGTATCAGTAAACTGTATTTTAGCCAAATAACTCCAGATTCTTTTCTAAAAATGCTCTTTTCTTCCCTCGGTAGAACCTCCTGTCTTTAGCAGGAAGCCTTCTCCAGTAGACATGCTCAAAGGGACTGAGGTGAGCCTGGAATGTGAGATTTCAGGAACACCGCCATTTGACGTGACCTGGTACAAAGACAGGAGACAAATCCGCAGTAGTAAGAAGTATAAGGTTACAGCCAAAAACTACCATACAAGTGTTCACATTCTTAATGTTGAAGCTGCAGATGTTGGTGAATATCAGTGCAAAGCTCAGAACGACGTAGGAAGTGACACTTGTTTTTGTATTGTGAAGTTGAAAGGTAAGATATTGGCATGTATGCATTCTGCAATGCTCCAAATGGCACTGCATTGCTCTTCTCTTATGCAAAAACTCTGAATGTTTACTTCAACTGCATGTTTCTTGTCCAGAACCACCAAAATTCCTGACAAAAATAAACAGCGTGACTGTTGTGGTTGGTGAACCAGTAGAGTTACAAGCAAGAGTGGAGGGCTCCCAACCAATATCTGTGCAATGGCTTAAAGACAAGGAGGAAGTTATTAGAGAAAGTGAAAACACAAGGATCACATTTGTGGAGAACATTGCAACTTTACAACTCACAAGCACAGAGACAAGCAGTGCTGGAAAATATATATGTCAGATCAGAAATGATGCTGGAAGTCGCGAGTGCATGGCTACCTTAACTGTTCTAGGTTGGTAACAAACACAAGTTCATAAAAGATCTTTTTAAGTTAGGAACTTGATGATTTAGTGTCAGCTGCATGCTTTGCTTATGACTCCTAGTTCAGAACAACCAAAATAGAGAATCCTCATACTCCCAGTAAGCAGTAATCAGGAATTACTTCTAGTCATTCAGTGGTAAGAGTGAAAGGGGCCACAGGCCCCTACAGTGTTGGGATCTATTTGACTACATCCCTAAGTCCTGTCTTCTACTCAGGCCTCCTTAGAGAGGAACAGACAGGTGCATTTCACTCCAAGAAGTTTCAAAACATTTTTATGTCATTTTGGAGAGTGTATGAATCTCCAGGCTGGGCTAGCATAAATGGTGGGAAAACCAGAGCTGAAAACATTGCCCAGCCCAACAAACTGAGATATCCTCAGTTTCAAATGTAGAAGTCCTATCTTATAGTGCTATGATACCTGTAGCTACTACAGGTCAAATCAGGTTTTCACCATATGTGTTGCCTATCTCTCCTTCTAGAGCCTGCAGTTATTGTAGAGAAAGCAGAGCCCATGAGAGTTACTATAGGAGATGCCTGTACTTTGGAGTGCAAAGTAGCAGGCACACCAGAGCTTTCCACCGGGTGGTTCAAGGATGGAAAAGAGCTGACCAGCAGCCACAAATACAGAATTACCTTCCTGAACAAAGTATCTACACTTAAAATTATGGATGCAGAAAAGGAAGACAGCGGATTGTACACTTTTGCAGTGCAGAATGACGTGGGGAAAAGCAGCTGCACAGCCTCAGTTGATGTTTTAGGTTGGTTGGGTAGTTTGTCTTCTTTTACCAAAACTTTGTTTTGGCCATTTTCTCTTTCCTTTCCTCCAATCTTTCCCTCCTTTTCTCTCTAACTGTGAACATATTATATTTTCTTATGCAGATCGAATCATTCCTCCTTCTTTCACAAGAAAACTAAAAGACACTCCTTGTGTCCTGGGTTCCTCAGCGCTGCTGGAATGCAAAGTATCGGGTTCACCCCCTGTTTCTGTTGCCTGGTTCCAAAATGGACTAAAGTTAGTCAGTGGTGATAAACATCAGATCTCTTTTTCAGATAACCTATGTATTTTAGAAGTGAATTCACTTAGCTCCTCAGATACTGGAACTTACACATGCAAAGCTACCAACGTAGCTGGTTCAGATGAATGCAGTGCTGTATTGACTGTACAAGGTCAGTATATGACAGTCAGCAAGCTCTCTGAGCTATTCTTTCCTCTTTTCCTCTTGAAATTGCCTATAGTCTTTTGTAAGAATATTGTGGGGAAATTATGCACTGGAAGTAAAGATACTGTTCTTTATCTTCAAGTGGCATGTAGAAACACCAAGGTTATTCTATAGCAGCCTGTCTTCATCTCTCTTTTTCTCTTGTGTGTTTAGAACCACCTTCTTTTGAGAGGACACCTGAGCCTCTGGATGTCTTGCCAGGCACAAGCATCACTTTTACAGGTGTTATCAGAGGAACCCCTCCTTTTAAGGTGAACTGGTTTAGAGGGGCCAATGAACTTGTGCCAGGGGATAAATGCAATATCTACTTGGAGGACTCCATTGTGGAGCTGGATTTATTCGATGTGTCTCCTCTCCAAAGCGGAGAGTACACTTGCCTAGTGACTAATGATGCTGGCAGAGCAAGTTGTACAACACACCTTATAGTAAAAGGTTTGTAGAGATTGCAGCTCTCTTTTTACTCTAAGATATTGCTCCCTTCCCTCCATTTGTAATGTTGTGCTCAATATTTGTGGCTTCTTACCATTCATTAGAGCCAGCTGTCTTTGTGAAGAAACTGAGTGATCAATATGTGGAGCCTGGCAAGCCCATCATCCTGGAGGGCTCTTACACAGGCAGCCTGCCCATCTCTGTGACATGGAAGAAGAATGGCCACACCATCACTCAGTCTAAGAAGTGTAGCATAATCACCACAGAGAAGTCCTGCATCCTGGAGATTCTTGAGAGCACCAAAGAGGATGCAGGAGAATACACTTGCCATGTTGAAAATGAGGCAGGAAGAGATGTCTGTGAGGCTGTAGTTTCTACCCTAGGTGTGTGTTCCCTTTGCTTCTTTTTCTTTCTTATTCTTTCCAATGTGTGCTTTCCAAAGTCTGGCATTATTAATGAGCCTATCTAATTGCTTTTCTTTTTTAGAACCTCCCTATTTTGTTACACATTTGGAACCTCTTGAGGTGTCAGTTGGAGATTACACAACACTACAATGTCACATTGCTGGAACACCAGAAATTACTGTGTCTTGGTACAAAGGCGATACAAAACTCAGGTCTACTCCTGAGTACAAAGTGTTCTTTAAAGACAACGTTGCTACACTCATTTTCAACAAAATAGCTAGCAACGACAGTGGAGAATATATCTGCAAAGCAGAAAACAGTGTAGGAACTGCATCTACAAAGGCTCTCTTAACAGTTCAAGGTGATGATTTTATATTAGTTTGCTCCAAACTTCTCTTTACAGTGCTTTTTCTCTTGCAAAGCTATCAAAAAGCGTTGGTTCCTGAGGCATATATATCTTTTCCTTGGTTTATTCCAGAGCGTAAACGACCACCTTCCTTCGCAAGAAAATTAAAGGACGTTGAGCACCCCGTTGGCCTACCCCTTAAATTTATGTGTCGGCTCAATGGCTCAGAACCCATTACTGTGACTTGGCATAAAGATGGCGTGCTGCTAAGTGATGACCACAATGTGCACACATCCTTTGTAGATAATGTTGCGGTGTTGCAACTGGTGCAAACTGAGATGAATCATACTGGACAGTACTCCTGCACAGCCACCAATGCTGTGGGCACTGCCACCTCTACTGCTAGGTTAACAGTGGCAGGTGTGTTGGCTGGCAAAGCTTTTGCCTGGATCACAGGCTCCCTTTTCCCTTTTCACGCATGCAGTGGTATTTGTGTGTTGGATGAACTTTTGCATGAGGTATGAGTATTATACTGTTTTCTTGTTTTTCTAGAACCCAAGCAAGCTCCTGTCTTTGATATAAAACCGGAATCTATTGATGTGCCATTTGGAGAAAGTGCTGACTTTGAATGCCATGTTATTGGAGCCCAACCAATACACATCACATGGTCCAAGGACGGTCGGGAGATCCAAACTGGAGGAAACTTCAATATTACATTTGTAGCCAATAGAGCTCACCTACGAGTGCTCAGAGTGGGCAAAGGAGACTCTGGGCAATATACTTGCCAAGCTAGTAATGAAATTGGGAAAGACTTTTGCTCAGCCAAACTTAGTGTCAAAGGTATTGAGATTAAATCATCTTCATGCATACATTTTCTTTGTCTTGGGTAAATTTAAGAGACTTCTTTGTAACTGAGTCTCATTTTCCACCATTTCCAGTTTGGAAATACATAGAAAGTAGCTTTTCAGAAAGCAGACACTATACAATGAGGTGACTCTTCCCTCCTGCCCACTGCATGGTGGTGAAAGCCTTGTGTGCCTGTAAAATCTCTTAGGGACCACATCTCTGATTTCTCCTTGCAAAGCTGTTTGGTACTCTCCCTGCTTCTTATTTTATCATTAGTACTTAAACTACAATTACAGTGGTATTCATACATAGCGATTACTATGTGGGAAACTATATACCACTAATGGAAAGCATGTATCACTATATGGTAAAATATCTTGCCTTTGTAGGCCAGCATTGGTGTTTCTTTCAGCTTTACTAAATATTTCAATTTGAGGTCTGAATTGTGGATTTAATCTAGACTATGAATCAGTTTAGTCCTTCACACAGAAATATGCTTTAAAGATGTGTAAGCAAGTGAAACTGTCCTTACCGTGTTTCTGCTGCTCCTGGGCAAAGGTCTTAGGGGTGAACGGGGTTGTCAAAGCTTTCATGACAGCCTGGGGACATTTTTAAAGGTAAAAGCAAAATTTCTTTTGTCCGGAGCAGTCATCCTTCACATGTCTTCTACAGCTTGAAGCAGTGGGCTCCCGTGTTGGTAGAACCTGGATCTAGTTGTTGTCTTTGCCTGCTTTTCTCCTTCTTTTGTGTTTCTTTGAGAGGAAATGCAGCTTGGGAGTAGATCCAGCTGCTGTAGCAAACCCACTTTGTTGCACCCCAAGACTCTTGTGCACCCCATGACTCTTGCTTAGCACTGTAGTTTTCTCTTGGCAAACAGGCTCACTGTTACTCTCTACACACTCATTTTGTTCTGCAGAACCTCCCAAGTTCGTCAAGAAGCCTGAAGCTTTGCGGTTCGTGAAGCAGGGGGACACAGTTCAACTTGAATGTAAAATCAGTGGCACACCAGAGATCAGGACTGTATGGTACAAGAACGATCAGGGACTCCAGGCGAGCGACAGGCTCCACATGTCCTTTGTAGACTCCACGGCAGTGCTAACCATCTTGGATGCCAGCACCGAGGATGCCGGCGATTACATATGTGAAGCCCATAATTCTGCCGGCACTGCCAGCTGCAGCACTTCGGTCACAGTGAAAGGTTAGCAGCAATGCTCCACACACCATCAGAATCCCCGGCCCACTCCCGACTGCACGTTCCCCTAGAGCCGGCCGCTGCTGTGGAAGTCAGTGGCGGCTGGGACAGTGTCTCCCCAGCTGCTCTCATGTTCAAATGCTGCTGTGGGTAAGCATTAGAGGTCAGGCAGGAAATTGCAGTGGGTGCTCAGCACTGTGCAGCCACCCCATTGCCTCCCTATTTAAGTCAAGTGCAAGCTGGATAAGGCAAGGTTGTCAGGTCACAAGGGAAAAATGGAACAGATGGAGCCCCAGACATTGTAAGGGAGCTGGGCACAGTTCGCAGCCATCCCTCCGCCTACTTTTTATACACAGTGATCCTGGCAGGAATGAAACTTAAGAAGGAGGAGGGGGCTGTGGTGCTGAGCCTCATTGATGGTAGCTTGCATGACTGGAAAGAGGTGGGGAAGGTTGGAATATGGCCCTGGAGAGAGGGGAGAGGGTAGCTCTTGGGTAGGGGTGAGTGCAGCAGTGGATCCGGAGGCTGAGTCAAGTGTATTAGGCTGGGCAGCCACATGCTGACTCCAAACAGGTGCAGAGGTGTCACATTTTCTGCCCTTGGATTTCTGAGTGCAGGGAGGACTTGCAGGGAGCTGCCGGGAGCTCAGCATTTTTTGGAGGTGAGGCTACATATTTGGAGGCTAAATATGGGTTTACAAGAATAAGTGTAGGCCCCCTTCCTGAATATGTTGCCTCCTGCTGCTATTGGGAAACCCACCAGGGAAGCGTGCTCACGCATTCTGATGTGATTCTTTTTTATAGAACCACCTGTTTTTAGCAAGGTGCCAAGCCCTGTTGACACTCTTAAAGGCTCAGATGTTATCCTCCAGTGTGAGATAGCAGGAACTCCACCCTTTGAGGTAGCTTGGTTCAAGGACCGGAGGCAGGTCAGGAGCAGCAAGAAATTCAAGGTGACAGCAAAGCACTCCATTGCCAGCCTTCACATTCTCAATCTGGAAGCTCAAGATACTGGGGAATATCAATGCAAAGCCATGAACGAGGTGGGAAGTGACACCTGCACCTGCCCAGTGAAATTCAAAGGTTTGTATGCTAGGAGATTGACAGCACCAGCACCTTCTTTTCCTCCTGTCTGTCCCTTCTTCAAGCAGGCATGCATGATTAACTCTCCTCTGCCTCCTTGTTTTCACCATCAGAGCCCCCACGCTTCGCCAAGAAGCTGAGCGACACTGCAATCTTCATCGGGGAGCCAACAGCGCTGCAGGCAGTGGTGGAAGGATCCCCACCAATTTCTGTTGTCTGGCTCAAGGACAAGGGTGAAGTTATTAGGGAGAGCGAAAATGTCCAGATGTGGTTTATGGACAACATTGCAACTCTTGAGATTGCCAGTGCAGCAGGAGCTGATGTTGGGAAGTACATCTGCCAGATCAAAAATGATGCTGGCATGCGGGAATGCTCTGCCTTTTTGCAAGTGCTAGGTGGGTATAGTCTGCCCCACAAGTATTATTTCTTGTGTCTTGCACAGTTGCCTCTCCCAGCCTTTCTTTGCTGCTTTTACCTTGCACTCATTATTTTGCGGGTGGACTTCCTGGTGACACACAGTCTCCTCCCTTCCTATTTCAGAACCAGCAGTCATCTTAGAGAAGACCGAGCCGATCACAGTGATGGCTGGAAACCCTTTCACCTTGGAGTGCAAAGTAGGAGGGACGCCTGAACTTATCACCAAGTGGTACAAAGATGGCAGGGAACTAAGGAGCGACCATAAATACCAAATTACCTTTTCCAACAATGTATCTACACTGAAGGTCTTTTCTGCAGAGAGGGGAGACAGGGGCTTGTATACATTTGAAGTGCACAATGAGGTGGGAGACAGCAGCTGCACTTCTTCAGTTGATGTTTCAGGTCAGCTGTATGTCTTTGTTGTTCATGCTTGTCTTTAAACACAGCTTTTTTTTCCTTGCTTTCTACTGAAAAAAACAGCACTTTTCTTACTAGTCTTCTGCCTTGTCCTACTTAGATCGCCTTGTCCCTCCTTCATTTTCAAGAAAGTTAAAGGAAACAAATGGGGTGCTGGGATCATCAGTCCTGCTGGAATGCAAAGTGTCTGGCACATCTCCCATATCTGTGGCCTGGTTTCAGGATGGGAATGAGATCGTTAGTGGAGAAAAATATGAAATCTCATTCTTGGATAACATTTGTGCTTTGAAGCTGAATGCCTTGGATGCCACAGATACAGGGCCATATACCTGTGTGGCAGCCAATGTGGCTGGGTCTGATGAATGCAGTGCCTTCTTGACAGTACAAGGTCAGCTCCTTCTTCAAAATGCTCTTCCCTCTTCTCTTCCTGCCCTCTGGTTTTCCATGGTTTCTTTTTCATGATTTTTTTCTCTTTTCTCCCTCCCTCCCTCTTTTTACTGCAAACCTGCATTAGTTTCTACCTCCTACAGGAACTCTCCTAATAATATCTTTCTCCTCCCTTCTTTGTGTGACACCTTAGAACCACCTTCTTTTGTGAAGACACCCGACCCTCTGGAAGTTTTGCCTGGCTCAAGCGTGACATTCACGAGCTACATCAAGGGCAGCACCCCACTCAAAGTGAACTGGTTCCGAGGCATCAGGGAGCTGGCACCAGACAGCACCTGCTCCATCTCTCTGGATGAATCTGTGGCACAGCTGCAGCTGTACAACGTGGAGCCAGGCCACAGCGGGGACTATGCGTGTGTGGTCGCTAACGATGCCGGCAGCGCCTCGTGCACCACTCACCTCTTTGTGAAAGGTGTGTGTGTGTGTTTTTGTGTGCATGTGCACATGCACAGGTGTCTCCCTCTCCCTGCACATTGTGCCTGCAGCCCTGCCACAACAGTCCCTCTCACTATTGACCTGTGCCTCCCCACAGAGCCTGCAGTCTTTGTGAAGAAATTAAGCGATTTCAGTGTGGAGCAGGGAAAGTCCATCGTGCTGGAAAGCAGCTATGTGGGCACCCCTCCCATCTCTGTAACCTGGAAAAGAAATGGCACACCTATTGCTCAGTCTCCGCGCTGCAGTGTTACAACTACTGATAAATCTGGCATCCTTGAAATCTTCAACAGCATCAAGAGCGATGAAGGCGAATACACCTGTGAGGTTGCAAATGAGGCTGGTGCAGATGTTTGCCACAGCCTTGTATCCATCCTAGGTGCGCGTTACCCTTGATCCCTCCAAGGCAGCCAAGTGATGTTCTGCTTCTGCTCACTGTGCTCTTTTCTTCCCTAGAACCACCCTATTTTCTCACACACCTGGACCGTGTGGAGGTGAAGGTCGGCGAGCCCTTGATCTTAAAATGCCAGATTGGTGGCGCACCAGAAATCAAGGTGTCTTGGTACAAAGATGACACCAAGCTCAGATCAACACAGGCTTACAAAATGCACTTCAAGAATAATGTGGCAACGCTGGCGTTCTCCATGGTGGAGGATAGTGACATTGGAGAATACGTCTGCAAAGCAGAAAATAGCGTTGGCTTCGCTACCTCCACAGCTTTGCTTGTTGTTAAAGGTGATGGATTGAGGCTACTCTTCAGTGGCATAGCTTGTAGGAACTCTTTGCTGTTTATTGAAAGGGGTTCTTATTAATGTCAGTGCTAATTAATTCTAGATTGACAGGGTGGCTTCCTACTTACAGTGGTGATTATTATTGTTTTTCAGAACGTAAACTTCCCCCTACATTTGCCAGGAAACTGAAAGATATTCAGGAGACGGTTGGCTCCCCAGTGACATTTGATTGCCGCATAAATGGCTCAGAGCCTATCCAGGTCTCTTGGTACAAGGATGGGGCTCTTTTAAGCGACAGCGATAACATGCAATCAGCCTTCTTAAATAATGTCGCAACTCTCCAGATCTTGCAAACCAGTCTGGCTCACTGTGGCCAGTACACTTGCTCAGCCCAAAATGCTCTGGGGACTGCATCTTCCAGTGCCAAGCTCATCCTTACAGGTTTGTGGCTCACTTTTAAACAAACATCTTTTGTATCTCTTTGCTCTTTTATTCCTTTGCCCCTTCCCCCGCTCTCCCCACTGCATGACCGTAAGGGAATCTGCACACAATGTGGTGAGGTGTATGGTGAGCAGGGATCAGCAGTGAGCTCTGCCATGCTCTCCTTTTTGCAGAACATCTACAACCTCCCTTCTTTGACATCAAGCCAGTATCTGTCGATGTGGCACTGGGGGAGAGCGCGACCTTTAAGTGCCATGTGACTGGCTCCGCTCCCATGAGGATTACATGGACCAGAGACAACAGAGAGGTCCGACCAGGTGGCAACTACAAGATGACATTGGTGGAAAACACAGCCAGCTTGACCGTTCTAAAAGTGGGTAAAGGAGATGCTGGGCATTACATGTGTACTGCCAGCAACAGTGTTGGAAAGGACGCGTGCGCAGCTCAGCTAGCTGTACAAGGTACTGCTTTACTGTTCCCCAGGCTTTTATTCTTTGCCAGACTGACACCCAGAAAACAAAGCCCCAGATAGTACAGACATGTTTGGGACTATCTTTACAAGATGCCACACAGAGAACTCTTATTTCATTTAAATATTAATTTAATTTATAAATACCCTTTTTCTTTTGGTGTGGCTGACTGATTTGTCTTATCAAAGGGATCTTTTCATCTAAATGTTAACTCTGGCTTTGTACCTCTATGAACAACCCTGTGGTACAGCAAAATTTCTGTCTTCTTTGAACTTTTCCTCCTGAAGTGCAGGAGAGGGAATTATAACAGAGAGAAACAAGTTTACTTATGAGGTTTTAATTTACTCTTACTGGGTCTGTAGCTCCTGCAAATATTTTTACTCTTTCAGAGCCTGAAAACATAGAAAAATGATGTTCTAGATGTGAAAACTGGAGGATCTAAGGGCAGACTTGGTGACAAATATATGTTCCACCCACACACTGCTTCTCCGCATAGTGTGTGGATCTTATGGTTTTCGCAGATCTAAATTTATTACTGGTATAAATGACACTTGTACATTAGTGTAATTTCCTTAATGTAGGCGGGAACCTTGGATTTATTTACAGCTGTTCCGGATATCTCATTCCTATTGATCTTATAGAAGGATGAATAGAAAATACACCTTTTAAATGATGCAGGAGCTTGAATGCCCCCATTGTTTCAGAGCCTTCATTTTCTTTTACTCTGTGTGAATTTATGGGGGAAAAAGATGTATTTTAAGAGTAAATACTCTGTCTTTTACTCTCTGCAACAAACGACATGAGAAGCTGCATCACCCTTAGCAAAATTTTGTAATAAGTACTGGTCAAATGCATTATATATGTCTGGAGTATATATGTACTTGTAGGGATTTTTCTTGGTGGAGTTGGGAGGAATGTGGCAGAGAGTGTGGCAGACTGAATTACTTCTGAATTCAGTGGCAAGTAGGGATGCTGTTTTTATCTAGTTTGACTTACAGCAACCATATTCAAAGACTGTAGCAAGAAATCTAATCCCTTTTAAAGATTTCAAGCTTGCTTCCACCAGAATGGCAGTTCTGTTTATTTTTAGTGATAACATTACTAATAGATCTATTTGACTCAAGTTGCTGTTCATAGAAAGATCCTAACTGGCATTATTATTTTCTTAGGCTTTAATTCTTTATTCACAAAAATCCTAAATACATTCTTGTATTATTTTTTCAAGATTATTATTTCCATTTTGTTACTGGACTTACATTGGCATTCATTCAAATCCTTTAGAATTTGAAACTTCACCAGAGCTCTAAAATTAACGTTCATTGCTTCTCAGCTGGTTCCAACAGAACTTAGAAGTGCAGCTTCTCTGTGTTCGTTCATTTGCATGTGTCCAACCTGAGCAGATGCTGCCTCACCTCTATTACATACAGAATAGATATAGCCTATTGTTTGTAGAATCCAGGCCTTTTTTTTAAATTGTCCTTGAACATCTCTTATTTTTTGTAAGCTTTCCTGCTTTTAAATTTTATGTTTTCAATCTGTTTTAACAACTGCTTTTAGATTCTAGAAACTGCTTTGCTTAACATTCTAAGCACATACCTTACTAAAATATACATTCTCATTTTGGAAAGAAGCAGAATTAGAGTGTGATTGCTCAGCAATTGTCACTATGCAGACAGGTAATCAACTCTGTCAAAATGAAATCTGATAGTAAATTATGGAGGTTGCAAGAGTCCTTGTGTTAAGAAGCCATCAGCTTTTATTTTTAGAAACTCTGAGGAAGTTTTGTTACTAACAACATAGTATGTTCTGCAAATGCCCCACAGGTTGAAGTGACTCACAGTAAAATAGATTTTCTTCCTACACTTCACAGACATGCGTAAACAGGCACTTCATCCTGTTTTGTAGAGAGATTTGTCAGTTGGGCCCACATTACCACCTCTTTGTTTTACTAGTTAGATCTTTGATCCGTGAGTGCTTAAGAGTCTTGTGATTCTGAATCATTATTATGGTGCTTTTGATGTAAAAAGCACCCTTCCTCCACTCCTTCCTCTTCTTACGGAACAAAATGTAACCATCTGTTTTAATTTTCAGTCACAGGACTTGTAACACCAATTTCAGTAATACCAGCCATCTCATAACTCTTCCCAGCATGACTGTTTTGAACATCTTTGGTTTGCTTAACTTCTTGCACCTTTATTCCTTATGTGCATCTGTATGTTTGGATTTGCAATAAATGTGTATAGGATTCTAACTAATATACATTTATTGACCAAATCAATTGTTAATGGCATATTAAGAGATGAAGCAGTAGCTATAATGCTCATCATCAGTGCTCTTCTTGATTGTAGTTCTTGACTGGACAGTTTGGATTCTTACATTTCCCACAGGCACATTTTTATTACCTATATAATGCAAGAGGATACTACTTGAAGAAAACCACACGTGCCAGCTGATATTAACTGAATACCTAGACAGGGAACTAGAATGGAAAAATAAACTAACCGAATTGCAGATAGGGAACTTGTTTGCTGCCTGATGTACAGTTTGGACAGACTTGAAATCATCTAAAAGATTAATAGCAGCTGCAGAATTAGAATGTTTTTGTAACTCACTGAAGTTGACATTTTCTATTACATATATCATGCTTATTCAAAGAATCAGTGCAGTTTAAAGCATCATCTTCCCCTTTTTGGCTTTCCAGAACCACCAAGATTTATTAAGAAACTAGACTCCTCAAGACTTGTGAAACAGCATGATTCCACTAGGTATGAATGTAAAGTAGGTGGATCTCCAGAAATCAAGGTCATCTGGTACAAAGGTGAAACCGAGATCCATCCCAGTGAAAAATACAGAATGTCCTTTGCGGATTCAGTGGCAGTCATTGAAATGCACAATCTCAGTGTTGAAGACAGTGGTGATTACACCTGTGAAGCACAGAATCCAGCTGGTAGTGCAAGCACCAGTACCTCCCTGAAAGTAAAAGGTCAGGATCCAAGCTCTTCCTTTCCTTTTCTTTGTGTATGAATCCTCCCGTGTGGAAAAGTGGTTATGTCACACTTTTTTTCATCAGACAGGCCAAAACCTGTCTGAAAACATGGTGTGTCTCTTGCCTGTTTGTCACGGTGTGGGAGACAGCTTTTATTTTTGGTTTGTCCTTGCTGTTCAGCATCAGTATGGCTACTTGAACAGTCTTTCTGCTTTAGTGTCTTCAGCTTAAATAACACAAATTTTAACTCCTCTTTTTTTAGCACCTCCTGTTTTTATCAAGAAACCCCATCCAGTCCAGACCTTGAAAGGGTCCGATATTCACCTGGAATGTGAGCTTCAGGGCACTCCTCCATTCCAGATTTCATGGTATAAAGACAAACGAGAAATTCGGAGCAGCAAGAAGTATAAGGTCATGTCTGAGAACTACCTTGCTAGTATTCACATTCTCAGTGTGGATGCTGCAGATGTTGGTGACTATCACTGTAAAGCTGTAAATGATGTAGGAAGTGACTCCTGTATTGGCTCTGTAACACTAAGAGGTTTGTATAAGGATTGACACCTTCTTGGCATTTCACTGTTCCTGTCATTCTCCTCCTACTTTTCCGCTCCTGGCGCTTTTTTTTTTACCGTTAAATATCTTCTCTTAAATAGCACCACCAACCTTTGTGAAGAAGCTGAGTGATGTCACTGTTGTTGTTGGGGAATCAATTGAACTGCAGGCAACAGTAGAAGGATCGCAGCCCATTTCTGTTCTGTGGTTGAAAGACAAAGGCGAAATTATTAGGGAAAGTGAAAACCTCTGGATCTCCTATTCAGAAAACATTGCAACCATGCAGATTGGAAATGCAGAGCCAGACAATGCTGGAAAGTACATCTGTCAGATAAAAAATGATGCTGGAGTTCAGGAATGCTTTGCCACTCTGACGGTGCTAGGTTGGTAACATGGAAAAAAAGCATTAGGTGTCTTAAGATGCTTTGAAAGTATCAGTTTTTATGCTACTAATAACTTTTGCAGTGTTGTTTTTAAAAATGCTGTAACTTGCATCTCCTTGCAGAACCTGCAGTCATTGTAGAGAAGCCAGGCCCAATGAAAGTTACAGCTGGAGACTCTTGTACTCTGGAATGCACCGTAGATGGCACACCAGAGCTTACTGCCAGGTGGTTTAAGGATGGGAATGAATTGTCCACTGATCATAAATATAAAATCAGTTTCTTCAACAAAGTATCTGGGCTTAAGATCCTCAATGCAGGACTAGAAGACAGTGGAGAATACACTTTTGAGGTGAAAAACAGTGTTGGTAAAAGCAGCTGTACAGCTTCAGTGCATGTTTCAGGTTAGTTGACTACTCTTTTTGAATCACATCTGATCCTACAATTCCTTTAAAATGCCTTCAGATGGCACACAGTTTCTTACGAGTGGTAGTCTGGGAGACTCATTGCTTATATAATCTTAGGAGTGTTTGGTGGGCCACTGTGGGAAAGAATAAATGCCAGCCTAACCTAAGAGGGCAGGAGCTGTTGCAAGGGCTTGATTTCTTCAGCATAAATCTGCATCTGTTTTTCAGGCAGCTGGTGCAGTATTGTTGCTTATGAAAAAGCACTGCAAAAAGCAAAAGGTGTCTCTCAAAAAGTGTGAACGAAAGCTCCAGCATATCCTTAAGCATCAACTGTCTATTTTTCAATGACTTAGGCATGCAGGAACAGATTCTTAAGGCAGATATATTAAAAGAAAGTTAATTGAAAGTTAATTATGCATGTGGGAACCTTCCGTCTATTAAGCTCCTGTACAGTAAAAATGTTTGTTTTTTAAACACATGCAGATCGTATTATACCTCCTTCTTTCACAAGAAAACTGAAAGAAACACATGGTCAGCTGGGTTCTTCTGCTGTACTGGAGTGCAAAGTTTACGGGTCACCACCTATTACTGTTTCCTGGTTTCATGATGGAGAGGAGATTACTAGTGGAGACAAGTATCAGGCTACCCTTACAGACAACACCTGTTCTTTGAAAGTGAATGCACTTCAGGAGTCCGATATGGGAACTTACTCATGCACAGCTACTAACGTCGCTGGGTCTGATGAATGTACTGCATTTTTGACTGTTAGAGGTTAGTATCATTAAGAAGCCAGATCAGAAGACACAAACCAATTTATTTTCAAAAAAGCTGCATTCTTGGCCTTGTTACATATTTCTGATTATTATGCTCTTCATCAGAAGTCCAAAAGTATTTGTTTTCTGTCTGTTTTATATGTATGTTTAGAACCACCATCTTTTGTGAGGAAACCTGAACCACTGAATGTTTTATCTGGGGAAAACATAACATTTACCAGTATCATAAAAGGCTCCTCTCCATTGGAAGTTAAATGGTTTAGAGGTAGCGTTGAGCTCGTACCAGGACACAGATGCAATATCACCTTGCAAGATTCAATTGCAGAACTGGAGCTGTTTGATGTACATGCACTTCAGAGTGGAGACTACACCTGCCTGGTCTCTAATGAGGCAGGGAAGATTTCTTGCACAACACATCTTTTTGTTAAAGGTTTGTCCAAATTACAGTTGCTTATGCTTCTTTTAAAAAATAATCTCCTGGCTTTATTTAATTTTTGTTCTTCCCATTTTTCATTATAGAACCAGCCAAATTTGTGAAGAAGTTGAATGATTTAAGTGTAGAGAAAGGAAAATCTTTAATCTTGGAATGCACGTATATGGGTACTCCACCAATTTCAGTGACATGGAAGAAAAATGGAGTAAAAATAATGCACTCTGAAAAGTGTAGCATCACCACTACAGAAACCTCTGCCATACTGGAAATCCCTAGTAGCAAACTAGAAGATCAGGGGCAGTATTCTTGCCATATTGAAAATGACTCTGGACAAGATAATTGCCATGGTGCAATCACAATACTAGGTGCGTCATCAAGCCACCATCTCTATCAGCAGTTAGCTGAACTGCTGATGGTCATTGCGTGATACCTTTTTGTACTAATGGTGTGTGTTTGTTCTTCAGAACCACCTTACTTCATTACACCCTTGGAGCCAGTTCAGGTGACAGTTGGGGATTCTGTATCCTTACAATGCCGGGTTGCTGGAACACCAGAAATGATTGTATCATGGTACAAAGGCGACACAAAGCTAAGAGGAACTGCTACTGTTAAAATGCATTTTAAGAACCAAGTTGCCACTCTGGTTTTCAGCCAGGTGGACAGTAGTGACAGTGGGGAGTATATCTGCAAAGTAGAAAACACTACTGGGGAGGCTACTTCGTCATCTTTGCTCACAGTTCAAGGTGAATATTTCATTTCAAAAATAGAAAAATTACATATTTTTCTCTAGTATGCTTTGCTCTTTTGGAAAAGCAAAGATTATCTTTCCCTTGTTAAATGCTATACTCCTTCCTGACCTATAAGAGACCCTGTGGCACAGATTTCTATTAACAAAGGCCTGCCAGGAAAGCTAATTTAAATATATCTCTTGCTGGACCATAGTTCTTCTGTAGGGATACAAGCTTCTGCCTCTTCATACCCAGTTTAGGATATTGCTTTGGTTGCTTCCACAGACCAACAGTCCTGAGAACAGAAGTCTGAGGGTTAAATAAGCCCACTGGGTGTACCTGAGGGTGGAATGATTATATATTTTCCTGAAAACCTAGGTGCAGTGCTCCTTTCACTACCAAATTAAATCCTACTAAATTAAATGATGTGCTGTATAACATTTGTAATCAGAACTTAAGAGCAAAAATCCATAGTGAATACAGCTTCTGAAAGCCCTCACTCTACAATACCTCTTTTCTTACAGAGCGTAAACTTCCTCCTTCTTTTACACGAAAATTAAGAGATGTTCATGAAACTGTTGGCTTACCAGTTACATTTGATTGTGGCATAGCTGGTTCAGAACCTATTGAAGTATCTTGGTATAAAGATGGTGTACATATAAAAGAGGACTATAATGTTCACACATCCTTCATAGACAATGTGGCAACTCTCCAGATTTTGAAGACAGACAGAAGCCTTATTGGGCAATATACTTGCACTGCTACCAATGCTATTGGAACTGCTTCTTCTAGCGGCAGGCTTGTCCTTACAGGTTGGTGGGCTGTGAAGTATTTAATAGAAATATATTAAAACTCGCTTTTAATTTATATCTGGATTTGATATTGTACAAATAGTATTTATTTCATAGAGGTTTAAAGCAAACTGAGATTTTAACATGATGCTTTTTTATTTCTTTCGCTCTTTAGAAGGGAAGACTCCTCCATTCTTTGACATCCCAGTTATACCTGTGGATGGTATTATTGGAGAAAGTGCAGTCTTTGAATGTCACATTTCTGGAACACAGCCTATTAGAGTCGCTTGGGCAAAAGACAACCAAGAGATTAGAACAGGAGGAAACTACCAGATCAGTTATGTAGAAAACACAGCCAATCTGACCATCCTAAGAGTTGACAGGGGAGACTCTGGAAAGTATACATGCTACGCAAGCAATGAGGTTGGAAAGGACTCTTGCACAGCTCAGCTGAATGTTAAAGGTACCGAATGGATAATACATTATGTGTGTGTTTTTCTTCCTTTAATTGTAAAGGAAGTCTTATTGCTGCAAGATAAGTTGGAGAACAACTTTAAACACATAAATTTGGGACATATAGCTTGAAAATACCTATCTGGAGATACCCATGAGTCTCTGAAGGGAAATAGGAAAGGGCGATAACAATAATGGAAGAAGGAAAGAAAGAAAATATTTTCTTCAACCTGATGTCTTTATAGGGTTTGGCATGTTGAGAGGCCGATATAAGTGCCTGATTTCTTTCTTGATTACTCTACAAAAATCCTAATTTTTTAATGACATTTGACTTCAAGCAATATACAAGCTTTTTTTTTTTCCCCCCAAATGGGAAAATAAACTATCACAGTGATACTAGGAGCAAGACACCTGCCATTGATCTTGGTATACTTTCACTAAAAAAAAAAAAAAACTATTTAAATGAGAGCAAATATTGATTCCCTAAATATTAAATGGCTATGTTAAAATTGTTTCTTGAAACATTATCTTTAGATTATTTCTTTTCAAGTTAGATTCATAGAGTTTGAGTAACATATTCCTTTCCTACAGAACGAAAAACTCCACCTACTTTTACTAAGAAACTCTCTGAAGCATTAGAAGAAACTGAAGGGAATGAACTTAAACTTGAGGGCCGTGTTTCCGGCTCTCAACCTTTGACAGTTGCTTGGTATAAAAACAATCAGGAAGTCCATTCAAGCCCTCATTGTGAAATATCATTCAAAAACAATACCTTACTCTTGCATATAAAAAGCGTAGCGCAATCAGATGCTGGCTTATATACCTGTAAAGTGTCCAACGAAGCAGGAAGTGTATTGTGTACTTCTTCTGTTGTTATCAGAGGTTAGTTAAAGTCATGTTTTTCCTATTATTTTCTGTATTGTGTATTAACTGTAAATGTATAGCTTCCATCTTATGAACTTGTACAGCTAATAAAATAATTTGTGCAGTGCTTACATGGTTTTGCTCAGCTTAAGAGCAATGATTCGTGCTTTTACCTTTCTGCCAGCCACACTGATTCTGTGTTACTGAATGGACAAGATGAAACTGAGTTAAACCACAAAATCAAGGAATTCTTTCAATTAAGATTAAAATTAAACAATATTTTTCTGGGTTTTTCTTTTCTTTTTTACAACTTGCTATGACTGATCTAAAGTAAACACTGAAATCTTTACTTTTCATTGAATTTTTATCCATTCTCTTTTGGAGGAAAAACAGTTTTTCTGTGCAATTACATCAAAGCTTGGGCAGCCTAGACAGTGTGTCGTGACAGCATGGCATTTGGCTGTAATACTCTTGCAGGATATTCCGTATTTGTTTCTATAAAGATGTTTAGGCATTTTTGCAGTCCAATAGCAGTACTTTAGTTCTTCTAATATTTTTTGCGTGCATGTCCTTGCTGTGTGGAGAAAAGCTTCATTTCATAAAACATTTCTTGCATGTTTGTAAAAATACTCTCTTGATATTAATTCTTTTTTATAAAACTGTGATGATTCATATTCTCAAACTTTTATTTAACCTTGTTCTCTCCTTGGTGTTGTCTTTCTTAAGGAACACGTTTCTCTTTTTCTCTTACACTCTTAATCGTATTTTTCTTCCTTGATTATTCACTCAAACATTTTCACATTCCAGAACCTAAAAAGCCTCCAGTATTTGACCAGCCTCTTCAGCCAGCAGCAGCAGAGGAAGGTGATATCCTACAGCTCAGTTGCCATGTCCAAGGGTCGCAGCCAATCCGGATCCAGTGGCTGAAGGCAGGAAGAGAAATAAGAGCTTCCGACAGATGCAACTTCAGCTTTGCTAATGGAGTAGCTCTTTTGGAAGTTGCTCCAGTTACTAAATCTGATTCAGGAGAATATGTATGCAAAGCTTCAAATGTGGCTGGCACTGACACTTGCAAATCTAAAGTGACAGTTAAAGGTACAGTAACATGGAGAAAATCAAGGCATATGATGGAAATTTAAAACAAAACTCCATCTTGCTTTTTTCCTGTGGAATTAGGATATTAATAATCTAATAACAAACAATTAGTATCTTCTTTGCAAAACTGTAGCATGTTGGAAGGCAATATAATTTAACAGCAATTTATATATAAAGAGCAACATAAGCAATGGGAGATCAGTGTCAATAGTATATTCTTACCAATTAGATTAAGAATTTAGTTTCCAAACCTAAGCACAGAATTTAAGACAAATGCAGGCTAAGAGTATGTGAAATCACTTGGACCTGCATGTTTTATGGGAAAGATGGGAACAGGGATGTTTATTAAAGGAGAATAGAAAAGGAATTTTATTGAGAAGGTAGCCTCAGAGCCTAATTGCTTCTGGACTGTTACAGCTCCAAGACATTTTGGCCGCTTAGCTGGAAGTGAACATTGTCTAAGCACAAGATCTTCCATGTAGCATCTGGCCTTACCATTGCATTCAAGATCTGTATGGTCAGTAATATGTAGAAGTAGTACCTTTTTCACTATACGGGTAGCAGCAGGGCTACAAAGAACTATTCATTAAAAAAAAATAATAATAATAGGTCATTGATAAAAAGTATAAGTAACTTTGAGAGTGAGATTTCTGGAAATAAATACCAGAAAGAAGACCTCGCTAAAAATTGACTCACTGTGGAAAATGAGGCTTCTTATTTGCATATCCTTCTATGAATGTAAATAGCCTGATTTTGATATTGTTTGCATACACACAGATAAAAAATGACATTACTGAAGTTAGTGAACAGCACGATATGGCCCACAGTGTTCAGTTTCATCTGAGAAAGTAAAATACAAGTTGATTAAAACAATATGAAAGTATTTTGCATTTTTTTACTTCTTGCAGACTGTTTTGTTCTGTCTCAGTAATTCACTGCTTTTCAGACAGGTAAATTGGAAGTGTTGTCATACCTAAAAATGAATGATTACATTAAGCCATCTATTTTAATTATTTAATTCTGTTTTTTCAGAAAAACCAGCAGCTGTACCAGCAGCTAAGAAAGCAGAAGTGGAAGGAAAACTTTATTTTGTGTCAGAGCCTCAGAGTATCAAAGTCATGGAAAGTAAGAACTCTCTCAGAAAAGTGCATTGTCTTCTATTTGCCTGTATCTGTTGTTTGATATTATGTCCTGCTGTCATAGACACTTGGAAAGATTAACTTTCTAATTTTGTGTCTTTCTACAGAGACTGTTGCAACATTTATTGCAAAAGTTGGAGGAGACCCAATTCCAAATGTTAAATGGTTGAAGGGAAAATGGAGGCAACTTAACCAGGGAGGTCGCATTATCATCCAACAGAGAGGAGATGAAGCCAAACTAGAAATAAAAGATGCAACAAAAACTGATTCTGGCATGTACAAATGTGTAGCTTTTAACAAACATGGTGAAATTGAGAGGAGCGTCAACCTACAAGTTGAAGAAAGAAAGCAAGAAGTTGTTGAAGGAGATCTTCGGGCAAAACTAAAAAGGTATATGCAAAAGTTTATATAGACTACTTTACCGTCAACACAGAAAGATTTTAATACATCTCAGATCAAAATATAATTTATTAATATTTGTGATATATTTATAAAATCATTACATTTAGATTTTGATCCTAGCAACAGTCAGTCAAATGGGATGCCTCTGAGCAGACCAAAGCTCAGCGTAACTAGGGAGATTATTGTGCCTAACTGTAGAAGAAATAGAAGCACCTGACTAGACTATACTGTAGGATCATACTGCACAGGGCAATTCTAAGCTGATGCATTTTTTCAAAGAACAACTTTCTAGGAATGAAGTTCTGTATATTTAACTTATGTCACTGCTTTGAGTAGAACTCCAACCAAACGGAAGGAAGAAGAGGAAGAGAAACCTATTGACATCATGGAACTTCTCAAAAATGTTGATCCCAAAGAGTATGAGAAATATGCTCGCATGTATGGAATTACAGATTTCCGTGGCCTCCTGCAAGCCTTTGAGTTACTAAAGCAAACCCAAGAGGAAGAAAGCCATAGACTGGTAAGATACAGTGTGACTGCAGCGTTGGCTTTGTTAAGAGTAGCGTGGTTCCTGTGAACAGACTTCATGTCCACAGTGCAATGTTACTGTGTGTACAGGAGTTTCTGGTTCCTGTTTAGATCTTCTACTGAGCCTTCCCAATGTCTTGAAAGCTCAAGAAGAAATGGCCTTTCTGGTCAATTATATTCTGTCTTGATTGCTATTTTTAAGATCAGAAGATACGCTAGTTACAGTATAGTTACAGCAAATTTGATGCGGGGACACATCCCTGTCTAGGTCTATGTTGGACAAACATGACAGTTTGATGTTTAGTATCCTTTCATCTTTAAGCACGTTCTGCCTTTTTATAGGAAATTGAGCTCACAGAAAAGGCTCGAAGAGAAGAACAGGAGTTTGATGAACTTATATCATTTATTCAGCAACGACTCTCACAGACAGAGGTAATGCACTATTTTTGCCTGATTTGCAAAATAATCAAACCCATAACAGGGAACTTGAAATGAGGCCTGACGCATTTAATCTAATATTTTTCAGCCTATTACTCTGATCAGAGACATTGAAAATCAGACAGTTTTAACAGATGAAGATGCTATCTTTGAATGTGAGATTAAAATTAACTATCCAGAAATTAAACTTTCGTGGTACAAGGGAACCCATAAACTGGACTCCAGTGACAAATATGAAATTAGAATTGAAGGCGATCGCCACATATTGAGAATCAGGAACTGCCAACTTGAAGATCAGGGAAATTTCAGAATAGTGTGTGGTCCACACATTGCTAGTGCTAGGCTAACTGTGATTGGTAAGTATTCTGTTGAAGTGTGTATTTAAATTAATTTGCACCTTAAATATTTCACTGTCTGATGTCTGCTAAAATGTGTGTTTTAACATGCTAATAGAACCTGCAGTTGAACGGCATCTTCACGATACTACTTTCAAGGAAGGAAACACATGCACTCTCTCTTGTCAGTTCTCTATTCCAAATGCCAAGTCTCAGTGGTATAGAAATGGGAGGCCTATTAAGATAGGAGGGAGATATTCAACACAAGTCTCCGACAAAGTACATAAACTCATCATCAAGGATGTTAGAACAGAAGACGAGGGACAGTATACCTGCAAGCTTGACAATCTAGAAACATCGGCAGATCTGGCCATTGAAGGTTTGTAAACAGATACAGAATCTCTTTGCTGCCGTAGTGATAAACAGTTTCTGGATACTCCATTAACAGAACAAATAAAAATAAAAGAGATTACTTAAAGAGATGTCCTCAAACCTGAAAATGGACTAAACAAGAAATTTTGCTGTTCTTTCTCTTTGAACAATATGTGACATACTTGTGCAAGTTAATTTTTTTAACTATTACTAATGACTCCTTGCCCTCAAACACTTTGAATCGTACTTGGTTTTATTTTCTTTTTTTTCCTGACGCTCTTATTTTTGACTTTATCTTAATTATTCTTTACCTTTCCTTATTTGCCGTAATGGCTTCTCATGTATAAATTTTCTACATAGCAATCTTGTCGTAGTTGTATTGTTGTGCCTTCTAATCTTCATTCTTAAGTAGAAAACCTCACAGAAGATTGAATCCCTTTTTTCTTACTATACTTTTTCAAGGTCTATTGTTATTATATGTTATTATAATGTATCTGTTTTTATGAAAACAATGAGAAGGAATTACATAAGCTAAATGGCCTGGTGATGTATAATAATTGATATATTTTTGTTTCAAAAACAGCTGAACCAATTCAGTTCACGAAAAGCATACAGAACATTGTAGTGAGTGAACACCAGTCTGCAACCTTTGAGTGCGAGGTGTCTTTTGATGATGCAGTTGTGACATGGTATAAAGGCCCCACAGAACTGAGAGAGAGTCCTAAATACAGCTTCAGAAGTGAAGGTCGTTGTCACTATATGACTATCCACAATGTCACTGCAGAAGATGAAGGTAAAATTAATGGAATCTTTGTGCTGATGCCATTCTTCTATATGACTTTGTGTTTTCCTTTTTAATGATAAAAGCATTTAAATATCAAAATTCTTGTCTCCTGCAGGTGTATATTCTGTAATTGCTCGTCTTGAACCAAGGGGAGAAGCAAGAAGCACTGCAGAACTCTATTTGGTAACCAAAGGTTAGTAGACTTGCTAAACAAATTTGTGATCATAGCCACCTGCAAATTCATGAGCTTGAAATGTGATGCTGGAGAACTAAATGGTTCTAAAAGAAATCTAATATTCTTTTGCAGAAATCAAACTGGAGCTGAAGCCACCAGGTAAAGAAAATGCAAAAAAAAAAAAAAAAAAAAAAAAAAAAAAAAAAAAGAAAGAAAAGCACAATATCAGTTTCCAAATAATCTAGCATTGATTTATTGTGTTGCTCTACTTTAGTTTTTCTTTTCAAAACCTTTTTTTCTGGTTATAGTAAGACAAACCTCTATCCTGGAAAAAAATGTTCCCCACCCATAATGGTGAGGAACAATTTATTCTCATAGGTAGTGGCATAGAATACCATGATATCTCCAAAATCTGTAATTATTATTGTGTCTGGGGTCCTTTTTGTACACTATGGATGCCACATTCTCTAAAACACAAAAGCTTGTTTTTATTTCAATGCCTGAGGAATACAAAGATGAAGAGATACTGATGAATAGATTCAACACCCTCTGCACAAATGAAAAAAAAAAATTAACCAAGGAGGCAAAAGGGATATCAGTCATCTTCTTATGATATATCATGATGTTCCTTTCTGAATGTTCTTTGTCAAGCGCACACTCCAGAGTACTGCAAGAATTACTTAGAAATAAAATGAAACAGTGTAGGGTCTGGCTGGATTGAAAGGTTAATGCAAGTAGTTCTGTGTACCATGGGTAGTTTATGCCAGAGGAGCAGGCTACAATAACTGACTGTGTTAGAATAAGAAACAAAGCACCATAAAGTAGTCTTGGGGGTGGCAAATTCAAATCTGTGTTATTTATTGTGAATTAAACATTTTAACTTTGCAGATGTTCCTGATGACAAGGTTGCAGTTCCACCTCCAAAACCAGCTGAAGGTAGGGAAATGAACCATACTTGTTCCATAATGGTGTTCTATATTAGCCCTGAAGCAGAAGGGCAGTAGGAACCTCAGAGAAAAATCTTAGATTGCTCAGTGATAAGATCTAGTTAGTCTGATAAGATAGATAAGATCTCTGTAAAAACATAAAATGAGCAAGGCTTGACTTGGATAAATTTGTTCTGCAGTATGGAAGGTGAAAACTAGACACAAGTAGGAATGAAGCTACTTCTCTTAGAAAGACTGTGTCCATTCCATCTTGTTTTCTTATCAGTCTCCTGTTCACCCATCTGCCTTTTATTTCTATTTTCCTGTTCTGATCATTCTTCATTTTCACCTTTTCTTCTTTTCACCACGCAAATATCTTTTAAAGAAGCTCTCTGAATTTCTACCTTTTGCATAAGAGAAGGGAAAATAAAAGACAAAGATTCTTACAGAGCTATAGTATGCCTTGCATGCACATTGCCAACAGTATCTTTTCACTAGGCTTTGGATTACAGAGTGTAAATATTACATGTCTTAGGTTCTACAGTTAGTAGTATGAACCTTCAAAGTTCAATTTTCTTGGTTCCGTTTCCATAAGGATTTGGAAAATGCTTGGGGTAGCAGCAGAAGGGGAAAGCTGTTGATATTAAGATGAGTTGCTATCAACAAAGATAGGACAGTGATGACAGTAAAGAAAACAAAGCTGAGTAGGGTCAAGGTTCAAGTAAAGGTAGATTGGGAATTCCACCTCAAAGTATATTGCTCTAGCTATGGCAGACCTTTAGTGTAAGCCCCATGTTTGCTTTTATTCTGTACAGTTGTAGTGAAACCACCTCTTATGTCTGCTTTCAAAATACAGTAGGATTTTTCTTCATTTACAAAAAACCACCATGTTGACTTATCTGATTTTAAATATTTTGTTTTTCTCATAAGCTGCCCCTATTCCTATTCTTCTGCCTCTTATTCTACCACCAGAGGAGAAAAAACCAGGTAAGAAAACTTAAAATTTAAAACAGGAAATGTTCGGATAGTGTATATATGTTCAGTTATGATTGTTCTCTTTTAAATTTTAAATTTAAAAATATAAATTCTTTTTAAGCAGAGAAGAAGGTTCTAGTAAAGAAAGTCTCCAAAAAGGTGGTTAAAAAAGGTCCTGAAGAGGTTCCACCACCTAAAGGTAAACATGCTTATTTATTTATTTATTTTACACTTCTTAAAAAATTGTAAAATTACCTTGTGGAAAAGACATCTGTTTCATTTTTGTCTTTATGCTAAAAAATGTGCACATTTAAAATCTGAGCATGAACTGATTGGGACCTCTGAAGAATAGTCAGATCTTGAAACTTTTGTGAGAGTGAAATCACTTCATTAACTGTGGGCACCCAAAATACCTTGCAGATTCCAGGCTATGTTATGAACAAACTTTTGTTGTTGTCGTTTTATTCAAGTTCCTGAGGTGCCAAAGAAGCCCAAAGAGATCACAATAACATCTATGGCAAGGAGAGAAGAGATTCATGAAGAAAAAGAGGACATATATGAAGAACCCAAACAACCTTATGAAGAATGGGAAGAAGATTATGGAGAAGACCATGACTATTATTTCAAGGAAGAAGGTTATGATGAAGGAGAAGCGGAATGGGAGGAGCCTTATGAAAAAAGAGAAGTAACTTATGAAGAAAAACGAGTCATTCATGAAGAAGGTATATAAAAATATAATGATTTTATCACTTCAGTTCTTCTCTTTCTTCGTATTTATTAGTTAGGCCCAATAATTTTAAGTCAGGCAGCACTTTTGGGGTTGTTTTTATTACAATAACTTGAACCTTAACATGCTGCCAAGTTGTCACTGGTACTTGGTAAGACAAGGACCGTAGTATGGCGAGACAGAGATGCAGATAAAAGGCGATACATTATAATATGGCTGCCAATGGACTTTGCGGCTTGAAATGTCTTTAAAACGTAGTATGAATTAGTAGTTTGTAAGATTATGTGTCATTTTTACTTGTTTGGATATTTTTCCTAGCATTTTCAAGTATCCTAGATAAACTCAATATAGGTGAAATGCTTCGGGCATGAATTTCTGGATGTTAATAGCTGTATGTTGCAATTCTTTGCATGCCTTTTATTGGCTTATGTAGTAGTACTGTGTATGTCTCTAGGATCAGAATTTGGTTCTGAAGGGAGGCAATCAGTTGTGGAATAAGCAGAACATTTTACTGCAGCTCTTGGATCTTCAAAACTCTGTGTGTGCATTTCAATTTAATAAGATGGAATAATCTTATAATGGCACCTAACTTTTGCGTGTATTGAGCCTCCAGCATTTCTTATCATTAAGTGATGTTATTTTTATTGAAGTGGTTGAAGTTCCTAAGAAGCCTGTGCCTGAGCGAAAACCACCAGCAATTACAGCTGAAAAGAAAGAAAAGAAAGAAGTGACAGTTCGTCAAGGTATGACTTTCCTGCAAAACTAACAGGAATATTCAGATTAAGATCTCATATGCATCACCTTCAGTCTGGACTGTGGTGGTTCCTCACATTTCCTTGAGTAGGAGAGACTTCTCTTCATGTAGGATGGAGACATGCACAAGGGTCATGGCAACCCTTCCTCTTCTCCCCCCTGAGATCCTCCAGCAGAGAGAGAATAGTGAAAAGGGTGGTTGAGCCAAATCAAGAATTGCTGGGAAGATCAAGTTAAGCTTCAGTTATCTTTCCTTCCCACTATATGCTAGGCTTAGGCTTGGGTGGTGCTTTTGAACCAGTGGAAGCTGCACTTCTGGGAAGTGTCATCTGTATAGATCCCTGCATATCCCTCAGTGAAGGGTGGGCCTGATCACCTGTGAAACCTGGAAAGGGCCTCCTCTAGATGGTTTTTGTCTGGAAAACACTTACCTAAATGACGTTACCTAAATGATAAATATATCTGAATCACTTACAGTTGTCAAGAAACCTGTTGAAGAAAAAGTGGAAATAACCACTCAGAGGGTTGCAGAAGAAAAAATCAAACGGGCTGAGGGTAACTATTTAATTACTGTAATGTTATCTTTACATGAAAGTAGTGGCTGTTGTTACTTAACTGATCTGCAGAAGCTTTATCTTCATTTAACATGGGCCTGATGAATTTTTCAGTCTTGAAAGCCTCTGTTAAATTGTGTGAAAAAAGCCATTTAGGGGAATACAGTAAATGTAGTTGCTAACAACAAATGCTTTAAGACAGGAAATGAATGTAAAACTGCATTGGATGAAATTATGTTTCCCTCTTACCTTTAGATGTGAAATCCACATTTTTCTCACGTTTCCATCTTGACTTATCTACCAGGATGTCTTAGTTAATTGTTTACTTATGAAATAAAGACACATCTCTACTCTCTTGGTAACGAGCTCCCCTTGTACAGCATTTACCATTCTGCAGCAGGAGTCTGTTGTTTGGAACTCAAAAAAAGTCAGGATATGGCCTTCTGCATACTCAATGTCCTTAGTTATGCAACCCCTTCAAAAGTTAGCAATCAGAAAAAGCACCACAATGCCTTCTGTAGCTTTGCATTATTCCAGGGAGCCTGGCATAGCTGCTGAGATAGACTGTGTTTGTTTTGTTGTGTTTTCAACATTATTGTTTAATAGCTATAGATTTATGTTGATCTCTTTGTTAAATATATGACTGATTAACCAAATTTTAATGCCAACAGTTACCAAGAAAGTTCCACCACCTAAACCTACACAAATGATCGTTGAGGAAAAAGTTATGAAAAAAGAAGGTACAGATCAGCATTTTTCAATTGCAGATTGCATTTTTTCCAGCATTCCACGTATTCTTCTGCCCCTTGTGAATATGTGGGCCTGTGTGTACATACCTGGGTCTGTTCTAGTCGTGCACTGACTGCTCTCACTGCTTAAATAGTTCCTGTACCATGCTTTTACAGTTGTGGTCTGTTTTGCTACAGTCTATTACAGAGTCTGTTTTTAACATGTTTGTGGCTAGGCCTTTGATTCTTGTTTTAATAGCCTACAGGGTATTGCAGTGTGATTTAGCTTTTTCTTCATTCATTCTGCCTGATGGCATATGCTTATATAATAATGGCCCAGTGCCCCAAAATGTCTTTGAAAAAATGCCTTTGGAAGTCTTCTGATAAACTATTTCCGAAAATCTGTGTGTGCATTTATTGTAAATTTTGGGGTTAACGCTGTCTGTATCTTTAGTCTCTAACAGATACTAAATATTGTACTTGTATGCTTGTTTTGTGTTCAGTATTTTAGAACATGAATACTGACTGTCTAAATATGTCTAAGACTTAAATGTACAATACAAATACTGATTTGATAAAAACTCACATATTGTCTATCACCAATGTGGGTCTAGAAAATAAAATACTAAAACAAAATCCTATCTTTAAAGTACCGACAGTAGAAAAATGGACTGTTTCAGAAGAAAAGATGTCGGTTTCTGTCCACAGAGAAGAAGAGTACTCATACGTCACAGGTATGTACAAAACCAGAAATCTGTCAAATCAAACCAAAACAATCTTTCAATCTTACTAGACTTTCTTTAAATCTATCTTTATATGTGGCAAATTACATATTTAGACACATCATACATTTATGTTTCAGTATGCATTGCTTCTTTTTGTTCATTGTGTTATGTAGCCTCAGTTTTCTTTAGATTAATAGATGCGAACATTTCAACTGTTCTATCTTAACATTATTTAAATGCTTTTCTTTGAAGAGCCAACAGAGCATGAGAAAACAGTTGAAGAAAGATTCTTTGAAGCTGTTTACCCAACTGAAGGTAGATTGATTAAGAATGAGAGGCTAATTAATACCTATGATTTTAAAAATAATTTGAATCTATAGTTTATCAAAACCAATTGTGAAATTTGTATATGCTGTTGATTTTCTGGATGAAATTTTTATATATATTGATGCATGCATTTAAGTGTACTTTTGGTGAACTGGCCACACATAATATCTTCTTAAAAGAATTTCAGATTTAGTATGAACATTGGCATTTGCCGTCTCCAAATTTATTATCATTAAAATTCCTATTGTAGCACAAGAGGAGGTCGAAGAGGAGGAAGAAGAAGAGGTGGTTTCTGCAGAACTGGAGATCCCTCATGCTGAAGGTGAATAAGATTTTGCTCCATCACGTGCTCCATTTTTCTGAACTTTATGTCTCTGTCCCACTGTCTACCAAAGGATAGTGTATCAGAACTGCTCAGATCTTTCCATCTCACTGTGGTTCTACTCTCAGAAGTTCAAGCCACAACACACTCCAAAAGCAACCTCATATTCTTAACTGTTTTAAATATATTTTTGACATAAGCATATACTCTGTTTGATAAAAACTGAATATTTTTTAATATTTAGTGTTCACTTACCCAGCATGTTGAAAGCAGCCTGCTATGATTTTCTAAATAATTTTACCAGTCTCCTAAATGTTCACCACCTGTGTCTTTAAAGTGCCTGAGACACCAAAGATACATGTCCCAGAAGAAAGAAAACCTGTTCCTGTCCCTAAAAAAGAAGCTCCACCAGCTAAAGGTATTTCTATTGCCCTGATAAAACAAAATCTTATTGTCTTTCATTATATTATCTTCCATCTTGTCTTGAATTTACTGTCTATGCAGCTTTGGTTTTGTATTATCTCCATATGTTGTAATCTGCTTTGACCTTTTCATTTGTGCTCTAACTTAATTTACACTACTTGGATTTGCCTCAGCCTTGGCCCTTCTCTTTCTTAACATTCCTGTGTTTGTTCTATGTACCTAGATTGTGTGGCTTTTGCAGGTGAGAGTAGGGTGCTTTTACTCCAGTACAGTGCCATGAAAGGGGATAGTGCAATAATGTTAACACTGGAATTTTATATGGTGTCTTAATATCTTAGTGTTCACCTCCTTGTCTAGACACAATGTTCTATAAAGCAATTTTGGACTACAGTAATCTGGATAAGTATTCCAAAAACTAAAGCTCTCTCATTTTGACAATGTTTCTCAAAGTGCCTGAAGTCCCTAAGAAACCTGTTCCAGAAAAGAAAATTACTGTTGCTAAAAAAGAAGTGGCTCCCCCAGCAAAAGGTACAGCATCTTCTGAATGTGAGCTTCAACCAGTACTATACTGTTGTATTCTGTTTTTCTAATTGTTATTCACTTCTAAATACAAGCATATGATAAATGTAGTTTTTGTGTTGTGTTATATGTCTGTTTTCATCTAAGACTGACTCAAAGCATTAGAAAGATTACTTAAACAAGTTTTAATACCTTTAAAGTGCCTGAAGTGCCTAAAAAACCTGTGCCTGAAGAAAAAGTACACATTCCTGTTCCCAAAGAAGAACCTCCACCTGCCAAAGGTATACCTAGTGATGGAATGCATGTGCACCTCTTGAATATCATTTTAATTTTTTTTGTTAGCTTGTATGTGAACATATTTGTGACAAAAATTGATTTTTCATGTGTAATTGTCTCTGCATAAATAACACTTTTTAAGGCTAAGTAGCATGCTTGAACAGCTCTTTCTCCAGTTATAGAATTCAGTCATAAAGCACTTTATAGGCATCCAGGGGCTGGTTTGATGGCGGGGGGGGGGTTCAAATATATGTTCTACTTGTCGCTCACATTTCTATGTTAAGTGTATGGTTTATGTGTTATGTGGTGTGTCTTGATATTCTTATGAGTAGATGAATACAATTCTATAATACTCTAAATCTTCCCAGTGCGAGAATTCAGTTAGCTTACATTTTATTTCTTTTAAGTGCCAGAGGTGCCTAAGAGAGTGCCCCCAGAGAAAAAAATTGCTGCTCCAAAAAGGGAGGAAGCTCCACCAGCTAAAGGTACATTTAAGCAAAATAACATTCTTTTCTTCATGTCTTAAGCATCTTGCTTGTGTGGTTTGCTTTTTTTGGTGGTGAAATGAATCTGGTTTTAGTTATAATCCAGTTACATTAGCTATGTACCCTTTGTCGGTTTTGTTGATAACTGTGCTTTAGATGCAGTCTTAAAACACCTGTAATTTTAGTTATCTAATATTATTATAATTAATATCTCTGAAGTGCCAGAAGTACCTAAGAAAGCAGTTCCAGAAGAAAAAATACCACATGTTCCCAAAGTAGAAGAGGCTCCACCTGCAAAAGGTACAGTAACTTTTATTGTAATCTTAACTCAGTTTGCTCCATTGTTTTGTTTTGTAAACAGAGTATTTGTCTGTGTGTAAACTTCTTTTTGAGTAATACATTTCTGTTACATGATGCTTTTGCCAGTTTTCCACTTTATAGAACCTAAAACTAAGTAATTTTTTTAAAGTGCCTGCAGTTCCTAAGAAACTTGTCCCTAAAGAAAAAGTACCTCCTGCTGTTCCTAAAAAAGTTGAGGCTCCTCCAGCTAAAGGTATGCTTTCCAGTAGAATGAAAGAGTATGCTGTTTCTTAGCTTCTATTTGTATGTTCTGTATTGTTATCAGTCATTTATTTGTGTTCCTGCTGTGAACTGTGCTCTGGGTGACCCTGCTTGAGCAGGAGGGTTGGACTAGATGATCTCTAAATGTCCCTTTGAACCTCAACCATTCTGTGAATTCAGCTGTACTGTACTGATTTAGCAACAGTGAATCATTAGATTATTTTGTATGTGCTGCACAATACTTAAAAAATACTGTTTCTAAATGCTGAATCTCTTTTGTGTGTTATGTGCTCAGTGCCCTTAAGCAATTCTTTGAAAACTTAGATTTAGCAATCTGCAGCATTGCTTTCATACTGGAATTAGAAATTCATCTGTTTTACATTACTATCTTTCAAAGTGCCTGAAGTGCAAAAGAAAGCTACTTTTGAAGAGAGAGTACTCATTACAGAAGAAAGAATATCTGTTGCTGTTCCAGAGGAAATCCCACCACCTGAAGGTACACTGCAAACAGAGATACCAGTGAGAAACTTGCTCTTGTGTTTTATCCAGAAGTCTATTGTTTTAAGACCAAGAGCAAAATACACAAATATTTTGTGGTAGTTATTGTGTATGAGTTTTGTGTTGGAATATTTTACAGACTTGCAGGCAATTAAGAGCCTCCTCAGTGATATCAGGCATTTCAGTCCTGAATGCCAGGATCCCACCCCACTGACATGAATGGAAATTCTCCCACTGAATGCAATGATCTTTGAATCAGACTCTCATGAAATCATACTAAGAAGAATGGATGTATAGATCTGAGGTTTGAGTCCTCTAATAAGGACGATAACCATCCACTTGTTATACTGCCTACAAAGCTCTCTGTAGCCTTGCAGATAACAGTAGTATTCTTTCTACACTGTTAGCTTCTCATCGGCTCTTTTGATTCAGATTCTCAGATTCAGGGGGAGTTGAGGTCAGTTGTTTTAAGTAGTGAAATTTCACTGAGGATCTGCTTCAAGATAGCCAAAATCAGCATTTTGGCCATTTTTTATATCCTATTAATGACTAGTCAGTCACGTCAATTTACATATCTTTAAAAATTCAGCTGTATTTTTGTAATAAAAGCAGATGCATGTTATCCTTCTAAAATATGAACATGCAAATATATATTCGTATGGATATATACATTGTTAACTTCTGTTTGTTTCATGCAAATCAACCTATTATTCCAGAACAGGGAGATGTTTTCCCTGATACAGTCATACTTATAGACATGTACATGCTAGCCTTCCCCTTCACTTCTTGACCTTCATTCTGTTTGTGTCCTCCTTCTTTCATACGGTTAGATAAAGGAGCAACCTCTAATTGTTTGGCTGCTGTTTCCCTATCTCACCTGTTGTCCTGAGGAAGTTTGGGGAACTGAGACATCTTGATAGACTGACAGTTTACAGTGACGGAGATTTGAGAGATACAACAGAGTAGGATACGTGGGGCACGGATAAAAGATACCATTCAGAGTAAATCATACATATGTGTGTACACAGCACTTTCTGTATTGTATGCATATCTGTCATTGCCATATTGAACTCAGAAGAATTATTCTACATCTCCTTCCATCCACGAATCCATCCATCCACCAACATTACTAAAATTAAACATTTTCTTTAAAGAAGCAACAGTGGAAGAATGGTCTGAAGAGGAAATGGAGGAAGTGTCTATCTCAGTTCATAGAGAAGATATTTCTGAAGGTATGACCACAATTCAGGAATACAAGGCAAAAGCAAAAGATAATTTTTGTTTTGTACCAAAAGCAGTGTAAATGAATATTTTAGATTTTGTAGTTGCTTAAAGTCTGAGGTTTTATGTATTACAAACTTTGCTGCTAAGCACATCTAGAGTTTCTGAGACTTGCTGTTAAAAGGTATAGTTAATTTATTTGATACAGTGAAATTTCTTGGATGTTGAGAATTATCAGCCCTTCACTTTTTTAAAAAAATTCTCTCTTGGAAGTTATTGCTCCACCTATTTTTCTGTATAGTGTAAAAGGTCCTTCAGAATATCATGATGCATTCTGGTTTCTCAGACCATTTCATGGTGAAATGACGGAGTTGTTTCCACCTGTAGCTTTATTGGTGGTAACATGATGCTGTGAATAGCAGTAAAACACAGATTGACTGAATTTCCTTTACAAGTGACACCATAGAAAGTGTTCAAAAAAGGCAGCTTTGGCAGCCAAGGAAATTTCTCAGTATTTAGGAGAGATGCTTTCTCAAACTGGGCAAATTCCAACAGTAGTGAACTAGTGGACCTAGAAATGGAAAGTGCTGATTTGCTAATTTAAATGCTTAGCATTTTCAAATTCCTCAGAAATACAAGATGAGGGCTCAATTTCTGTTCCATTTAAGTTACTTGGAGTGCTTCCATTGGTTTCAGAGCGAGCAGGATGATGTGAATACAGTTTTCACAACCTAGCAGTACTGGAGGTGTTTGTTAGAAACACACACTGCTCATTCTTGCCTTTTCAGTTACGTTATTACTTGTCAGGGTAGTATATTCAATAATAGATATCAAATATTGGAATTTAAGTATTTTTAATTTTACTATTTCAAAGTGACTGAAGAAAAGTCTTACTACATAGAGGAGAGGGTAACTGTTCCTAAAAGAGAAGAAGCCCCACCTGCTAAAGGTATAGATTCTTTTCATTATAAAATTTTGATTATTTCAGTCTCAGAGTTCCTTGTTTTGTCAGTCTGAGTCCACTACATGTTTGTTTATCTCATTTTGTGTTCTTTTGTGTTAAAGACATGTGCTTGATATAGTGATACTATTCCCCCTTTTAAAACCTTGTAATGTAATCTTTTAAAGTGCCAGAGAAGCCTAGGAGAGTTGTCCCTGAACCAAAAATTCCAGCTGCCCCTAAAGAAGCTCCAGCAGCTAAAGGTATAAAACAGTTTCTCATCGGAGTGATGTATGTATGCATCTTCAAAGGCATAACGTTTGTCTTACTGTCTTGTTTGTACACACTGACAGCAGCAGTGTTTGCTTTCAGTGATGAATGGTTGTTTCAAATTCCATTGTGTACCGTGCAAAGTGTTTGTGTTACCTCAGTAAAATGCTTTTTTTACTTTTAAAAAAGAACACTGTGATGTAGTAGACAATTACAAACATTGGAGTTTAATATTCTTTCTCATCTTCCTTCTCATTTTTACTCATATTTCTAAAGTGCCTGAAGTTCGTAAGAAAGCTGTTCCTAAAGAGAAAGTATCTGTCCCTGTTCCTAAAAAAGTGGAAGCTCCACCAACAATAGGTATATCAGTCGTTTGTTCCTTTGGCAAAAAATGTCTCTTTGCTGAATCCCTTAGCTAACACACAAGCATGCTGGTAAAAAATATAGTTCACATACCAGATTTCTGCAGCATTAAACATGTACTTATGTCTGTCTGTTTACAGTGTAGCTTGAGGCCTGTGTCTTGTTGATGAGATTTTCCTGTTGTTTCCTCTTTTATCTTATACTGGTTAGTGCAATAAATACAATTGTCTAAAATTACACAATCTTTTTTAAGAACCTCCAGAAGAACAAGTGCCCACTTTTGAGGTAGAAATTGAAGAGCCTCCACCAACTGAAGGTAATTACAATAAGAATAATATACTCATGGATCTTTTTTGTCTAGTCTTACAGCATTTGTATTTAGGCATGTTAGATGTAGAAATTTTTCTTTGTTAGTGTCTGTAATCTCAGTCTAGATCTTCCCTTTATTTTGATTATTGCTCATCTTCTTTGTTTTTACTGTGGCTATTAATTACACTCTTCTGAAGTCTTATTTTTGTTCTTATTGAAGGTTCTTTAACATTTTCTTATATAAAAAATCAGATGAGGTAGGACAAACATATATGTCTGCTAAATACAAAACTGCATTTCAAATATTACAATTAAATATTCTTACGCTTAATATTTTCAAGTGACTGAAGTGCACAGGAGAATTATCACAGAAGAAAAAGTTGCTGTTGCTAAAAAAGAGGAGGCTCCGCCAAAAAGAGGTATATCATTTTTTAGCTTTATACCATAAAAGTATCTGTTACAATACTGGCTCGTATTTCTAATATCTGATTGTATAGCATAACTTGTATGTTTCAGTGTTTCCCTTTTTTTTTTTATGTGCCTTAAAGAAATTTCAGGTCTCTGCATTTGTGTTTTGTCACCTGATTATGTTCAGAAATGATGCTTAATTCACAATCTTTTAAAATAAACAATTTATTTTTAAATGCCACTAGTGCCCAAGAAGCCTGTGCCAGAAGAGAAAGTGCCTGTTCCAGTTCCACGGAAAGTGGCAGCTCCACCAGCTAAAGGTACATAAGTTCTTTTGAAAGTAGAGAAGGCTCCTACATATCAGAAGTCGGTGCACCTCATACTTACCATCTGCTCAGTTAATAGAATCCCAGTCTCTACTAACTTGATTATAAAGTAAAAGAAACTTCCCCCTCTCTCCTCCAAAAGAATGCAGAAGGTGACAGAGAACACTCATGTACCTGCAGTCCTCGCATATTCTAAGCAACTAGTAATTTCATTGATTACACTGGCTGCTTAAGAGCTGTGGAAAGCTGAGTGAAGACATTTACTCAGTGAAGAAGTTCAATAAAAATGAACATATTTAGAAAAAAACAACTATCAATGCTTTATGATGTCATCAGTATTCAGAACAGAAGTTTTCCAACCTACAAGTGTGTTCTCTGCTTCTGTGATTTTCTTGTCTTTAGAAAGTGATTTTATTATGTATCCTGTACATATGGTGTTCTGCGGTTAAATTACATTTCTGAAGAGCCTAGATACGGATTTGGTATCCTATAGCATCTTACTTTTGTCTCCATCTTTGCATCTTACTTCATGTTGTGTGGATATGCTGTTAGCTTTTTGATATGTTTTGCCTCTTATCTAATATTTTATTTATTATTTTATTAGATAATATACATTATTTTAATATTTATCTATGTTCCTGCTGTTAGTAAAGTTGCGCAGTATCTCAAAGGGTCTAATTTATCTGGGGAATTTATTCCTAGAAACCCCCAATCTATTACTCTTCAAAATATGAAATACATATCTAGTTACTATGCATTAAAGCTTAAGCAAGCCATTGTCTCTGTTAATTTAAATGTCTTTCTGTTTAGTGTGATTGTGGTGTTTCTTATAAGATATATATTCTTGCTATGTAAATCTGTACAACTTCCCCGTAGTTGTTTGCCTGTAGTTGTTTTGTGTGAACTTCAGAAAGTGTGTGAATTTTTTAGAATTTAGTATTGTTACAATTGCTATCTTTAAAGTGCCAGAAGCGCCAAAGAAAATTGTCACAGAAGAAAAAATATCCATTGCTGTTCCAAAAAGAAAAGTGTCTCCACCACCAGAAGGTACTCCTGCTCATCATTTAATCTATGAACAGACTGTCCGTAATGCAGCACCACCAGAGCTTCAAGCCTGCTGCCCTGGCATTTTTCTTGAAGTTCTGACATTCCATGGTAGTCCCAAGGGAACCCAAGGGAATCCTTGAGAAACACTAGAGATATACTTTCCCCAGTTCCTCTGGGGGTGGGAGGTTTAAGGAAATAATAACTGTTTTTCTAAGAAACCCTTACTGGGATAGGTATTATTGTACACAGTGTTGCACCAGAAAAAAAAAAACTAAAATAGACTCTGTCTTTGAAGTAGTAACAGAAGAAGAGCACTGGGCTATATCAGAGGAAGTGTCCATTTCTCTTCACACGGAAGAGGAGATTTCATACACAGGTATGAACAGACTAAAAAAAATTCTATGTTCAAATATGTGTCTTGTCAACTACTCTAAAAAAACAAGACAACAAAACACATAGTTTTGAGTTCTGTGCATCAGGGATTCATTTGTCCTGAATATGAAGCTTTTAGAATACCAAAGGAATTCCAGAACAGTATTAGGGTCTCACAAAAGGCTTAAATCTTTCCTCCTGGCTTATTGTTGTTACAGTGGAAGCCCAGTCATTTCACTCACTTCTCTTTTGCAAATCTTGCCACCTCTCTGCCCTTGGGTGGAAAACAAGGCAAACTTTTCCTTCGTTTATATTAATATGCTTTCCTCTTCTTGCAAAAAGTCTGTCCTTTCCTGTTCTGTGATAGCAATTCCTCATCTAAATGTGAAGATCAAAGAAACAACCTTTACCTCAGCCTTTGCCACTCTTTGTTTCATGGCTGGCGGAGACACTTCGCACAATCCCAAGGGCTTTGAAAAAAGTCCACAGGCTTTCAAGCAAATTCATTGCCATATCACTTTGGGAAGCTTTCTTGAAGCTGAGCCACAAGATGCCTCAGACTTAGTACTTGTAGACGTGCTGCTTTGGAGAAACAACATTATCGAGCACTCTGGACATATCAGCTTCGGTTTGAATTTAAAGGTTAATACAAGCACATTAGTGCGAAGTTAAATAATCCATTGAGTTTCTCTGCTGGGGAATGATGTAGGCAGGCAGATCTTGAGTATTAAGAGGAGGATGGCAGAAGACCTTTTTCTGGCTTCCTGTAAGGCAGGGATCATATGCCAGTTGGTCTCGGCAGAGAAAGTCAAAGCAAAAAACAATCAAAGGCAACATTCTCTCATGGGATACCAAATAGAGGTGCAATAGCTGAGACAAAATAATCCAAATGAACCTGCACTTCCTGGCACAGACACTGATGCACAATGCAGTTTTTGGAATCACTTCAACTGTTTACCAGTTCCAGTCAGCTTTAGTTTGAGATTTCAGATTCAGATGTACCTAACACTTAGAATTAAATATCAGGGCTCTGCCTGAACTGATCAGGCATCACATTACCCTAAAAATAACATCTACTTAACACCCATCAAGACTTGTGGCAGCCACTCAGTCCACATCTACTCTCACCATTAGTTGCTGTGAAGAAAGGTGGTAGAAATTCTCAAATCTGTCACTGACAAAATGGATTTCCTCTTTTAAGATCGAGAAGATCTCAGATCTATTGAGAAAATGCTGAAGTTATTCTCTGACTTGGCAAGCCTAACAGTTTCCCAGTTGTTAAACCCTAGAGTAATTTTCTGTGCACAGTTTCCCATGGTATGGATCACAAATTTCCCAGAAGACCTGTTTCGGAAAAAGAGAGCCACACACTACTGTTCTAAAAAAGAGACTATGCTACTTAAACGAAGAGTGCGTTCTTTCTGAACAAATCTTAAAGAGTGAAAAAAAATCACATCTTAATCTTTTGGAACTTTTAAAATTTTGAGACAGAATTTTCTGCTCTCATAGGCAGTGGCTACTTGCTGTGTCTGAATATACAAGCCACTTGTCAAAGGAGTCCACAGAAGAGGAAAACTGCCCTCCTCGCTGAGCAATGAGTTCTTCTGTCTTTAATTAGGCCAGAGCTTTCATCTGTTGAAATGTTTATTGTTTCTTTATTGAATAGCTGCTTCCATAATAACATGTCCAATGTCAATAAGCACAGTTGCCTTTTACATATTAACCATGTATTTGTAAGCTATCTTTTTATGTTTTTTGCCAACAATATCTTTTGCTTTTAAACAATACTTACTAAAATTCTTAAATATAAATGTACTGTATCTTTTAAGTGCCCGATGCACCAGAGAGGGCTATCATTGAAGAAAGACTACCAGTTTCTCCTCCTAAAAAAGTGGCAAGACCACCAGCTAAAGGTATACTGGATAGAGTATTGAAATATGATATACATGGTTTTTTTGTATATTGTATGTTCCATGTGCTGTGAGTACTGCTTTGTTTTCTATGGAGTGTTGTTCTTTTGGTTTAATTCTTGCTAGACAATGCCCTGTGGTCCTTAGTATATACTTATTAGAAGTATCTGTGTGCTGAATTTTAAGATTCTTATATTTGCTGTCTTTTTAAGTGCCCGAAGTACACAAGACAGTGGTCCAAAAGGAAAAAGTATATGTTGAAGTTCCTCAGTATGAAGAGGAAGAAGAGGTTCCACAATATGAAGAGGAAGAAGCCACCAGATATGAGAAGGAAGTAATCCATTACAAGGAGGAAGTCCACCGTTATGAAGAAGTTGCTCCCTATGAGGAGGAAGTTCCTCAGTATGAAGAAGTAGTCACCCATTATGAAGAGGAAGCTGCTTATTATGAAGAGGAAGTGCCTCAATATGAGGAAGAGGAAGCACAAGTTCCCCAATATGAAGAGAAGGCTCTCCCACCAGTTAGAGGTATACTATAATTTTAGGGTTGTATGAGAAGCAGTAATACCTTTTCACTCTGTTAATGTGTTGAAGGTTTGTTTTAATATGTTCCAGTGTACTTTCCAGTGTACCTTTTCCCAAGATATTTAATGATTCATATACATTGTAGAAAACATCTTGTATGGTTGTATGCCTACGTTTCAGTACTACTTCTGTAAATTTAATTGTTGCATGTCATGAACGTTCATTTCTCTTTCACAGGAAGTCTGTATAATCCACTAAAGAAACTTAAATCAACTTTATTTCAGCCTTGTCTGGGGTCTAATGTTGCTATCAGTCTGTGTTTGAAATGCCTAGATATGTTTATGAGAATTCTGCAATCACAGACAAAAAATACTTTTTATCTAGGAAATAGGTAGGATATTTGAAAATGAATGATTTAGGAACACAAGTCCACATTGTGGTACACTCGGAAATGTTTGAAAACCCCATCACTGTTGGTTTTTTTTTTTTTTTTTTTGTTTTTTTTTTTTTGAAGGGAATAATATATTTTCATGGAAAGCAAAGGCATAGAAGTTCTGTCAATTACCATATTTTCATACTTTTGGTTGTAGATGCTTTCCTTCGGAATATATTTCTATGGGAATGGTGTAAATTTTCAACATTGTTAGTACAGGATGAACATACTATTCACAACTTAGAGAGGGCAACTAGGTCATTCCAAGATGGTGGCAAAAAAGCCTTTCAACATCCTATGTGGTAATATAAAGACATAGACTAGCTATGCCGGATTTTCCAAAAGGATCATTTAAGAGTACTTAAAAATGTATAATATTTGCCAGTCCTTACTCAAATCATGCCATTGTGTCTCTTCTCCAAAGGGAAGTTTAGGCTTTCTTTTGACTAACTAACGTACGTCAGAACTATATCCAATGTTAGTCGCACCAGAATTTTGATATATTGGTTAGCACCTTTTCCTGTGCACAGTGAAAGCAAGGTTTGTCCTGAACAGAAGCAAGATTCAGGTTAACTAAAATTTCTCTTGACTCCATGATAGCAGTTCAGCTTAATTCGTACGTGCTCCAAACTTTCTTCAGCCCACTCAGAGCCAGTGGGCTTACTCTTCTGCCATCATAAAACTTGCATGGATATTTCTGGTTTCTGAGTACAAAGACTAAGATACATTTTAGTTGAAATCTTTGTCTCACTGCAGTTAAAGGGAAAATTTCTCTTGTTTTTAGCAGAGACAGGATTTTTTTTCTTTGTATCAAAGTAAGCCACTCATAAACATTGCCATTACCCGCCAAATTCTGGTATAAACAGTTGGGTACTTGTAATGTGTCCATAGTTCTATGTTAGAAGCAAATCCATTGATAAACTTGATCCACTTGCTTTTTTCATGTAGATACCACCGGCAGATTTATGAGGAAAAAAATGTAATTGGCAATTTATATTAAATATATATCCTAAATCTGCTTATTCAACATGATTAAATGTTATTTATTACATACCTGAGAAGCATTAGGATGATAGTTCTTGGGGAAAATAAGGAGAAAAGTAGTAGAACCAGTAATTATCTGATACAGCAATTAAAGTAGTTATTTATTAGGATGTTCATTTTCATCCATTTTTTAACATTTTTAATTTGCTCCAAAAATTGAAGAAAAAAATTAAAGCTGCATTTTTTCAAGTTTCCCCACCATGATACTTCTTAATCTTCTCTAATAGCTGGTTTTGAAAAGTCAAACTGCATCTTACTCGATCTTCGGATGAGAGAATATCCCCTTGAATTTGAAACCATTATGCTTGATGACATCAGTGACTGAGGAGGGAGAATGAGCTTAATAGAAGCGACTACATTCTGTTTGCTGTTTTATTTTGTCTTAATGTGCAACGCACATTAAATCATAGCTGTATGTTCTGGGTGTGTATTTGAGGTTTGTGCTAGGGATGCTTGTTTGTGCTTTATGTTCCTGCTGTTTTAGAAGTAAATTCCTAAAACAATATGGTATCTTTCAAGTGCCTGAGGTGCCCAAGAAGCCTGTTCCAGAAGAAAAAATATCTATTCTGAAGAAAGAAGAAGCTCCTCCAGCAAAAGGTACATTATCTTTTGTTAGCAAATATTCTCTGAATATTTAACATGCAATATTTCTCAGATGCTTTAGTTAAACATTACTTTTCCTGTTCTTGTGGGAGGGGACTCTTCATATGAAAAGTCTGTGGTGCTGTCTTTTTTGTTTCATTTCCATTTTGAATAGCTTGTGCATTATTCTTAAACCAAAATAATATTTTTGAAGTGCCTGAGGTGCCAAAGAAACCTGTACCAGAAAAGAAAGTTCCAGTGCCAAAGAAGAAGGAAGCTCCACCAGCTAAAGGTATATCAATTTGTAATTAGCAGTGCTCAGAAAGATCTTCTAGACTTCTTTTATCTTCTCACTTGTGTTAAACATATGATAGCAAAAGGACTGTTGCTCTTAAGAATTGTGGTTCTTTGTGTTTGTATTCAGTAGTTCAGTGTCACTGGCTTTTAAATCATGGCATTTCAGCTTCTTGTTCAAAACTCAATTTGCAATAATATCTTTAAAGTTCCTGAGGTGCCGAAGAAACCTGTACCAGAAGAGAAGGTACCTGCTCCTGTACCGAAAAAGGAGGAAGCTCCACCAGCTAAAGGTATATCAACTTGTAATTAGCAGTGCTCAGAAAGATCTTCTAGACTTCTTTTATCTTCTCACTTGTGTTAAACATATGATAGCAAAAGGACTGTTGCTCTTAAGAATTGTGGTTCTTTGTATTCAGTAGTTCAGTGTCACTGGCTTTTAAATCATGGCATTTCAGCTTCTTGTTCAAAACTCAATTTGCAATAATATCTTTAAAGTTCCTGAGGTGCCGAAGAAACCTGTACCAGAAGAGAAGGTACCTGCTCCTGTACCGAAAAAGGAGGAAGCTCCACCAGCTAAAGGTATATCAACTTGTAATTAGCAGTGCTCAGAAAGATCTTCTAGACTTCTTTTATCTTCTCACTTGTGTTAAACATGTGATAGCAAAAGGACTGTTGCTCTTAAGAATTGTGGTTCTTTGTATTCAGTAGTTCAGTGTCACTGGCTTTTAAATCATGGCATTTCAGCTTCTTGTTCAAAACTCAATTTGCAATAATATCTTTAAAGTTCCTGAGGTGCCAAAGAAACCTGTACCAGAAGAGAAGGTACCTGCTCCTGTACCGAAAAAGGAGGAAGCTCCACCAGCTAAAGGTATATCAACTTGTAATTAGCAGTGCTCAGAAAGATCTTCTAGACTTCTTTTATCTTCTCACTTGTGTTAAACATATGATAGCAAAAGGACTGTTGCTCTTAAGAATTGTGGTTCTTTGTATTCAGTAGTTCAGTGTCACTGGCTTTTAAATCATGGCATTTCAGCTTCTTGTTCAAAACTCAATTTGCAATAATATCTTTAAAGTTCCTGAGGTGCCGAAGAAACCTGTACCAGAAGAGAAGGTACCTGCTCCTGTACCGAAAAAGGAGGAAGCTCCACCAGCTAAAGGTATATCAACTTGTAATTAGCAGTGCTCAGAAAGATCTTCTAGACTTCTTTTATCTTCTCACTTGTGTTAAACATATGATAGCAAAAGGACTGTTGCTCTTAAGAATTGTGGTTCTTTGTATTCAGTAGTTCAGTGTCACTGGCTTTTAAATCATGGCATTTCAGCTTCTTGTTCAAAACTCAATTTGCAATAATATCTTTAAAGTTCCTGAGGTGCCAAAGAAACCTGTACCAGAAGAGAAGGTACCTGCTCCTGTACCGAAAAAGAAGGAAGCTCCACCAGCTAAAGGTATATCAACTTGTAATTAGCAGTGCTCAGAAAGATCTTCTAGACTTCTTTTATCTTCTCACTTGTGTTAAACATATGATAGCAAAAGGACTGTTGCTCTTAAGAATTGTGGTTCTTTGTATTCAGTAGTTCAGTGTCACTGGCTTTTAAATCATGGCATTTCAGCTTCTTGTTCAAAACTCAATTTGCAATAATATCTTTAAAGTTCCTGAGGTGCCAAAGAAACCTGTACCAGAAGAGAAGGTACCTGCTCCTGTACCGAAAAAGAAGGAAGCTCCACCAGCTAAAGGTATATCAACTTGTAATTAGCAGTGCTCAGAAAGATCTTCTAGACTTCTTTTATCTTCTCACTTGTGTTAAACATATGATAGCAAAAGGACTGTTGCTCTTAAGAATTGTGGTTCTTTGTATTCAGTAGTTCAGTGTCACTGGCTTTTAAATCATGGCATTTCAGCTTCTTGTTCAAAACTCAATTTGCAATAATATCTTTAAAGTTCCTGAGGTGCCAAAGAAACCTGTACCAGAAGAGAAGGTACCTGCTCCTGTACCGAAAAAGAAGGAAGCTCCACCAGCTAAAGGTATATCAGCTCTTGACTGAATGCATTAAGAAAAAATGTTTTTTGTTCTTTGTTCACCTTTCCTCTTTAAAATAATGTAGTGCAAAAAGACAGATTTCTGTTCTTGTCAGTGCACTTCTTGTGCACTTCTTGTCAGTTTCATTCTTTGTCATTGCACTTGATTCATGTCACTTCTCTTTAGCTTATGGTTCAAAAACTTAAACTTAACTCTTAAACTATAATATTATCTTTAAAGTGCCTGAAGTACCAAAGAAGCCCGTGCCAGAAGAGAAGGTACTTGTCCCTGTGCCTAAAGAAGTTGAACCTCCACCAGCCAAAGGTACATGAGTTTGTGATTCAACCACCTAATTCTAGTTTTCTCAACTTTAGAAGACTGCAAGTAACAATCCCACTCCTCTTCCTAATGTATTTGATCTGGAACCATTCGCTGACGTTATGTGTGATCATTTCTGTTAGTCATATGTTTGTTCTACATAGTCATATGTTTGCAGATTTATGTGTTTGTGTTGTGCCTCTCTTTCGAAGTGGAAAAAAGGATAATAGTTATTTATATATCTAAATGATTTTAGATTACTTGCTCTTTCAAAAACACCTGTTCCGTAGGTAAATAATGTACCTAAACAGCCAGATTCCCCCCTTAACCTTACTACATCAACTTTTAATTCTGCAGTTTAAATATATTTAAATTTATATTTGTATGAATCTGTGGATAAAGCATACACTTTTAAAATCAATGTTATCTTTCTTACAAAATTAACATATTTATGTAGTTACCTTAATGTCAGTTATGTTATCGTTTTACTTTGTTTTATGTTACATTGAAAATGAATTTCTTAAACAAAAATGTCTTTAAAGTGACTGAAGTGCCCAAGAAAGTTCCAGAAAAGAAAGTAGCTGTTCCTGTGCCTAAAAAGCCAGAACCTCCACCAGCCAAAGGTATCTTTTCTCATAACGGAACATACAAATGATGCATCTTGCTAGAATTAAACTGATTGTACTGCTACTTATGGTAGCAGTTTGTGTCAAATGTACTTGCTAATTCATACGCTTCAGCTTCTGTGTGACTTGTCTCTCATTTTCTGGTATCATGTAAGGTGTGATCTGTGTGTGATGTTTTAAGTTTCCTACAATTAAATACTATCTTTGAAGTGCCAGAAATACCAAGACCTCCCCCTGAAGAGGTACCAGTTTTCGTTACTGAGGAAGAGGAAGAGGAAGCTGTTCCAGAGATACCAGCAAAAGGTACACCTTTTCTTCTTGAAAGTTATCAGAGGACTCTGTTCAGTTCATTAAGCTATCTTCACCTCTAATCATTTTAAGTTTGATGTAGACCTTAACTATCATTTTGAGGGAGTTTCTTCATGTTTTGGGTGTTTGTGATCTTGGTCCATGTTTTCAGTGGTTTTGATGCTTTAAAAGTAATTGAAAATTTCTTTACAAAATGATGTCTTTAAAGTGCCAGAGGTGCCCAAGAGAGCTGTCACAGAAGAAAAAGTGCTGGTTGCAGTTCCTAAAGAAAAGAAACTTCCACCAGCTAAAGGTATATCACCTTGTGGTTCAGGCAGACAATTCCTCTCCCTTACATTTTCATATTTCTATGGAATCTTACTTTAAAACTCATAGTTTATACTCATGTAAAGTCAGATCCTTGGTTCTAGCACCCTGATGATCCTCTGCAGCAAAAAATGCTAGGTCTCGGGTAGGGCTTAATTGTGTATTTTGCTTTTGACTTCAGTGGGCTGAGAGTCAGACCTTGAATGATCTGCTGGTTTTCCATTTTAAGCATCTGCCTTGAATAAAATGATGGACTGTGATATCATTACTCAGAACTAGTGTTCCCATGGCATAATGTTTAAACAAAATACCTGGAACAATGACTTATGGGCCTTTATCTGGAAAATCTTCAGGTCAGGAAGATAGTTCTGACACATATCTTTACACTGTATGCTCAGATCTCAAGCCTATTAGCTAAACTGATGCAAAAAGAAAATCAAAACTCAGTTGACCCTGTGAGTAGCTGGAAGATGGACCTTAAATGTGAAATTCAAAGTGGAGGCAGATTATTGCAGAGATTACCCCAGGTGCTGAACAGTTTCTACCTAAGCAGCTGAGTTGTTTAGAACAAAATTGTAAAGCAGACACTGACAGTTTTTTTGTAGAAAAATTAGATGCCACTAATTTTCTACGACCTCTCTTGTAGCATATGTTACTAATATTTATGGTCAGCAATGATGCTGCGTAGTTAAGAACTGGGCATGGAGAGCTAATCCTCATATAATTCATATAACCCAATCCCATTTTGCTGTTTTTAGGAGAAGAGAGGAAAATAACTAATAGAATTTTCTTGTCAATTACCTTTGTTATTTTAAAGTTGGTGTCCTTGTGTTTTATGTTGTGAATGTTTCTTTGGATTGTTGCAAAAGTAAAATTCTTAAAATAAAATAATGTCTTTAAAGTGCCTGAGGTGCCAAAGAAAGTTGTGCCTGAAGAAAAGCTTCCCATTTTTGTTCCTGAGGAAGAAGAAGAAGAACCTGTTCTGGAAATACCAGCAAAAGGTACACCATCTCTTCTTACAAGTTACCAGGGAGATCTTTTGGGTTTGTTAAGATTCATCTTTATTTCTTGTTCTAAATTGCATATAAATCTTAACATCTTTGGGGGGAGTTTCTTATCTTGTTTCACATTTTTTAATGTTTTTAATGCTTTGAAAGTAATTTTAAAATATGTTTCTAAAATAATATCTTTAAAGAGCCAGAGGTTCCTAAGAAACCAGTTCCAAAAGAAAAAATACCTGTACCTACTCCTGAAAAACTGGAGCTTCCTCCAGAAAAAGGTACATAGATTAATATCTAGGAAAATAATCTGTGTTGTTATTCTCATTCAAGAGCTCTACACGTTTTTCACTTATGTTATTTTTGTGCCCGTGCTGTCTTTTCTGTTTTGATGTCTAGGGCAGTCTATCAAATTTCTTTACAAAAAGTAAGCTCAACAATGATTTGACTTTCTGAAGAAGTCATTCTCTGGATATAAAGTATCTTTTGTTTATATTTCCATTTCACCTTTAAAACATATCCTGCAAATCAGTTCTTATTTCAGTATATGTGTTTGTGTATGTTATGTGTTGTCTTTCTAATACTACTGGCCAATGACATTCTTAAAATTAAAAAAATGTCTTTAAAGTGCCTGAGATGCCTAAGAAACCTGTTCCTGAAGAGAAAGTACCTGTTCCTAAAAAGGTGCCAGCTCTACCAGCTAAAGGTATTGCAGCTTGTAAATGTTGTAGCATTATTAGATAACATTCTTCATACAGTTGAACTTGGCTCAAGATGTTTTAGTGTGTCTGTCTTGTATTATATTTGCTACTATATTGTTTATTTGTTTGTAATTTCTGTTTTGCTGTTCATAAGTTTCTGTGTTTGCGCGTAATTAAAAATGGTGCAACAAGAACTCTGAAGTCAAATCATATCTTTAAAGTACCAAAGGTGCCTAAGAAAATTGTTCCTGAAGAGAAGGTGCCTGTTGCCCACCCTGAAAAAGTGGACATTCCAGCTGCAAAAGGTATATGTGCTCCTGATTGTGATTATTATATATACTAACAATACTCTTGACCTTCTTTCTAACTTTGCCATTGTCATGAGATTTCTGCTCTGATTCATGTTAAAACTCTTCAGTATCAAAGTTTGGATTGTAAAACCATAAAGCTTTGTTTCCTGTGTTGTTTACTCACGCTGCTTTAAGATTTTTAAAATTCTTAAAAGAAAACTGTATCTTTAAAGTTCCTGAGGTGCAAAAAAGAGCTGTAGCAGAAGATAAAGTGCCAGCTGCTGTCCCCAAACCCAAAGAACCACCACCAACTAAAGGTACAGATTCACTTCTTATTCCTACCAAAGATTTGTTTTTCCTCTTTGTTTCTAAAATCTTTTAGAATATATTTACTGTTTCAAGAGCATATTTTACTTTATTGTAACTTATGTTTGTGATTATCAAGAATAGTTTGTGTTCCATGTGGACTGGCTTAGCTAACTGTGAAAAAATTTAAATAATTGTAAGGTAGTAACAGTAACACTGTCTCTAAAGTGCCTGAAGTACCGAAGAAACTTGTCCAGAAAGAAAAAGTCCCTGCTCCTGCTCCTGCTCCTGCAGTGGAGAAATATGAGTATATATATGAGGAGTATGAGAAGTATGAGACATATGAAAGTACTGAAGACTTTGAGCAGGTTCAGGAAACTGAAGAAATTGAGGCATATGAGGAACCTGAAGAACCTGAAAGATATGAGGAGGTTCAGGAACAAGAAGAATATGAAGAGAAAGCTGAGGAAAAGGAAGATGTCTATGAAAAGTATGAATTTAAGGAGGAGGAAGAGATCTATGAGAAGTCTGAGGAGGCGTATGAGGAAGCTTATGAAATCCAACCAACTATAGGTACATCAGCTCATGATTTCTTTATTCTTATCGCTGTTCATTGAGTTTCCAGCTACAGCTTAGGCTTCCTTTTGGTGTTTGTTTATATTTTTCCCCACTCATATTCCTGTGTGTGTCTGCTGTTGGTGAAAGAAAATCTACTCAAAGATTGTTTCTCTCCTATTCCTTCCTTTCTAAGGAATCTTTCCCTTCAAAGTGGAATAGGAAGGTTCTCCACTGGACTGCCTAAAATGAGCTAGTATGGGTGTGACACACGCAAAGTAAATGATAATTCTATGATGCAATTCAGCTTCAGTTTAGATTTGATATTTTTATGTGTCAATATTTGTTTCCCTTGCCCAGTTTAATGCCTGTGAGTTACAGAGTTCATAAAACTCAGGTAGGGCCTTCCTTATCATTTAAATTTATGATTATAGAATTATAGGATCCCTCATGCCAAACAGAAAGTGCATCTAAAATGCACCAGAGAGACATAAAGCAATATTCCTTAGCTTTCATTGCTCATGAACTCTGAGCCAAGTGGCTGTTCCTTGTCTCTGCACAAATGATGAGGTGGTTCTTCTATGAATGAGTTCCATAGAAGCAAACAATGTTCTGTTTGCTGTCTTTGTATCTGTTGAAATTCTTTGTAAATAACCTAAAAATCCCTAATGAAACATTTTTTAAAGTGCCTGAGGTGCCTAAAAGACCTCTACCAGAAGAAAAAGTGCCTGTTCCTGTTCCTAAAAAAGAAGCTCCACCAGCTAAAGGTACATCAGCTTCTAGATAAATTTAAAAACAGAGTCCTCTGCCTTCTCAGAATCCTCCCTGCTCCTCAAAAAAACTTATTTCTTCAAAAATTAAAATTGTAACAAATGACCTTCTTATTGAAGACAAAGGAATGGGGGTGGAGGGAATTTCTTGATTCTTGAATCAATTCCTTGTCATCACAATATTAATGAAATTTCCTAATTATTGAAAACAAGTGGTTATATAAATTAATGAAGGTTCATTACACTATTCCATGATGCTTAGTAGTAACTCCATGTCAGTTAAATCCTAGTTACCCATAGTATTCTAAAAATCAAGTACCCTTTTCAACCCTAATGATAAGCTGGAGTGCATACAATCCTAATACGTGTTCCCTGTATCCGGCTGTACAAAAGATGAATGTGATGAATAGCAATCATCACTGGATGGAAGCAGAATCTCTGTGCTAGCCTGTAGTTCTGTAATTTTCTGTTCAAAGTACTGGATTTGCCAGAAACACATTTTGTGCTATTTTTATAGTTGCTTCTCATACAAATTATCATAATGAAATCAGTGGGATGGGGTTTTATTTTAGCATAAAGACTTAGAGTTACCTGATAGGAAATGAAAACCTTAATATATTTCCAGCTGCCATCGAGTACTACAGCTGGTAGTCCATGAAGTTGATGAAGTCGTTATTATAGACTATCCCAATCAAAAGTTCACCAAATGAGCAGTGTTTGCTTGCAGTGAATACTGAAGACTCTAGCCATGCGCATCCAGACAGAATTGTCCAACCAGAATCAGGAGGCAAAGGGGTGGCCTGCAAGGTCACCAGCATTAGACTGTGTTTTATACTCTTTTAACTTCTCTGACTTTTTGCATTGTTTGCTTTTGTTTATCTTTTATTCTTACATAATATTCATATTGCAAAAGTTCTTAAAAAAAAAATGTCTTTAAAGTGCCAGCAGTGCCGAAGAAACCTGTTCCAAAAGAAAAAGTACCACCTGCTGTTCCTAAAAAAGAAATGGCTCCACCAGCTAAAGGTATACTTTCTCTTCACTGTACTCATGAATCATGAACTCTGATTTCAGTCTTTCATCTTCATTATTTGTTGAGAAAGATGTGCATATGTTTTATGTCTCCGTGTTACTTTTTTCAGCTGTTTGTGACTGAGTCTTTTTGCCTGTTTGTTTCAAGTCATTTGTTGCAAATATGTGAAGTTCCTTTAAAAATGCGTGCTCTGTCTTTAAGCTACATATAAAAGCAGTACAAGGAGTATTTTTGGTCCTTCTGAAAAGGAGGAGATTCAACCACCCAAGACTATATCCATCTTTCAAGAAAATAGTTTTAATGTTATTCTTCTGTCTAATCTTCAAAATCAACATAAATGTTCTTTCAGAAAGCGTTTAATTCTTTGTGGTTTCATGAATCAGCCTGTTAGATTTGCTCTTCTTCTTTCTAACTTCTTCCAAATGACTTCAAAAGCCCTAAAAGTAAATAATATCTTAAAGGGCCTGCTGTTCTCAAAAGAGCTGTCCCTGAAGAAAAGAAACCTACATATTCAACTGAAATAGAAGTTCCACCACTGAAAGGTAGAAGAACTTTTGATATGAGATTTTATGGAAAGGAAATATTTGTATCTTTATTGCGAACTAACATCTTTTAAAATGATCCTAATGTTATTTATATAATGGCAAGGGTATCTAACCCCTAAATGCAGATTCCATTTTGAGTGATAAATTGAAAACTCTTTCATATACATACTATATGCAGGCTAGACAGTGTGCTATATGTGTGCTAGACTGATTTATCAACTCAAACATGCTGAGGAGGCATCACTACTTGTACTATCAGTATATTAAAACCTCAGTGCTTTTTTTCTTTGGACTATAGCTGTGAATTTAGTTTAAACTGGGGTTTTGAAGTCACTATATTGGTCATGATATTCATAGAGGAGTAATAAGATGAAAGTTATTAAGTTAAAACCATTAAAGCTGTCCCATGTATCAGAGGGAAAGCATGAAGACAGTGAAAATAGCAAACGACTTTTACTCTTTGAGAGTAGAACCTATACATTTCTTCACATAATCAATTGCTCCAGCAAGCTAGTTTTAGAACTTCATAATATTTCTCCCACAGAAATGCACAGCATTGGAGACCTCAAGTGAACTTTCTTATTAGGATGTTTTGTTTTCTGGTTTTGTTTATGATTTTGATTTTTAAAATTGCAAATGATTTTGAGGTTACTTAAAGAAAGCTAATATCTTTAAAGTGCCCGAAGCTCATAAGAGGGCTGCCCATGAAGAGAAAGTACCTACCATAATTCCTAAAGAAGAGGAACCTCTTTCATATGAAGGTACATCAGTGAACCAATTACCAAGCAGTAAACTGCAGAGAATGAATCCATTAATGTTCTAGGGTGTTTTGTAAAACAAAAAATATTTTATCAATTTACATTTTTGTTTTAATTACTTAAAAATAATTTCCATCCAGATCTTTGAGACCCTCTCTTCTCAGAAATAAAGTCATAGTTTAGCATATTTAAAATGTTCTTTTCTCCTTCTTTGCTGGGAGAAAGATCCATAAACAACAGATCATGGAAAGAACTTTAGCAGCATTGAACCAAATGAATTAACTTAAGTAGATACTGCCCAAGTGCCGTCCTGACTGACACTTAATTCATTGTTGAGCTGGGGTATATAGATAGCTAACTCCGGATGAGGAAATGTGAAATTCAGTTGCATGTTCTACCTAATATACAGAACAAAGTAACTAGAAAACAAATATTTTTGTAAAATTGTATTTTACTAATAAGGAATAATGACTTGCAGCAATAGCAGCTAAATGATCAGGCTATTTAAATAATTTAGGATATTTAAATAATTTATGTTCAAACAACTCATTGTTCGTGTATGCATCCATGTGTTTGCATTATAAGTTGTCTTTCTAATCTTAGCTTGTAAATACCATTGAAATTTGTAAAATAAACTAATATCTTTAAAGAGCCTGAAGTTTATGAGGAAGTTCCAATGGAAGCAAAAGTCCCTGTTATTATTCCTAGTGAACTGGAAGCTCCAGCAGCTAAAGGTAAACCAACTATTCAAGCAATATATAAAGTACCAGATGCCCTATAAGTCAGTTATTCATCTTTATCATTCCATTTCTGTTCCAATCAATTAATTAATGTGTTCATTCTAATGTTCCCTTAAATACCATGTGTCTGTCATTGCTTCTTTGTTACTTACACTTTGTATATGATAGTATCTTAAATAATCTAATATCTTTGAAGTACCTGCCGTGACAAAGAAAGCTGTCCCACTTAAGAAAATACCTGCTCCCGTCCCTAAAGAAGAAGCTCCTCCAGCAAGAGGTATATAATGTCCAAATGAATTTGCTCTTGTCTCTTTCAAATTTGACATACTAAGTAAGAAATCTAGCATGCTCATATACTGAACTAGAGAAGACCCTGTGCCAGTACTTTGCTATTCTGATGCTGTAATCATTAATAAATAGATAGAGATAGCTATAGATATTTATAGATTTCTAAACTTTAGAATCATTTACTAACATCAATAAGTCTAGGCACTTGAGTAGAGACTGTAGCAGGAGTAAGTATATGGGAAGTAAAACTAGTTATCTTACATTTCTGTGAAAATTAAAATCACTGTTGAAGTGCACTTCCTGCACTTTCCTGAAGAACATGACCGGGTGCTATATATACACTGTATATACATTTGATCCATTGTTGTAAGACTAGATCTAGTATTTTGTTTTAAACTAAGAAAGAGAGTATGTATGCTGGGAGATCAGAGATTAAAGACTTATAGTCATTTTGCAAAAGTTTCTCTACATTTCTCTACATCCGAGGAAGTGGGTCAGCTTAGGACATATCACAGATCTTTCTTCTGACAACCTGCAGAGGTCAGGCCATGGTAGAATAGAATTTTTTTTCTTCCCTCAATTGAAATGAGCCTAACTTTGAGGGTAGATGTGGAGTAGACTTGTGTGTCTTTAAATAAGCCTGAATATTTGATTTTATTTGTTGTTTGTCTTTCACATCATCTTGTTGTATGAAGATACTAATCTAGAGTTAATTTAAATTATCTAAACTAATATCTTTCAAGTGCACGAAGTTTATGAGGAAATTTACATAGAAGAAGAAGTTTCTACTGTTCACAGAAAAGAGGAGACTCCACCACCTAGAGGTATATGATCTTCTTCATCTCTTCCTTTGCAAAGCAATGAACTCCAGGAAAATTAAATTATTCATGTTCATGGTATAGTTCTTGTTCAATGTAATTAATTGTTCTGTTCGTTCTTTTTGTTCCTTACTTATATTACCAACTTGTTTTTCTGTATGACCTATCTTTCTGTTCTTTATAAATTCTTAAAATGAACTAATATCTTTAAAGTGCCTGCAGTAGTTAAGAAAGCTGTTCCAGAAGAAAAAGTGCCTACTGCTGTGCCTAAAAAACCAGAACCTACTCCTGTGCCTAAAGGACCAAAACCTCCACTACCTAAAGGTAGTTCGATAAACTCATAAAATTGAGGTCTTGTCTTCTTTTGCTGATCAAATCTGTTGTCTCTTAAACTATGTCTGAATTGTAATAATTTAATGCATTTGTAGTTCACATGTCAGATTTATGACATCTATGTTGTATGCATCCCTTTTCATATTTCTTTACTAGTCTTATTTATTTGCGTGTGTACTTGAAATTCATTAAAATCTCTTATATATCTTTTAAGAACCTGAAGTGCCCAAGAAAGCAATCCCTGAAAAGAAACCTGTGCCTGTGTCTAAGAAGCCAGAAGCCCCACCACCCACAGGTATAGGCCAGCATACCTCTTCCTTCTCCTTTTTCAAGTTTCTTCTGTCTCTTGTTTTTCCATTGTTGTCAAATGCTTAGTTGAGGTTAGCTGTTCCTTCTATGGCACAGAAATTATGTCAGAAGCCAGCCAAAAGGACTGAAAATAATAAGGAAAACTGTAGTTGAGTCAATAGGCAGTGAGATTAATGAAACAAATGTTTTCACTTCATGGGTATTTCATAGGTCCTGTGAATAGCCTGCAAAATTCCATCAATATGCAAGCAAGAAGTACATACACTTCCTCTTTCACAGTACTCATTAAACTTAGTAGTCAGTTGATTGAATTTTGAATGGAGATAGCATTAGGCTCAGAAACCAGTTGTTGTAATTCATTCAGATTCTTTAGGAGCCTGTTGGAACTATCAGCTTGTGTGGCATGTTACCGCTAGATGACAAAGGACACATGGCAGTGTCGTGTTAAACTGTTCTTTGCTAGAGGAATCCAATCAATAAGACATTTCTGAACATATAATTCTTGGCAGTGTCTGCTCATGTCTACTTGTTTTGTCTTACTTTTCTGCTCTTAAGGTTTCGTTTTTCTAATTCTTAAAAGTAAAGTACACTGATATCTTTAAAGTGCCTGAGGTACCTAAGAAATCTGTCTTAGAAGAGAAATACCTGCTTCTGTGCCTAAAAAGCCAATAGCACGACCCCCACCTAGAGATCTAAGTCAACAATGGTGACACTCTGAAGAGAAGATTTCTCTTTCTCTTGGACATTAGGGTTTATATTAAAAAATAAATGAAACTTTACTTCTCATTTCCAAAAATTCTTAGTAGTATATAGCAGTATACAACATTTTTTGCATAACACATCTCTTTTCGTATCTGGCCTAAGGAATCTTTCTAATATGCTTCTTATGAGAGTCTTTCTTCTTAGTAATTTACACATCCTTAAATGTCTTAAATATAATGAAAATAAATGCTGTTTTCTTTAAAGTACCAGAGGTGTCCAAGAAAATCCCAGAAGAAAAAGTACCTGTTGCTGTGCCTAAAAAACCAGAACCACCACCAGCCAAAGGTATGTTTCACTAGAGATAAAAATATTTTTTGGAAGAGAAAACAATCTCTGCCTTGTTTCTGTGAATGTTAGTTTTTTGTTTGTTTTTTGTTGTTAGTGTTTTTAAAACCTCTTGTTCTATTACCTTTCTTTTCTGTGGCCAGAGTTCTACGTATTCCAGTGTTTTGAAAACTCTAAATCCTCTTTTTTGAAAAATGATAGCAATAATGATGTGATTATGGAATATAATGATAATGATATTATGGAATGATAACCATAATTAGTGTACCTGTGAATCAGAAATACTGATAAAATTGGACAGAGAAGAGACTGATCCTTGAAGACTGTAACAGAAATATTAAAGAGAAAACAGGGCTTCTGTGATCTGAAATATTTTGGGCTGACAATGAAGAGTTAGCTCCAAAAGAGAGCTTAGGAATTTCAAATTACAGAATAAGTGACACAGGTCTAACACAGAAGAAAACTCTCCATTTATAGATGAAAAATAGATGCAGAGAAGAAGTCATCATACGCAGAAGCATGTAACCAGGAATGGAGAAAGAACAATGTCAACCTTAGTCAACTTGCAATCAGAGAGGTAGTTGACTAAAATTGAAGAATAATCTAAATTAAGAGGAGAAAAAACTGCAGAAATCTCTGAGGTGTTCCCTCAGATTCTACAGGGCCATAAAGGAAACTTAAGTCAATAAACACGTCAAAACAATGGTTCCATTAAGGACATTCAGAATTTGCAATTTCTACTCCAAAATTTTGAACTTAGCTGTAAAATTCCATATAATAACAGAAAACAATCTCTTTCTTTAAAGTGCCTGAAGGGCCCAAGGAAGTAGTTCTTGAAGAGAAAATTAAAGTTGCTGTGCCTAAAAAGCCAGAAGTTCCACCAGCTAAAGGTACTTGTCATTAATAAAACCCTGGCAATAATTTGCCTTCCTTTCACTGATAAAACCTTTTTGATACTATTTTTCCATAATTTCTACCTTATAAACTGTGACTTATGTATTTCATTTTGGGAAGCAGCCTCTTTTCCCCTTGATACTCTCAAATGACTCTCATCAAGACTGAGAGCAAAAAGCCTGTTTGGGAAAGGGTAGTATGTCTAATTGATGCTCTCTAGTGTCCTTTTTTGCTTGTTTTTTTTCCCACTTTACTGTTATTTACAAATAATTTAAATTCTTAGCATTAATATAAGTATTAATTTTTAAGTGCCAGAAGTGCCCAAGAAAATCCCAGACGAGAAAGTACCTGTTGCTGAGCCTAAAAAACCAGAAGTTCCACCAGCTAAAGGTATTTCTCATTATGAAACAATTAACAGAAGGGAAAACATTAGTCTGTTATTATTTTAACACTATAGAAAACAATACAAAAGACCTCTGTTGGAATTTTCTTCTGTTGTATAAGTTTTTTCAGGTCTGTTAATGTGGAAAAAAAAATAGATCTGGGAAACTGGTGTCCTCACTAATACAGTTCTGCTGTTATTCTTTAATGCTGCTCATGAAATTCTTACAATAAAAGTTATTAATATTTTTCAAGTGCCTGAGGTACCAAGGAAAGTGGTCCCAGAAGAGATTTCAGTCAAAGTACCAAAGAAACCAGAACCTCCACCAGCTAAAGGTAACAGCGGTAAATGATGAATAAAAGAATAGTCATTTGTTTTCTATTTTAACATACTGGGGTTTTTTTTGCTATAAAAGATCTATAAGTTATTTTTGTTGTGTAAATTGTAGTGTTTGCATGTATGTGAGAGAGATAATGAGAGAGGGAAGCTGGCCTTTTTGTAGCCAGCAAGAGACTACTACCTCAGAGAGACAGCAGAGAGAATTTTCTGTAGACAAGGAAAAAAGTTAATATTCACAGCCAAAACCAGTGATGTCTTTGATGTCCCTGAGTTCTGCTTTTTCTTAGTGTCTTTAAAACTGCAGACACAGGTATGAGTTTCATACAAATAAAATAAATTACTTTCTTTCTAGTGCCTGAGGTGCCCAAGAAAGTGGTTCCAGAAGAAAAAGTATACGTTGAAGTTCCTAAAAAACCAGAACCTCCACCACCTAAAGGTACATGTCATACAGAAAGTCATACAGAAATTTTCATCTGTTTCTCTGAATATTATCTTTTAAAATCTATATCATCCTCTTTTTTATATTCTGATATTTATAAATGTTACAGATTTTGTTGTTATCTTCCCTTGTGAATAGCTCCAAGTAAGCAACAATAGTTATTACTGGTGCACATCAAGCAATATGAAAAATACAAAAGGGGTTTATTTGAGCCTCTCTTCTTTTTTCTGACATTGTTTGATAATTTTCACCTTGGAGCTATTGTCTCCTTTTTAATTCCTAGTCTTCAAATTCCTAACAGTAAATCAAATAAATATCTTTAAAGAACCTGAAATGCCGAAGAAAGTTGTTACAGAAAAGAAAGTACCTGTGCCTAAAATACCAGAACCTGAGGTTGTGCCTAAAGAACCAGAACCTGAAGTTTTCCCAGAACCTGAGGCTGTACCTGAAGAACCAGAACTTCTACCTGAAGAAGGTAAATCTCAACAGTAATGAAATAATAATAACAATATTTTTCTTCTTATCTTTACCACTATTATTTTCAAGGCCTTCTATTTTCTGAGATTCTAAACGGTTCTTGTTCTATGAGTCCTGCACGTGTGTACGTCTGTGAGACAGACATATGTGGGTCTTTTTGACGAATAGTGACAAATCTGGGATGTCTGAATTACCTCTATTTTATGCTTCAATTCTTCATACTATTTTGGGTTATACTTGCTGTTCTTCCTAGCACATGTCTGGCTTCATGAAAACAAATGCAACTAACATCTTTAAACTGATAATGGTTGAAGAAGGGGAAGTACCCATTAGAGTAGCAAAGAGCAGAAAGTGTCAATGTACTTAAAATACCAGAAGCTCTACCAGGAAAAATTAGATGCCATCACTGATAATTCTTAAAAGAGTCTTCAGCTTATTACTTGCAGAGTTATTAATATCTTTTGTCTTGTCAATTTTGTTCATAATTATCATGAATTTTACTTACAGCTTAAGTTATACTGTGAGTGCATGCATACTCTTTTGAGTGGGGGTGTGAGGTGCGTGTGTGCATGTGAAGGGAGAAAAGCCAAAACATGTCTACCCATCCTGAAAAAGGCCAACATAAATGAGGGATGCTTGCTATGTTTTTAATGTTTCCATTACAATTGTGTTTTTATGGTTTATGATTCACTTAAAGTTGATATGTATGTCTGAGCAGTTGTTAACCTGAGAACTAATATCTTTTATGTACATGAAGTGGCTGAGACATCTCTCCCAGCAGAGAAAGGACCTGTTGCAGTTTTCCGAAAACCAAAGCTGAGTGCGGCACCCCAAAAACCAAAGCCCTCTGTGGCACCTCGAAAACAAGAACCTGCTGCAATGCCCCCCAAAACAGAGCCTTTTGTGGTGCCTGAGGTTCCAGAACCTGTTGTAGCACCCCCAAAAACACAGCATTTTGTGGCATCTGAGGAGCCTAAGCCTGCTTTGGCTCCCCGAAAACCAGAACCTGTTGTGGCACCAGAGGAGAAAGAACATGTTATGGCACTCCAAAAACCAGAGTCTGTTGTGGTATCTGAGAAACCAGAGCTGATTGTGGCACCTGAGGAGCCCAAGTCTGTTGTGGCATCCCAAAAACTAAAGCATGTCTTGCCCCCCAAACCAAGGCCCCTTGTGGCACCCAAAAAACCAGAGCCTCCTGTGGCATCTGAGGAACCAGAGCTCACTGTGGCATTTGAGGAGTCAAAGACAATTGTGATACGCCATAAATCAGAGCGTGTTGTGGTGTCCCCAAAAACAAAGCCTTTTGTGGCACCCCAAAAATCAGAGCGTTTTGTGGCACCTGAAGAAACAGAGTTTGTTGCAGATTCCCAAAAAACAGAGCCTTTTGCGGTGTCCCCAAAAACAAAGCCTGTTGTGGCACCTCAAAGGCCAGAATCTGTTGTGGTACTTGAGGAACTAGAACCTGTTTTGGTACCCCAAAAACCACAGCCTTCTGCAGCACTCCAAAAACCAGAGCCTGTTGTGGCACCTGAAGAACCAGAGCCTGTTGTGGGACCTGAGGAGCCCGAACCTGTTGTGGCACCTGAAGAACCAGAGCCTGTTGTGGCACTCGAGGAACCAGAGCCTGTTGTGGCACCTGAGGAACCAGTGCCAGCTAAGGTGCCTCAAAAGCCAGAGCCTGTTGCTGTACCTAAAAAACGAGCAGCTCTACGAGCTAAAGGTACATCTTACGAACAGGATCTCTTTTCCTTCTTCTTAAATAATATGTTTCACCCTCATTTTAAACCTTAATACACATAATTAAAAGATACTAATATCTTTAAAGAGCCTGTAATGCCCAAGAAGGCTGTCCCAGAAGAGAAAATTCCTGTAGCTGTTCCCAGGAAAGCAGAACCTCCATCAGCCAGAGGTACATATTATCATGGGTATCATGATAAACACACCAAATCTTCTCTTAAGCACTGTCTTAACCTCTTTTGTTCTGTCTGTCACGTCCAATCTGAGATTTTAAATGGTGATTGCTGAACAATTCTCACTGAGCATGAGTGTGTGGCTGATTGACTGATTAGTGGCAGATTGTTACTTCTAAACATTTCTACTGTACTCTATGTTTCAGTCTGTCCACTGATGTTTAGATGTATTATAACTGTAAAATGAAATGCACTAAGAACGTTGAAGTGCCTGAGATGCCTGAGAGGGCTTTCCCAAAGGAGAGAGTACTCATTGCTGTACTTAAAACAAACAAACAAACAAACAAACAAACAAAACAGGAGTTCTGCTTGCTAAAGGTACATTCCATCATCAACATCATCATAGGGAAGATTTCTTTTTGAGTCTCATTTTAAGTTAATCTTTTCCTGTCACACTCTGATATCTAAAATGTGGGAAAGATGTACCAAATAGTAACTGAATGCAGGAGTGTCAAATGTTTGCCCTACTAAACTCATCCAAACCTTTGTTGCACTGTTTTTTGGCATACTGAAAAAGTTTGAGAGGTTATATTTGATTTTTTAGGCTATAGCAATCAATCAAGCAGGTATGATGAAATCCAGTCTATCAGAAAATGCCAGAATTCTGTGCATACTAATATGAGAATGAGCGATGAGCAGGGGCAGAGAGAAAGAACAAGCAGAAACTGAAGGTTTCTGCAGAGAGTATCTGTCTCTGTACACAGAGCAAAATAACTGCAAATACCTCCAGGTATCTGTGTTGACATCGGTAGCAGCATGGAGCAGAATCATCTTCTTAAGCCATTAATTATTATTTTCACTGTATTTTGTCATGAGTCAACATTCTCCACTATCTACAATTTGTAAAGTTGTTGCACTATACGAACAGCACTAGTGAGTTGTAAGGCACATGTGGACACTTAATTCATTGAGCCTTATAAGAGGCATATATTTTCACAATCTTTTTAACATATTGAGAATAAGGAGGATGAAAGACTTTATAATTAAAATATTAACTAAATATTTAAGGATACTGTAAACCTGTATGCAGCCTAAAATGATGGAGTGTTGCATCATTTCTTTTAGAAAGTCCGAGGCACTGGACAGAGAAGTATACATTCCATCAACACCAGACTCCCTCCATCTGAAAGACAATGAGATTCAATAAAGTGAGGAACCAGCTCACAGTGATGATATTTTAAGTATTTAAGCCATATAAATAAATGTGATAGGAAACAGCTGAAAGCAGCGTATAGTGATTAGAGTGAAACCCAGAGTTCTTCTAGGAAAGAGACTGCTAAGCAAAAAAGTGAACAAGCATACAAAGATAGAAGAAGAAAGAGGAAGGAGTAAAATTGTAGCACAAAAATAGTGATAATGCCCAAATAACTAAAAAGATAATGTTGACTGCCAAAAACCAGCACAGAACAGAGAGTCATGAATGACACGTGACAGATGATTTTCATATACATTTGGATTCCATAAGCAGCTCTTTGCTCAATTGTTTTATAAAGAGGGCACACCTTTTTACATTCCCACCTTGACTCAAAAATTGCAACTGAAAACAGAGTTCCCATCTCCTGCATGACCATGTTTGACACCTGGGTCATTGCACATGTTTGAAGTAAAGTATAAATGACGACTGAATGTAACCCCAGCACTGTCTCAGATAAGGCTGTGTTTGTGTGTTACTGTTTGTCTTGCAGTTTCCTGTGTGCCTGTTGTCCCCACAAAACTAAAATATACTAATATCTTTGAAGTGCCTGAGGTGCCCAAGAAAGCTGTTCTGGAAGAGCGCATACCTGTAGCTGTGCCAGAAAAACCAGAGCCTGCCCCAGTTCGAGGTACTTGTTGGCACGAGCCTCAGCCTGAAGATGACTGTTTCTTACTGTCTTGAATCTCATGTTTGGTGTCTGTTATCCTGTCCATTTGTGATTACCTGAAACGTTTTTGTGCTGTGTATGAATTGGGTATTCAATTATCTAGCACGTTTTAAAGAACACAAAAGATACTTTGACTTTACTACTTAGTTTTCGTCTTCTGAATCATCAGATACTAGCATTTTAAATTTTAAAACTTGATTGCCTGTTCTCCAGGGTAGTGTCCAAAGTTGTAATGTCACACTGATGCAGTGAAGTCCACACGATTCTGTAGACAGCCTCAGTGAGTGTACATAATAGGCATGAACCTTCCAACACCGAAAGCCTTTCTTTTACTCAGGCATGCGCATATGAGAGGAGTGAAAGAAAGTGATGGCATACGGAGTATTTAAAGTAAACGCTGATCGTTTCAGAGGCCATAAAGAGCGAGGAATGGATATTAAATCCAGTGAATCATATGGGCTGTGGAAGTTGACACAAGGAAGGGAAAGTCGAGGGAAGAAGGGAGCTTCTGAGGACAAGAAAAGAAGCCAGTAAAGAGAACAGCCTAAACAAAGAGTAGGAATGGAAAAGGAAAGGAAGAGCAATGATGCTGATGGGATTCTTATTCCTCACTCCATGACTGCCTAGGGCTGTGTTTGTGATCGGTGATAGATAAGACGCGGGCTTAGGTCCCTCCCAGGGAGCCACCAGCTTCCAGCAGGGCTGAGGACGATGGTGCCCCCTCACAAGGAGGGAAGCCTGCTATGTAGGGAGCGGGGGTGTCTCAACTCACACCCTCACCTGGGAGTCCTATTTAAACACAGCCATCAGTTTTCTCCCAGGATGTATTGGGCATCATCACCCTCTATGCATGTATGTGTGTGTGCATGAGTGGAGACACTGGGCGATGCTGTGGGTCCAGTTCAGTTACGTTCTGGAGTGCATCCTTGTTTCATGTTTTGTTGTTCGTCTTCCTGTTTAATATATAAACCTGACTATTACTAATATCTTCAAAGTGCCTGAGGTGCCCAGGAAGGCTGCTCCTGAAGAAAAAAAGCCTGTGGCCATTCCCAAAGTACCAGAGCCTCCAGCACCCAGAGGTACCTTCTCCATGCATATCTTAACAAAGGAGACACTTAATGTTCTTCTCTTAAGCATTGTCTTGCCCTCACTTGGCTTGTGTCTGTTCTGAGTTTGAGACGTGCAAGGTTGTGCATACTGGGTAAATCGTGCCGCACATGTGCGTGAGGTATTGAACGGGCCTCTGTGATGTACAACGTCTGTGTGGTTGCACTGTTTTTTGTTATGATTGGCACGTGTTTTCATCAAAGTAAAATGAAACACACCAATATCTTTGAAGTGCCTGAGATGCCTGAGGAGGAGGCCCCAGAAGAGGAGGTGCCGGTTCCCGTGCCTAGAGAGCCAGAAGCTCCGCCAGCTGCAGGTAAACAGGGGTGTCCTGAAAGCGCCTGCCTTGCCCACTGGCTTATTGCTCTGTTGAATGCTCTTTGCCCTGTCCGCGTTCAGGTGGGAGGTGTGTGAGCAGTGTTTGGTCCTGTTCTGTCTATACGTGCCTGTACGTGCATGGGGGAGAGAGTGGGGCTAGTCAGCAAATGCTTTCTTGTAAGCCCACACTTTGGTTCTTTGCTGGAAACAGCCCACATGAGGGAAGAGTTGCTGTTTGAAGAGGACTCGCTGGTAGTCTTTCAAGGGCTTACTTTTATGGTTTGCTGCTCACCATTATGCTGTACGCGTATCTTTAGCCCTGTCATGTACAAGGAACTAATATCTTTAAAGCGCCTGAGGTGATTGAGCAAGAAGAGCCAGAAGAGGAGGTGCCGGTGGTTGTTCCCCAAAAGCCCGTGGCTGTGCCCAAGAAGCCCGTGGCTGTGCCCAAGAAGCCCGTGGCTGTGCCCAAAAAACCAGAAGCTCCACAAGCTAAAGGTATAACCTGTGGGGGAAGCTGCTTTTCTGTTTCGTGTCTTAATACTTTTTTTTTATCTCTTCTTTTTTCTAACATCTGTTATGCGTCCTCTAAGCCTAGCCTCTCCCGTGCTCGAAACTGCATGAGTGACTAGCCAACTACACCCTGGTGGAATGTTACAGTGCTACAAACACCTAAATTCCTTGGTTTTGTGATCAGTGTTATGATCTTTTGCACTTATCTTTACTGTCAAATTAAGAGGAAATAATGTCTTTAAAGTGCTTGAGGTGCCCAAGAAAGCTGTCCCACAAGAGAAAGTGCCTGTTGCGGTATCCAAAAAACCAGAACTACCACCAGTCAAAGGTACATATCATTATTAGTGCCATATAAGAAAGACACATCATGTTCTTTTGGACTTAATTGAACTAACTTTACTTGTGATGCTCTGAGAGATGTGAGTGAAGAATATAAACTGCAATGTCAGGTGTCGGAAACATGGCATAATGACTAGATCCAGTCCCTTGAAAAATATCTGCAGTTTGCTGACCTATTTGTAAAGTTTATGGTTTAAGATTTAAGGAGTGCTTACTTTAAAGAGAATGGCCATTTGTTCTGTAGAAAAGCCTGAAAAGGTGTCTTCAGTTTAAAGTACATGATGCTGCACTCCTGAATCTTCAAAGAGTCCGTACTGACAGATGGCAGCAGCAGTATCAGTTCTCCACCCCTCTAAAAGTTTGAGTCAGTGACCCCCAAAAAACCAATGGATATATTAACTGATGATCCCATTAGCATGTGAAAGAACCTTTAGTATAGGCCAAAGAAGAGTAGAGGAAGTATGCATTTCTATAGAAAAAGTGATCTACAAAGAAGACAGGAACTGTACAAAACTGAAAATGCAGAGTTGCATAGAACTGAAATTATTGATAGAAAGAAGTGATAGTAGTAAGGCAAAGATCTTCAAAAATGATGTTATAATGACCAGACATGAATGACACGTGACAGATGATTTTCATGTACATTTGGATTCCATAAGCAGCTCTTTGCTCAATTGTTTTACAAAGAGGGCACACCTTTTTACATTCCCACCTTGACTCAAAAATTGCAACTGAAAACAGAGTTCCCATCTCCTGCATGACCATGTTTGACACCTGGGTCATTGCACATGTTTGAAGTAAAGTATAAATGACGACTGAATGTAACCCCAGCACTGTCTCAGATAAGGCTGTGTTTGTGTGTTACTGTTTGTCTTGCAGTTTCCTGTGTGCCTGTTGTCCCCACAAAACTAAAATATACTAATATCTTTGAAGTGCCTGAGGTGCCCAAGAAAGCTGTTCTGGAAGAGCGCATACCTGTAGCTGTGCCAGAAAAACCAGAGCCTGCCCCAGTTCGAGGTACTTGTTGGCACGAGCCTCAGCCTGAAGATGACTGTTTCTTACTGTCTTGAATCTCATGTTTGGTGTCTGTTATCCTGTCCATTTGTGATTACCTGAAACGTTTTTGTGCTGTGTATGAATTGGGTATTCAATTATCTAGCACGTTTTAAAGAACACAAAAGATACTTTGACTTTACTACTTAGTTTTCGTCTTCTGAATCATCAGATACTAGCATTTTAAATTTTAAAACTTGATTGCCTGTTCTCCAGGGTAGTGTCCAAAGTTGTAATGTCACACTGATGCAGTGAGGTCCACACGATTCTGTAGACAGCCTCAGTGAGTGTACATAATAGGCATGAACCTTCCAACACCGAAAGCCTTTCTTTTACTCAGGCATGCGCATATGAGAGGAGTGAAAGAAAGTGATGGCATACGGAGTATTTAAAGTAAACGCTGATCGTTTCAGAGGCCATAAAGAGCGAGGAATGGATATTAAATCCAGTGAATCATATGGGCTGTGGAAGTTGACACAAGGAAGGGAAAGTCGAGGGAAGAAGGGAGCTTCTGAGGACAAGAAAAGAAGCCAGTAAAGAGAACAGCCTAAACAAAGAGTAGGAATGGAAAAGGAAAGGAAGAGCAATGATGCTGATGGGATTCTTATTCCTCACTCCATGACTGCCTAGGGCTGTGTTTGTGATCGGTGATAGATAAGACGCGGGCTTAGGTCCCTCCCAGGGAGCCACCAGCTTCCAGCAGGGCTGAGGACGATGGTGCCCCCTCACAAGGAGGGAAGCCTGCTATGTAGGGAGCGGGGGTGTCTCAACTCACACCCTCACCTGGGAGTCCTATTTAAACACAGCCATCAGTTTTCTCCCAGGATGTATTGGGCATCATCACCCTCTATGCATGTATGTGTGTGTGCATGAGTGGAGACACTGGGCGATGCTGTGGGTCCAGTTCAGTTACGTTCTGGAGTGCATCCTTGTTTCCTGTTTTGTTGTTCGTCTTCCTGTTTAATATATAAACCTGACTATTACTAATATCTTCAAAGTGCCTGAGGTGCCCAGGAAGGCTGCTCCTGAAGAAAAAAAGCCTGTGGCCATTCCCAAAGTACCAGAGCCTCCAGCACCCAGAGGTACCTTCTCCATGCATATCTTAACAAAGGAGACACTTAATGTTCTTCTCTTAAGCATTGTCTTGCCCTCACTTGGCTTGTGTCTGTTCTGAGTTTGAGACGTGCAAGGTTGTGCATACTGGGTAAATCGTGCCGCACATGTGCGTGAGGTATTGAACGGGCCTCTGTGATGTACAACGTCTGTGTGGTTGCACTGTTTTTTGTTATGATTGGCACGTGTTTTCATCAAAGTAAAATGAAACACACCAATATCTTTGAAGTGCCTGAGATGCCTGAGGAGGAGGCCCCAGAAGAGGAGGTGCCGGTTCCCGTGCCTAGAGAGCCAGAAGCTCCGCCAGCTGCAGGTAAACAGGGGTGTCCTGAAAGCGCCTGCCTTGCCCACTGGCTTATTGCTCTGTTGAATGCTCTTTGCCCTGTCCGCGTTCAGGTGGGAGGTGTGTGAGCAGTGTTTGGTCCTGTTCTGTCTATACGTGCCTGTACGTGCATGGGGGAGAGAGTGGGGCTAGTCAGCAAATGCTTTCTTGTAAGCCCACACTTTGGTTCTTTGCTGGAAACAGCCCACATGAGGGAAGAGTTGCTGTTTGAAGAGGACTCGCTGGTAGTCTTTCAAGGGCTTACTTTTATGGTTTGCTGCTCACCATTATGCTGTACGCGTATCTTTAGCCCTGTCATGTACAAGGAACTAATATCTTTAAAGCGCCTGAGGTGATTGAGCAAGAAGAGCCAGAAGAGGAGGTGCCGGTGGTTGTTCCCCAAAAGCCCGTGGCTGTGCCCAAGAAGCCCGTGGCTGTGCCCAAGAAGCCCGTGGCTGTGCCCAAAAAACCAGAAGCTCCACAAGCTAAAGGTATAACCTGTGGGGGAAGCTGCTTTTCTGTTTCGTGTCTTAATACTTTTTTTTTATCTCTTCTTTTTTCTAACATCTGTTATGCGTCCTCTAAGCCTAGCCTCTCCCGTGCTCGAAACTGCATGAGTGACTAGCCAACTACACCCTGGTGGAATGTTACAGTGCTACAAACACCTAAATTCCTTGGTTTTGTGATCAGTGTTATGATCTTTTGCACTTATCTTTACTGTCAAATTAAGAGGAAATAATGTCTTTAAAGTGCTTGAGGTGCCCAAGAAAGCTGTCCCACAAGAGAAAGTGCCTGTTGCGGTATCCAAAAAACCAGAACTACCACCAGTCAAAGGTACATATCATTATTAGTGCCATATAAGAAAGACACATCATGTTCTTTTGGACTTAATTGAACTAACTTTACTTGTGATGCTCTGAGAGATGTGAGTGAAGAATATAAACTGCAATGTCAGGTGTCGGAAACATGGCATAATGACTAGATCCAGTCCCTTGAAAAATATCTGCAGTTTGCTGACCTATTTGTAAAGTTTATGGTTTAAGATTTAAGGAGTGCTTACTTTAAAGAGAATGGCCATTTGTTCTGTAGAAAAGCCTGAAAAGGTGTCTTCAGTTTAAAGTACATGATGCTGCACTCCTGAATCTTCAAAGAGTCCGTACTGACAGATGGCAGCAGCAGTATCAGTTCTCCACCCCTCTAAAAGTTTGAGTCAGTGACCCCCAAAAAACCAATGGATATATTAACTGATGATCCCATTAGCATGTGAAAGAACCTTTAGTATAGGCCAAAGAAGAGTAGAGGAAGTATGCATTTCTATAGAAAAAGTGATCTACAAAGAAGACAGGAACTGTACAAAACTGAAAATGCAGAGTTGCATAGAACTGAAATTATTGATAGAAAGAAGTGATAGTAGTAAGGCAAAGATCTTCAAAAATGATGTTATAATGACCAGACATGAATGACACGTGACAGATGATTTTCATGTACATTTGGATTCCATAAGCAGCTCTTTGCTCAATTGTTTTACAAAGAGGGCACACCTTTTTACATTCCCACCTTGACTCAAAAATTGCAACTGAAAACAGAGTTCCCATCTCCTGCATGACCATGTTTGACACCTGGGTCATTGCACATGTTTGAAGTAAAGTATAAATGACGACTGAATGTAACCCCAGCACTGTCTCAGATAAGGCTGTGTTTGTGTGTTACTGTTTGTCTTGCAGTTTCCTGTGTGCCTGTTGTCCCCACAAAACTAAAATATACTAATATCTTTGAAGTGCCTGAGGTGCCCAAGAAAGCTGTTCTGGAAGAGCGCATACCTGTAGCTGTGCCAGAAAAACCAGAGCCTGCCCCAGTTCGAGGTACTTGTTGGCACGAGCCTCAGCCTGAAGATGACTGTTTCTTACTGTCTTGAATCTCATGTTTGGTGTCTGTTATCCTGTCCATTTGTGATTACCTGAAACGTTTTTGTGCTGTGTATGAATTGGGTATTCAATTATCTAGCACGTTTTAAAGAACACAAAAGATACTTTGACTTTACTACTTAGTTTTCGTCTTCTGAATCATCAGATACTAGCATTTTAAATTTTAAAACTTGATTGCCTGTTCTCCAGGGTAGTGTCCAAAGTTGTAATGTCACACTGATGCAGTGAAGTCCACACGATTCTGTAGACAGCCTCAGTGAGTGTACATAATAGGCATGAACCTTCCAACACCGAAAGCCTTTCTTTTACTCAGGCATGCGCATATGAGAGGAGTGAAAGAAAGTGATGGCATACGGAGTATTTAAAGTAAACGCTGATCGTTTCAGAGGCCATAAAGAGCGAGGAATGGATATTAAATCCAGTGAATCATATGGGCTGTGGAAGTTGACACAAGGAAGGGAAAGTCGAGGGAAGAAGGGAGCTTCTGAGGACAAGAAAAGAAGCCAGTAAAGAGAACAGCCTAAACAAAGAGTAGGAATGGAAAAGGAAAGGAAGAGCAATGATGCTGATGGGATTCTTATTCCTCACTCCATGACTGCCTAGGGCTGTGTTTGTGATCGGTGATAGATAAGACGCGGGCTTAGGTCCCTCCCAGGGAGCCACCAGCTTCCAGCAGGGCTGAGGACGATGGTGCCCCCTCACAAGGAGGGAAGCCTGCTATGTAGGGAGCGGGGGTGTCTCAACTCACACCCTCACCTGGGAGTCCTATTTAAACACAGCCATCAGTTTTCTCCCAGGATGTATTGGGCATCATCACCCTCTATGCATGTATGTGTGTGTGCATGAGTGGAGACACTGGGCGATGCTGTGGGTCCAGTTCAGTTACGTTCTGGAGTGCATCCTTGTTTCCTGTTTTGTTGTTCGTCTTCCTGTTTAATATATAAACCTGACTATTACTAATATCTTCAAAGTGCCTGAGGTGCCCAGGAAGGCTGCTCCTGAAGAAAAAAAGCCTGTGGCCATTCCCAAAGTACCAGAGCCTCCAGCACCCAGAGGTACCTTCTCCATGCATATCTTAACAAAGGAGACACTTAATGTTCTTCTCTTAAGCATTGTCTTGCCCTCACTTGGCTTGTGTCTGTTCTGAGTTTGAGACGTGCAAGGTTGTGCATACTGGGTAAATCGTGCCGCACATGTGCGTGAGGTATTGAACGGGCCTCTGTGATGTACAACGTCTGTGTGGTTGCACTGTTTTTTGTTATGATTGGCACGTGTTTTCATCAAAGTAAAATGAAACACACCAATATCTTTGAAGTGCCTGAGATGCCTGAGGAGGAGGCCCCAGAAGAGGAGGTGCCGGTTCCCGTGCCTAGAGAGCCAGAAGCTCCGCCAGCTGCAGGTAAACAGGGGTGTCCTGAAAGCGCCTGCCTTGCCCACTGGCTTATTGCTCTGTTGAATGCTCTTTGCCCTGTCCGCGTTCAGGTGGGAGGTGTGTGAGCAGTGTTTGGTCCTGTTCTGTCTATACGTGCCTGTACGTGCATGGGGGAGAGAGTGGGGCTAGTCAGCAAATGCTTTCTTGTAAGCCCACACTTTGGCTCTTTGCTGGAAACAGCCCACATGAGGGAAGAGTTGCTGTTTGAAGAGGACTCGCTGGTAGTCTTTCAAGGGCTTACTTTTATGGTTTGCTGCTCACCATTATGCTGTACGCGTATCTTTAGCCCTGTCATGTACAAGGAACTAATATCTTTAAAGCGCCTGAGGTGATTGAGCAAGAAGAGCCAGAAGAGGAGGTGCCGGTGGTTGTTCCCCAAAAGCCCGTGGCTGTGCCCAAGAAGCCCGTGGCTGTGCCCAAGAAGCCCATGGCTGTGCCTGAAAAAACAGAACCTGTGCCTGTCCTTAAAAAACGTGAAGTTCCTCCACTTAAAGGTATTTGACATCAGTGACAAGGCTCTCTTTTGTATTTTCTGATCGCTTTTTTCCTTGTTTTACTGGTATAACCAGTGCTCAAGTATCTAAGTGGGAATTCTGTGACTAAGTTACTAAATTAATCTTCATCTTCTGAATATCTTACTCTTTTGAGTCATTGCACTTTTCAATACTGTGCATATATATATCTTAATATTCACAAAAGTAACAAATAACTAATATCTTTAAAGCACCTGAAATACCTGAGAGGACTGTCCCAGAAGAGAAAGTGCCCCTTACAACTCCTAAAAAGCCAGAATTTAAAGAAGCAGAGCCTCCTTCAATCAAAGGTACATATTGCCAGGAGGAACCTCCTGAGAAGAAATCTTTGTTCTCACCTTTTGAAAATTTTTTTCTGTTCTTCTCTCTAGCTTTTTAATAACTGAGCTTATAGAATGTGGCAGCCGTATTTAGACTACCTTTGGTAAAGACTGTCTGGAGCCCAAACATTCATGATTATTGATACTAATGTTATTCACTGTGATATTCTGTGTGCTAGTTGTCTTTGTCTTTTTTTATGTTTCATACATATGTTTATATACATGCAAATAAAAGGAACTAATATTTTTAAAGTGCCTGAGGTGCCCAAGAAAGCTGTCCCAGAGGAGGAAGTACCTGTTGCTGCTCCTATAATACCTGAACCACTACCAGTTGAAGGTATATGCCATCATGGATATCATTGTTAAGAAAATCTTGTTGTGTTCTTGCAAACATAAGACTTGATGTTGATGTTGTCCTTTCTTTTTCCATTTAAACATTTGTAAATTGTTCACTTCCTATTTTTAGGCAATACCAATCTACGTTTCTTGTATCTACTCTTATATTTTCATTTATGAAAGCAAAGTATCACTTCCAAAATTAAATAATATTTTCCACTGACATATGCTTCTGCTCAGGTTATTCTTAAGAAAGAGCATCCTTTATTATTTTCTTTTAAAGACAGTGATCAATTCCCACTAAATAGGAGTCTCTTCAAACCTATTATTATTATTGCTGTTATGATCTTAAATGAACTCACAGCATTCCAGTTGCAATGACTCATCCACAAATTCAATGTTATTTAACTTTTATTGTCCACATAAAAAACACTCTATCCTTCACACAACCTTGAGTCATTCATACATATAAATAGAGACATATTCTCAGAAGCTTGCATAAACTACAAAGATAACAGTATGAACAGATATTAAGTGATTACCTAACTTAAAGCGTATTTGTCTGTGTGTTTTAGAGTAGCTTTCTTTTCAGTGATATCTGTATAATAGTTCATGTGAAATGTTTTTGGCATTGGAAGCTTATACTAGTTGTTAATATTCTTTAAAGAATATGAAATCGTAAAGGAGATTGAGCCTGAAGAAGTAGAAGAAATTCCAGTTCCAGAAGTAAAAGAAGCTTTACCAGCTAAAGGTATACAAAGTAACTAGAAGATGCCAGACACCTTCCTTTCATTACTGCGCTTTTTTTTCTTGCTCTGTCCTTCTCCACACGTGTACCTGTATGTTGTAGGTCTCAGTGTATTTCCTCTTCTGTCATTATGTGTTGGAAATGAGTTCTGTTCTTTATACGTCGACGTGGATGTCTGTCTGTGCTAGCAACAATGCAATAGTTTAAGGCCCTTGCATACTCCCATTTAAATCAATGAGATCTTTTTCATTCACTTCTTTGGAAGTAGAAAAAGAGCCATCTTTATGTCTGTACTCTTCATCTGTCTTCTGTGGTAGTAAATTTATACTAAATCTACCTAATATTATTTAAAGAGCCGGAACCTGAAAAGAAGATTCGTGAAAAGCGAAAACCACCAGCGCCTACTCCACCAGTAGAAGATATTAAATTGGCAAAAGAGCTACTTAAAGGTATAAGCATGTGAAGCCACAATTAACAATGGGAATTCAAACATATAATCCTTTTAAATTATATGATGAGTCCTGAGAAGCATGCTTTAAAATATTCCACTTTTAGTCTTTTTTTTTTTTTTCTGATTTACGATCCCTCTAACGGTGAGCCTTACTAATGGTAAGTCCCTTATGAATTTTTAGCAGTGTTATGCCAAGTCACTTTATACAGGTTATTTTGAATACTTATGGAAAAAATCAATATATTTTAAAAATATCTTAACAAAGTTAACACATTCTTATATTCCTAACATATTCTTCTCTCTTTAATATGTTCTTACAAATGAAAAGAATCCTCAGCAATAATTTGCTGGTGCTACTATATGAACATGGGTTTCAGATCAGCTGTGCTTCTTCCAGATCATCTGAGTTCTTCTAAACATTTACTTAGCAAGAATATGAACTTTGTATCTATTGTCTTTATACTATGTCAATCATATTCATCAGTTGTTTGGGTTTTTTGGAGCAATTTTTTTTCTTCTTTGAATCTAAGGATGTGTGCAGTAAAATTGAAATTATTTTCTTTAAGCTCCTGCATCAAGAAAGAAAGTTGTGACTGCAAAACCCGTTGAACCTCCCAAACTGGAACCTCCACCTGCTAAAGGTACCTAGCTGACAGAAGCATCTTACCTCATTCAAGCTTCTCATGAGCCCAGCGTTTTATTTCTTCGCTTCTTTAATTTGCTGCCAGATATCAAATGCTGTTTTTGTTAGGTTATGCTGAACAGTGGGCTCTAATCTTGGATATATATGTTCATGTTCTTATATTTATATCCACCTTAATTTTCCATAATGCAAATCATGAGATGCAAGACAGATGATCACAGAAGAGTAAGAATAAGAGTGTTTTTATGAGTTTTGTCACTTGTGTAGATTCTCACTTCAGTTCTTTGTGTAGGGAGAAGTAGAAAATAACTGAGTATACTCTTTAAATGCTTTTTAAATATTCCATAGATATAAAACATTGTTCAAACATATTTAATTTACTATTTGTCTAAAATGTAACTTAATTTTATGAAAGAAAACTTTCCATAGCTGGAGATGAATAATGAATTGAGCAAGCCTTTGTAGTTTACACTATAGGCCACCACCTTATATGTACTCTGTTATATTTTTCATATATACTCAAGCTTGAGCAAGCTAAGCAACACAGTGAACATTTCTTAATGCTGTTCAGAGTTAGAAATTAAACTGGCTTGATCCTTATGAATATCATAGGCTGGCAGTTCAGATAATAGATAGATAACATGAGCCTGTAGTGAAAGAGGAAAAAGAGATATGATAACTCTCTTTGAATACATAACTTTTTTAGTTTTGTCAGACCATACTTCTCTTCTGTTGATTTGTATGAGAATTTCTTCTTATGCATAGCATAATGCATATGCATAGATGCTTATGCATCTATAAATCAGCTGTGCGTAAATACATACAGAAAAAGGATTAAAACTATCAGCTTCAATCTCAGCAGTTTTATGTTTACTTTGAATGTTCAGCTGGACCAGCTTTGTGTGTCTGGAGTGGTTAGTTGTTGGTTACCTCTTATTACTGCTATGAACCCATAATAAAATCTGGAATAATGTTCTTTTAAGTGCCTGGACTTGTGAAGAAACCTCGCAGAATAATTCCTGAAGTTACCCCTCCACCAAAAGAGGAAGTTGTTTTGAAAAGAGGTATAGTAACTTGGCTCTGTTTTAAAAGACCGCATATTATGATTGTTCAGTACGTTTCACCAAGTAGCACACTATGTGTGCAATTTAGAAAATGGCATAAGTGAAGTACTGCCTGATATCCGTTTCTTGGGGAAGGAGTTTATAGCTGCATGATGAAGCAGGGATGTTCTGAAAATTCATCAGATCCGAAGGATCTATGGTGAAATCGGAGCATAATGCTGAGAATCTGGTTCCCTGTAACACTCTTCTTCTGTTTTGCTATTCTTTGGAAAGCTGATACTAGAGTTGGCAGTTTTCTGGACCCCTAAATATTTTCCAGTGACAGTGTAAACATTGTTAAAAATCACATATGTAGCATCTGTATTCTCTTTTGTGGATTTCTTAGAAGTAGTTCACAGACCCCAGGGATCCAGTGGTATTAATGAACATCAGTCGCTCTTTCCTGCAAAGTCTGGAGCTTTCTAAATCACTCCATGCTCAGTAACTGCTTTGAAAAAAGAAAGCACTAATTCCCATTCTCCTTGAAACACCATAGGGGGAATCATTCATGTCCATATACCTTGCAACTGACCTTCGAATTTCAGACAACATAAAACATAGATACTCAGTTCATCAGATGATGGTCTCATTAGATACCTAAGATAGATATCTGACAGGACAAAAATAAGAGAAATAAAAATGAGAAATGATAGAAACTTGAACTCTCCAAACATTACATTGGAAGATTCAGCCGTGTTCCCTCACTGAAATCAATAGGAGTTTAATCCAGAATTGCGCATTTTATCACTGAAAATGATCAGTAACAGCAATATTAATGCATAATTGTCTATGGTAATTCATCATTTAAATGTAACACATATTCTTTTTATCCCACAAGAAGACATGGGAATGACATTAGTTACTCAAATGTTATATACAGCCATTTTTCTACTGAATAAAAATTCATAAAATGAATACAGTATTCATTCAGTGTAAATGTACAGATAAGATACATTAAGAACAGTATCTAAAATGTACTGACAAGCAAATGTAAGAGAACTGAAGCAATGTTATTTAACCTGTTACAACATTTTTAATATCATATTGGGTATTTGCAGATAAGATTAAAATTAACTTGATATGAAATGTCCTTATTAAGCAATATTCTACTTGATGTATAGTTACATGCGAACTGATGATCTTTAAAAAAAATCTCATTATTATAGTAATTACTTCTACTATTCCTTAGAAGTATGTACCCATCATATCTTTTCCATGAAGCTACTACAATAAGAAATTTTCTTCTAGTGTAGACAGTAAAAAAAATCTCTCCCTTCAGAGGAACTTCTCTTAATTAAGGTATCTTTTTGCTCTAGGTGACTTTGAAATTAAATATGTTTTCACAATAATATCTTAAGTAGTTATACAAAATCTTCCCTTCATACTAAATGATATATTTTAGATGCCTATTTCTTCTTTATTGTGTTTATACAGGTAGTATTTTGTCTTGTTCCCTGTCTTACTCTTTTGTTTATTAGTGCTCTAAAAACTGAAATTCCTTTTCTTTTAAAGTTCTTAAAAAGGCACCAGAAGAGGAAGAACCTAAACCTGAGAAAGAACCTAAACCAGAAGTTAAACCAGTACCTACACCAACAGAAAAAATTAAGAAACCTGAAGGTACTAGATTACATTCATATCTATCCAATAAGGAATAACTCAAAAAAAAAAAAATCCCATTTTTAAGTAATAGTCTCTGAAATTCAGGAGTGGAAGTCAGATTTACCTTTCATTAGTCTAATTGTATGAATTAAAGCTGTGCTGAAGGCAAAACCAAATTTGACAGCCACATTTGGATCTGAATTTTGCATTTTGTGATTCTCTTTCTCAATCTTCACTGTGCATAGAGGAGAACTTTACAAATATTTTATAATACATATAAAAATATATCTACACTGAAACAATTAGTTAATCCAAATGTTTGTTTAGTTAAAGTCTTGCAAATATCTGTCCTTTTGTCCATTTAATGTTTCTAATTTATTCAAATCTCACTCTTAAAAATACATATTCCTAAATCTTACAAACATCTGAAACTAGGTGTACAGAAAATGAAAACTTTAAAATATGTTGGGATAATGGTATTTGGGGATTCAAGGTTTTTAAATGTATCTTACAAAATGAAAATAATATTTTAAAGTCCCAGAAATTCCTAAGAAGAAAACTGAGATACCTGTCATAAAAAAGGAAGAGAAACATGTGCCTGAACCACCGCAAGGTACAGATGTGTGGCAACTCTTTTCCTTACTGCGGCAACTAAACAATATCCATCACTGAATGTCACGTTATATTAAAATAACACATTACTATCATCCAGCCTATCCATGACTATTCTGTCATGATTAACCACTTTGCGTTCTTCTGGGTTTCTTTTTCATCTTTATTTCTTCAGTGCTTGAGAAATACATCTTTTTCCATTGTGTCTTGCTTTAAGAGAGTCTACCTCAAGATAATTTCTTGCTCTTTGCCTAAATAGACAATAAAATCTGTCTTCCATTAACTCTCTAGGTATTGTTGCTGCTAACTTTAATGTTCAATGAGACTATAAACCATCTAAATTAACCTATTTGTTATTGTTGTGTTTGAAATGCCAGAACCAAAGCCAGCAGCTATCCCAGCTCCTGCGCCTGAACCTAAACCTGCAGTAGGTAAGACTTTAGTCATGAACAGCAGTGCACTCTTTGTTGTGCATCTTGTATTCTCCATTCAGAGATTTCTGGTTAAAAGTACATTACACAAATATCTGAATTTTAGTACTGTGAGGAGTGGAAGTTTCACACACTTTACAGAACATTTTAGAGAATATTGTACTTAAAAGAATTTAGTAAAGCAAATACATGAGTACTGTCATTCTTTTCCACAGCTCTAAAATCTCCAAAACCTGCAGCAGAACCAGCACCCGCCGTTACTGCTCCAGTGACAGTCCCTGTCGTTGGAAAGAAAGCAGGTATTATCTTAATTCTGTTCTATTCATAGGGCTTTACTCTCTGAGATACCTCATTACATTCAAGATAAAAGGAGAATTAAGGGCTGTACATTCATATAACTCATTAATTCCGAAAAGATTTAAGGTCCTCTTCAAGGATCCCATTGTGCTAGATACTGTCACCTACTCTGAAAAAACTCATGTCTCTGTGATATACCATTCAGTTGAATCTGTGTTCTTGTTTCTTGATGGTGGAATGTGTACCTTCATTTACTGTCCTACTATGAAATATCTGTATTCTGTTGATTCCTTGGTGTTCTTTATGTCCTGATGTATGTCTTGTGAGCTGCATGTTGTAATTTCTGTATAACAAATGGAAGGTTACACACATTTCTAAAAAAATGCTGTGTTGTTCAGTTTTCTGCTTTGTAATTTGTTTTTGAAGTGGTGATAAAAAGCAGCAATAATATTGAAGAACTAGAATATTGCTACTTTTATTTGATATAAGTATGACCCTGGTCAGACGTGTTGTGAAAAATGAATCCTGAAGAGTTCCTTCCCCATAAAGCAGTCAGAGTTTCAGATTCAACAGTGGAGTTGATGTACATGCTGCTCATCCATTTTTCAAAGGACCTCACATTAAAGTGCAGTTCAGACCCTGGGCTAAGAAGCCCACTCACGAATGCCTCTTGGCATTTTGTAATGTAGCCAGACCTGCAGTGACACCACTAATCCATTTCATAGAGGTAGCCATGTAGGCATTAGAGAGCAGTCATTTTCTGCTACTTTTAATCTAGATTGCATTGAATTGGCAAACCAGTGGTACATTGCTCTGTAGCCTAACAGCAGTTTACTTAGGTCCTCTGTGCTGTTTGTGTGTATCGTTCTTATCTTTCTCTTGTTTTGTGATTGTATTGTAAATTTTGTGTTTTATGATGGAAGAAGTGTTCTATGTTCATTTTATTCCAGGTATAGCTGGGAATATTGTCTTAAAATATATTGTTCCTGATGCTTATTCTTATGGATTTTAACTCTCTAAATTACATGTGAAACCTTTGTAGCTGCAGAAAAGCCTGATACACCATCTATACTAAAGCGTAAAGGTAAAATGCCCCCAGTGGAAGAAGACGAGATTGAGACAATTGTGTTAAAGAAGATTTCAGTTGAGAAATGCTTGCATGTTAAACAGAGTGCAAGTCCTAAGGAGACGGTTTTGGACATCCAGGCAGGAGAGCCACTTGAGCCAGAAATCCCGCCAAAAACAGTTTATGGAACACTGAAGCCAGAGGGAGATGAGCAGGGGAAAGAGGATCTTAAATATTTTGTGATGGCTCCTGAAGGAGAGGAGCTAGAAATGACACACATAGATTCAAGAAAGACTTCTACCCTTACATGTGAGAAAAGAGAAGCTGCAGTAGATCACATCACTTATGCAGAGGATAAACCACCAGCACCTGATGAGGAATTGGAATTGATTTATATAGCATCTGAATATATGGAAAGAGATTCCAGAGAAGAAAAGGGGGGTAAAACTGACTTAGTCATTCATAAGGAAGATGCTGTTGAGGGACTGCTGGACAAGTCTAGTGTTTCTCACAAAGAAAACATTCCCGTGCATGAAAAAGAAGAGGCAGTTGAGTCAATTTCTGTACCTAAATATATCTCCAGAGAGCCTGATGAACACAGAGACCAGAAAACAGTTCTAAGAAAAGAGAGAAAATCAAAAATCAGATTGCAACCTGAAGAATTTCCCCTTAAGGGTAAGGCTTCATTTGTAAAGGATATCACAGAGGCAGGAACAGCTGAAACACCTCTGCTTAAAAATGGAGAAGAAAGAGGAGGTTTTACTCTAGAGAAATCCGAAGTTCCTCTTGGAGAATCCGTGAAGGAGTATGACACAGAAAAGAAAACTCACCAAACAGAGAGATCTTGTACCACAGTAGCTGATATTCCTATAGATAAGATTCTTAGTAAAGAAGTAAAGCAAATGGAAATTATTCAAAACAATGAGAAAGATGAGAATCTGGACCTTAGTTCAGAAAAACTAGATTCCTTAGAATTGCCTGAGGAGACCAAACCAATATTGAAAAATTATGTTGACTTGGAATATGCCACTGATGGTGAGGAGCTTCCCAGAGAAAAAGCTTGCCAAATCTTTAAGCAGTCCATTAAGCCAGAAGTAGTGGAAATGAAAGCAGGAGAAAAATATTCTGCAGAGGAAGGAGAACCCACTGAAGCTCATTATGAGGAGCGTTCAGGACCATTGTTAACCAAGAAAGAACTCTTCAATGATAAAAAAACAGGAAAAAGCATTACATCAGAGAAGAAAGACAAAACTACTTTCAGCACCCACTTAAAAAAAGACAAAATTAGACATTCAACCCCCCCTGAAAAGCTGTCTGTGGAAAAAGAATTTGATACTGTGATTACAAGAGAAGGAACGGAAAGTGAAGCTTCCTTAGGAGAATATGAAAAGGGAGTCAGCGATAAAATATCTGATAGATTTGAGTCAGTAAAGAAAGTTGCTATTCAGCCATCAAGGAATCACGATAAAAAGCAACCTCAAAAAGTTCAATTGGCTCCTCAAATCACTCAGGATGAAAGGGAAGAACCTCCAACTCTCAAAAAAGTGAGCAAAGTTAAAACTGAAGAAAATAGATTTCCTTTGACTGTGGAAGAAGTGAAGCTTTCTGGAAGAGAACTTCCAGTGACAGAAGGCACATCAGATGAAAGATCAGCAGTTAAATATGGCATTGGAAAAAGTAGATCTGTTATCAACAGGAAAGAGAAGGAAAGGCTTTCAGACAAAACACCATTGAGCAAAGGAATCCCTGCAAATGGAGCAGTTCCTTGCTCCTCAAGCATAGGTAAGACAATCACTCCCAAGAAAGCAGAAGACTCATTTGTAGGAGAGAAAGAATACCAGAAATCAGAACCTGCTCATGTGATTGAGCAGGCCAGCAGCCTCTCAAGTGAGGATTGGGATTTGGATGAACCTGGAGAGTCACAAGAAGCTGTGGATGTTCCTGCAAAGTCTCATGCAAAGCGAGGTGAGGAACACCACTGCCAAATTCTTCCACAAAGTGCTCGTATCATTTGCTTCAGGAGAAAGTACCATTTGTCATTTTGATGTGTGTCTTTGTTCTGTAATGCTATGCACATTTTTATCTATTGTATCAGCCCATCAGCTGTCTGAAATGGCATTCAGCCACCCTTGTCATGTGTTTGTCTTACCTGTATGTACATACATCCCTGGAATTTACGTTCATTGTCTTAGTCTTACATTTTTATAAGACTGCCTAAATCATGTTATGTGCCATTATCTTCTCAGAAAAACTCACACATTCTTTCCAGTATTTGTTTTTCTGTCCTCTGCAATAAAATGTCCTGCATTTCATCCATATCATTCTCCCATTTAAAGTATCTTTCATACCACCTTTCACAAAACGATGATAAGCACCATCATGTGAAAAATATTTTCAAAAGTGTGAGATGATCCGTCACAACCTGTGCAACTAACGAAACATCCCTCACTTGTGAGAATATCATATTGTCCTAAAACATATATTTAATTTATACAACTTATATTTTTGTTGGCTTCATTAGTGCAACTTTGTCCTTTTTCTAAAATAACATATAATTTATAATAGGTACTTAAGCTATTCTGGTTGACAAGTGGGGAGATCAGACAGACATTTTTTGTGGTTATCCCAGATAGTTAGATCAATGCTATGTGAAGACAGTGAAATTGGGGTGGTTTCTAATTGTTTGCATTTGAGCAGGTGGCAGAGGAGCATGAGAGTCTCAGCGTTTCTTAGCATCACTTAGCATTATGTTTTTAGATGTCAGTATCACTACGGATGAGTTCTGAAACACTGAGGGAGGTTTCTTCTATTACTTACCTATAAAAAATCCCTGCTTTACAAGGGTTTTTTTTGGTTTGCTCAGATTCATTGGTTACCATTTACCATGTATTTATTTGCAGGTCTTTTGCTTTAGTCTCATTGGTCAAGAGCCTAGCTGAGAGTTAAGTGACACAGAATTACAGAATTTTACAAAATAATGGGCAGGACAAGAAATTGAGGGACTAGGAGCTCCTAAACTGCCTTTCAGGCTCCACTGCAGAATATGTGCCTTTCCCATCCTTCAAGATATTCAACATACCATTCAAACATAGACAATATAAGTTGTATAAACATATGTATGTTTATATCTTCCTCCTTTCTGTATGTGTATATATCCAAAGGAAGATAAAATCTTATTTGTAAAAGAAATTTTTGTCTCAGTTTTAATATGCATGTTTATTTAACTGCATCCTAATATCATTGCTGTTCTACTTCAGAGGCCAAGCCACCAAAAGAAGAAACTCCGAAGGGTATCAGTCCAGTCAAAGGTAAGAAGAGTTATAATTAAATACCTGTGATTGCTATGGTTTTGCATTCCTGAACTCTAATTATAAATAATGCTTTAAGCAAAAATGACCATCAGCACTGTTCTAAATTTGACTCTACCCAGTAAAGAATTTTATAACATTCTGGATGAACTTAAGCAATGTTTGTTAAGGGGCACACTTTTAATGAGACTATCTTCAAAATTTCAGCTGATTCAGCCACTGATGGGAAATGAGAGTTAACCCTGCTTACGTTTGCATTCTTGTCTCAGTAGCTGGATGTCCTGAGACTATCAGATAGGGCTGAACTCAGGTGGGATACAAATGTAGTTAGAGGTTGTGCAGCCTCCCCCCACAGCTATGTCAGGTGAGCAGGGCCATACATTCCCTTTTAGGATACAAATTGTCGGTGAGGGCAAAGAAGGGGCAGAGTGGGAGGGCTACCCCAACCTACCCCCGGGGAGATCTATGGATCAGATTAATATTATGTTTAAACACAATTTTGCTCAAAACATCTGTCTTTTCAAATTAAAGACATGAATGAATGATTGTTCTCCTATGTTTTGGTCCCCATAGAGATTTTTGATTTTGCAATCAAGAGTAAATCTGTGAAAAAGAACACAGTAAGTCGTACAGAGCCAGTCTTTTCAGTTGAGCTAGCGTTATTAGTTGTAGCATAAAAATTTAACCTTGCTATCTCAGCCAACTCCACTAAAGTTCCATTAAAAGCATAGGCCTCGGCAACACTGTGAAACGCATCAGTGAAGCAGGTGGCCTTTCCAGTTCAGCTCTGCAGAATAACTACAAGCAAAAGCAATATATCAGGATTTGTATATTCATTTCTGAATCTGAATTACAGCCAAGAAGACACCTTCACCAGCAGATGCAGAAAGAAGGAAACTCAGACCAGGCAGTGGTGGTGAAAAGCCTCCTGAAGAGCCTCCATTCACTTACCAACTTAAGGCTGTGCCGCTGAAGTTTGTCAAGGAGATGAAGGACATAGTGCTGACAGAAGCAGAATCTGTTGGGTCTTCTGCAATCTTTGAAGTCCTTATTTCACCATCCACTGCAATTACCAGCTGGATGAAAGATGGAAGTAACATCCGAGAGAGCCCAAAGCACAGGTTTATCGCTGATGGCAAAGACAGGAAGCTGCATATTATTGATGTCCAGTTGTCAGATGCTGGTGAATATACATGTGTATTACGACTGGGGAACAAAGAGAAGACCTCTACAGCCAAGCTCATTGTTGAAGGTAATCCCTGTTTCAGCTTTATCAATAATTTAAAGGCTAGCTATTTCTAAAGCTAGCAGTACTGGTACTTTGTGAATTTACAGTGGCTGATAGATGCATCCATTAGTTTCCATCAATCACTAGGCATTTTGTTTTAATATGTAAGGCATTTTTGCATCACACTTCCTGTATATAAATGAGACAATCAAAATATTGTGTGTTCCCCACAGAACTCCCAGTGCGTTTTGTGAAAACACTTGAAGAAGAAGTTACTGTGGTTAAAGGCCAGCCGCTGTACTTGACCTGTGAGCTTAACAAAGAGAGAAGTGTGGTCTGGAGGAAGGATGGGAAGATCATCAAAGACAAGCCTGGGAAATTTGCTCTGGGCATTATTGGTTTGTCACATTCCCTCACCATCACTGATTCAGATGATGCTGATGCTGGCACCTACACTGTGACCGTGGAAGACTCTGAGCTGGCATGTTCATCTTCTGTTAAGGTAGTAGGTAAGCAATCAAAATCATGTTCTTCTTTCTCGGTGGCGTATTTGGGCTATTTTAAAATTAGGAAAGCTTTTTCCTGTAGTGTTACAATATAAACTGACAGATAAGACTTTTATAGGTTTTGTCTATTTTTTCTATTTATAAACCATCTATTTGTAGTAAAAGTCTGTTGTTCTTTATTTTTGTGTAACTTTTGGTCATGCAGAAGTGATAAGAGACTGGTTAGTAAAACCTATAAGAGACCAGCACGTGAAACCAAAGGGAACAGCTGTTTTTACCTGTGATGTTGTCAAGGATACACCAAACATTAAATGGTTTAAAGGATATGATGAAATTCCTGCTGAACCAACTGACAAGACAGAAATCTTTAAAGAAGGAAATAAAATTTTCCTGAAAATTAAAAATGCTGGCCCGGAAGATGTTGGAGAATATGCTGTGGAAGTTGAAGGTCGCCGATACCAAGCTAAGCTGACCCTTGGTGGTAAGGAAGCTTTTATTTGTATTACATTTAATCATCTCATATGCCAATGTTCTAAAACTTCTTAACAAAAAAACAAACTGTAACTTGAATTGATATTAGAGCTATATAAAAACTTGACCTATTCCATTATGTGTGTTAATTTGTTCATTCTAGAACGTGAAGTTGCATTGCTTAAACCATTAGAAGATGTTACAGTTTATGAGAAAGAAACAGCAAACTTTGATACAGAAATATCTGAGGATGATATTCCTGGAGAATGGAAACTAAAAGGAGAAATCCTGAGACCCTCACCTGTAAGCAGCCTTGAATTTAACAGCACAGTTTATTTAAAATTAGAACATTGTGAACAGGTTCCCTTGAGTCTTTATGGTAATTGCACTGAAAGATGTTTGCAGGTCTGTAGTTGTTACTCAGTCCAGAACTTAGAAAGATTAAGCATTATGGTGATTAAAGAAATTTGGTTCTCTTAGTAAGAGTTATATGACATAAAAGCTAACTTTTGAACGGCTTCATTATCTCAAAGACTTACAGCTTATTATTCAGAAAACAATTAAAATATCCTATATACATTGCTAGAAATTATACATTAAAAAGAAGTGTGGAAGGCTGAAGAAATATGCCATATTTTTTATTATTCAGATTTGGTTTTGAGTAAAAATATTAATTTTTATTGAGATATAATTCTAGTCTTTCTGTCTGACTCTCCACTGTGTATAAAATAATGTTTGTAGAATTCCTTTATCAAAAAAGTCTAGTAGTAGGGAATGTGCATTCTACTTACCAAAGTCTTCCGTCTCCCCAGACATGTGAAATCAAAGCTGAAGGAGGAAAACGCTTCCTAACCTTACATAAAGTCAAGTTAGACCAAGCTGGTGAAGTCCTTTACCAGGCACTTAATGCAGTTACTGCAGCTATCCTGACAGTGAAAGGTACGATACACTACCAAGTGGAGTATAGTACACTGTTAGCCAGAGTTCACACTGTACACTTTACGAATGATGTATTCTGGTTTGCTTCTAGAAATTGAACTTGACTTTGCTGTGCCTCTGAAAGATGTCACTGTTCCTGAGAAGCGCCAGGCAAGGTTTGAATGTGTCCTTACCAGAGAAGCCAATGTTATATGGTCTAAGGGCACTGATATACTCAAGATCGGAGAAAAGTTTGACATCATTGCAGATGGAAAGAAACACATTCTTATAATCAATGATTCTCAGTTTGATGATGAAGGAGAATACACTGCTGAAGTTCAGGGCAAGAAGAGCACAGCAAGACTGTTTGTGGAAGGCAAGTATCTTATAAATAAAAATGAATAAAGAATGCATCTTCTAGAACCAAATTAGCCTCTTTCTGACAGTACTTACATATCAGTTCTTTTTACACTGTAGGTGTGAGGCTGAAATTCATCTCACCACTACAGGACCAAACAGTGAAAGAAGGGGAAACAGCTCACTTTCAGTTTGAGCTTTCTCATGAAGATATGCTAGTGAAATGGTACAAAAATGATAAGAGACTCCACACAAGCAGAACAGTTTTTATTACTTCAGAAGGCAAAGTTCATAAACTAGAAATGAGAGAGGTGACACTTGATGATATCTCCGAGATAAAGGCTGTAGTCAAAGACTTGAGCACACAAGCAAACCTCAAAGTCTTAGGTAATTATGTATATATAATATAAAATATGCTATATAATTTGTATAAACAATTTTTAAAAGTAGAAAGTGACAAAATATTGATGTTTTAGTAAATTTATATTACTAATTTACTGTTTCAAATCCAATATGCCTTTTGTAGAAGCTGATCCATATTTCACTGTGAAATTACAAGACTACAGTGCTGTGGAGAAAGATGATATTATTCTGGAGTGTGAACTTAGCAAAGATGTGCCAGTAAAATGGTACAAAGATGGCGAAGAACTAGTCGCTTCCAACAGAATTTCCATAAAAACAGATGGCTTGCGCCGTATCTTAAAGGTCAAGAAGGCAGCAGATACTGATAAGGGCGTTTATCAATGTGACTGTGGAACCGACAAGACCAATGCTAACGTCAGCATTGAGCGTAAGTGGTCCTGCCTTGGCTAAGGGAAAGAACTGAAATCTTTGTAAAACATTGTCAGGCAGAGTCTACAGGACAGCACCAAAAACTGTACATTTAAAAAGCATGTCATTATAATGAAGAGCTGAAATACCTGGATTTACAATTATTACAGATATTTACAAGGAGGGACAACATATCTTTAGATATTTAAATGGCTGTTGTAAAAATGGTGATGATCAATTATTCTCTATGACCATTTACAGTCAGGAAAAAAAAGTGTTCTGTTTAATTCACTGTAGCAGGTATCTAGGTTAATTATGAGGAAAATTATTCTAACTAAAAATAACTAAACTTTCAGGCATATTATAGAAGGAGGTTGTAGACTGTCCAACCTTGGAGCTTTTTAAAAAGAGATTAGATAGGTACTGGACAGTACTTGAATTCTCAAAAGAGAGGGTGGGGAGACAAAGTTTTGATACTTGCCAATGCTACATTTCTAGGATATAGAATGAATCAGTAAAGCTGACGTGAACTTTTTTTTGCTTTTAGCTCGCTTAATTAAAGTGGAGCGCCCATTGTATGGAGTGGAAGTATTTGTTGGTGAAACAGCACACTTTGAAATTGAAATTTCTGAGCCTGATGTCCGTCCCATATGGAAGCTAAAGGGAGAAACCTTAACACCTTCGCCTGTAAGGCTTCTTCATTATTTTTAAATCATAATTTGCACTAGAAAAGCATACTTGATAATAATGTTTGCTGAATAGTTTCTTATAATAGTCATATTTTGGGGTGGGTTTTTTCTTTATCACCAGGAGTGTGAAATCATTGAGGATGGGAAGAAACATATTCTTGTCCTTCATAACTGCAAACTGGATATGACAGGAGAAGTGTCCTTCCAAGCTGCAAATGCTAAAAGTGCAGCTAATCTGAAAGTGAAAGGTACTATTTGCACTTTGCCAACATTTCCATGTGTATCACAGAGCATTTGAATAAATCTATTAGCTAAAAGGCCTACATAAACCCATCACTGAACTCAAGAGTGCTCTCCTTTGATTTCAGAATTGCCTCTCATCTTTATTACTCCACTAAGTGATGTGAAGGTCTTTGAAAAAGATGAAGCCAAGTTTGAATGTGAGGTGTCCAGAGAACCAAAGACTTTCCGCTGGTTGAAAGGATCACAAGAGATCACTCCTGATGAGAGATTTGAAATTATTTCAGATGGAACAAAGCATGCACTGATTATTAAATCTGTTGCATTTGAGGATGAAGCTAAATATATGTTTGAAGCTGAAGATAAGAGAACAAGTGCCAAGCTAATTATCGAAGGTTTGTCTGACTTTGCCTTTCTATGGAAGATTTGCACCATAGTTGTCTTTGAATAGTTTTTATTAGCAACATTATTATTAATGAAATATTTTCCTGATATAGGTATTCGCCTGAAATTCATTAGTCCTCTCAAGGATGTAACAAAAAAGGAACGTGAGACTGCAGTGTTTACTGTGGAACTCTCTCATGAAAATATCCCTGTCATCTGGTTCAAGAATGACCAGCGATTACACACAAGCAAGGTGGTTTCAATGACAGATGATGGCAAATTCCATACACTCACAATTAAAGATCTCACTATTGATGATACTTCTCAGATTAGAGTGGAAGCTATGGGCAAATCCTCAGAAGCTAAACTCACTGTTCTCGGTAAGTATAACCAAATGAATTCATGTGATGTGTATTATCAGAAGAGTCTTACTTATGAGAAAGTAACAGGTCAGAAAGTCTTTTGGGGGGGTGAGGGGGAGAGAATGGGGAGGGGAAAGGGTTGGCCTCTATTTATCGTTTACAAGGATAATAAAAATCATTTTAAAATTTCACAGAAGTGTTGCAAAATTAACTAATAGATGCTTATATAGTGCTCTGTAGCTTGTAGATCACCAGACCAATGTTCTCAGTACCATTAGTAATACACTAAAGTGCTTCTGCTGCTGCTGTTTTTATAGCTATGCTTACAGGTATTTGTTGTTTTCCCTTTTTGCAACAGAACTGTGTAATATTTATAAAGACTACACTTAGTGCCTCTTGCAAGATATAAACAAGAAATATATTTTATGGTAAGAACTAATTGTACTTTTCAAAAGACTAAAAGTTCAGCTGTTTATCTTAACTGGTACTTGCAGAGGGAGACCCTTACTTCACTGGGAAGCTTCAGGATTACACTGCTGTAGAGAAAGATGAGGTGATTTTACAATGTGAAATCAGCAAAGCAGATGCCCCAGTGAAGTGGATGAAGGATGGCAAACCAATTACTCCGTCAAAGAATGTTGTTATTAAGGCTGATGGCAAAAAGAGAATCCTTATCCTGAGGAAAGCTTCGAAGAAAGACATTGGACAATACACTTGCGATTGTGGTACTGATCAAACCTCTGGTAAACTCAATATTGAAGGTACAGTTATTTTACTGAGTTGTTCTTCTGTAGAGATCTGCTGGGGTCTTGTAGAGATTGAGGAAACCAATCACTTTCTTTTGCTTTCCCCAGACCGAGATATTGAGATTGTACGTCCACTGTACAGTGTGGAGGTAATTGAGACAGAGACTGCCCACTTTGATATCGAAATATCTGAAGAAGGTGTCCATGGCAATTGGAAGCTGAAAGGAGAACCCCTGAATGAATCACCTGTAAGCAAGTATTTCTGGATGTGTCTCACATGTGGTTCAACAATTTGCAGGGGGGTGGGGTGCAAGAGAGAAGGAGAAGACATAAACCCATGCAGAAGCTAAGTGAAATCTCTTTCTGTTTACAATAAAAGTCACTATAATAAAAATATTTTTATTTTCAGTAACAAATGTAAAAATGTAATATAAGCTTAATATAAAATATCATTTCATATAGCCAAATAATAAATTGTTTTGCTTAAATAAATATATTCTGTATTGCCAAGCCCCAAAGATCATGTATCCACAGTGCAAAGACCTCTTGGAATCTTCTTAAACATAATGACATTTAAAAAATACAGAGTTTGGATTCCCTGCCTTGTATTTTGAGTAATGTGTGGTTAAAATAGATGTGGATCACATTGTCAAGCTCTCCTTCATTACTATGAGAACTAAAATTTGTTTAAAACGGTGTAAGGCTTAATTGAGTTCTCATACTTCCATGCTGCCAGGATCTGGAAATTTAAGAAACAACATAACGATTTGGTGATACTTTGATGTAACAGTACAGATGTGAATAATAAACAAAGATAACAAATTCCATGAAAATCAATGCCTGGATAGGAAAGAAGGACCCTTTTCAGGGAAAGCACTCAGCATAAGCCAGTAATTTCCAGTTCTCTTAGGCCTGCTGACTGCTCTACTAAAGGATATATTGGCTAGTCAATCAGTACATGCATACCACCAACATGGATGTGATGTTTGTGAGAGGAAGTAGACCATATTAGAAAGGAGAGGACATTGAAAGAAAAAGGGGCAGCCAATGAAAGAAAGTTTGTAGGGTGTATTGTAGAGGGTATTGGGAATGGAAAAGGAAGAGATAGAAGATGCATGGTATGAGGAGAAGTAGGGGCTCTTGTGGTGAGGAGCATAATGAGTACATTGAAAAAATTGTTTCACTTCTCCTTTTTCAGGAATGCGAAATCAAGGAAGAAGGCAAAAAACACTTCCTTACACTGTATAATGTACGCTTAGACCAAGCTGGTGGAGTAGATTTCCAAGCAGCCAATGCCAAATCCAGTGCTCACCTTCGAGTGAAACGTAAGTGTCTTTGGAACTAGAATTACTTAATTAAATGAAACTAAGGTACTCACTACCTACATATCACCTCTTTGGGCAGGGTGGACAAATCTCTATACTGTATGCAGCCCAAAGCAATTCTTTCCAGGAACAGCACCTCAAGGATTAATTACTTAAACCATCTTCATCTCTTTTAGTTAGGGAATGTGCTGTATTTTTTAACCTTGCATACAGTTTATCCTAGCATATATAGGAGATAGATAAAGAGAGGATATAGGAGAAAGAGAAATAAAGAAATGGCCTTCAAGGCTGCTTCATGCTCTGGCATCCTGTTTTGTTGTGAAATCAAAGTATTAAAAGCAAAGGTTTTGCTGCATTAAAATACCATGTTAACCTGAGAGGATGGGATCACAGTGATATTTGGGGATAGGGTTAGGAGCTTGATGGACAGGGACAGACCACATGGTTGGAAACCACTTGTTTCCTTCTCCAATCCTAGCCCTCGCTATTTTGGAAAACGCATGCCTTATCTAGCAAGAGGCATGCAGGGCTTGGCAGGGAAACAGATGCACAGCAACTTTCCTGCTGACCTTGTTCAATTTAAAGAAACATGCTCTGCAAGTAGGGAGTTTTCAGTGACCAGCCCTCCCCCTAAAAACCCAGAGTGGCCCCTTCTATTTAGGGAATTTGAAGAGCAGCATTCAATGTCTGTCTCTCTTCAGGGAAGCCACCATGGAGATTAGTGCATAAAGGTAGCAGCTCTATCTTGGCTAGAAGTAACTAATCTGAAAATGATGTCTTCTCCTTACCAAGCTCGAGTAATTGGCTTGCTGAGACCCCTCAAGGATGTAACAGTGACAGCTGGTGAATCAGCAACCTTTGACTGTGAACTCTCTTACGAGGGAATCCCAGTTGAGTGGTTCTTGCAAGGAAAGAAACTGGAGCCCAGTGAAAAGGTAAAGAGACTACCTTTATTTTCCCTCATGCTTCCTCCTCCTTCGTCTCTTTCAGTACTTTTCCCTTTCTTTATTTCTAACTCTCTGCCAGCAGAAGTATTAAGACACAGGTTTACTGAATTGTAAATCCTCACTAAATCAGATATGGCATTTTTTCTGTACAGGAGGGAAGATCTGGAATGCTACAAATACTTATCATACAAAGAGAAATTAAGGTCCCAAAATATTGATCATAACAACAGTATTTTTGTGCCTGATTCTCTGGAAAAATCAGCCACAAGGATACTGAATAATGCTTGCTCAGGTTAATTTGAAGTTATAGTGAGAGGGTTTTGATAGGTGGTATCAGGAAATGCTTTCTTCTCCTGAATGCTGAGTTGCAGTCCAGTTCTGCATATAAGGGGATTAAGAGGACTGAAATTCCATTTGAGGCATTTGTTCTGGCTCTCCAGATAACTTTCTGAGCAAATTTGCTCATCAAGCACTTCTCACTAGCTATTTTTAACCCTTCATCAAGTGCTGGCTCTTAGTTCTGAGATCTGAGCAGCCTGGAATGCAGTCAGTTTAATATTTAAGGCTAATGGTATGGGAAATACTGTAAGAAACATGAAATAAAAGTGGATGTAACTGGTTTAAGATTTCCTTTTTTAGTTACTAGCCGTAAGGAAAATAATGCAAGCTAAAATGTAAATTAGAAACCTCAGACAAAGTACACTTTGAAGGCATTACATGAGCTAGCAAAGTTTCAGAACTTGTATTACTGCTGCTTTGGTGCCAACTTTTTACTTTTAAATGTCATTTTAAAGATATTATTTTCTGTTTTCAGTAGATCTTTCCAAGCTTTACTGAATTTTCCTTAATTAAAACAATTTCATACAAAAAATGGAATATAGGAATAGAAGAGGAAAAATGATCATCAGAGAGGTAGCAACCCCATTGCTATATTTAAGGACAGACAGACAGAATTAAACTCAGCAGATGAGACATTTAATAAATCAAAACAAAAATCACTTCTGAGTCCAGGAATAAATTGTAGAAAGCTATTAATCAGTGGAGTGGATTGACAGTTTTAACTGCTTGGCCAGACAGATTTTATAAGTTCAATATTCTCTATGATGGAATATTACATTATTCTTATCTGTCTGAGCTGTCATTTCAATTACTTAAAGAAATTCTAGATTTTCATTTAGCTTTCCCTATATATTCAAAACCAACATTTGACTTCAGTTGGAATTTTGTCAAAAAGAAACGCAAATTAAACTGTATATTCAGTTGATGTATCACTTTCTCTCCATTTCAAATAGCCTCTCCAAACACTTTTACCACTGCCTTCAAGAATCAATCTAATTGTACAAGTATTTGAGTTCAGCTATTTTTAATTTAAACCATCATTTTACCTCTGTGGCTGGCATTCAGCTGTATACATTTAACCTGTAATGACTCTTTTGTGTATCCTTACTGTTTATCTAAATCAAGTATATATTTGGCTTCATCTCAACTTCTTTCAGCTGAGTAATCACTAGAGTTAGTTTTCAGGGACACAATGACCGTTTGGGAGGAAGGACAGCCACTCAGTTACCACCCTCACTCTTAGGCTAGAGGGACTGCCTTCTTAAAAGCAACCATCTTTTCTATTTCCTCCTTAGCATAAGCTATTTTCCTTCATTTTTCTAAACCAGCATCTACTACTTGATCATGCACTTCTCTGAAAAAAATATATATTTCTTCAGGAGTTATCTTGGACTTTACTGCATGAATAGTGGCAGCCCTCTTCATGGCAGCGTGTGTTCTTGAATCCCCTGCTTCCAGAGAACAGGGCTATTTGTGTAAGGGTAGCCCAATTAAAACTCATGATTGCAAAGTAGGTTCAGCCTTAGATCAACGTAGAAATCTTTTTTCAGGCAGAATGTTCTACCAAAATTTAATGATAGAAAGTCAAAATAGCATATGAAGAAAAGTATATGAGAAGGGTGCCAAATCCCTTCCCTAGAAGTTTTTACCTTAGATTCAGCCAGGAAAAATGCCAGCTTCTCCCATGAAGCTGTACACTTACTTATTTTGGTGTTTGTTACTGCCTGTTAAAAATAAACATAGTCTCAACTCAACTTCATTTTGAGCCTTGTAGTAGATCCAGGTTTTCTAATAAAGGACACAAATATATTAAAACATGTGGGATATTTAAAATTCCAGTTCCTTGTAAGTGAAAGGGCAAAGCAGAAACAATTCTCAAAATCTTCAAAACCTTTGTGTCTTGAGCTATATCTGGTATATACAAAGCAAATTATCCCAGTTTCATACAAAAATAAACAATAAAACTCCACAGATAACAATAAATAACAAATGCTATTTCATTAAATATTCCTTAAATATTTGTTGTAGATACTGAGATATTTTCTTATATACTTTATAAGGTTGTCACACGTGCTGAAGGGAGAGTTCACACACTTACTCTTAGAGATGTCAAGCTAACAGATGCAGGAGAGGTCTCATTGACTGCAAAAGATTTCAGAACACAAGCAAATCTTTTTGTGAAAGGTAAGCCAGACAGTTTAATTATACCATACAAGTTATTAATGGTTCAGTCATGATTCATCATGGAATAGGATGCAAATTATACATATATATGATTATATATCAAATTAATAGGATCATACATACAAGACTGGACTGGTAGACAATCTTCCTGATTAAAAAAGCTACTAACTTAAAATCTTTTAGGGATTGAAAGCCACTTCATGCTTCACAGGAGAGCTGAGGAAAAGAGGGAATTCTGGAAATGTTTCCAAGGTGGGAGATGAATTAGTTCATTAGGGTTCCCAATGCTTCATTGCAAGCTTGGGCATGCAACTGGCCTCAAAGTGACCTGCCAGTCCTGGCCTTTATGGCCCCCGATGGCTTGTTTCTGGTCTTTGGAGCCTGCCCATCAGTGAGGCAATGTAGCCCTGGCATGGATATCCATTGGTACTGCTTGCAAGCTGTGTGCAGATCAGAAGTCCACGCTGCTTACGCTTCTCACTACTTCAGTAATGCAAAGAAAAATCACAAAATCATTCCTAAAGGTATAACTTCAGAGACAGAAGTTAAAAGCTATATCACATGGCTATAGTTTGGCTAAAGAAATGAAGTTGCAGGGCTTTGTGGTAATGATCATTAGAGAGTAACAAACAACCCCATGGGCAAGGACATCACTTACTCTGACCTTACAATAGGGTGAAAATGGGGAAATTAGCTGAATTAACTGAACATGTTTTGTAATTAAAAATATAAAAGTTCAACAGAAAAGTTCAAGAGCCTTATCAATTCAAAGAAAATTAGTAAACAGTTTGGGACAGTTCTGTACTAGCAGAGGACTGGTTATACTTTAGATCTTTTCTATCAAAAATCTGTCTGCTTTTTTTAGAACCCCCAGTTGAATTTACTAAACCACTTGAGGATCAGACTGTTGAAGAGGAGGCCACTGCTGTACTGGAATGTGAAGTTTCCAGGGAAAATGCAAAAGTGAAATGGTTCAAGAATGGAGAAGAAATTCACAAAACAAAGAAGTATGATATAATTTCCGATGGCAGGGTCAGAAAACTCATTATCCATGGCTGCACACTGGAAGATGCAAAAACATATACCTGTGATGCTAAGGATTTCAAGACATCATGTTTCCTCAATGTAGAACGTGAGTCATTTGTAATTTTCTCCAAAATTAATTTTGCGTTTAAACTCTCTGTTACTGTGGTGTCTATGACTAGGAATAATTAATAATACCAATGTGAGCAATTTATTTTTCTGTACCTGCAACTTTCTTCTAATACATAATTTCTCTTTTTTTCCTCATAGCTCTTCGTGTTGAGTTCCTGAAACCCCTAACTGACCTTGAAGTTAAAGAAAAAGAACCAGCTCGGTTTGAGTGTGAAATTTCTCGTCCAGGTGTCAAGGTCAGTAATATTAACGGTCTTTTTATCTGAGTAATTCCTTCAACTAGAGCTTTCTTTAAATTCCCATTTTTATTGTGTTATTGCAAAAGAACACACAACTAAAATCTCTGATGAGTATGTTAGTATTAATAACCATGTCAATTTGTCCTTATACAGGTCAAGTGGTTTAAGGATGGCATTGAAATTAGAAAAGGCAAAAAGTATGACATAATTTCCAAAGGTGCTGAACGCATTCTTGTTATCAGTAAATGTGTCTTTGATGATGAAGCCGAGTATGCCTGTGAAGCAAAAACAGCTAGAACTTCTGGATTACTTACAGTCATAGGTAAATTCTAAGACAGTGGTCTTAGGATTTATTCAATGGAGAAGAAAAATGGTACTTTGATGAATGGCTTTAATCACATATTTCTAAATTCCTATTGCAGAGGAAGAGGCTGTTTTCACAAAAAATCTTCCTAATCTTGAAGTAAACGAAAGTGATACTGTAAAATTGATTTGCGAAGTCTCCAAGCCTAATGCCGAAGTTACTTGGTTTAAAGGAGATGAGGAGGTGCCAGATGGTGGTAGATTTGAACATGTTTCTGATGGCCGAAAGAGAATTCTTGTAATACATAATGCCCATCCTGAGGATGCTGGCAAATATACTTGCAAGCTCCCAAGCTCTTCTACAACAGGAAAACTTACTGTACATGGTAAGAGAATTACTTTGGTGTGCTAGTTTTCTCAAAAAAGATCATTAAGAGTGCACAGTTTGGTTTATTTTATTCATAAGTAAAAGATAAAATAAAATGGTATATCTACAAAAATGTTGTCTTTCAGAACTTGCAGCGGAGTTTATTACCAAACCACAAAATCTTGAGGTGCTTGAAGGAGATAAAGCTGAATTTGTCTGTTCAGTATCCAAAGAGTCAATTACAGTACAGTGGCTGAGAGCTGACACAGTCCTGGAGCCTGGAGATAAGTATGACATAATTTCAGATGGCAAAAAGAGGACACTTGTGGTTAAAGACTCTATTTTGGGAGATGCAGGAAAGTACACCGCCATGGTTGGTGAAGCTAAAGCTACAGCACGCTTAACTGTGATTGGTAAGCTTTATTTTATCAATGTGCAGGTGCATATTTTATTGTATTCCTTATAGTAGATGATGTCACATTTCTTCTGTGTTCTCAATTTCAGAAAAACTCAGAATTATAACTCCCCTTAAGGACCAAGAAGTTAATGAGGGACAAGAAATTATCTTCAACTGTGAAGTCAATAAAGAAGGTGCCAAAGAGAAGTGGTACAAAAATGATGAGGCAATATTTGACAGTGCAAAATACATTATTGTCCAGAAGGATTTAGTTTACACTCTCAGGATCAGGGATGCACAGTTGAAAGATCAAGCTACCTATACTATCTCACTGTCAAATCAGAGAGGGGAGCATGTCAAGAGCTCTGCTGCTTTAACAGTATTAGGTAAATAACCTGCATTGTGTTGAAATTATTTAATCATATTGCATTCAATTCCTCATAAGAATTATGAGGATGTAAATTAATCACATTTTAATTTTTCTCTTAACAGAGGAGGATCTCAGAATTGTTGAGCCTCTTGAAGACATTGAGACCATGGAAAAGAAAACTGTCACATTCTGGTGCAAAGTCAATCGCCTCAATGCAACCCTCAAATGGACAAAGAATGGTGAAGAGATCACATTCAACAAGCGCATTTTGTATAAAATTGATAAGTACAAACACTCACTCATCATTAAAGACTGTAGCTTTATTGATGAAGGTGAATACACTGTTACTGCTGGACAAGACAAATCTGTTGCAGAACTCCTCATCACAGAAGCACCAGCAGATTTCATTGAACATCTCCGGGACCAGACTGTCACTGAATTTGATGATGCTGTCTTTACTTGCCAGCTTTCCAAAGAGAAAGCCAGTGTAAGATGGTACAGAAATGGAAGAGAAATCAAAGAAGGCAAAAAGTATGCACATTTTATTATGGTTGTTAACACGCTAAACATGCTTGCTTTATTTTGATGTTTGTCTGGAAATTAATATATTGCTTAATCATTTTCTCCCCATAAAGGTATCAGTTTGAAAAGGATGGAAATCTGCACAGATTAATCATCAAAGACTGCAGACTAGATGATGAGTGTGAATACTCCTGTGGAGTGGATGACAGGAAATCTAGAGCAAGACTTTTTGTTGAAGGTATGTGTAAAATTAAATAGGATTTATTTTATCCATTTTAGTAATATGAAATAGAATAGAATATTTAGTACTAGAAATGATAGTCACATAAGAACAAATGAATTGACTTTATTTCAGAAATCCCTGTGGAGATTATCCGGCCACCACAAGATGTTTATGAAGCTCCTGGTGCAGATGTCATCTTCACGGCTGAGTTGAACAAAGATGGTGTGGAAGTCAAATGGTTGAGAAACAACATGATTATTGTCCAAGGTGACAAACATCAGATGATGAGTGAAGGAAAGGTCCACAGGCTGCAAGTGTGTGAGATAAAACCCCGTGACCAAGGAGAATACAGATTTATTGCCAAAGATAAAGAAGCTAGAGCTAAACTTGAATTAGCTGGTGAGTTGTCTGCCTTGTATTTCTTTTAGAAAATTTGAGAGTAGTGAATTAATTTTTATTTCTAATTAAATTCATTTTGATGCTTTCAAAGAGTTGAATTAAAATTAATATGTAATCAGGCTGAGACAATTTAGAATCTGTGAAAATGTATGAATTATAATTCAGACAGCAAAGATTTTTTAGTATACCACACAGATCCACCTGTTGAGGAAAATACAGGCTACTTTTCAATAGCTATACTAGAGAGCACAAATTGAGCTTAAAGGAGACCACAGAATCTGTTCATTAAGTCACTGCAGATCTAAAACATGCAAATACTCATTTCAGTCATACAAAACATTTAGTTCATTTGCCTGTTTTACAGGATCAGACCAATAAAATACATTGAATTAATGCTCAAAAAGCAGTTCCCTTTTTCTAGATTTTATAGGAGCACACGGTAGATACTAACCAGCCTGAGCTGCTTTCTCTGGAGCAGTCCCACAAGTATATGAATGATTGGCTTAGAACTCACACACAGATCTGTTTACTTTTTCATGTTAGCTTCTTTGCTGATGACACAGATGTATCAAGTTATTTTCGATATGTAAGTACTCACTTGTCACGTTGATCTTCTTTAGCTGCACCTAGAATCAAGACTGGTGATCAAAATCTTGTGGTTGATGTTGGGAAGCCTTTAACCATGACTGTTCCATATGATGCCTACCCAAGAGCAGAAGCAGAGTGGTTGAAAGGGGAGGAGAGCCTGCCCACAACAACTGTCAATACAACAACTGACTGCACTACCTTCAAAATTTATGAAGCAAAGAAATCAGATAAAGGAAGGTATAAGGTTATACTTCGAAACAAACATGGCCAAGCCGAAGCATTCATCAATGTAGAGGTCATTGGTAAGTGATCCCATTATTAAGACTTTGTTTTTGTTTCTTTAAGCCAAAGTAAAAAAAAAAAAAGATGAAATGCCCTAAAACATTGTTCATATGGTTTTTAGATGTTCCGGGTCCAGTTAGAAACTTGGAAGTCACCGAAACTTATGATGGTGAAGTTAGCCTTGCCTGGCAGGAACCAGAAAGTGATGGTGGAAGTAAAATCATTGGCTATGTTGTTGAAAGACGTGATATCAAGCGTAAGACCTGGATTATGGTCACTGATCATGCTGAAAATTGTGAATACACTGTTACTGGACTTCAAAAAGGAGGAGTTGAGTACCTCTTCCGTGTTAGTGCACGGAACAGAGTGGGTACTGGTGAGCCAGTGGAAACAGACAGACCTGTGGAAGCTAAGAGCAAGTTTGGTAAGCAGAAGTTATGAATAACTCACTGGTTAGTGACAGTGTGAGAAAAGCAATGCAAACTCTATTAATAGATAAAAGAACACATACCTTGTTTTTCTTTTTTCTCCCTAAAATAAAATGCAGAAGTTCCTGGTCCCCCTCAAAATGTACAAGTTACCGATGTAAACAGGTTTGGAGCTACACTTACCTGGGAACCACCTGAGTATGATGGAGGATCTCCAATTACTGGCTACATTATTGAACTGCGTAACAGAGCTTCCATCAAGTGGGAGCCAACTATGACCACTGGAGCTGATGAGTTGTCAGCTATCTTGACTGATGTTGTGGAAAATGAAGAATATTTCTTCAGAGTAAGAGCTCAAAACATAGTTGGAGTTGGCAAACCAAGTCCTGCTACACGTGCAGTAAAAATTATGGACCCAGTTGGTAAGTTTGCAAGCATTGATTGTGATTGCCTATGAGAAATGGACATTTTGACAATTTATATAGTATGTGTGCTAAATTCAATGAAGAAATGTGTGAGCTGAAAGTTTTGTGTACAGAGTTAGATTTCTCCTACTTTTGTACTTTAAACATGTCAAAAGTACCTTGCTATCACTTGGTCCAGTAGGAACTCCAAATGTTTCTGCTCTGAAATTAGAAGACAATCTCAATCTAAAAAAATGGTTTAGAAAAGACAATGCAAAGGCTTTAAAAATAATGCTTTAAGGTTCAGACATATTATGTGCAGATCCTTTTTCAGTTGCTAACATTTATTTCTCTCAAATTATTTTCAGCAAGACCAAGTCCTCCCATTAACCTTGATCATTCAGGTCAAACTAAGTCATCCGTGGAGCTCACATGGGAACCACCTCTAAAAGATGGAGGAAGTCCAATCTTGGGCTACATTGTTGAAAGGCAGGAAGAAGGAACAGACAAATGGATCCGCTGTAACCCAAAACTAGTACCTGCTCTTACTTTTAAGGTAGAATACTTCGTTTGTCAACAAAGTACTGAGAATGTGCAGATCATCCTTAACATTAGTTACTAAATCAGTATTTGTGCTTTTTAGGTAACTGGATTGAAACCAGGATCCAGTTATTACTACAGAGTCTCAGCAGAAAATGCAGCTGGTGTGTCTGACCCAGCTGAGGCTATTGGGCCATTAACTGCAGATGATACTTTTGGTAAGCTGTATTTTATTTATTAAAGATAATTAATCAGATAAGACACACAGCTAAAGTGCATCATGTGGCCAATATGCTTATCTTTCACCAGATGACTGTGATGCCAGCTAGTAGAAAGAGCCTTAGAGCCTTTGAGAGTCTGGGCTATTTCTCCTCTATAACCAATTCTGTAGATAATTAGCTGCACTATTAGGTAGAGACTTATTAGGTTGACTGAAGAGCAAGACATGGCCTTTTGTGTCCTGACCTAGCTGTGTGGGAGGTGGAAGGGGACTGAATAAGAGAGAGGTAGGACAGAAAAATTCAAATTTTATGAAGTTTTAATATAAAAGGGTAAATTAGATCTCCCACCTGATAATGCTAAGCTGCCTTATGATCTCAAGTATTTTTAAAAAACATCTAGCTGGAAGAGGTAAGGAGTGAGAAGCGACAGCTGGGCCAAGACCGCTCCAGCCTGATGGCTGAGATGCAGTCAGGATCAGCCTCTCAGCACAGCTATCTTGAGCAGAACATCTGAAAATATTTCACGGAATCCATTTTCCTCTTTTTCTAGTTGGACCTACAATGGACTTAAGTGCGTTTAAAGATGAGCTGGAAGTTTTTGTCCCAGAACCAATCAAGATCCGTGTTCCTATCACTGGCTACCCTGTGCCAACCGCCACATGGTCTTTTGGTGACCAAGTCTTAGAAAAGGGTGATCGTGTAACAGTGAAGACCACTGCAGCCTTTGCAGAGCTTGTAATTAGTCCAAGTGAACGTCCAGACAAGGGGATTTATACCTTAACATTAGAAAATCCTGTGTCATCTGTTTCAGGAGAAATTAGTGTTAATGTCATTGGTAAGTGGACATGTTTGTATTCTACCACTACTATTCCATATTTGACTTGCTAAAATCTAATTGGCAAATTAATAATTTCAAATGACACAACTTTCAGTAAACCAGGTATATTAAACAATAATTTAAAAAATAGAAATACATCTTTTAAAAGTTTTTTTTTTTTTTTAATTTTCAATATCCAACTGTTTGCCATTTAAGGAAGAGTGTCTAAGTAGAATAAGTCTTTCAGCAGACCAATGAAATAGAGATAATCTGACAAACTCTGATTATAAAATAATTAGTACAATTTGTGTGATTTTTAGCTCGCCCAAGTGCACCAAGAGAACTTAAAGTTTTAGACATAATCAAGAATACAGTACAGCTGTCATGGGAACCTCCAGAAGATGATGGTGGAAGTCCAGTGACTGGCTATGTAATTGAAAAACGTGAAGTAAGCCGGAAAACATGGACCAAAGTAAGTTCATTCTTTCTCATTTCAGTTCCTATTTCCTATATTGTTTCTACACATGCTATTGAATTTTGTGTAGTGTTTCGGTCAATTGCTCTTTGGGAGCAAACTTTAAATAAACACATTGGAGTCTTCCTTCTCCTTAGGTTATCGATCATGTTGTTGATCAAGAGTTCACTGTACCTGACCTCATACAAGGCAAAGAATATTTATTTAGAGTCTCTGCATGCAACAAAAGTGGCCCAGGAGAACCCGCATATATTGATGAACCTGTAAATATGTCAGCACCAGCAAGTGAGTCATCTTTTCACATTGTCTTATCTTGCTGATTTTCTTTAAGATAACATGGACAAAATATCTTTCTTAGACTGGTTTCTGAGGTCTCCTATGTATTTAATTTTTAATAGCGGTGCCTGATCCACCAGAGAACGTTAAATGGAGAAATCCAACATCAAAAGGAATCTTCTTAACATGGGAGCCTCCCAAATATGATGGTGGTGCCCGCATCAAGGGCTATTTGGTAGAAAAATCCCAGCGTGGCACAGACAAGTGGGAGGCATGTGGGGAGCCTGTTACTGAAACAAAGTAAGTAAACTAAAATCAGAAGATATATCATTTTAACTAAATATACCATTCTTACCACTTTAAATATTTGGATTTTTTTTAACTAACAGAATGGAAGTAACAAAACTCAAGGAAGGAGAGTGGTATGCATATCGGGTTAAGGCTTTGAACAGAATAGGAGCTAGTAAGCCAAGCAAGCCAACAGATGATATTCAGGCCATAGATACAAAAGGTAATTACGTTAATCACCGAATTACAATAGCTGCTTTCTTTTTACCATTCTTTGAAATACTGTTTCTATAACAATAATTAAATTTTTTCTTAAATCAGAGGCCCCAGAAATTTTCTTGGATGTGAAACTGCTTGCTGGACTCACTGTGAAAGCTGGAACAAAAATTGAGCTGCCAGCTAAAGTAACCGGAAGGCCTGAACCCCAGATTACTTGGACCAAGGCCGATAAAATTCTGAGGCCTGACAATAGAATCAGCATTGAAACCAAACCTAATCATTCTACAGTCACTATTACAGACAGCAAGAGAAGCGACAGTGGAACCTATATTATAGAAGCTGTTAATTCCAGCGGACGTGCTACTGCTGTTGTTGAAGTTAATGTTCTCGGTATGCATGTATTTTACTTTGTTTAAAAAAATCATCAGTAAGTACTGAGGTATGGAAGCAGAAAAGATTAACATTTATATCTTGTCCTCTGCAGATAAACCTGGTCCACCAGCTGCATTTGATGTATCAGAAATTACAAACGAATCCTGCCTTCTGACATGGAATCCTCCCCGAGATGATGGGGGTTCTAAAATTACCAACTATGTCCTTGAGAAAAGAGCTACAGACAGTGAAATATGGCACAAGCTGTCATCAACTATTAAGGATACAAAATTCAAAGCTACCAATTTAATTCCTCATAAAGAATATGTGTTCCGAGTCAGCGCTGAGAACATGTATGGTATTGGGGAGCCAGCACAGTGTCACCCCATCATTGCTAAATATTCATTTGGTTAGTGCATTAAACTAATGTTAAATTATGTCAATATATTAACAGAAAAAATACATATGTGTGATGATTTTTTCTTTTAATTTATTAATTTACACAGATCCACCAGGCCCTCCAACAGGTCTCAAGCCTATAGAGGTCACTAAAGATTCAGTGACCCTAACATGGAATGAACCAGATGAAGATGGTGGCAGCCCCATCACTGGCTACTGGGTTGAAAGATATGATCCTGAGCAGGATAAATGGATAAAATGCAATAAAATGCCCGTGAAAGATACAACATTCAAGTAAGACTATAGTTGGTTTAGTCTGAAATAGGTAACGGAGAAGTAAAAATGTAATAATAACCTTTTAAACAAGTACTACATTTTCATATTCTTTTTTTGCTTGCTTCCATATTCAACTAGTATCTGGTGACATACTCTTTCTCTGATAATTAGTTTTCAATAAGAATGTCTTTATAGAATACTGAATCATGTCTTCTTTTCTTTAAATCATTATACTTAACAATTTCTATACTTTGTATTCAGTTGCTCCCTGTGATTATTCATAAGACATTCTAAAAGTGTAGATATAACCATCTCATGCATCTATTTACCAAAAACCTTCCTTTTTTTACTCCTGATGCTTGTATTGACTAACAATCATGGGACATGCAAAAAGGTATGATGGCTTTGAAAATGTTGATTTTCGTGTGACAGCATACCATTTTACTGTTGAAAATATATGCCTATTTTGAATGATCGCATTTTCATATAACATCATTAGCACTACCTTAGGTATTTTCAGGCTTTTGAAGTAAATTATAGTACAAAGAGTAGTGGGGATAATGTTTTAAGCATGAGTAAATAAGTAGATCTTCTTTAATCAAATTTACTTTTGATTTCAGAGTTAAAGGTCTTACAAACAAGAAGAAATACAAGTTCCGTGTCTTGGCAGAGAATCTAGCAGGACCTGGAAAGCCAAGCAAGGAAACAGAGCCAATCTTAGTGAAAGACCCAATTGGTATAATAAACACTTTTTTTTCATGGATTAATTTAACAAAAAATCAAATTATTTGGTTTTTTTCAGAGATTAATTATTATCTGACTTCTCTCTAGATCCACCATGGCCCCCTGGAAAGCCAACTGTAAAAGATGTTGGCAAGACATCATTATTCCTGAACTGGACAAAGCCAGAACATGATGGAGGGGCAAAGATCGAATCTTATGTCATTGAATTATTAAAGACCGGAACAGATGAGTGGGTGAGAGTGGCTGAAGGAGTTCCCACAACTGAACATTTTCTCAAAGGGCTTATGGAGAAACAAGAATATTCGTTCCGTGTAAGAGCTGTGAACAAGGCTGGGGAGAGTGAGCCCAGTGAACCCAGTGACCCTGTGCTGTGCAAGGAGAGGCTCTGTGAGTAGTGTTTCATAATGTGCTTCTACTGCAAATTCGCTATCTCTATCTTTAGAAATAAAAAGCTCTATATCTACCTACCTCTGTATTTACCAGGTAAACTCTTGTAGGCTTATGAAATATTAAAGTGTACTATGTTAGCTATGAAAACAGAAAGTTTTAATAGTTTCTGTGTTGTATAATTCCCTGTCTTCTAAGCATCTGTGAGGAAGAATAGACTGAACTGTTTTTCCTTCTTTCACTATTTTACAGATCCTCCTTCACCACCTCGATGGCTTGAGGTTATCAATATTACAAAAAACACAGCAGATCTTAAATGGACAGTACCGGAAAAAGATGGGGGTTCTCCAATTACCAACTACATTGTTGAAAAGAGAGACGTAAGGCGAAAAGGCTGGCAGACAGTTGATACAACAGTGAAAGATACCAAGTACACAGTGAGCCCACTGACTGAAGGCTCTTTGTATGTGTTCCGCGTGGCTGCTGAAAATGCTATTGGACAGAGTGACTACTGTGAAATTGAAGATTCAGTGCTTGCTAAAGATACTTTCAGTAAGTTCCAGATTTGCTTGCTGAGCGATCAGTAGAAACTACTCAGTGAGTTCCTTTTCTTCTAATTTGAATTTTTTTTCTTTAGCAACCCCTGGCCCTCCATATGCTCTTACAATAGTTGAAGTGACAAAAGGTCATGTTGATTTGAAATGGGAACCCCCTAAGAATGATGGTGGCAGACCAATTCAGAGGTAAGATCATTAGAGGTTTGTGTAATGTTTCCTGTACATGAAAAGATTTTCATAAATGAAGACATTTCTCTCAAAATGTTTAGAATTTAAGTGAACATGTTTTAAGTGAAAAAGAGGTGAATGGATTGTAAAACAGAAACCATACGGTCACATTATTAAGGTTTTTATTTCAAAAAAATGTAAATTATGTTAATATAAATTCTAATCTGCATAAACAATGGATGTGTGTAACCATCCTCTAAATGTCATCTAAAGGGATGAGATAAAATTACATTGTACACAAAACCCAGCTGGCTTTAATGCAGACATGGTCTCTGGCTCCTTCAGAGCTGCAGCCACTTGGCCCTATTTACCAAATAATATTGTACATTTTCCTTCTGCCTCCGTTTCTCATTCAAACTACATCCAGTCAGCTACAACAGAGCTTCATTTCTTTTCTGTGACTCTGTTCTTCATTATGCTTGTCAAACAGACTATTTTCTTCCCTTGGGTTTCTTTATACTTCTCCTTTTCTGTGATTTTTCAAGTATCTCTCCTCCAAAATTTACCCTAAATCCCCTCTGTCTCCTTGAATCCAAGCTAGATTTTTCCTCTTCATAATTTCTGTCTTCCTCTCCTTCCCCAACACAGTAAGCTTGTCCTAAACAAACTGATAACTACAGAGATCTGCCTAAAGCAACACCCTAAACCAGTTAATTTGCATCACTTTCCCATAGTCTATTACAGATGGAATTTTGATGGCTAAAGACCTCACAGATGATATCTGCAAACATGCTTGGTAGACTTTACTACTGAGATCCAAACGAGCAAAGATAAAGATATAGCTTAGATGCCCTTTCCCTCACCTCTGCAGCTCTCCAAAGCTTGAGAACAAGGCAGAAGTTCAGGAATGGGCTATCAAAATTGGGTCTGTCAGTAATATCAGCCCTGTTATATCCAAGAATTACCAGAACTGTGGCTGATATGTGAGGGTAAGGTCACTGAGTTTGTCATCCATCTCTCTCTTTATTTTTTCATTCGCTACATTATTCCAATCTCTCTCAACCTATTTTATTGAGCATGAAATCTGAAGTGCTCATATTTCAAGTGCCTGATTGTATTTTCCCCTATTTATCAGATATGTTATTGAAAAGAAAGAAAAACTAGCCACCCGCTGGGTAAAAGCTGGCAAGACAGCTGGTCCAGACTGTAATTTCAGAGTGACGGATGTCATTGAAGGTACAGATGTGCAGTTCCAGGTTCGTGCAGAAAATGAAGCTGGCTGCGGTCATCCAAGTGAACCAACTGACCTCATTCATATTGAAGATCCAACAAGTAAGTAGCAGTGTAATATGCAGTACGTTAATTATGGAAGCAGTGTACTGTGTAGCACAGATACTCTGGGGAAAAAAAAATGACACAATCCTATTCCATTTCTGCAGGCCCTCCTTCACCTCCTCAGGATTTACATGTCACAGATGCAGGTCGAAAGCACATTTGCATTGCATGGAAACCACCAGAAAAGAATGGCGGAAGCCCTATTATTGGGTACAATGTTGAGATGTGTGAAGCAGGAACAGAAAAATGGATGCGTGTCAATTCTCGTCCAATAAAAGATCTAAAATGCAAAGTGGAAGAAGGTGTTATTCCAGACAAGGAGTATGTGCTGAGAGTCAGAGCTGTCAATGCTGTTGGAGCTAGTGAGCCATCAGATATCTCAGAAAAAGTTGTTGCCAAAGACCCAGACTGTAAGTATAGGCTTACCTTTTTAAATATGCATAACTGATGACTGAAGAAAGACTTTGGGTGTTTGGCAACTTTCTAATAATATTATACTAACTTTCGTAGGTAATCCAACCATTGATCTCAAGACTCGTGACATTGTTGTTGTTAAAGGGCAAAAATTAAGTATCCCTGTACCCTTCAGAGCTGTTCCATCCCCATCGATAACATGGCACAAAGATGGCAAAGAGCTGAAAGCTGGTGACAGAACAACAATGAAGAGTGACTACACCTCTGCATTGCTTGAAGTCATAGACAGTGTCCATGCTGATGCTGGTGTTTACACTATAACATTGGAGAACAAGCTGGCATCGACAACTGGCTCAATCAATGTCAAAGTCATAGGTAACTAGACTTCTTCCATTTTGGAAGAGATACGTATCTCCATTTGAGCCCCTCAGTTGACAGAAAAAAGGACTAGAGACATTCCTTTTCTGCAATGTGGAGGAATCACTTCAACTCAGATACCACGTAGATTGACATAAATGCATTTAATATTATAAAATCCAAAGCAATAACCACTTTGCTCCAAATAGGCCTGAATGGCCTGTGGCTGCTCAAAGCCCAACTATTATGGATAGTAAAGCATATAAATATAAACAATCCTGTAAGAATTCTTAATATTTTTCACCTTTATGAGCACACATTCATATATATACTGTGTAGCCAACATTTATGATTTTGGTCTGCTTTCTGCAAAGCAAAAAAATGCAATATAACATCATATTTGTATGCGTTTCCCATCTATTTTGATTCTTATTGCATTAATAAATTTACTTATCATTATTTAAAACAGGTCCACCTGGACAGTGTAAAGACATTAAGGCAAGTGATGTAACTAAGAATTCATGCAAGGTAACCTGGGAACCTCCAGACTTTGATGGCGGTACTCCTATTCTGCATTATGTTCTGGAACGCAGAGAAGCTGGTCGTAGAACATATATCCCAGTCATGTCTGGTGAAAACAAGCTTTCTTGGCAAGTCAAAGACCTTATCCCAAACTGTGAATATTACTTCCGTGTTAAAGCTGTCAATAAGATTGGAGGAGGTGAATATCTTGAACTAAGAAACCCAATCATTGCAGAAGATCCAAAACGTACGTTTTTACTAGTAAACAATCTAGCAGGCTGATTTTTAACTAAATGCTTCATAGTTTCTTTTCTTATATGATCTCTTGTTTGCTACTATTCCACAGAGCCTCCAGATCCTCCTGTTGACCTTGAGGTCCATAATCCAACATCAAAATCAGTAACACTTACATGGAAACCACCCCTGTTTGATGGTGGAAGCAAGATTATGGGCTATATAATAGAAAAGCTTGCTAAGGGCAAGGAGAGGTGGGAGAGATGCAATGACTATCTGGTACCTCTATTAACATATCCAGTGAAAGGTCTTGAGGAAGGAAAGGAATACCAGTTCCGTGTTCGTGCTGAGAATGCTGCTGGCATCAGTGAGCCTTCTCGTATTACTCCTTTTGTGAAAGCTGTGGATCCTATTGGTATGATTTGCTTACTTGTTTGCTTGTGATTGCCATACAGCCTCAAATATATGGGAAGATTCTACTCTCCATTTTCATTCTGTATTTATAGATGCTCCAAAAGTCTTCCTTGCTGCAAACCTACAGTCTGGCCTTGAGGTGAAGCGAGGTGATGAGATCATACTTGAGGCGCATATTTCAGGGTCACCTTATCCATCTATCACGTGGCTGAGGAATGATGAAATTATCAGACCGGAAGAAATCAGAAAGAGAGTAACAAAGTATACTAGGAGGAAGAAGGGTGAAGCTGAAGAAGAGGAACCTTTTCAGCTTTCACTGCAAGAACGTATGAGTATTGACAATCACAAAGAAGGAGAGTCTGTATTATCAATTCGTGACTCCATCAGAGCTGACCATGGCACATTTACAATTAAAGTGGAAAATGATCATGGTGTTGCAAAGGCCTCCTGTGAAGTCAATGTGTTAGGTATGTAGTGAATGTCCTCATAAACACCTTCTTGTCCAGAGCATTGGATGAGAAGTGCACAAGAAAGGTGCTCATCATTTTTGCTTGCTTTACAAACAGATACACCTGGGCCTCCAATCAACTTTGTTTTTGAAGATGTGAGGAAAAATTCTGTCATTTGCAAGTGGGAGCCTCCCCTTGATGATGGTGGAAGTGAAATCCTGAACTATGTACTGGAAAAGAAAGACAACACAAAAGCTGAAATGGGCTGGGTCACTGTCAGTTCAACGCTCAGGCATTGCAAATTCCATGTGACAAAACTGATTGAAGGAAAAGAATACCTCTTCCGTGTATTTGCTGAAAATAGAGTTGGGGCAGGGCCACCATGTGTTTCAAAACCAATGACAGCAAAAGATCCTTTCTGTAAGTTTGGTGTTAATTTTGAAATACAGTCCTTTTAGAAAATGACTCTAAAATTGGACAGACTCTTAGAACATTCAGCTTCATCCATCTAAATATTTCCTAGGAGAAGCTTGAGCAATGTCATTATTATCTATTCCACATTTTAGACCATTGAGATAAAGGGAATTATTAAAAGGCGTTCTAATTTTAATAATACAGAAATAACTGTCACTGTTATAAACCTTTACACTTGAAAAAGTAACTTCTAAATCCTAACGTTCTGTGTTTGGTAAACTGGTATTCTTGCCAGAAGGGGAACCGCATCAAGTTTAATTGATTACTAATTACTGTTTGTAGTCAAAGTTACTAAGAAACAGAATAGGTGAATTTAAGAATGACTTAAAATTCATCATTTCTCATATCTTTCTTCTCTCTTAGCTTGCTAGGCTAAGATAGATAAAATTAAACTTCACCTCTGAATAAGAAAGTATTGATGGCAAAATTACCCTTTTTTTTTCAGCTCCACCAGATCCACCTAATAAGCCAGAGGTGGAAGATGTTACCAGCAACAGTATGTTGGTTAAATGGAATGAACCAAAAGACAATGGCAGCCCTATCTTAGGATATTGGATTGAAAAACGTGAAATTAATAGCACTCATTGGGCTCGGGTCAACAGAAACCTTGTGAATGCTCTGCAAATGAAAGTTGAAGGACTTTTGGAAGGATTAACCTATATATTTAGAGTATGTGCTGAAAATGCAGCTGGCCCTGGTAAATTTAGTCCACCATCAGATCCAAAAACTGCACAGGACCCAATAAGTAAGTAACTTAACAGAAGTTAGTAGCAGAGAGATGACAGAATAGGATTAATAGCCTTTAACTTTGATTTACTTTTTTCTTTTTATAGTGCCACCTGGTCCACCCATTCCAAGGGTTGCTGATACAAGCTCAACTGCTATTGAGTTAGAATGGGAACCTCCTGTGTATAATGGTGGTGGGGATATCACTGGTTACCATGTATACAAACAGCTGGTGGGGGTAAAAGAATGGTCACGTTGCACAGAGAAACCTGTTAAGATTCGACAGTACACCGTTAAAGAAGTCAGAGAAGGTGCAGACTATAAACTCCGGGTTACTGCACTTAATGCAGCTGGAGAAGGACCACCTGGTGAAACAGAACCTGTAACAGTTGCAGAACCTCAAGGTACTGTAATTGCATCATTTTCAAGAAATGTCAAGAAACGTCCAGCAAGGTGTACCTGAATCTCTTCTTTGAACTAAAGAACTATTTCGCTTTCTTCTGCAGAGCCTCCCACAGTCGAGCTGGATGTTTCTGTCAAAGCAGGCATTCAGATCATGGCTGGGCAAACTCTTAAAATTCCTGCTACTGTGACTGGGCGTCCTACTCCTACCATTACATGGACTGTGGAGGAGGGTGAATTAGATAAAGATCGAGTTGTTATTGAAAATGTTGGCACAAAATCTGAGCTAACCATTAAGAATGCATTGCGAAAAGACCATGGAAGATATGTAATTACTGCTACCAATAGTAGTGGCTCAAAATCTGCAGGAACCAGAGTAGAAGTATTTGGTAAGAAATATATTCTCTGAAATCAACCGAAGTTTATTTTGGTGAAATAAAGTTTGGGGTTTATCATAGTGATTTGATTTTGTCTTTGCAGATGTTCCTGGGCCAGTCCTTGACCTAAAGCCAGTCGTCACAAACAGAAAAATGTGTTTGCTTAACTGGTCTGATCCTGAAGATGATGGAGGCAGTGATATCATAGGCTTCATTGTTGAACGGAAAGATGCCAAAATGCATACGTGGAGACTAGCTATAGACACTGAAAGATCTAAATGTGATATTACGGGTCTAGTTGAGGGGCAAGAATATAAATTCCGTGTTAGCGCCAAGAATAAGTTTGGTACTGGACCACCTGTTGAAATAGGACCCATTCTTGCAGTTGATCCATTAGGTAAAATAACCAACTTCATGTTTTTTTAAATTATTTAAATCTATAGAGATTTAAGTGAATACTCAGTTATTCCAGTAATGCTGTGTGGATTGCTTTCAGTGTAATTGTAGTGTATTTACTTTCCTACATGCCTACTATGCATCTGCCTTTAAGAGATTTATTACTTAAGTCAGAGCTCTAAAATAGTTCTGTAAAACCACTATGGCTCTTTATGCAAAAAATACTATTGCCTACTGGAACACTACTTGTTGCCTTTTTATCTACATACAAGAGAAACTTTTTACTAGCCATAACCATGCTCAAATATTTTGCATACAAAAGGTATGGCTTTAAGCTACTGTATTCATACGATTAAAAATTCTCTACTATGTATTTTTTTCATTATGATTTATCTGTGTTAATAGGTCCTCCAACAGCACCTGAGAGGTTCATGTACACAGAGAGGACGAAGTCAACCATTACGCTTGATTGGAAGCCTCCACGTAGTGATGGTGGCAGTCCTGTCTTAGGATACATTGTCGAGAAAAGGAGACATGATTCAAAAGACTATGAAAGAGTTAACAAAAGGCTCTGCCCAACCACATCTCTTCTTGTCGAAAATCTTGATGAGCTTCACATGTACGAATTCCGTGTCAAAGCTGTTAATGAGATTGGAGAGAGTGAACCATCACTGCCCCTCAATGTAGTTATACAAGATGATGAAGGTATATCTGCTGTAAAGTAATCCATACAAACATCTCTGAAAGATTACAAGGCAATTTTTCTGTTTCCTCTCCATCTTCACGCTGTCAATTTTTTCTGTTTTTCAGTACCTCCAACTGTCACATTGCGCCTGGCTGTGAGAGGAGATACTATCAAAGTAAAGGCAGGAGAACCAGTTAATATTCCTGCTGATGTGACAGGTCTGCCAATGCCAAAGATTGAATGGGACAAGAATGAAGCTTTAATTGACCAAACATCCAGTGCACTTAAGATAACCAAGGAAGAAGTGTCCAGAAGTGAGGCAAAAACTGAACTTATCCTGCCTGCAGTAGTGAGAGATGATAGAGGCACTTACACTGTGAGAGCTTCCAATCGTCTTGGCACCGCATTTCGCAATGCGCATGTTGAAGTGTATGGTAAGGATGCGACGTTTTAATTATATGTCAGCTAGTAAAATGCTTTTGCTATTTTCTAAACGTAATTCTATGTTCTATTGTTTTCATACAGACCGTCCTTCTCCACCAAGAAACCTTGCTGTTTCTGATATTAAAGCTGATTCATGCTATTTAACATGGGATGCTCCTCTTGATAATGGTGGTAGTGAAATTACCCATTACATTATTGAGAAACGCGATGCTAGTAGGAAGAAATCTGAGTGGGAAGAAGTCTCCAAAAGTGTTGTTGAGAGAAGATTTGGGGTAATTTATAAAATATTTTATTATATATTTCAGAATGCATAAAATATAACAGTAGTACACATGTAATGAAAACTGCTACTTGCATAGCTATCTGAGCTAGTGCTCCATTCTGAGTCCAGAATTACTGGATGCATGTTGGCCGTGCGTGTATGTAAATTTTCCTCATCTGCCAAAAGAAAATACATTATTTTCTCTTGCCACTTAACCTCACCTGAGTTTAGAAGACCTATTCCATTTCCCAGAATTATTTATAGCTTTACCAATTGCAAAGAGAAGCCTGATGACATTTTTATTAATGTTTAGTTCTATGCACACAAAATGAGAGTATCCCTAGGACATTACATACAGCTGTGTAGTTGCATACAGATGGGTAGGTCAATGAGATTCTGAGACAGAGTATTTAAAGCCAAAAACCCTAAGTAACTTCAAATAAGTTTATTCTGAAAGCAGCCAAATAGTGATTGAAATCTTATTTTTCAGGTATGGAATCTTGCAACAAATGAAAAATACCAATTTAGAGTCCGGGCTGTAAACAAATATGGAATCAGTGATGAATGCCTCTCAGAAAAAGTCACTATTAAGGATCCCTACGGCCTTCCTGGGCCTCCTGGAAAGCCAAAAGTTTTAGATCGTACTAGATCATCAATGCTGGTGACTTGGGAGCCTCCTCTGCACAATGGTGGAGCCCCAATCACTGGCTACTGGCTGGAGAAGAGAGAGGTGGGAGGTGTCTATTGGTCACGTGTTAATAGGGCTCCAGTAACAAAACCATCAGTAAAAGGTCTAGAGTTTAATGTCCTTCGTTTGGCTGAAGGCGTTGAATACCAGTTTAGAGTTATGGCTGAAAATATTGCTGGAATTGGCCCTCCCAGTGAACCATCAGATCCTGCTTTAGCAGCAGATCCCATATGTAAGTATATAGTTTCTATGACTGCTTTTAAGGACTATGTTACACTGTGCTGCGCTAGAACCACAACGTACTACCACAGTTTATTTTGAATTTAGTGCAACTAATCCAATGCTTTATGTTTGCGTTAAGCTAAAAAATGTTGTTGATGCCAAGTGGTTTCCTGATTTGCTATTTTTCACTGTTTTTAAGATAATTAGCCCTAATTTAAATTTTTTTACTCTCTTTTATGTAAACTCTGATTACACCAATGGAAACATTGCTGAATAAAATTATTTAAGTTCAAAATCTGATTTTTAAACTATTTTTCTTTATTGTTAAAATATTAGAGTTCAATCTTTATGCATTGCATCTTAAGTACTCCTATGTAATATATGTAGTATATGTTATTACTATGCATGTTCTTAAATATATTTAGACTATGTTTGTATACTTAGCATTATATACTGTAGGTATGATTGAAAAAAACTGAAAATACTTGCATTCTTTTAGAAGCTATTCAGAAAAACACAGACACTAACTCTCAGGTAATTTTTGCTTGCTCTTGTTTTACAAGTTGTGCCTGATCCACCATCTTGCCCAGAAGTCAAAGACAAAACTAAATCAACTGTAGCTCTTGCATGGAAGCCTCCACAAAAGGATGGTGGCAGTCCAATAAAAGGATATATTGTTGAAATGCAAGAAGAAGGTAGTACTGACTGGAAGAAGGTGAATGAAGGAGACAAACTCTTTCCTACATGTGAATGTGTTATTCCCAATCTGAAAGAACTTAGAAAATACCGATTTAGAGTGAAAGCTGTAAATGCTGCTGGAGAGTCAGAACCAAGCCCTGCAACATCCGAAGTACCTGTCCAAGATGTTCTAGGTAAGAGTTCTTAGAATTAATTTAGGTGTTTATATTGAAATGCCACCTACTGCTGTGAATCTTCATGCAGCATGTCAATCAGACCCAAATCAAAGACAATCAAATAATTATGCAAAAATGTAACAAAAGATTGATACATAATTTGGAAAGTGGCATGATGACCATCACTAGGGCATGATAAATTAGAAAACTGATGAGTACCTACAGCCATACTGAGCAAATGCTTTGTGTTTTATGAAGAAATGACAGCAGCAAATTCACTTTATTTATATACTTCCCAGCTTCTCTTTTGGCATACTCAACCTGTTCTCACATAAACATGCATTCTGCATGCCTGGCTGGGAGTCTAGCCCAGTACTGGCAGAAATTTGTTTTCAGCAGCTCTAAAAAAATCACATATTAAAATATTTTTGCAGAGGAACCAGAAATCTTCCTTGACATTGGAGCACAAGATTTTCTCTCTTGTCGTGCTGGCACAACAATTAAAATCCCAGCTGTTATCAAGGGTCGTCCAGTTCCAAAAACATTTTGGGAGTTTGAAGGAAAAGCAAAGACAGCAGCAAAGGTTAATAAAAGAAAAAGTTTTTTTTTTTCCTGTATCTATTTCTAGCAATTTAAGTCTATCCTCTTTATATTTACTTTATTTCCCTTTATTTATAGGAAGGAGGTCATAATATACCTGAAGAAGCTCAGGTAAAGAAAACAATTTTTGTATTGTTACATTTTTCATATATAAATATTAAAGTTGATATGTAACTTCTCTATCTTTCTATAATGCACAGGTGGAAGCAACTGATACACGTTCAACAATTACCATCCCTGAGTGCAACAGAAGTCATTCTGGACGATACAGTATTACAGCAAAGAACAAAGCGGGACAAAAAACTGTTCACGTCAGAGTCAATGTCCTCGGTATGACTTACACATATTGAAGTGTTCAGATAAGAGTTTTTATTCTTATTTTCCTATATACTTATGTAAAATTGTTTCTGTTTTACATTAACAGATGTCCCAGGTCCACCAAAAGACCTAAAAGTAAGTGATATCACAAGAGGAAGTTGCAAACTTTCTTGGAAGATGCCAGATGATGATGGTGGAGATAGAATCAGAGGCTATGTTATAGAAAAAAGAACAATTGATGGGAAAGCCTGGACAAAAGTCAATGCAAGCTGTGGAAGCACTTCTTTTGTTGTACCCGATCTAATATCTGGCCAAGAGTATTTCTTCCGAGTACGTGCAGAAAACCGTTTTGGTGTTGGTCCTCCTGCAGAAACTATCCAACGGACCACAGCCAGGGATCCAATCCGTAAGTGAAATCAAACTGACTTTATTCCTTCAAAACCAGATAGCGCTGTACAATGGATTTATTCACATTTCTGTTTCCTTTATAAAGATCCTCCTGATCCACCTATTAAACTAAAGATTGGCCTTGTAACCAAGAACACAGTGAGCTTAACATGGAAACCGCCAAAGAATGATGGTGGAGCTCCTGTTACACATTATAATGTTGAATGTCTCCACTGGGATCGTACTGGAGAGGTGAAAGAGACTTGGAAACAATGCAACAGACGTGATGTGGAGGAAACAAAGTTTACTGTTGAGGATCTTGTGGAAGGTGGAGAATATGAATTCAGGGTCAAAGCTGTAAATATAGCAGGTCCTAGCAGGCCATCAGCCACTGTTGGCCCACTTGTTGTCAAAGACCAGACATGTAAGTACTGATTGATACCAGTACATACAATTTCCATTCTACAACTATGAAGCATCTTCTATGTTAATTTTTTTTCAATATTTCATTGTAGGTCCGCCATCTATTGAACTCATAGAATTTATGGAGGTTGAAGAAGGAACAGATGTTAACATTGTGGCCAAGATAAAGGGCGTACCATTCCCCACATTAACATGGCTGAAAGCTTCTCCAAAGAAACCAGATGACAAAACACCAGTGCTGTATGATCAACACGTCAACAAACTCATCAGTGAAGATACTTGCACTTTATTGATTCAGCAGTCTCGCAGAAGTGATACAGGCTTGTACACTATAACTGCTGTAAATAATCTGGGAACTGCTTCCAAGGAGATGAGACTAAATGTTCTGGGTAGATATCAAGAACTTTTATATGTTACTTATATAGATTACATTCATGTGTTCCTTTATTTTAATTGCATTTGAATTAATTCATTACAAAAAACTCTCCTTTAGGTCGTCCCGGACCTCCAGTGGGACCTATTAAATTTGAATCCATTTTGGCTGATAAGATGACAATATCATGGCTTCCTCCGTTAGATGATGGTGGTTCTAAGATTACAAACTATGTTATTGAGAAAAAAGAAGCAAATAGGAAGACATGGGTACCTGTTACTAATGAACCTAAGGAATGCATCTTCACTGTTCCCAAGCTGATGGAAGGCCATGATTATGTGTTCCGCATTATGGCACAAAATAAATATGGTATTGGAGAACCTTTGGATAGTGAACCAGAAACAGCAAGAAATCTTTTCAGTAAGTAGGAATATGGTTTCAAATGATGTTAATTGTTTTCATACTCTGGTACATGTACCACATCTGTTAAATACCACTACTGCTTTTCTCTCTTCACTTCAGTAAATTTTCTAGAATACCTTGAAGAATTTTAGCATTACTAGTTAGTTCTTTAAAGTACTCGGAGTGCTTAAAATATTTTTCTCTCTCCTTGTTATAAATTAAAATATAGTCTCCAGCTTTTTAAGGTTGGAATATATAGATAGGAATTAATCTGATAAGATTTTGGCTCATTCTGTTATATCTGAGACATTATTGACCTTATAGTTCTGGAAGAGTCATTTTGCTGTCTTCAGTTTTGGAAGAAGATAAGGAGAATTAAAGAAATTAGCTTTTTTATGTAGAGTAAGTCTGACAAGAGAAAATCATTCTTAAAACATGGAAGGTTAGCCTGGGCACTGAAAAAGGGTACTGATCCAGGAAAGGCAAGAAAAATTAATTCTTGACAGTGGTTGTTTAAGGGGCAGATATTTTATGTTGCACAGAGGTATATGTACCTGAGGAGCGATGGCAAGGTGAAAGAGGGAAGGAGTCTGATGCAGATGGCTGATCACCTTATCGAATTGTGATCATGTGTCTGCATAGTCCTGCTTTGTACTCTAGCTGTCTCCACCTTCCTTTGGCATTTTTACAAGCTGCGTGTAAATTTTTTTTTCCCTAGCTGTTCCTGGACCATGTGACAAGCCAACCGTTAGCAGTATAACACGTGACTCCATGACTGTAAACTGGGAAGAACCAGAATATGATGGTGGCTCCCCTGTAACTGGCTACTGGTTGGAGCGCAAAGAAACTACTGGGAAGAGATGGACCAGGGTTAACCGTGATCCTATCAAACCTATGACACTGGGTGTTTCATATAAAGTTACAGGTCTTATTGAAGGCTCTGAATATCAATTCCGTGTATCAGCTATTAACGCAGCTGGTGTTGGTCCACCAAGCATGCCATCTGATCCAGCAATTGCCAGAGATCCTATTGGTAAATATCTTACGTTCCTATTTTTGAATTTGAAAATGTTCTAATGAAAACACAGAACTTATTGTTATGCTGTAATGATGTGATATTTTCCAGCCCCACCTGGCCCTCCTATTCCAAAAGTTACTGATTGGACAAAGTCTTCTGTAGACTTGGAGTGGACTCCACCACTAAAGGACGGCGGTTCCAGGATCACTGGCTACATCGTTGAGTATAAAGAGGAAGGAAAGGAAGAATGGGAAAGGGTAGGTGGAATACTATAATAGAATCTGCATTTCTTGTCTCTGTGTCTCTATCTGAAGAAATTCCATCAGAAAATTTATTTTCTACAAATTTTCATTATGCAAGGTACTTCCTATGCATTAATATTTTTGCACAATACTTATCTTCGTATGTTTAAAATACAAGACCAAATTTAAAAGTAAGTAATTGAGTGCCAAGTTAACATTGCAGTTTCCTGAACTTAGAATTTTTTAATTCTGTATTTAAAGATGTGACAAAGTATGTAGGGAATCAGTGATAAAAGAACAGAAGACAAGAACAAGTTAGAGTGGGCATAAAAGTCAGGAGTCCCACTGCTATGAGGCTGTGCCAGATTATTTGCAACTACAGCTACAATACATCCCTACATTTTCCTACTTTTTTCAGTAATTCATTACTGAATATTTAACTGATGAATACCTTGGCTATTTTGTGTATCTTTACAAACATTTGGTGCATTCTAAGTAATACCTGAATTTGTTGCACAATTTCCAGGTAAACAGGCTGCATACAGCGGGTCTAGAAAGGACCAAACAATTCATTTTATCCCCACTCTCACTTACATTAACTTATTTGTACAGTAGCACGTGCCATTCTTCTGAGACCACAGACTACTGCAGCCTCTGTACCTGCTACAATTATCAAAAAAGTGCATCTTCAGAAGAGTAGCTTGTATGTCCCTATCCTGTACTTCTTCACACAGTCCCTGAACACTTCTATGAGAACTAGATCCCTTTATGCTTAAGAGCATTGTGTGCTTGTAAATGTCCAATAGTATCTGATCTAAGATTTGTTCCAAACATCACAAAGAAATTGATGATACCTTGATGTTGCCTGATGTTATAATATTTTTTCCAGGTGAAAGATAAAGAAATTAGAGGAACCAAGTTTGTTGTAGCAGGATTAAAAGAAGGATGTTTCTACAAATTTAGAGTTAGAGCAGTGAATGCTGCTGGCATAGGAGAGCCTGGAGAAGTTACAGACATTATTGAAATGAAGGACAGACTTGGTATTTATTATTTACATTTACATTTTTATTATTTCTAAGTCAAATTGGAAAAAAGAAGGAAATTCATTGCAATATTTTGTTTACCTCTCATAGTGGCTCCTGATATTAATTTGGACGCAAGTGTCAGGGACAGAATTGTTGTTCATGCCGGAGGAGTAATTCGAATCATAGCATATGTCTCAGGAAAACCAGCTCCAACAGTCACTTGGAGCAGGGATGACAGAGCTTTACCAGGAGAAGCTAAAATTGAAGAAACAGCTATCAGTTCTTCTTTGGTCATCAAGAATTGCAAGCGGAGCCACCAGGGTGTATATACTCTTCTTGCTAAAAACGCAGGTGGAGAACGGAAGAAGACTATTATTGTCGATGTGCTAGGTAAACAGTAACTTCAGTGCTTGTGAACAAGTAGAGTTTTATAACATTCAGCATGTATATGTAAACATTTCGTTTCTCCATTGCTTTTAGATGTGCCAGGCCCTGTTGGCATGCCATTCCTTACTGAGAATCTAACCAATGACTCTTGCAAACTGACATGGTTTACTCCAGAAGATGATGGTGGTTCTCCTATTACCAACTATATAATTGAAAAACGTGAATCTGACCATAGAGCTTGGACTCCAGTAACCTACACGGTTACAAGACAGAATGCTACTGTTCAGGGACTCACTGAAGGGAAAGCCTACTTTTTCCGAATTGCAGCTGAGAATATAATTGGCATGGGTCCATTCACAGAGACACCAAAAGAGCTTGTCATTAGAGATCCAATAAGTAAGTATATTTTGGGGGTTTGATTATTGTCACATGAGACGAATCTGTATAAAAATGCACTTACTGTATTCTTGTGATTTTCCACAGCTGTTCCCGACCGTCCAGAAGACCTGGAGGTAAAAGCAGTTACCAAGAACTCTGTTACATTGACTTGGAACCCTCCAAAATATAATGGAGGCTCGGATATCACCATGTACGTTCTAGAAAGCCGTCTCATTGGAAAAGAGAAATTCCATAGAGTTACAAAAGAGAAAATGCTAGATAGGAAATACACTATAGAAGGCTTGAAAGAGGGTGACACCTATGAGTATCGTGTGAGTGCTTGCAATATTGTGGGGCAAGGCAAGCCATCGTTTTGCACAAAACCAATCACATGCAAGGATGAAATTGGTATGTATCTTTTTCAAATTTATTTTGAAAATAGAGATGTATTTAGTGATTTCTTACTTTTTCTTACTACTATTGCTGACATTTTGGGGCATTGTGCTTTTTAATTTGATCTTTCAGCTCCTCCAACACTTGACCTTGACTTTAGAGACAAGCTTATTGTTCGGGTTGGTGAAGCTTTCAGCCTGACTGGACGTTATTCAGGCAAGCCTGCACCAAAGGTTACTTGGCTAAAGGATGATATTGTTGTGACACAAAATGACCGTACAAAGATCAAGACAACTCCTACAACTCTTTGCTTGGGGATCCTGAAATCTGTCCGTGAAGACTCTGGCAAATACTGTGTTACTGTAGAGAACAGCACAGGATCAAGAAAAGGATTTTGTCAAGTTAATGTTGTTGGTAGGTTTTACTGATTGATTTGATTTGTCTTTATTTTTTTATAGAGATTAGAATTCATTAAATTATATAAAATATAAAAATTAAAATGTGTTCTTTATAACAATATTTTGATTTACTGCCCTCTTTGTTATGCTGAAATACTATTTATTGATTTTTGAGTACTGAGTTAACTTCTGGCTTAGTTTATTCACCATGAATAATTTAATGTTTTCACATTCAGAAAATGTCAACACAGGGTAAAAAATGTCAATCACCAGACATGTTATGAGCATTAATTAATTAAATCCAGTGAGTCAAACAAGTACTTAAAAGGAACAGATGTCTTGATCCCTTATATAAAATGATGAGGCCATGTTTCTAACTGCATGATATATTTAGTGTATTGACACTGTTTAATCTTTGTCATTATTTGAAGCTCATATAAAAGCATGGATTTGTTTCTTTTTTCTTTAATAGATCGCCCATCACCTCCAGTAGGGCCTGTTATATTTGACGAAGTTCATAAAGATCATATGGTAGTTTCCTGGAAACCTCCATTAGATGACGGAGGCAGTGAAATTACAAATTACATTGTTGAGAAGAAGGATGCACACAGGGACCTGTGGATGCCAGTTACATCTGCTACAGTTAAGACAACGTGCAAAATTCCTAAGCTGCTTGAAGGAAGAGAGTATCAAGTTCGAATTTATGCTGAAAATCTTTATGGCATAAGTGATCCTCTCGTCTCTGATGAGATGAAAGCCAAGGATCGTTTCAGTATGTCATTCCTTCTCTATTTTACTTTGATACTTTAATCTTTACTCTATCTGTTATCGTTATGAACGCATTAATTTTTTTCAGGTGTTCCTGATGCACCTGAGCAACCAATCATTAAGGATATTACCAAAGACTCTGCTGTGGTGGTTTGGAACAAACCATATGATGGAGGCAAGCCAATAACAACCTATATTGTAGAAAAGAAGGAAACAATGGCAACTAGATGGGTCAGAGTTACCAAAGATCCGATTTTCCCCAGTACTCAGTTCAAAGTTCCTGACCTCCTTGAAGGCTGTGAATACGAATTCCGGGTTTCAGCAGAAAATGAAATTGGTGTTGGTGATCCTAGTCCACCATCTAAGCCAATTTTTGCAAGAGATCCAATTGGTAAAGTATTAAATTTTCTCATTCAAATTTTAATGTACTCTTCATTTCAGCTACAAATCAATTTTAATGGTTTCCTTTTTTCTTTTCTCTTTTTAACAGCAAAGCCAAGTCCACCTGTTAACCCAGAAGCAGTAGATAAAACAAAAAATTCAGTTGATTTGTCTTGGCAACCACCACGCCATGATGGTAATAGCAAGATAATTGGCTACCTTGTAGAGTATCAGAAAGTTGGAGATGAAGACTGGAAAAAGGCTAATCTAACAGCAGATTCTTGTCCTGAAACAAAATATAAAGTCACTGGTCTTACTGAGGGCTTGACCTATAAGTTCAGGGTCAAGGCAGTCAATGCAGCAGGTGAATCAGAACCAGCCTATGTTCCTGATCCAGTAGAAGTAAAGGACAGACTTGGTGAGTATAATAAAATATGTTTACTTCAGAGAAAATTTTTTTCTTACTTTCTAAAAACCCGTAATTTTGATTCCAGAACCTCCTGAGCTGATACTTGATGCTAATATGGCCCGAGAACAACATGTAAAAGCTGGAGATACCCTGAGACTCAGTGCTGTGATTAAAGGTGTTCCATTCCCAAAAGTTACTTGGAAGAAAGAAGATCATGAGGTCTCACCCAAAGCTGATATAGAGGTTACAGGAGTTGGCAGTAAGCTTGAAATTCGTAACACTGTCCATGAAGATGGTGGAATTTACTCCCTGACTGTTGAAAATCCAGCTGGTTCAAAGACCGTTTCAGTTAAAGTTGTTGTCTTAGGTAATCTTTTTGGTGTTCCTTCTTTACTGCATATTTCTTATTATTTAATTAAAGATTAAGAAAAAAAGAAATGCCTGGAAAATATTAATAAACTGAGATATTAAAAAATCACAAAATACACAGTCTGTGGTAGAAAAAGAACCAAAAGTGATAAGAAATACATTAATTCTCTTGAAAATTGCTCAGTTTTGTAAAATATGCTTTTGTTATCAAATACATAATAGATTTATATTTTGACAATATTAGATAAGCCTGGTCCACCCAGAGATCTTCAGGTCAGTGAAGTTAGAAGTGATTCTTGCTACCTCACTTGGAAGGAGCCAGAAGATGATGGTGGTTCTGTCATTACCAACTATGTGGTGGAAAGAAAAGACGTAGCTTCTGCACAGTGGGTACCCATCTCATCATCCTCCAAGAAACGCAGTCACATGGCTAAATATCTGATGGAAGGCACTCAGTATCTCTTCCGAGTTGCAGCTGAGAATCAGTTTGGTAGAGGTCCATATGTGGAAACTCTCAAGCCAATTAAAGCTATAGATCCACTGCGTAAGTTCAGTTATATGATTTGTTTTGTTGATCTTGTTGATACATATGTGCTCATGGTACTCTGATACCATAGACTGGCCATCTTAGTAACCACTTTGTTTTTATATTTTAAAAGATCCTCCAGGGCCACCAAAGAATCTGCATCATGTAGATGTTGACAAGACTGAAGTTTCCCTTGTTTGGAATCGACCAGATCGTGATGGTGGTGCTGAGATAACTGGATATTTGGTAGAATATCAAGAAGATGGTGCAGAGGAGTGGACCAAGTTCCAGACAGTCCCCATGCTAGACTGCGTTGTTACAGGCCTACAAAAAGGAAAGACTTACAAATTCCGTGTGAAAGCTCAAAATATTGTTGGTCTTAGTCTTCCAGATATAACTATACCAATAGAGTGTCAAGAAAAACTAGGTAACTTTTAGTTTCTCATGTTGTTTCACTGATTCTTTCTGTCTTTCTTTAAGTAGACCCCTTGAAAAGCATATGGTAATTTCTATCTATTTTTCTGTAATTTCAGTACCTCCATCTGTGGAACTAGATGTGAAGTTAATTGAAGGTCTTGTTGTTAAAGCTGGTAGCACAGTAAGACTTCCTGCGATTATGAGAGGTGTTCCAGTTCCCACTGCAAAATGGGTTACTGATGGCACTGAAATTAAAACAGAAGGCAGACACAAGATTGAGACTGACAATTATTCAACTGTGCTTACCATCAAAGACTGTATAAGAAAAGATACAGGAGAATATCTACTCACAGTATCTAATGCAGCTGGCAGCAAAACTGTTGCTCTACATCTTACGGTTTTGGATGTTCCTGGTCCGCCAACTGGTCCTATTAATATTCTTGAAGTAACACCAGAGCATATGGTTATTTCTTGGCGCCCTCCTAAAGATGATGGTGGAAGTCCTATAATAAACTATATTGTTGAGAAGCGTCAATCAAAGAAAGAAACTTGGGGAGTGGTTAGCTCAGGAACAAGTCACACAAAAATTAAGATTCCACGACTGCAGAAAGGCTGTGAATATATTTTCCGTGTTCGAGCAGAAAATAAGATAGGCATTGGTGCACCTCTTGATTCAGAACCAACAGTTGCTAAACATATGTTTGATCCACCATCCCCACCTGGTAAACCAACAGTTTATGATATTACAGAAAATGCTGCAACAGTGTCTTGGACCTTACCGAAATCTGATGGCGGGACACCAATAACTGGTTATATACTTGAACGCCGGGAAGCATCTGGTAAATGGGTTCGTGTCAATAAGACACCAATACTTGATATGAAGTACAGAGTCACTGGTCTCTTTGAAGGTAACACATATGAATTCAGAGTTTTAGCAGAAAACATGGTGGGCTTAAGCAAACCATCTCCGAGCTCTGATCCAATAAAAGCATCACGTCCTATCACTCCTCCTGGGCCACCTATTAATCCAAAATTAAAAGACAAAACCAAAGAAACGGCTGATCTTGTGTGGACAAAGCCCCTCAAAGATGGTGGCAGCCCAATTCTGGGATACATTGTGGAATGTCAGAAGACTGGAACTACACAGTGGAATAGGATTAATAAAGATGAACTCATTAGACAGTGTGCCTTTAGAGTACCTGGGTTAATAGAAGGAAATGAATATAAATTCCGAATAAAAGCTGTCAACATTGTGGGAGAGGGAGAACCAAGAGAACTGGCAGAAACTGTACTTGCAAAGGATATTCTTTCTCCTCCAGAAGTAAGCCTCGATGTGACCTGTCGAGACATAATCACTGTCAGAGTAGGCCAAACAATTCATATTACTGCAAAAGTAAAAGGCAGGCCAGATCCTGACATAACATGGTCTAAAGATGGCAAAGTACTAGTCCAAGAAAAGCGTGTTGAAATAGTTCATGACCTACCTAATGTAGAGCTGCAAGTGAAAGAAGCCAAAAGATCTGATCATGGCAAATATATAATAGCAGCAAAGAACAGCTGCGGACATGCTCAAACTTTTGCCATTGTTAATGTACTTGATAGACCTGGGCCATGTCAGAACCTGAAAATAAGCTATGTCACAAAAGATTCTTGTATGATTGCTTGGGAGAATCCAGTGGATAATGGTGGCTCGGAAATTACAAATTACATAGTAGAGTACCGGCAACCAAACCAGAGAGGATGGTCAATTGTTTCCTCTGATATCACTAAGCGATTAGTAAAGGCAAATCTTATAGAGAATCGTGAATACTTCTTCAGAGTTTGTGCAGAAAACAAAATAGGTCCAGGTCCTTGCATTGAGACCAAGACTCCCATTCTTGCCATCAATCCTATTGACAAGCCTGGAGAGCCAGAAAATCTCCACATTGCAGAGAAAGGAAAGACATTTGTATATCTGAAATGGAGAAGACCAGATTACGATGGTGGAAGCCCCAACTTAAGTTACCATGTTGAAAGAAAACTGAAAGATTCAGATGAATGGGAAAGGGTGCACAAAGGCAGTATTAAGGAAACACACTACATGGTAGATAAATGTATTGAAAATAAAATTTACCAATTCCGAGTTCAAACCAAGAATGAGGCAGGTGAAAGTGACTGGGTAAGAACAGCTGAAGTTGTTGTAAAAGAAGATCTGCAGAAACCGGTGCTAGACTTGAAGTTAAGTGGGGTGCTGACTGTAAAAGCAGGTGACACAATTAGAATTGAGGCTGGACTTAGAGGAAAACCACAGCCTGAAGTTGTATGGACAAAAGACAAAGATGCCACAGATCTAACCAGATCTCCAAGAGTCAAAATTGAAACAACTTCTGACGCATCTAAATTTATTCTCACAAAATCAAAGCGTAGTGATGGTGGGAAGTACGTGATTACTGCAACTAATACAGCCGGTAGTTTTGTAGCATATGCTACTGTTATTGTTTTGGATAAACCAGGTCCTGTAAGAAACTTGAAAGTTACTGACATTTCAAGTGATAGATGTACTGTTACTTGGGACCCTCCAGAAGATGACGGTGGTTGTGAAATACAAAACTACATCCTAGAAAAATGTGAAAGCAAACGTATGGTTTGGTCTACATACTCTTCCTCTGTCCTAACAAACTATGCAAATGTGACACGCCTCATTGAAGGTAATGAATATATATTCAGAGTCCGTGCAGAGAATAAAATGGGCACCGGTCCACCAACAGAAACACAGCCAATTATTGCAAAAACTAAATATGATAGACCTGGACGCCCTGATCCTCCAGAAGTCACTAGAGTTAGCAAAGAAGAGATGACTGTAGTTTGGAATCCACCAGAATATGATGGTGGCAAATCAATTACAGGATACATTTTAGAGAAGAAAGAGAAACGATCACTGAGATGGGTTCCTGTTACTAAGACTGCAATCCCAGAGAGACGCAAGAAGGTTACGAATCTCATCCCTGGTCATGAATATCAGTTCCGCGTCAGTGCTGAAAATGAAGTTGGACTTGGAGAACCAAGTTTGCCATCAAGACCTGTAGTAGCAAAAGACCCAATAGGTACCATACTGCAGTATTTTACTGTATGTTTTTAATGTTAAATTAACAAATTGATTATTTGCTCAAATGTATTCTTATTTGTAACTTCTATTGTGTTTTTCAGAACCACCTGGTCCTCCCACAAACTTGAGGGTGGTTGATAGCACAAAGAGTTCCATTACCCTTGGCTGGGGAAAACCAGTGTATGATGGTGGTGCTCCAATTATTGGATATGTTGTGGAAATTAGACCAAAAGTTGAGGGTGCTGATCCTGAAGCAGGATGGAAACGATGCAATGTCGCTGCACAACTTATTCATACAGAATTTACAGCCACCAGCCTGGATGAGAACCAGTTATATGAGTTCAGAGTTTCTGCCCAAAATCAGGTTGGCCTTGGCCGTCCAGCTGAACTGAAAGAAGCTGTATCTCCTAAAGAAATACTTGGTGATTTTCCCCATCTTCTTTATGAGTGTTTACATACAATCTCTATTTGCTCTGTTTTTATTTTATTTCATATGCTAAACTTTGCACTTTATTTATTTAATTTTGTCTTTCAGAACCTCCCGAGATTGAGTTGGATGCAAGCATGAGAAAGTTAGTCACAGTCAGAGCAGGATGCCCTATCCGACTTTTTGCTATTATTAGGGGTCGCCCAGCACCGAAAGTCACCTGGAGGAGAATGGTTGTTGATAATGTCATCAGAAAAGGACAAGTTGATCTGGTTGACACTATGGCCTTCTGTGTCATCCCCAATTCAACACGTGATGACTCAGGCAAATATTCATTGACACTTGTTAATGCAGCTGGAGAAAAGGCTGTATTTGTGAACGTCAGAGTCTTAGGTGAGTAACCAGAAAAGTACTTGTAGACAATGTTTTAATTATTTTGTCTGTTAATTGCAGAAGTTTTTATGATCCCTGGTGCTTACAGTATTTGAGCACAACCGGATCAGCTTACACTAATTCCCTCTGTATAAGAAGTTATTAACCCACTTAAATTTTAACTTGTTAAAGAAGAAAAGATTAACATAAATTGAATTTTTTTATAGATACTCCTGGACCCGTGGCAGATTTCAAGGTTTCAGATGTCACCAAGATGTCATGTCATCTTTCATGGGCACCTCCAGAGAATGACGGGGGTAGCCCAGTGACTCATTACATCCTGCAGAAACGTGAGGCTGACAGAAAGACCTGGGCAACAGTCACTGCAGAACTAAAGAAAACTAGTTTCCAAGTAGCTAATCTTGTACCTGGAAATGAGTACTTCTTTAGAGTAACAGCAGTAAATGAATATGGGTCAGGTGTTCCAAGTGACATACCAAAACCAATCCTAGCAACGGATCCCCTAAGTAAGTTTGCATTTTTATGCATGTTTTATTGTTTCCCTCTAATTTTAATAAGATTTTGCATTTTTTGAAAGTAGGTATTTCTAAGTCAGACAATGCTGGTAACCACTCAATGTCAAACATAAATATTTCTATGTCAGTGTTTCCTACCTACAGGTAACACAGTCTATGAATATAGTGCCTTTTTAGCCATTCATAATTTCACTCTTTTCAGTATTATCCTTGTTGAGATAATATGTATAGCATCCAGTTTTCTGAGTAATTTGACCAATGTTCAATAGTCAAATTCTTGGAAATTCAATGTTTAATGTGTTTCCTTTTTTTCTCCCTTGTGAAGGTGAACCTGATCCACCAAGAAAACTTGAAGTTACTGAAATTACAAAGAACAGTGCTACTTTAGGCTGGCTGCCACCACTGCGTGATGGAGGCTCTAAAGTTGATGGGTACATTGTTAGCTACAAAGAAGATGAACAGCCAGCAGATCGCTGGACAGAATATTCAGTTGTTAAAGATCTGTCCATTGTTGTAGCTGGTCTGAAAGAGGGAAAGAAATATAAGTTTAGAGTGGCAGCTAGAAATGCTGTAGGAGTAAGTTTGCCGAGAGAAGCTGAAGGAGTATTTGAAATTAAAGAACAGCTCAGTAAGTATCTGATTAAATACTACCTATGTTAAAATAATCTGTTTGAATAATGAAATGAGCAAGAATTTTAGTTCTTAGATTGAGTCCCAGTAAGCCAGCTACTTTATGAAGTTATTTAGAGGATTATGGTTAACAGTACTGAATACATTTAAGAGGTCAGAAAGGATGAGGCTTGAACACTAATTCAGAATAATTGAAGAATTTTGGGGTATGGTTTCAGTTGAGTGCAAATGGAACCAGAAGGTAGGAACTAAAGAGAAATAATAAATACATTCAGTGAACTTAAAATGAAAGAGACAAAAAGAATGAGTGCAGGTGTTCAAGAGAAAAATGGGGCCAAAATTAGGAGCTGTTTTAGGATAACAGAAATGAAATTGTTTATGTTGTAAAGTCAGCAAAAAATGTGAAGAGAGAGGGAGGGAGGACAGGTGACCTAATTAAGGGGTGGGATCCCTGAGGCACAAGAAGGCCTAGGGTTAAGGGGCAGATCTGGGGACAATTTGAAAGATTTTGTGCAGATGAAGAAATGGGAGAAGGGGTTCTACTTGAAGAATAATGCAAAGATAGTAAAAAGATTGACTGTGGAAGTGGGTTTAGTTCAGTGAGAACTTCAGTCTTTCTGCAAGACATAAAGGAGGGGAAAAGCGAGGCAGCACTATATGACAGGAACTTTTTCAATTATACAGTGGACAAAGGCAGGTTCCAGATGTAAAGAAGAATTGTGTGTGGTGCATAATAGTGTGCTAGTCTCTACATAAATATGTGAGAAGGTAGTCCAAACTCAAAAATATTCTCTTGTAACTGGTATCAGAATGAAAAAGTAAAACTGGAGCAGATATTGCCCACTGTGGAACCTCGAGTTGTCCATAAGTGGAACCTAAATTAAAACATATTGTGTCATTCCTACTGGTAATACCACTTTAGGTAGAAGCAGAGGACTTCTGCATGAAGAAATAAGAAAAAGTTGAAGTTAAATTTATACGTCTGTGTGTGCTTTTTTCCAGTCCCACCTAAGATCCTGATGCCTGATCATGTTCACATTAAAGCTGGAAAGAAACTGAGAATTGAAGCTCATGTATATGGGAAGCCTCAGCCAGTCTGTAAATGGATGAAAGGAGACCAAGACGTACTAACATCCAGTCGCCTTGCTGTGCATAAAGCAGAAAAATCTTCTGTCCTTATCATTAAGGATGTGACTAGAAAAGATACTGATTATTACACTCTTACTGCAGAAAACAGCTCTGGCACTGATAGTCAGAAAATCAGAGTGGTAGTCATGGGTATGTTTCATTTTATTACTTTTAAACCCAGACTTATACAAAACTAGTTTTAGTAAATTCCACTGTTTGCCATTTTCTTACATCCCTTTTTCTTCATGTATATCTATGTGCAGATAAGCCAGGTCCACCACAGCCTCCCTTTGACATTTCTGAAATCGATGCTGATGCTTGCACTCTCGCGTGGCATATACCTCTTGAAGATGGTGGCAGTAACATTACAAACTATGTCGTTGAGAAATGTGATGTAAGCCGAGGGGACTGGGTGACAGCTTTAGCTTCTGTTACAAAGACAAGTTGCAGAATTGGAAAACTGATTCCTGGAGAAGAGTATATGTTCCGTGTTCGTGCTGAAAATCGTTTTGGGATTTCTGAGCCACTTACATCTGGCAAGATGATTGCAAGGTTCCCATTTGGTATGTCAGTATTTTATAGAAGTATTTCTCTTTTTAGTCCTCCTAGTAAGAAAGCGTGAGATTGATATTCATCCTTTTATTTCCCTCTAGATGTTCCTAGTGAGCCGAAGAATGCACGCATTACCAAGGTCAATAAGGACTGCATTTTTGTTGCCTGGGATAAACCAGATAGTGATGGAGGCAGTCCCATCACAGGTTATCTCATTGAGCGTAAAGAAAGGAACAGTTTACTCTGGGTGAAGGCTAATGACACAGCTGTGCGCTCCATGGAGTACCCTTGCGTGGGGCTGATTGAAGGTCTTGAGTATACTTTCAGAATTTATGCACTGAACAGAGCTGGAGCAAGTAAACCTAGCAAACCAACTGAGTTTGTCACAGCAAGGGCACCAGTCGGTAAGCCAAACATACTAATAGTTTGCAACAAACTGCTGTTATTATGGTTAGTTTAAATATATATGCAACTCCATAATCTTCAGGTTGCCTATATGTTTATGTTTTCATGTCTACTGTAAGTGCACTGTGAGTGCTCTGTGTGTAGATGTACTATAAATAGGATGCATTAAAGCCATTTTTTTATTCATCAGATTTTTTGGCAAAACAGACTATAACATAATCTTATTTGGCTTAGATCCCCCCGGGAAACCTGAAGTTATCGATGTCACTAAGAGTACTGTATCACTGGTATGGACAAGACCAAAGCATGACGGTGGTAGCAAACTTATTGGCTACTTTGTTGAAGCTTGCAAATTACCTGGTGATAAGTGGGTCCGGTGCAATACAACTCCTCATCAAATACCTCTAGAAGAGTACACTGCTACAGATTTGGAAGAGAATGCTCAGTATCAATTTAGAGCAATTGCCAAGACAGCAGTTAACATTAGCCAACCTTCAGAACCTTCAGATCCAGTGACCATTCATCCAGAAAATGGTGAGAAATGTAACAGTATTTGAGAACTCTGATAAGAATCTGTGCATTTTTAACTAGTACTCATGTGAAGAATTAGATGTTTATTTCTTACTAGTTTAACTTTTGTGTTGTTTCCTTTCAGTTCCTCCCAGAATAGAGTTGGATGTATCTATGCAATCACAGCTTACAGTAAAAGCTGGAACTAATGTGTGCCTGGAGGCAAATGTGTATGGCAAGCCTATGCCAGCAATTACCTGGAAGAAAGAAGGAGAAGTTTTAAAACCATCTGAAGGTGTTAAGATCACAACTAAGAGAAACCTTGCTACAGTTGAGTTGTTCAGTGTTAACAGGAAGCAAACGGGAGACTATACTATTACTGCTGAAAATGCAAGTGGATCAAAGTCGGCAACCATTAAGCTTAAAGTACTTGGTAAGCTAAAGACTGTCTGTTAATAAACACATTTATAGTGAAATGATACAGAAAGAGCTAGAGCTATAAGAATGTGATCTTATTTCTTCCAGATAAGCCTGGTCCTCCAGCCTCCGTTAAAATCAAACATATGTATGCAGATCGTGCAATGCTTTCTTGGGAGCCTCCTCTAGAAGATGGAGGTTCAGAAATTACTAACTACATTGTTGACAAGCGTGAAACAAGCAGACCAAACTGGGCTCAAGTCACTGCCAATGTACCAATTACAAGCTGCACGGTGGAGAAACTAATAGAAGGACATGAGTATCAGTTCCGCATATGTGCTGAAAATAAATATGGTGTTGGAGACCCTATCTTCACTGAACCAGCAGTTGCTAAGAATCCATATGGTAAGTGTTTTGCAGTATAGCTTCATGAATCATTGCTTTTTTGTGTATGTTTATGAATGTGAACATAACTTTCAAATAAATCTTCACAGATGTACCTGGACCTTGTGATCCACCGATAATTAGCAATATAACAAAAGACTTTATGACTGTTAGCTGGAAGCCCCCAGCTAGTGATGGTGGGTCCCCAATAACTGGTTATATACTTGAGAAGCGCGAAACTAAGGCTCTGAACTGGACAAAGGTAAACAGGAAGCCTGTCATTGAAAGAACTATTAAGGCCACTGGACTCCAAGAAGGAACAGAATATGAGTTCCGGGTAACAGCACTGAATAAGGCCGGACCTGGCAAGCCTAGCGCACCATCTAAAGCAGCATATGCTCGTGATCCTCAATGTAAGCTAAAAGTAATGTCTCAGATGGTATGCCCAAATATTTTTGTACAGCATTTTATATGATTAACTTTGCTATTTCAATTCTCAGATCCTCCTGGCCCACCTGCCTTCCCGAAGGTGGTTGATACTACCCGTAATTCAATAAGCCTGTCATGGAGCAAACCAGCATATGATGGTGGAAGCCCTATTATTGGTTATCTAGTAGAAGTAAAAAGAGCTGACACAGACAACTGGGTCAGATGCAATCTACCCAAGAACTTACAGGCTACGCAGTTTGTGGTAACGGGGCTGATGGAGGATACAGAGTACCAGTTCCGCATTTATGCTGTCAATAAGATTGGATACAGTGATCCAAGTGATGTTCCTGATAAACACACAGCCAAAGACATTTTAAGTATGTTTACAGAAAACAATTTAACTTGTTGACTTTTAATTCGTAGGATGGGTTCTGAAGAAAGGGTTTGTCACAAATCAGAGAAGGAGATTAATTTGGAATGTGGCATTTCTCAAAAATTGTAGGTTAAAAGTGGCCAATTTGAAAGAGACTGGGGCAGAATTGAATAGAATCTGAATATTGTGTCTGCTTCTTTTACTTGCATGCCAGATGCATTCACCTCTTATTTTGGGCCTTCAAGAATTTTTTTCTATCTCTAATACTACAATCAGATTTTTCAGACCTCTCTCCCATTCTTAAAACTTTCAGTCTTATTCAGACCTTCTAAAGAATTTGGAGCTGAGATTACTTGATTAAGCATCTGTGTGGCATACTAATTAATTGTACGGCACTTCTTCCTTAATAGCCATGCTGCCTACTCTGTGCACTTTGCTGTATGTACAAAAGCATTGCTTCACAGAGCGGTCTTGATTCAGGATAGGGGGAACTGCCTAGGAGGTTTTGAAACTCCTTTGAATTATGGAGCAACTGGGAGACTTCTTCATATAATAAGAAATCTAAGTAGTGGCAAAGCCAGAAGAGAAGGAAGAGAAGTTAGTGCAAAAAAAAAAAAAGCCAGGTTTACGAATGATCTTGAAATGGGAATCAGGTCACTAACTAACATCACCATGGACATGAGAGGAAGTTAGTTAAGCTAGTGAAATGACAGTAAACAAGGTCTTCTTGTCACAGTAACTTTAGTGATATTCTTAAAGATGTTGTTTTAATTGCATACTTTTTGTTATACGCACAGTTCCTCCTGAGGGAGAACTTGATGCAGAACTAAGGAAAGTCCTTGTTTTGCGTGCTGGAGTCACAATGAGGCTTTATGTGCCAGTAAGAGGACGTCCACCTCCAAAGATTACATGGTCTAAAGTGGGTGCCAACCTAAGAGATAGACAAGGATTAGACATCAAGTCAACTGATTTTGATACCTTCCTGCGTTGTGAAAATGTAAACAAATATGATGCTGGAAAATATGTCCTAAGTCTGGAGAATAGCTGCGGCAAGAAGGCATACACCATTGTTGTAAAAGTACTTGGTAAGTGTCAGAATTTCCCACAGTCTAATATATTTGTTCACTTTTTAACTGATAATTTTTTGTATTTTGTTTACTAAATCAAATGAGGGGGGGTTGTATTCATCTAGATACTCCAGGCCCTCCTATTAACCTGGTTGTGAAAGAAGCATCCAAGGATTCTGCCTTCATTACATGGGAGCCTCCACTAATAGACGGTGGCAGTCCAGTCAAAAATTATGTCATTGAAAAACGTGATGCAGAAAGAAAGTCATGGTCCACAGTAACAACAGAGTGTCCAAAGACAAGCTGCAGGATAACTAACTTAGAAGAAGGCAAATCTTACTTCTTCAGGGTTTTTGCTGAAAATGAATATGGTATTGGTGACCCCTGTGAAACTCGTGATGCTGTTAAAGCTTCTGGTAAGAAAAAATTATCTGCTTCTCGTACTTTTCTATTCACATCATTTTAATTTTTAGCTTAAATGGGCACTTACTTTGATTTTCTTCCTTCTAGAAACACCTGGGCCAGTTGTGGATCTAAAAGCTTCAGCTGTAACAAAATCATCATGCAATTTAGTCTGGAAAAAACCTATCAGTGATGGTGGAAGCCGTATTTTTGCATATGTTGTTGAGGTTCTGACTAGTGAAGATAAATGGCAAGAAGTTATGCGAGCAAAGAACCTCCATTTTTCAATGAGAGACCTAAAAGAAGGACAGGAATATACTTTTAGAGTGATGGCCCAAAATGATGCTGGATATGGAACTCCAACTGAGCTCACAATTGTGGCAAGAGATGATGTTGGTAAGAAGCAACTTAAGATCATTAATTCACTCAGTCATTTGCCCAAATTATACTGATTTTATGCTTAGCACCATTATTATGCATACATACAAATCAGGTGCCTTTAAAACAGCATCTGAATTTTAACAGAGTTGAGTAATTGCTTACTTTTATTTTTGCAGTGGCACCTGATCTTGATTTAAGAGATCTGCCTGATTTGTGCTATGTCGCTAAAGAAGGTAGCAATTTCCGTCTTAAAATACCCATTAAAGGCAAGCCTGTCCCAACTGTAACTTGGAAGAAAGGTGAAGACGAGGCACTTACTGAGAGTGGAAGAGTTGCATTTGAATCTACAGCAGTTAACACCACACTTCTAGTACGTGACTGCCAAAAAGCTGATGCTGGAAAGTACACAATCACTCTGAAGAACATTGCTGGCAGCAAGGAAGGCACTATTTCTGTAAAAGTTGTTGGCAAACCTGGCATACCAACAGGTCCGGTGAAATTTGAAGAAGTCACAGCTGATGCCATAACCTTAAAGTGGGGTCCTCCAAAAGATGATGGTGGTTCAGAAATCACTAACTATGTTCTAGAGAAGAGAGATAATGTAAACAATAAGTGGGTTACTTGTGCCTCTGCGGTCCAGAAAACTACATTTAGAGTGACAAGACTTCATGAAGGAAATGAATATACATTCAGGATCAGGGCTGAAAATAAATATGGAGTAGGTGAAGGTCTTAAATCTGACCCTGTCATTGCAAAACATCCATTTGGTAAGTATACATTATTATTTTTAAGCTTTAAAATAATGTTTTAGGAGTGATATTTATTTTTTCATTTTTTATGTTGTTTAGATGTGCCAGATGCTCCTCCACCTCCCAATATCGTTGATGTTAGGCATGATTCTGTAGCTTTAACCTGGTCTGACCCCAAAAGAACTGGAGGCTCACCAATCACAGGTATATCCCCAAAAGCCTGCTTAGTATTTCCCCTCTTAATACTTCTTCCTCCTTGTCAAAGAGTAAGATAAAACTATGAGATGTTTATGCTTTAAATTGATTGAGTGATTGATTGATTGATTGTACTGTTTTACTTCCTACTCTTTCTCTATTTATGCTGAACTTTTTTAAAGGTTTAACTTAAAAGTCAGTAACTGAGAGACAATATTTTTGCACACGTAGCTGAAACACCTAAAGAAAGAACAACAAACCCAACTATCTACATTACCTGGGTCTTTAAAATTAACAATTTGCATTTACAAACTATATAATTACATACATCTGTACATTACATCTGTAATGTATATTCACATCCGTTTCTTAATCCGGTTTTCATTGTCACTCCAGCACGGTTCCTATATGACAATGCTATATAGCCACAATGGTGTTTCACAAAGCTATGGTACCTGAAGATTTCTACAAAAATCTCTTACTTTACATCTTATCTTTTAGGTTATCACATTGAAGTCAAAGAAAGAAATAGTCTTCTGTGGAAAAGAGCCAATAAAACTCCAATAAGGATGAAAGATTTCAGAGTGACAGGGTTAACTGAAGGGCTGGAATATGAGTTCAGAGTGATGGCAATCAATCTGGCTGGAGTAGGTAAACCAAGTCTGCCATCTGAACCAGTTGTGGCACTTGATCCTATCGGTGAGTCATCAGGAGAACACAAATAAAAATTCTCAGAGTTGAAATCACTGTTGTCTGACCATGGCTTGTTGTTTTTTTTGTTTTTTTTTAGATCCTCCTGGGAAACCTGAAGTTATCAATGTAACTAGGAACTCAGTAACACTCATTTGGACAGAACCAAAATATGATGGTGGACATAAGTTAACTGGGTACATTGTTGAAAAACGAGATTTGCCTTCAAAGACTTGGACAAAGGCTAATCATGTGAATGTTCCAGACTGTGCCTTTACTGTAACTGACCTTACTGAAGGTGCCAAGTATGAGTTCAGAATTAGAGCAAAGAACACTGCAGGAGCTATCAGTCCTCCTTCGGAATCCACAGACACCATAATATGCAAGGATGAGTATGGTATGTAGATGACATTAAGAACTGAAGGATTTAATTTGAATTATTAATACCAAATGCTTTTTTTTGCTATGTTTTTGTTAAAACAACCCTGGGGTTTTGGTTTGTTTTTTACAGAGGCACCAACTATTGTTATTGATCCTACACTGAAGGAAGGTTTAACAGTGAAAGCAGGAGACACCATCACAGTGTCTGCTATTAGCATCCGTGGCAAGCCACTTCCAACTTCATCATGGTCAAAAGCTGGAAAAGATTTTAGACCTTCAGAGCTTGTGCACATTGAAACAACGCCAACTTCTTCGACGCTAAGCGTCAAATATGCAACCAGAAAAGATTCTGGCGAATACACAATCACTGCAACCAATCCTTTTGGTACTAAGCAGGATAGCATACATGTGAAAGTTTTAGATGTTCCAGGACCTCCAGGGCCTATTGAGATCAGTAACGTTTCAGCAGAAAAAGCCACTCTTACATGGTCACCTCCTGCAGAAGATGGTGGATCACCAATCAAATCATATGTTCTTGAAAAGAGAGAAACCAGCCGCCTGCTCTGGACATTAGTTGCTGAAAATATTGAGAGCTGTAGACATGTTGTTAGCAAGCTCATCCAAGGAAACGAGTATGTTTTCCGTGTCTCAGCAGTAAATCAGTACGGCAAGGGTGAACCAGTACAATCAGAACCAGTTAAAATGGTGGATAGATTTGGTAAGCAGAACAAGATAAGAGGTGCAAGTGTGTTTTTATTAATTTTAAAGACTTGATTTTTGTCTTAACTTTGTATTTTTTTCTTCCTTATCAGGTCCCCCAGGCCCTCCCGGGAAACCAGAAGTAACAAATGTGACTAAAAATACTGCGACAGTTACCTGGAAAAGACCAGTAGATGATGGTGGAAGTGAAATCACAGGTTACTATGTGGAGAGGAAAGAAAAGAAAGGTTTAAGATGGGTCAGAGCAACAAAGAAACCAGTTTCAGATCTAAGATGCAAAGTAACTGGGCTCCTGGAAGGAAATGAATATGAATTCCGTGTCAGTGCAGAAAACAGAGCAGGAGTTGGACCACCAAGTGATGCTTCAAACTCAGTCATATGCAAGGATGTTGCATGTTAGTATCATGCCTTCCTTTTAGCAAAGTTCATACAAACAGTAAGAGTGACTTCCTCCATAATATAATTATCTAACATAATGTGGTATTTTATCTTTCCTCACTTTTCAGACCCACCAGGTCCACCTGCAAATCCAAGAGTGACTGATACTACAAAGACAAGTGCATCTTTAGCCTGGGGCAAGCCTCACTATGATGGTGGACTTGACATCATTGGCTATATAGTGGAGCATCAAAAGGAAGGAGAAGAAGAATGGGTAAAAGACACAACAGGGACTGCTTTAAGAATCACTCAGTTTGTTGTTGCTCAGCTGCAGCCAGGAGCCAAATACAATTTCAGAATTTCTGCCATGAATGCTGTAGGCGTTGGTGAACCAGCAATAATTCCAAGTGTTGAAATCAAAGACCGAGAAGAGATTCCTGACTTTGAATTAGATGCTGAGCTGAGAAGAACACTTGTTGTTAGAGCTGGACTAACTATTCGGATTTTTGTGCCAATTAAAGGACGTCCAACTCCAGAAGTCACATGGACAAAAGATGATGTTTCACTCAAAGGACGTGCCAGCATTGAAAATACAGACTCTTTTACACTCTTAATTGTCACAGAGTGCACCAGATACGATGCAGGAAAATATATAATGACTCTTGAAAATGCTGCTGGTAAGAAGACTGGCTTTGTAAATGTAAAAGTTTTGGATACCCCAGGTCCACCAATAAACCTTAAGCCTAGAGAAATAACCAAAGACAGCATCACCCTCCAATGGGATATGCCTCTGATAGACGGTGGTTCACGTATAACAAACTATATTGTTGAGAAACGTGAATCAACTCGGAAAGCATATTCAACAGTCACAACCAACTGTCAGAAGTGTTCTCTAAAAATTCCTAACTTGGCTGAGGGATGTGAATACTATTTCAGAGTGCTGGCTGAAAATGAGTTTGGTATTGGTGAACCAGCTGAAACTGCAGAACCAGTAAGAGCTTCTGAGGCACCATCACCACCTGAGAGCCTCCATATTATGGATGTAACACGGAACTCAGTTACCCTGGCTTGGCCAAAACCAGAACATGACGGTGGTAGCAAGATCACTGGGTATGTAATTGAAGCCCAGAGGAAAGGTTCCAACCAGTGGGCACACATCACAACAGTGAAAACATTGGACTGTGTAGTGAAGAATCTAACTGAAAATGAAGAGTATACTTTCCAGGTTATGGCAGTTAACAGTGCTGGAAGGAGTGCCCCAAGAGAAAGCAGGCCAGTTATTATCAAAGAGCAAACAATGCTTCCAGAGTTCGACCTTCGTGGTATCTACCAGAAAACAGTCATTGCCAAAGCTGGTGACAATATCAAGATTGAAATCCCTGTGCTTGGTCGTCCAAGACCAACTGTGACTTGGAAGAAAGAAGATCAAATACTTAAGCAAACACAAAGGGTTAATTATGAAAATACTGCAACTGCAACCATATTAAACATCAATGAATGTATACGAAGTGATAGTGGCCAATACCCACTGTCAGCTAAAAATATTGTTGGAGAAGTTAGTGAAGTCATCACAGTTCAAGTTCATGACATACCTGGGCCTCCTACTGGACCAATCAAATTTGATGAAATTTCATCTGACTTCATAACATTCTCATGGCAGCCTCCTTTGAATGATGGAGGTGTACCAATAAGTAACTATGTTGTAGAAATGCGTCAAACTGACAGTACCACATGGACTGAACTGGCAACCACAGTGATACGTACCATGTTTAAAGCCACTCGTCTTACTACTGGAGTTGAGTATCAGTTCCGTGTTAAAGCTCAAAATAGATATGGAATTGGTCCAGCCATTACTTCGGAGTCCATAGTTGCCAACTATCCATTTAAGGTACCTGGGCCTCCTGGTACTCCTCAGGTGATTGCAGTCACAAAAGAAACCATGACCATTAGCTGGCATGAGCCAGTTACTGATGGTGGAAGCCCAATTCTGGGTTATCATGTTGAAAGAAAAGAACGAAATAGCATTCTTTGGCAGACTGTAAGTAAAATGCTGGTATCTGGCAATATCTTTAAATCAACTGGACTTACTGATGGCATTGCGTATGAATTCCGTGTTATAGCAGAAAATTTGGCTGGTAAAAGTAAGCCAAGCAAGCCATCTGAACCTGTCTTTGCTTTAGACCCAATAGATCCACCGGGTAAGCCAGTTCCTTTGAACATTACAAGACATGCGGTGACACTGAAGTGGACTAAACCAGAATATAATGGAGGTTTTAAGATAACTGGCTACACTGTTGAAAAAAGAGACCTTCCTAATGGCCGTTGGCTGAAAGCTAATTTCAGCAATATACTAGAAACTGAATTCACTGTAAGTGGTTTGACAGAAGATGCTGCATATGAATTCCGTGTGATTGCTAGGAATGCTGGTGGTGCTGTTAGCCAGCCCTCTGAGCCATCGGATGCCATAACATGCAGAGATGACATTGAAGCGCCAAAGATAATGGTGGATGCTAAATACAAAGACACCTTAGTACTGAAAGCAGGTGAAGTTTTCAGACTGGAGGCTGATGTTTCAGGTCGCCCTCCACCAACTATGACATGGACAAAAGGAGAAAAAGAACTTGAAGACACAGCAAAATTAGAAATAAAAATAGCAGATTTCTCTACTGTTCTTATTAACAAAGATTCTTCAAGAAGAGATGGTGGTGCCTATACGCTTACTGCATCTAATCCTGGTGGCTTTGCCAAGCATATCTTCAATGTTAAAGTTCTTGATAGACCTGGCCCCCCAGAAGGGCCTTTGGCTGTGTCTGAAGTCACTGCAGAAAAATGTGTGCTGTCATGGTTACCTCCGCTGGATGATGGAGGTGCAAAAATTGACCATTATGTGGTCGAAAAACGTGAAACCAGTAGACTGGCATGGACAACTGTAGCCACAGAAGTTCCATTAACTAAATTGAAGGTTACTAAGCTGTTGAAGGGCAATGAGTATGTATTCCGTGTTATGGCTGTTAACAAATACGGCACTGGTGAGCCTCTGGAATCAGAGCCTGTTCTTGCAGTAAATCCATATGTGCCACCTGATCCACCTAAAACACCTGAAGTTACAGCAATTACAAAAGATTCTATGGTTGTCTGCTGGGGCCACCCTGATTCAGATGGTGGGAGCCCAATAACTAACTATATTGTGGAACGTCGTGACAGAGCTGGTCTACGCTGGGTGAAATGTAACAAACGGGTTGTTACTGACTTGCGTTATAAAGTGTCTGGACTGACAGAAGGCCATGAATATGAATACAGGGTCATGGCTGAAAATGCTGCTGGCCTTAGTGAGCCAAGCCCAACCAGTCCATTCTACAAAGCTTGTGATACTGTGTTTAAGCCTGGTCCCCCAGGTAATCCTCGTGTTTTGGATAGCAGCAAGTCCTCAATTACAATAGCATGGAACAAACCAATATATGATGGTGGTTCAGAAATCACAGGTTACATGGTTGAGATAGCACTACCTGAAGAAGACGAGTGGAAGATTGTAACTCCACCAGTAGGTCTAAAAGCCACTTCCTTTACCATCACTGACCTGAAAGAAAATCAAGAGTATAAGATCCGGATATATGCTATGAACTCTGAAGGTCTTGGAGAACCTGCTCTTGTTCCTGGGACTCCAAAAGCTGAAGAAAGAGTGCTACCTCCAGAGATTGAGCTTGATGCAGAGCTACGTAAAGTTGTCATTATCCGAGCCTGCTGTACTCTAAGGCTCTTTGTCCCAATTAAAGGAAGACCAGCACCTGAAGTAAAATGGTCAAGAGAACATGGAGCATCTTTGGATAGAGCAAGCATTGAATCAACAAGCTCTTATACTTTACTTATTGTTGAAAATGTAAATAGATTTGATAGTGGCAAATACATACTGACCATCGAAAACAGTTCAGGCAGTAAGTCAGCATTTGTGAATGTCAGAGTTCTTGATACCCCTGGGGCACCTCAGGATTTGAAAATAAAAGAAGTTACAAAATCATCAGTTACACTCACATGGGAGCCTCCTCTCATAGATGGTGGCTCTAAAATAAAAAATTATATCGTTGAAAAGCGTGAGTCAACAAGAAAAGCTTATTCAACTGTTAATGCCAATTGCCACAAGACTAGCTGGAAAGTTGATGCACTACAAGAAGGCTGCAACTATTACTTCAGAGTCCTAGCTGAAAATGAATATGGAATAGGCCTTCCAGTTGAAACTTCAGAGTCAGTAAAAGTATCAGAGAGACCACTTCCACCAAGGAAAATAACTTTGTTGGATGTGACAAGAAACAGCGTTTCCTTGTCTTGGGAAAAACCTGAACATGATGGTGGTAGCAGAATTCTGGGCTATATTGTAGAAATGCAAAGCAAAGGCAGTGAAAAGTGGTCAACTTGTGCTACAGTAAAAGTTACTGAAGCCACTATCACAGGATTGATCCAAGGTGAAGAATACACCTTCCGTGTTTCAGCTCAGAATGAGAAAGGTATTAGTGATCCTCGCCAGCTGGGTATACCAGTTGTTGCAAAAGATCTTGTGATTCCACCAGCTTTCAAACTACTGTTTACCACTTTCAGTGTTCTAGCAGGAGAGGACTTAAAGGTTGATGTTCCTTTTGTTGGTCGACCCAAGCCAGCAGTGTTTTGGCATAAAGATAACGTGGCATTGAAGCAGACTACAAGAGTAAATGCAGAAAGTTCGGAAAACAATACACTGTTAACAATAAAAGAAGCATGTAAAGAAGATGTGGGAGCATATTTGGTTAAACTTACAAACTCTGCAGGTGAAGCAACTGAGACCCTAAATATTGTTGTCCTTGACAAACCAGGACCTCCAACTGGACCAGTAAAAGTAGATGAAGTGACAGCAGATAGTGTAACTATTTCCTGGGAACCACCAAAATATGATGGTGGCAGCTCTATCAATAATTATATCGTAGAAAAGCGGGACACTTCTACCACATCTTGGCAGATCGTGTCAGCTACTGTTGCAAGAACAACCATAAAAGCATGTCGATTAAAGACTGGCTGTGAATATCAGTTCAGAATCGCAGCTGAGAACAGATATGGAAAGAGCACCTACCTCACTTCTGAGCCAATAATAGCCCAGTACCCATACAAAGTTCCTGGTCCACCTGGAACACCTTTTGTAACAACTGTGTCAAAAGACAGTATGGTGGTACAATGGAATGAACCAGTCAATGATGGTGGTAGCAAGATCATTGGCTACCATTTGGAGCGCAAAGAAAGAAATAGCATTCTATGGTCTAAATTGAATAAAACACCTATTCCAGATACTAAATTTAAGACAAGTGGCCTTGAGGAAGGTCTTGAATATGAGTTCAGAGTTTATGCAGAAAACATAGTAGGCATTGGAAAGGCAAGTAGAGCATCCGAATGCTATACTGCACATGACCCATGTGACCCTCCAGGTCGTCCAGAACCTATTATTGTCACAAGAAGCTCAGTAACACTTCAATGGAAGAAACCTGTATATGATGGTGGAAGTAAAATCACAGGCTATGTTGTTGAAAAGAAGGAGCTACCAGATGGTCGCTGGATGAAAGCAAGTTTTACAAATGTCATTGATACCCAATTTGAAGTAACTGGCCTCGTTGAAAACCAGAGGTATGAGTTCCGTGTTATAGCACGAAATGCTGCAGGTGTTTTCAGTGAACCGTCTGAGAGCTCAGGGGCAATTACAGCAAGAGATGAAGTAGAACCACCTCAGATAAGTATGGATCCAAAATACAAGGAGACTATCATAGTACATGCTGGTGAGTCATTCAGGCTTGATGCTGATGTTCATGGCAAGCCAATACCTTCCATTCAGTGGCTAAAAGGTGATCGTGAGCTGACAAATACTGCTCGAATGGAAATAAGAAGTACTGATTTTGCAACAAGCCTTAGTGTAAAGGAAGCCATTAGAGTTGACAGTGGTCAGTATGTATTACTGGCAAAGAATGTTGCAGGTGAAAAGAAAGTTCCTGTTAACGTCAAAGTTCTCGACAGACCTGGACCGCCTGAAGGACCTGTTGAAATTACAGGCATTACTGCTGAAAAATGCATGTTGGCCTGGAAACCTCCACTACAAGATGGTGGTAGTGATATTTCACATTATGTTGTAGAAAAAAGAGAAACCAGTCGCTTGGTTTGGACTGTTGTCGATTCAAATGTGCAAACCCTTAATTGCAAAGTTACCAAACTTTTAGAAGGAAATGAATATGTTTTCCGCATCATGGCAGTAAATAAATATGGTGTTGGTGAACCTCTTGAATCTGAACCGGTACTTGCAGAGAACCCATTCGTAGTGCCGCTTCCACCAAAGGCCCCAGAAGTCACAGCCATTACCAAGGATTCTATGATAGTTGTATGGGAAAGACCAGCCTCAGATGGTGGTAGTGAAATCCTAGGCTATGTCCTTGAAAAGAGAGATAAGGAAGGTATTCGCTGGACAAGATGTAACAAACGCCTGATAAGTGAACTGCGATACAGAGTGACTGGGCTTATAGAAAATCATGATTACGAGTACAGAGTTTCAGCTGAAAATGCTGCTGGTCTTAGTGAACCAAGCCCACCTTCCACTTACTATAAGGCATGTGATCCTATTTACAAGCCAGGTCCACCCAATAATCCTAAGATTGTGGATGTTACAAGATCTTCAGTTTTCCTTTCATGGGGTAAACCTATCTACGATGGTGGCGCTGAAATTCAGGGATACATTGTGGAAAAATGTGATGTAAGTGATGGTGAATGGGCAATTTGTACCCCTCCAACCGGAATTAAAACCACTCATATGGAAGTAGAAAAATTAGTAGAAAAACATGAATACAAGTTCCGTATCTGTGCTGTTAATAGAGCAGGAGTTGGAGAGCATGCGGATGTTCCTGGTTCTGTTATTGTTGAAGAAAAGATGGAACCGCCAGACCTTGACCTTGACATGGAATTAAGGAAGATTGTAAATGTAAGGGCAGGTGGTTCCTTAAGACTGTTTGTTCCTATCAGAGGTCGTCCAACACCTGAAGTAAAATGGGGTAAAATGGATGGTGAGATCAGAGAGTCAGCTATTATCGATATCACTAGCAGCTTTACTTCCCTTGTTCTAGACAATGTTAACAGATTTGATACTGGAAAATATACTCTGACTTTAGAAAACAGCAGTGGAACAAAGTCTGCCTTTGTCAGTGTAAGAGTATTGGATACCCCAAGTGCACCTGTTAATTTAAAAATCAGAGAGATCACTAGAGACTCTGTTGCACTTTCATGGGAGCCTCCTATCTTGGACGGTGGAGCAAAAATAAAGAATTACATTATTGAAAAGCGTGAAGCAACAAGAAAAGCATATGCAGCTGTTGCAACAAACTGCCACAAGACTTCATGGAAAGTAGATCAACTTCAGGAGGGCTGCTATTACTTCTTTAGAATCTCTGCTGAAAATGAATATGGAATCGGCCTCCCTGCAGAAACCAGTGAGCCAATTAAAGTTGCTGAAGTTCCGCAGCCTCCTGGGAAAATAACAGTGGATGATGTCACAAGAAACAGTGTCTCACTAAGCTGGGCAAAACCTGAACACGATGGTGGCAGCAAAATCATACAATACATTGTTGAAATGCAAGCAAAGGGCAGTGAGAAATGGTCAGAGTGCGCTCGTGTAAAAACACTTGAAGCGGTTATTACTAACCTAACTCAAGGGGAAGAATATCTTTTTAGAGTAATGGCTGTAAATGAAAAGGGTAAAAGCGATCCTAGAGCACTTGCAGTTCCAATAGTCGCCAAAGACCTGGTAATTGAACCTGATGTAAGACCTGCTTTTCATAGTTATAGTATCCAAGTGGGACAAGATCTGAAAGTAGAAGTACCAATTAAAGGTCGACCTAAACCAACTGTTACCTGGGTAAAAGATGGCCAGCCATTAAGGCAGACAACCAGAGTCAATGTTAGCGATTTGACTGATCTGACTATATTGAATATTAAAGAAACTAGCAAAGAGGACAGTGGCACATATGAAATCACAGTGGCTAATGTTGTTGGGCAAAAGTCTGCCTCTGTTGAAATTATAACTCTAGACAAACCTGACCCTCCAGTGGGGCCTGTGAAGTTTGATGAAATAAGTGCAGAAAGTATTACAGTATCATGGAATCCCCCAGCATACACAGGTGGCTGCCAAATCACCAACTATGTTGTTCATAAGAGAGATACAACAACCACTGTATGGGAAACAGTCTCAGCTACTGTTGCAAGAACTACCCTGAAAGTGGCTAAACTGAAAACTGGTTCAGAATATCAGTTCAGAATATTTGCTGAGAACAGGTATGGGCAGAGCTTTGCTTTGGAATCTGCACCAGTTGTAGCACAGTACCCCTACAAAGAACCAGGACCTCCTGGCACCCCATTTGTGACAACTGTTACGAAAGACTCCATGGTTGTACAATGGCATGAACCAATAAATGATGGTGGCAGTAGAGTTTTGGGCTACCATCTTGAGAGAAAGGAGAAAAACAGCATTTTATGGACTAAAGTAAACAAGACTATTATTCAGGACACAAGTTTTAAGACAACTAACCTCGAAGAAGGAATAGAATATGAATATAGAGTTTCAGCAGAAAATATTGTTGGTGTCGGCAAAACAAGTAAAGTTTCTGAGTGCTATGTAGCTCGTGACCCATGTGATCCTCCAGGACGCCCAGAACCTATAATAATAAAAAGGAGCTCTATCACTCTGCAGTGGACCAAACCAGAATATGATGGTGGTAGCAAAATTACCGGTTACATTGTAGAGAAACGTGACTTACCAGATGGTCGCTGGATGAAAGCTAGCTTCACAAATATCATTGAAACTCAGTTCACTGTAACAGGGCTTACTGAAGACCAAAGATATGAATTTAGGGTAATTGCAAAGAATGCTGCAGGTGCAATAAGCAAACCTTCTGACAGTACAGGACCAATAACAGCCAGGGATGAAGTTGAACTTCCACGAATTTCAATGGATCCAAAGTACAAAGATACAATTGTTGTAAATGCTGGTGAAACATTCAGACTTGAGGCTGACGTTCATGGAAAGCCACTACCAACAATTAAGTGGTACAAAGGAGATAAAGAACTTGAAGAAACTGCTAGATGTGAAATAAAGAACACAGATTTCAGTGCATTAATGATTGTAAAAGATGCTATAAGAGTTGATGGTGGACAGTACATTTTAGAAGCCTCTAATGTTGCGGGGACAAAGACAGTACCAGTAAATGTAAAAGTCCTGGACAGGCCAGGACCTCCACAAGGCCCAGTACAAGTGACAGGAGTTACAGCTGAAAAATGTTCATTGGCATGGGCTCCTCCTCTTCATGATGGTGGCAGTGATATTTCTCATTACATTGTAGAGAAGAGAGAAACTAGTCGCCTAGCATGGACTGTTGTTGCTTCAGAGGTTGTACTTACAATGATGAAAGTAACAAAACTCTTGGAAGGAAATGAATATGTTTTCCGTATTATGGCAGTTAACAAATACGGGATTGGTGAGCCATTAGAATCTGTGCCAGTAATGATGAAAAATCCTTTTGTAGTCCCTGGTCCACCAAAGGCCTTGGAAATTACCAACATCACAAAGGATTCTATGACTGTCTGCTGGAGCCGACCAGATAGTGATGGAGGCAGTGAGATCATTGGTTACATTGTAGAAAAGAGAGACCGAGCAGGCATCAGATGGGTAAAATGTAATAAACGCCGAATTACAGATCTTCGGTTAAGAGTTACAGGATTAACAGAGGATCATGAGTATGAATTCAGAGTTTCTGCTGAAAATGCTGCTGGAGTGGGTGAACCAAGCCAAGTTTCTCCTTACTTTAAAGCTTGTGATCCCGTGTTCAAGCCCGGTCCACCTACAAATGCTCATGTTGTGGATACCACCAAAAGTTCAGTTACACTTGGTTGGAGTAAGCCTATTTATGATGGTGGTTCTGAGATCCAGGGATACCTTGTAGAAATCTGCAAAGCAGATGAAGATGAATGGTCACTTGTTACTCCACAGACAGGTGTGCGTGCCACTCGATTTGAAATCACAAAGCTTACTGAACATCAAGAATATAAACTACGAGTATGTGCCCTCAACAAGGTTGGTGTAGGAGAGGCTGCATCCATTCCTGGTACTATTAAACCAGAAGATAAACTTGAAGCTCCAGAACTTGATATTGATTCAGAGCTAAGGAAAGGCATAGTGGTTAGAGCTGGTGGGTCTGCTCGGATTCACATACCATTCAGGGGCCGACCAACACCTGATATCACATGGTCTCGAGAAGAAGGTGAATTCACAGAAAAAGTTCAAATTGATAAAGGCATAAACTACACACAACTCTCAATTGACAACTGTGATAGAAATGATGCTGGAAAGTATATTCTTAAGTTGGAGAACAGCAGTGGTTCTAAAACTGCATTTGTTACAGTAAAAGTCTTGGACACACCAGGGCCACCACAAAACTTAGTAGTAAAAGATATAAAGAAAGATTCTGCCATATTATCTTGGGAACCACCAATTATTGATGGCGGTGCAAAGGTAAAAAACTATGTAATAGACAAGCGTGAGTCAACCAGGAAGGCATTTGCAAATGTAAGTGCTAAGTGTGGCAAGACAAGCTTTAAAGTTGAAAATCTTACAGAAGGAGCAATTTATTACTTCAGAGTTATGGCTGAAAATGAATTTGGAATTGGTGTTCCAGCTGAAACCACAGATGCTGTCAAAGCCTCAGAGCCACCTCTGCCTCCTGGAAAAGTAACACTCACAGATGTGACCCAGCGAAGTGCATCACTTATGTGGGAAAAACCTGAACATGATGGAGGTAGCAAAATTTTGGGATATATTGTTGAAATGCAGCCTAAAGGAACAGAAAAATGGAGTGTTGTTAGTGAGACCAAAGCATGCAATGCAGTTGTGTCTGGTCTGAGTTCAGGACAGGAATATCAATTCCATGTGATTGCCTACAATGAAAAAGGCAAAAGTGATCCCAGAGCACTTGGAGTTCCTGTGATAGCTAAAGATTTGACAATTGAGCCAAGTTTCAAGCTGATGTTTAATACATACAGCGTACAGGCTGGAGAAGATCTAAAGGTAGAAGTACCATTTATAGGTAGACCCAAACCTACTATTACTTGGACAAAAGATGACCAGCCACTTAAACAGACAACCAGATTGCATATTCAGGATACATCAGCATCAACTATCTTACATATTAAAGAAAGCAACAAAGATGACTTTGGTAAATATACAGTAACAGCATCGAACACAGCTGGTACAGCAACAGAGCATCTGAGCATAATTATACTGGAAAAGCCTGGCACACCACGAGGACCTGTCCGTTTTGATGAAGTTAGTGCAGACTTTGTTGTTTTATCATGGGATCCACCTGATTATACTGGTGGCTGTCAGATAAACAACTACATAGTGGAAAAGCGTGACACAAGCACTACCACATGGAGTAGTGTTTCAGCAACTGTTGCAAGGACAACTATCAAAGCAGCAAAGCTTAAAACAGGTTCTGAATACCAGTTCAGGATTTTTGCTGAAAACAGATATGGGAAGAGCTCTCCTTTGGATTCTAAACCTGTTGTTGTGCAATACCCATATAAGGTGCCAGGGCCACCTGGAACTCCATTCGTAACAGCAACTTCCAAGGACCATATGATTGTACAATGGAATGAACCAGTTAATGACGGAGGAAGTAAAGTTCTTGGCTACCACCTTGAACGTAAAGATAAGAACAGCATTCTTTGGACAAAACAGAACAAGTCACTCATTCCAGACACCAAATACAAAACAGATGGCCTTGAAGAAGGTCTTGAATATGAGTTCAGAGTTTCTGCTGAAAACATCGTTGGCATTGGCAAAGTCAGCAAAGTATCAGAATTGTATGTTGCCCGAGATCCATGTGACCCACCTGGCCGCCCAGAGGCCATTGTTGTTACAAGAAATAACATCACACTGAAGTGGAAAAAACCAGAATATGATGGTGGAAGCAAAATAACAGGATATATTGTAGAAAAGAAAGAACTACCAGATGGTCGTTGGATGAAAGCCAGCTTTACAAATGTGTTGGAAACAGAATTTACAGTTAGTGGTCTTGTTGAAGACCAACGATATGAATTTAGAGTAATTGCAAGGAATGCAGCTGGTTGCTTCAGTGAACCATCTGAAAGCACAGGGCCCATTACTGCCAGAGATGAAATTGAAGCACCAGGAGCTTCACTGGATCCTAAATACAAAGATGTCATTGTTGTTCATGCTGGAGAAACTTTTGTTCTTGAAGCTGATATCCATGGCAAACCTATTCCTGACATCACATGGTCAAAAGATGGTAAAGACCTTGAAGAAACAACTGCAAGAATGGAAATTAAATCTACCATTCAGAAAACAACTCTTACTGTCAAAGACTGTATAAGAGTAGATGGAGGTCACTATACTCTTAACCTCAGAAATGTCGGTGGCACAAAATCTATACCAATCACTGTAAAAGTGCTTGACAGGCCAGGACCCCCAGAAGGACCTTTGAAGGTTACAGGTATCACTGCAGAAAAATGCTACTTGGCATGGGCTCCACCTTTACATGATGGTGGTTCTAGTATCTCACATTATATCATTGAGAAGAGAGAGACAAGCAGGCTTTCATGGACACAAGTAGCTACAGATGTGCAGGCTCTTAACCACAAAGTAACCAGACTCCTTGCAGGCAATGAGTACATTTTCCGTATAATGGCAGTGAACAAATATGGAACTGGAGAGCCCTTGGAATCTGAGCCAATTGTGGCTCGTAATCCATATAAACCCCCTGGTCCTCCTTCAACACCTGAAGTTTCAGCAATCACAAAAGATTCTATGGTTGTAACATGGGGTCGCCCAGAAGACAATGGGGGAGCTGAAATTGAAGGTTACATACTTGAAAAACGAGATAAAGATGGTATCCGGTGGACCAAATGCAATAAGAAAAGGCTGACAGACTTGCGATTCAGAGTAACAGGTCTTAGTGATGGGCATTTCTATGAATTTAGAGTTTCTGCTGAAAATGCTGCTGGTGTAGGGGAACCCAGTGAGCCATCCATTTTCTATCGTGCCTGTGATGTACTGTACCCACCAGGCCCGCCAAGCAATCCAAAGGTTACAGATACTTCCAGGTCATCAGTTTCCCTTGCCTGGAGCAAGCCTGTTTATGATGGTGGTGCTCCTGTTAAGGGATACGTAGTAGAGGTAAAAGAAGCTTCTGCTGATGAATGGACTACCTGCACACCACCAACAGGACTACAAGGAAAACAATTCACTGTAACAAAACTTAAAGAGAACCAGGAGTATAATTTCCGAATCTGTGCCATTAACTCAGAAGGAGTAGGAGAACCTGCTGTTATACCTGGTACAGTCATTGCAGCTGACAAAATTGAACCTCCTGAAATTGAACTTGATGCAGATCTCAGAAAAGTAGTCACTGTACGTGCTAGTGGTACATTACGTCTATTTGTCACCATCAAAGGAAGACCAGAACCTGAAGTTAAATGGGAAAAAGCAGAAGGAACAATCAGTGATCGAGCTCAGATTGAAGTCACTGGTTCCTATACAATGCTGGTCATTGACAACGTGAATAGATTTGATAGTGGGAGATACAATCTGACTTTGGAGAACAACAGTGGCAAAAAATCAGCTTTTGTTAATGTCAGAGTGCTTGATACACCTAGCGCACCCGTAAACCTGACAATCAGAGAAGTGAAGAAAGATTTTGTAACATTAGCCTGGGAACCACCACTTATTGATGGCGGAGCTAAAATTACCAACTATATAGTTGAAAAGAGAGAATCCACAAGAAAGGCATATGCTACAGTTACCAACAACTGCACTAAGAATTCCTTCAAAATTACTCAACTACAAGAAGGATGTAGTTATTACTTCCGTGTTTTAGCTGTAAATGAATATGGGGCAGGCTTACCAGCAGAAACACCTGACCCAGTTAAGGTTTCTGAACCACCTTCCCCACCTGCAAAGGTAATTCTTGTAGATGTGACTCGTAACTCTGCTTCAATTAAATGGGAAAAGCCAGAGAGTGATGGTGGCAGTAAAATTACTGGTTATATAGTGGAAATGCAAACTAAAGGAAGTATAAAATGGAGTGCATGTACCCAAGTGAAAACATTAGAAGCAACAATAACAGGCCTAAGTATGGGAGAAGAGTACAGTTTCAGAGTGATTGCTGTTAATGAAAAAGGAAAAAGTGATCCAAGAGAACTTGGTGTTCCAGTCATTGCAAAAGATATTGAAATCCAGCCTTCTGCTGAGCTCCTTTTCAACACATTCACTGTGAAAGCTGGAGATGATCTTAAGATTGATGTGCCATTCAGAGGACGACCTCTTCCAACTGTTAGCTGGAAGAAGGATGGAAATCCCTTGAAAGAGACAACCAGGGTAAATGTTCACACGTCAAAGACTTCAACTTTGCTATCCATCAAGGAAGCTTCAAATGAAGATGTGGGACATTATGAATTACACCTTTCAAATAGTGCTGGATCAACAACAGCTTCTTTAACTGTAGTTGTTCTTGACAGACCAGGACCACCAACTGATGTGCATATCGACGAAGTTAGTGCTGATAGTATGACTCTGTCTTGGAAACCTCCAGAATATGATGGTGGGTGCCATATTAGCAATTATATAGTGGAGAAGCGAGAAACTACCACAACAACATGGGATGTAGTATCTGCAGCAGTTGCAAGAACATCAATTAAAGTATCTCGACTGACCACTGGATCTGAATATCAGTTCCGTATTTGTGCAGAAAACCGCTACGGGAGGAGTACTTATGCTAGTTCTCCCTCTGTTGTGGCAGAGTATCCATTTAAGCCTCCAGGACCACCTGGAACTCCTCATGTGGCACATGCAACTAAAGCTTTCATGATTGTAACCTGGCAGGTACCAGTTAATGATGGAGGTAGCAGAGTACTAGGATATCACCTGGAGTGTAAAGAACGAAGCAGCATTCTTTGGACAAAAGTCAACAAAAGCCTTATATCTGATACACAGATGAAAGTTACAGGTCTTGATGAAGGACTGCTATATGAATATCGTGTGTATGCTGAAAACATTGCAGGAATAGGCAAATGCAGTAAATCATGTGAACCAGTTGCTGCAAGGGATCCATGTGATCCTCCTGGTCAACCAGAAGTTACTAATATTACAAGAACCTGTGTGTCACTGAAATGGACTAAACCAGAATACGATGGTGGAGCTAAAGTAACTGGATATATTATTGAACGCAGAGACCTACCAGATGGTCGTTGGCTAAAGTGTAATTTTACTAATGTGCAAGAAACATACTTTGATGTAGGTGGACTTACAGAAGACCAACGATATGAATTCCGTGTGATTGCAAAGAATGCTGCTGGACTTTTTAGTGAGCCATCTGAATCAACTGGGCCTGTGACTGTAAAAGATGATGTAGAGGCTCCAAGAATTATGATGGATGTCAAATTCAGGGATGTTGTAGTTGTGAAAGCTGGAGAAGTGTTTAAAGTCAATGCTGATATTGCAGGACGGCCAATACCAGTGGTTTCGTGGACAAAGGATGGCAAGGAACTAGAGGGAAAAGCTAGAGTTGAAATATCCTCAACAGACCACACTACTGCAATAACTGTTAAGGACTGTATTCGACGTGATTCAGGACAGTATGTACTAACATTACAAAATGTTGCAGGAACAAGATCTTTGGCAATTAATTGCAAAGTACTTGATAGACCTGGTCCACCTGCAGGCCCATTAGAAATAAATGGCCTTACTGCTGAAAAGTGCCATTTATCATGGGGACCTCCTCAAGAAAATGGTGGTGCAGATATTGATTACTATATTGTAGAAAAACGCGAGACCAGCAGAATTGCATGGACACTTTGTGAAGGAGAGCTTAGAACAACATCCTGTAAAGTGACAAAATTACTTAAGGGTAATGAGTATATTTTTAGGGTGATGGGAGTTAACAAATATGGCACTGGTGAGCCTCTGGAAAGTATTGCCGTCAAGGCCCTAGATCCATTTACAGTTCCAAGTCCACCTACATCTTTAGAGATCACTAGTGTGAGCAAAGATTCTATGACTCTGTGCTGGGCAAGACCTGAGAGTGATGGAGGCAATGAAATCTCTGGCTATGTAATTGAAAGACGTGAGAAAACTAGTCTAAGATGGATCCGTGTGAACAAAAAACCAGTTTATGATTTAAGAATGAAATCATCTGGTCTCCGTGAAGGGTGTGAATATGAATTCCGGGTTTATGCAGAAAATGCTGCTGGTCTGAGTCCTCCAAGTGAAACAACACCACTGATTCGGGCAGAAGATCCAGTCTTCTTGCCATCTCCACCATCTAAACCTAAGATTATGGATTCTGCAAGATCAAATATCACAACTGGGTGGACAAAGCCACTATTTGATGGCGGTGCTCCTGTAACTGCATACACAGTTGAATACAAGAAAACTGATGAAACTGACTGGTCAACCGCTATTCAAAACTTAAGAGGTACAGAATACACTGTAACTGGGTTAATATCAGGCTCTGAATATGTCTTTAGAGTAAAATCCATCAATAAAGTTGGCGTCAGTGAACCGAGTGATGTCTCAGAACCTCAGGTGGCAAAGGACAGAGAAGAAGAACCTGCCTTTGATATTGACAGTGAAATGCGGAAGACTTTAATTGTAAAGGCTGGTGGATCATTCACAATGACCGTTCCCTTCAGAGGCAAACCAATTCCAAATGTAACATGGAATAAACCAGAAACTGATCTCCGTACACGAGCAAGCATCGATACTTCCGATAATTGCACATCTCTTACTATTGAAAAAGCAACAAGAAATGATTCTGGAAAATACACATTAACATTACAAAATATCCTGAACACAGCTACCTTGACTTTAGTTGTCAAAGTTCTTGATACTCCTGGGCCACCATCTAATATTGCTGCAAAAGATGTAACTAAAGAATCTGCCGTGCTATCTTGGGATGTTCCTGAAAATGATGGTGGAGCACCTGTAAAGAACTATGTTATTGAAAAACGAGAAGCTAGCAAAAAGGCATGGGTCACTGTGACAAACAATTGTCACCGCCTTTCGTACAAGATAACTGGCTTGCAAGAAGGTGCCATTTACTACTTCCGAGTTTCTGGAGAAAATGAGTATGGTGTTGGAGAGCCCACTGAGACCAAGGAGGGAACTAAAATAACAGGTATGTTTCACTAAGAAAAATATTTGATAATATTTAGTTACATGAAGTAATACATGTTTTAAAATGTTTACTTCAAAATAATATTAAAATGTTCTGTTCACAGTAAGAAAGACGAGTTTGTGGGAGGTAGCTTTGTAGTTTTACAAATGAAAAAGAGCTTAGTATTAGCTTGAATTTTAAATTTTGCTTGCATTTTACCTAGAATGTTTCTAATCTATGAATCCATTAAAAACCACATTTCCTCAATCCACATGGCATTCCTGTGTAATCAGCTAACGTAAAAAAGAAATACTTGTTATATTGATTAACCCATTGCATTTCTTTTTTTTTTTTTTTAGAAAAACCAAGCCCACCAGAAAAGCTTGGAGTAACAAATGTCACAAAGGACAGTGTTTCTCTTTCATGGCTAAAACCAGAACATGATGGTGGAAGCAGAATTGTGAGCTATCTCGTCGAAGCTCTTGAGAAAGGACAGCAAAAATGGGTTAAGTGTGCAGTTGTAAAGACAACTCATCATGTCATTCATGGTCTTAAGGAGAATGTTGACTACTTCTTCAGAGTGTCTGCAGAAAACCAAGCTGGTTTAAGTGATCCTAAGGAACTATTACTCCCTGTTACAGTTAAAGAACAACTAGGTATGCTTCCTGACATCAAAGGCAAAAGCTGGTATACGTTACATTGGGTTCCTACTTAAAAAAAAAGGTTTTTAATGTTTTGAAAATGTTTTTTTTCAGAATCTCCTGAGATTGACATGAAGGGCTTCCCTCATAATACTGTATATATTCGAGCAGGATCAAACCTAAAAGTTGAAATTCCAGTTTCTGGAAAACCACTGCCAAAGGTGACTTTGTCTAGAGATGGTGTTCCACTGAAACCTACCATGAGATTTCATACAGAAACCACAGCAGAAAGTCTCATCATTAACCTTAAAGAAAGCGTGGCTGCTGATGCTGGCCGATATGACATTACTGCTGCCAACTCAAGTGGCACCACAAAATCATTCATTAATATTGTTGTTCTGGACAGACCAGGTCCTCCTGTTGGTCCTGTTGTCCTTAGTGACATCACTGAAGAGAGTGTAACTCTTAAATGGCAGCCACCAGCTTATGATGGTGGAAGTCAAGTTACCAACTATATTGTACTGAAAAGAGAAACAAGTACTGCTGCTTGGTCTGAAGTGTCTGCCACCGTTGCTAGAACTGTTATTAAAGTCATGAAGCTCACAACAGGTGAAGAATACCAATTCCGTATCAAAGCAGAGAACCGCTTTGGCATCAGCGACCACATCGACTCACTATGTGTGGTTGTCAAGCTTCCTTACAGTAAGTAATATGCTTCTCACACTATGAGTGTTGACATTTTAATGTTTAATTAAATTGTTGATAGTCTAATTTTGTTAACAACTGATCACTTCTTTTGATCTCTTCAGCTACCCCTGGGCCTCCTTCCACACCATGGGTCACTAATGTCACCCGAGAGAGTATTACTGTTGGATGGCATGAACCAGTGACTAATGGTGGCAGTGCAGTCATTGGATACCACCTAGAAATGAAGGACAGGAATAGTATACTATGGCAGAAGGCTAACAAGACCCTCATTCGCACAACTCACTTTAAAGTCACAACCATCAGCGCTGGCCTCATCTATGAATTTAGGGTTTATGCAGAAAATGCAGCTGGAATTGGAAAAGCAAGTCATCCTTCTGATCCAGTCCTTGCAATTGATGCTTGTGGTATGTATTCTCTAGAAAATGAAGGAGTCTGACTGTTTTAACCAGCACTTTTTTTTTCCTGTGATGTTCTTTCCTGTACAGTAAGCCAATATACAAAGCTAGCTGGTACTCATTACCAATATTCTCATGTTTTCTATTGCAGAACCACCAAGAAATGTTCGTGTCACAGATATTTCCAAGACTGCTATCACTCTGTCATGGCAGAAACCAGCATTTGATGGCGGTAGCAAGATTACTGGATACATTGTAGAAAAACGTGACCTTCCAGATGGCAGATGGACAAAAGCTAGCTTCACCAATGTTATTGAGACTCAGTTTACAGTATCTGGTCTGACACAGAATTCCCGGTATGAATTCCGTGTCTTTGCCAAAAACGCTGTTGGTTCCATTAGTAATCCATCAGATATTGTGGGTCCTATCACATGTGTTGATACATACGGTAAGTGTTTTGCAATGGTATAACAGTACTGTTCTGTGATCCTAGAAAGCTTAAAGGAAGCATTGTTTCTTAGAACCATTGTCTTTTTAATAGGGAAACCTAACTTAGCTTGATTTAATAAGCTTCAATGATTGTGAGCTACTTGGGCATGATCATAATGAGTTTCTTTGGCTATGTCTGTATTTTTCAAGTCTTGTGGTATTTTTATTCTTTTAGCAACAGTAGTCTGCCCATACAGATATGCATGCTAGCTTTATTTTAATCAGCATTTCTAAAATGCCTGTAACTATTGTACGTAGTAGCTTAGATAAAGTACTATTATTTTTATTCTTATTAAATACAACTCTAAAATAATTATGTTTTTTAATTTTTTTATTCTTATTTTTTATTAAGGTGCACCTGAAATTGATGTGCCACCAGAATATACAGAAGTAGTGAAATATAAAGCAGGAACTTCAGTTAAGCTAAAACTAGGCATCTCAGGCAAGCCTATACCTACAATTGAATGGTTTAGAAACGGCAGCGAAATACAAACTAGTGCCCTAGTGTCTGTTGAAAACACAACAGAATTTGCTTCTGTACTTATCAAGGATGCAACTCGACTTAACAGTGGCACCTATGAATTAAAACTGAAGAATGCCATGGGTTCAGCATCAGCCCATGTTAGAGTACAGATACTTGGTATGTTTTGAGCTATTATACTGTTATACTGTTGAACAATAATTCAGTGAAATATACTTAACATCTCCTTTCTTCCACCTTCTTAACATCTCCTTTCTTCCACCTTAAACAGACAAGCCAGGACCCCCAACTGGGCCTATACAGTTTAAGACAGTCACTGCTGAAAAGATTACAATTATGTGGGAGCCTCCAGCAGACGATGGTGGTGCACCTGTAACACACTATGTTGTTGAAAAGCGGGAGACAAGTCGGGTGGTGTGGTCTTTAATTTCTGAAAAATTGGAAGGATGTATCGTAACTACCACAAAACTCATCAAAGGAAATGAATATGTGTTCCGTGTCCGCGGCGTGAACAAGTTTGGAGTTGGTGATTGCCTAGAATCTGAATCAGTCATAGCCAAAAATTCATTTGGTAAGAAACATGTATATTAACTAATGCAACTGAATTGTCCTGTGTGTTTTTTCTTAGTATTAATCTACTGATATGTATATGTTTTTAACTTAGTTACGCCTGGACCACCTAGTGTACCAGAGGTTACAATGATAACCAAGAATTCTATGACCGTTGTCTGGAATAGGCCCACTGTTGATGGAGGCAGTGAAATATCAGGATATTTTCTTGAGAAACGTGACAAGAAGAGTCTGAGTTGGTTCAAGGTTACTAAAGAAACTATTCGTGACACTAGACAGAAAGTGACAGGTCTGACTGAAAACAGCGAATATCATTTCCGGGTTTGTGCTGTCAATGCAGCTGGACAAGGTCCATTCTCTGAAGCTTCTGACTTCTACAAAGCAGCAGATCCTATTGGTAAGAAACAATGTGAAGTGTCTAATTGGGTAGGGATTAGTGGGCCTTTTGGATGGGATTGTACAAAGGTAACTGTGGGTAGATTTTATTCCTTTTTCTTTTACAATTAATTGTAAATAGGTCTTCTGATTTTTTTTCTTAAACTGTCACTTACAGATAAACCAGGCCCACCAACAAAGTTGAAGGTTGTGGATACAACCAAGACATCTGTCACCCTTGGCTGGATTAAGCCTGCTTATGATGGAGGAAGTCCAATTACTGGCTATGTGGTGGAGAAAAGGGAAGGTGAAGAGCAGGAATGGACTGTAGTCAGTACTAAGGGAGAAGTGCGAACAACTGAGTATGTTGTATCCCATCTTCAGCCAAGCGTTAATTATTATTTCCGTGTATCTGCTATAAATTGTGCTGGACAAGGAGAGCCTATTGAAATGACAGAACCTGTTCAAGCTAAAGATATTCTCGGTACTATGCCTTTCAGTGATTTATCATTTTTCCATGTTTTGATGTTTCAATTAATTTCTTATTTTACATTTCAAGTATGTATTACTCATTTTCATTATTTACTCCCACAGTGGCACCAGAGATTGATCTGGATGTTGCTCTCAGAACCTCTATCATTGCTAAAGCAGGTGAAGATGTGCAAATAATGATTCCATTCAAAGGAAGACCTCCTCCAACTGTCACATGGAGAAAGGATGACAAGAATCTTGGGATTGATGAAAGATATATCATCCAGAACACAGAATCATCTACATTACTCACTATTCCTCAAGTTACCCGAAATGACACAGGAAAATATGTTCTTACAATTGAAAATGGAGTTGGAGAACCAAAATCATCATTTGTGAATGTAAAAGTACTTGACACACCATCTGCCTGCCAGAAACTGCAGCTTAAGCATGTTTCTCGTGGCACAGTTACACTGGTATGGGAGCCACCACTCATTAACGGTGGTTCTGAAATAACAAATTATGTTGTTGAAAAAAGAGATGCTACAAAGAGAGCCTGGTCTACCGTAACAACAAAGTGTGCTCATACCACCTTTAAGCTAACTAACTTGTCAGAGAAGACCGCATTCTTCTTCCGTGTTCTTGCAGAAAATGAAATTGGACTGGGTGAACCTTGTGAGACTTCAGAACCAGTGAAAGCTGCAGACATACCTGGACCTGTAAAAGACCTGGCCATGAAAGATTCTACAAAGACCTCTGTTAAATTGCAGTGGAGCAAACCTGACTATGATGGTGGTAGCATTATATCTGACTATGTTATTGAAAAGAAACTGCAGGAAGAAAAAGAATGGACATACGCAGGTACAAGCAAGAGCTGTGAGTTTGAAGTTGAAAAACTTAAGGAGCTTTCTGTCATAGAATTCAGAGTATTTGCCAAAAATGAAAAAGGCATGAGTGATGGTGTTACTGTTGGACCCATTACAGTGAAAGAATATACAATAACACCTGAGGCTGACCTTTCTGATATTCCTGGAGGTCAAATTGCTGTAAGAATTGGACATAATCTGCATATTGAATTGCCCTATAAAGGTAAACCTAAGCCATCGATGAGCTGGCTGAAGGACAACCTCCCTCTTAAAGAAACTGAACAGCTTCGTTTCAAGAAAACTGAAAACAAGATAAGCTTAAGCATCAAGAATGTGAAAAAGGAGCATGGTGGCAAGTATACGTTAATTCTTGATAATGTGATCTCCAGAAAAACATTTACAATCACAGTTATAACTCTTGGCCCTCCATCTAAGCCAAAAGGACCTTTAAGACTAGATGAAATCAAAGCAGATAGTGTTGTTTTGTCATGGGAAGCTCCTGAAGATGATGGAGGAGGAGAAATTACTGGCTACAGTATTGAGAAGAGAGAAACTTCACAAATCAACTGGAAGCTGGTGTGTTCAAGCGCTGCTAGAACAACTTTCAAAGTACCAAACCTCGTTAAAGACACTGAATATCAGTTTAGAGTTCGTGCAGAAAACAGATATGGAGTGAGCCCACCTCTTGTCTCAGCAGATGTTGTGGCAAAACACCAGTTTAGACCGCCAGGTGCACCAGGCAAGCCTGTTGTATACAATGTAACTGCTGATGGAATGACCATATCTTGGGATGCTCCTGCTTATGATGGCGGTTCAGAGATTATTGGATATCATGTTGAAAAGAAAGAAAGAAACAGCATTTTGTGGCAGAAAGTTAATGTTGCATCAATATCTAGCAGAGAATACAGGATTACCGGATTGCTTGAGGGCCTGGATTACCAGTTCCAAGTATATGCTGAAAACACTGCAGGTCTAAGCCGAGCTAGCGAGCCAAGCAAATTTACTTTGGCAGTATCTCCAGTAGGTGAGTGAATGATCAATCACTTAGCCAAGAAAATTCTGGTGTTGTGGACTATGGTGAGCAGTAATAAGAAAACTGTAGTAAAAATACATCTTAACACAATTATTTTCCTTTCAGACCCACCTGGTACTCCTGATTATATTGATGTCACCAGGGAAACAGTCACTCTTAAATGGACTGCCCCACTGCGCGATGGAGGCAGTAAGATTGTGGCCTACAGCATTGAGAAACGGCAGGGAAGCGAAGACCGTTGGCTCAGATGTAACTTTACTGATGTCAGTGAATGCCAATATACAGTTACAGGACTCAGCTCAGGTGACCGGTATGAGTTCAGAGTGCTTGCAAGAAATGCTGTCGGAACAATCAGCCCACCTTCACAGTCCTCAGGCTATATCATGACCAGAGACGAAAGCAGTAAGAATCGTTTCTTAATATGCTTGTATCTGGGTACTGAAGCCAGATAGAGTTTCTGGCTGTACTGATGGGAGGTGTGAGGCCAGCTGCGAAAAGAATGCATGACTGCCCTTCCAGTCAACTCAGACTCATTTCTCTGTGTACCCCAAGGTGGGAAAGGCTAAATTTAAGACCAGAATCGAGCAGACACATGTAATCAGATGCTGTATTTGAGTAAGGCAGTAATTTTTCTTTCAACATATTATTAGACTTCTTCTTTTTGCCTTGCTACTACATTTTTGTCTGCTGAGATTTAGTGGAAATCAAAACATGTCTTGAAATTGTGCAGCATGTATGTTTTTATATTAAAATTTAGTTATGATTTTGCTACCTTGTGGCAAAGGTGACAGTTCACATCAGATACTCTGAGGCTTGGCAAGCTTATTATGGATAGCAGCCCTGTAGTTTTTCTTTTTGAATCAGAAAAAAGTTTCTAATGATTGTGAACATCAGGAAGGTGCTCGCAGTAATTTCAGCCTGACCAGGGAAACCAGAGACTCCAAATACCTTTGCTGAGAGGCACGACACTCTACATCCGTGTTGAATAAACAGCAGCAGCAAAGCTGGAAGAAAGTCACAGATGGTGTAATATTCTGATGAACTAAATAATTTAGAAGTGAAAATTTGCCTCAGGTAGCTTGACATAGTGTAGCAGCAGCAGTGTAGTATATGGAAGTCTTTCAGCTTTGTAATACGATGCACTGTGTGCTAACATGAAAAGTAAGTTTATAGTTTATATAATAATTGTTTTTTAGAGAATATCATTTTCTGTGGGAAAGAATTCTGTGTAACAATCTTTTATAATAACTATTTTAAAAGAGTGTCAGGAACAAATACTTAGCTCTATGGGAACTGATTTATGTTTCTTTGTTTTCTTTTTTTAGTTGCTCCAACAATTGAATTTGGCCCTGAGCACTTTGAAGGCCTTACTGTTAAAGCTGGAGAAAGCATTAGACTTAAAGCTCTAATCAAAGGACGTCCAGTACCTCAGGTGACATGGTTTAAGGATGGTAAGGAGATTGAGAAGATGATGAATATAGAAATAACTACAGCTATTGGATATAGCACAATCTTCATTAGAGATGCTACCCGGGACCATCGTGGTGTATACACAGTAGAAGCCAAAAATGCCTCAGGCACTAAACGAGAAGATATTACATTCAGAGTGCAAGGTACTGCACCAAACATCATGCTGTTTTGAAATAGTATTTTATTCTAAGTGCCAGCAAATTATAATTCTGAACCTCTAATTTTGCAGATACACCAGGAAAAGTTGGTGGACCAATACGATTCACAAATATTACCGGAGAAAAAGTGACATTATGGTGGGAGCCTCCAGCTAATGATGGTTGTGCTACTGTTACCCACTACATAATTGAAAAACGTGAAACCAGCAGGATTGCATGGGCATTAGTTGAAGATAAGTGTGAAGCTTGCAGCTACACTGCACTTAAATTAATCAAAGGCAACGAGTACCAGTTCCGTGTCTCTGCAGCAAACAAATTTGGTGTTGGCAGACCATTGGAGTCTGATCCAGTTATAGCACAAATACCTTACAGTAAGTTTCCACCTCATTCTGTAGAAGTAACTGTAGACTTACCATCTCATTTTTCTAATGATTTTTTTCTCTTTTAGCTCTTCCTGATGCACCAGGAACTCCAGAGCCTACCAATGTAACAGGAGACAGTATCACACTCACATGGGCAAGACCAAAATCAGATGGTGGAAGTGAGATAAATGAATATATTCTAGAAAGGAGAGAAAAGAAGAGCATGCGCTGGGTTAAAGTATCCAGTAAGAGGCCCATTGCTGAGACAAGATACAGAGTAACTGGCCTTATTGAAGGCAATGAGTACGAATTCCATGTCATGGCTGAAAATGCTGCAGGAGTTGGACCACCGAGTGATGTATCAAAGCTGATTAAATGTAGAGAACCAGTCAGCCCACCAAGTGCTCCTAATGTTGTAAAGGTGACAGATACATCAAAGACCAGCGTAAGCTTAGAGTGGACCAAACCAGTTTTTGATGGAGGCATGGAAATAATTGGGTACATCATTGAGATGTGCAAAGCTGACTTAGGAGCATGGCAGAAAGTCAATGCAGAGACTGTTCTTGCTACTAAATATACTGTCGTTGACTTGGAGGCAGGAGAACACTATAAATTCAGAGTTAGTGCTGTCAATGGTGCTGGCAAAGGAGAAAGCTGTGAAGTTCCTGCTACAATCCAAACAGTGGACAGGCTTTCTGCACCTGAAATTGACATTGATGCAAACTTCAAGCAGACTCACATTGTCAGAGCAGGTGCAAGCATTCGTCTTTTTATTGCCTTCTCTGGACGACCTGTTCCTACTGCTGTGTGGTCCAAAGCAGATGCAAATCTTAGCTTGCGTGCTGATATTCAAACAACTGATTCATTCAGCACATTGACTGTGGAGGAATGCAATAGAAATGATGCTGGCAAGTATGTCTTTACCGTAGAAAACAACAGTGGAAGTAAGTCTATTGCATTTACTGTCAAGGTTTTGGACACTCCTGGTCCACCAGGTCCTATTACATTTAAAGATGTGACCCGAGGATCTATTACTTTAATGTGGGATGCTCCTGTTTTGGATGGAGGTTCACGTATCCATCACTACATTGTGGAAAAACGGGAAGCAAGCCGTCGTAGCTGGCAAGTAGTGAGTTCAAAATGCACTCGACAAATCTTTAAGGTCACTGATCTTGCAGAAGGCATGCCATACTACTACCGAGTGTCAGCAGAAAATGAATATGGTGTAGGTGAACCCTGTGAATTAACAGAACCAGTTGTAGCCACCGAAGAACCCGCTCCACCTAAGAGGCTAGATATTGTTGATACTACCAAATCTTCTGTAGTACTAGCCTGGCTTAAACCTGACCATGATGGTGGTAGCCGTGTAACTGGATACCTTCTTGAGATGAAACAAAAAGGATCTGACTACTGGATTGAAGCTGGCCAAACCAAACAGCTTACTTTCACTGTTGAAGGCCTTATGGAGAACAACGAGTATGAGTTCCGGGTCAAGGCAAAGAATGATGCTGGCTACAGTGAGCCCAGAGAAGCTTTCTCTTCTGTTATTATTAAGGAGCCACAGATTGAACCAACAGCAGATCTCAGTGAAATAAGCAGACAGCTTATAACTTGCAAGGCTGGAAGCACCTTTACTATTGATATACCAATTAGTGGACGCCCAGCTCCAAAAGTGACTTGGAAACTTGAGGAGATGAGGCTGAAGGAAACAGAGAGAGTGGCCATCAAGACAACAAAAGACAGAACCACACTGACTGTTAAGGACAGTATGAGAGGTGACTCTGGCAAATACTACCTGACACTTGAAAACACTGCTGGTATAAAAACATTTACTGTCACAGTGGTAGTCATAGGAAGGCCAGGCCCAGTCACTGGCCCAATTGAAATATCATCTGTCTCTTCTGAATCCTGTGTATTGACCTGGAAAGAACCTGAAGATAATGGTGGCAGCGACATTACAAACTATATTGTAGAGAAACGTGAATCTGGCACAACAGCATGGCAGCTGGTAAATTCCAGTGTCAAACGTACACAGATCAAAGTCACTCATCTCACAAAATACCAAGAGTACAGTTTCCGAGTAAGCTCAGAAAACAGATTTGGTGTCAGTAAACCCCTTGAATCAAAAACAGTAGTTGCTGAGCATCCATTTGGTAAGTGAAACACCTTTTACAAGGTTCTTTTTCCTTCTGACTGACATAAAATTTGTAATAGCTAACATTTTCTTCCCCTCCTGTTTGCACATAGTCCCACCAAGCCCACCCTCCAGGCCAGAAGTCTATTCTGTGTCTGCAACTGCCATGGCCATTCGCTGGGAGGAACCATATCATGACGGTGGCAGCAAAGTCATTGGATATTGGGTTGAAAAGAAGGAGCGCAACACGATCCTTTGGGTGAAGGAAAACAAAGTGCCATGCTGTGAATGCAATTACAAAGTCACAGGATTGGTGGAAGGCCTGGAATATCAATTCAGAACCTATGCCCTAAATGCTGCAGGTGTTAGCAAAGCTAGTGAAGCTTCCAGACCTGTAGTGGCTCAAAATCCAGTTGGTAAGTATTACTTTTGGAGTTCTTTTATTATTTAACCTAAAATAGAGCTGCATTTCTCATTTTGTATTTTCTTTCTCCAGATCCACCGGGAAGACCAGAAGTAACAGATGTCACCAGATCTACAGTGTCACTGAGCTGGTCAGCACCACTTTATGATGGTGGAAGCAAAATTATTGGTTATATTATAGAGCGCAAACCATATAATGAATCTGGTGATGGACGCTGGCTGAAATGCAATTATACCATTGTCTCAGAAAACTTCTTTACTGTGACAGCTCTTAGTGAAGGTGAAGCATATGAATTCCGTGTACTAGCAAAGAATGCTGCTGGTGTGATGAGCAAAGGATCTGAATCGACTGGTGCTGTCATTTGCAAAGATGAATACTGTAAGAAATATTCATTTGAAACATTTAAAAACATTATCTGTTTTCCATTTTTTACTGCTGCCATGTAATTTGTTTTTAATCTCTTTTCCCTTATGACAGCGCCACCAAAGGCTGAACTCGATGCCAGACTGCAGGGAGAAATTGTGACCATTAGGGCTGGATCTGATCTTGTTCTCGATGCAGCCATTGGTGGGAAACCAGAGCCAAAAGTCTTCTGGTCCAAAGGCGACAGGGAATTGGATCTCTGTGAGAAGATCTCTCTGCAATACACCAGCAGACGAGCCATTGCAATTATCAAGTTCTGTGACAGAAGTGATAGTGGAAAATATACCCTAACAGTTAAAAATGCCAGTGGGACAAAGCAAATTTCTGTTCTTGTGAAAGTCCTTGGTATGTATTCCGTGATTAAATAATTACATTTAAAATAACTAAAAAAACGATTCTTTTAAACAAGAGTGAGAAGCTTTTCCTTAGCTGCTAATAACAGTACTTATTTTCATCTCTACCCAGATTCACCAGGTCCATGTGCAGGCAAAATCACAGTTAGCAGAGTAACAGAAGAGAAATGTACTCTGGCGTGGAATATTCCTGAGGAAGATGGAGGGGCACCTATCACCCACTACATTGTAGAAAGGCGTGAAACCAGCAGACTTCACTGGGTTATTGTTGAGGCTGAGTGCCAAACATTATCATGTGTGGTAACAAAACTTATTAAGAATAATGAGTACATCTTCCGTGTGAGAGCGGTCAACAAATATGGGCCAGGCGTTCCACTTGAAACAGAACCTGTCATTGCCAGAAATGCTTTCAGTGAGTGTTACTACCTTTGGTTGCGTGTCAGAATGTTTGGAATACTTGTCATAGATAAACAATTTGAAAAATAATAATATTGTTTTTCAACTTTTAAAAAAAAACAGCTATCCCATCACAGCCTGGTGCTCCTGAAGAAGTGAGTGTTGGCAAGGAACATATCATTATTCAGTGGACAAAACCGGAATCAGATGGCGGCAGTGAGATTAGGGACTATCTTGTAGACAAACGTGAAAAGAGAAGTCTGCGTTGGACACGGGTGAACAGAGATTACACTATTTATGACACTAGACTGAAAGTCACTGGTCTTATGGAAGGCAGCCAGTATCAGTTCCGTGTCACTGCAGTGAATGCTGCTGGAAACAGCGAGCCTAGTGAAGCTTCGCAATACATGTTATGCAAAGAACCGTCATGTAAGTTGCCAAATTTAAAATATACTTTAGTATTTATTTATAATAATGTAGCATAAACCCAAGCTGACTCTTCAACGAAGATAACTAAAAGCATACATGAGTTAACTGAACTGGCTTCTATTGCAAAAAATTTAAAATAATTATAGTTAGCATTATATTCACTATAGCATTATAGTTAATTTCAAATGCATTTCCTAGAATTAGTTGTTTAGAAATTTAAGGGTGTTTTTTTAACTATAAAATGTTCCCTGCACCAATGTGAAATGTGTTTTCTTCTGTTTCAAAGATACTCCTGCACCCCCATCCGCTCTGAGAGTTGTGGATACTACTAAGCACAGCATAAGTTTAGCATGGTCAAAGCCCACATATGACGGTGGTGCTGACATCTTAGGCTATGTTCTTGAAATGAAAGAAGAAGGTACTGAACAGTGGTACCGACCACATACGACTGCCACTCTAAGGAATGCTGAATTCACAGTGACTGGTCTTAAAACAACCCAGAAATACCAATTCAGAGTTGCTGCTACAAATGTGAATGGTATGAGTGAATTTAGTGAATCATCAGCAGAAATAGAACCTGTGGAAAGAATAGGTAATTTTAAAACTCGATATATTTTTTTAAGGAAGAATTATATTTTCATTTAAAACTATTAAAAGATTAATTCATTTAATGTTTCTTACTCCATTCATCAGAAATACCTGAGCTTGAGCTTGCTGATGATCTGAAGAAGACAGTTACAGTCAGAGCTGGTGGTTCCCTGCGCTTAATGGTATCCGTGTCTGGCAGACCTACTCCAGTAATTACATGGAGCAAGCAGGGTATTGACCTTGTAAGTCGAGCTATTATTGATACTACAGACAGCTACACTCTGCTTCTTGTGGACAAAGTTAATCGGTACGATGCTGGAAAATATGTCATTGAGGCTGAAAATCTATCAGGAAAAAAATCGGCAACTATTTCTGTAAAAGTGTATGGTAAGTACTGCTACAATTGTATATTGGTATTACATCACTCATAGTGCATGATGCTCAAGAATAAGAAATAAAGTTAACTGCAAAAGAAGCTTGCAGCTTAAATAACATGAAAATGTTTGAGATGGAAGAAAAACAAATTAAAACAGAGGAAAGTACATAATTTCCAAAGCTATGCTAGCCTATGAAAGTCAAACACAGTGGTGGCTTTTTTATGCAGAAGTCAGTCATTGGCCAAGAGAAGAAAGGAGCCAAAAGAAAAAATAATCTTTTCTGATTTTGTTTTAGATACACCTGGTCCACCAGCTGCAGTGAGAATTAAGGAAGTATCAAAAGATTCTGTGACACTTACTTGGGATATTCCAACCATTGATGGTGGAGCCCCAGTCAACAACTATATAATTGAGAAACGTGAAGCTTCCATGAGAGCTTACAAGACTGTGACTACTAAATGCAGCAAGACATTTTATAGAGTTACTGGCCTCCTAGAAGGAGCTCTGTATTATTTCAGAGTACTGCCAGAAAATATTTATGGCATTGGTGAAGCTTGTGAAACCTCTGATGCAGTACTAGTATCTGATGTTCCCATGGTACCACAGAAACTTGAAGTGGTTGACACCACTAAATCAACTGTTACTCTTGCATGGGAGAAGCCACCACATGATGGTGGCAGCAGATTGACTGGCTATGTTATTGAGGCCAGCAAAGCTGGAACAGAAAGGTGGTTGAAAGTAGTGACACTGAAGTCTACCGTCTATGAACATACAATTATCTCTCTCAATGAAGGTGAACAGTACTTGTTCAGAGTCAGAGCACAGAATCAGAAGGGTGTGTCAGAACCACGAGAGATTGTCACATCAGTGACAGTACAAGACCGAAAAGGTAGGTATCATTGTCCAAAAAAAAAAAAACCAACAGGGTGAGGATTATGACAAATGAATGTGATATTTATAAAATAGATATTTAAAATATCAGTGTTTTTCTTTTCGTAGTGTTACCAACAATCGACCTTGCTGGAATACCTCAGAAGACTATTCATATACCTGCTGGCAGGCCAATTGAGTTAGCTATACCAATTGAGGGGCGACCACCTCCAGCCGCATCTTGGTTCTTTGCTGGTTCTAAACTAAAAGAATCAGAACGCATCAAAATAGAGACTGTTGCCAAAGTGGCTAAATTAACTGTGCGTGAGACCACCATACATGACACTGGGGAGTACACACTTGAACTAAAGAACACAACTGGAACAGTTACTGATACAATAAAGGTTATAATCCTTGGTAAGTATTTATTAAGATAGCTGTTCATGATCTTTCTCCATCATGAACTTTGTCACATCAGCAATATGATTCCTTTTCTCAGCATTAATTTGTTGTCTTTTAATTTTCTTCTTTCTAGACAAACCTGGACCACCTATTGGACCTATCCGAATTGATGAAATTGATTCAAACTATGTAACCATCTCCTGGGAGCCACCTGAGCTGGATGGTGGGGCTGCACTTAGTGGCTATGTGGTAGAACAGCGTGATGCTCACCGTCCTGGATGGCTACCAGTTTCAGAATCAGTAACCAGGACAATGTTTAAGTTCACTAGGCTTGTTGAAGGTGCAGAATACGTTTTCCGTGTGGCTGCTACAAATCGCTTTGGAATTGGATCTTACCTGCAGTCTGAGATTATAGAATGCAGGAGCAAAATCCGTAAGTCTGAATTTTTCCTGACTCTCATTTCTCTATAGAAAATAATTTATATGGGCTTATATATGCACACATAGATAAGATTTTTCTAGATGTTATTACCTTCTTTCACCAAATAATGTGATGCATTATGGTGCATAGTAGTCTTGCTATACTTCTGGAGAAAAATGCCATCCATAAACCTAAATATATTGCTCTGTATAGGTATTATAGATGCACTGCATAGACCTGGTCTGGAACTCTCTAAACTTGGATTTTATGCCCAGGTGTACCACTAGCCTTGGAAAACTGCTTTTCCCATTACAAAAACAGGAGTAATTTCACTGACCTCGTTTGAAAAGTACTTTGATAGCTGCTGATAGGATGTTGATATTATTGTCTCTGTAATTCACAATTTGTTGCATACTATTAATGTGTAGATTCATTTGACACTTTCGTCCCTAATTCTGTGTTTTGTTTTTACAGGTATTCCCGGTCCTCCCGGCACTCCAGAAGTGTTTGATGTGTCTCGAGATGGCATGACATTAACTTGGTATCCTCCAGAAGATGATGGTGACTCTCAGATATCTGGCTATATTGTGGAACGCAAAGAAGTTAGAGCAGATAGATGGATACGTGTAAATAAAGTTCCAGTCACTATGACTCGTTACCGTTCCACCGGATTGGTTGAAGGATTAGAATATGAACACCGGGTCACAGCAATCAATGCCAGAGGTCCTGGGAAACCCAGCCGTCCTTCCAAGTCTGCTGTTGCCAGAGATCCAATTGGTAAGTAATTCCCTATATAATTTGAGCACTTTATGGCAGAAGGGGATGATACTAATAAAAAAGTTACTCTGTTTAACTATTTGAAAATTTTATCTGGATATGTTAATGAATAGCAGAGGAGATTCTGACTGAAGAAAACCAAGCAAAATATTACTGAAAATCTTTTGTTCTTAAATTTTCCTGTATAAACATTACATTGATTAAATATGGATTGTACGTTGCAGGGTAGCAGCAGTTAAATATCCAGAAAAAGACCCTGCCATCCTATCTGATCTTCTCTTTCAGCTCCTCCAGGTAAACCTCAGAATCCAAGAGTCACTGATACTACAAGAACATCTGTTTCCCTGGCCTGGAGTCCACCAGAAGATGAAGGTGGTTCTAAAGTTACAGGCTACTTAATTGAAATGCAGAAGGTTGATCAGTTTGAATGGACCAAATGCAATACCACTCCAACCAAGATTCGTGAATATACCTTGACACATCTCCCTCAGGGTGCAGAGTACAGATTCCGCGTGTTAGCCTGTAATGCTGGTGGGCCAGGAGAACCTGCTGAAGTGCCAGGAACAGTCAAAATAACAGAAATGCTTGGTAAGACATTTGAAGTCTTAATTCTTATTGAAAGTTGTTCTAAAGAAGTATTTTGCTTAAAGAAGGTATGATACCATCTGTAAAATAGAGATAGCATGACATGTTGATTTTGTTTACAGAATACCCTGACTATGAACTTGATGAAAAATACCAAGAAGGTCTTATGGTGAGACAAGGTGGAGTTATCAGACTTACAATACCAATTAAGGGCAAGCCCATCCCAATATGCAAATGGACAAAAGAAGGACATGACATCAGCAAGAGGGCCATGATTGCAACTTCTGACACTCACACAGAACTTGTGATCAAAGATGCAGAAAGAGAAGATTCTGGCACTTACGACTTGGCACTTGAAAACAAGTGTGGCAAAAAAGCTGCGTATATTAAAGTCAGAGTGATTGGCATTCCAAATCCACCAGAAGGACCACTTGAGTATGATGACATACAAGCTCGCTCTGTCAGAGTAAGCTGGAGACCTCCTACAGATGATGGTGGTGCAGATATTCTAGGTTATATTGTCGAAAGACGAGAAGTACCAAAGACTGCCTGGTACACCGTTGACTCTAGAGTGAAAGGGACATCATTAGTGGTGAAAGGCCTCAAAGAAAATGTGGAATATCACTTCCGTGTTTCTGCAGAAAACCACTTTGGTATTAGCAAACCTCTCAAATCTGAAGAACCAGCCATACCAAAAACACCTCTAAGTAAGTCTTCATTTTAGATTTGGTGAAATAAATACCCTGTTTAACTAGCACACTATAGTTCTAAATGTGCAAATATGCAAATGCTTTAATGTTGTGTGCTTATTATTACTATTATTCTAATTATTATTATCATTATTAACAGATCCTCCAGAGCCTCCAAATAACCCACCTGAAGTGCTTGATGTGACAAAGAGCTCTGTTAACTTATCCTGGTCCAGACCTAAAGATGATGGTGGGTCTCGTGTAATTGGCTACTACATTGAACGCAAAGAGACGTCTACAGAGAAATGGGTCCGGCATAACAAGACTCATATCACCACTACCATGTACACAGTCACAGGACTTGTTCCAGATGCTGAATATCAATTCCGTATCATTGCTCAAAATGACATTGGTGAAAGTGAAGCAAGTCCTGCTTCTGAACCAGTTGTATGCAAGGATCCATTTGGTAAGAAAATGTTTGCATTAACAGATCTTCTGAAGAACAATTTAGTGACATAGGGAGAGAAATTTAACTTCTGTAAATATTGTAATTTTCAGATAAGCCAAGCCAACCTGGAGAAATTGAGATTACCTCTGTATTTAAGGACAGCATTACCTTAGAATGGGAACGACCTGAAAGCGATGGTGGCAAAGAGATCCTTGGCTACTGGGTTGAGTATCGCCAGTCTGGAGAAAGCACCTGGAAGAAATGCAATAAAGAACGCATCAAGGACAGGCAGTTTACAGTAGGAGGTTTATTAGAAGCTACAGAATATGAATTCCGTGTTTTTGCAGAAAATCAGACTGGCCTCAGCAGACCTCGAAGGACTGCTATGGCAGTGAAAACTAAGCTAACATGTAAGCACAAATATATTGTAGTATTTCCTGTGATTTAGATGTTATAAACTGTGGTGCTGCACTCAAAATGCTGTTTGCTTTATATGTTATTTGCTAACATGACTGTCCTAAAGCACAATGCTGCAGGTAAAAGAGAAACAAGTATAAATGAGGATTAAATACCAGTAATACAGTAATCAAGGAAAATTTCATAGTAATCACCATTTTTTTTACCTGTCTTTGTCACAGCTGGAGAAGCACCAGCCATAAGAAAAGAAATGCAGGATGTTACAACTAAACTGGGTGAAGCAGCTCAGTTGACATGCCAAATTGTTGGGAGACCTCTTCCTGATATTAAATGGTATCGCTTTGGCAAAGAACTGGTGCAAAGCCGAAAATACAAAATGTCATCTGATGGACGTAACCATACACTGACAGTAATAACAGATGAACAAGAGGATGAAGGGCTCTATACTTGTATGGCTACCAATGATGTCGGAGAAATTGAAACGAGTGGCAAGTTATTATTGCAGGCCCCTCCTCAGTTCCACCCTGGCTTCCCACTGAAAGAGAAATACTATGCAGGTGCAGGTGGCACCCTTCGCCTTCATGTTGTGTATATTGGCCGACCAGTGCCAGCAATAACTTGGTTCTATGGCAACAAACCTTTGAGAGGATCAGAAACTGTTAGTATCGAGAACACAGAGCATTATACTCACCTTGCTATTAAGGATGTCCAGCACAAGACTCATGCTGGGAAGTACAAAGTGCAACTCAGTAACACATTTGGAACAGTTGACACTGTACTTAATGTGGAAATACAAGGTAATTGACTTTATTTTTAGTATCTTTGTGGAATATTTTCTGAAATACTTACTAGCTAAAGAACTAAAAATGTATTTCTTTTTCTTTCTTACAGATAAGCCAGATAAACCAGTAGGGCCAATTGTTATTGAGTCTATACTGAAGAACTCTGTGGTAATTAGTTGGAAACCACCAGAAGATGATGGAGGTTCTATGATAACAAATTACATTATAGAGAAACGCGAAGCCAAGGAAGGAGCAGAATGGCAACTTGTATCTTCAAGCATTTCAGGCACAACCTGTAGAATTGTTAACCTAACTGAAAATGCAGCCTATTACTTCCGTGTTTCTGCTCAGAATACATATGGCATTAGTGAAGCACTAGAGGTTTCATCAATTGTTGTTATGAAGCCTCCATTTGGTAAGCAGACATGAGAATATTCATTTCTGTATGCTCGCGCATTTACTAAGGCAAGCTCACTTGAAATTTTGAATCTTTTTATTCTTTACAGAAAAACCAGGACAACCTGGTCAGCCGGTAGCAAGTGCTGTTACAAAGGACTCTTGTGTTGTCTCATGGAAACCGCCTGCAAGTGATGGAGGTGCAAAGATTAGAACTTATTATCTTGAAAAGCGTGAGAAAAAACAAAACAAGTGGATTTCAGTAACAACAGATGAAATTCGTGAAACTGTCTATTCTGTGAAAGATCTTATTGAAGGTCTTGAGTATGAGTTCCGCGTAAAATGTGAAAATCTAGGTGGTGAAAGTGAGTGGAGTGAAATATCACAACCAGTCATTCCAAAATCTGATATACCAATTCAAGCTCCACATTTCAAAGAAGAACTAAGAAATCTGAATGTGAAATTTCAAGCTAATGCCACATTTGTCTGCAAAGTCACTGGTCATCCTAAGCCTATTGTTAAGTGGTACAGACAAGGTAAAGAAATCATGCCAGATGGTGAAAAGATCAAGATACAAGAATTCAAGGGTGGGTATCACCAGCTGATCATCACAAATGTAACGGATGATGATGCCACAGTATATCAAGTTAGAGCCACCAACCAGGGAGGATCTGTGTCTGGCACTGCCTCTTTGGACGTTGAAGGTGAATAAAGGGTCTTGATGCCTACAACAAATTCTTTTCAAGCTTTGAATATTTAGACTGTTGATGCTCTTCTCAGGTATTGTTTTACTGATTTTTTTATTCTTTCTCTTTCTATTCCAGTTCCTGCAAAGATTCATTTGCCCAAAAACCTGGAAGGCATGGGAGCTGTTCATGCCCTCCGAGGGGAAGTAGTGAGCATCAAGATTCCATTCAGTGGCAAGCCTCACCCAGTGATCACATGGCAGAAGGGACAAGACCTTATCGATACTAATGGACACTACCAAGTCATTGTTACACGCTCATTCACCTCTCTTGTTTTCCCAAATGGTGTTGACAGAAAGGATGCAGGTTTTTACATCGTTTGTGCCAAAAACAGATTTGGCATTGATCAAAAAACAGTTGAATTAGATGTGGCTGATGTGCCAGATCCACCAAGAGGTCTGAAGGTAACTGACGTTTCAAGGGATTCAGTCAACTTAACCTGGAATGAACCAGCTACTGATGGTGGAAGCAGAATCATAAACTACATTATTGAGAAACGTGCTACAACAGCAGAGAGATGGATTCGGGTTGCACAAGCTCGTGATACACGATACACAGTGGTCAATCTGTTTGGTAAGACCACCTACCAGTTCCGTGTAATTGCAGAAAACAAATTTGGACAAAGCCAGCCTTCTGAACCTACCGACCCAATTATGACAAAGGAAGATAAGACCAGAGTAATGAACTATGATGAAGAAGTTGATGAGACCAGAGAAGTCACAACAGCTAAAGCAGCTCACTATTCTACAAAGGAGCTCTATGACAAATATATGATTGCAGAAGAGCTTGGACGTGGGCAGTTTGGAGTTGCACACCGCTGTGTTGAGGCTGTTTCAAAAAAGACTTACCTGGCCAAGTTTGTCAAAGTAAAGGGTGCTGACCAAGTTTTAGTAAAGAAAGAAATTTCCATTCTAAACATTGCTAGGCACCGAAATATTCTGTATCTTCATGAATCATTTGAAAGTCTAGAAGAACTGGTCATGATCTTTGAGTTCATATCTGGAGTTGACATCTTTGAAAGAATTAGCACAGCTTCATTCGAACTGAATGAAAGGGAAATAGTAAGTTACATACGCCAGGTCTGTGATGCACTAGAATTTTTACATCGTCACAGCATTGGACATTTTGATATTAGACCAGACAATATTATTTATTTCACAAGAAGAAGCTCAGTAGTTAAAATCGTTGAATTTGGTCAAGCCAGGCAGCTGAAGCCTGGAGACAGCTTTAGACTCCAGTTCACTTCTCCTGAATATTATGGGCCTGAAATACATCATCATGATTTGGTCAGCACAGCTACTGACATGTGGTCAGTTGGTGCTCTAGTATATATACTCCTCAGTGGTATTAATCCTTTCATTGCTGAAACAAACCAACAAGTTATTGAAAATATCCTAAATGCTGAATACAACTTTGATGATGAAGCATTCAAAGACATAAGCATTGAGGCCATGGACTTCATTGATCGCCTACTAGTGAAGGAAAGAAAAGCTCGGATGACAGCTGCTGAAGCACTTAACCACATGTGGCTGAAACAGAAGACCGAGAAGACCAGCACTAAAGTCATCAAGACATTAAGACACAGACGTTACTACCAAACTCTAGTAAAGAAGGAATGGAACACAGTAGTGTCAGTAGCCCGCATTTCCTGTGGAGGTGCAATTAGATCTCAGAAAGGGGTAACAGTGGCTAAAGTTAAAGTTGCACCAATTGACATTGGTCCCATTGCTGGGCAGATAATGCATACTGCTGTAGAAGAAGGAGGGCACGCCAAATATGTGTGTAAGATTGAAAACTATGATCAGTCCACACAAGTCACCTGGTACTTCGGTATGAGGCAATTAGAGAGCAATGAGAAATATGAAATCAAATATGAAGAAGGTGTGGCAACCATGTATGTCAAAGATGTTTCTAAATCAGATGATGGTACCTACAGATGCAAGGTAGTAAATGACTATGGTGAAGACAGCTCTTACGCTGAACTTTTTGTTAAAGGTGTGAGAGAAATTTCTGAGTACTACAGACGTAGAACTGTTAGGAAAGTGAGGCGCCGAGTTGATACTATGAGACTACTAGAACGTCCACCAGAATTTACTCTGCCTTTGTATAATCGCACTGCATATGTTGGAGAAAATGTCAGGTTTGGAGTAACTATAACAGTCCACCCAGAACCTCGCTTAACATGGTTCAAATCAGGCCAGAAAATCAAACCTGGTGATGATGATAGAAAGTATACTTTTGAATCAGACAAGGGTCTTTACCAACTCATCATCAATAATGTCACTGAAGAGGACGATGCTGAGTACAGTATTGTGGCACGCAACAAATATGGAGAAGACAGTTGCAAAGCTAAGCTGACGGTGATTCCACATCCACCTCCAGCAGATGCCACACTAAGGCCAATGTTTAAAAGACTGCTGGCAAACGCAGAATGTCAAGAAGGACAAAATGTCAGTTTTGAGATCAGGGTATCTGGTGTACCAAAACCAACACTGAAATGGGAGAAAGATGGTCAGCCTCTGTCCTTTGGCCCTAACTTTGATATAATTCATGAAGGTTTAGATTACTATGCTTTACACATCAGGGATACTTTACCAGAAGACAGTGGTTATTACAGAGTTACTGCTACAAACAGTGCTGGATCTACAAGCTGTCAGGCTTACCTTAAAGTTGAACGCTTGAAATATGTCAAGCGTGAGTACAAGACAGAGGAAGAACGGGAGAAGCATGTACAAAGACAAATTGACAAGACTCTAAGAATGGCAGAAATCCTTTCTGGGACTGAAGCCGTTCCATTGACACAAACTGCACAAGAGGCTCTCAGAGAAGCTGCTATATTATATAAACCAGCTGTTAGCACTAAGACTGTCAAAGGTGAATATGAGATTAAGAAAGAAGAAAAGAAGGAAGAAAGGAGACTTCGTATGCCGTATGAAGTCCCAGAGCCTCGCAAACATGTGCGTACTACTCTTGAGGAAGATCAGAACATTAAACACTTTGTGCCTCTGTCAGATATGAAGTGGTACAAGAGACTGCGAGACCAGTATGAAATGCCAGGAAAACTTGAGAGAATTGTTCAGAAACGCCAGAAACGCATACGCCTTTCCAGGTGGGAGCAATTCTATGTGATGCCACTGCCACGCATTACTGATCAGTATAAGCCTAAATGGCGCATACCAAAGCTAACACAAGATGATCTTGAAACTGTGAGACCAGCACGTCGGCGTACTCCATCACCAGATTATGAGTTTTACTATAGACCAAGAAGACGATCCCTTGGTGACTTGTCTGATGAGGAGTTACTCCTGCCTATTGATGACTATTTAGCCATGAAGAGAACTGAAGAGGAAAGACTACGCCTTGAAGAAGAGCTTGAGTTAGGCTTTTCTGCCTCCCCTCCAAGTAGAAGCCCCCCACGCTTTGAACTGTCTGCACTTCGGTATTCCAGTGAAGGAGCACAGGTCAGTTCAGAGGAGGAACGAAAAAGAGAGATGAGGTATTCAAGCTATCACATCCCAACTAAAGCTGAAACCAGTGCAAGCTATGCAGAGCTTCGTCAGCGCCATGACAGGGCTGCCTACAGACCACCAAAACAAAAGCAAAGAATAATAGATGAAAGAGAAGATGAAGAATTGCTCCGTCCAGCTGGCACTGCTCAACGACTCTCTGAATACAGGAGTGAGCTTGAATATATGGCAGAGGAGGAGAAGAGTAGACTTAGGAGAAGGAGGGAAAGAGAAATAATGGAGATCACATCAGAAGAAGAAGAAGAGATAGAAATGGTGCAACATGTTCACAGGGAATTTTCACCTCCCTCTAGATTACTAAGGAGAAGAAGATCTCTTTCTCCAACTTACATTGAGCTGATGCGCCCAGTATCTGAATTAATTCAACCTCGGTCACGGCCCCCTGAAGAAACTGAGAGAAGATCCCCAACACCAGAGAGAACTCGACCACGCTCACCTAGCCCAGTTTCTAGTGAAAGATCACTCTCTCGGTTTGAGAGGATGGCGAGATTTGATATATTTTCTAGATACGAGTCCATGAAATCTGCTTTGAAAACTCAGAAAACTATGGAAAGGAAATATGAAGTTCTGACTCAACAGCCTTTCACCCTTGACCATGCTCCTCGCATCACCCTGAGAATGCGCTCACACCGGGTGCCATGTGGCCATAATACTAGGTTCATTCTAAATGTCCAGTCAAAGCCAACTGCTGAAGTGAAGTGGTACCATAATGGTATTGAAATCCAGGAGAGCAGTAAGATACATTTTACTAATACCAGTGGTGTGTTAACTCTGGAGATTCTTGACTGCCATATTGATGACAGTGGAACATACCGGGCTGTGTGCACAAACTACAAAGGGGAATGTTCTGATTATGCAACATTAGATGTTACAGGAGGAGATTACACTACTTACTCTTCTCAGCGCCGAGACGAAGAAGTACCAAGATCAATTTTACCTGACTTGACAAAAACAGAGGCATATGCAGTCTCCTCATTTAAGAAAGCATCTGCTACAGAAGCAAGTTCCTCAATAAGAGAGGTCAAATCAGAAATGTCAGCAACAAGAGAATCACTTTTATCATATGAACACCATGCTTCTTCTGAAGAGAAAATAACTGCAGCTGAAGAAAAGTCATTGGAAGAGAGGACTGTACACAAGGCATTTAAAAGCACTCTGCCAGCAGCAATACTAACAAAACCACGGTCAATCACAGTTTCTGAAGGGGAGACTGCAAGATTTTCCTGTGATGTGGATGGTGAACCAGCACCAGTAATAACATGGCTCCGTGCGGGTCAACCTATTGTTTCTTCAAGGCGCTTCCAAGTAACACGAACACAGTACAAGTCCACCTTTGAAATTTCTTTGGTCCAGATGTCAGATGAAGGAAGTTACACTGTTGTGGTGGAAAACTCTGAAGGAAGACAGGAAGCGCACTTCACTTTGACCATTCAAAGAACAAAAATTCCTGAAAAAACAATTATATCACCTCCAAGAATCAAATCTCCTGAGCCTCGTGTAAAGTCTCCAGAGCCAGTTAAGTCTCCTAAACGAGTGAAATCTCCCGAACCCACCAGCACTCCTCCAAAAGCAAAGTCACCACCTGAAGACAAAAGCGTACCAACAGAGAAAGTAAAATTACCAACTGCTTCTCCCCCCAAGATAAAACAGCAGCTGAAAGCAGAAACACTTGGAGATAAGGTAAAGTTAGCATGTGCAGTTGAAAGCAGTGTTTTAAGTGTCAGAGAAGTGGCTTGGTACAAGGATGGCAAAAAACTGAAAGAAGACGATCATTTCAAGTTTCATTATGCAGCCGATGGCACCTATGAACTCAAAATCCATGAGCTTACAGAATCTGACAAAGGAGAATACACCTGTGAAATCACTGGGGAAGGAGGTGTTTCAAAAACTAACTTCCAGTTTACTGGCCAAGTATTTAAAAATATCCATTCCCAGGTAAGAGGTGTATCTGAAACTCATAAATCAGTTCAGAAAGAGGCTGAGGCACTTACAGTTTCTACCCAGAAGAAATCAGCAGTGGCAACAGAAGAAAAAGCAGCAGTTCAAGAAGTCATTAAGAAGTCAGTTGTTACTGAAGATGTCAAACAATTAAAGGCAGAAATTAAAGCTTCTTCAACTCAAATGACATTGTCCAAAGGGCAGAAAGTTACCTTGAAAGCCAACATTCCTGGTGCCTCTGAAGTAAAATGGGTGCTGAATGGAATGGAACTAAGAAATTCAGATGATTACAGATATGGTGTTTCTGGAAGTGATCACACTCTAACTATCAAAAAAGCTAGTCATAAAGATGAAGGTATACTCACCTGTGAAGGTAAAACTGATGAAGGCATCATTAAATGCCAGTACGATCTAACCTTTTCTAAAGAACATTCCAATGAACCATCATTTATCATGCAACCTAAGTCTCAAAATGTTAATGAAGGACAAGATGTATTACTCACCTGTGAAGTCTCTGGGGATCCTTCTCCTGAAATTGAGTGGTTTAAGAATAATCAACCTGTAAGTAATTATTTAATATACTGACTGGAAAAATTGGAATTCTTGATAAAACTGATCGTAATAAAATATTTTTTTTCCTTCTTCAGATTGCTGTTTCATCTCACATCAGAGTAACTCGCTCTAAAAACATATATTCTCTTGAGATTCAAAATGCTGCAGTGAGTGACACTGGAAAATACACAGTCAAAGCTAAAAATTATCATGGGCAGTGTTCTGCTACAGCATCCTTGACTGTACTCCGTAAGTTTGCTCTCTGGGTCTCGTGTTTGCACTAATCAGGACTCTCTGCTGTGGTGTGTTTAGTAGAATGGCTAATGATAAAATTCACTGGTAATGTTGATTTATGTATTTTGACAAGTTTCTATTTCTCTTGTATCTAAAGAACTAAAAATAAACAGCATTAGAAATCCTCATAACACCTATACAAAAAGCACATAGATTCCTTCACAATGAGTGTCAACAGAAGGCTATGAGAATTCCTTTTAGGATGACCCTGTTATTAAGTCCTTGTTGCTGGTGATTACTCTTCCTCAATTACTAGCACGATCTGTTCCAGTAAAACAAAGTAATCCTATAGTTAAAAACTGTTGTGGTAACTTAACCATAACTAAACTGGGTTTAGTACTTTATTGGCTGTACATCAGTTCCCAGCATCAAGGAGTTGCTATGTTTGCTTTTATATGTCTGTGCTTACGTTTAAAGGAAAGCTGCAGTGATTGATGGTTTCTGCTGCCTTAGATAGCTACAGAACTATGCAGCGAAACAGAGAATTTCCAATATCATGTTTGTAAGAACTCGTAAATGTTTCACAGCTTCTACAAATATGAACTGAACACACACATACACGCAATTTCTCAATGTGTAATTCTAAGTAATGGTTCTAATAGGAAATGTTGTCTAATGACCTGTTTCAAATCAGAGTGGCAGTCAGACACTGAGGGAATAGCAGGACATTTAAATAGCTCTTCTTACATGTGTTTTTCCCTCAAGCTCATACATGTCATACACTAATAACAGTTCCATTTCCTACTTGTTTCCTTTGAAAATTGTTGGTGATTTGGACATCTTGAACCAAATGGTTGGAAACAATTTTATGCTCCACTGCAGTTTTCCATTGAAAGCAAACTTTGCCATCTCGTCATTTCTTTAAAGTTAACCATATAGAACTGCATGACTTCCTTGGTTAATGTGTCGTTATTGGTTTTTCCTTCTATGTTTGCGATGCTCCACAGCTCTAATTGAAGAACCTCCAAAAGAGGTAGTATTGAAGACAAGTGGCGATGCAAGCATGCAGGAAAGTTTTTCTTCTCAGGCCCTTCAAATGGCTTCTTCTAAACAAGAGGCTTCATTCAGCAGTTTCAGCAGTAGCAGCATGACTGAAATGAAATTTGCAAGCATGTCTGCCAAAAGCATGTCCTCCATGAAAGAATCCTTTGTAGAGATGAGCTCCAGCAGTATTATGGGGAAATCTAGTATGACTCAACTGGAGAGTTCAACTAGTAAAATGCTTAAATCAGGTCTGAGAGGTGAGCAATACAATTACTGGTAGAGTTAGTGTTTCAAATAATATCCTGAAGTAGTCCTCAGAATAACCCTGCTGCATGGCAAAAGGTCTTAGTGAAAGTAGACTAACTTGATATTTCTTCTCCTGTTTTGAAAAAGGAGTACCACCCAAAATTGAAGCTCTACCATCTGATATCAGCATTGAGGAAGGAAAGGTTCTCACAGTATCTTGTGCATTTTCGGGTGAACCTGCTCCTGAAATAACATGGTATTGCAGAGGGAGAAAAATTACCAGTCAGGACCAGCAAGGCAGATTCCACATCGAAACCAGTGAAGATCTAACCACGCTGATCATCATGGATGTCCAGAAGAACGACGGTGGACTTTATACCCTGAACTTAGGAAATGAATTTGGTACCGATTCTGCCACTGTGAATATTAATATTCGATCAATTTAGAGAGCTTGATCAGTATTATTTACACTTGTCTTTTTACAAGTGATTCATCTATGGACTGAAATATCTGATCTGTAAATATATAAAAAAAAAAATATTTTTGTACCTACCTGAATGAGACAAAGTCCAAAGATATACGTTATGACTTATAGTCATTATTGACCTATGAATTTTAAACACTTTTTTCACTGACATGTACATACTGTATATAGCCGAAGTTAACGGTTATGGCATTTTCTACCATTATTTTATGACATTTTGAAATGTAACTTTTGGAACTATCCGTTGATAGGAGAAAGTTTCCTAGGAAGCGAATATCCTGCTCAATATTTAACTAATTTTTGTGCCTCAACTCATTGTTGATGTCTAAGAATGCCTCAACAGGTAGAGAGGCTCCCTGTTGAAGATTACCTACACCTAAGAGATGATACTGTGCATAGTATTTCATACATGCACAAATATTTATGTTGAATCAGAAATGTAAGGCATTGGTAATGTTTGCAATTACCCTCCTGTAAGCACTACTTTAATGCTTTACATTGGATCTGATTATGTCATATTATAATTTCCATGACTGACTGACAATTTTTGGACAAAGCGCAAGCGGCCAGCACTTTGTTCACCCACTATTTGTGTACTGTTTCTGGCACATTGACTGCCTGAATAGCTTTTAAAAAAGTAACATCACCTGGCCATCCCCTTAATCAACAAAGCCATTTAGGTTCTCAAGTGCAGCAGCAGTACCAACTCGTGGAGGTTCGTAGGGTGCAGTGATTGAGAGTTTGTGTGGTAGTATTAGACATCTATTAGTCACTTCTGGGCAACTAAGCAATGAACCACAGTTTGAAAACAAGCTGTTGTTATAACATCAAATACCACCCGGCACTTCAATTTGCTTTAGTTCTTCTAATGTAGTAATAAATTTTATTGTTAGCTGTTGAACCTCCTTGAGATAGTGTTGTTCATTTGAAATAAAGCATGCTATAGCACCTTAAAATCTGTTGCTATTTATTTATTATGCTCTGGTTTTATAGGTTCTACACTACATTACAGAAACTGAGTTGGTGAAAGAAAAGACAGGGCAGAACTGCAATTCTCTGATGTAAACTGGATAGTGAAGTGTTGAAAATCCAGCCATCTGCCAGCAAGGGCTTAGCTGATAATAAGAGCCAGCAGGCAGTCAGCACAGAGATCTAAAAGAAGTTTTCTTTACAGGTTAAGTGTACGTGGCCTCCAACTGCACAAAGTTGACACCAAGGTTCTTACAGTATCACTGGTAAAGGATAAAGTCTAGCACATGCCTAACTATTATACTCTTCTTACTATTTCTCTGTTGAGTGAATTGCCAGATCTATCAGTCAGCCTTATATCAAGAAAATATTAATCGCTTCTTTTTATAGCAAGTCTCTGCTGAAAGTGGTTTAAAAAAAAAGCTTTGCTATTGCCTTCTCTTCTGGCAGTAGCAACTCATCTGTTGCTTGTAGCTAAAAGTTCTCTCCTCCTGTGGGTAAGGGCCCATGCCCCATCAGCTCTCTACCGCTCCTGTCAGCTGATAACGTTTGTAGGAACAAAGCAACCCTACTCTGGGAAGAAAGATCTTGCTTCTCAATAGGATATATTAGCTTAGTACACTGCATTCCACTAAGGGTACTTAAAAAAAAAAAGAAAAAGGAAAAAAAAAAAATCAATGCAAGGCACAAAGATACACAGGTAAACAGGTTTGTTTAACCAATTTGCACACAAAGGTACACAATAAAATTACCACTAACAATCTAACAATGCACTAGTCAGTAGCCCCAGCAGAAAATGACACTGGCAGACAATATTTGCAGATTTAAGCAGGGACTCTACTCCACTGCTGATAGTGGAAATTCATCCTTCACTGGCCTTCATTAAGTAAGTAAGTCTAGACATATTTACCCGGTCAAGTAGAAAGCATACTGGTGTGGCAGTGTAAGAAAGTGTCTTCTGTCTGTACCCAACTCTGCACAGTACTTACTTCAACAAGCACACCTAACTTTAAGTAGATGAGTCAGTTACATGCCTAAAAAAATAGGATTGAAAGTATTTACAGTCTTTGCTGAGGCACAGCCTATTAACATCTATTAACACAACTTTATGTGCCAACTTGCTGAGCCAGTGTTTTTTCCACAAGACTGCTAAGTGAAAAATAATTTACAGAGACACTGATAAAGTCACAACATAAAGTTTCAGTATTCTTCAGTTTTGTAAAACTTACTTATCCCAAAACAGGAGTATTAAGACTCCTGTCTTACACATGAAATGGGCAATAAAGAGTTCAGATGATTTGCTTATTATATTTAGGTAGAATGCAGGGATTCCTAATGGCACAAGCTGACACGGGCTATGTTTAAAGATTGCACTAAAGGACTGAGTTTAAAAAAAAAAAAAAGAAAAATCCTACCACAGAAGTGTGTGAAGGCATTTGGCCATCATGCTTCTGGTCCCTGATGCATTTTGGGGGGGGGAGGGGGGGGGGGGGGGGGCTTGGCACAGCTTAGTGAACTGATATGTAAAATTGTACTATAGAGATATACATTTTCTACTAACATTTTATGTCTGGCAGCCTGAGAAAAATAACTGTCATGGTGGATAGTCATAATAACACTTAGAAATTCATTTTATTGCTAGGGGACAAGAAACCCTAGTCTTAACTTTGCATTTCAATTTCCACCATCATCTCCAGTTTCTCCAACAACTTTTCCTTTCAAGAGGCCCCGGGGGGGGGGGGCGGTAACCAAAAAAAAAAAAAAAAAAAGCTTTTTTTTCCTTCTGTCTTGCCTTTCAAAGGCCTCCAAGCAGAACAGAACACAAAACAACACATCTCTGATAAAATATTTATTTAAACTAAATCTCCTCTACGTTTTGTTTTCTTTTTAAAGACCATAACATTCTCAAATCAGGTTAGAGCTTGGATTTAAAAAAATATCAGAGTAGCTGATGTCTATTAAAAAAAAAAAACATAGTATGACACAGTCAAAAATAAATCATAGTCTTCTCATACTGGAAAAGGGAAATGCCATAGTAATAGCAGCAGTGGTACAAAACAGAAAGGATGCCAGAAAAATAATAACTTCACAAAAAGTGCACAGAAGAGTGTAAGTCAGAGCTAGTAAAGCCATAACTACTTGCTTCTGCAAATGTTATCCAAACTTTATGCAAAATGCTCAAGACACCTACAAGGTGCACAGAGAAAACAAAGATACACAAATAGCCAACCACACTATTCAGCACAGGAGAATCTGGAGCACAGGGAAAGGAAACACATAGAGGAGGCAACACTCAAGTGCCATTGCTCTGTCTTAACTGAAAGAAATTACCTTTAACATTTGCAATCCACACTCTTGGAAACACGTGTTTACCGTTTTCTTTCCAAAAAAAAAAAAAAAAAAAAAACAAAAAAAAACACACCTCTGAATGAGCTCAGTCATCTCTTTTAAAACACATCTGTAGGATGAGGCTGTGCTCTCATTGCTGACCTATTCTCCACAGTTAGAACAGTCAGGATATGGCTATACATGTCCCTGTGGGTGCATAAACAACCAAAATGGTAGCATGCTACCCTGAAGAAAAAGATGGCACCAGTCTGCAAAGCAGGGAAAGTGTATGATTACTTTGTTATGGCATTCACTTGCTGAACAACATTCTGGACAGTTCACCTGGACTTAACAACTATTAAAATGCCTAGTAAAGTATTTTAAATGTCCAAAGGGCACCTTCTAATCACTACTGTACACAGCAGAAAGAGGAGAAGTAAAAGGTTTCTTTTGGCATGTTTTAAAGTGGGGGGGGGGGACCAATTACTCTATTTTCCAGTAAGGTTGATCATGTTAGTGTGTTAGACAATCATCTTTGCAAAATAGTAAAGAACTGGTTCCTCTGCTTTATAACAGAGGAATGCCTACTTCTGAATCTCTACCAGTTTCACTAAGTCATCTGCTAAGTTGCTGAGTCTGACCAAGACAGTGGCAATTCTATGTACACAGTAACTGTCGCTGAAACAAAAACATATGTGGGCCTTTGGTTTTCAGTGTTAAACAGCAGAGTTGCAGGATGGCAATTTTGGATGTGGGCATCCAATTCTACATAAACCCCCTTTTAAGCAGTTCTGTTCTCTTCTAGATCCGGATGTAAAACTGGAAGCAGTCTGTAAAGGAACGTCAACGACAGGCAGATTTTACATCAACTCTTTTAAAGCAGAATAATGAGGAATAGCTGAAAAAATATTGTTAGATTTCAGACACAAAAGTTTCCTTCATTTGGGTATTATACACCTGTCAGAAGTTATTAACTTAGATCAGCAGGAACAACAGCTACACTATCATACTTAACTTGATGATGAGATGACAAATAAAATTAAAGGTTATAGTTTGTGAAAATAAACTTAACATAAATAGTTATGATTTCAGCCTTTAACTAAATTAAATGCAAAATTTTTATGCACAAACACTATCTGAAGTTTTCATATCCGAAACATTGTTCTTCCTGAAAAAAATATAATAAATAAATCAAGCTGATTGACTATCTTACCACATACACAAAGTAGAAAGAAATACAAACATTAATTTGCAAAGTTTAAAGGCTTTCTGAATGTGGTAATCTAAGTACTCATGCATTCCCAAATCAGCTTTGACAAGTGTCTGGTCAGTAATCCTTTATAATAAAAGCTGGTATGCCATTTAAGCATGTTCCATTTCTAATTGTCTACCATTAATTTCTGATACTAAAGACTTTAGAGAAAATACTCAGTAACAAGCAATTAGCACTTTTTGCCTAAATATATTTAGTATGCTTATACGTGTTATGTGATAAACACTATGAGAAAAATTGAATTTGGTTTCAGATTGTCTCTTAAAAAGCAAGGGAGATCAAAATTAGAAGTACTAATTGCACATCCTTTGCTGAGATTCCGCTCCCATTCTCCACCAGGAGTAATGATAATATTATGCATTACTGATTAGCTCACCCCTAAACTCTAAATCTGCAAAGAATGAAAACATAATAGTCAGAATCCAGATTTTTTAAAGTCTTACTATACACTGATCACTGTGATTCAGCCAGCTAAGTATCATTTTTATAAGTGACTTCTTAGATTCAGATGCTTAAAGTATGAAGGTATATCATCTCCACTGATCTCATTTAAACACATTTTAGGATTTTGCCAATAGAGTTTGGCACAGTTACATAAAAATGCCTATTTAACTTTAGTGGGAACATGTTGCATACATACTGAGACATCATTCCGGCTTTAGTGACATGGAGAAGCCCAAACAGTACTGATACAGTAACATGCAACTGTTAAATCTAGAGTATTACAACTTAAGTTTAAATAATCCTATCTGTGGCAGTATTTCCAATGATGATTTAAGGTTACATGCACAGATAGTCTCACGGATTTTTTTTTTTTCTGCACAGTGTGGAGTCCAAATTACTTTTTCCGTAACAGCTGAAAAACAGAAATAAACATCCATTAATGTGATACGTATTAAACACTTTACAAGCTGGCAGAAACCTCAGTGACATTTCAGCAAGCAGATCTAAGACACTGTATATGATTCAGGACAATACTCACATTGCTATACGAAGTTTACTTCACTGAACATGTCTTTTTTTAATACTTTTTACAATTGCCATAAGACTAAAGAAGTGTGATACAGAATACATTAAAGCAAACATTCAGAAAAACTGTACAAGCATGTGTGTGGCTGATACACATATGCAAATGTTAGTTACATGAAAACTGACAAAACTGAGCACAAATGACAGCTCTGAACTTGTATCCACAAATAACTTTACTCATACGAGCTATTCCATTTCATTTGTTCCAGACTTAATGGTTTGTAACTGGTACTCTAGATGGGCAACAGCTCATATGTTTCTGTCAACATTTGGACATTTTTTGATTCAGATAAATCAACATTCCAGAAATTCATACGGAATCTGTCTTTTCCAGCCTGCTTCAAAAACACCGAATTATTCATATATACCAAAGGAAGACTCATTGAACCAAATTAAAGATTTGATTATAAAAACAGATTTTGGTATGTGCTCAAGTGCAAAAAAACCCTGTACATTTATTTAACACTTGTGTAAATCAAAAACAGTAAACCATTTGTTTAAAGTGCTCTACAGCTAAGACTTTATAGACCAAGTTTATCCCTAAATGAATACCAAAAAAACCCAAAAGCTTGCAATGCAACACTAGCAACCTTATGGAGCCAGGTGCTAGCAGGCACTGTTATACTGTATTATTCATCAATTATTTAGAGAGGCAGAATCTGATCTCACTTATAGTTAATGCAAATTTATACTGATATAACTGAGATTAGAATCCATCTCCTGGTATACACCGTCCTGAAGTGATACAAAGAAGTCGCAAAACAGAAACCCCTTTTTTGTATAAATATGTCATAAATAAAATATGTATAGATACAAATATTCATTACACCAGCAGCTTAATGGTCTAATATTTCAGCTCTTGCTTCTATAATACTTTGTTAAAAAGATATCTTAATCAGCAGAATAAATGTTAGCAGTGCTGCATTAGCTATCTGTGATGCTACATGCCTCAGAAACAATTTATGCACATTTTGAAGCCTTTAGTAGATCTTTAGAAGTGAAAGTAGGTAGAAATTTTTGATGCAAAAAAGAATAAATAAATAAAAATTGTTAAATATCCAATGTTTGGTACAAATGCTTTATATTAAGTTATTTTTATACATTTGTTTAGAAAAATACACTAAATATTTCTACTTTCATTGGCTAAAGACAAAGGACCAGATTATGTATATCCCTGTGTTTTTAAAGAAGGCAATGTTAATTACCATCAAGCTGCTAAAGTAAACCCATTAATACCTAATCCCACAGCCCTTACACAGGCAAAAAAGCCACTGCAGGGGTATCACAGCTCCAGGAGGACTGCATGACCAGGCTCTAGAGTCTGTACAAATGACCAATAGGCCCATGGCACAAGTTACATTTTCTCCAAAAACTTGAAACCCTTTTGCTGAAGTTTATAATTTACAGGTTTACTAATGTATCAATCAGACCTTCACACGTTTTAAAAAGAGCTACATTTACAAATGTAGATGCTTATCTGTTAAACCATTATTTGTTCCAAAAAATGCACATTCAAACTGTGAAATATTAGGAAAATACTCTTGCAAATAAACTATATAAAGATAAAATACACTTCAAAGATAGTTTTTATGTTATTCTATAAAGTGCAGAGAAGTCCTTCTAAAAAGGGAAATGACTACTTCCTATAACAGTATAATTACAGCAGCCTTTGCATAGCATTATTTATAGAAAATTCAATACTTTCGGTTTCTTCAGGAAGAAAAGGATGGAAGAGTCTCTTCCAGTTCACATCCTTCCTTAGACACTGATCTATTTTCTTCAGGAATGGTTGATGATACCAAATCTCCATTGACAGCACTTCTAGAACAGTGAGCAGATCCTATGAAGATACCAATAAGTATTTAAGTTTCACCTCAACCAATTCATCCAATTTGCTAAATATTTCCTATACATAAGGAATCAGAAGGTGTAATTACTCTGGACTTCTTGAAATATTCTAATCAATATCATGGCAGAGGATGATGAATGAAGAATGTTCAGCTAGTGCAAGTCAAACAACTTTCTCTTACAATGATTTTTATATTATTAAGGACAGTAATCTGTGGGGTGCAGACAAACTACAACATTTTCTATGATCCAAATGAAATGGATGACTTACTGCAAGTTGGGTATTGCTAGACTATTTGGTAGGGAAGAGAAAGAACGAAGACAATTGGAAGGTAGCACAAGGAGCTTCTATCACAGAAAAAGAAAACGGTGAACAGAGGAACTGAGCTAAAGACTAGAAAGGATTCTCCCCTTCCCCCCCCCGCCCCCCCCCCAAAAAAAAAAAAAAGAAACAGGTACTAGCATAAACCCACAAAACTGAGACTCTTCTTAGTAGTCCTGGAAAGAGTCAGACTGGGTATCTGACCACAGAAGAAAATCCAGACCACAGCAAGCAAAGCCTTGTGTTACTAAGAAGCTAGACTGATGAGCACTTACATCAGTGATGAGACACAGAATGGGGTCTAAACTATATTTACTAGCTTGGGATACATGCTGGCAGACCATAAGCTGGTGGGGGAGGTGAAAGCAGTGGTTGTCTTGCAACAGGCAAGGACCAAAAAACCAAAGAAATGGTGTGGACGTGGCAATACTTGCTTCATGATACAGAGTGTAAAGCATTAATACCTCTTGGGGCTCATGTGGGCTTTCAGCAATGCACAGACCTCAGGCTTTTTCAACTCAAGTAAGGCACTAGGCACTCCAGAAGGAAGCAAGATTAAACCAGAACTAGTCAAAAAGAACTAGTCAAGTTAAAGTCTCCCTGAGAGGATTGAGGATGGAGTCAAATCACAGTAAGATTCAAGAGGAAAAAACACAGAACTGGTTACTAACTCAGCAGGCCCATTTAATGAGGAGGGACTAATGTTCTGATCATGACATCACTTCTTAGTTTTCAGAGGTTGCTTTGATTTATTCTTAGCAAGACTGTGTTATTTTAGAACAGTTCTCTACAGTTATTTCAATTTCAGCTGTTCTCTACAAACAGCGAGCAACCACTGAAATAAGCTTTCAGCAATACACTGTGTGGAAATTAACAGCCCTCCCTCCCCGCAAGTCACAAGGGTCACAAAAGGAGAATTTGTTTTGTGATAACAAACAGATAGCAAATAATAGTATTCCACACCACTTGGCAGAGTATCAGCTCATGTAAGATTATATTAGTACAAATGTCCCTGTTCTGGTTATGTTTCAAGACTGTTTTACCTGAAATAGAATTTTAGCTTACAAGAAGTCCCACTGATTTCAGTGCAGCTACTCCAGGTGTAAGATTCTTGTCAACATAAATGAAAGCCAGCAATAGTCAGCCACATAGTGAACCACACAACTGCTTTGATTTGTAATATAGTAAACCTACAACAAATCTTTGTGTAACTAGAGCTAACAAAACTTGCAGTAAGTATTTTCTTCATACTGATATCAGCATTAAAACACCTACTGTAAATATGGGAATAAATTCTACAGAAAAATACAAAAGAAAACCATCCCTCCGCCAAACTTACTCTGAGAATCTTCAAGGGGAGTATCATTGTAAGATTCTGTATCTGAGTATGTTCTTCTGCGTCGCTGTGATAATTGGTAAGGAGATGAAATTGGTTCTTTTATAGAGTGACTATTCCTACAAATGAAATGAAATGTATTATTAAGAAAAATCTATAACAACACATACCCCAACTCAATATACTTAAATTATTTTGGTGTTTATATTATATTGTTAATATAAATTATATTTTTTCACTGTGCTAAGTTAAAAATGGCAGGGTCAACAAAACATTATTAATTTTCCCAATTTTAAAGACTGAAAATTGAGGTATGAATGTAATTTTGCATGCAAAAGAAAATCATTCAAGAATCTGAAAGACCAAACCAAATATAAACTTAATGTTTTGGCTCTACACATAACTTTATGAACTCAGCAGAATGAGTCATTTTCAGAAAGTTTCTAGCATGAAGAAATATTTACAGAGTGAGTATTAGAGACAGCAGCTCCATTATGTGCCACTGAAACCAATAATCCTCACCTTAGTTTCTAAATCTCCAAGCAACCAAAATTAGATCAGCTTATTTATTTATTTAAGGTTTTTTCCCAAGTGAATAATTTCTCTCACATTTTGATTTTAATGCTGGCAGATTCAGGGAGGTATTTGGAGGAATCTGAAAAAAAGCTTAATGAAACAGGAAGTTACCTCTCTGAATAGCAAGTGCCAGGGTGGCTAATGGAACGCTTCATCTAGAAAAAAAAAAAAGAAAAAAGTCATAAGCAACTTCCAGGAATAATATGCATAAGGACACTGATGGATACTCTATTTACTGCTTCTACAAAGGAGGGTGATATCTTTAATTAGAAGCAATAGTTCTTGGCTAAATATCTTATGTAGCTATATGAAAATGGATGGATTGCCATCAACACTAAAAGTTTTAAAGCACCAGCACAAGAATACAGTCTACTTCCTAAAATATTATCTGGTTTCTACAGAATTCTTTCTCTCTTGCTCCAAAATTACTCATATATCCATTTTTAATTGCAGTGATCTGCAGAAACATAAAGACATTTTTTCCCCAACAAATGCCAGCTTCAATTCCCCATTACACAAAAAAGCTAAAATTCTGCCTCTTGATTCTTTGCTGTTCTTTTGATACCACTGACAAATCTCTATGCATATCAAAGAAAGTAACTGACTAAAATTATTAATGATAAGCTTTAAAAGTTAATTCATTGGATGGAAGACAAAGAGACAAGAGATCCAAGTACAAAGAAATGGAATCCCACAAAATCCTAAAATACAGCTGATCTTGGAATCTTTATATATAGGATCAAAAGAACGTTTAAGATGATTCCACATACGATAAGATAATCGCCTGTCTTCCTAAGGAAAATAATTAGTAGTGCAGAGTTATGAAAGTACTCTCTTTACCATGATTTGCCTTTTTGTTAAATAGGGCATGTTAGATTAACACAAACATTTCTGAATAATATACATTGAAAAATATGCTATCTTGCTGAAGTGCTCTAATGTACGAGGCAGTTGTCTGTTCAAACAAGAGGCAAGGTTAATGTACAGTTAGCACTATAAAAAACAAACAGTTGAACTGAGGAAAGATTAGATTCTGTTCATTTATGAGATACCTGAATACAATCAGAAATGTCTTCCTATGTATGACATATTAATCTGATTACATGGTGGCTGGTAAACAAAGACTGAGAACAGAATAGTATTGACTTATATTTAGAACTGGTACTGATCTTAATAGAGAGGAGGTTTCATCTGTTGACACCACAGCATATAGCAATAACATAGTCTTCTACCACTCTTCACCCCCATCTAACCAACAATATGACTCTTAAAAAAAATAGTATTTTAAAATGTCTAAACCATTTGGACAGGTGATGGTGACACAGGAGAAACTAAGGGATCAGGGTGAGGCAGCTGAAACATTTCTGGCTTAAACTTCGCATTAGCAATCTTCACACATTCCTCAAGTGTTGAGATAAACGTATTACACGTGGCACTAAGCAAGGAAGAGGCTTCATTCATGTTCTGAAAACAAATGAAAGCACAATCATCAGCAAGAAAAAAATGAAAAGATGCAAATACAAAAAACCCCCAAAACATTAATTTCCCTCCTTACTAGAAAGACCTAGTGATAACTTCCATTTCCCATTTTATTTAATCAAATGTACATTTTTTCAATGAGATCAGTTTCAATAAACAGATGTGACAACACTCTAATTTCCTTTTGGCATCTGAATTTCTTTAAGGTATCAGCGAATAATGCTAGAATGTTTTTATTGCAAATACAAGAAGCTTTTCTCTTAGAATGACTAAATCCCTACAGGTATCAGAAGATCATTCCATGAAATAAATGAATTGCAGCAGAACACATACGCAGCTTTATTAGCTTCAGCCCAAGCAGTCTATGGGTCAACTGCAACTTTCTGTAAGATGACAACATTTAGCTGTGCTGTGACTACAAAGTTACAACACTGCTCTACTTTCCTTGTCCCCATACTGCTCAAGGGTGTGTAGGAGGCCACTTCCGAATTTCCAGCACTAAATTTCATTCAAAAGCAGAAATACTAGAATATTACTTGTTGTGTGTATTCAGGGGGTCATATTTACATTGCGAGTTTCCAATACCTGTAGTGGTAGCTTTCATTGCTAAAAAAATGAAAGACCTTCCTACACAAGGAAGTAAAGAGCATGCACAGGGAAGTAAAGGGTGAACAAACAATAGGTTTCAACTACTCATTGAAATAGACTTTTCAACTACTGTGCCTATAACAAAGATCTTAGAGACAGGACAAATTACTGCACAACTAACATGGAATCTCTTCTGGTCTTTTAATCAAATAACTCAAAACACAATTGTTTCCTAATACAAATTAACAATTACAGTTAAATCATCCAGGTGCTTTATGCATATATAATCTCTTACACACAAGTCAACTGTAAAGCATTCAAAAATTGAGCTCAGATTAAATCTCCCAACACCAGGGAGAGGAAAAGAAGGATAAGATGTCAACTGAAACTTAGGATGAAATAAGGTGCTCATGACCACAAAAAGGTCAACAGTATCATGAGCTGCATTAGGCAGAGTATTGCCAGCAGGTCAAGGGAGCTGATCCTTTGCCCTCCACCTAGCACTGGCAAGGCCACATCTGGAGTGCTGGGTCCAGTGCTGGACTCCGCAGTACAAGAGACATATGGAGCTACTGGAGCGAGTCCAGCAAAGAGCTACTAAGATGATTAAGGGACCGGAGCACCTCTCACACAAGAAACAACTGAGAGAGCTGCCGCTCTTCAGCCTGGAACAGAAAAGGCTCAGCAGGGATCTTATCAATGTTTATAAATATCTGATAGGAGGGTGTAAAGACGGTGGAGCCAGACCCTTCTTGGTGGTACCCAGTGACAGAACAAGAGGCAATGGGCACAAACTGAACACAGGAAATTCCATGTGAAGATAAGAAAATACTTTTTCATTTTGAGAGTGGTTGAACATTGGAATGGGCTGCTAGGAGAGGTTGTGGAGTCTCCATCCTTGCAGATATTCAAAACCTGACAGGACTTGGCCCTGGGCAACCTGTTCTAGGTGACCCTGCTTGAGCAGGGGGGTTGGACCACTTGATCTCCAGAGGTCCCTCCCAACCTCAACTATTCTATTCTCCAGTGCCATTCTAGAAATTCAATACCTCAATGCTGGGAGGAGATCGAGTCTCATCATGGTGAACAAATTCTTGTATCGTATGAACTTGCTGCATTAAAAGATCACAGTAAAGACGAAGTTCGGACATTTTGGTTTTCAGAGATTCATTGGTCTCACTTATTTCTATAAAAAATAAAAGAAATACCAATTATGGCATACAATTTATGTGCATATTTTAAAATATGCTCATTTAAATTTTCATTTAAAAATTCATTTAGACTTTCAGTTAGTTTGAGGAAAAGTGGATTCTGCAATGAGTTAAGAACTTGACTTGAAGTAGACACCAGTTTGAACTTAATGATAACTGATGCTACTTTAATGCCCATAAAGAAAGAGGCATATAACTAAAAAACATAAAGTTGAAATTTTTCTTAGGTGCACTGTAATGTAGAAAACTATTAATAGATGAAATTTCCCACATCAACAGACTGTCTGGAAATAGTTACATCAAGTCATCCAAGAAAAATTAAGGAGAGAAACAATAGTAACTATAATGAATCAAAACAGCAGAAATTCAGTGGCTTCATAACAGCTATAAAGTATACAGCTGTTCCTGTAACAACCCTAACTTGCTGCAGTTTCAACTTTTTCAGGTAGAAGAGCTCAGGACCTAGAAAGATCAGATTACATCCACCTTTAAAAGTGAAAGGTGTGTATGTAGGGTTACACACCTCAGCATACACAAGAGAGATCACTCTATTTACATCCTTTTTCTTATATTCCCTCTCAAGACTTTACTCTTGGCTTTCATAAGAGACTTTCAGTCTGCTCCAGTAAGGCAGCTCTTAAGCTCACATGTAGTCTTCCCTGCCTTCTTTCAATGGAGGTGATTTCATCCAGGGAGATGTTCTAGGGTAGTTTTTTGTCCCCAATAAAAGGAAACTTGTACAATGCCCAGATATTGAAATGTTGGCTACCTTAACATCAAGTAGAACAGAGCTGAATATATTCAGAATTTCAACAACAAAGCATCATTGATTTTACATACAAGTGGCTCTTCAGTGCCTTGTGCAGAATAAAGATCTAGAATATCACTGCTATACTGTCTGTAAAAATGGCATATAATTAGGAAACTTGCAGCCTTTCAAAAATGGCCCAGGGAACTAGCCACCCAAACCCCACGGGCCTCAGTTTAAACTACTTATCCATCTGATTGTTAGATTCAGTCAGAACTGGGGCATTTGTGGAAGCAGGGAAGAGAGTGTGAACTGGCACCAACGGATAAAGGTTTCTTTGAAATCAACAGAACTCTATTAATTCATAGCATTTGTGGATCTGATGCTTCATATGGTCACAGCAACATCCCTAGGATACCACACAGATGATACCAGGTGCAAGACAAATTTGAATGCAGCACAGAAATCCAAAATGGAAAGGAAATAAAGAAATCATATTAGTGATAAAACCTACGATTAGCAAAATAAAGTCACAAACAGACCACAACACAGTGATTTGCACTGGTTACTGCCACAATTTAAACATCAAAAGGGAATTTACCAAATAGATCACTGGTAATAATTAAGAGTTATATTTGAAGACAGTAATACTGAATTTATATCACAAGATTAGTACCATCACTATTTGAAAAAGCATTTGAAGAAGTGGTTAGATTGTGCATGCTCTAGGTGACATACATACCTTTTTCTTTTTTTGTTCTGGTATCTGCCAAACAGGCTTTTGCACTCCCCAGAGCTACCAGCCATCTTTGCCTTTCAGCTGCATTAACAGCTTTCATATAGAAATGCTGTTCCCCTGGGATGATTAGCTCCATTCTTGTGTTGTCTGTTGCATGAACTTAGGACAGAGGAGAAAAAAAAAACAATTTTGAGGAAAAAACCCTCAATCCAGTAAGGATTATTTATGACATGCAGATCAAAGTACTTCAACATTTTTATTACAATCACATAGTAATATCATAAATCACAATGTACTGTTGCCAAATAATGAAAAAGTAGCTCAACCCTTCTCCCTAACACACTGAGGAATAAACAGTTAGGAACACCAATTTCCAAACAACGGACAGACTCAAGCACAGTGAGGTTCCCTTACTGCAGTAGCAATATACTGCTTGTGAATTTGTAACAGCTGTTGTATGCTAATCCTGATCTAACCATGGCAAACCAAAAAGTTTTGTTGCAAGGACAAATATTTATGGAGAACTAAGCTAAAAACTGAATGAATGTCCCTTTTTGATGAAATCTGTATTCAAGTCGCAGAGCCCTAAAATCAAGAATTAAAGTAGATTTTGTTAATGGCCCATGATATTCAGTACTATGTCTTTAACTAGAATACACTGCTGAGTTTCCAGTTATCAACCACAGTTCCTCCAGACCCACTCCCTACTTGCCACTGGTGCAGGAGACTGCATCAAATCCAGAGTTCAGCTATTATCTTTCATACACCAAAAGAATAAGAAGACAGGAAAAAGAAGATGACAAGCAGAATGAACAACTGGAACGGCCAAAACATGATATCTTCCACTTTTACATCACTGGTTTAATCTAGACCAAGGAAACAGTAACCAAAAGGAGTTACCACACGAAAAATATTTAGTGGCCCATGTGAAATAAGTCCCACTTTTTAATGTACAAGTACCCACATCAAAACTGCAGTCCTCTGGGGATATCTGGAAAAAGCCCAAGAGTTGAAAGCAATGGAGAGTTAGGTAGTGCCTTACTATTAGCCAAGGAGGTTGATCTACAGCTTAGAAGACACTAAAAGTACAGGCTAAATTCAGTCTGGCACCATCAGTTCATTTACTAACTCTAATACCTACATCACCTATGCATGTATGCAGCTGCTAACAGTGTCAAAAGCAAAAATGACTCAAGAGGAAGAAGGAAAAAAAAAAAAAAAAAAAAAAAAAGGACTGAACAGCTCTTCCTTAAAGACATCTCCCCTTTCAGGTCACTGTGGCTCTTCTGAAAAACCACTGTTCATGATTCAGTCTCCTACCTCAGGCCATAAGAAGGAAAAAAGGTAAAACTAAGATAACTAGCTTAGGTAACTTCAAGTATAAGCCATGTGCATACAACTTTTTAAAAAGGTAAAGAAATATATGGTGGGTTCTAGGTCTCAGAAAAGAGCTTTACGTATCAAAACCATTTTTCTTTGTTGCTATGTCATAATTCACACTCATTATTATCTGTGAACTATGAAGGAATCACACTGGACTAAAGGTATATAAAAGTACCTTTAAAGTACATACATTTAAAGTACATATAAAAATTTGTGATGCAAAGGGTTTGTAACGTGTTCTTATCTATTACCCTGATAATTACAATTTTCTCTAGCAGAAACCTCTTTAATTCTTACCTTTAATTTCACAAACAGCCATCTTTATACTTCCTTTGCTGCCTTTGCAAACATCATCCTGCGAATCATAGTATGACAATATCCCATTGTCTAAAACAAACCATCGAGGCTGCCAACCTAGCAAGATCAAAAACATGAAAAGGAAAATTTAGTCTAACTGCTAAATTGCAAATCAAATTCAGCTCTCTGGCTGTTAAAACTTTTATAAAAGATGCAAACATTACAATATGCCTATGTCACACCAAAAGGAAAGAATCTGTGCTCTGAAAAACAGAGCTGCTCTATAACCAAACTAGTATTATATGGATATTTCACTCTTACTCTTTTTGAATGCAAGATTAGCAATATTTCAGTCTTCACTATACTCCATTCTACAACAGAATGAAATTTTAGTTTAGCCACCAAAAAATCCTATTTTGAAGGCTGATAAATTACATACCTCTGATGAACCGTTCTCATTCAGGTATATTTTTCAGGTAGACTTTCTTAAGAAAGTCATAAAAATAAATACAGTCATACAAATAAATGACTGATGTCAGTAACTGCTATGTTATCATCTCCTCTGCATACCGTATTTCAGCGAGAGCTTCTGTATTTCACCCTTAACTAATGACATGCCATTTTCTCTGAAAGCAGCCCAGCTTCATTGCTCAGCAACAATTAAATTTCAGGCATTGTGCTGGTATTTTCTACTATGACCTAGCAGAGACATGGCTTATACTAATAAGAGTCCATTTGTGAGGAAAGCATACACAAGTTCCTGTACTTACGCTTTCACCAGCTTTGTATTGGCAAAACTTTTTAATGATCTTCAATACATCTACAGAACATAGCAGATTATGCATATGCACAAATATCTGGAAGAACTGCATGCAGCATCATACCACACACAAATGCTAATCTACTTTAATCCGATAAAGAGGATCCATGACAGTAATTTACTTTTTTTTTTTTTTTTTTTTTTACAGCTATTTTATGGGCAAAACTACCGTTTCACAAAACCCAACACTCAGTGGAATAGATGCCCTAATTTTTAACACTACTGAATACAAATCATTATGTCTACTAAATCACTCTTTGTCTGAATTAACAGGTTGCTAAAAATAACATGACACTAAAGCATTCCAGTAGAGCACAAGAACACTGGCTCTTTAGAGTCTAGGTAAGCTAGACAATAGGAGCAGATCACCCTTCTATCTTACAACCTGACACCAAACTTTCTAACTTTCTGCTGGGACTATAGGTTGGAATGGCAATAGCTGTGTGGCCATGAGCTCACCAGTGTGGTGGTATAACGGTATGGTCCACAGCACACAGAACAAGCTGCAGCCACCCAGCAGCAGTGCATTAGTGCACTAGAACACAGGGGGCTCAATCAGGTACTAGACTGCTGAACATCAGATAAAAGCTTCCCTATTCACACTAAGTCATTCATTAGAAGTTTCAACACTAATTCAAGAAGTACAAGACCAGTCCCCACTGCATCATGCCACAATTCCAGGATAAGGAAGTAAAAATGTGCTACTACTTTTTTTTTATTAGCTATATCAGTAAACAGTTATGTCTTTCAAAATGCAGAGTGGGTAAGTAATAAGCAGATCCATGCTCAGATACAAAAACTGAATGAAAACAAGCTATGAACATTGAGGGATACCAGCTCCCATAGGAAAAGATTTCAAATTACATAACTACATCACTATTTACACTAAGAGTATGTAAACAGCTGTGAAATGACCATACTGAAGCACCTGTTCTGTAAAACATAGCTCCAAAATGCCCTATTATTTTTTCCTGCTACACTGCATTGTAAAACATTGACTCTGTGCTCCTCTTAACTTGCAAGTGCACGCAGAGGACACAGTCGATGTTTTTCTAAACAGTCTTGTGCTGATAAAAAGGGACCCTGCACAGATGATTATTATATTACACACAGATGATAGCCTCACATTATGCTAGCATTGAAAAAACAGAAGCAAGGCACTAAAAGACTCCAAGTGCCTTACAGAAGCAAGCAAAACGGCACTAAAAGACTCCAAGTGCCTTACAGAAGCAAGCAAAACAATGAAAACAAAAATACCTCTTCTTATATGAACTTGGGCCCTTGAAAAAGTGTTCTATGTTTCACAAAATATTTAACAAACTCATACTTTTACAAATTCACAGATGCACGCATATTATGCAAGTGAGAAAAACAAGCTGTATTTTGGGTTTGTTTTTAATGAAGCAGGAAGCTAAATAATGTTTTTTTGCAACACTTCAGCAATATTAGCAAGTTCCTTCACTGCTTGGCTTCTATGGTTAGTGAAAACAAGCAGTATGTCTTATTTCTGGCTACAAAAATACACAGTAGAGTAACAAGAAAGTCGCTAACAACATTTAAAAACCTGACTAACATGATTAGATGATTCTGTTGAATCAGCTGGCCTACATATCCCAAGCAAGGGTTCTGGAGGCTGGTACTCAGTACTAACTTTCAGTGAAAGTTAGATGCATGTTGATGTAAGAGTCTATTATGCAGAGTCCTATGACAGTCTATTATCCAGCATTCATAGTCACTGTTAAATATTTACTTATTAAATAACAGACTTTAAAGTCTATAGCAAACACCAGCTACACCACAAAGACTCCTTACCTGTGACCTTTTTACACTTTGCTACAGTAACTTTTCTGCCACAAAATGGAAGTGACAAAACTATTTTGAAAAGAAACTTGTATTCATTATTTCTTTTATACCCACAATTTTTCTCTAGTAGTATCTCCACATTTAATGTGGAGAAGTGAGAAAAATATCTTACCAAACAGCTATGTGATTGTAGTACAACTGCTCTCTTTCACTGGAAGCCCTGCATGCATGGACACATATTTGCTCAGATAAATACGAGACTACGCTGTGTACATTTTGGTTCACAGCAAGTGCATGCAATAATGGAACCCAACGACTGTTAGTGAATTAAGCAAGTGCATAGTTCTTCTTCATTTAAATTATCCACATTCAGGAGCTAGGCTAGAACTCTGTTCCTGGATTGGCAATCCAAGCAACATGCAAGATTGCACACGATACATCAAATACAGCAAAACAAGCTAGTCTGAGGTGAGTTGATTAGTTGTTCCAAAGGGAAAGAGTAGGTACTATGGACAGCCTTGTGCATGAGGATGCCACTCCATGTTTTCTTCACTGGCATCATTGCAATGTGGCCCGCATTTTACAAGTTCTGAGAATTGAGTTTCACATCACTCCACATTTGAAATCTGAATTTCCTGAAGCAGGACTGCACACATGTAGAACAGCACATATAACGTGCAAGACAACAAAAGGACAAACGGAATATTGTCAAAGTACTCAAACAAGAGGCCTGATTAAGCATGATGTACGATCCAACACCGATCTGCTCCCGGGGGAAAATCAGTCCTATTACAGTGTCAGAAAAGACATCTGTTTCACCTTGGAAGTACAATCTATCCATTGTTATCTCCAGGGGGAGGTACCTCTATTATTACAGAGCATGAGGCAAACAACACTGGAATTCTGATAGCAAATGCAGGCATTGCCTACACTTCTCTCTGCAGCACTTCTAAAAATGAATTTCCAGAATAAATTACCCAGAACTAAAGCTCTTTGTATGTTTTACAGGTTAGGATATGGGAGCACAGGTTAAAAAAAAAAATTACCATCCAAACTGTATACTAGGAGAGCATATTTTATACTAAGAGAATTTTACATTCACCATTGAAGATTTAAAGATGCAATATCGAATGATTCCTTAACTGCAACTGAAGATACCTTGCAAGTTTGTATGCCACAAAAAAAAGCTATTTCCTAGGGAAATGAAAGATGGAAGGAAACATCCAATACTTTGGATGTTCGGATGTGACATTTAAGACAGCAGTTCAGGTCTCTGTTCTGTTAGGGCTCTTGACTAACTTGGCAATATTCAATCCAGCTCTTCCAAGGTATTTAGCCACTCTGTTCCCTGTGGAAAACCACGGGAGTTCGGCAGGTCTGTTTTGAGGATCTTTGAGCTGCATCAGTACCCACAGTGCATAGGTTGCCCACGAAGGCACAAACAGGCTAGGCCTGTCTCCAAAGAGTGTCGTGAATATAGATATAGGCGGAAGAGTAGGTGGTCTCTGGCAAAGGCCATCGCATAGTATCTATCTCCTGCTGTCTCAGCGTCCAAAGCTTGATCTAACCCGCAGAGAGCCGGGGGCGGCCCCAGCGCGGCGGCCCCCAGTGCGGCGGCAGGGCAGGCGCCATCAGCCGCGCTCGGCCACCGCGGGAGGCTTTGCTCCAAAGGCAAAGCGCAGTTTAGGAGCCAAAAAGCAGCAATTCCGGGCTGCAAACGGCCAGCCGGCGGCGAGGCCGAGAAGCCCCTGCCGACTAACGGCCGCCTCCTCGGGGAGACGGGCAGCCGCCGGCCCGCGCCCGCCCCCCCGCCCCGCCCCGCCGCGGCCCCCCGGCCCGCGCCCCCCGGCCGCCTACCCGCCAGGTAGTTGGTCCACTTGTACAGGACTCCCTCCATCGCTCAGGGCACGGCTCCGGCCCGCATCCTCCTGCTCCTCCGCGGGGGAAAGGGCAGCAGCAGTTGTCGGGGCTGGCGCGGATCTCCCTCCCCCGCCGCCGCTCCCTGCGGACGTGGAGGCGGAGCCGCTCAGCTCAGGGCGCCGCGGCGGCCCCGGCCGCGGCGGCGGCGACGCCCGCCCGCCCGGCGCGGCCGCCTCTCTCCCCCCGGCCCTCCGCCCCCCCCGCCCCGCGGCTGCTCGCATGGACCCTGACGTCTCCTTCGCTGCCCGGATGGAAGGGGCCGGCGGAGCCCAGCCGGGACGCGCGGGGGAGCCCCCGGCCAGGCCGCACGGAGCCGCCTGCCCCGGCCGCCGCCGGTGCGCAGCGCCCCGGGCCCGACAGTGGCGTGTTCCCCCGGCCCGGCCCGCTCGCCTGCGTAAATCCTCGGTCAGGCGAGGCGCGCGGCGCGGCCTGGCGGCGGGCGGGCCGGCGCGGGGGGAGCGCGACGCGCCGAGCGGCGCCACATCCTGCCGCTCACCCGCAGGCGGCGGGGCTGTCCCGGGCGGGCGGGGGCGGCGCCGCGGGCTGGGCTCGGCCCCTGGGCCGGGCCGGGCCTCCGCCGGGCGGGCGGACAGTGCCACGCAGCCGCCTCGGGAGCGGGCGCCGCCGGCATGGGCCGCGGGCTGGGCCTGCTGCTCCTGTCGCAGGCGCTGGGCCTGCTGGCGGCCGCGGCGCGGGGCGAGGGCGGCGGGGCCGCCGCGGCGGAGGAGGTGAGGATAGAGGTGCTGCACGTCCCCGAGCAGTGCGGCCCGCGGAGCAAGAAGGGCGACCTGCTGAACGCGCACTACGACGGGTACCTGGCCAGCGACGGCTCCAGGTTCTACTGCAGGTGTGTGAGGGCGGCCCGGCCGCGCCGCCGGCCTCCCCGGGCAGCGGCGCCCTCCTCGGCCCGGATCCCCACGGAGCGCGGCCGCCGCCACGTGTCCCGCCTCGCGGGGCCCGGCCGGGTCGGGTCGGGCCGTGCCGGGGCCGCCGCCGCCGCCTGAGGCCTCGCCCCGCCCGGCAGCCTGCGTTAAAGTAACGCGAACAGCGTCCCCGTCCCAGCTTGTCGCGTCCTAAGCCGAGTGCCACGGTTCTGGTTTTAGCGGGGATGAGTAGGATACCTGTGCGGAAAGCGGCTTGTGCTGAGCTGCTTGGCGTGAGAGCGGTGTCCGAGAGGGAAGGTCACTGCGTGACACGCGCGGCCCAGGCGCTGGGAAGTCTCCGAGACCCCTTGGCTAGAGCAGGAGGACATACACCTCCCTTGCTCTGTGCTGAAGTCTGTACGCACATCTCAGTTTGGGGGAGAAACTACTGGCAAGGACATAGATTGGCCTAAGAAATCTGAGTATTTTTGTTAGAAGTTTGAGTACAGCATACACTTTATACTTTTACAGACAGCACTCTGCAGTGCTGCCACATTGCACTAGCGGTTTGCGGTATTTCTGCACCTCCCTGCTTTCTCTTTTCCTCTGTGCTGCCTTTCTCTTTGTCCCAGAGTTAGCATTTATGCTTTTGCCTCTTCATATCACCCCATCCGTCCGTCTTTGGGCTGTTTCAGTTTGCCTTATCTTTCTTTGCACAGAAACTCTCGTGCAAAAGCTTTGTTTTTACGATGCCTCCCTTTTAATGTTGGCGTGTCCTATTAGGCAGGACTCACCTGCTCAGAACTATATGGGAGAGTCTTTTCTCTCTTTAGCGTATCTGTCTCATTCCTTACCCATACTTTGATGAATATTATAGACAGTAGCCTAGTTTATTACACAATCTTGATTCATCTCCCATTTGTAGGATCTAAGGAAAATACATAGCATATACGGTAACTTCAGCTTTTGAGCTACGTGTTGCTCATGCACAATTCACTGTAGCTCTCCCCCAGGGATACCTCATTTGACCAGAAGCTGGGTCAAACACTGAACATCTTAACTGTGCAGAGAGGTGGGTGGCCATGTGCTGTAGCCAAGACTGCGAGATCACCATGACACTCGCCTGCGTGCCCCATCCCACCCCACCACAATGTGGTGAGAACTAGAAGACATTTTCGCTTCTGAGCAGTGAATTGCTCTCAGCCCTCCTCCTCTCCCAGGCTTTCTGCAGCGGCACCTTGTGACTGTCAGACCTATGAAATTTCTAGCGTGGAGTGCATATGATCAGAAAGACTGGACATTTCTCTCCTCTTCCACCCCCCCCCCCTTTTTTAAGAAGTCAGGTTTTTACTTTTTCTTTGATTTCAAAGGGAGGTTGCACTTTACATATCTCAAGATTTGACCCTCAATGAATGATAGACATAGCAGAAAAATAGCATTAGTACTTCAAATATTATTGTACTCTATTTGTGTTTTAAGTCTAATGCATACTTTTACTGTGACTGCTAACAGTAAAGTTATTTTCTTAAAAAATATATGAATACTGAATTCATTGTTATCCACTCACAATTTTTTTTAATAGTCGGACGCAAAATGAAGGTCACCCAAAATGGTTCGTTCTGGGTGTTGGACAAGTCATAAAAGGGTTAGATATTGCTATGATGAATATGTGTCCTGGAGAAAAACGGAAGGTGACCATTCCTCCATCATTAGCATATGGACAGCAAGGATACGGTAAAAAAAAAAAAGTTTTAATACTAAACTTCATGTCTTTTCTCTGTTTCAGTTACATTTTCAAATGAACATATAGTATTGTAAATGACTGTAAGAATTGGCCTGCCATTATTTTTGGAGGGCACTTAAGGTGACAACTGCAGTGGGATCTAATCCTGCTCATTCCTGTGCAGTTTGAGTAGCCCTTACCATAGACCCTCTGCTAGGCCTTGCAGTTTGCATCAGAATTCAGTACAATGAGGCACCTGACACGTTTCTCTGAGTATTGCCACCATGCCAAAAATTGACAGCAAAAGGAAGATCTCTTTCTAACATCCATACAAGCAGTTTTTTTCTTAATATACTATATTCTATTCATGTTTAATTTCTATTATGTGAGTGCTACCTGCTTAACCTTTTAATGAAATCCTGCATTTTCTGAGCAAAATGGAATGTAATGCACTGCATGCCACTGAATCAGTCTAACTAGGAATCATTTCTTTAAAAGACTGCTTATGTTGTGGATAGTTAATGGACAATGTCATGACTACATAATAATTGCAATAATACAATGCATGAAATGGGGTTTGAATTTCTGATATTTACATGTGCAGTATATAAAAATAAATAGATAAAATAGATAGTTCTAGTCTTAGTCTTACGCACTGTTTCAGCACTCTAATATTTAGATATTTTAAATTCATCTCTAACTTGGGTATGGTAGTTTCTCTGAATAGGTAACTCCTGCTGTATGGTCTTAACTTCTTAATGGTGCTGTGTCAGAATCCCATGAACCAGTCTCATCTGTGAGACAATTCCACTGCAGCCAGTGAAGCTTACTAGCAGTGAGTTTTGCCTCTGAGCATAAACAATGTTTAATAAGGAAGTCTTGTAACAATAAGGAAAAACACTTGGTACCAAACAGAAGTGTTCTTAAAATCTAATACTAGCTGTAACTATTTGTTCTAGGTAGGACTTCGAGAAAGTATTTTTTTCCTACAACATTCCTGTCTTCTGTCTCAGCGTATTCCTGCATGCTGGGGAAGATGCCTGCCTAATCTTGAATTAGAAAAGATGCATGTGGCTTTTTAGGTCTTTACATATCTTTTCTTGTTGGTATGTATATTCTTAAAAAACTACTGGCACTGAATTCTACTATTGTATCTTTCTTTCATAAGTAGTGTATAAACCATAGCATATATTCAGATATATTTAAAACTTCTACACATTTAAAGCTTGTAAGATTAAAATCTTTTGAACTCTGAAACCTGTCACTTTATTACAGATATTTTAGATGAGAAGTGCAAGTAATAGTTTTGTTTGCCTTCTGTTTATAAACAAAGTAGATTCTTGACCTGTTCTTGGCTTGAAAGATGGGCACAAGTTCAAAATTAACTTCGGTCAAAATTCTGAGGTTACAATGCCATATTCACTAGCTTTAGCTAAGGATAGAAGCAGCTTGCATGTTTACATTCTAATTGTACACTGCATGATTTTTAGATGCTTTTTTTGGCTTGATTTTTACACCCTGTTAGTTTGTTCCTGTCTTTTTCAGTATTCTGTGAGAGGTTTTGTTTTGTTTTGTTTTGTTTGTTTTTTGGCCAGATGCATGGTACAATGACCTATGTTTATAGGCACTGTTTCTTTTACATCAGATACCAAATAATGCTTTGACACAAGAATAATGAAGCCTACCATAGTTTCTTTTTTGGGACCAAACAAAATATCCACTAGTTCATCTTTTTGTGAATCTGATAACTTGCATTCTGTTGCGTCTTTCTAACAGGTTGCATATTTAAAACACTGTTTTGCATAATGTTTTTACCATAGATGTAATCTCATAGGAAGCTTCTAAAACCTGATATTATCTGCTTGTCCCCTCAGGCAAAAAATACATACGAGCATCACTTTATTACTTTAATCTTTCAAAATCAGATTGCAGATATTAAATAAAGGCATATGTCTAGGGTCAATCTCTCAATGTGAGGCCCATCATGTGACAGTATGTAAAATGGTCTGGACTTCAGAAATATGATTTGTTTTTCATGATACGCAAATCCTTCTCAAAGTTGTTTATATCTTAATTTAAAAAAAAATTGATTTGATATGAGGAATTTAATTTTGGTTCAGGGAAGTATATTGTTTGCAAATCTCTCTCAAAAGTATTTTATTTAACAAAGTGACGTGTCCAACTAATCCCATTTTTTGTTTTGCCAGAATCTAAACAATCCTCCCCTCTATCTTTGTAACATTTTTAAATTTAGGGTTTAGATTGTCATTCTGTTACCAAAGTGATCTGCATATTAATACAACCTTTCATAACAGAAAAGTAAGGCACTTTATGTGTGCCTGTGTCATATGTGTGATCTCTGACCACAGTGTCTGATTTCTTAAACACTTTTTTTTTTTTTTAATATTCATAGCACAGGGCAAGATTCCACCCAATGCAACATTGATCTTTGAGATTGAACTTTATGCAGTAAATAAGGGACCACGCAGTGTTGAAGCATTTAATCAAATAGACAAGGACAGTGACAAGAAGCTCTCTCAACTTGAGGTAATACAATATAACTAATTTGGAATAGATCATATTCATAAACCATATAGTTAATGTTAATTGCTGTTACCTTTACATGAGCTGCTGCTGCTCCAGTTATCATGTAAAGCTTTTGTATGCTTACACAGACTACACTGTGCAGTGTTGACATTTGCTTCAATACGATGGTATGTCTCAGACTTGGGAAACAAACTTACATGTCTGCGCAGCAGGCACAGTAGCTCCTGTTTATACTGCAAGTGTGCTTGAAGGTAGCTGTTGAGTGCTCCTGGCCTAAAAGTGCAAAATAGCACAATAAAAAAATGCCTGAATGTTTACTCAGTTTCTTAGACACAGTTTGTGTCCTTGGTGTTCCTGAGAAACAGGCCAGAGATTAATCTGGACTCTTTCTGCTTTTGACACTCTTTAAATTGCCAGAAAAATCATGGTACTTTTTAGATGTAGATTATTGCTCAATACAAATTCAGAAAGTGCCAGAAGTTTTAGTGGCAGCCACTTCTTGAAAATTTCTGTTATGTCTGCTAATGAATGTTATACCCCCAAAATTTAAAGGCTGTTTAACATTTTGTGGAGGTTTGACATAGTTTTGCTATGGAATTTGAAATGTTGGGGTTTTTTAGAATAAATAAAGTTATCTTGATTAGAAGTGTACCTATACACTAATTTTTATGACACACACAGCAAACTCAGTTTTTTTCTTTTCTTTTAGATAAGCCAGTATTTGAAGGAAGAATTTGCAAGAGATGGCAAAAAACGTCATCCCTCAGTCCATGATGAAATCTTAGCTGATATATTCAAGAAGAATGACCATGATGGAGATGGTTTCATATCAGCAAAAGAGTACAATGTCTATCAGCATGATGAACTCTAAGTACTTAAAAAATTTCTGGCTTTTTTCTGGACATTGAATTTAAATAATTTGCAAAATAATTCTTTGTCACAGAATTTTTTATGTTTTTACAGCATCTTTTTATATCTATTAAGGTGATTGTAAAAATCTTGTTTTTAACACTTTATTAGTCAAACGTGTGATAAATTTTAAAACAGAAATAAGTAAAATTGGAAAACAGTATGATCTATTGCTAGTTTTTTGCCATGTCCTAATCTACAGTATTGCTCAGTGGCCTTCCTCATTGGGTAAATCACTGATCAAAATAGTTACTTCTGCCCTATCAGGCACAAAAAAATGGTTCCGATACCTGTTGACAGAAGTATTCATCGGTTCCAAGTCACCTGTAGAACAAAACAGGAAAACAAAATCTCAGGAGGGAAAGTTTATTAAAACTCTGTAGGGTTTCTGCTGGCTTTTAGGCCTGCTTCTCTAGGAATTACCATGTACTATTTTGGAGAATTATGCATCAAATTTAACTATTAAAAGTCTTGGAATAAATGAATGCTATCTATAGAATTTAAAGAGAAAAATAGGTTTTTAAGGGAACATAAAATAACCTCTGTGGTGTAATACTAAGTTGAATAATTTGGTGTTCATGAAAACTCAGTATTGTAAGTGAATTTTTAAACTTTAACCTTAATAAAAGTGATAATAAAATCAGCCAGTTCTTTCAAAAGCACAAAGTTCAACATCTATGAGATTGTGTTTTATTTGAATGAGATTGAACATGATGGGTGATACTCTGTATAGACATGAGTAGCCATCTGGGCATGATTGTGTTTTCCCTCAGATTGGAAAAATGTGAAGAACAATTACAGTATCAGACGGTAAATCTGCATAGTTGATTTTCTTATATGAGTGTCATCAAAACACTTAGGTAACATCTTTTAATTTCTAGTGAGAAAAGTGATTGCTGTGTTTATTTCAACATGTAATAATTAGATGTACACATTGAAAATGGCAGCACAAATAAGGCTTCCACACATGGCTTATCTTTAACATCATTCTAAGAGGTAGGAAAAAAAAAACCTATTGTTTTCTCCCTTTAAAATAGCATGAGAAGAGGCTGGATAGCATACCAATCAGTAGCACTTCTGATGTGTGTTTATGGTGTTTGAGACTCTATTCTGCAGTGCCCTCTAGCGTATATATTCGCAACAGCACAACCTTAAGTTTTTGCGGTTGTGGTTCATGGACTAAACCTTCACACCTGAGTATCTAGGTCTGATATTTTCATAAACATTTCTACTAAAAAATGTTTTCTAAACAGGTAAAAGGCATAAAAGTCAAGAGCAGGTATGATCTGCAGTCCAAATGCAAAATGTGGAATGGCTGGTGCTGTTTAGTAATCTAAACAAACTACTGACATATGGTTATCACATCCTAATATGAAACTCCTATCCCCAGCTTTAGTTGTTCCCTTTTATAAATGAAACGATAGACTGAGCAAACTTTTTTAACATGTTTTTTAATCTGATACGTCCATTAAACATTCATGAGAACGCTAAATTATTAACACATTTTCTCATTTTACCATCATACACCAGTGTAGATAAAGGCGCAACATCTTTGGATTTAAGAACAAGTTTGTGTAAACAACTTATTTATAAATAAGTTTTAGCATATAGTCTGACATAAAACTTAGTTTAAAAGTCCATATTTAGTTATCATGAATGAAGAAACAAAGTGCTAGAAAGAAGAAAAGTAAAATGTCAGGGAATGCACTAGGGCATTTTCGAGTAGTTAAAGTCATTATTTGTATTTGTGAAGCAAATCATTTGGAAATAACAGTAGTGTAATAAAATGTTTTGCACTTTGACTATTTTACATTTAAAGAACTCAAGTCAGATGTACTAATTTTGAAAAAATTGTGGCACATTTATGCCCATGTCTGCATCAACAGGCACTTACCTAGCTCAGTTACCTTATTCTCTTATGCCAGAGGTCAAAACAGGGCACAGCATGCAGTCGTACATATTTTTGTCCATTAAAAGAACACTCTAGGCATCCATAGACTGTCTCCCTTTTAGAACTTCCCATTCCACAAAGGATGCAGGGACCTTTTGGGATGTTGTTATTAAGTAAATTAATTCTGATATGAGCCCCTTCTCTGAGATAGCTTGTAGAGAGATCCGTCATACTTGCAGCTTTTTCATAATAATCTGTGAAAAGGTCCTCCAAGTAAGCATCAGAGTTAGCAATGGTATCCACTACTCTTTTATCTGAAAAAGAATGCACAAACATAGCAATTGTTTGTCTTTACATTATCAATTATTTACAAAACAATCTGTTAATCTACTGGTGGAAATAACTGATTTATGAAACCATTATAAGCTTTACACATTGAAGGTTACTTTCCATCAAAAGCCTTGTGAGATGAAAACTTTCCTTTAACTTCACAAAACACAGTCTGAATTTTTGTGTGTATTACCTGTACAATCCTATTATTATTTTAAAAAGCACCTAAAAATATAGGCATGAGGCAAGCTCTTGAAAAATTGATGCTAAATTACAGCTGAGTACTTTACTATTTTAATTTCTTTTTATTTTTTCATTTTAATTTTGTTTTCCAAAAATTACAAATTATGCTTGCTTTGGGTGTTTATGAAAAACAGCCAGTACTTAAAATGTTTAGAAAATTTGGAAGGCTCCACATTGACTTCTTAACAGATTTCTTGAGCATCTAAAAACCATAGGAAGAAATCACTTCTATAACTACTTACTTTTCTCCTCTCTCTTCAGTGACAGACTAGTTTAGATTAGGCAACAAACTTTTACGAAGCTACAACTAAGTAAGATGTGTTACACCCCCTGAAGATCTGTCCCTTACAGCAGATTGGAGCAGCACCGAAAGCTTAGACCATAAAGTCCCTGCATTAAGAACTGGATAAATTAGAGCAAGGGCACTTCAACAGAGCATCCTTTTTTAAGGATTTATCTTCACTCTCCAATTTGCAGCTTTCCACAATGCTTAGACCAAGAAGTATTCAAAAATCAGATCTTGTTCTACATTCATGTGAATAAATCCCCAAATTCGAGTGGCACAGTGTCAGAGGCAACCTCCAGAAAGTATAGTTACATACAGTGATAAAGACTTAGTTTTACTAGAACATTGTGTTCATATCTGTATCATATCTTGCCCATTTCCCTGCCCTGTGAAGATACACCCCAAAGAGTGCATTCTAATACTTAAATTAACATTATTTAATATATAAACTTAATCATAAAGGCTTTGCCATGAAGTATAATTTATATGTTATGACTTGGAATTACATAATATTGCCTGTAAACTGCAAACACATGAAACAGGTTTAATTTTAATCAAAGTTAATTGTATAAAACTCTGTATCAGTTTTCATTAGCCATACTTTTTTGAAAAAAAAGATTTGAGTTTTAATGAACAACAAAACCATAAATTTATTATTTGTGAAAAAAGTCAGAAATCTCAATATAACTCTCAAGAACTTTATAATCATTTCAGTAGATAAGAAATTAAGAGGTACTTTTTTATGAAATTTGCTCTTGATTAAATGTTGAATCTTGCACACAAAATTAAACAAAAATACAAGCTTCATGCATTAATCAAGACATTTAGTTATAAATATCAAATGTCATACTTCGATGAAACAGATTACTCCTCAACATCCTTAATTTGTTCAGTGAAGATGATCCAGATTTCTCTTTTTCAAATCCTCCTTTTGAAATTGGAGTCACACAGAGTTCTGTAACAAAGAAAAGTAAGTTTTTAGAAGAAATCTTTAGAAAGTTTTTAGATGAAATATAAAAACGCTAATTTGTACAACACAGCTTACCATAATATGTTTTTCTATTTTATAATAGGTTTATAAAGCTTACAGTGATAAAATACAGTTTTGCTAATGTTTATAGTGCATAGGACCACTTTCTAATACAAGTTTGCGCACAGTAATAGCTCATCAAATGAAGAGCAACGGAGAGATTCAATGAGACAGAATATCAATTAACTAATTTCAGAAATTTAGTGCTTTATAACAACACATTAGGGAAGATTTTTTTTCTATTTTTTTTAATTTCTGGTCATGTTAAGGAGCTAAGACAGTCAACATCGTATAAATGGAAGTCTCACTTCTGAAGGAGAAACGTGTCCATAATCTTACTTGAAACTAAAAATGAAAAATCATAAGGAAGGCTTACTCTGAATTCTGTAGTGATCTCATTCAACACAGAATTAACTGCAAAAACTTATTTTTTTAGATAAAAACGTCATCCAATTTTCTATCCATAACTTAAAAGATTTACAGTGAAATATATGGATGGTTAATTACAGGGAACTGAAAACACATGCATTTTCAAGTTTCTCACCTGAGAATTCTCTTTAACTATGCAAATACAAATACTAGTTTAATTGATTATTTCACTGACAATGACTGTAGCAAATCTAATGCATCTACCTACCATTGCACAAAAGTAAAGTTAAAATTAAAACACTTCCAAAATTGAAATTGATGTTGAGCTTATGTCAGTGAATTTAAACTATAATAATATTATATAATATAAACTAATTTGTACTATATTAATATCTTACTTTTAAACCTATAATTATGCCTGTTTTAGAATATATTTAAAGTTTTTACAGAGATATAAAGGTATCTCATAATTTAGCATAACTGCTTTAAAATGCAGAGTTTCTGTCATGGAAATTAGATACTGTGTATGCCAAAGGATACAGAGCTATTTGCAACTTCTAGAGCAAACAGCATTGCATACAGCTGAAGGGATAAAAACTATTTCCCAAATGATGTCTTACTGGTTTTGCTATTAAAAAAAAAAAAATAGTGTTAATTATAGTGTCAAGCAATTTCTGTAACAGTTGAATGACTCTCGCAGAAGTCTCTGTATTTAAATACATGTGAAGCTGGCTGTCAAAACTTTAGCTAACATTATTTAAGTCAAAAGAGAGTTTTATATTTGATATTATTAAGAACTAGATCAAACCCTAAAATTGAATTTCTGCATTATTACAAATATGAGTAACACTGATAATGTTATAGGCTACAATTTAATTAGTTACAGGCTATGATAAGAAATACAGAAAAATAATGTGAATATATAAGGTCTATCCTTTCCACAAAAGAATAACTTATAGGAGCTATGTAAAGTTTTGTATTTGTTTTGAGTAATTGGGGTTATTTCTTTGTAAATATCTTCAGATAACCAAATGTGGTAATGATCTATCAGACTGAAGTTAAAGCCCTGACAGAAAAAATATTGGCTTGGTTTTGCAAGTTCTGCATACTTTCTTCTTTGCTTGGGGTTTTTACTTTCCCATTCTATGTGAAAATGATCAGATGGTCTTGTGAGCCAGTTCCTTAAAGGTCAGAAAGTGAGGATTTTTGTTCCAGTCAACTGTGGGATTTTAAAAAAAGAAATTTTATAAAGGTCATACCTAACTTTTAAAACTCTTTCCATGACAGACTATTTTCTAATACCTACATTGTTTATCTTTTCAAGAATTGTGTCCCTTATAAAGTCAGACTGCTTATGTTCATGAAATTAAGGAAGAGGCATTGCATTTTATGGGATTGTGGTTTATGTATACCAAGATCAAGAAAACTTTTAAAAACTCAGGCTTCTTTGAATAATAGCTGTAATTACAGTACTTACCAAAATTACCATCCAAATGAATAAAAAGTTCAAATACACTAAATGCAATTGTTGTATGTGCAGGAAAAACAATGGCTTTGTCCCGTCCTTTACAATTTTGATCTTCAATAATGTGAAACTGTGATTTAGAAAAGTATTAAAAGAAAAAGAGTTTCAAATTGAAATGAAAAAATAGACAGAATAATACCTTAGTTATATATATTGGGAATAGTAATGCCAGCAGAAACCTTTGGAATTGAACATCAAATTTCACAACTAAAGAATTTTATATTAACAACTGTGCATGTTAACAAGGTTTGCTATAGAGACAGTAACCTAATCTGCATCATGGACATTGAGAATTATGTCAGTGATTCATAAATACTAGTAATGGGCAAACCTCAGATTTGTAAGTTTTGTTATTCAAACACACTGATAATCTTGTGTGTGTGCGCATGCGAATCTCTGTCAATTCCATGCCTTTATCTTTCCAGTGACCTGATTCCCAATAAACCTTTGCTCTCTGACCACCTGCAACTAATCCCTATATTGTATCTCTTGCCTCTAACAACTCAGTCACCACCCTTAAGTAGAAGGACATGTACCCAGTCCAAAGCCAACTGATGACTAGGAGAATTTTCAAGAGCATGTAAGACAGGGAGCAAGACGCTGACCGTTGTATTAATAACAACCCAAAGCTGTAATGAGTTACAGAAGATGAATGCAATAATGAAAGATAGGTTTATTGGAGGTTCAAAGTAAAAAGAAGTAATCTCCATGTTTTTGCTGGGACTTCACTCAAAGCAATGGCTCACTGTCTAGCCATCCTTTCATGAATTTCCCATCCCTCATTCACAAAAGCAATACTAATAAAAAACAAGTTCTAATTCAATTTACATCAGTACAATAATATTGATTTACTTTAGAGTCTTTCAGAGATTACATCAGTAAAAATGTGATTAAATCCAACCATAAACATCTAAAAAGATGAGCTTTTCTTTTTTTTAATTTAAATTTGACAAACATATTTACCCTCATTGACTCTCCACGCATTCCGGTATGGACAGTTAATGAGCACTGCCTTGTAGTTCTAATACTTTCCATGACTACGCACAAAATTTCCATCCTGCTTTTTCTTGATTGATGGACTAGACAATGATCAAAATTTATTTTTCTAAAATCAAGAGGCAGGAAGGAAATTCAGAAATTAGTAGCAATATACAAAGCAGCTAATATACTTACTAACTTTAATTCAGTAAATCACCATAACTTCTGTCTCATACCTGTGAAACAGCTGACAGGGGAGGTCTTAGGAACCTTAACATTGATTTTTTTAGTGACTGGGAACAGAAGTGCCAAAAAAATTCAAAGAAAGCTAATAATGTACCAATGTTAAAAAGGGTAAGTGGAAATCCTAGAAAACTATAAGTCTATCCTCCTGACACTGTTCTTAAGAACAGTTAAGGAAAAGTCAACACAGACACTAATTAATATAGATATTTTTAAGAAGGTATGTAATTAATGTCAGCCAATAAGGGTTTATGGAAACCAGATCTTTTTTAATACGAGTCCAATTAATAAAAGCAATAACTTTAATGCTCTACTTTGGGGTTCTATAAAGCATTTGACCATAGAATATTTTGATTAGAAAACTAAAACATACATACAGAAACTGGCATATACTAAATGGATTAAAAGCTGGCTAATTGACAGGTGTCGAAAAGTAACTATAAACATGGAATGGTAATCAAACACGTGCATTTCGAGAGTATCTCTACAGGCATTGGGTTTTAGCCTTGTAATAGTTAATATTTTTATCAAGGAACAAGGACACCCCTAATTATTAATCATAATGTTTGGAGGTTACAAACGAAGGAAAAGGTAAGTGTAGAACAAGACAGGGTTACAGATACAAAATGTCCTGCCTTGCTCTAAATAAGTAGAAGCAAACAATATATATTTGAATATACCCAACGTCAAGCTATGCCCAGTGAATAATTTACTGGGATGCAACACTGGGATTCACAGGGGCAACACCGTGACCAGGCAGTAATCCCTGAACATATACACAGAAGAGTATCACTTAAAAATAGACAAATTATATACCTATGAGTTTGGCATTTGTGCCAACACTACAGGAGCATTGAGTTCAGTTTCAGGGTCCACAGTTCAAAAAAGGTGTTTTAAAAATTGGACTGCATTTAGAGAAAAACCATAGAACGTTATGAAAAAACTCAAGCAGAAAAATCTGGTTTGCTTTTCAAATGAAAGGTTGAGTAATAACCTCAAAAAATCCTGAGGTACCTACATTGGCAATCATTTTGGCAACATATGGCAACATGGTTCTCCAGCTCATCAGATGAAGGCAGAGAAATGATCCTATTTCTGAAAGCTGAAGGTGGATAATATCATTTGAAGTAAATTTTGAATTTTCAGTAGTGTAGAATAATATACATAAGGGTTTTGATGAACTGTTCCTCTCTAGATATTATTTAATAACTTTCTTCCTAAAGGATGCACTGTAATTCAAAGACTTAATCCAGAAGAAGTCTATAGCCTCTGTTATGCAGAAGGTCATGTGTCTAATCACAGTGATCTAACCTAAGACTTTAGATCTACAAGAAACTTTGAAAACTATTATGATTGTTATTGATTGCCTAAAAATAATCAAAACCTAACTATTTCTGTATTAATGTGATTTTGTTCAGAGGTTCAACCTAACTGCACAAAAATTAATTATGGAACCAGAAAACAACATATATAAAGTAACCTTGTATTAAGTTCTTTAAGTAGTGTTGGTACTTCAACCTCATGTTTGGTCACTATGCCAAATGAAGCTTTAAAGGCAATAGAATCTGATCCAGCAACGTCAAAACCAACATCATCCATTATCTGATTTCCTCTTCTACCGCTGAGCGAAACATCTGATTTGTCTTCATAGTTCAGCAACTGGTAGGATGAGACACCTGGGTAAAAGGAGATAGTCACTGTATTGAAGAGTCTGAATGCAGTATTTTTATATAGCATTCTACATTTGTAGACAATGATTATCTTAAATTTTTAATAGAATAAATTTAAAGAACAGAGTAAATTGTTCTTACAATGCTGAACCCTGAGACTTTATTCTTTTGATGTGAAATTCACACCAACACGGTGCACTTAGTTATCAGTGTTACTACCAATGACTAATTGGAAAAGAGGATGTTAGAGGTCTAAGGGATTCCTGCACCTCTCATTAGCAAAGCTGTGCCCACATTCCTGCATGTGACATGTCCTAGACATGTGACTGTGATTTGGGCTATTTCTATAGTTGTGCGTGTATGGGTGAAAGTACTTTAGGAGAATTAACGATAAATATGATGCTGTTTCTTTGTATAAGCAGATAAGCAGTGATCTGGGTTTAATGACAGACACTCTGAAACAGAAAGAAAATGACTTCATGGAGACCACACAGAGTATCAAATCAGGAACAAACTGAAAGCCAGCCCAGCCACTATAGATGTCATGCCACTTCACTTGAGGATGGCTTGGGTACTACGCAATTCCTTGTGCAGACTTGCACTACATAGGTAACTTTTCCTCCTTTCTATTTTTTTGTACAAATCAATATTTTTTATGTTACTTATAAATATTTCCCATATAAAATAAAGTTAGTCATTTCTGAATTTTGTTTAGATATGTAGTACAAATGAACCCAAATTTGTTCTTCATTTCTGCAATAAATTAATGGAACACAGGCCTGCCAGTAACATTAAATTTGCCTTTTACCTGACATGTTGCAATTAGAAAGTCTTTCCACACTTCCCATATGGTAAAGATTCATACCTACTGTTTCCAGAGACTATGTCAGTTTATTTTGAAGGAAAACAATAGACCACTTCTGACTTACTTGAAAGTCTGCATGCATTTATTGTAAAATAAAAGGGTAACCTCAAAGCATTTTTCTAATGCTTTCCTTGTACCTTTCGACACATCTCTGTTACGCTACCAGAAAAAAGAATGGAACCTATTGGTTGCCAAGTTAATATGAATAGAGCAGATAAAATATAGGCATTAGGCATCTAAATACATTTGATAATCTGGATTTTATGCCATCCTTTTTGATTCTTTGAAGGTTTTTCGATAAAGTGACATCATAAAATCACCTAGTATAACTCCTATTTATTTTTAACAGCAAAAAGTTTCATATATTTTTCATAATGCTGAAAAGATTGGAAATGCTTTTATTTATTACAAAAAAAAAATTGGAAATTCAATTACAAGTTCTTTCCTTACGTCAAAGGACAGTACCTTCTGCTCATGACATCTAACCTTTACTGAAAAGACTATTAAGGTTTTTTCAGACTTTTTAATGAGATTTTGCAACGTTTTACTCAGCCAAGTAAGCTAGCTGACTTGTCTTGAATGTAGAGCTAGTAGGACTAGTAGGATTCTAATATTTTTCATCTTTCTTTTGTCCTGGTATCATCTGTATGTGGGATCAACTGATATTTCTGTCTTCCTGTACACATACTGCCTTGTATTAGCAGAATTTTTAATTAATGGGTTTTTTTAATGGGCTATTTTTTATTTTGGAAAATAAAACAATGAAAATGTTTCAGAAAATATAGCATGTAGATATTTATTACATGGACTTTTCAAAGAAAAATAGAGGAAATATAGGCAGTATAGTTCAATTTTGCACCTCCTAATTCTGTTAGAATTTCCTCAAATCTTCTGGTATTATGCAGCAAAGGTAATTTAAACACAATTAAATTCTTAAGTATATGAGAAAGATTACAAATATGGAAAAAACTATTGAAAATCCCATTACTTCAGTCGCATAGCTGTTGTCAAATGTTTGTGCCTCTGTAGAGCCAAGTTCAGTAAGTCAGCACAAGGGAATACAAGCGTGAAATAACTGCAGAACTGAGACCATTGGGCTCAGTTGTGTCATAGATATTCAACAGTGAATATATAGAGCAAGAAGAACATTAAAACATACAAATTTTAAGTAGCAATTAATCAACATACATTAATACATTTATCACAATATGTTGTGAATTTTGAAAAAACATAAGACTTAAATGAAGTTGTTATGTATTAGTACAGAAAATATAAAGGTTTGTCAATATAATTGATTTTTTCACACTTTTTCCAGAAAGTCATGTTTTGCATTTTAATCAATATTTGACTTGCACTTTTTTCCTAAATATTTGTTACATGACTAACAGAGATAGACTTTCTTACAAATGTGCTAAAGAACCATCATACTACCTGTACAAGGTTCAACTGTAACTACTGTTCTGTATTTACTGAAAAACATACATTTTTCAGCTTTAAAGAAAGGTAGAAAACTTACCTGCAGAAATTTCTTTCTCCCCTTGAAGAATGTCTTTTAATGTGAATGGTGTTGAAGCAAATTTAGACGTTTTTGAAAGAAAACATTTTCTTTTCTTAATTACAAGACTCAGAGGTTGGTATTTATCAGCTTCACTGAGACTGGGCACAGGAACTAATCTTCCTCCATCACCAACCTGTTTAACAAAGTTTTTGGTTGCAGCAGCAAACATATTATGGCATTAGTAATGATAATAATAAAAAGTTCTGTATCAACTGTAACTTCCAAACCTAAAATCCATGTTCAAACTGTTTGCAATGTTCTTTCAAACAAACGAATACAGTAAAAAAGCTGTCAAACCTTTTTATAAAGCAAGTTATTTTTTTACTTGGAAAGAACCAACACCATCTTAACTACGCAGCTTCTAAAGTGTATTGCTCAAGACCTCTCTCAAAGACCTTCAGTTAAGCTCTCTAATTCTGCATAATGAATAATGAATTACCAGTGTAAACTGATAGGGGAAAGGTTGCCCTTTCCTCAGCAGTTTAATGCTGCTGTTTGAAAACCAAAATTATAATTTTAGAAACCAAAGATTTTAAATTCTGCAGTCTTTAGTTTCCTGTGAGCACATTGTTAGCTGTTTACTGTATCCTTGCTGCAGCAGAACTCCAGCGTGTTTCGCCAGCAATGAACAAAGCAGTCCAGGAGACCTCCTAAATTACACACTTGTGAAAGCTGGTAGGTCTGCTGAGAGGGTATTTCCTTTCAATAGCAGCTGCATAACATACCTGTAAAACAGCTCAAACTGCATGTAAATAGTGTGTCAGTCTTTGGAAACACCTGGGCCAAAGCAGAAGACTAGTGATGGCTGGGGTCACGGTGGAAAATAGGGTTGGGCATTCATTATATTTTAGTGTCTCCTCTGGTGTAACCCCAATACCCTCGTCCCAGGGATTCAGCTGTCTGTGATCCAGGGCCTAATTTTGACACAGACTAGTTACACAGAATTGGCTCAGACGTCTAAGGAATTTGCTGAGTTGTGAAAAAGAACGGTGAGAAAGTATAAAGAGCAGAATCACGCAAAATAACACAAGTAAAATTGCAGACCAAAGTGAGATATTGATACGGGACTAGGGAGCAGCTCAAGGATTCAAGAGGAAAAACACCGGTGTAGAAAGGTGTAGAAAGGTATAAAAATCCTGAAGAAGAGAAAGGGATTCAGTAGACAGCAACTTGGAGAATCTGTAACAGAGGCAGCCTGACCTGACCCTGTCTCATATACACGGTAACTGTTTGGCCAGAAGAGACACTTACTTGTCTTTCAAGAGAGTTTAGCCTTGTAGCACATCTTCCAGGTACTACTTTTGCAGTCACAGTGGGTAAAATACCAGCCACAGGCTTGTAATGTTACACTTCAATATGAATATTTTCACTGGTTGCTGGTTGACAGGTTTTGTTTAGTTGGGTTTTTTTTGCACTGGGGATTTCATTTGAAAGCATTTTAAGGACTATTTTAATGATATGATCATTTATTTAATGATTTAACATGTTTCAAATTAGTTCTTTTCCATATTTCCATAACTATGTTTGAATGGTTAGATTTTCAGGAAGTTCAATAAAAAGGCAAAAAGATGAATATGCTGTCCAGGCTATTTAAGACATTCTTTCCACAAGATGAAAGAAAAGGCTGCCAGAGCTTCCTGCTTACTCTAGAGGGTGCTGAAAAATCTAAGCTGGCTATTAAAATCATATGAAACACTTCAACTCAACTGATTGTAATCCATATTACACTGCTCTAAGAAAAATTATATGTATTTACTTAAAGCACATTAACAGAACTTAAAAATTATAAAGGGAAGGAAAAGCTAAGAAAATTCTTAAATTAAAATTGCCCATTCTGTCTTGATTTAGATTTGTCCTGTGTATTTCTTATGATAACTGTATGTGAGGATACTATCATTTCTAATGGATATTAAGCTCAGTGGGCACTGTTTATTCAATATTAATTTGTATTTGTCTTGTTTAGTATGTCATCATAGATCATACTCAGTTCAATCAATCCTAACGCCAGTTCTGACGATTAATAGTTTCATTTCATATGTTTGTGGTACTGATGTTACTCCATCACCCTATAACGCTGCAGAATACACTTGTCAGAGTAGCGTCTGTGTCATCCTCATACACCAGATCAGAGAACTGGAGCGCAACTAAATTAACGTCACCATGTTCCAAAAACATTCATTAATTTTGTACATCCAAGTTAAGATACCTAAAATGCCTAGTACTGAAAAAAGGTTCTTATAATACGTGTATTTGGCATACAGGTGTAGATATGATTGTTCAGCATTTCTGCTGCCCTGGCTCTGTCTCATTTTGGGCAACCAGTAAATGGATAATATGTTGTGTATACATTACGCCTGAGTCAGCACTTGAATAAAATCTTGCCTTGCCAACTTGTACAGATGAAAATCCTTCCTCATACACAGGTTCAAGGCTGCCTTTGGGGACTGCCAGGACTGGACCCTATAGTACCCCTTAGCAAAGAGTAATGTAACTAAAGTGATTACGAACCCCATTTGCCATTGCAACACAGCATCCATTGTAGAAGAGCAAAAGGACTTATCAGGCAGGCTGAGCTTAGGCTACCTTTATACATTATAGGAATTAGCTCACACTTGAACTCCTACCCTGACACAGGATCCCTAGGATAATAACCTTTTCCGTAAGTGATCTGCTCTGAATCATATAAGAACCCATTATTAGTGTCAGAGAAAGTCATACCTTCAGTTTCCTTGGTCATGAGAACACACCTTCTCTTCACGTTACCCCCTCTCTCTGTGGCTGCATGCCCTCCAACCTTTGGAAAAAAGAGAGAGAGAGAGAAAAAAAATCTTACTAGCAAGAGTCCCATTCACCAATTCACCAATTGATCTGCAGAGCAGGTTCATTGTGCATATAGCCAGAAGATGGGATTCTGTGCAAGAAAAAAAAAATGAAGTGATGTAAAGACATAACACAGAGAGTATTCTATATTTTTAATACATTTTCTGCCTCAATAACTCTAGTTTAACTCTGTTCTCTGCTCCTAACACTCGGTTCTGTCTCTGTTCAAGTTGTCCATCGCTGGTAGAGTGGAGCTGTCTGTAAGTTTGTTTTTTAAGGACATCACAAGCCTCAACATAGGGAGCAGTTTCAAGATAGCTTATTCAGGTCTGTTTTTTCCAGTCTCCTTGCTATGACCTTCACCCAGATTAATAAAGAATTTCCATTATTCTTAAATACGACAGCATGATTTATGGCTGTTTTACCAATGTGACTAAGACCATACAGCTATTCTTAGCTGATTTTTTGGAGTGCAATGGCACCAAGACCCTTTTGACATTAAATGAAGCAGTCTTTGCCTTTTAGTGTACCCCTGTGGAATTTGTTTATGTAGCCTTTGCTTCTGCTAAAAGTATTCTTTTCAGACATCTGAATAGCTGTTTTGCCATATTTATTTTGCTATCCAGTTATTACTGAAATAATAACTGTGACTGTAATAATAAAGAATGAATGAGTTTTTGTAACCAAGACTAACTATTAAAAGGGAATCTTACAGATGGAACAGAACTAAATCCTTTGTGGGGTTGGGTCTAACCTTTGTATCTCTAAGAGCTGGTAGTTCGGAAGGGACGGAGATTACCTGAATATTTACTTGAGCATGAGTGAGGGTCTGTTGATAAGACAAGAGTTTACAGTAATTTACAGAACAGAAATGTTTCTAGAAACTGTTATTTATTTTCATTTTATCAAAACAGAACATGACAAATTCAAAACTTGTTCATGTGGCTAGTTTCCATTAGTAGTTCCTAATGTATTGTCAGTGTTGCCTCTTTTCCTCATTTCATTTTAAAAGAATATCTATCAGTGCATTTATTTATTGGATCCTCAACATACATTATGCACACTTGGAACATAAAATAAAATACTTTCTTTTAAATTCTGTATATTCAAATATTGAAATGCAATTTCAGTCTTTACTGCAAGTTAATACCATATTTATAAAAGGATTCTGTTAGCTTCAACAGACAATTATCGAGACAGGTTTTACAGTCAGGGCATAGGGTTACAGAAAATATTTAAAAGCCTTATTAAGTCTAAGGATTAAAAGTGGTATCCTATATAATAATGCTTTTGTCATGTCACTCTGAAATCTGCAAGCAAATGCATTCTCAGATGACATCAACGTTTAAACAGAATCAGTGCAGGTAACATTTTAATTACCTATTAAAATAATGCATATAATGCACTTAATAAACTTGCCTCCTTTGAGAAACTATTTTCCAACATAAAAATAGAATAGAAACTGTAAACTGATATAAACAGAAGATTCTGTTCGAACATATGAACATGGTCTGCATGGACAATATGTTGTACAGATATAAACTATTATTGTTTCAAAAAAGAATCTTTATTGCTAACTAAAACTCGTGCCTTACATATGCTGATCATTCTGCTAAGGTTTTGCACTAACATTTACTTTCTTGCAAGTTTTATAAAAGAAGCACAGAGTTATCTTGGAAGTAATTAAGTATTTTTCTGTGATCTAATGACCACTACTGTCTTAGCTGAAGAGAAACCTAAAACTGATTTTTGGATTGGAGGGAGGTGGACTACCAAAGGAGTTTACTGAGGCTCAAATACTAATGTTAAGCTGAAATTAAGAAAATGGGGTTTAGAGGAGGAAACAAGTTGAAAATACTTAGTACAGAAGATGAATAACAAGATACTTTTCTTCATTTGCAGGATGAGTTCTCATTCTTTAGAATAGATCTTAGCCATGAAGTAGTAATGGAGCGGGCAAGTATATAGCTGAGAATTTTGATGTTCAAATACTTTTTTTCCCCTCCTTACATTACATTGATATGAACATAGAGTTTATTAATTAATAGTAAAATCTAGAGCATAGTTCTGCATAACTATAAAAAGCACTTCATCTTCAAAAGTTATGTAACTCCATAACAATTTGTTTGTTATTAGATAATTATCCTAGACTATCCCTGCAGGAATGTTGGATATCTGTAACTCTGAGACTTCTAAAATTGCATTTATAGGCTGACTTCAGTTGGACCAAGGCTTGCCCAAGAAATTGAAAATGTGGAATTATCTCACCAATTTATATCAAGAACATTAATCTGTTGATGATTCCAATGACTTTGTAACCTACAAGAACTGAGTTGATTTTAGTCTGTTCCTTGCACAGGTATCATTAACCAGTGAGCTGGACAGGGGGGGAAGTCAAAGTTTTAACTGACTGGATAAACTGAGCTGACTTGGAAGGGCTAAATCCACTTAATTAGTGCCAACCTATGCTGGTTAAATTGTTTAGTATATCCTCTTATCATGCAAAAAGATGCTTTCGTTTGCCAGATCTCCTGACTTAAGTGCCTTTGAGTTATTATGACTTACTAAGTTTTACAAAAGAACAGGTGTAAGAATTTAACATCTAAAAAAACTAGCAAAATAAAATGCTGCTGAAAAATTGCTTGCCAAATTCCATCATTTCCCAGCAGATGGCATGAGTATTTCCTTAGAAAGCAAGGGTCTGAGCAACACAGACCTTGTCATATTTCAGTAGGTAACAAAAATAACATAAATTATAGGACTACATATGGTCCTTTTTATATACATGCAGTTTTATGTTAAATTCCTATTTGTGAGTAGATCCAAAAGCTACTTGCATTCAGAGAAGACAGATCTTGGTTATTGGTTAAAAATTAAAGAAGAGATGACATAAGTAGACAATGGAAAAACTGCATTACCTTCTGGGCTATTCTTCTTAATTAGCTTTATTAAACAATAAATACAAGTAGTTTTATTTGTTGGTCAGGCTTTCTCACAGGAGGGTGATGGAGCAGGGAAAAGAGCTACTGGATAAATTATCTTCCATCTGATATTTGGGAAAGCATGTCAAACAGCTCAAAGCTAGTTTTTAACATAAAGAATTCTGGGAGTCAGAATGTGAAAAACACTTAAATAGGAGAAAGGGAACAAATTATTAGAAAAATCTGATGATCTGCTGCTTCTGGAGTGTTTATACAGACATGCCATGCTGATTCAACAGAGTCTAAATGTGTAGATCATATATAATGAAAACAGGTGTGATGGCCTATTACTGTGTGCTCTGTGTGTGCACTGAGTTTATCCATACTTGACGTGCAGTGGCATATCTGGGGTGTCACTGTAAGCTGTCAGCCTTGTGCTGCTGTTTGCTGCATGTGCTATTTGCTTTGCTTCTTCCTAGCAGCACTCTGCCATGTCTCAATAGCAAGTTGCCTGCTTTCCCCATCGCAGTCGGAATGAAAGGAGAAACATGGGGGAGAGAATCAGAGCAGAGCCGAAAGTGGTCTTGGCAAACGAGTTAGCTGAAGCTGCCAGAGATTCTGGTGAAGAGGAAAAAACCTACCATGAACAGAAGAGGGAACCAAAATAAGCAAGGAATGTGAGATGAACAGAGTACAAATGGGGCCAGGGCAAAAAAGGACATTTGTCAGAGTTCAAGATGTTCAAGCACCAAGAACCTTGGCAGAGTTCAAGAGAGAGGGAAAAATGGATTAGAGTCCACCACTCTGTCACACAACAGAAATCCAGTGGGAAGGCTGAGATTCCCCATAGGACTATATGGAGGTACTCTGCCAGAATACTGTTTTCTGTGTTTTATAGATACGTGTTTCACATGACATGTTGTCATTGATAACCATATATTATAAGCAAAGGTATTAATGAAGCCAGCATTTAAAATAAAGAAAAACCCAGCTCCTTTTCAAGTTGAAAAATGAAAAAATTCAGGATGCACAGGGATGTCTTGGGGAACACATCAGCAGAAAAAAGTGACTACTCAACTGAGGAAAAGCCCACTAAGTATTTGAAACACCATTTACATGCAGCTGCAGGGAGAATGTAGAGAACAGGGAGACAGAACATAGTTAAACATAGTTATCAAATATATATTTGACAGTACTGCTGTCACGGTGGACTCTTACCTAGTCTCGACACAGTTTGCTATGGTACTGGGCTCTCTTAGCCTAACACTCACAATGATTGCTGCTCACAATGCATTACACTATTTAGAGACCATGGAGGGAAGAAAAGTCATTTTAAACAAGCTTAAAGTCATTTAAAACAACATGAAAGCTTTCAGAAGAGCTAACTTCATCAGAGATACTTCCATGTTGGATTTTTTATTATGTATTTCAAGTACAGTGAAACTTTAAAATCAATTCACAAATGCTATTTTAATTATGCAGTACACTGGAACAACTAAATCAGCTATGGTTAGATTTTTATTTTGTGCAGATTTATTGCATTAAGCTCTCATGTACGTATATATACACTATAACTAAGTATTTCCTATATAATACCATTTGCTTCAGGTTTACAGCTCAAGAAAACTCTGCTGGAGCCTCCTTCTCTTCTCTGTCACAGAATAGATGATGATAATACATATTCATAGGCCATGCTGCAATATACATAAAAGGTGGGCCTCCTGCTAAGAGGTGCTGTATTACAACCTGACACTTGCCCAGCAATCATGGTATTAAAAGCTGTACTTTGTAAGTATTACGTCGATGAAAGGCTACAAGATGTGGAGTTCAACTTCTCCATGCCTTTTGGTTGACATCACCCCCCTTTCACCTTTAGACTAGCAACATCTGTTGACTTGATGAAAAGGGAACGTGTTGCACAGTTGGCTCCTTTCTACTACTTCACTGCCTTCCCACTACAGCAGTGTTATTCATGAAAAGGAAACATAACAGAGATTAAGGAGCATATGTTCTGGTGATAATTTTTAATGCTCTTCCACAGACTTACCTTTCAGTTTTCAGAGCTTTGATCACAAAAGGGCAGAGACTACTTGATCCACATTTCAAGTGTATGTCTTCTATTAACATGATGATATTAAATGACTAGATCTATTGCCAGTTGAAGTGTCTGAAATATCCCAGCTTCTGCTTCTTCTGTAATTGCCCTAATTTTGTATGCAGCATTTTGAACGGGCAGATGGATGTGTTAGCTACGGAGTATTTAATAGTAAGAAATGCAAAAGAAGTACTCCATGGGGAGCCTTGAAAAGCGAGCATGTTTGCATTTAAACTTATTAACCGTGAGGAGCTGATACATCTTTCAGTCAAAAGAAATGGTCTGTCATTTGCTACATAAACCCTATTCATATGCAACAAATCTACCTTAATCTACTAATATTAGGTTAGTGAAGACAAACCTGGAAACAAACAAGCTCATGTGATCCAGATCCAGGTAGGTTTAATGCTGCCTTTCCTCTGGAGGATGCTGCCCTAATGGCTAAACACTTCTGCCAGCATCTGTGAATAGGTGTCAGCATTAGAGGACAGCTCTGGGGCCTGAACACCCACCTGGACTGGGATGCAGAATGGGAGCTGCTGTGTCACAAAGCCTTGAGAAAAGTCACAAAGCAAAGTATTTGACTACCATAATATAAGTAGTCCATGTTAATCAGTCTGATGTGCACTGGTACAGTTATCTCTATACAACACTTCGTTCAGTAGGAGGCATATCCTGTTGCTTGTTTCTTCTCCTTGAGCTTTAATCTGAGTAGGAGACTTGGACTGGGCTTACTTTTGGCATTGCCACTAGTTGTTCTGTAGTACTGGACAATTAACCTCAGGCTTATGAAACCTACTGTATTTGGCTATGCTAATATATCACTTTTCCTGAGTAGGATACTGCAAGAACTGACTCATAAAGTACTTTCAAATCTTTAGAAAGAGAATATTTATAAATAGACAAAATTACTCAGGTGTTTGTAGGGCATTCAAGAATTCAGTAACCTCTTTCATAGCTACCCCTGTTCTTATGCGGGGTGTTCTTTTTCACGCTGTAAGAATACTTCCTCATCTAGTTCCCCAGATTGTTTGCCCTTTTCACACGTGTAGACATAAAATAAGAAGATACTTGAGCAATTTCCTGACAGTAAACATAACAGACAGGTCACATACTCAGGCTGCTTTCTATGCTTGGTGACAAGAATTTTCTGAATAATGGTGTTATATTGGGTTGGATGATTAGCATTAAAACTGAATCAGCTCTTGAACTGGAATTAAAGAATGGATATGCCCTTGTGTTATATCACCTGTTTGACTGCTAAATGTAATGCCAGACTCTCAAAAATAACCTACTTGAAGACAAACTTAAAAGATATGTCTATACCTTAAATTTTAGCAGGTAAAAAAAGATAACTTGAATGTCCCTACCAGCACTTACAGTCCAAAAACATCTGGTTTTTGGAAATGTGTACATTTTCTCTTTTCTCTGCTGACTTGTCAAAAAGTCTTGCTACTCAAGAATACTAGGGAAGCAATTAAATTTGAGCTAGTAATTAGTCTCATTTATTTGTTGAAGAAAGGTGAAATATACCCAGACACTCGGCAGTAAGAAAAGCATATACGTATTTGATTTTTACTCTGGAATTTCTCCATATGAAAAGACAAGTCAGACATTGACTACATATGCAATCTTAATCACGTGTAACATGTTTTTCTGCACAGTGTAACAACTCCTTTTGAATTCCTTTTAAATTTGCCCTTAATAAAAAGCACAATTCAAAACATTTCATGGGATACAGGACTTAACCTGTCTCTTAGCTACTTAGCCTACTAGTTACATATCTGACACAACTTTCAGAATTAAAAAGCACAGTCTAAATACAAGATGCTTTTGCAGGACAACAGTCTATAGATACTTACTGGCTTTGACTCACCACTCAGTCCAAAATAAATTATAGCATACTTCCTCAGTTAGCCCACAGTATCACATTAGTTTTGAATGATATTTCCATTCAGTTTCTTTTAATCTTATTTAGTAATGACTACTTAATGGAAAAAATTATATTGCATATTCAGGTTCACAAACGGTCAAAACTGCATAGTTACGGTGGTCTTTAACATTAAAAATAGCTTAAATATTCAATAAGCTAATAAGGACTCCAAGAACCATGTGTCTTTATATGTTAGGTAGGCAAAAAATCCTGTGTATCATCACATCAGAACAGATTTTTGTACCAGCAGTGAAACTTGAAACAGCTTTCTGTGGGCAGCTACTTTAGCTGAGTCAGGATGAAATCTTGTCAATAGCTTCCTACACTGTCTCACTTCACCACAGCACAGTGCCTACATGTTTGTGGTTAAGAAGAAGTATCATCTGTCTCTTGATTAAATTTTAATATAAAATTGACTTCTATACTTATAGTAGTAGTTTTTATGCTAAATTAGAATGCAAAAAAGGGTACTGTCACTGAGAAAAAGTAGATTTGTTCTGCAAAGGATTAAGAGCCAAAGTATGGATCCCAGCTACATAAATGTGAGACCAGACTTAAATTCCACTAAAAGAATTGTTTAGCTGAGAGTAAGCTCTGAGCGTGCTACCTGGCACTGAGCATCTGCCCAGATAAGATCAAACGTGTACTCTGCAGCATAAAAGAATGCATTGCCATTCATGAAAAAAGGGGTTTCCATTCATTTGCTGTTGCTTCCACTCAGGCTGCATTCCAGACTGTTTGAACACTTGTTTTCTTTATCATGCCAAGAAACAATAAAACCCCCTAAAATCTCCTCCAAAACGTACTATTTGCTACTACGCTTTAATTTTAAATAAAACATAATTGAGATTTAAGGACTGAACAATTCACAAGAAAATATAATGAAAAAATTCTACATACTGTTGCTTTTTTAAGAAGATGCCAAAAGGAATAGGTGTCTGGTAATTCTTTTTCTTCACTTTCATGCCTCTTTTTTTTCCCAAGTTTATTAGAGAACATCAGGAGCCCATTTTCCTTAAACCCTCTCACAAAACTTTAGAAACATACTGCAAGCTCTCTTTAATCATAAAAAGCAAGCTGAAGGGAAAAAAAGCAAAAGGCTCTTACCAGCTGTAGTATGAAGATAAAACTGGGAACTGTCAAAAAGAAAATAATCTTCTCCGAGGCTGCGGTAGGTAGCTCCTGCCAGATTTAAAGGAACTGCACAGAGTCATGTGGGAAAAGTTTTATAAAAATAATCCTGCAGTGAAGAAGGTTGGAAAGGAAGAAGAGGGTGCTTCTGAGAAGCAGCTGTTTTAGTGTTATCGCTGCCACTATCACTCACCTATATAAGATCAATCTGTACAACGATATTGTAAATTGTGAGATCAGTGGTCAAGTCGCTTAACTAGTTACAAACAGTTCCTTCAAGAACCATATTCTGAAGTGATTGAGATGGTTCTTATATTAAGAAATCAGAACACAGATGACAGCAGTTTAAACAGTGTACATTGAGATTTATTAGAACAAGCACTAATAGCAGCAGTGTACAGAGTGATGGAGACAATGTACTGTATGCACTGAACAATAATAATTATACAATTGCACTTCTTCAGAGATCTATTAGAAAATGCTTTTCAGTAAACAGTTTCCCAAATCTAGCATTGTTTGGATTTGCCTCTGAGGAAAAAAATACAAAAAATACGCTTTTTGTTTTTTGGTAAGGCATTAGCAACATTCATTGGCAGGCTAAACAAGTCATTTGCACATGCATTATCCAATTACACTGCAACAGGTAAAAGAGCATCATGTTTCCTCAAAAACTAGAATTGTGTGTGTGTTTTTTGACAAAATATCCAGGTAAATCTGGCTCAGCCTGAAGGAAACAGGTGGCATCTTTTATTACATTTTAGAGCACAACATAAACTACAATATAGCGAAGTTCACCTTCACTTCCTGACAGAAGCTGTAGGACCTCCCTCAGCTGGAGTTGGCATTATGGGTATGGCAGTACATGTATACCACATACTTCACTGGAATAAACTCCCTAATTAAATGAATCTCTTGTTTATTCTTCCCCCCACTACCGCCTCCTCAAATCATGTGGCCAACAGATGCTCCTGTTGTCAAAGGACTGAAATCAACATCCGCTACTGTACGAGTTTGTTATTTATTGCATTGGAGGTAGTCAGCGTGAGGCCTCATCTGCATCCAGCATTACTGCAACGGGATGGTCAAACCAGCTCACTAGTGCAAAGACACAGAGTGCTTGTGCTGCAGCTGTGTAATGTGTAACGAGAACTTAAACTGTTTCCTTACTGCTCCTTCCTGGCTATCAAACAGGCTCAATCTCTGAAGTAGCCAGAGAACCTGATATATCAAAAAAAGCAATTCTGTATGGGTTAAAGCCCAAAGGGAGAGAGGGGAGGCACTTTCTCACATTCATATTTTTTGTGGGCTGAGATTAGGAGCGTGCTCTTAGCTGGTCACCCTCCCTCTTGGCAGATCTGAAGGACAAGTCAGAGTCTCCTATTCTCACTGGCACACAGCACCAGCAACCCTCCCTCTGGGCTGGCACCATCCTGCAGGAAAGTTCAGGAAAACAGGGATAGGAACTGCAAATGGTATTACAGTTAAGCTTGCCAGAGTAAGACATGTTCTCATAAATTCAGTCACTGATGTCATCTCCTTACAAATGTCATACATAATTGAACTTTACATAGACGTGAAGTTAACCGACTTTTAAATACTACAAGAACAAGGTCCCAAAATGCAAGAAAGGCAAAGGAAAGTCAAATATATTAGCTCTGACTGGCAAGCAGTTAAACCTGCTGTACTTCACGCTTTTAACTTCCATGAGGCAGTGCACTTTTAAAATGAAGCTTAAGCATAACTAGTTGAATACCTAGGCCTGACTGTTTATATTAGGTCTAAAGCTGAAATAAAATTTTGGCAGCTAGATCATCCACTCACATGGAAGCTCATGGAGTTCAATGGAGACCCAAGAGGTGCTCAGTCTCATCCGTATAGATGCTCATTTATTTAAGGATATAAGGATTAAAAATGAAGTATTACAAAGCCTGGTATAATCATTGTTTTGACTTCTTAGGAATGTCAGTGTTGAGCCTTTTTAGTCAAACATTAATATCTGCATCCTTTCAACTGCATTCAATGAGACTGTTAGCAATGTGTATGTTTAACTACATATTGACACCTGTGCAAGATCAGAGTCCAAGCAGAGGAAGAATAAAAAAATCTTGAGATGTGCATTGCTGATTAACTCTTGCATTTGAAATAAAAGCCTAGGGGTTATAATTTCTATATTGCTAATCTATGTTACTTCTTAACTGTTGACGCTTAGTAATTGTAAGCCATAGAGGTGCTTTTACAGACACCATTGTAGTCAGTATTTAGAACTACCAAATTAGTAAGATGTAAAGAAGAATCATCCTGAAAGGCCTCTCGAACTTGTCCAGCACAACTGCATGCATTTGCAGGACCACAGTCCAGATCAGGATCTTCTTTTCTATGTTAAATTACTGAATGTAGCATGAAGGATTACATTTACAGTTTTAAAAATTGCAATACTTTAGTTTATACAGTTTTCAAAACAAAGATTTGGAAATCAACTGTATTATCTATTGAGTTACTTAGAAATTATGGCACTGACTTTTTTTTGGTATCCTGTCCTTCTTCGTGTCCTTATGGAAGTCCACAATGAACTTCTGAGCACAAAATGAAGTGCTGCAGGTGAGGTTTAATACTACAGTGCCCCAAATATACTGGTTTTTGCAACATTTGGATAGCTGGACAACGACACATAAACACTTTTCTTTCTTTCCCTCAAGTTTTCTATTGCTTTCAAACAATAGAAAAATTCTTGTCTGGTGCATCAAGGCACACAGACCCTTTGCAGTTAGTCTATTATTTCCCTCTAGAATAGTCATAGTCTACCTGGTATTTAAAAGTAGCACTGACTCTACATTTTAGCCTTCTAGAAAGGCTGAAGATAATTACATTATCTGCCTTTAAAATTCATCTTAAAAAGTGTGAAGTGAGTTTTGGTGTATATATTTCTAGATGGTATAACAGCACAACCCCAATGGAAAGATTCTGAGGGCCTCCTTTTACAAGGACGCTATGCAAAGTGGTGTACAAGAAAGCAATAGATCTGGGTTTCATTGAGCACAGGGATATGGGGAATCACGAGCGAATGCTCTTTTTGCTATTTATATTTTCACTTTCTGGCCTGCTAAAGGTCTGTTTACCATCTAGAATTAAATGCCATTAAAACTAATGAAGCCCAGCAAGGCAATTAAATTGACTACTTATCTAAACTTTACTTTTATATGGCATTCTAAAAGATTTGATCAGGGTACAAATACTGGAATTTACTACACTTCACATGTGTGTGCATGGGATCTAATCTCACTAAAAAAGTGTGTCATTATTCCAAATTCATGTTAACTGTGCAAAAAGGAGAGAAAATATGGAATGTTAAGCTGTTGAAATGTTTAAAAAACATAATCCATCGAACATAATTATACAAAGGGAAGTAGATACTGACTTTAAGAAGAAATCTTGATACTGGTTAAAAAAATAAAATATCTTAATCTCCTAATATAGAACTATCATAATGATGTCTCCAGATGTCCCAATAGTTTAATTTTATGATGGCTTTTTAAGCATCCTCTTCAGACAATCTAGCAGTAACAGTTAAAGAGCAAGCAATTTGCTGTGTGTTTTTTTGAAGGAAAAGATTTGTGACATCAGATGCTAACAGCTTGACTTCTTGCTGGTTTTATGGTACATAACGTAGACACAAATCAATACACAAAGAAGCAAAGAATCCCATCCAGAAAAGCCCACTGATATCTCTTTTTGGTCCAGGGATGAAATTTTAGTGAATGAGCATTATAGGTCTGCCTTGCTTTGAGAGCTGGAGGTTTAGCAAGATCTGAGCATTAGTTGCAAAATAAAAGAACCATTCTTCATGTTTGTGGAGCTCTAAACATTGTTTTATTTTTAAACTCAGACTTGGCATATAATTAGTTCTTAGTGAGGAATGAACGTTTGAAAATAATTAGTTTAGAAATAATTCTAAAGGAACAAGAACAGTGCTTCTGCTAATTAGAGTGAAAGCTTAAGTAAGCTAGAAGTTGCCATCTTTGAATTTATGCCTGCATACCAAAATACACACATCAGCATTTATTTCTCAGTTCATAGTCAGGTCTTGTTTGAGACTCAGATGAAAATAAAATTTACTGCAGAATTACAACAGCGGTCTGAATATGCTATACTACATTTCAACCACTAACAGATACCAGTAACACTTATTTCAAGAATTAAATAGACCCAATTCCTAACCTCCTATTGAAATGATACTTTTCATTGTCTTGACTTCAAGATAGGTTACTGATGCAGATTAAAAATATTTATGTATAATTTATTATTCACAATGCAGTCTCTAGGCATTTTTATAACATATTAAGCAAATTCAAAGATAATTGCAGATCTCATCTGAATTTATTCAACAGAGATTAGAGAAAAAAAAAAAACCAAAAAGCAGCTATCCATTATTCTCCTTTACCTGGCAAAAACTGAAGATTAAACTAACATTAGCTTGGTTAATATTAATTTCATATTCCTTGCCCATGTAAATTTAACAAAGGAAGAGAAAGAACACCCAACACAGGATTACAAGACAAGAAATCTTTACTTCAGCTCCTGTCTCTGCCACTGTCTGTCCTCCAAGGACCTGACAAGGCAACCCTGGGCTCCAGTTGCCATAAGTGTAATGCTAAATAGTAATTCAGTTTAAAAGACAGACATTGTGTATGTGGCTAAACGGACTGGCCCAAGGGACCAGTCCTGGACCACAGTGAAAAGTAATCATTCTAGCTGAATATTTATCACCTTAAGTACTGCTCTTTTATAGCACTTGCATCATTAGGACGCTCAGGGCATGAAAGATTGTTACCCACTCTTGCCTTCTGAAGGAATCTCCTCAGCTCTTTCCTTTTTGCATCCCTAATGACTGGGACCAGCAAGATTAGAAGTTCACATAAGATATCCAAAACACAATCATCCTCTTTCACTAATGCAGACCATTACAAGTAGCAATAAACATGGAAATATCTTTTAGTGTTTCATAGGATCTCGATCATTCCTCAGGGAGTATAAATAGACAGTTTTACCGTATGTCCAGAATATGCAAGACAGACTATATTACATAGTGTTGAATATATATATTCCAATTTTACGCTTCCCTTATTTATAAAATAAGTAATTCTCTTTGTTCACAGTACCAACATACCTTCGGCCAAATTCTGTCTACAGTCATTTTTATTATAAAAGGAATAAAAGCTTCCTTTCATGTTCAAAATTCATTCTGAGCAAATGTCACTAATCCTCCATTTTTCCGTGCCGCCACTGGTCAGTGGAAAGTAAAAGGGTATTAAATCAGTTTCAGGTTAGATATGTTAACAGCTGCTCTGACAGACATCCCCATTAATAAGGGCTAGAAAACTCCATTTTTAATAACGCTGTGCCACTGAGAACTGTTGTATCTAGTTTCATGATTCTCCATTGTAGTCTCTCCCTCCTTTTCCTTTTTTGAGGTTTGCCAAATATCATAGGGGAGGGAAAAACATTTTTAAAAAATGATGGGTTATAATACAACAAAAGTTGACAAAGAAGGAGATAGGCATATAAAACACCTACAAGGATATTAAACTCACTTTTTAAACCTGCAAGACACCATATAAAAAAGTCCTTTTAAGGAGGTTCTATAAAGACGTTTTTCAATTTAGAAGATGTAACTTACACCAAAGCTAATGAACATCAAAGCTGTTCTACACCTCTAGTTTAAAGAGTAAGAATGCATTACCTTTTGTAAGTAGACTCCTTACAGCATATAATACAAAAAGAAAATAAACTGCTTTAAATAATCCATTTCTTTGAGTTTACTCAGATTTGTAAAATTCTCATGGATGCCATTCACTATTCTGAGGGAGCCCAGGGAGCTAGCCTCCCTAGGAAGACTTAAATCTTTATTAGCACACTTAGTCTAGATTCTTCTGTTAAAAAACAAACACAAAAAAGACAAGCCGCCCCCCCCCCCCACACACACACACACACCCCTGTCTCCATGAAACTCACCTTCATCTTCTGAGTGATGCAGGAATTCTAACAAAAATAAGCAGGTATGGTAAAGTAGAAAATTAATTTTCTAACAAGAACATTTCGTCACAACTGTATCCCTGATCACCATGATTTCTGTCACTACATGCTGAAAAGAATAAATTGAAGTTTTATACAGTTTTGACATTTATTACTTAATGACGGACAACAAGAAAACATTAGATAATATTTTCAGCCCTAATATTTTCAGCTGCTAAGACAAGCAGTTGAGACATAGTTAGTTTTGCTAGCTTTCCCCGAGGTCTGTGTATAGCACATCCTGACTGGCTAGGGCATACTAATGTTTCTTATACATTTTTGTCAATATTACTCTTTTTTCCTTAGCTGGGCCAAACTCAACACCTCCTGCATTTTAGTATATGAATATGCATACCTTTTTCCTTCAAAGGCCTTATTAATTTCAGGTAGATTTAATTTAAAAATTCTCCTTTGGCTTTCATCATGCATCTCCAGTGTTAGTAATAATACCTAAAATAGAGTTAATTCCTCAGATTACTACTGCGGCCAATGGCACTTTAAACAGCTAATTCACCAGGCAGAATTCCAAAATCCTTTAAAACAAGGAGAAAATACAAACCTTCCATAAATTAAGAGACCTTTGTTAGCAAAAACACGAACTCCCTGCCCTTCCAGAGCATTTCTAAAAATTCAACTCTGTTGAGAAATCCTACATGCAAGCCTGCTTTGCCCTGGGCCCTGCTCTACCTGGTTTGAGGAAGAGAAAAACCCTTGTTATTTCCATGGCAAACTGTGCAAGGTGCCTGGCCTCCCTGCCACAGGCTACATTCGGAGCAGATAAAGGAGGGCAGAGCCTGGAGGCAAACTCATCACACAGTGCAGGTGCGGCGGGCTCAGCGCTGGCTCCTGGGCACATTGCTCTAGGGAGAAGTATGCCTTAATGTTTGCATGATTTGTTTCCGTGAAGCTCTAACACTGTTCAGTAGCAAATCAAGGGCATCTTTTAAAACTGTATCATGCGTACATACCACATACTTGACACATGCCTAGTATGTGGTATTCACATAAAACCCACAAATGCCATAAAAGCTGGTTCAGAGTCAAAAGTTCAAAATGAGAGAAAATGCAAAACATTATTTGTAAGATGAAGAGTACTATATTGGGAGTTTACTTCTAAAGCCAAATGCAAACATGTTTATTTCATGCAACTTATACCTGTTAAAAATTAGAATGAGTGACTAGATGACTTTTAAATCACAGTGCGACTGTATGAAAATAAACTAATTCAATTTGTATCTCTCAGTGAGATAACAACTTCTAATATACAGAAAAATCTGCCATCTCGTTAACAGAGATTAAAAATAGGAATGAAACTATTTAAGTCACTATTAAGACATTACCTTTGATGATAATAGCTAGCATTATCCCATTATATCCTCAGTACCAGAACAGGGAATAAACTAAGGTATGTTTGTAAAATATTAATTGCAAGTACCATTTGCCATTGTGGATAAAGCATAAAGTTCATGTATTTCATATAGAAACGAATTTTGAAAAAAGGCATTTGAAAGCATAGGATACCTTTTTGTAGTTCAAGTTAGAAATTTTAATAGTTGATGCTTTTTTAAATGGCAGGTGGTTTGCACTCATTCTCCTCACCTACCAAACCTAGAACAATAAAACCTACAGAGCAGAGAAGTATTTTTTATGCCTTTCAAAAGAAAATACTGCCTGGGTGAATGGAGCTAGATGGGCTGAAAACTGCCTGAGTCCCCACGCTCGAAGGGTGCGATGGCTGCGTTACCCCCACTGGCACCAGGAACGGGGATGGTGCCACGGGGTCGGCTCCGGGTCCCGCACCGTTCAACATCATCAGTGACCTGTGCAAGGACGTAGACTGCCGCCTCGCAACTTCACAGATAACCTTAAATTAGGAGCATCAGGCAACATGCCAAATGGCAGAGCTCTGACCAGAAGGATCTTCCTAAACTTGAGAATTGGGCCAGACAGCACTTCACGAAGTCCAGTACAGAGAAGTACAAAGCTCTGCACCTGCACTCGATACAGTGCAGGTGCTCTTCCAAAGTTGTTCAAAAATTATAGTTTGGACAGAAGCCCCCAGACCTGTCTTCTATTAACCCATTCTCTTTAGAAAATATGTCGTTACGTCCCCCAAGGTGGCAGGAAAAAAATTAATAGAAGATTTTGCACAGAATCCAGAGAATTCTGTACTATAAAAAAAATGCTTTATGGTATATTTGATAGTACATTTAGAATTCTGACAAAGAAAAATTCCATTTTGTGAGGCACTGTTTTGTATTTCTTCTAGTTATTAATTCATTAATTCAATATTCCATAATTTTAAAGAGTGCCTTCAATAAAGATTTATCGTATCACAGATTTTTTAAATTCTAAAAATGTTAGTACTATTCTTCAATGAATATCAGATGAACAGTTGAAAAAATAATTAAATCAGTGATAGCACTTTGCACTGCAAAGAATGGCATTCACGAAACACTAGCAGAACACTGTAAAACTCAATACTTTATCTCTGTATTTAAATTAAGATCCAACTTCCAAAAAAACTGAGGACATGCAGTTTCTGTCTCTCAAATGTACTCTCAGTCATGCACAAGTGATACTTTTTAATGGCATGGTGAACCCACACACAGGGACTGGAACATGAGGGGCGCAAATGTTTAATAATGATATATTTAAGGAAAGTGATAGAATAATGAATTGACATTTTGCACACAATGTGCAGATTTGATTCATAGTGTAATGCCATTAAAGCAAGTAGGATGAAGTTAACCTAATATGATTAGAAAAACAAAACTGATATATTTTCATTTTCTTATAAAAACCACTGAAGAACTCAGAGAATTCAGATTTGGTCCAACTAGAAAAGAGAATAAGATTTTTTTTTTAATAATTCAAGATATTCTTTGGAACAAATCCTGTTAATCTGCATAAAGTTTTTATATCAAGTATTCATAAACAATGTTTAGTATTCAAAATTTTCATAAGTTCTACCCAGTATTTTCTTTAGGCTGTCATATTTTTCCTTATAACTTTGGGAAGAAAGTGGAATTCATTAGTAGCTAGTTGCTCTCCTATACAAGCAAAGGGGAGAACTGAATGCATACAAAATAATCACAGTAATCTTAGGTCTGTAAGGGCCTGACTCTGCAAAAGGAACAGGCATGCAGAGAGCTGGGTATGTGTGGCACCCCACTGTGAACTGTTCAAGCAGCTCTCCTGGCAGGATCAGACACCTATCTGAATTTTTATTTTATTTTAGTCAGTCTCAGTACTAGAATACATCTTAAATAGAAAAATTTAAGTGCACTATGTATGCTATGTACGTGAAAGACAGTATATATGTAGGAAATCTAGTCTGTCATTAGTGCCTGAATGTATAATATATGTATAAATGGACAATTGGATCATACCGTGTGAAATGAATTTTTTTTCTAATAAAACTACTTCTTTTCGTAAAATCTGCCCTCCTACTGTTTAGTGCTTCAGCGATTATCAGATAGAAAGTGCCAGGCCTCCTCCCTTACATATTAATTGAGGCATAGCAACACATAAGAGACTTGGTTCTGAATCAAAAAGTATAGAATCACTTTATGAAAAAACTGTAAAATGTAATTTTGCATAAAAGCTATTTTGGCAACACAAGAAGTTGTTGTTAGCTACAAAGCATGGGAGCCTCTGCCCTACTCTCACATATAAATTTAGATAAGAAAAGTGGATGAGAAGAAAACACAGCCAGTAAAGTATATGGTCTGTGTGGCAGAAAATATTAGTTCTGTTCAAAGTACTATCCAGCTTCTGGAGAGAAGCCAGAGACTTTCCTGTGAAATGTTTCTGTGCTTTTAACACCGTTGCAAAGCTTCAGGGAATTCTAATTGTATAAACAGGGGGAAATGAGATACGCTGTGAAGCTATGTCAGATCAGTGTATAAATGATGATCACATCTCAGCCTCCGTCATTTAGAATATGAACTTTCTGACTAGCAATTCAAATGCATTTACAAAATTGTCTCAAATTTAACCAGGTAGTAGTTTCTTTTCAGTCTGATTATACAGTCAGCTTCCCAAAGCTAAAGCATGTACAGTAGATCTCCTTCATCTGAAATACAGTTAGATGCTTGGCTGTGTTTTGATTTTAAATAATATAGGTTCTCCAAAATTTATACGATAAAATCCTAGTGCTTTAAAAATCTGTCCTCCACGCAAGCCTAAGGATAGACATTTTAAAATGACTTACTATACTTCTTCATATTTTGTTTAAGGCATGAACAATGGCATATGAATGGGAACAGCTTCCAGAAAAGCATGTCTTATGTCTTTTTGACAAAGGTCAGTCCAAGCACATCACACCAAAGGACTAACCTGAAGCCAGAAATGACAGTGTTGTAAACCAAGAGTTTTTAACAAAAATAGTTGAAACAAAATGGATTTTTTCTGTTTTTTCTTCCTTTTTTTTCTTTTTTTTTTTACTTTAGATTACATTACTCTTAATGTCTGTTTAAAGCACCGGTTGCAGTTTTCTGTTTACCACCTCTTCCAAGTGACTTTGGATAATTCTTCTGCTTCTTTTGTTCTGAATTTTCAGTGTATGAAACTTTAAAAGGTTTTTATTTGTTTCTTTTTCTTTCTTTTCTTTCTTTATTTTAATGACTGCTGCAAAATTAAAAAGATCCATAAGTGGTCAGGGGCCTGGTCTAATGCACTTTCAAAAATCCTTTATAAAGATGAATATAAATGCAAATGATAGATTTTCCGTAGACCCACAAACCACGCTTAGCTATAAGAAACATATTGTGCATAGTTATTTTTTTCTTCAGAGAGTGATATGTTTACTAGATCTACATTCTCAGTTTACCAGAGTATGGGAATTTCTACTTTACTAAAGCCAGGATCCTTTCGCAGTTCCCAGTAGGTGTCATTGGTAACCCAGGCTTCTCTTTGATTAGCATCCATAACTTTCCTGCAAGAAAAAACAATCAAAAAAACCCCCCAAACAAACAAAACAAAACCCCCAAACACACAAAAAAAAAAACAAAAAAAAGAGAGAGAGTGTGTGAGTGAGAGAAAGAAGTTCTGACCTTAGATCTCTGCACTTTTACAGCATGAAATCCAATTCCTTGCCTCTGATCTAAGCCCAACACAGAATCTGGTATCGTATTTTAAAGGCACAAGAACAATCGGGGGTTTAAAAATAAAAATTAATCTCTGCTTTTGTCAAAAGTGAAAGATCTAGAAAGTAGCCAAACTTGCAAACCTACGGTCTGATCTGCGTAAGCAGGTCCTACAGCCACACGAAGCCATTTTGACCTTAGCAGATTCTGGTCTCGTTTAGGGGATCACCCAAGAGATCTGGCTTGCAGAATATAAGCCTTTTGCCATTTATACTGTTTGTCTCTCCTCTGCATGTTGCTCACCTTCCACCAAAAAACTGCATCAAGCACTCTGAATGTTTTCACGTTTCACTCTTGGTTCTCCCACACTAAACATCAGGCTACTGATTATCATCCTATCTATGATGATTAGGTATTAAATATACACACAACACACACACACAGATGTATAAAAATTGCCATTTTCCGGGCTTTCACATCTGAACAGACTATGCTGGTGGTAATTCATGCAGTAATTTGTCCAGGTGCTCTATAGAAAACAAACAGAGACTTCTTACTGAAATGAATAGACTCACTTGAAAAATTTGGGTACATATTCAATGCTGTTTTCTTCCATGTACCGCCTCCGACTTCTCTGGAGCTCCTCTATTCTTTGTTTCTCTGTTGCTGCTGCTTCTACATTTCCTTCTTCCAGAAGCCTGTATGAATAACAGCAGGTCCTATAGTTATAATACAGTGCCTAGAACAGCTGATTTTCCAGCACCAGTCATCACAAAAGACAAGCAGAAGCCATGCCTGTTGTTCGTGTTGTACCTACTTTAAGATCTAGTCCTGCCTTTTCAAAATAAGAGATTAGTCACAGGAGCAACCAGCATTTGCCTCCCCAGTTACATGTACCTGACCAACAGCCTACAGCATACACTTCCTTTAGCTACTTCAACGTATCATCAGTGGTATTATGAATGAGCATAATGAACATAATTAACACTGCTTCCATTCAGAGCATGTTTGTCACGAGGAATCCTGTCTCTGCTAAAAGATCTCCTATTCCATATGTCGCTCTACTATGCCAACAGAATGCTTTCTATGCTCCTTTCTCTCAGTTGGATAAAACGAATTTGACAACAGTACTGAATACCTTCTCTTCCAGCCAAATCTTCTGATCCAAAAATTAGTTCAGACTGTAGTGAAGACTTCAAAAAATTCAATACTCAGCCAAACCAAGCCTTAAAACCATCAGATATTAAAAGTATAAATGAGCATTCTTGCCTCTGATCCGGCCTGAATCGTGCATCGGTTGTAGGAAGAAGATCTTTCAGTACAGGATCTAATTCATTGAGCTCAATAGCAAACCTTGTGAAGCCATAATAACGTTCATAATTGGTTGGCATGGAGCCTGTATGAATATGTATGAGAAAGATAAATGCTTTTTAAACTGTTATTCTAAGTATGCAACAAAGCCTCATATATTTATTAAATTGTAACAGCAAAACACGTTAATATATTTTACTCCTTTAATGTACAATTAAAAAGCGTCAAAAAGCTACTCTCTAGGTGGAACAACTTTCACTAAATATTTATTTCAACTACTTTTCTGCAGAGGTTGTAATTACATGCTAATGGATTTAAAACTTTTATGATCTTCCTTCCTTCCTTTTTAAATAAAAATTACTGTTTTCATGATTTTCAAGTTAAACATATTTTCCTGTACGCAGAAAAGTGCACTTATAAAATGTCTCTATAAAAGCTAACCTTAGCTGATCTTTAATGCTAATTTTGGAACATATGCTCACTCACAGACTGATTCAGTGCTGTCCTGAATCTTTAGCCCTTGTTTCAATCACAGCAGAGTGGGTGCAAAATGTTACCAACAATGGCAATTCCTGGATAACCACTGTGCATGCATGCAAGATGCTACAGATACAAATCAAAAGTAATTCAAACCTAAGGTCTCTAAGTTAGCAATAAAGAAGCTGACTTCAGCTCCTGAAGTCACCAGAGGTTCATCATCTCTGAAGACCAACCTGTTGGGTTAATAAAGAATTAACAGAACAAACTCAATCAACTAGCACCTCCTTTCTGTTGAATTCAAGTGAGTTACCCTCTGTGAAAAGAAAGTCAGGCCTGGACATCCAAATATTTTCTTAATTATGTTTTTATAATGTTCCCAAGCCCCAGTATATTTGACGAGGAGTCAGACTGTGATGTAGAAAACTATGCCCTGTAGGAATGTTTCCATTTACCATTATTATAAACTCATGTAAAAAAAATACTCATCTTGTTTATTTGTCTAGCCAGGTACTTCCCCAGTAGTATTTTGTATATTTACAATGACAGCTAATACAGCTTTACATAGTTTAGAGTTAGACTAAGGTGGCTGCCATAGTTTATCATTTATTACAAGCTTCTTACCTGGCCTCCATATACATTTGGCTGAAGGTGCAACCCCACAATAAAGGCCTTCATGCCACTTTCCAAAAAGGCGATGTACCACCTTCCCTTCTTGATCTATCACAACACCCTGGACCTCATTTACATTTGAATTCCAGTAGTTTACCTGCAAATTTAACAAAGCAAAAAATTACTAGTTCACCCCTTCACACTGTGCGTTATACTACCCCACTGTGCCATACACACACTGCGCCTATCTTAGTTTGTGACACTAACTGAAGCTTCCAAATTTTGTATCAGATCCGCTCACCTGGAATCAAGAACATTAGAATTCAAAATTCAAACGATCCAAATATTAATTGCTTTAGCATATCAGAAACATTGGACGATTTGATATGTGGTTTTGATATAAAGGAATTTAAACCCAATTAATCACCACCACATAGAGGAACCACATTGTTGCTTCACCCAAATCCAACAAAATTCAACAGTAAAAACAACACTTTGAAAGTTGCAGGATCAGAGCCAGCTAAATCTGTTCTTCCTGTATTAGAAAATACTGACTATACTTGTACACATAAGGGAATTCCTTGATGGTCCTACACAGTGAAGACTTTTAGCCGGTATTAGTCGGTATTTGTTTTCTATTTCTCTTCTCCACTGTGCTTTTCTTAGACACATCTATTTCCTACACCTTTACCTACTGAACTGGTTGCCCATTTTCAGAACATTTATCAAGTCACGACTTTCAGATATGCAACAATGTACCACTGCTAACATTGCAATGGTACCGATATGTTTTGTTGCAAAATAAAGAAAGAAGTTGTTTTTAGGGAAAATAATCAATACTGACAGAACTATACAGTGATCTGTTTTTACATATAGTCCTTGTCTGCATATTGAAATAATGAAGAAAAGCAGCATTATTGAATCTAAAGTGATAAAAAATTCAGGGCCAAATTCTAATGAAGGTTGAAATAATATGCACAGAAGTCCATAGAGTGACTTCACATTCTCACTGTGATATCAAATAAGAAATTGTGGTCTTTTATTTTTAACCTAAAACCAACAAAAATAAAGCACAAAACGATACAGAAATATAACACACTGATATCAAATGGACTGGTTCAATGGAATAGGCGCACTATTTACGACACTACTCTCAATTGATGATTTTCATAGGGATTTGTTGTTTGGCAAAAACAGTGTTGATAAGACAAAATAGGAAATGTGAATTTCAGGAATACTGAAGGAACAGCTAAAAATAAAATTGTGCAGTTTTAGGAACATATTTTAAGTGTTGGAATACATAAGTTACCTTGACAAATGTGAGTTTACAAATACAAACACTGCTTTTTGTGTTTCTGATAGTTATCTCTCCATAATGTTCTATCCACCTCCTTCCACTAAGGATATTATGTATGCAAGTAGTGACTTTGTTCCAGACGTAGTAATCTCCATACCTAAGAACAGACCAACAAGTAATTGGCAATGTAAATTAATCATCATCATGATTGATAAAAAAAGTAAAACATAGCTCTGTTAGCATATATACAAGACCACATTCCTCAAAGACTTTGAAACAATAGCTTATTTTATTAAAAGCATAGCTTCTGGGCACATCACTAATCCTCTACGGAGAAGCTCACTGCATTGCAGAAAGCTAAGGAATGCTGCTATAAGCCACAAAAGCAAGACATTGGGAATCACTGAAGCCCTGTGGGGAATATTCATTGTGCTCAGAGCATTAACTGCTTTGGCCACAATTTCAGTGGGACTGGACAGAGACCCAGAGATCAACAAGTCCTAAAAGCACAGGCTGGATTGAGGCTATAGGTAAACAATGCAAGTAGCACAAAATACATATGGAAAGGACAGAACAGAAAGGAGGTAGAAAGCCGGAGCTCACTGGGACACCATCCCTTTTTCTCTGTAACAATGACCCAGACTCAGAGCATCTCCGTTCTCAAGCAAGGGAACAGAATGAAGGAATGATACCGTGCAAAGCAAATTCTCCTGTAGAACTGTGGAGCAAACATGGAGACAGAAGGCAAAGCTGCTCCGGAGGGCACTTCCCTCAATTTTACGAGATGGATCAAGTCCCTGAGGATGCTGTACTGTTAAAGGCAGAAAGAAAACTTGGCTGCCATTTATAGTGTTTCTGCAGAAATAGTACTGCAAAAGCCGCAGACACATTTAAATATCCTTTCTTTGCATATTCTCAATTTACACCTTGTTTTATCTGTAGTGAAACTCCTTTCTCTCACTACTCTGGCAACACCTGAAGGAAATGTTCTGGCTTGTCTAGAATGTACAACATTTGAAAAACACACTTGCATTATTACTACTGATTCTTCTGAGGCACCATTAGCAGTACTGAGAGCCCTAGTAAGGACAGCGCTAGCTGGGGACAGTGCTGTATTTCACAGTGTTGTTCTAAACAGTTGATTATTACAGTATACAGAAATGGTGTTCTCCTCCTAAAAACATTTCTCGTCCCCTTGGTCTACCAGTATCCAGAGAGTCCATACATTTTTCCTTCAAGAACCCAAAAGGATCCTCAGGCTCCAGCAATGCCTCAGTAATCCAGCCTGTACTGTCAGGAGAGATGTGAACTAGGCACTAACAATCTCACCTGTACTCTTCACATGATGTCTGTGTACACTGCACCCAATCCATTCACAAGGCAGGGCATATCATTAGACCAAAGATTAAACAAAAGGAAATAAGACAGTAGCTTACTTTGGAAGAGTTGCATTCAATGTTCCAACTGGCAGAATTTCCATTGATTTCCCCCAGAATTTGTTTTTCCATCTGATATCTGAATACAGTAGTGAAAGACTTACAAAATTGAAAAGACCAAAATCTCTCACTTGCAATGAACTGTAGCATACGAGATGATCTATGATAGACCATCTAGCTTAGAACACGACAATATAAGCTTGCCATGAAAATAAAAACATATATAATGGAAATTGGTCAGAAAAACTAAATAAATTTTGATTTTCTCATAGAGTTGCCCCACGCTACATTATTGTCAAATCTTGCATGAAAACATGCAGTATAAATTAAATGCATATGCCACTACAGTCCAGGCAAGAAACAGTTGCTTGTTGAACTGTGCAAATCCCACCCCCACCCCCACCCCCAAAAAAAAAACCAAAAAACCAAAACCGCTTGTCTTTAAGAGAAATAACAATTTGCTCGGTAAAAAGCTTTTAAGCAGAAAAATTTTTATAAACAAACTACAAGTGACAAGGAAAGCTATAACATGTATGCTCAGTCATAAGAATGAAAATGTGGAGTGAAATAATTCAGTGCATCAGTTTGCAATATGCAACTACAATAATAAATATAAAAATTCTGTGCAAGTTCCAAATGTAAAGCTAAATCTGTAAGGACAGAGTTTCTACTTGCTAATTAAACAATTTTTCTGCTTTTGAATTAAAAAGGTATACCTTGCCAAAATACAAAGTTCTTCGATTCACAGTGACAGGCAGAAATGGGAGGATGGTGGCTAACCTGGAAAACAGTTGGGATGAGTTAAAAGCAATTAAATTTCATTTCTAAGACATTGTAATTGTTACTGCAAATTAAAAATACCAAATAGCCCGTGCAATTTAGTAGTCTATTTTACTGGGAAAACTAATGTAACTTAAGCTTCCTTTTTTACACTATGTACTTAAAATGACTTTACTACTGAAGTGATTGGTATAAAAACATACACCTTCTAGCATTTAATGAGGTTCACTCATGATAACAAGCTTTCTTTATTATTAAGAAAACATAGCATTTTAACTACAAAGAAAAATTAAGGCTACTCTTCTGAACAAAGGAAACAAAATCTAAACTGAAGTGTCTATCTAGAAACAGGCTTTACCTGCTCTGAGAAAAATCGAAATCCTTTGTCTTCTCTAATACATTCATAAGTTTCACCAAGCACAGGGTTAAATGGCTTGCTTCCTGCTCTAAAGTAGGTAGAGGCATAGCCTGATGCTGCAAAAGCAGCTATGAGGACCTGTTAAAATAGAGACAAGAATGTAAGACAAAGTTGGAGTAAGAAATAATTGGAGATTCTTGCATATATACCATCATTATATGCTATCATACAATTCACATAGAAATTTGCATTAATGAAGCATTGCCTCAGAGTGAAGTCATATATCCCAGCCAAAACCAGTACAAATTGTATTTCTTCTGTTGATGTTATTTGTTTTCATGGCTTCTGTCAGTTTCTTCTAATATTTTTCTAAAATAACAATGTTAGAAGATACTGCTGTTCCAATTTTCATCAGGCTTATCATGAACGACCTAATACAAAGAAGTGTTTTCATCTCTAGTGAGATTCACTTCTCATCCCTGCTCCTTGCAAATAAATATTATATGACAATTTTTAATGACAAGATTACATACTATTTTCCTCTGGGATCTCAGTTTTATTCAGTGTTGAACACAAACAGCTCTCACTTAGTATATTCTTAATGCAAAGTTACATCAGGATCTTCTATGTGTGCTGCCCATCGGCCACCTTTTATCTACATGCAAAGCCCACATTTGCCCTCTGAACCAAGCCTAGATGGGAGTAATAAGCTGAGCGACATGCCACTTGCACTCAGACTGCAACTCCATTTAGTAGAGGTCAGAACAATCAGGAGCAGTAGAAGAAAAGAACTGTCCACTACTTCTGGATGCTAACTTCAGATGATAGCAAAATCCTGATTTTTCAGAGAACAGAGCAGAAGTGGGTAAAATATGCAAAGTACTGCTATCATTGATGTTTTGGGAATTCAGCACTTCTATCAGTCCCACATGCTTCAGTTTAGGTATACAATTTATGCTTTTAAACTGCCATTAGAAGTTTCTCTTATAGCACCTGCCCAGGGTTGCACGAGATTTCTGTAACAGATATAGGGTCAGAATCCAGGTTTGCAAGGACGTTCTCAGTTGCATCATGGCTTTTTCTTGCCTACCTATTCAGTCCTAGAGAGCGTGATTAGTTTTCACGTCAGTGAATCATAATTGCAGTACTTGGTTTGAGGTAAAGAAAAGCCCCTCGGCTTTGTTCAGATCAAATCTAACATCTGTAATTGTACACAGAACTGATCTAATCCAGCAGGGAGGTCTGTTGCTTGTGAACAGGAAGAGTGAGAGAGGATCCTTGCACAGACCTCCAAGCAACAGCTCCTCTTCTAATATACATGTAAGAAGTGCTATGCTACACTTATTACCATGCGTTCATAGGGATCATCAGTTTCAGCAGCCTTGTCCAAGAGTTCGCTGTATTCTAGCTCTTCACAGAGATGTTGCAAAGTATTCAGAGGTTCATTTAGCTCAACTGGCATGGACACTTTGGAAAGATCTTTGCCAATGTTATTTCTCAAAATATTCCACAGATTGATGTTACTAGTGTCAGGGCTGGGAGCTGGGAGACAAGTGCGTCGTCCATTCCTGAATGCACCTCCTGTTAGCTCACCATTAAGAACTGAGAAGGGAAAAACTATCATTGTAAGAAAGCACCAAAAAAAAGAAAGAAAGAAAGAGAGAGAGACACAGACACAGACACACAGACACACAGACACACAGACACACACACACACACACACACACTTATTCATGGAACCAAATTCACCATCAGAACAAGCAACCCAATTTCATTGATTTCAGCTTAGTTGGTTTGTGTAGACATGCAGTAAATCTGGTACATGAACAAAACCAACATAATTTCCCAAAGTTTAAAACATAGCAGTATACTTTGCCGAGAAATGTTGTCTGCAACACTGGTGTTGTCCTCAGATATATTATCACTCACATCACTGATGTAAGATTCATCATCAGAAGCCTAAAACATAAACAAAAGAAATATCGATTAATTCAAATATATACAAAATACCCTGACGAATTAGGCAAAAATAATTACTTGGAAAATAAATACTCAAAGAAATAATTTTTAGCATATTAGAGCTTTTAACTACAACAATTGGATGCTTCAATCAGTCCACGCTGCCAATGCACTAACAACGTCAAGACAAATGCTATGCTCTCTATATGTTTCTGAATTCCTTATTATGAAGCGAAATACGGAGATTAAATCATATAAAGTGTGACTTCAAATGAGATCAGGGATGAACAGAAACAACAACAACACAACACACTGGGGGTGGAAGGTGAGAAAGGATGGTCAACAGACTTGGGCTCTTTATACAGAGCCAAATGTTAAAACGCAACCCATGTTTCAGCAAATCCGAATTCTTCTGAGGATCCAGGGAAACGATACGAGCAAGTTAAGAGCAGTAGTTCAGTACTTCGGAAGATGAAAGGTACTCTTAAATGATCCATAGCAAAGAGGATGCCCAAAAAGAATTGCTGGTATCTACAAATACTGTTTTGATTAGATTACTCAGCTCTACTAAAGAATCTGCTTAAATGTTCTCTGTTTCTAATAATAAAACCCCTAAATTCTTCTTCCTTGTTTCTAAAAGATTACTTTTAATTGTTTCTATTTATCCTACAATACTAGGATTTTAAGAGTGTCAACAGAGCACTGATAAAGAATCCTAAGGGGAAAAAAATAAATAAAAAGATTTTAAAGCCACACTAGTGCTGTGGTCTACCACAAGCCTGCTATTTCTCTAAAAGCAAATAATAGTGTGCCAACATATTGCCTCTTTGACAAGGAGAGCTCATGTGCCAAAGCACTATGGCCAAAAGCAGAGTTCTTCATCTGAAGCATGGAGTGGGTAGTTATGTTACTGATTCTGACAGGTTATATGTGTTATATACATTGTTACCTCTATATTCTGGGTTATCTATGTCAGCATGGAAAAGTAAGAATTGTCTGTATGGTATAAATTAAATGTAAACTTTGTATAACCCAAAAATGGTATAGGCCTTACAACAAACACTCTGTAGTTAAATATTGTGTAGTATTTTGAAAGCAGTCTTTCTGAAAAAATATTTTTGTTAAAAAAGAAAGCTAAAAAATAGAAAATAAAAACATGGGCTCTCCATAATCTAGCACAACTGAGGATATCCCCATTTTATTTTCTTGTTTATTTTTGAAAGGATACTTTTACTGTCAGCTGCATTCCAGCCTTAGATGTAACTCTTATGTGTCCTGTGTCTCTTCTCAGTGTTGCTTCCTTCTCTGTACTGTTAAAGTCAAAGGTTTCTCTGATCTAAAGCTATGACCGAGGCTGAAATTGAAGCTGAAGCTGTCAGCTTCAAGTAGTCACTCTGAGGTCTTATCTGCCTGCCAACAGGCAACAGCACTCTTCATTTAATATAAATGAATTCAATGCTGCATTTGATTTCCATTTCAAGGCAGCACCTATGGAAACCACCACTTTGGGGAGTTCGTTTTCTGAATTGGTCTACAATCTTCAGAAGCCAGCTGAATCAGCAACTTGCAAGAGGAAACTGGATAGTCAGAAAAAAAAATCCTACCATTTGTTGCTGAACAATACACATTGGACAGAGACAATTTAAAAATAGGATGTTGTTCCCTCATGCCAAACCACTGCTTGTTCTTACTTTGTAAGGTTAGGAGAACAAAGCTGGAGAAACTGCAAAGCTATAAAATCTTGACAGAGCTTTATCAGCCAGCAAGATAAATAGATCAATGTCCCTAATCAAGGTGGATGCAAACTCTAATAGTAAGTGTTCTGGAGACAATAATCATGTTATTTGGAAAGGTAAGTGATTCAGTTCAGCAATTCTGTAAACAGCTTTCTTAAATGGCTATAATTAATCACGAATGATTATCCAAGCCTCCAATGAGGGAATCTGAAAAAAAAATACATATAGTGTGAACAATAGAAAAAAACCAATAACGTAATCTTCACTTGTCTGGTACACAACTCTAATGGGATTCTGAAATGCCATTTAATACAACTCAAAAAAGCTCAGGAAAGCTGTGGACAGCAACATGATTCTGCAATCTGTGAATGGTAGCTGCCTTCCTCAATTTTGATCTTGAATGAGCTGAATTTTTAGGCTGCTGTCTACTTCTCTGGTTACAGAGAACACCATTATGTGTATGCTAGAAGAATTTTTTTATTAAATAATTTTAGAACTAAATTAGCTGAGTACCTAGTTGGACATAAATGCTCCTGTTCCTGTCATCCTTATCTGAAACTGCCATAAACTAGCAAAGACCTGTACCAAACATGTTACTGATGCACAACACTTTCAGTTTTACCCTTCAGGGTACATCTGCATCCCATTGCCAGGGAGCACAGGGTTAATTTATCTACACGTTATGCATTCTAATATCTTTTTACTCTAAATAGCATAAAAAAGCACATGAACCAGTAGTAGTGATACCTAATTCCATCTGACCGCAAAAGCAGAGCACACTGTCATAGCCTACCTCATTTTCTGATGAGCTGGCGGACAACAGCACTTCCTGCGCGTCAAAGAACTCTGAAACCGATTCAGACATCGAGAGCCTGCTCTCGTTAGAAACTTGCTGGGACAATGAATTGACATGAATTTGTTCACATGTCTGTAAATAAAGCACAGAAAAACAGAAGTATGATTTCTAACGTAAAAGAAATGTGCATAAAAGGTAAGGGGTAAATCACCTGAATAGTTTTTCTATATCAAATATAAGCATAGACAGCAAGAACAGCCTTTTCATAGGGCTTTGTGTGTATCTAACAGATGAGACTTGGACAATTACAAAATAAAGCACATTTTGAGCAGCGAGCTATGGACCTCTTCATTTGAGGCCTGCTTAACATCAACTGCTAAACTTTAGCAGCGTGAATAATCATAGATCTAGTTCTGTATCAAGAGAAATGAATTTGTGAAGAATAGCTGGATTGTGCCAGACAAGTTCAACCATGAAATTTAGATGAAAAGACACCTGGTCACATTGGACATCACTGGAGCCAGCTTTGATACATCCAGAATTCAATTATAAAGCTTTGTAAGGCCAGGGAGTTACTTTAAATTACTTTGAAAATCAATGCGCTTTTTAACTGGTGTAGCAACAAATGTTTGAAATGTTTGAATATTCCGGACAATGGCTATAACATACATGTTTCCACTCCACGTTTGTACTCCAAATCCTATTTGAATTATGCCATTAACACTGGCTCAATACTACTACTGGGAATAAACGCTGCATGGCTTATTAGAATAAGAATTTAACAGCAAAGACAAGGGTTCCCAAATTCTGCTATGTCTGTATCAGTACAGGGCAAAAGCTAATTCAGTATCTTCCTCTTCCTGCTGTTCATGGGAGGAACACCAGGTTTCAAAATGTTACACTACAAGCTATCAAGTTTAAGAAGGGGAAAAAAGGTTTAAGAATACCTCCCTGTACTGCTCCACCAAAGGAGCTGCTGCTGTGGAGGGAAACAGGGTTTTGTCTTAATCCCCTAAATAGTGTAATGGTTTGAGGAGATAATACAGACAGCACTACTGAAGCCATTCTAAAAAGCTGACATTCAGGTTTCAACTCCATCCCCACTAATCTTCCTACAGAAGTCCTGCAAATGGTTTTGTTGACATCTTAATCCTGTAGAATTGTTTTGTAAAGTTGCCTCAAAAGGAACTAACAAAAAGATCATCAAAATACAAGGCAAGAGGTCAAACATCATTCTTTTTTCACTGGGGATTGGAAGTTTGTGAGCTTACTGATGGCTTATGAAGTTTGATGAATTATAATGGAAACTCATTTCAGTGTTATGTTTAAATTTGTAGGAAGCGATTAAAATTTTAAGTTTTTGTAGAAGGGCTTGGAAAAATACATATACTCCTACCCCCAAAAAGCACTCACACAGGCATGTATCTATACACTGTAAGATTATTTTTGTAAAGTGATTAAGAGTAGTGAGAGAGAGACCTGGGATCCTCCACAAAAAACTCCTGCAATTGGACACTTCTATACCAAGATAAGCATATGCAGATTAAAAAGAAACAGTTCAATAATGTTAACCAACAACAATGAAAAAAAAAGAAGAGGGAGTCATTGCCGAGGTCTTAACTGCAGACCACTGATTGCTGTGCTGTGGCTGCTTCACCCACATCTTCTACTGCTAGTCTCCAACATGCCAGACTCCTGGAAAATTTGTTTGCACATTTTCCAAAAACAAACAAACAAAAGTAACTTGAAACAGATACTCACCTTCCTCTCTTGTTGGGAGAAAGTGAAATAACATTGGAAAGTGGAAAAACATTGGTAAAATGCCAGCAGAATGGTTGTCAAAGTGACTTTAATTGTAACATATTATAGCTCCCAAATTCAGATTTGCCCTTCTCACGAGGGAAACTGTATTGCTACTAATACAGATACTCAGCACAGAATAATATGTTGACTGAGGAAAGGAAAAGAAGACAGACTAGATCTTGCAAACGCACTACTAGTTCCATGCCCCGTTCAAAGAATGAACCTCTTGACTTCAGCAATGCCACTCAAGATACTAAACACCACTTTAAGCACTTGCAGAATTAGGCCATCAAATACTAAACTACTCTACTGATTTTGCAAGAAACTAAGATACAGAAACGGTTAGCTACTGTGCGTTACATTAAAATATAGCAGAACCTCACTGATTCCCACACTCAACAATCCATATTCAAAAACTACAGTCTTTCGCTACTTCTCTGCAAAGACCAAACAGCAGAGTTCTTTAGTGAGAATCTGACATTTTCAATAAATGAGCACTTGCCAATTTGAAAGATTCAGAAATTTGTCAGGAGTGTTTCAGATACTAGTGAGAATTAGCAAGGTTTGACTGTACTCTAAATCCAATAAAGATCAAACTCTTACCTCATCAGGACTAGGGATAATATTTACACTGACAACTTGATCACAGATAACAGATTCTGAATGTATTCTGTTCAAGCGACTCCTTAGTTCAGCATTCTGGTTGAGAGCCTTAAAATAAAAATTACATATTTATTACAAAGCAAACATTAAACTGGAAAAAAAAATTGTCTGAACTCACTTTTCGCAGAAATTTCCTAAGAAACCTCAGAACCTCCCTTGTTCCATTTTTAGAGAAATACGCATTTTGAAATCTACTATAACCAGCAGTATACGATTTATACTTTTGGTTGGTTTGTTTTCAGTGATTTTCAGGAGTCAGGGAGACTGATATGCTTCCACAGTGTTAACAGTGGCATGCTACCCTAATTCTTCAGATAGCTCTTTGTCAGGAATACCAGTGGGTTATGTATATTATAGAAATAGAGAGTGAATGCAGGGAGAAAGAATGAAACTGCATAACATGAAATGCCCCCAAAACGCCCAAAGAGGCAATGCCTATATTACAACTATACCAAGGTTATCACACTTACAGCCAGCAAAAGGGCACTGCTTGCTCTCCAGCAAAAAACCCATGATCATTAGGATCACTGGGCACTTGCCTCTCCAGACCAAGTGATGTATTTACATGCGTGTGTTCATTTCAAACTACAGATCCCCTAGAGCTTCACAAAATAGACCAATACCCATAGAATTCAACTGGTGTCTGATATTTCCTTTTTTTTCTCCTTTTTTAAAGCCCAACCTATGTTATATATTTGGGTACATACACACATATAGTCTGTTATGTAGAAACGTGTGCAAGATTGGTGAAGTTCAGAAGAACACAGTATATTACATGGCTAGAACATGAACTGCTAGTTGTTTTAAACCTAACATATCCCCACCACTGGGGCTATAGAAGTAAACAACAGAAACACATACTTTTTGAGGGGAAAATGATTGTTATAGTAAGGTAATAACCTTCCTCTCTCCTAGTGCAGCCTCAGGAATTGATTGCATGACTGTGCTGAAACAAAGTAGGACCAAAGTAAAATAGGTTAGATTAAACTGTTACTGAAGATGATTTAAATGATGCCACTTTATTTTGCTCTAAAATTGTCTAGGCATGTTCACAGCCATTTATCAGGAAGGGAGAGCGACCACTAACAGCAGACAGGCAGTAATATCTTAAACTGCTCAGACCTGGCCATGAGACTGGTCAAAGCCAGCATCTGACTATGTACTAAATATCCACTTCTTCCCCACTCAGACTATGAGCATGTGTGTGATAGTATGACAATGACTTTTAGATTGACGCTTGGAGGCCAGAAATGAGAAGAACTCATGAACACCTATTTTATACAAGTTGGTAATAACAGTCTCCACTGGTCTTCGTTATATTTGTATTGGTAACCAGGATGGGAACTACTCTTTATCTCTTGTCCCCTATCCTTTATTACAACATGCAGTAATCAACCTGCATGGCATCCCTATTCATCAATGTCTATAAAAACTTTATGCATCAATTTTAATAGCAACTCCCTTAACCCAATAAAATAATTTATAAAATTATATATACATTTGGGTAAAGTTCTGTTTTCCTTTAAACCTGTGTACCCATTTCTTGCAAATGCAGTGCTCCACACCAATCCACCCTTCAGAGTAAAAGCTCTCATTTTTTCTTGACAATCAATTCAGTAATTGGAGTTTTTTTGCAACCTCAGGATATCCCCCATGGAGTGGTCTAGAGCAGCACTTCACCAAAGCACTTACTGTTGATGAATCTCTTGTTCCTCACTTAATCCAATGATAATTTTTCCTTTGGCATAAGTGGGAGAGACTCTGACCAAAAGCAATTTACCCATGATTACCCTGTAGCCCATGAATCCTTTTGCAGTTAGAGACATGAATATATAAAACAAATATGAAAATATTCATTTGAAATTTAAAACTTCATTAAGAAAATGAGAACAACTCCTTGACTGTGCTAGAAATAGCTCCAAGAAAGGTTTCTATCATCTGTATAAAAATATTTCATACCTTTACTTTACCTTGGAAAACCGTAACGAATATATGCTTACACAAACAAATGATATCCTTCATCTCTGCATGCATTGAAGTTAGACACATGCTCTCATATCGATAATGAAACATACATCAGGGTAGTTCTGGTTGCAGAACTTGGCTTTTTCTTGGCTTTTCCACCTCAAGAAACAGCCAAAATACAAAAGGAGCTGCATCTGGCAAGCTAGGCATTTCCAGATGTGCTTGAAATCAAAGCAAGAACATACCTGAGAGAGGGACTGTCTGAGGTGTGCTTGAAATCAAAGCAAGAACATACCTGAGAGAGGGACTGTCTGAGGTGTGCTATTTGTGCATTGTGGCCTGTAAGATCTTGTTCTGAAACAATCTGCTTAAGTTTCTCCTTCTCTATAGCTATGCTGTTAAAGGCAGACTTCAAGAGAGAATGAACTAGGCAAAAAGAAAAAAAAAACAAGTATTTTCTCAGCTACAGGACTGCAGTTACATCTATTGCAGTATTTGAGCAGTAAAGACTGAGAGTGAGATTACCGCCCTGCAATTACAGAAATTTGAAACAAAGATCTGAACTTCAGGCAATCTGTGTCCAAATCCAGTACAAACAAGTACTGCTTGAGTTTGCAATGTGCATACAGTGTATTCAGTGTCTGCATGCACTGAGCATATGGAAAGGTACATATTTGGAAAATGTGTTCAGTGTTGTCTTTTTCCTTATAAATCAAATTCATTTGTTCAGTGTTCTTTTCTCTTCAGAGTAATAAATAAATCAGTTTTTCTAAGACTTAATATTGCACTAATAGAGAGGATTACTTTGACCTTTAAACAGGCTTTCTGGTGATTTGTAAGAAATATAGGTGAGTGGCAGGTTTTTCCCATATTACATAACAGATAGCAAACTGGTAACAAACACTTAAGATAGCATTTTTCAGGCTATAGGACCATACATTAATTGGCAATACGACGACAGTTCTGAAGCATATTCTAGTAGTGAGCACTCCTCCTGTTCTTTCTGCTAGCGTGGAAAACAAATTGCACAAAAAATTGTACAAGACTGTACATTGCAGGGTTTACCTATTTCTTTATATTCACCACATCCATAGAAAATATATTAAGGATGTATATATGGTCTTTACGTAAACCACCTGAACAGTTAAAAATTCTCATACAACATTGTCTAGACAAACGTCCTGGCCATAACTAAGCCGAAGCAATAAAGAAGCACAAAGTAAAAGCCCAGTGAAGGAAAGATTGGACATTCTCAATTACCTTTTTGTGCCATCAGGCAAAATTCTTCTTGCAGCTTGATGTACTCGGTAGAGCACTCCAGGGGGTCAGTTACGTGACTTGGGGGCGTCTGAAATTCAATGTCTGCACAAAGGTTGGGATTGGATGAATGCAGCCGAACGGGTGACATTGTAGCACTGAAAGGGACCTACAGTGAGAACCAAAAAATCATAATGTATAACGTGCAACCAACCTTTGACAGTATACCCTGTGGAAGCAAAATACAAATTTCTTCTGAAAATGGGGGGGGGGGGGGGGGGGGGGGAAGGCCTGCTTCACAATATGAAAAACACAGTAAGAATGAACATGCAACTTTTTACTCTCCTAAATCTCAGCACCATTGATGCAGAGTTCCTTGTGCTTCCTGAAAATTTACACTGAACAGACAAAAAAAGGCCTAAAAACAGCACTAAGAGCTAATGACAGCACTTTAATTTTAACATACACAAAAATGTTGCATTGCCTAATGCCTAAAAGAAGACTGGAAAATTGAACCATGATGTATACTACTTTATACTTTGACATTAGAGAGTACATACAGTATGATTCAGTTGTTACAATATCAAACTTTGAAATATGTAAGTTCCTCCACAGATCTGGAAATAGGATACAATATTCCCAAAGATATTACTGAAGAGTTTCAAAACTACTGATAAACCTTGAGTTAAAATTCACTACTGGCAACTATGTAAGAGGCAAAAAGCACATATGCTTCATATATTCTTTTTAATTAAACAAAAAGAAAACCTCTGCCTTATTTTCATTTAAGGTACATGAACCATAAATTAACGCAAAATGACAAAACTTAATAAAATACAGTATTTATGACTATTTCCAATTCTTTCTCCTACAATTTTTACATACGGTAAAAATATACATGAATACTTATAATTTATATATATAATGTGTATTGAAAAATTACCTATAGTAGTGCATGCATACCACTTTTATATACATGATATACGCTAGTGTGTGTGCATCTGTGTGCATCTGCATGCGTCTGCATATACTTTATTTCATTTTCATTTTACCATTTACACGCGTTTGTATAAAAATTAGGCCAAGAACCCAATTTTCAAAACTAAATGCACAGGTAAGGCATGCAGAACTACATTTTGGTGCTTATACATGAAACATTGCTAAACACATTGAACTTGTTCAATCTAGTTTATCTCATGATAAAAATTTTCACACTGCAGCCCAATATAAATTATCAAAATATGAAAAATGGGGCCAAAATATAGATTTTTCTGAGGCAAGACAAAAAGCAGCAGATAATATAAAAAGTCATATTACTAAGAATTTTATCAACAGATAAGATAACAGACGTTACTGCCACTATTATAAATTGATCCCTTGTTATTTCATTGCATCAGGGAATGGTTCTGTCAATCCCTCCCTGTAAAATTTCTCTCATCAGTATATGTTTTACATTTCTAACTCTCTGATGGAATCCTCAAAAACCTCTTCCATCAGTTCATCACATCTCATTCCACTCTTCAGCACGCTCTCTAAAGCAGCCTTTTCCACCCTCATCTTCCTCAACTTCCAGATACATATAGCACATAAATGAATAGCTTTATGGCACCTACCTATTGCAACATTTATTCTCTTCTCTCATGTGTTCCGATTTATAACTATGCCAGCGAAGTAGGTATTTTTTCACTGGACCTCATTTTAGAGTCATATCAAGAAGACTTTATTAACAAGAGTATAGAATAAATCCCTTTCATTCATATTGGATATTTGTCCTGTTGTGTTCTTTGCTGGTATCAGACTCTCTCTCAACAGCCAAACAAAACTCCCTTACATTTTTAAATAGGTTAATTTCAAGTTTCTTTTACAAATCCTTTCAATTCTTTAAATCGTAGAGCACGTTCCCAGACCCTTCTGATTCAGAGCTCTACGAAGGCACAACTGCTCCAGGTGACTATCAGCCCAGAACACAAAGTACCCCGCTTTCTTAGGCTTTGTCATCCAGCACCACCCCAATCCTCCACTCCGGCCGAAGGCAGGAAACACACCTGCCCTCCGGCCCTATGCCACGCACAGGCTGGAGGGCGAGGGGCAGGGCTGGCAGCGCTGCGGGCAGGCTGCCCATGCCTGGGCTGCAAAAGGCACTTCTTGAGGAACCTGGCTGGAGAGACCTGGTCTAGATCCATCATTTCTGCCTTGTCCCTCAGCCAGCCAGGCTGAAAAGCATTGCAGAGAGACTTCCCTTAAAACCATGTCATGTTTCTGCAGTGAGGTTACTGGAAAAATAATATTTTAAAGTATGTCCTAGAAACAGTGTTTGTATGTTCTACAAATGCTGTGACACTGATTGCAAGAAATACATATTCACAAGACAGAGACAAGTAACTGCTTTACTGATTGCTTTAGAGAGCTACACAAGAACTGAAAATATTGACAGACATGAACTCTCACCATCTGCATCTTTTAGGAAAATCTCCAAGTTACTTTCCACAACAGATGAAAAAAATCCACATTGAACAACCTCTATCATTCACCGGAATAACCAATAGTCTAAGAAACACTACCTACAATTTTCTTCCCCTTTAGTTCCTTTCACTGCTGTGCTTTCTCTCTATACCCATGGTAACTTGACACTGACTTTATTACTTAACTGATTTTTTTTAATCATGAGCTTCTTGATTCATCCCTCAATGGTTTTTTTTGTTTGTTTTGCTTTGTTCTTTTTTTTCTCCCCACCTCTCACTCTTCTAGACATTACTTCAGATGTACCTTGTTCTTTCTGTTTTACTCCAGGGGCTGAAACACCCACTCATCCATTAGCTTCTTCAGAATTAAGTTTCATTTAGGAACAGAATGTTCCCAGTGCAGCGGGGTTGTAAGGAGAACCTCCTCTTTCTGCCACGCATGTACCTTGCATAATTCTATATTCCTCAGCCTGTACATACAGCTTCACTGTTTGAGAGAGACAAGCACTTTGCTAAATCAGCCAGGAAGAACCGGCTACTGCTGCAGCTACAGAGAGTCATTATGGTACCTCCAATGCCTCCTGCACTCCTTCCAGCCCTCCTCCAGGACCTCACTCCTCTGGTCCTCACACTCTAGCAGCTTTTTTCAGCTGAAGGTGACAGCTCAGCTAGGCCCTGGGCATCTCCCATTCCTCTTCTATACTGGCTGCTTTGACATCCAAGATCAGGCATATTTGCTCAGCTTTACTGCCCATTGCTGCAGCTTTTGCCAGTGCTGTTTCACTGCTGCTGAAACTTCTGATTAGAGCCTCCCACTGACGCTGCTCAGCCATGTAAACTGAGCAGCGGGCTGACTTCTCTGCAAGCCAGGCAAATTGATGAGGTCAGAATATCAATCAATTATTGAGCACAGCATTCAGCATGAACTGATTATGGGGGATTAGGTTTAGATGAGTTAATTTGGGAATAGGAGAAGCACTGATTTCTCTCATGCTTTTTCAGAGGGCCTAACAGTAACTGAGGCTTGTGGTTCAGCTAGCAGGAGGTCAGGATACTCAGGCTGAGGCAGCAACTATGTGTGATCTAGGGGATTTTAGCTATGAGCTGCTGCAGCATGCTCTGAGACCCTGGAACGCTTTTGTCTGGTGAAGATGTTCACTGCTTGGGCTACGTAAGCATGGGTATGGGTAAAGCCCACTGTAATCTTTAGCTGCACAGAGGTTTTTTTTCCCTGTACATTTTTGTCTTCTCTATCTAGCTGCTGTACTAGCCAGTTGGTAGATTAATACTGATGTCCATATTTTGCATTGCTAATACATGCTTTCATGAAAAAGCTGCAGCAGAAGCTATCCTAATAATGCAAATTTGATTTCACAAATAATGCTCCCCCCTCCCATTTAGCAGCCCCCACACTGATTTTGTAGCTCCAGATTTCGCGTCAAGGACTCTGAGAACTAACAAAACGAAATATAGATACTAGTGGTAGTAATATGACTTTTTGGAATTATGGAATGTAAACAGAAGGTGTTTTAAATGAAGAAGCTAACCTTATATTGCTAAAAAATAAATCAGGAAATTTCATGATGGATTTGTAACAAACCTCCTTGGTTCTGCTGTCTTGCTCTAGACTATCATGAGAATCTTTTAACAGAATTTGGTGGTACATTTTGTTTTGCATAGAACACGGAGTATATCAAAGATGCTTTGAAATTGTGCAGGGCCTGAGTCTAATGTCACTTGCACTTGCATAAAAGAGGAGGAACATGTACCATGTACCATGTAAAAAGCTCAGACCCAAATCTATGAGGTTCATTTGGGTCAGGGCTGACCACATCACTTCTAATTAACTCAGATGAAAGTGGGTAACATGGACACCTCCATAAAATGCAAGTAGCATTTTCAGTAACTTATTACACACTCAAGTTAAAAAGCTTCCCATTTTTAGAGCTATCCCTTGATTTTAAATCCACTCACTGTTGTAGCCACTGCAGCTGCTAGTCTCTGCCGGCGTCGTGTTGTGCTGAGCTGGCCCTTCGGCGCCGGCCCTTCCTGACAGTGAATGCAAGAAGAAAAGGGAGTAGAAAAAGAGAAGGGAAGGGGTGATGGGACATAGAAAGATGAAAGGTGATCAGAAAAGGGAGAGGGAGAGTCTTTCAGTGGAGTTTAATTTTTTTAGCTCTAATGGCCTACACATTCTGAGAATATATCACATGTTCTCATCTGTGTATGCCAGAGATTTAAATAGCTAGTTACTTCGCTAAAATTATCTCCAGATGACTTGGACTGCGATGCACTCACTAAGGCTAAAAAAAAAAAGAAAAAAAAAAGAAAAAAATGAATTCTATTAACATTGCTGTTGAGTCATAAGGCAATTATGGAATACAAAAACAAAAGGATGCTATGGCATGGCAGAAAACACAAAATCAAAGCTCATTTTGGGGGTCACTTGACCATCTAGAACAGGAATTCTGAAAGAGATCGCATTGCATTAGTGGAAGTGCGTGAACTGCAGTTATTAAAGATTTATGCTACTCCATGGTAAAACTTTTCAGTAGATATGCTATAGGGAGCTTGCTTATATAAACATTTCTGTGCACAACTCTAGCAATCTGAAGTCCATCCCTGGGCTTATTTGCCCATTTTCTCTGCATACCAGTCTTTTGAATTCCATAGGATGCAATTACTCCTTTTCTATATTACTGAAAGCTTGGCTTCCAAAGCAATGCAAACCCCCCTGTAAAGCACCAGAAATGATGACTACGTATTCCAACAAATCCTTCCATTTTGGCATGCCTAACTTGTGGCCAGACCCTGCTTAATTTAACTTTTATTTTACTTTTAAGAAAATTCATCACAGTGCATCAAAGTCAAGCAAGTAGTTTTCCAATGCAGAGGAGCTCCACACATATCACAAAATCCTCCTATTTAATGTCTGATCTAACTGTCATTATTTGAAAGCCATTTGAAGATTTGTATAAGGCTAGTAAAGCTATATTTCTACTTACAGAAAACTGTTTTCCATTCCTTTACCTTTTTCTTCCCCTATACACCTTCACACTTAGCCACTTCAGTACTTTTAAATCCACATACATTTGTAATTATTCTAAAAGCAGCCTGAGCACTATATAAATAACAATGGCACAGATTTGAGACATGGCCACCATGTTCCAATGGGATATTGTAGTTCAGTAATCAACCAAAGTCTCTTGCTCCTTGAGCCTCTAACGGGCCAGCTGGCAGGGTGCATGAATCTGAGCACGGCCATAGCTTCCACCCTCTGCTTGATGCTGCTCACAGTGCTTCAAACCATGCAAGGGTTTCTCATGATCACAGTAATAGAAGCCTTGCTTTGTAATTGTTTTGTAAAATCCTCACATTAAAAACATGTCTGTGTTAAAGGATACATGCATTACAAACTTCGCTGAAACAGACTGCATCATATGATCAATGTACAGCTCTTTGTACTCTACAGAAGTATGTCTATCCTGTGAATAAGTCTAGCAAAATATACCTTTTTTAACTAACAGGGATATATATATATATGTATATATTTACACAGAGAGAAAGAGAAACGCGTATGTGTGTGCGCATGTGGCATTCATAATGTATAAGATTCTGAATGCAGGTATACATACTACTGAAATTGGAACAACAAGCTCTGCAGAACCCCAAAAACATAACATAAAGTGAAGTAATAACCTATGAGTTCTGATTTGTAAAATATAAATATATAAACAGCCATGTAAGGGCAAGGGTAATAAGGCAGTCTTTCGGTCTGGTTTCATTCTGAGCTGGAAGCCTCAGTAGAACAAGCTGACATTTCAGGTTGCTCTGTTTTGAGCAGTTCTCCTATTAAACAAATTCTTTTTTATTCTTTCTTTCAATCAGTCTCATAACTTCACTGCTCTCCCTTTGAGGGAAATCAAATCAATGTTACTTCATTTTGTTACTATTAAGTATTTTAATTTTTTCCTCTTGTGAAGATCTTTAGACTATCACAAGAATGACAAATCCATCTTTTACCCAAAGCAAAATAATAAAAAAAAAATCTTCTCAGTTTTTGTACAAAACTATCTTTAGTAAAATGAAATAATATAGGCCAACTAACCTGTTGTTGCAGACCATTTTCATAAGACTTTAAATAGGCCTTATAAAAACAAAATAAACCTCCTTCATAAAAGTAATCCTTGTTCACAGAAGCAGTCTGAGTAGTATTCTCTTGAGTAAAGGTCTGAAAATTAAGCTGTTAATTCCACAATACCAAACCCCAAGACCTGCAAACACATATGCACAGCCTTTATTTTACTCAGGGGACTAACTGCATTCTAGTTACTGGGATTAGATGTGTGAGCAAAGTTAAGTACATACAGAATGGATACCTCCTGGGTAAATATGTATTTGTATGAAACAAATCAAGAAGCCAGACTTGTCCTCACATGAAGAAAAAAAATAGTATACTTTAATATATTGTACACCTAGCATTCATATTCCAGAAGTGTGTTAGCAAGAATGCAACAAAAGCAATGTTATAAACAAAAAGAGGTAATGATTACAGTACAGATGGAAGAACTCTCTCCTTGCAGTGGGGTACAGAGCTAGCAAAAATTACAGCATTGTTCCCCATTACCCATGAACAGGACACCAATCTATACAGTCCCTGGTTTTCATGCTTCCTGGAAGGATGGCTCTCAAAGTCATACTATTAGATGCTCCCCTGACTGTAGTTAACCATTGCTCTTTCTAAAAATATAATAAATAAATAAATAAAATAGATGCAAGTACTTCAAATGGAAATAATAGTGCAACTAGCTGGAAGTTGATATGTTAGTATGACAACATTATCCCCTAAAACTAATGAGATGTGCGGAGGCAGGTGGAATGGAAGCTCCGTTGGTACCAAATCTGTCAACCGTTTAAGATTAAATCATGTGTAGTCTCCATGAAGAAACAAAGACAAATTAGAAAAAGTGATTCCCAGTAGTGAATGTCATGGTATGTAATTTATGAAGAGTTGGAATAGTCTTGAAAACAATGACCTATAAGGAAGACCAATGAAGCCAGAACGAATGGCTAACAGAAGAATAAAAAGGGATCGTAAGCATAGAAAAGCATGCAGGAATGGGAGGTAATCCACTTATTAGTGCAACAGCAACATGAGCAAGTTAAGAATAAAATAAATGAGTCAGAGTGAGGCTATCTTCCACAGACCACAGCTTTAGCACATTCCCAGGACAAGACACCCCTTGAAAGAAGAAACAGTGTGTTAAGCCCATCAAACCAGGTCAGACGTCAGGTAAGCAGCCAAAAAGGAGTCTTAGCCTTCTGTATGATTTAGAATAATTTTATTGTTTCTGTTCTTCGCCTGCAAATTAATTTCTAAATTGGTCATCAATAATTTAATGCTTTGCTCTAATAAGATAAGCTTTTATATTTGCAGCTTTAAGCTTTTCAGGAGTCAATGCTCGCCCAGGTCAAGCAGAGTTCATTATCTCCCCAGAAGTAACAGACCTGTATAAAGCAGTGCTATGTGCACAAACTATCTCAGGGCAACATGTAAACCAGACCTTACTTGAGAATTTCAGGAGCTGCTAACCTGCAAACTGCAGTGTAAAGATCAGTGCCAGAATCAGACACAAACTCTCTCACAGGAAGCACAGACCATCGTCGCTTTGGCAAGGTGCAGGCGACACAGAAACCACTTATAATTCCTCATAATCCACCCTAAATGATCATACACTGACTGCTTTCATGATTCTTCTTCATGTCCCAGAACCCAAAAATTCTACACAATTTTTGTGGAGAGGAGTTTCCCTGAGACCACCATGGTATGAAAGAACATGCAGCGCTGACTGTCTCTCTTCAAAGACACAGAGTACTTGCATCCATTTTCCTGATATTTTTATTCCCCTGTGCTATTCAGCAGCACAGAAACACAGTGATCCTTCAAATGCAGGGCATGACATCAATCACCAAAATTCCTTTGTTAATAAAGCTTTTTAATCCTAACAGATGCTCCATTGTTCAACCTGTTGTCATTTATCTAGTACAACTGGTAGAAAGAAAAATCACCTTCAATGGCTGCAACGAGAAAGCTAATGCAACTACAATTTCTGCTTTCCTTAAGATTATTAATCTTAAATGAGTCACGGAAGCTCCTTATTGTGCCTCTAAGGAACATATTAAAGGCTTTGAAAGTTCACATGAATTTCAAAGAATTTAAACAGATCAAAAGTTACTGACATTTATTTATTCTGCAGCAGTCAGTGTTTTTGTGATTTTTAGCTCCTGAAATCTATTGAATATAGTCTTCGTTATCAGCTTCTCAATTAGAAAAAGAAAGGGGGAGGTTATTTTTTGGATTAGACCTCAAAACACACAATTACTTCTGACAAAACACAGTAAGACACACTGGATCTAGCAGTGCTGCAAGTGTAATTTGTTTATTATTGTGATTTTACTTCTCAACTACAAGGCAAGATGGGAGAAATTATTCTTTGGTTTATTCAGTTTGTTCCCACAATGGCCTTTTCCGTAAGAGAGGGCTTTTGAAAAAACTTCTCATGGGCAAAATTCCTATATATAGATCTTGATAAAAAGGACTGGTAAGTTTAGTATTTCATTCATGTTTTCTATTTTTAGCTTGATGTCACCTGCTCAACTGCTCTTCTTGGCAAGTTTAAGATGGTATGTGTGCTGCATGCATATTGCCTTCCTTGCACCTTAATTGACTAGTATTCAGACTAGTATTCAGCCTCTCCTTTCCCTAGATGGTAATGTTTTCATATGAATGAAAGTAAAATCAATACGTTTCTCACTATCCTGTCTAGGTTTTGAACAACCAGCTTGATTTAATTCACATCATCAGGAACACAAGAGACAGCACATTGACTTCCTGCTTTCAGCTAATATATTGGTTCATGCTTAAAAGTTAATCTAAAAGTACAGTGAAAAGGAAAACATGGTGCATTCAGTACCTGAAGTTGAATTTTTGCATCTTTGCTGACACTTTTTGTTCTCCATCGTCTTGTGACCCGCTTGTCTTTCTTTGAAATATCTACACAGTTAGCCTACATTACACAAATAATTAAAAAGCGACAAGTACTATTAAGTTGACACAAGCAACACAGACAGTACACCAAGTTAGTAAAGAATTGTAGTGTTAGACATTTACAAATTAGACAGTAAGGAAAAGAATGCCATTGCCAGTGCCCACGACTACAACAATCACTGGCTGTAGCTATCCATACATTTATATAACCTGACGGTATATTTCACCTATTTAACAAAGCTATCAGTATATTTTTTTATGAGCACAAAATATTTAGGACTAGATCTTGAAATCCTCACAGATTTCTATTCTGTTATTACTCAGAGAAATGTAAAGTTCACCTCTTCCTGAAATCAATGATAGATCTCACTACTTCATTGGAATCGAGCTTTCGAATACATCAACACCACTGGGAGACTTGCACACTCAATGGCTGAGTGAAAAAGGAAGAAAGCATTTAGGATTTGGGATCTGCTATTGCTTTTCCTGTGGTCAGCAGAAAAACTCACTCTGACTTGGGAAACAGTCCAAGCCTTGGGACATTTGTGACTACGCTTTTTTTTTTTTTTTTTTTTTTTTTTTTTTTTTAAGAATATGCAAGGTGCTTCATTTTTCAGTGTTTGGGTCTCCATTCCTTGAAAACTTAAAATGGTATCTTATTCAGCACAATACAAACACCTTAAATAAAATTTCAATGTGTACATGTATTTCTCACAGTTCTTTGTCCTGCTTTTGCAAGTGACGATCATGTGAGTAGTCCTATTTAACTCAAATAAGTAATCTTAAAATAACACAATTTCTTTGTTATTTGTTTACATATGGAGCATGATCATTATCAAATTAAACCTTTCATCTAAGAATTATTAAGATTTTAGAAAATCATTCTGACTTACGAGACACCACTACTACATTTCCTTTAACACAACAAGCAAATGTTTCAAGGTGATTATTTATAGTCAAGCATATTTACCTGCATGTCTGTGAAGTTTGGTGCTGACTGAGTTCTCTGTAGTATTTCTAAATTTTGAAGAAGTTTACTGAGTTCGACAAGGTTTGACTGACAATGAGCAAGATCTAGAAGATATAAAACAAAAATACATGAGATGCTTCAGTTCAGACTTTTTTGCCTTTTTGCCACATTTGCAAAATGCATAATTTTAGACATTACCATCTAATTACCTGAGCTGCTACTTCAAGTACATGTCAAGATGTAATTTAACCACTTTACTGGCTGCTTCTTATTTTCTACCAACAAGAAATGTTGCTGAAAGAGCAAGCCATGAAAAGGTGAATACTGACCTTCTGCACATCTGTCCATTTCTTCAGAGTCCTGCAACCAAGCCGCTACTTTACTCTGACCTGTAGTGCAGGTTGCAGGAAGGCTATTACTGCATGGTATAGGAGACTGCCATGGGAAGCTATTTTGTTGTACCTAAGGCATAATAAAATGTTTAAATTTACTGTTCCATGTATTGCTCGGTCAGTGTAATTATCATGCTACTTTGGAATAAGAAAAGTATTATGTATTGTGACTTCAGTGACATCAGTGAACTTGACTATATAGTCCCCAAGATGCAGATTTTCCTGAACAGCATGTTGGTGAACCAAACAAGGGACCTCAGAGAAACTGTATCGGCTAACCACCAGTTAGAAAAGCTGTTGTTTAGGAGGAAGAGTATTATCAAACAGTAAAGAGCCAGATTAATCCCTGATGACAAAAGGAAGTGTAAATCATTCCAGAGATGGTGAATTCTTTGCAGGATTCCTACAGAAGCCCACTAATGAAGCCTGCAGTAAGGCTGAATTAGAGCCTTTGAGTTGCATACCCCCAGATTTTTGCTGGCCACCAGTTTCCACAGTGGAAACTCTTCCCTCTTGGCATTACAAGCAGAACCCCCTGGAACTGCCCACAAGAACACTCACTGGGCATGAGTTTCCAAAGAATGGACACTACCTACCTTTCCATCTAATACATTGGCAGCTGGTGAAGACTCTGTAGTAGAGGCTGAAGGGAATATATGAAAGCTGGCATCTCTTGGAGATCTCACAATCTCATTTTGACGGTACAACCGGTGGTGGCGTAATTTTGAAACCCAGGCATCAAAAGAATCCTGGGACTTCACCTAAAAAGAAATTCAACATCAAGAAGGCACTCATAAAAATACCGTTTTTCCCCACATCTTTTACAGGTTTTTTAATTATTATTTATTTCCACTGTGGCTGAAAAGAGAAGAATAAATATTTGCACTAATTTTACCTTCAGATGATAGATGTGCTCTTCTGTGTCAAGATCTATCCTACGAGCCTTCTTTTTAATAGACATAACTGATAAACCAACATCGATGCTCCCATGTACTTTGCCCTTCTGAATCTGAAATCAAAAAGCAGGGTAAGAGATTGGTAGTATCATGCACTTCTTCCTCATTTTTAACAGAAGAATATTTGGTGTTGAAATGGTTTCCCACTTCAGAAACATTTTAATATAAAGTCAGAAAAAAATAGTAAGACAGTTTATAGACACTTGTTTATAGACACAGAAAAATCTCTTGCAAGAAGTGTTCACTCCAGAGCCATCTCCAAAGAAAAAGTGTGTGGCTCACACCACCACAGAACTACAGGTAAGTGAGAAATATTGAAAATTAGGTAGTATTCATCTCTCTGCTGCTACAGCTCCATGATTAGTGCTATCTAATCTAACCAATTTAATGCTACCCTTGATCTCTCTCTCTTCAGTACATTGTAATCGCTTCTCTATCCTATCCACCTACCTTAAAATGATCAGCTCTGACTGACTAGAATTGATAAGGTAAAATACACAGTCAAACCAATCTGTCAAGCACCTTAATTAAGTAAACCTAAGCACCTAAATTAAGTAAAATTAATGCAGTTTTTAATTTGCATAGAAGTGAGAAAAAGTAGAATTCCTGAGGACATAACTAAACCAAAACCTTACATGCTTTCCATATACAAATCTCTCAATGACAGAAGATAGTCATAACAGAAATACAAAGTTAATCTGAAAGCAGAATTCTGCCTAATAACAACTATACTGGTTAACTCAGAAGTGGGATTCTGTCTTCTCTATATTACACTGAAAAAAAAGCAAGATACAGGCTTCCTTAACATGTAAAATGAACTTATAATTATGTGTATAATATAAATATATACACACGAGTGCCTGTACATGCATGTATACATAAATGTGTATATATACAAAACACATGCAAAATAAACATTTATATACAAATGCATATAACATAAGTTTGCTGAATCTTAATTAAAGAGGGGTTTTAGGAGGAAGCCTCATCACAATGAGCACAACTTCAAGACTAACTTATCAGCCATCATGCTTTAGTTTTATATCTACTAGAATAGTCAACTGAAAAACACACTCAAAAAGTTAAATATATATCCTGTGGCAGATAAATAATAAACACAGGGCAATGTTCTGATAACTGTAATCACTGTTTCTTCATGGCTGATTTAAATGGAGACACTTCTATGAATCATGTGAGCAGAATTTTCTCCTTACAGATTTAATAATGCCAGTTGTTCCGCAGTCTTAATATAATGCCTTATAACTAAATGCAGTTTTCTGAGCATGCATTTTTCTCAGTACCTTTAATTTTTCACTCAGCAGTTTCTTTTGTGTTCAGGAGAGGTTCAGGCCTAGAACTCCTAGCTTGAAACGAATTAAAGAAGGCTGGGTTTGTTTGCATGGTATCTTCCGCAAGCCTTCATGCATGAACTATAAGCCTACTTTTCTCCATAGCTCATTGCTTGGGGATGTCAGTGAATAATGTGGGATCCTCCACAAATCAAAACTAACCTCATCAGCATAAGCTGATGAAAGAATGATTAAAAGGTTGGCAGGTGTCCCCAGCCATCCTTAGCTAGCCATTACCCTCATTTATAAGGCTCAATCCATGTTTGTGTATAAAAGAATCTACCCAAGAAGTAGCACTCCCTGCTCTGAATCCATCAACAACTTTCACATGTGTGCTGTCATAAGCATGCATAGTGTGAGAATGAGATTTAATCACCCTGGCAGGCTGACTTCCAATACAAATTTTAAAATGGCCTTCAACTTTACTTACATCAATTGGTGACTTTGAATACTTTAACATTCCATTATCCAGGACAAAAAACCTCTGAAAGAAAAAGAAGGATTTCTTTCTTAATGAGCAGATGCAATTTAAACTGTGTACAATAATTAATCTGCAAAAGACAGCGATTACTCCACGGCAATTAAGGAATGTTTGTGGGTGGGAAAGAGTTTAAAAACCCAGTATTGAATAATTTTCTTTCTTCTTTTTTGACAACAATTATCTTCTAAGCAAGAGAAACTAGATTCTCCTTTTCCACCATTATATTCTAGGTCTGACTTAAGAAACCTTAGTATTGATGGTACTTTTCTGCTTTCTAGCCAGTCCAGTAAGGTCTGTAGGAACGGCACTATAAGCTGAAAGTTATGTCTGTTTCTTCATTTTCTTCTCGTTTTTCTTCACACACAAGTCAGTCACATTTCAAACTAATAGCTTACCTTCCCTATCCAGAAAGTGAAACTGAAATGTTTTTACTAGTGTAAGTTCCACATCCCAAAAGGAAGACCCACATGGACCTTTCTCGTGATCTCCTTGATGCCCGGATGGAAAGAGATGCAGGCTGTGAGACACTGTCCTACCATCCAAAAGTCTGTGCCTCACAGCAGATATCTACACAGTGAAGTAAAGGAGAGATTGTAATTCATGCTGATTATACTTTTTCTAGCTTTAATCTAGCCAACACAGATATTAGTACAAGTGCAAATAATATAATATTCCCAGTAGGATACCCAGGTCACTGGAGGGCTTATGTCTTGGCTGCTAGCCAATGGTATTGGCTGGGTCATACTTTTAGAATATTACCTAATGCACTAATATATGTTAAGACTCTAGAACACAGACAACAAAATATTATCCTAAACTCTAAGCTGTCTGACATGGAAGGGAATGACAATGTTCCCATGGTGTGAACTTGTTAAATCAACACTATGAGCAGGGTCAGTATTCAGATGGCAGATCTCTGAAAATACCTCCTGGAGACGCTTTTGGAAATGATGTCAGTGACACAACAGATGGCACCAACATCTCACATAGAGTGAGGAAACAGTGCTTTGCTGGAGACATAACTTCTTGAATAAGATGTCAAAACAAGAGGAGTTCTTGACTAGATATGATCATTAACGACCTCATAAGAGCATAAGATTAATTTCACATTGCTCTGCCTCTCTAAATCCCTCATGCAAGAGAAAATGCTGTTTCCACGTTTCCCATTCTAATTACTATGTGGCATTGAATGCTGCAGAGAAATGGCTGAATCATTTCACTCCAAAGCATACTCCATTTCAGAAAACGGTAAACTAATCTGTAAGTTGTACACATGATAAATGGTATGCTATTAAAGCACTTTCAGAACCTTCAGAACGTAACATGCAACATCGAATAGACAGAAGATGTTAGGGCTTTGCTAGCAGATTACTAATAAGGCGTGTGCTACAGTTACTTCTGGAATTCTTCACTAGAGCTCTCAGCACCAAGCATTGTTACAGAAACTGCAGTATATGTAGGCAGTAGCTGGAAAACATTAATAGATCCATTAATAGAATAGTTTCTGAACCCAAATTCAGCACAAATCCTTAGATTTATAAATCCTGTCAGGCAGGACAGATATAGAGGCTGAATTGTGAACCTTTCATTCACATTAAAAATTATTTACAAAGGTAACTGCTGTAGAGTCAGCATGAAAAACAGATCACCAGTAGTAATCTCCTTTATAAAATTTTAAAAGCTAGACATCCCTTGCTCTCCCTTAAAGTTCCCTACCAAAACAGACACGTGCCCAAGAAACTACATATTGACATAATGTATTATAAAGGAGGGGAAGCAGCAGGTTATCCCATATATTCTTATCAGCTCTCCTTTTCTGATCCTTCAAACATCAGTTTGAAACCCCTCAGTCTCACCAGGCTAAACTGAAGTAGTGTGTATGTATGTGGTTACTGAGACAGTAAATTATGTTTAAGTAAAACAAAACCAAAAAAAAAAAGATCCAAGATAGACAAAGGGTGCAGAAAAAGGGTGACAGGTGGGAGAAAATTATACACTGCTAACCAGTTAGAAAAACATTCAAAAAGGAGAGAGAAATTAGAAAAATTATATAATTCACGCTAATATGGACTGCAATGGACTAAAATGGACTCAGACCTGAATATGTCCCACAGTGTTTAGCAAAAAAAAGAAAGTTAATGCTTTCCCAGAAAAAAGCCATGTTATACAACTATATAATCATTCTTTGTAGCAAAACACATTTTGTCCAAGAAAATGATTCTGCTTCAAGTACCCCAAGCTGCAGAAAGATGGAACACCATCAGTACCACATCTTGTTGCTAAAAGAAAAAAAACTACCCAGTAATTACTAATGGCATAAAATACAGAGAAAAGAGTTGACGGACACCAGTTTTAGGGCTGATAAAAGGTAGCTGCATGGAGAAATGTCTTCAAACTAACAGAATAGAAACAGGAGATCTGGGGTTGTCTTTTCATTAAGACATCTAATCTAACAGCAAAGCTGTTATTTATCTCGTGGATGGTCCCAACTGCAGTGTCCACACAAAGGATTACAAACAGGAAGACAAACCAAATACAGGAATAAAACTGAGCAAAATTGCCCCCGAAGCACACCTAAAAGGGAAAATAATTCCACAGAAGCAGCTCTCCAGTAAGAATACATGGCTTCCATGTTAAAGCCCCTTAGTTCTTCTCTTTTAACACGAAGCATGGTTCACTTTAATGTAAACTCAATTCAGCCTCATGCTTCACTGCTACATTTTGTTACAACAAATATATTGAAAAGAATTAAAGTAAAAGAGATATTAAACCTTTCAAGCCATGAGGCATCTGCTGCATTACTTACCTCCTCCAACTGGACTTTGAATGTAACATTATGCAGAAGGCACTGAAATTCAGAAGCCATAAAGCTGTGTGTGCAAACTAATTCTTTACACAATTTGAAGAAAAAGTCATACACAGAAATCCTGGGCATTAATTTGACAGTCATTCTAATTTCCTCTACACAAAAATTCCAAACTCATAAAACAAAATCATAATACTTTGACTGTTTTATGAGACATTTACCTTGTGCCAACCTTTTAAAGGCCATTTTCTCTTTTTCAGCATGAAACCTTCATGTTTGTCTGGCTTCTGGACATTGGTCTGGCCTATTTTAAGGCCCTCTATGATTTCCCAGCTGTCAGGTTCCTAATGAAAAAGCATGAAGACACATTGATTAATTCTGCATTCATATAATATAAAATTCCACTTTATGTAGCACAAACTCTCCAGTGCAAGAGGAAGAGTAAGGGAAGACTAGACTTTTAAACTAGCCTGTTTAGAGGTACCAAAGGGTCACCGCATTACATCTGGCTCTATCTCACTGATAACTAATGAACATGAGCATTTTTGGAAACCTAACCCTTATTAGGTAACTATACCAAAGCTGAAGTCTTTAAGAAAGTGCGGCTGTATAGCTGAATGACAATCCGAAGGCTTGTACATTCTGTTCAGAACAAGGACTGCGTCCCAATGAAATTAATATATCCAAATATGCTAAAATTGGATCAAATTCTGGCTGAGCTCAGCACACAAAAGGCTCAGGTCTGCAACTGGTGGTAAAAGTGCAAACTGCTGCTCTGATTCTGACCATTTGTGCAATCTATCTAGAAGTTCCTTATCATAAGAACTAAAAAGACTGAAGAGACATTGCAATTGAGATAGGGGTAGAATCTGCACATTAAAAATGTACCTTTATACCGAGTATTCCTTCTCCAGAAAAAGATGGGATTGTGAGATGAAATGCAAAAGACACCTTACTGCTAAATATATGAGTATGCATTAACTGTGCACTTGATGGTATTCCTTTGTCATAAAAAATTGTGCATCTTCAAAACTTTCCTGATCTTTAGAGTATAATCTACACAGATTCTGGGTATTCTGTTTTTTCCTTAAAAACAGACAAACAAAAAGTCTTTTGTTTTAGAGGTCTGTTTAAAAAAAAAAAAAAAAAGACAGATGAACAAAAGAACAGCCAGCACTTGTCTCAATGGCATTTTATGACACAGTTTCCCAGGCTAATTGTGCTTTTAGAAATCTGTAGAAGGAAATATATCTTCTTTTAACTTTCCTGTCATTAAGCTTCGCTGTATTAAGAGAAATGTATACAGGAAAGCTAACTAATTTTCTCTCTAGAGATAGCAAATGTATCACTTCAGATACAACCAGTTGTAAGCCTGAGAGCCAATTAAAGCATATTCCTTGTACATACCATTTATTATGCATGATGACTTGCAAGACCCAAGCCAGACTTATACTACACTATAGTGAACACCTGAAGGACAACATTTTTAAAAATGAAAACCATGACAGTTGTTCCTTTATTTATGTCCTCTTGCTATTACTGTAATCAACAACATTCAGTACCAACTTAAGAATCACATATTGTCTGTTCATTAACACAATATTAAGGTAGTACTAATAGTATCCTACACAGCTCTAAACTTGCATTTTCTCAGCTGGACTGTCACAACTCCCAGGTATGTTACGAAAAGCCATAAGAGGAGGAACAAAGTCACAAAGCATCAAACACTTTAAGAGGTAAAAAACTATCTTCCTCCATCCTCCACAACACTGTTCAAAGCCAAGCACTGTCAGCCTGTCATAACACACTCCCAAATAAATTACACAGCTGTGATAATGTTAACATTAATATCGTAAAAATAAGATTTTAAAAGTAACAGTACATTTTAAATTTGTTTATAAATTTCAGTAAGGAGTTGCCAATCTGACAAAGAGGGCAAGCATTAGTCCAGCTGATACATACCGCAAAGAGTTCTAATAAGAACGTTTACCCAGTTTAGTTTTCCCTGCATTACTGTAAACTGGAACTTTCACAGTGCTTTCTCTTGTTGCCTGTAAAAGCCATGCTCTTTGAAACATGTCCTGATTTTGCTGTGGTTCGCTTGGATATTTTATTTCCATTAGTGTAGAGGGAAGCACTTATACATGATTTTTTCTCTGAGAAGCAGCACTTGGCACTTAAGGGGGTGAAAGTAAACTATGAGCCCCCTGGGGCAAGCAGAGAATCTCTCTCCTTAACTACACGAACTGATTCCTCACCACATTGATTTCTCCTTTAGAAGATCAGCTTCAGGCATAAGTCTTTTATCTACAAGCTTGCACCAGTATCGATTACTTTTCAACCAGAAATCACAGTCTCATACATCTATTCATTTAAACAACTGGCCAGATACAAGAGGACAAAATGAGTAATTATTCAGTCTAATATGGATACCTGTTTTCTGCTGCACAAGTGTGACAAGCTGTTATTCAAACCACCTAGCAAACTTCCTGCAGCTCACTCCACTCCAAAAATGGTGTGGTGAGATAGGCTGTACATATGCAATCTTATGCCATTGCCCTTCTACTTGCAAGAGCAGCCCGAAACAGCAGAGGACCAGAGCGAAAGTGAAGCATCTTCAGAGTCCTCATCCAGCAGTGATTCTCAAGTATGGCTTTAGTACGTTAGGACTTCTGTAAATCACTACATGTTATGTGGGAAACAGCTCTACAAGAAGCAGCATGACCAGGGGAACACAAGCATAACTCACAGCCCCAGGTTCTGCATACGTCCCAGGAACTGGGAATGATGGAGCCACTACCAACAGGTCTGTGAACACAGTCTTTTTTCTGCAAATTATTTTCTTTCCTAAGAAAACAGAATAAACCATTTCATTTTACCTGGTGAACATAATGTTTCATGCTGAATTTGTTTTCCAATTTCGTTTCAGTGTTAATCCTGCAAACCAGAACTTCAAGACATTTCAGTTCTTTTTCTTTTCTGCCAAATATTCCACCACAGCATCCTCACCTTTTCAGTAATAGTTTCTTCTGGTCACATAAAAATACAGTGAAAGGTGATATCTGAGACCCAAGCCTACATAGTAAACCATGCAGGCAGAATTCAGTGCATGGATCACTGTCAAGCAATAACAGCCATAAATGGAAACACAGAAACACACAGCGCACTGGAAGATCTTGGCCCTACTAAGTGACAGGAGTTCTGAAACTTTCTTTCATTCTTCCATTTTTTCTTCTTCATCCATCTACACATACCCTGAGCTTTGACAAGCACCTGCTTCAAACTCAGGAATTCTGTTTCAAGGGTGGTGTTACCTCTACAGCTCCATCAGGCTCAGAGAAGAAGGTCTCAGCAACAGATTTTAAGTTTTAGTGACGTTTCTTTTGGGTAGTTTTGTAAAATCTAAGAAGACTGTCCTATATTTTTAAAAGTAATTTAAATTTTAAATTAATTTTTTTAATCAATCATTATTGATTATCGGTGCTTTTGGACTCAGATATGATTCCCTCTAGTGTAGTAAGAGAACCGGACTAGATCATTTTTCAAAGCGCCTTCTCACTCCGTATTCTGAGATTCTAAAACTTGTTCCTAAGGGCCATCCATGAGAACACCTTCCTCCCTCTCCAAACCCCACCAAAATCCTTAATTTTGTTAATATAGGTTATTGGCTTCTCTGACATCTTAAGGAACATTTTTGTCCTGTTTCTGCTGGCAATTAACCAGCTCTGGCATGGGCTCACAATATACTCAATAGAATCATGAAAGCCAACATGCCAAAGCTGTTAGTCAAGTATTTTGTAATTGAAGAGGAAAACTTCCCACCTGCATTGCAGCCCATGCTTTTGCTTACCTTGGATAGCGAAATAGGGTCCGTTTCAAGGAACTGCTTGCTTAAAGAAAGGTCTGTACTTCCTGAAGAAGCCTTCCGCTCCAAAATATGAATGCTCTGAAGAAAAAAATAAAGAAGGCGAGCACTTATCATTCAACACTACTTTTTAAAATATGCATTAAGAATGATAGATCACTATACTGGTTATGTAAAATATTAGCATCATGCTTCAGTTGGCTCAAAATGCATCAAGTACTACCAAGCATAACAAAAGCACCTAAGAATTTTGTCTTCTCAGCCATTACACCTCTCTTCCTTTTCTTGTTACTGGTTTCTAGACCTGTTCAACCTAGAAACGACTGGGAACTATAAAAAGCCAGGAAAGAAAAGGTACTAATACAATTTTTACCTATAGAGATTCAAAGTGTTCCTAACCAGACCTATTACATTTTCTGCCAAGAGACACTGAGTATACATATCATGACATGGGCACTGTCATACCTTCACTTCTGAAACAAACTATTACACATAAGATATTACTGTCCCTACCATATTCATTATCACACCTTAGCTTTTTGTTACTAGCTTCTGAAGTGAGGTGAAGTAAGTTATTACATGAGTGCTTGTAATAAACTATAACTGTTCACAAGATCAGTTACTGGGTCTCAGCTAATGGGCTTGCTGATGAACATTTATGGAGCGAAACCATTCTAAACCACTATAGCTGTTTTTACATATGATCATACTGTAAAATTTTGTATCTCTAAAGCCTGGTACAAATACAAACTACATAATCTCACAACTGATCTTGAAGGAAATGCCATTCTTAAGCAATGTACATCTAAAAATGTCTTCCTATTTTACGAAGAAGTTTTATTCATATTTTGTAAAATAAAGGGCATTTTTACTGTGGGCTTGGGCAAAGATAATCACATTTTGCCCGTTTAGACTTGCATTTTGTTTCCCGTTGAAATGTTGTTATTTCCCACATCATCATTTTGTGCAAGTTCTACCACAACATGTCAATAGTATCTCTTTGGCATGAAATAAACTATTTCATTTCCACCACATGTAGCACAGTAACAATCAATTGCAATTGTAGTTCTGTGAGAAGGGCGAGTTTTTCCTCAATGAAAAACATCAATTAAATTTTGTGGACAGTTACATTTCGTTACGTCCACTGAAGAAAAGATTACACAGGCAACAAGCAACAGCAGAAACAACCAGGGAATATAAAAATATACACAAAAAGCAGAGTCAATATTATTGTTTATACAAGTAACTAAGTATATAAGGACCATAACCAAAATAATTAAACACAGCTATTCACATGAATCTTCATATAACGCACAGACCACATCTTGCTGCAGAGAGCAGCTAACAGATCTTCATTGTTCTCTTTGAATTTGCAGCTGTGAATCAAAAGGAAAATATGGGGAATGCCTCTGTTGTCACTGGAGAAGACCAAGCATCCCTGCCACAACATAACTGTTATCATTTACTTTCAGTTACTTCTAATTTAATTTTACAGTGAAGAATAAGGAAAAGCAGCAGCATTATGTTACCTGTTGCATTCCCCAGGGCCAACCACAAGTATCTTTGTCATCTGTGCTTTGAAACCTTCTGTTTTATAAAAGGGAGACCAATCTCATTAACCTGATGTCCAGTACTAGCCAGATGAGAAAAATGTAGGAACTTGTGTTTAATGAGTACAAACATTACACAGTGAGTAATTTAATATGCTTATTTGAGCTGAGCACCACAAAGTTACTAGAAACAAACTATAATAACGTTTTCTAGTTGAACACATGAAATATTACATTTTCACATGATATCAGATTTAAACAATATACTATAAAACCTAAATCTGTTTTTCAAAGAAAGATTATAATAATCAGGATGATTCCCAACTTTCTTGCCAGTTTTGTTTGGCAGGCAGGAATCTTTCCATCTCGAGATGGGGCAATGCCCAACACAGATGTTCGGAAGGTCTCAAATGCAGCAGCCAATGCAGTTTGTTGTTACATAACTGCAATCTCATTTTGTAAAATATTTAGAGCGAAGTAACCCAGCAGCCCCTGGCTTTCCACATTTCCAGTGACATTTTCAACTGCACAATTTTAAGGCAAGCAATTTTTTTTTGTCAGCCCTCAGACACTACAGTTCCTCTTCATTTGAGAAATACATTATTAGCTAACAGCACTTTAATGAATGCTGATTTATACTACTATTTGTTTGGAAACAAGAAAATGAACACTTTCCAAATAAAATTACTTCCTTTACATTCATTACTTCCAAAAGTAGTGTCTGATTTTCTGTAAATGTCTGCTTTCCTGTTCTTTTCTGTCATGACCATTACACTGAGGCAAAATAATTGCTTTAAATTTGTGACATGTTTATAGCAGAGTATTCAAGGGACATTATTTGGTGCAGAATATTTTCCTTTAATGCATGTTAGATTCCTGCAAAATTACAACTAGGAATTACACAATTATTTCGCATTCTGAAAAACAGCAATTTTTACAGTGCAGGAGTTTATTTAATTATTTAGTGTCACTGAGGGAAAAAAAAAAGGATTTGGATCCAGAAATTTTTTTGGTTTTAGCAACAAAAATATAGCCAGTAAAGGAAGCAGATAGAAAAAGCTAATATGAAGAAAAGGAAGAAAGAGGCTATTTAATGCAGAAGATCAATATAGCTCCTGGGTTTTGTTTACATGAACAGAAAAATGAACAATCCATGAATCTAGGAGTATCGGTCAGCCTGGAACTCAATCATCTCCCCCCAAGAATACAGGAAGAGGATTTCACTCGTGCATTGCTCAGTTCCAGACTTCCTTGTGCTTCAGTATTATCTGTGTGCCATCACTGACTTGTAGTCCTGGTGAAAAACTCAGGCAGCACTGAATTCTATGCACTCTTGCAAATTAATTCAAGAAGACTGAGTTTAACTAAAATCGCTTCGTAATCCCATTACTAAATCATAATCCTAACTGCAATCCTTCCTTCGACTTTGAGATTATTACAACAAACATTATATATGTGACCTCAAAGGGGGCTCCAAAATGCCCCATAACATGAAATACAAATGCTGAATCCCTCCCATGTTTCTTCCCCCGTTGTTTTGAAAAGAGGTGCAAGGGAGAAGAAAGCTGATGGAGAGAATAATGGTATGATGTTTCACATTCTTTTCTTCTCTGGAGAGCAAGAATGGAAAACATTTCATAATATCTATCTATATATCTTCTCAACTTTGTTTCTCTGTTACGAGCTCACTGAGCTATTCACCTCATCCACCAGAACAAATGTTAGCACACGGAGCATCTTCAGCCACAGAGACAGAAGAACTGAACATTTCTTAAATGTATGAGACTTCTCATTCACAGAAAAGACATTCAAGCTTTTTCAAAGGGAAGGAAAGAAAAGAAGTGTCGAGTAAGACAGGATATTCAGAGGACAAGAAGTCTGGCACTCGCGCCTCCCTTTCTGCTTTGCAGCTTAATTACTTAATGGAATTAACTTTATTTAATGCAGTGAGTTCTCTCAATTCATAAGTTATTGATTTTCAAGAAAAAAAATGTTGGTGAAGAATCTGTCACTCACCATGGACTAAGATACTTGTATTTTAGTTCAGAAATATGCACAAGATTCCACTCTCAGTTAACTGATGAGAAAGGATTGACGAGTCACTTTCTGTTTGCTCGTGGTATTGCTGTCTTCAACACCTGTAATCACACGACCTAGACATGCACTATTCTACCTCAGCAATATAGGATAAGAGAACTTTTTTTTTTCCTTTTTATTCAAAAAACTGGTGCATCTTTCATTATCTGCTACTCACTGGCATTCTTTTTACAATCTAGTTACCCCTGCATGCGTCTGTGTTCTTTATTTGAATTGTTTAGCACAAAGTGCAATGCTTAACCAGTTCCACTCTCTAAAAACATAATTTTCCAGTTATTTGAAATGAAGCAGCAGTAACAGGGAATATATGACTGCAGATATACCAGTTTTAAATAGAGCTGTGATATATGCAGAGTTCATCTGCAATATTATTCACAAATGGAATAAACCTTGAAATTTGCTTTTATCTTAGGCTGCTTCTCAATTCACTCTGGCTTTCTTTATGCTGATGTTGGAATAAAGTCTTGAGTATCACTGTGAGGGAAGGGTGAGTACAAAGCAAAACAACCATGTCTCTATCAATGTTTTTTCTCCTTCCTTTCTTCTAGCAAGTTTTTTCTCTTTGTATAAAGCAACCATGGTCCTATTCTTACTCACAGTCCCTTCTATTGACCCTGTTCCATACCTGTTTTCCACAGTCTGTGCTATCAACCAACAAAGGAGCCTACCAATACTTTTTTGAACAGCACATGTAGTTACTTTAGTCTTTTTTTCTTCTTGTAGCACATGCTGATCTTGTATAGAAATGTGCTGAAGAGCAAAACTGCCACCCTTAAACATTTTCACTTCATCACCTTTTACTGCAAGACAAATATATCTAAGCAGCATTTCTGTAGTGTAATAATAATATACAGGCATGTATTTCTTTGCTTCTTTCCCAGGATATGCAAAATACACATTTCTTGTATTATGAAAACGTGAAGGATTTGTTAGTTCAAGAGCCCTCTACCAGCCCTTTCTAGAACTCCAGGTTTGTATTGCATGCAGCACTTCACGTTAATGCTTTTTGCCTCTGGAAGCAAAGAATCTTCTGCTTTTAAAGGCACTTTTTGACAAGCTCTAAAGAGATATAAGCTCTTGCTCCTCTGAAGAGCTTCTTGGAGGGCAGTATGAGCAGAACCGGCTAAAGCAAAAAAAGAACCTTCATCAGTAACAGCAGTTGTCTCTTAGCCAGAACGATAGTTGGTTTGGAATAATTTCCAAGTAACAGTATGAGCCTTTAACAACAATTTCCTTCTTCCTTACTTTAGATTTTGGCATGTTTATCTCAAAACATAGCAGACAAACTGATAATAACCGATTGACAGAATTCAAACATTAGCTCATGACACAAAGCTTTATTATATCTATTGAATAATCACAATTTAAAGGATAGATATTTTTCTAAATAGTGCCAAGCTAGCAATTCATTTTATTAATGCTGATGCAGCAGAAGAAAGGGAGAGAAAATAAAATTCCGCACAAAATTATTCCTTCATGTTTTAATTTGTTAACTAATAAAAGCATTCTAGACATGTTGAATGGTCTTCTTTAGAAAATAAATGCAGTTTTCACATTAATATGGTTGCCAAGGAGTCTAGGTTACTATAAATCATAAGCCAAAAAGTTGGAACCTCACCTAAAAAAAGTGTTTAGGCTAAAAAAAGGAAACCCTTTCTTCCTGGGGCTCTCTTTCACATGCTCATGTAATCTAGTGTAGTCACTTAGACTTTCTCAAAATCCTTTAAACCTTCATATATACAATGCAAAAATACAGGCAGTTGTTAAAAAGGTTCCTTAGAAAACTTTGACAAACAATCTAATTTTACTGCAAAAAAAAACCCAGTTTTTATATTACAGCTTCATTTTCAATTCCAAGATAAAATATTTAATAAAAACAGAAAAAGAGAGAAATCAGAGCACCTAATAGCTTTGCTAAGGCACATATTTCTTCTGCCTAATGAATTTGTATGTCTTGAATCTAGATCCTCCACATTCACATGGGTGTCATGAAAACAAAATATTAAAAAGCAGGTATAATAGCAGCATTTAACTGATTTAAGAACACCTGCATTTTTTAAGCCAATTTTGCCACTTAATTCTTTGGCTCCCTCAGAACTTTTGCTTGCTGCAGTGACTTGTTGCCATTTAAAGTATTTATTTAACACTTCCTGCTCTAATGCTGCTTCATCTGTATTATTTGAAGAGAGCTAATGAGGAAAAAGACACAGCAAAAGAAAGTAACAGTAATAACAGTACTTGGCATTTAGTACCATCTTCAATCTGAAACTCTTAAAGAGATTAACAATTATTACTTAGGCAACCCTAACAAGCCATTGAGAGGTAAAAAGGCTCTTCAAAGTCTACACTTTGTCACAGGGCAAAGCTAGGAATACAGCTTCAAATCCTCAAGTCCTTATCTTAACTATTAGACAACTGTCCTTCCTTGCCTTCCTCTCCTTTAAAGTCACAGAGAGACAAGAACAAATGAAACGAATAGGAAATCATCAAGAATTGTTTTCCAGACATCACATCAGGCTGTTGCAGTAAGTGAATGTGCAGGTTTCCACCCATTTTTAAGAAAGAACAAGTGATATTAATGTCCTCAGATTTCCCTTCCACATAGAATATAGTATCTTATACTGCACTGCAATCCTGTATGGGCAACACTGTCTAAAGTCACACTAAACAGATGGCAGGCAGGGTCAATCAGTTATACTGTCATTGTTTATGAGGCAGAAATCTATAGCGAAGCCACAGAAATGTCCTTGATATTGTCTCACTGATGCGTCATAATCTAAAGGGAAAGTTGAGAGTTTGACAGGTCTCGATATATTAAAAATTATACTATATGAATACACACTTCCCCTTCTATACCTTGACCAAGTCTCGCCAGAAAAAGCACCAAAAAAGCTAAATTAAATGGGAAAATAGAAAAGAAAGAGATTCTTTCAAAGGCCTTTATTTTCCAACAGACAGGATGGATCTGTGTAGGCCTTACTCTGCCCAGCTAGGCTACCAATACCAGTGGCTGAAATCCCACAGCTGCAGCCACCATGGCTGCTCCTGCCACGACCCTTCACTGCCACGACCCTTCACTGCCACTGCTTCTCTGCTTGACGCTGAGCTGGCAGGAAGGCTGGCAGCACCAGAGCCAAGGCAACAGCAACAGCAGATATCTCATCCAGCATTTTGTACTAAACTTCAGTCTAAGAGGCAATTGAATACTAGACCATTTTTTCTCTGGGATGTGAATCTGCTATTGCTTAGAATAATCACACAAAAAAGAGCTTCTTAAACATCAAGTAATTAGAAAAATGAGTCACAAACAAGCTTTTATTCTACATCTGCTATACATCAGCAAGCTCTTCCAGATACTCCTGGTTGAAAAAAACAAAAAAAAAAAGAAAAAAACTCTCCCCCCTTACTTGGTTCCATAAGCACCATGTGGCCTTCAGCTAAATAAAACAGTACAAGAACCATTCTGATCTTCAATCCCAATAGCTCTTTATCCAGCAACCCACCTACAACTGGCAAGCTCTCTCCTCTTCCAGCAAACTTCAAGGATCCACAGAGAGAACTGTTTTTTTCATTTTACTTAACTGCCATATTCTGGCTCCCTCTTCTTTTCCCTTTAAAGTCCTCAGCTTCATGGAAAATTAAGGAGTTTTTTAAGCTCATGAGCAGCAAGTATGCTGCAGTTCAGTGAAACAATTTCTATGGCACTGCTCCTAGGTTTTACTAAGCTTACCCCATGAAATTAAAACTAGATATAGCACCCTTTCTCCCAGAAACCTGAAGTCAGTTTTCTTAGCCAAGAGACTTCACTTCATAATTCTCATTCTAATTCTACTTTTACTCTTCTTAAAATTAGCCAAATGGATAAAACTCTAGAATTAACACAGAACCTACAATACTTATCGTATTACATACATCTTGTGATCAGGAACAGCCAGCATGGATTCACAAAGGGGAAATCATGCTTAACCAATCTGATAGCCTTCTATGATGGGATGACTGGCTGCGGAGATAAAGGGAGAGCAGTGGATGTTGTCTTCCTTGACTTCAGAAAGGCTTTTGACATTGTCTCCCATAACATCCTTATAGGCAAGCTCAGGAAGTGCAGGCTAGATGAATGCAAAGTGAGGTGGATTGAGAACTGGCTGAATGGCAGAGCTCAGAGGGTTGTGATCAATGATGCAAAGTCTAGTCGGAGGCCTCTAGCTAGTGGCATCCCCCAGGGGTCAATATTGGGTCCGGTATTGTTCAACTTTTTCATCAATGACCTGGATGAAGGGACAGTGCACCCTCAGCCAGTTTGCTGTTGATACAAAACTGGGAGGAGCAGCTGATACACCAGAGGGCTGTAATGCTGTTTGGAGGGACCTCAACAGACTGGACAGATGGGGAGAGAGGAACCTCATGAAGTTCAACAAAGGGAAGTGCAGGGTCCTGCACCTAGGGAGGAATAACCCCACGTACCAGTACAGGCTGGGGGCTGACCTGCTGGAAAGCAGCTCTGCAGAGAAGAACCTGGGGGTCCTGGTGGATGACAAGTTGACCATGAGCCAGCAATGTGCCCTTGTGGCCAAGAAGGCCAATGGTATTCTAGGCTGCATTAGGAAGAGTGTTGCCAGCAGGTCGAGGGAGGTGATCCTCCCCCCCTACTCAGCCCTGGTAAGGCTACATCTGGAGTGCTGTGTCCAGTTCTGGGCTCCCCAATGCAAGAGAGAGATGGAGCTACTGCAGTGAGTCCAGTGAAGGACTACTAAGATGATGAAGGGACTGGAGCATCTCTCGTATGAGGGAAGGCTGAGAGAGCTGGGGCTGTCCAGACTGGAGAAGAGAAGACTGGGGGTGTGGAGGGGAATCTTATCAATGGGGCCCAGACTCTTCTCGGTGGTGCCCAGCAATAGGACAAGAGGCAACGGACACAAACTGAAACACAGGAAGTTCCATCTGAATATGAGGAAAGACTTCTTTACTGTGATGGTGACTGAGCACTAGAACAGGCTGCCCAGAGAAATTGTGGAGTCTCCATCCTTGGAGATACTCAAAAGCCATACAGACACCATCCTGGGCAAGGTGCTCTAGGTGACCCTGCTTGAGGCAGGGGGCCTGGACTAGATGATCTGCAGAGGTCCCTTCCAACCTCCACCATTCTGGGGGTTTTTTTTGTGATCTTTTCTCATTATGTTTGATCATTAAAGAAACTGACAGTCAAGCCACTTCTCTCTTTCTCTGTTCCCTATCCGTGACTCTCACCTAATCAGCATTTTATGCTAGCAACTCCCTTTCATGATGTGCTTAATACAATGCCTAGCACTGTGGGGCCTGTATTTCTACTGCATCCCTAAATCCAAATAATGACCGTTAGTTCTTTCTTTCATGTACCAATACAATTCACTTCTGGACTCGTCTATTGCAAGAACCTCTTTTTATAGTCTTCCCATTACTCTATAAGGTTTAAGATCACTGCAGACACATAGCTCCATCCTTCCATTGTCCATTGTCATTAAAGCATTCATACCTATGAAATGGGGATGCTTGCCTTGGGAAAAAAATGCTTTTAGTAGGCTACCTTGTCAATTAAAATATACTATTTACAAAAAGCTAACTTTTCCAGTACAGACCTTAGGCAGGATCAGTGTCGTGACTTTGAAATCATGCTCTGCCTCTTCATTTCAAGGCCAGGTTAACATCTTCACCTCAAGCTCAGCCCTTTCTACATCCCTTAGTTACACCCCTCCTCCTGTTAGTCAATATCTCTCATAGAAAACAAAAAAGATTAAATCTGAAAAGCAAATGATTGCTGCTCTATAAAATCTTTTCTCTTTTTCTTTCAAAGCTCCTATCTTTCAGCCTTCACATGTGGCTGAAATGAAATATTCCTTTCGAATATGAAAGCTCTCCTAGTAGAGAAGGTGATCATACAAGGCTAAATGCACTAGGACTAAAAGCTTTTCTCCTTTTGTGTTTGCTATGTGGGAAAAGAACCAAGGATTTGTCGAAGTAGCAATCGGGCAGACAGAAACAGAAAAAAAGGAGATAATAGCTGATCATCTCTCCTCCCTAGGAAGAGCAAAAAGAAAAAATTAAGACATTAGAAGAGAAATCCTTGCATTTAAAATATCAGACACTGCTAAATCCACTTTACAACACATATTAGCAACCTTTTGAGGCTGGTCAGAAAAGTCAAACTCTCCCCTTTGTTCACAGTCTCATCATCATCACTCTCCTCCTGTATTACTCCCTCTTTATTCTGCAACTGCAGGTTTAACAGCCTGGGGTCAGGCCCAAATTTACGCAACTGCATGAGGTTAACGGTATAATGGTTTACTTCTTTCTGCCTTCTCAGCACAATATTACTACCCATGCATCACACAGAATATATAACTTATTACAATTTGCAGTATGACTTGCATGCTTAGTTGATCAGTAAAATACGGAATATTTATAATGCATTTACAGCAATCAGATTAAATGCACAACATACACTTCTATGATATTCAGCTTTAGCGTCTAAAAACACTGCTAGTTTTACTCCTATTTGTTCAACAACAGAATACAACCAGCCTTTTGGAGTTTCACAAGGGAAAGAAGATGACAACTTCCTCTTCTTGCACGCACCACAGAAATGCCTGTTACAACTGCAGTTTTCACACTCACTTTTGCACAGGGACTCTTAGCCTTCCTAGAATGATCTAGTGCCCCCTGAGAGTGGAAAAAACAGGGGGTCTTAGCTCTGCAACAGCTCTCATAGTAGGACAAACAGCTGCTGCACCACTCCAAAATATTCCTGGTGGGATACTGTAATTGCACCACAACCCTGTTCAGATCAGTGGTTAAATATCACTGCTTGGTCCTGAGCCTTCTATCTTGCAAATTAACTAAGATTTTTATGAAAATGAATGATGCTGAAGTTTCTATGATGCCTCAAATATCTAAATCCAGTTTTTCAGTTACTGTTGGCTTTAGTAGACTCCGCTGGTTTATCAATCACTTAGTTACGGAGCCTACAAATTGACAATGTCAAAGCTTTTGCTGACTGCTAATTCTCTTAGGTGATGTATATGGCACAAATAAGAAACCTACATTAAAATGCCCATATTATATACAGAACAAGATTTTCCACTTACCCTAAAATGATTTATCACAGTCATGTTCTCTCTCCTTCAGCCTCTTGCACCATAATTTATTGGAAAACTGTTCCATAATTGCTGGTATGAGTTTGACAAGAATTATATTGTGAGAAGATTTCAGTCATTAACCATCCAGAAATATCAAGTGTTATCCTCATATATGACAATGAAAGCTACTTTATCCAACCACATCACATTCCTTATGCCCTACAAATTATCCCTTCAAGAGGGCTATTTACCCAGCTGCTATAAAGAGTCTAAGGAGGGAGCAAGACAGAATTTTCAAGCCTTTTCAAAGTAAAAACCAACAGTTCCCAAACAAAACTCCCAAGCCCTTAGCTATCATTATGTTTTGGGGAAAGTTTACACAAACCAAAACACGTAAGAACATGCACAACACAATACATTCTTATGCTTATTTCCTTGGATATACGACCATCGCATCTCACGCTGTATTACATGCCATAGCTCAGTCTCACTGCAGAAGAAATTGCCCACAGAATCCATTCATGCTCTTGGATATTTCTCTGCCTATAACACTGAAAGTAAAGCAAAGCACTAAGTCAAAAAATGAATGCCTTGCAGCAGGGTTTCCAGTCCACATTTATGTGCCTAAATATACGTGTCCAGCACCATCAGCCATTTATCAGGTCCAGAAGAGCTCTGGATGCATCACACTGTTGTCCTCTTCATCTTTATTTTAAAATCTTGCTTCATGTTTCAGTGACCAAATAAGGACTTAAAGTTAAGCATACATTTTATTATGATGACAAATTCACTTTACTAGTTGCCATAGTAACTGACATGGTAGCCAGTAGACTTAGGGTAAAATGTATTCCCAAAAGGTAATTTTTTTCATTCTGACTCTCATGATCCTACCAAACTACCTAGTTACACAGAGAATTCAGAGGATACGCTGTTAGCTGAGCTAAGCAGTTCCCCATGTCCTGCATTAGCCCACTTTGGGTTTAACTGTGGAAAGATAAAATACACAGATGCTTTCAGCTAAAGATGTCAAAATTCTTACTCCAGATGGAAGTCCTGAAAAATCAGAGGGGATCATATGCTAACTGGGACCTTAACTGAGTACATCTACCCCAAATTCTGTATGACATGAAAGGGAAAATATTTACCACCTGTGAGAAGACCATTTTTGCCTTCAGTGAAGGGAAATGGAAATGTTAACAAAAATATTCCAGACACATTTCCTGCCTGTTATCTAACACACATCAGCATTCTTTTCCTGGTTGAATATTTTAAACAGACTTTACAGTAAGACTATTTACACTCAAAACTCTGAATGTTACATTTTCATCAAAATTTCCTATATTCAAGTTTTTATAAAGCAGGTTAAGAAAGTGTTCCAGTAGCAGCTAAGAAAATAGTATCACAGCTGACATACAAGTAGCAGGGAAAATGTTGTAAAGCTGTTGTTAGGCATTCAAGTAAATGCATGCCCTAATAACAATTTTTTAAGTTCACTTCCTGCCACTTTTTCCTTGTCAAGCTAAAAAGAAGCCAGCATTGCATTAATTAAAACACATTCATAATATTTTACATAATAAGCAGTTATTATATTCTTACCATTACATGCATTTCTTTTTTTAAATATTATGATGCTAAACTAACACAGATGCTAACTTGGTGTTCAAGCTATCTGTGGATTGGCATTTTTACACCATGTTTCTGTTCTAATTTTGCAGCATCAACCTTTGCATTTGTAAACGTACGTGTAGCACCTTATCTGAAACCTCGTAGTGAGCTCTGATATTTTCTGAAGTGCCCCCACTGATGCTGCAGGCCAGATTATACACCAGCCTTCAAAAAAGCACAGAAACACATAAGTTGTTCTCAGGGGAAATAGTATAGCCCTTCTCTGGAGAAAAGACACATTATACCTACAAGGACAGGAGTCTATCAGTAATGGAAGTCTAAGGTAATTGGACTGACACTATGTAATGTGGAACCCATTGTGTAAATTTGTAGTAAAAGAAATTAGTATTTAAAATATTAGGTGCTTTCATAAAGGATTTACAATATACCATTGAAACTGAGTTTTGTTAGTTGGAAAAATCATGTTGTAAAATGATGATACATCTCAATAGTTAGATTTACAAAGCAGTATTCATGTAGGACAGTTAGAAATGACTGTAGGTTCACACTGCTGGAAAAAAACCACTTCACCAAAAATTTCAGAGAATGTTTAGTACTCTTGCCCACATGATTATATCCTTCCTGCTACAGCACTATACTGAACACCCAAATTGCTTCTTAATCTGAGCTTTTTTCAAATCACTTCAGTGATCACTTCTATCACTTAGCTATAGCGATAACATTCAGTGCTATCAGCAAAAGAATTTAGAACTACTGAGAATTAATTGCCAAGCTATAAGAATAAATTAATCATCTCACCCGATGCTACAAATATCTAGATCTTTTCCTTACCTGCCTCCTGTCCCTCTGAGACGATGATGAAGAGGAGGCACTTCTATGTGATGGAGTGGATGTTTTGTGAGCAGGAGATATGCTCTTCTCCTCTGAACTCATCTTTGCAGCAAACTTGTAGCAATGATCTTGTGCTCTTATCACTCATGTAGAAAAAGGGAAGGGGATACTTTTCCACATTCTTCTGTTTCGCAGCTTATGGAGAGGCGAAGAAGAGTTCAAACAGCTGAAGTGCGCTTTAATAAAGAACAAAGAGAAAGAGAAAGAATGAATATATTTTCATTGCAAAATACTGTTCTGTAGCAAAGAAATCGGTCAAGTCACTATTTAATCCAGTAGATCTCCCAGTTTTCTACCTCCTTTCATAACACTACCCAATACCAACGTAAGTATATTGCTCTGCATTCTTACAGAAGGTAGAAGTGATATTACGATATTCTAAAACCTTCTAAGAAAAGGCTTAGGGAATTCTCAAGCAGAGTTTACAAACCCATTACAAAGGGTTGTTATCCCATCTTGCACAACCTCCGCAGCAGACGCAGCCTTGTCCGCAGGCGCTGGCCGTGCTGACCTCCACCTCCACCTCCAGGATTCCAGGCAGCCCCAGATAAAGCGCGAGTTTTTAGCTCTGCTTTATGACCACACAACAGCGAGCATTCCCCTTATGACCCAACTAAACCTAGTCCTGCTAATATTGTAACACTATCAAGCAACTCCTTAGGACTTTCAGTATAACACAAATACCACCGAATATCCCATTATAATCAGCACCTCTTAGAAATCCTGCTATTAGAATAAGGACTCTGGGAGTGGGTGTGCAAGCCAGTTCGTAAAAGCAGGAACTGGCATCACCAAATAACCCAGTTTCAAGACTCGGTACCTTTCCAGACTGTGCCGAACTACAGGGCTCACATCTTGCTCTCAAAGACAACTGAAAGAAAATATAGAGTGTTATGAACAGAAAGCGCTTTTGGCCACAAGACTGGAGTATTAATCTTTCCATCTGGACTAAGAACTCGGTATATTTGCTGAGTTGGGGGTACAAAAGCCGTACAGATGAAGGCAGGAGCTACCCAAGCCCTAATTCGCCCTGGGCTACATGGGTCCACTCTCTCCTGTTGCCTTCACAACTGCCACATGTATTTCCTCTGCATGAGTAGTGCTCTGCTGCGTGTGAGAAGTTCTCTCTCACTGACTCCTCTCCACCCAAACCTTTTGGCTTCATCCAAGAACAGAAAATCAGACGATCAGAGCAGCACAGAGGATATTTATGTCAATTACAAACACTGACAAAATGTTGCCAGTACATCACTAGTACATCCTGACTGTTCAGGACTGCAGTTAAGAGCTCTCTGCACCTAATCAATTGCTTTGAACTTGCCTCCACTGATACTGTCTGTTCTTCGATTAACCTTGGATGAAACCATTCCCTGAATGATCTCTGCTTGAAGCAAGCATCTATTTTCTCCACCAATCTTCTACTCTGCAATACTGTGTCCTTTCATGTACACTCTGATGACAGGACACCAGAGGTCAGCACAGCACAGCCAGCTTTAGATGGGTGTAGAGAAAGGCACTGTCCTGCATCACGTCATTAGGACAAAAATACATTAACTAACATTCAGGCACGACTGCTGGCTCAAGAGATTAGGAAATATTGAGGATAGAGCTCTAGTTTCCCCAGTCACAACAGATGTCCGTGCAACACCATCATCCTGAACCCAGATACTCAGAGGCAACTAAATAATTAATTACATGGTGCCTTGCAGCCACCAGCTTCTGAATCCTGCACCCTAACAAACAGCCGTCTGCTGAAGCGGAGATCTGTGATGACTCATAAGTAAGAGACTCCATGGGGTTATCTGGCTTTTGGCAGCACTGACAAAGTCACTTTATTCCAGAGCAGAATGTGGGTGGCATCACAGATCCTTTGTATGCCTTCACCAGAAACAGTTTTAATGAGCAAGTCAGTTTTAAATGAATGTATATACACACCTTTTCTGTTTACTGTACTAAGGAAAAAGAAGCAACTTCACCTTAATAGCTACCAGCACTTTTGCAAGTATCAGTCTCATCTGTATCTTGTGGATGAACTTCCTTCTCTGTCAAGGAGTCCCCAAGAGAATTACAGAGCTCATATAATAGCTGCAGGATCCAGCGGCATGACTGGGAGGACACAGCTGCTCCACAACAAAAGCAAAAGCTGTCCATACGTGCTGAGCATCTCGGCAACTGCCTTGTGCTCCTAACCGGGAAATGTTCCTGATAGAAAAGCCTAGCAAGATCAGTTGTGCTGCAGCTGCTCCAGCCAGCGACAACTAGAAAAGGGTTGCAGGAAGCTACTAACAACTTAGTTGGCATATGAGATGCCAAAGTATTACTATAACAGAAAACATTTCTATCTTTTATTCAATTTTATTGCTCTGAGCACATGATCTAGAAGTCCTTCCTTTCAGCGATGGAGACACAGCAGCGACGTCTAACACTGATGAATAAAAGAGACCCGGGAGAAACACTTGCACGCTAAGCCTCCATGCTGACCTGCGAGTTCACTCCCCATTTCTGCCATCGTTGCTCAGGGGGCTCACTGTGAGCAGGATGTGCCCACTATCTCAGAAGGTTTCAAAAAAACAAAATACAAACCATCAAAATAACCTTACCACACAAAATAATTATTATGTCTTAGGGCCACAGTGGTAAGGGGCCTCTGCCTGCCAGAAGCCCAGGGCAGACTCGGGGAGCGTGGCTGCGGCCAGTCTGTGCAGAATGGCTACGAGCCAGCCCACATCACTTGGTTCTGTGGCATGAAAAATAACATGAAATTATTTGTTATTCTGATAGTAGTATTGCAGCTCAGGATGTGGGCACGGAGATTGCGCCAAGAGCCGTCTCAGAGACGTTCAGTTTGGCTTCCCAGCCAAGCCTCCCGGACACGGCAGTGCGCTCACGCCCTGTGCTGTGAATCGCTCTCCCGCCGCTCCACCACCTGCAGCCTCAAAAACCGCCCCTTCCAGAGCAACGCCAATTCTGTTTCTTGGTTTGTCACTCCGGTTCGCATTCGTTTAAAGACAAGGTTTACATTTGTTTACATTCAAGGTATGCATTTGTTTAAAGATGCACATGACAGCACCACTGTGAACCTATTATTTTTACACCACTTGCAGCAAGTAAGAAAAATACTCAAGATTGTAAAGACATTTAATATCAGGTGAAATTTATCTCTGACAAGAAAACAGCTCCAAGTGCTGAACTTCACCTTTTACAGTACAAATCTGCTGGAGAAAGCTTACATTCTGCTTTAAGGAACAAAAAACCAGCATTTGGGGGGGGGGGGGGGGCATTAATCAGTAGCACCATTTTTAATAGAAACAAATTGCACAGCACATTTGTTTCACAGCTTCAGAGAGAAAACAGAATGAAATTGCATTCAAACAGAGGATTTTTCTGCTAGCCTAGCATTCCTAGCACGGTCTACTGGGTAGTTTAACATTATTTTCACACCCTACAAAGATATTAGGCAAATTTTAGCCAAAGATGTGTACCAACATTGGTATCTCAAGATCTATGCAATTTTCATACAAAAAAAGAATCAAATTACAAAATTTAGAAATAACAATGCAAAAATGATAATCCCAGTTCACAAAGCTGCACAGATCACCTCAGTCATTTAAGAGCTAAATGGACAAGTTTTCAGCCATTTTCAGCCATGAGGTCACCAAAAAATTTTAGCAGAGCAGCCTTTGGGCAAATAAAAATCAAATGTTTTTTAAGATATCTGATCTTTTTTCAGTTGAGTCATGTGGAAAAATGTGTATTTAGCATCGGCACAGGAGGACAGCACTCTGACACATCAAGCGTGTTTTTAAAGCGCTTGGCATGGGTAAGTGCTGTTAGAAATGCAACAAAGACAAATGCCAGCAAGCTGTACACAAGAAAAGCAGTTCTGTCTCCAGTTTTGACGGAAGGTTTAAGATTCTGTAAAGCACACGCTTTTTCTTTTGAAAGGTATTTAAAACAAAACAGTGGCTCATGCCTGAGCGAAACTCCAGAGCGGTTCTGCGGTATACCTCAAGCACTAAACGCCTTTATCTAACTAACTTGCTCAAACCACAAGTGATTTATTGTTAGCAGTCATTCAGAAGAAAGTCAAATATAAGTATAAAACTATACCAACCCCCTTCATACTAAAACATTGCTTCTTACCCTAGTTAACAGCAACCCTAACTTTAACACACGGTCAATACTACTCATGAATAGAAATTTCTGATATAGCAACAGTTCAGTCAAAAAAGGCAAGCAAGACATTTGAGAAAAGGCACGCACTGTACGCAAAGTGAAATTATTACTGCAAACCAGCAAAAGCTAGCATTGAGCTTTTTGTTATTGTTCTTGTATGTTGAATTTGGATTCTACTCCTCTATATTGTTAAGAGCTTATCTTCTAATTTTGGCTTAAAATCTGCGTAATACATCTTTTTCAGAGCATGTTAGAAAGAATAAATGTAGTAAATTGATGTAAAGAGCCTTCAGGCTCTCTGTAACTAAGACTGAAGCAACCAACTATAAATCTAACTTTTTGGCTAACCTATTAAATTTATCAAAATGAAACCAATGCTTTTGGGACATTTTTCATGAGCCTTTTCCGTAAGAGTCACTGGCAGTTTTGCTGTTGGCTTCAGTGGGAACAGAAGCAAGCCATATACCATGGTAGAATATTTCTATAAAACACAAGGAAACCTGAAAATATGAACATTCAGGCCATGAGATATAAGAACATTTCATCTTTTTTCTTCTCTCTTTTTTTAAATTTCTAATAACTGTGCATATTATTTCCTGGCAAGGACCAGAATGTCTCACTGGTTATGGGAGGCCAATTTTATCATGCCTTGCTTCACAGCAAGCAAGACTTCAACTTGAAAGTATTCTTATTGATTTCAATTGGACAACTCAAAAAGAATGGCAATACCTAGCACAAATAAGGGTAACAGAATTGGCTATTAGTTATTAGATGCTGCTCATACTGATATCATTGACCTCCAGGCTGCATTTTGCACCACACCACCTTAATCCCTCATGAATGCACAAAACCACCTACCAATTTAGGAGCATCAATTGATTCAGTTCATCACATGCAAGCACACTTTGGCTCATTTCAAAGTTGCTTTGCCATGAGTTCCCTGGGCAGGTAAGCTGCACATAAATTAATTGCTTCTGGAGTACAAGTAGAGATATACTTTCTGGAAAGTAGAAAAACAGACCCTGTGGAGAGATTTTGGTCATCTCAAGGAGCAGTCACCCAGCTGGGAGTTGACTTCACCATTTTCCATTGACATCTAAACTATTTTGAATTTAAATAATCATTTATAACAGGAATGATAAAAGTTATTTACTAGTTCTACAGCACATTCTCTTCTCAATTATTTACTCATTTTCCATGTCAGGCAACAGATACAGAAAGGTAAAATCATCTGCTCAAAGTGACGGAGAGAGCAAATCTTGTAAGCAGAACATGTTTTAATTTTCATGTGTGAGGAAAAGTATCATATGCCATGACTGTAACATCCATCACATAAGACAAAACATGCATATCTATCTAATTTTATTCATAGATAAATGAGTACAAGAATTGCTGTATCCAAATTACACTAACAACTGAAGAAATATAAAGTGTCTTTATTGAGTAGTTAAGAAATTACTTTCTTAAACATTGTATATTGAATACTTTAATAAATGAGAAATATTCTATCATACAACAAAGATTACAGCTCACTCTGTTTAACTATATTTTTTAAGCTAAAGCTAGCCTTTTAATACAGCTTCCCGTTTTCAGTAATGTTTTTGCACTTGATATCATTCTTTACAGTTCTTTGAAGGATGAGAAACCAAGTAGAAACTGGGGATTCCCCACTCTTCCTCTAATTCGATCGCAGATTTTAACGCATTTTACTAAGAATCACGTTTCCCATTTATTCTTAATTTGGACAAGCGAGAAGGTTCTGCTGTAGTTTGAAAGACAGGGGAGTACTGAGAGCTGCTTACTGATTTATCTTCCACTTCTGCCACGTTAAAATAATACATATGATTCAGCATCTCTTACAAGAATTTCCTGGGAATTCTGTAGACCAGCCTATTCAGAAGTATAAAAATACTGCAGAGGGCACTGACTCCCCATATAAAATTTCTCTCCATACACAAATTTTCTACTCTATGGTTTGTTCAGGAAAAAAAAAAAAAGAAAAAACAAAGTTGTTTCTAGAGTTGCACAAAATGCCATGATTTGAAATTTCATTTTAAAATTACGTTGAGTATATTTGATGTTACAGGCTGAAATTTATTTAAAAGAATTGAATGGAGAAAGGTTGTTTTTATCGGAAAGAAATAAGGTTAGTAGGGTTTAAAGGTCAGAGTAGGATAAATACTTTGACAAGGAGTGAAATGAGACTATATACCAAGGGAAAAAACTTGGGAAAAACAAGCTATATAACCTGCACAGAATAAATGGAGGACACAGTAGTGAAGCAGCCCATGGAAATATGTATTGGAGAACCAGAGATACAGATATTAGAGATATCTCACTCCAGGTGCCCCCACCGTACAAGCACTCCATTGACACTGGCTAGGGAATCTGTGCCCTCTCCCAAAAACGAAAGATGTTCCACAGAGTCTGGCCAAGTTACTGTTGCTTGGGGTCAAGCAGCTTGCGGAAAAAAAAAAAAGCTATTAGGAGTGATGAAAATGTACAAATACATGACTTTCATAAATTCAGAGTTATAAATAAACCTGTATCTCCTATAACAGATAAGTGGGAGTTTTCAATGGATAAGTCCAAACGAAGCCTAGATTCAAACAACAGACTTCTGTGATAAATGTCTCTAGACATAAACAAACTAAATATATGTGACTACCACTGCAACTGGCATTATTTCAACTAAAGCATCTTCACGCTGATCTATAAATATAAGGCTGTCTTTCATTTGGGAAGAAAAAGTTTTTACGTGGTACTTTGCTGTTACACAGTACAGTCATGCCACATTCAAACATTCAGTGGAGTCCAGCCTTTGTCCTGGTTTTGCGGAGTATATAACTACACGTTCCCCTGTCTAACGCTGACCTCCTTCCACGCATGAAAATCATAACCATGCTTTTGTTACACGAATGCTGTGAACACAAGCATACAACAAAAACAACAAATGTCAATGCTGTAGTGAAGCACTGATGATTTAATAACCTCCTTATGGCAAATGAACAATTTGTCATCTTTTTCTTTAATAAAAAGAGATAAGCAATCACTTTATAGCCACTATCTCAGAATCAGAAATATCAGCACTCTAGCTTCAGCTGGGTGGGACAATCTCTGCAACATGCTCTAGGTGTACAGTGACACAAACAATTAAAAAGCAACATGAAATCTAGTTGACAATTGAACCCCAAAGAAGTTAAAAGATGAGCAAACAGAGAACACGTAAATAATCTAGCAGTCAAACAACCCTGGATTCAACAATTTATCAGCTGGATTTGGTGACTAACAGCCTAATTTGCTAAACCGAAATGCTGAACTTCTTCCATTGTATTTTCAATCCATTTTTAGCCCAACACCAAGCAAGAACCTTTGCTGAATCCTGCAGCTCCATCCATCCATCTGCTCCCCAGGAAATGACTGCAATCACATTATCATTACTCTAGAGACGCTCCTGTTTCTGATAAAACAAGTAGCAGCTTTTTTTGAATTTTATCCACACATGGAGAATTCAAGGTTTCCTGCATTTCTATGTCTCGCTAAAGATGACTCATTAGCATTATAAAAAAACACTTTAAAAAAGTCTCCTCTTTTCCAAATAGATTTATCATTTTAGCAGATAACCAACTTCTTAGGGAAAGGTTCTAATCAATTCATTTTAAGAATTTGTTTTATTCACAGGTGCTGTAAGAAATAATAGGAGTCCAATTCAGGATTCAGGAGAATTATCATGTTTGGCATGTTTACATTATAGAAAAATTTTCACAACCTTTTCTTTTTCAATTGACAAATTCAGTAACGCCTACCAAGGAAATCAATTGCCCAAACTTGCTGACAAAGATTTAATAGCACAATGGCTCCAGTAATAACGTTCTAGGCCAAAATTCAAAACAGTCATCAAAAATAACATGTCTAGACCTCTGACCAGTGCATTTTAAATCCTACCTAGGTACCAAAACAACACGATTGATCTAAGGGGACCAGTGATGGTTTTCCATCCAATAGTTACGAGCAGGAATAAATGAGGTGCTACAGGAAAGCTCAGAAATCTTTCTAGCACTAAATGGCTTTTAAGAGACAAGATATTAAAATTCATATGCCTGCATTACCATTGTATTTTAAAAGCTGCATATTCAAGGTTTGACTATTGGAAATGTTCACCTCCAATTGTAGGCATTCATAATGACGCTAATGTGTACAAATACACATTCTGGTACTGCGTACGCCAACATACATAGGGCCTAAATACTGCCATGAATCACTCTTTATCCTACAGTCAAAAATATATAAAAACTGACTTTAGACAGGGAATGAGCTGAGTCCAGCGTTACCTCTGAAGAGAGGTGCTGATACCGCCCTTCCAGCCTCAGAACGGACCACGCTGCAGATGGTGGCAGCGCAGTCTGCGTGCCGGGAAGTGCCCGAGACCCCGGGGACCCGCAGTCCCCCGGCCAGGCGGCCTCGCCGCTGCGGGGGACCCGGGCCGCGCGTGGCCTCCCTCCACGGCCTCTCCAGCACCCAAGTGCCGCGGCACTCAAACATCTTGCCCTTAGGCGGCTTGTGGCACCAACAGACCCAGGCGCTGACCTCCACGTAACCGATAACCTGGTTATTAAACGAAGTTGGCTTTTTTTCTTTTCTTTTCAGAGTGGTCTACTTGTTCACATACTCTCTACTTCATAAAGTCCATGCTCCACAGAAGACCGCAGTATAACCAAACATGACTGGGACCTTCCTGTTTTAACATCATCCTCTAACATAACTTGGTGGTTCACATTTGGTACGATATCTTCAACACTGATATATAATTTCTTTTCCAGGTGGCTAGTGCAGGTATGTGTCAATAATATAAGAAGTAAGTTATCTGCATGAGCATACCTGGCTCATGCACAACAAATACACAACTACGACAGACTTTATCAAATGGACGGACGAGGTCAAACAACGGATAACCAAATTCAGATGAGAAGAAGTCAGTACAACATCTGCCCCTCCTATTTTCCGCTTGCCTTCCCGATTAAGCATCATTTTCTGCCCTTCCAGAATCCCTGAAGCATACAGGGTAATTAGTGGCGTTCCAGCATGCCCAAACCTCCAGCTTAACTGATAATTTCAAAATGAGCCCTCAGCTCATTTTCAGTCTCTGAGGACTGCATCCACAGCTGAAGTGGCCTTGGGATTTTTATTAGGATTTCTTTGTTGTTCCTCCTCCCTCAGGAGCCAGCTGTCACCATTTTAGAATATTATGGATTTGCATGACGAGGAAATTTTTTACATACTGTAGAAGCAGCATATTGACCTGTGTTATATGTAGCAGATTGCAGCAAGCAAGAAGTTAAGCACTTACACATGCTTACACATACATAAATACAAATATGCATTATTTCCCAGTTAAATATAAACAGGAAAAATTATCTTGTGGACACTACCAGCCTTTATGAGCTAATGCAAGTCTAAAGCACCTCTAAAAAATAATTAAAAATAAATAAAATAAAAAATGGTTCAATCCCTCCACTCCTTTTTAAGCCAAAAACATTGTTGGGAAATTTGTTTCCATCAAAATTTTTCACAGAAAGAAATTTTTCACTTTTTGAAAATAAACCATAAAGAGATTAAAAATTTTAATCAAAACTTCAGAAAATGTATTAAAGAAGAAAAAAAGTGAGCAAGTTTCATGTATCCTGAAAATTTTTATGGCAAAAAATGAAACAATTTTTTTACCCACCCTTTAAAAGAACTCCTCTCTTTACCTTACTTTTAGTAATGGAATTTTTTTTATCATTGGGCAATTTGGACAAGAGAAGAGGAAGTTAAAAGCCTAAAGACCTTTAAATTGTTTTTTAATAAGAATCTCAATTGGGCAGTGATCTAAAACAGAGAATCCAATTTCCCTTATAAAAGGCTGCAAAATATATTCAGAAAAATATACGAAGCCTCAAGAGCACAGGAGCCTAAAAGGTGCGTGTGGCCCTTGAAATCTGTATCTGGCTTCATTTTACTGTCCTTCTTTTATTAACCTATCTCTTCTCTCTCTGCATTTTGCATTTCCACTGTTTGAGGTACATTACATTTTTGCTATGAGTTTCAAAATTACCAAGTACAACTTTGATTTATAGTCTCAGAGCAAATTAAAAACTATCTGTTTTATTGATCTTGAATTTTGCATGGCGTATCATCAAATGCTTGTAGGGAGGATGTCACAAAGTTCATTGCTGTCTCAAAATAAATTCAATCACTGCTCAATATATGTAGTGGAAAGCAAATGTAAGGTGGCTGTTTATGGTGTTTGCCCAGCTCACAAAGAAAGGAGAGGGGAGGCACAAAACTGCAGCACTAGTCAGAGGCTCCATGGAGACAATTTTTTGCGGTGCTGAACGGAAGGTCATAGCTAGGAACAAAAAATGGGATGCAGTTACAGGATGGGAATTTTATTCCTGGAAGCAATTAGTTTGATAAACATTAAGTGCCACAGTGGATCACAGCTGCAAAGGATAATACACTGAATGATTTATATATAATCGGAGAAATATCAAAAAGGAACAGGGAGATTGTATTACCTCTGTGACTGCTACTAAATCACTGTGTCCTGTTCCGCTGCCTACATTTCAAAAAGACATTCACAAATGGGTTCAAAAAGAGAGCCATGAGCATGATGATAGGACTGAAAAACATCACTACTAATAAAAGATTTATAGAGGTCAATCTATTTAGTTTGTCAAAGAGAAGCTTAAGAGGTTGTTGGATGACAATCTGTAACACGCTACATGGAGAAAAAGGAATTTAATATTAGAATTCTTTTCAAAGGCATAACAAAATCTAACGGGTCAAAAAGTGGAGCTAAATACATGCGAGTTAGAAATAAGGCACACATTTATAATGGTGAAGATAATTAAACACTGACGAAACACTGAGGATCACAATGGATGTTTACAGGGGTATGAGAAGACATTTTTAGATCAAGATTGGATTAAAAAAAAAGTTCCAAGGCTCAGCCATAGCTACTAACATGGAAGGGGAATTCATGCAGCAAAGTGCAATCGCCTATTCCATGGTAAGAGGTCAGGCTGCAGCATAATGCGGACTCTCCCTCTCCCTTCCCACAATCCGAAGAGGAGGAGGAAAAAGAAAAATCAATGAATAGATAAACGGAAATAAAATTATTTATTATCCTAATCTTTAATGTATGATCTGTCACGCTTTAATCTCTCCATTTTGACTATTCCAATTTTATCCTCATATGGCAGTAAGCATTGATTTTTTGTATGGACTGATATTAAGTATTCTTAAAGTCTAGAGAAACATGTATTCTGCTTACTGCTAACATTCATTTCTCTTACTGCTTTAAAGAAATCTCTCTTACTGACACTAGTTTAAAATCTAAGTGTCCATGGAAGTGCTGGAGCACATCATAAAGTCAATTCTTATCTCATTATTACCTGAATTTCTTTGCACCTCACTGAGTGATAGTTGCATTAGAAAAACAGAAAAGAAAAATAGATTATTGTTCATGTCAATGAAGTACCAAAAATGCGTTTTGGTACTTTACAATACTTTACAAAAGCACTTTACAAAAACATTAGAATTCACAGACACGCCTGAAAAGACAAAGAGATGAAAAAATCATTTTTTTAAGCTTCTGCAGAGTTCTAAGACACACGGACTAGAATTAAACTCAGCATAAGAACGGGTGAATTGCTCAAGAGCAGTTTCCTGACAGAGCAAATCAGTGGAAAAAAAATCTTTTTTCTTAATGTGCAACTGATTATCTCTTGACTATCTTCTATGAGGGAAATGTATACAATTTCTTATCACATTATTACTTAACGCTAAGTTCAGCACACTTCATTTGTTAAATATGCTAAGTTCTTCCTACTTTTGAAATGCTAGTAAGTTAACATTCAGCTGCATTGACACCCCCCGCAAAAAACCCACACTGTAAAAACACTCAAAAGTAACATTCATTTATCATGAAAGGCTCTCTCTCTCCAACATTACTAATACCTTCAGCTGGAATTACACTACACTGAACTGCTCCCATCTGGTGAAGTGCACTAAGCATGTCCTAACATGAGAACAGGAATGCCTTCAGGCGCCTTTCACATAAAAATTATCTTAGCAGTCCTACAATATTCTCATAACGGAAAAGCTATATGTTGTCCATCAGTCATTGATTTCCAAAACACATGACAGACAGAAGACTGCTCATAACATGTACTGAGTCATAAACAGATTGCAAAACCAGAAGAGACTACTGTGATCATCTAATATAAAAAGGACCAAGGGAGTTTTCTGACTTAATCTCTGTTTGAATTATACTATATAATTTAGCAAATCATCCAATATCAATGCAAGTGTCCAGCAGTGGGAAGCCACCACAAATCCTAATCAGCTCTTGCACTAATTAATTACCCTGCATTATTAAGAATGTGCATATTATATCTCATTTAAATATGTCTAGCTTCAAACCTTAGCCAATGGACCTTGTTAAACCCTACACTGAAGAACTCTCGATTACAAACTTTCTTTGTGCACACACCCATTGTTTTTGGTATTGATGTAACACTTTGGGAATCCAACATCAGTTTTCACACCTTTTGAAGGATTTTAGTAAGTCTGAGAAAGTCTGGAGAAGAATTGGCATGACTAAAGAACTGATAAACATTTTAGAGTCAGATGCTCAGAAAGGTATCTATTTACTTAATTCAGAAGAAGGTTAAAAGGTTACTTGAACCCCTCAGATGAGATGTTGTACCTTCTCCCCCGGTAGCCATCCGGGGATGAGGCACGCTGGCATTCAAGCCCATGACCGCACACCCATGCTCGCCAGGCAGGCTGCCCGCCGCGGCTGCGGAGGTGGCTCCCAGCAGGCAGAGGGAGGCCCAAGGAAGTGCACGTCTCGTGAGCACCAGACATGATTTGCTTCAGCAGCAGTAGGCAATAGGCATGCTTGAGCTATTATTCTGATCACACATGCATTTCACAATAGCCAGTTGCTCATATACTATATTAACCCACGCTACATTCTGCCATCAGATTTATGCAAAACTGGTGTTAAGCTATACAGAGTATTACGTTCTAAAAGATATGCTCCTTGTGAGGCTGTGTAGGCTCCACAAATTGTAACTCAAAGTCTGAGGGATAGAAGAGGGCTCAAACTACACAAATCAAGAAACAAAAAAGCACAACAGACTTCAATCACAACTGCATAGCAATAACTTAGCAGTACAGTAAACATGTCAGCTGGCATGCAGTATTCTTGGTTATTTATGCACGTGACAGAAAACAACCACTCTCCCCTCCTAACATCAAACATTACCATTTTCTTTGAACATAATATACAGAAATCCTACTCACAATTCCTTATAATTAGGGACGGGACACTTGCATTTAGTCCTCTTTGGTGTGTCATAGAGAGCGCTAAGGGTAGTAATGCCCAGCTGAGAACCGTTTCATCTCTCTTTAAATGCCTTGCTTTTAAACACTTCAGTGAGTGATGATCATTATTGCATGACCTGCTGCATTAGCACCACGTGCAAGACATGAAATTGCTTTTCCTCTACTTGACACATGATAAACCAGAATGCCCACAATGGCAGTGAAGAAAAAGATTGAGAGACGCAGATGGAGCTATGTAATCAGGAAATAGGGTGTATGGGTTCAGTCTGTCAACTGAAAAATGGGTTAATTTTATACTGGCCTAAGATGAGGACTATTCTGTGTTAGTGATTAACATTCACATTCATATCTGCCAACCTCACCAGTTGCTTGTAAACTGTATGATGCTTAGTAATGTGCCCAGCCCCCACATGTCATACAAATAATCCATGTTAGCCAGCACAGAAGGCTTGTAAGGCTAGCAGAGCAGCAGAAGCACACATCTCTACCATTCCAAACCTTAACTTTTTACTACAGACGCATTCTTCCCCACTGCTCCCAGTCTCACCAACACCCCAGACTCCCACATTATTGTGTCCTGCATTCCCACCTCCTTCAAAGCTCATCCTCTCTGCCCCACTCCAGGACTTTTCATTCTTCCTCTCCCCCATCCCAGCATACAGCATCTCCCTACGTACCACTTTACTCCCTTACGTTTCATGATTATGCCAGTTACTCATTCCTCTTTGCGTCTGCTCCATTCATCAACTACGTAGAACTTCGTATCTTTGCTTTTCTAACCCAAACTCCACACATGCACCACTTTTTTCCTAGCTGAGATGTTGCAGAGCACAGCCTAGAAGCAGCAGAAGGCCAGCTCACAGCAACAAATCCTTTTAAAACAATTCAAAACACGTGTGCTATTTGCAAAGAACTGCTGTTTAAGGGAAAGGCTGGTGTTGCAGATTTAAGTTAAAGGAAAAAATAAACACAGATAACCTTCACCTGGAACTAAAAAGCCCAAAGTTCTGCACCCTGCCACGTTACAATACCTGCATCTATGCCCCCAGCCTCCCTACTTCCAGGGCCAAGATAAAAGAAAGTCTTTTTTCACCTTGGTTCTCAACAAAAATTAAATAGCATAATGACAAACAAAAGATGTCTTGTTTCAACAGTTCTAAACCTGTAGCACACTATTATTTTATCACAAGCCATTTGTAATTTTCTTTGCAACATAATTTGTAATAGAGGGGCTTAAAATAATATCAGCAACAACATCAGCACTTACACAATGCTTTTCATCTGTAGTTCTCGAAAGCAAAAGTCAAATCGCTTATAGCAGATGCAGAGTTTGCAAGTTGCAATCAATTCTCACAAAGTCCTCATTAATGATCTGAAATAACAGTTCCTTTCAAGCTTTAAACGGAAAGTGGCTGCCAATTATGCACAATGCTGCTTGTCATTGTTGTTTAGCAGAATATTTACTAAGAAATAATACATTTTCTTTTGTGCCCAAATGCACTGATCCCAAGAGCTCAAGGGAAAATTCCAAACTGCCTAATTTCAATACAGCTTTAAAGAGACCCAGAATACTTCTTCAGCTCCACCAGTAAGAAGCAAATTCCTTTTCTGGACAATTTAAGTCACAGTTTAGAGTTGCATCTAATTTGCTTATCTTGTTAGGAAACAACTATTTCCGAAAGTTATCAACAAACATGAATAACTTCGTGTATTTATCAAAATTCAGTACACATTCCTAATTAAAACAGACTATACAAATACAGTATCCCATATTCAGCTACAAATTTTTTGAAAATTTGGCTTAGCAGTCTATTAACTGAATAAGAGAAATACAATCCTATTTTCCTTTTTTAAAGGGAGCATTATAACTTCAAAAACTCAATGATATTATACAGGAAACTAAATTTCTCCATTTTAATTTAATTTTCCAAACTTTCCAAATCATGGTGTATTTACAAGATACTTATATTTGGCATTCTAACTACATTGATAAGAACATAAAAACAATCTCTCTGATTACTTATGACGTATTTAATCTTTTTAAATAGATATCATATAAAATGATATATTTTTCTTCTATCTGTAAAGATTTAAGTTTTGCAATTGTAGAAGCAGATATCATTAGAGCCTTTTGGAAAGCTACTCAGAGTAACAATGAGCTACACTGGCTACAAAACCTGCAGCAAGGTTAGACACATCACAGAACTTGGAAGAAGGAAAAATTTAAGTTTCTGACAAGGTAAGATGAGAGAGATAAGGCAAATGGATATAACAGGGAGAAAAAGAATTTCTTCCCTTCTTTTCCTAAGCGCACATAAGTGCCCTGAATTGGTCAGCTGTTAATCAAATACAAGCAGCCACAGGAATTAAAGCTACGTTGAAGAGTTCTGCTTTATGATATCTCTTAATGCCAAAGGGAACAGCAAACTCTGCAACTGAAAAGTATGGCCAAAAGGCAAATCTCGCACCTGGCCTGCATTGGCCAAAGGAGGTGACTCAGCTCTGCTGACAGAACAGAGTAAGGGGAAGAAACAAAACCTAAGAGCTGGCTGAATTATCACTCTACCAAACAGAACTCTAGTAAACAGAAAACCGATGAAGGTAACATATACTGCAGAATGAGGACTCTTCTGCAATTGCTACAATTTCCACATTGCTCAGCTATATACAGGATGAATCATCAGTCACAAGCCAAGCAACTGCTTTTCATGAATACTGACCTTGCCTAAAGCATAAAGGAAACATAAGATTTCATTTTCAGTATGTTCAGTTAGAAGTAACATCAGTTAAGGATGAATTTAGATAAAGTCTCTTCTGTCTAAACTTAAACAACTGAAAACCCCACGTCATCTAAAATAACGTCTTGCCCTATGATGCTTACGAACATCAATGAAATAACAGAAAAACGTGATTGTTCAGCCTCTTTTGTGTTTCCTGTTTTAGCAGATAGTTAAGTTATATCACATGCGTGGAGACCTCTAAAAAGACGTACAATATACAGACAACCTTCACAGTTTTCTACTAAATCAGACAATACAATCTTTCATGCATGTGAGGTAATGCAGCACTGACCAAGTGTCACCATGCTACAGTGCAGCCCTAAACCTACTACCATTTCAATTCATGCAGGGTCAAAACTGAAAAAGAAAACAAGATAAAGCCGGGATTGTTCCTACTCTGTTGCAATTATTCAAAAAGTTTGATTTTTTGGACTGTTGCGATGTAAGTACTATATTATCTCTTCATCAAAAAACAGAATAGCAGTGGAAAGTTAGAGAACATATCCCAAATTATGTAAACTGTCCCTGGCAGAACCAGGCCTATGATTAATGTCCTCATAATAAAGTTTATATATAAACACACACACATACCCCTCTCAAAAAAAAAAAAAAAAAAAAACACACACCTTTAAAAGCTTGGACTATTTAATTAAACTTAAAAGTTGAAATGAAATATTTATATTAACTTACAGTCTCCTCATCTGTAAGCTAACCATCTAGAAACCCATCGAAGGAAGTGAGCATTTCAGTGAAAACATTTTTGTTGAATTACCACACTATCATGAATTTAAAAGGCACTCTTCCACCCTTACATCCCGGCTGACACCGTTGGTCCTACATATGATGCAAGTATTGGTATTGTTTTACTTCTTTGTAAATTCCCATACATGCTTTTACTACATATGGTCCATTAGACAATTCTCTACCAATCTTTTCATTACTAAATCATTTTATGACACTTGAAACAGAAAGCTGTATTCAGAAATTTTATACCAGCAGAAAACTTTCAGTCAGAATAGCAAAACAATTCTTACTTATTTTTAACTAAACTAAGTCTAACCAAAATACAGTCTGTCTTCCATTTAGGCATGCATACGAAAACCAGCAACCAAACAGGAAGCTACTCCAAGCCCCTTACAGTTCACTCGACCCATGTCCTCAATTTAAATCTTCAAATTCCAGAGAGAAAAAAAAGATCAAATGTAGGATTAAATAACTGTATCAAATTTTAACATGGATGGACGCCCTAGACATTTCCTAAATCGTTCAGGTTACCGCTGCCTCTGAGGGGAATGCCGCATATCAGGTTTTGTACGTGGCCTCAGAAAAGCTGTAATGAGAGCTCATGTATACTATTCACCTGGCTGAAGAGGCCAGTATTTCTAGGGCTACTTTGTGAATTTTACTCTAATTAATTACATTATGTCAACTAGCACGAACTCTATGGAGTTGAATTATAAAACTTTTCTAATACACAGAGTAACTTTTCGGACTCGATCTGTAGTCATCCCATGTAAATGAGAAGGCAGATCATTTTTTAAAATGTAATTCAGAGATTCCTACATTTTAAGTTAAACTTAATGACTAATTTACAAGGAAAAAAGTTTCAAATAGAGAACAGATTCTAAGATCATCTAAGATCATCTTTTTTTTTTTTCCAAAAACATCACCTTTGTTTCAAAAACAGGGAAGTAAAACTGTCCAATCTAAATCTGGCAAGCACCGAACACCCATAAAATTAGACTTCTGCATTAAGAATGTTGAGCAACTGCAAACCAAGCTGCCTGCAGATACAATGAAGTCAGTATGACTTTGCAGTATTTTAACCTTCCACACTAACGCTTCAGATTTGGGGCAGTCTATTCAAGAGAATAATGGGTGTTTCTTTTGTGACAGGAGGAGAATGAAAAGATGCTGAGAAGTGTTTCAGAGGTATAAAATTTTTTAAGTACTGGAAAAACCATCAAAGAAAATCCCTGAATTAACATGCACCTAATGTCTCAAATTGTTGAATGAAATGCCCGCTGCACTGTATACACTGAACAGTTTGTTCAATAGTACCCAGAGACCTGGCTGTAAAAGTGCCAAGTACTCTCAGGCCAGCACCGAGCAGCTTGCAGCAGTTTGTGCTGAGCAGGATCTAAGAGAACATGGCCAGAAGAATTTTCTCAAGTTTGCGGCAGTCCATCAGAGCCTGTTACAGTCAGACAGCCTTTAAGTGACCCTACAAGGCAGCGGCTTTGCACTCAAGTCCACAAATTCCTAGCAACAACGTGAAGCACTTTCAATTTGTGTTAAATAGAGACAGAAATGAAAAAAGCAATCTTTTTATGGTCCTACAGCACTCCTGAAAATTTGTCATTGAAACAAACTGCCCTTCTGTGCGTTTATCCAGTGCTGATACACATCCGATTTCAAAATGACCAGTTAAGTCACCGGTATTTGTACCTCGACAGCCAGAGTAAAATCCCACTACCCGTTTTCTCAAGTGCACAGAGAGGCTCTTTGTTACACACATCTATAACGTGGCAGCCCCCGATCTTTGAGAATTGTCTCATTATTAACAAAACCCAACAACTTTCTTATCCTCCCTCTTGTTTCCTCCACTTTCTACTGTTACCTTTGCCTCGATCTGCCCATACGGTTGGGTTGCACCGCTGACAGCGCAGAAGCATGGCATGCTTTCTGGAGTACGTCCTGGTATATGGGTGTTTCATTTACCCTCCATCCAGTCTGCACTGCACAGAGACACACATGACACCTGAACATGCAGAGGCTGTGCTACAGGAAGCATTGCTTATCTTGCAATGCTGATACATATGTCACAGGCCTTAACTAGAAAATGGCCATTCAGGTATGACCAATTAACGACTAAGAATTCGCACAGCTAGTACCTTCTAAAAATAAGACCAAATGATAACTCCAAACATTTCAGAGATTTTTTTTTTTTTTTTGACTGGCAAGGCCATTTAGGAACCTTCTCCTCCGCCATAATCTTCATCTACAAATTTCCATAAGCACAATTCCACATCTTTTCACTTCATTTGGGGAGCGAGACTTCTGGAATATGGACTCTCTATATAAATACATACGCCACACTTCTTTTTGCCTGCTCCGTCAAATTTTACATGGTTTTTGCATAGCTATGTTAGATGGATATTTCCCTAACACTGTTTACCATATATTAAATATAGATTATGGTGCTAAGTGACCACTCCTAACTGAAGTCCACCTGCTGCAGCACAGAAGTGTAAAACCACAGAGCCCATCAGAGCAGCTCTGCCTGCGTACCTACAGGGCAAGCCCTGTGCGCTGCACACGCAAGCGAAGAACAACGCCACGCTGCCAGGGAAATCATAGCTGGATACCAGGCTGCCTCATGACCTAAAATCATATTTTTATAACTATTCTTGCCTGCTTTTTAAGTGTGGTTCTTTACACTAACAAACCATTAACAGATTGTGTTTGTCAACTTGATATGTAAAAAATGCTTTCTTACATTCTACAGTAAAACGCTTCTCTGTTTGAAACGCTGTTCTTTAAGCAAGATGTTAGGCCAAGTTTTGCCAACAACCTCCAGAGAACATCTCAGCAGGAGTTAGATCCCCAGGCCATTTTTATAAAGACGACAACCCTGCTTTCCTCAACCACACTTAAAAAATAAAAATCCTATTTCATTTTTTATAATGATTCTGCACTAACTGTTTCTAACTCATTGTTTGAGTCTGAAAAGGAAGCTGTAGAAAACTGAAGAGATTTTATATTAATTAGCAAAGCTATTATATGTTGTGATTATTTGCTTAAACAAGCTACTGCAGTGGTTACCCTCAGGAAATTGATTTTCCTGTGGTTGCTACATGCCACTACCACAGTACTTGCCATAAGAGCTACTAATCCACACACCAGAAGAAAAAAAAGAAAAAAAAAAATCAAAGACTAAGTACGTCACAGAGACCACAGCAGCATTCATTTTATCTGCTAATGGTAACTGTCAACTTCTGTAATCATGTCAATTAGATTTAGAGATAATCTGAAGTACAAAGAAACTGCACAACCAAAAAATTATACAGCTGCAGGAGCTACACAAGAGCATGTGTACGGTAATGAACGGCTCTATTAAAAAGAATCTGAGGGACACTTTTAGTGGTCAAACATTTTGGGCCAAAGAACTTTCCACATACAGAAATTTCAATCCAGCACCATCCAGGTTTGCAAACACTTGAGGAAAGGTAACTTATGATCCAAAACAACAATACACTTAAGATCAAAATTGTGTTGAGGCCTCCTTTACAATCTCATCATAGCAAAACTGAATGATAAAGTGTTGACATGACAGATAATGTTCTCAAGACGCCACTTTTGACAAAGCCGGCTTCTTTTCCAGTGATATAATACAAGGAGAGGGGGGGGAAAAAAAAAAGCATAAAGCAGCAGCAAGTAGAAATAATAGGTCCTAGCAGTTAATAAGGGTTTTGCTCTGTAGAATACGAAGATACATTTTTTGTCCTTCTAAGATGGACATTATGTTGCCTTGAGCTTGAAGGCAGAAGAAAATACAAAAAACAGAAGGATTACCAAGCAACTGTAATGTAAGATTAAAACTGCAATATTCGCAATTGCAGGATGATTTAGCAGAGAATAGGGTATTAAGAAAAGGATGCACTATAGACGGCCTTTAAATTCTTTGAAATTTGATTCACCCAAATACAATGATCACCATAGCCCATCTTCTAAATGAGGAAGTTGCATAAGAAGGCACTAGCGAGAGAAACATCAAGTAAGTTATTCTGAGTTAACATTTTTCTATATACATCTAGGAAATATTCAGCTATCTTCCATGACTTAAAAGCTAAAGCAAGTAACTTGTAGACAGTGTAGAAGTCTAACATTATTGTTTCATTAACTTAAAATGTTTGCATGTTGTCTCAAAACCTTTATGAGACCACGTAAATTTGTCCAATATAAATATTTATTTTCTTATTTTCCTCTGTCCTCCTCCTGTCTTTTCTATTGTTCTTGAGGGTTTTACCAAATTGGAGTTGGTGGCTGAGTACAGCTCTTCTTACAGAAGAGGAAAAGCACTGGTGTGTGAAAGGTTTGTGACTACCAGGAAGACCAGATCAATGGTGAACAGAGAACTGGACCCTACCCAGCACACAAAGGACCCTATGGTGGCACTGATATTGGGGCATTTCTGTAAAGCCTCACTCAGAACAAGATAAAGGACAGGAAACAAGGCCCTGTTCTGCCATTTCTACACCAAAAAGATCACAAGGACTACACTTTCATTTGGTCTATGCAAGAGAGGAAAAGGGTTGTTTCTTGCTTTTCTCATGCCTTCCTCTTCCCCTACCCTTTATATATTTGCATAGCAATGAACTACCATCTCGCTCTCCTGAGCAAAATAACCTGAAAACTAATAGTTTGAAGATTTGTAGCACAGAGGAGAAACCTACCATATATTGCACTTCATTAAGTCAGCTACAGTTGATTGGCTACACAAGAAGAATTCTTTTAAGAACATTTAGCTAAACTGTTTCTTCTGTTATCACAGTGACAGTAGCTTCCATTAACTGGAGATAGGTTTTGGGGAAAGAAGGCTTTCTTTATGACTTTATCCACAAGACAAAAAACAATATAAAATGGAGATGTTAAGGGAACTCCATAACCAACTTTCCAACATACCATATTTTTATTCTGTCCTGGATGTCACTATTACTTCAAAGCTAGGCTTCTTTATAGATGGATTTTTATGTTCTTTGCCTGAGTCAGAAATGACTTGTCACCTCAGTTATGATGAAATGTACAAAAGATGTTACAGTCCGTCAGATGGAACAGAGACAAAGTCCTGAGGAACCCTTGCTTTAAAGCATTTTCCAGCTACAGATACATTATCTGTTCCAAATTGGCATAAACTGAAGTTTCTACTCTCATTTATAATTTCTGATCATGACACTACTAGATGAAATAAGGGAAGGGATGGAAACAACTTGCCTACATTTAATGTTCTAGTCCCACATCAGCTAAAATACTTACTTTTTGCTACACAACACTGGAACGTAGTTTTGATTTAGAAATCAGAAACAGAATGCCACCTCAACTAACATGTCATGTAAAAAAGTCTGTTACAAAAAGCTCTAATAAACAATCAATTACCTCAATATCTCTTTCCAGTTTTGAAGCTGGAAACAAAGCTCCAGTTTTGAGACTGCAAAATAAAATGACTGCAACAAAGGGTACAATTGCTTATATTGCCCTGAAGACAATATGGCCTGATCAACAGTATCATCAAGGAGAAGTCTTTGTCAGACCTAACTGATACTAATTAAAGGAGAAAAAGACACTCTCTGGTAGAAATCTGTTTGTACTTTGAGTTTGTTGCAAAAAAAATCATCCATTTTTAAATCAAATCAATTATACTTAATTTTAAAGAAGCTGGGTTATAGACAGAATTATCCAGGCAATCAACAACTATTTAAGTTTCAGTTTGACTCTCTTTTTTGATCTAACTACTGTGTCTGTTTTACGGCACCTACTTCATCACCCTCAACAGTAGATCCAGCTATCAGATTAATCTGCTTGAACAAGCTGTTAAAAGAAGACATATTTAAAATGCTTGTCACTGACCATCATTCTCCCCTTTTTCCAAGCAGCTGGAAAGTCGAAAGTGCTCCTGCCACTTCCCTTCAGAATGTTGTCCATGAAATTGAATAGTTCAAAGACACACGCCAGAAATTAAGGACCAGAGTATGCAGAGGCAGTCACCTCTCTGCGATTGCCAGGATTCATCATCTCCATGTGGCTCACTGCAACGGAGTAATTCACTCAGCAGTTCCCCCATAAATAGACCCTGGATATGAACTACTTCTCCAAGAGAAACAAAAATAACACAAAATTACCCTTCTCTCTGTTGACATAGTTACTAAACATGGAAGCTTATTAAAATGTAAACTTAATAAAACCAAAATGAAATTCTGCAGCTAACAAACTGGACTGAAATAAACAATACCATATTTTGCTATATTTTCCCTACAGATCTGTATCCACTTCATTGTATTTTAGAGAGAATGTTGAGCTGCCTCTCTTTCAACTGTGGTTTAGCTGGGTTTTATTAATAACGAGACAGAATAAAAGGCAGCTGTTTGTAGATCTGCAAATATCCAAATATCATTTATCTGTCACTGGGAGAAAATGGTACAATAAAAAACATGTAATTTCTATCCAAAAAAAAGTTATTAGGAAAAACACTTTTCAGTTTTTTTCTCTATATGTTTGGAAAGAAAGGAGAAATAAAAGGAGAGAATCACAGGGACATTATATGAAAGTTCCTAAATTTGGGCCTTGTAATGCACTTTCCCATTAGAACAAACTCAAGATGCATCATTTTATTTATGAAAGGAATCCTAGTAATTTCCTGTTCAGCTAAGTTGGTACACCCATGTCAAATACTGCAGCTGCAATCCAAAGCTCAGGAACACTCAGAGGTTTAGGTAACAGGTTTAAAAGCAGACTGGTAGCAACCAAATCTTACCGGTCACTAACAACAGCTAGTGGTCTACCATATCCAAAAGGAGACTGGTGTTACCAGTGCAATCAATACGAGCTTTCCCGTCACAGAAGGCATGGTGACGACTGCCATTCTGTCTCGCCTGGAAGCCCCTGGAGAGAAGCCAGGGCTAAGGAACGCACGGAGCTTATATTTTCCTCCCCATTAAGAAGTCAGTTAAAACAGAAGAATGTTTATGACTCACTGCCTACCCTCCACAGTGCACACAAACAAGACTACTCTGCAGTGTGTTAAGCACTACATTCACACAGAAAAATTAGGGGGTTTAATCGCAGTAAGTGACATTGACTTTGCAGTTTGAAATATCTTATTTATCTGGAAATATTAATGTTTTAGACTTGGACCACTTTCCTATCTGATGGGCTGAAAGGTTTTAGCAACAGCCAAATATTACAGAAATACTTTTCCTGAAATATACTACAGCCAAATACTTAAGCTTTTAAATTTCTAATATTAAGACCTGTGCCCTAACTGAGATGATTTAATAAATGGTTTAAAACTGATATGTTGACAAAGTTCAAAAAAATAGTGGAATATATTACCTTTTTGAACCAACCAAAGGCTGCAGTATGCATGGCACTGCAGGAACGGGGCTGCTCTCCAGGAGTAAACTAGCACCATCAGAACTGCCAGCATTTCCTGAAAACCTGCAAGTATCACTTGATCATTACTACAGAAATAGCATTTTTTCTGCAAGACCACTGTCATTATAGATCTTCAGCATAAGTAATCTAAGTAGCATACCCCACACATGAAACAAAGAAGCTCGGAGGAACCATGGATGCTCTGCATTCTTCAGAGACGTCTAGAAGACAAATAAGCCATTTCTAGTTTTTCTTGGTATACAAGATCACCTTGGAAAATGCAAGACAAAAAAGGTGCAAAAAAAAAAAGTCTGTGTATTAGCATACTCAGTCCAAAGATAGTACCTGCATAAGTATTTGTATGTCACCAAAACAGTGTCACTGCAATTGATACTGTCATTTAGCAAGACTCATTTCTTAGTCTAAACAATACATGGAAAGGACTCAAATCCTTTTCTTACTGTGATCCTTAACACAAAAGAAACACATCCATTCTTGAGGAACCTAACATACAAAGCAAATCCACCAAGGAGAAAGTAATATCGTTAAATATTTGCTCTTTGGAAGAAGCTCTGAACACGTAGCACACTGGGATACTGACATACTTGGGAAGTTTCGTAGCAGGGCAAAGCAGCAGAGGCTGCTTGCACTGCCTTCCATGAACCAGTGCTGCCAAAATTGCTATGAGAGCCAGGCCAAACACAGAAAACAATGACCAAACACATCATCTTTAAAAACTATGGGAGAAAATTAACCACTACAAACTTCAGACCAGCAGAGTCTCTAACATGCCAGAGTACACCTACCACTATCATCAGCAATACAGCCGGGTGGCAGAACGTTTAACTGGAACCTTTTACACCCAGCAAAGCCACATATCAAATCTTTGAAGCCACACAAAAGAAGGGTACACCAGTCCCAGACTAAAGCAAAGTACAAATCATTTACTAAAGATCATCTTCAAGCTTGTCACATACATAAAAATTACAAAAAATTTTTAAAAGGTCAAAATTATGAGCCCATTGCCATATTTTAACCACAAATATGCATGTACCAGAACAGAAAATGGGGTGTTTTAAAACTCATAAGAAATGTTTTTTAGTATAGACAATCAAATTATTGTTCTTCGATAGGTCATATCATGCCAATATCTTCTGATAGACTTTGCTGCATTCTTGTCATTCAGAATTTCCGATTTCAATTAAAAAAATTAATTCTTCAACAGTTAAATTTGGCTGCAGTATATAGATTGAAAGGCAAAGAATTTAATACTGCCCAAATACCTCCTTAGGGTATCGCAGAATCAATACTCCAAAATAAATTCTCTCAAAAGTCAGGTCAGCTGCAGTAGTGTGAGAATCCTCAGTTGAATCTTTAAGAACCATTATTTTGTTTTTAATACACATAATCCTCTCTTTGTTTTTCTCCCTATTAGAACATAGCTTTATTTAATAATTACTGTTATCCTGGAAGATACGATAAGCCAAAATTATGACAAAATCTATTATTTAATACAATGTATCATAAGCTAGTGCTACAACAATTAATGGCATTGTCTATTTTGGAAAATCATCTGCAGTTTAAGTACAAAAAGAACAACTCTAAATAAATAAAGATGACATGTATGAGTTTTACCACTGGGCACAGCTCATTTGACTTCTATGTCACCCCTTCTGGTCATCATAGCTTAGTAAATTTATCAACACAAACTCAGAAGCAGCCAGCTGCCCTCATGAACCATTATATCCCTTCCCACCATCTCACAGAAGCTACCTTCTCAATAGGCTTTGCAACCTTTCCTTCCTACAGCCACAAAATATGCAAAGAAAAATACTTCTACGCTTATTAGACATCACAAATAAAAGTTTGTAAATAAAAAGCAATTCACAAATGACATCATTTTTAGAAAGAGTTCATACATTAAAATTATTTAAGACCTTTTTCTGCATTGCAATTTACACAGCCAAAAAATAATACTATTGCAACTTAGCTTTTTAAAAGTGCATTGTCTCCTTTCTTGTTGCATTTGCTTAGCACACAGCACGGGTTCATCCTAGTCACCAGTGCTCATATTCAGTTTGATCTACAAAGGCCTGGATTTGGGCCTGTTCTAAATTTAGAAATTTGGAGAGAAAAAATTAAGCATTGTCCTGAAATGGAAGCTAACAAATTCATACTAGAAATAAGACATACATTTTCAAGCAGAACTACTGGCTTGATTTGTGTTCACTTTGTCAGATTTTACAGAAGTGGGAAGACAACAGATTTTGATGGAAGGTATACTGAACAAAACGGCTTTGCTGTGTCTTTTTTCTTAGTTTAATTAGATCATGTTCCACTGTTGCTGCCAACAGCTTGCAGAAACCAGGAAGCACTTTTCACCCCCCACATCTGGTTTCTGAAGAGATCCTGAACCATCAGAGATTTTATCAAAGTTATATGTCAGATATTAAGCAGGAAGCATTGACGATCCTAACAGTAATGAGAAACTTCTCAAGAATTTATATACTTTCAGGGCTAATCTGATTACCAGACTTAGGATCAAGAACAATTTTTTCCTTTAGCTCAAACTAACAGGGCTTATGGAGAAACAATGAGCAAGAATAGAGCATGGACATATGAGTATAAACATTCTGCTAGGGTCACATCAACACTTCCAGGTTATTGTGGTAACTCAAGACACTGTAAATGGTCTTGCTCTCTTGGCAGTACATTGCAATTTTTTTATTTCTGGGATTTTGAAACAAGACTTCTGATGCTGGGCATATTTCTTGACTGTGGATCAGAGCAGGTTCTTCTCTAGACCATCTGGATTTAATGTGATACTGTAGGCTGGATTCCATAATTCAGGTGGTTTCTTCTATTTCCATACTGCTATGCTTCTAAATGGAGTTGGTGTAAGACAAAAGTAGAATTACTGAGATATATATATATATATATATATATATGTTTATTTATATGTATGTTTACACACACACACACACACACACACACACACACACACACACACACACACAGAGTGCAGGTCAAATGGATACTATGAAACTGTTGTAGAAATTATAGGTGAAGGTTTATCACTTCTGTTATGTAGCAGGACAGACCAGATGATCATTGTCTGTTCCTATATTCTAAGAATTCCCTGCTGCATATCAAAGTGCAATCCTATTCTGAAAGTTGCCTGTAAAAAATGTTATTCTGTTATTTGATTAGTTTCCAATACAAAAATACTCATTTTATAGTTGTTAAAAAAAATTCTGAAAGTACTAATCCTAGAAGCATATCTTGAACTTTATTGCAAATAGTAAGAATTACATAACTGGAATTCAGCTAACAGTCTCTGCTTATGACATACATGCCAGTACTACTCCATCTTGCTTTCCTTTGTATGTATACTACACATGCCATAGTAACAAAGTTTTAAGAAATAGTAAGAATATATGCATCTGTAAAGCCAACAGAAATGACTCAGTGCCAATGACCATATACCACTAACAGCTGAGTAAGATGCTCTTTTTTCAACTCTAGTCTGACTTTAACATCACAGTGACTCACCAATCCACTTGACTTGCATAATGATTTGTGACAATGCACTCCAATACGTGAATACAGCTTGGGGGGGGAACACAGCCAGAGAGTCTCTTCCCAATTACATTAATAGCAGGCATACAGAAAATATTCCAGAATTCTATTTTAATCTAATAAAAATAGTAATACATAGAAATCTCCTGGGAAATACAGGATCAGAAGAACAAGAACTAAGAAGATTAAACAGGCTGCAAGTGAAGGAGATAACCGGAAGGGAAAAAGAGTTCTACTGTTATAAAACAGTCAAATTCTATTTTTAAAGGAGATTATTACAATTAGAACTAGTTTAAATATTATAATGAATGTATTGTTTAAAACAGGAGAAATTTTACACACATAAGATAGAATTTACGGGACAGCTTGTGAAACATGCAGCTTTGCAAAGTACAAAGATAACCAATTATTGTATGAAAAACAAACAAACTTTCATTTTAATCAACTGAAAAACCATGAATCTTTAAATACAAAGAAAAGAGGTTTTGAATGTAAGGTAAACAGAAAAACATCTGAATAAAACTGATACAATTTCTTAAATGTTGGGGAAAGGAATCTGGGCCGCTCTGCCTATTACTTATAAAATCCATTCAGTGATGGAAAGAACATGTAATCTACAGCTACGCTTTAAATAATGTATTATTTTTTATTATCTAAAATAAATTAAAAATCTCTATTATATAAATGGAGAGGCTTTATTCTGAGGAGGGTAGAATACAAAATGTATCACTTCGCCATTTCAGTTAGTTGCTTCTTACAGATTAACTTCCTAAATCTGTACTTAGACTTGAAAATTAGTGGCTTGCTCCCTGCCAGCTCTGGATATCCAGCAGATCATGCTGAAGCATACGTCAGTGTTTGTGGTCTTGTACCACTGAGGAGAGGAGGTACCTCTCCTCAGTGAAGCTGGTGAAAGCAACAGAGCAAAACAAAAAAAAGTGAAACAAAAATTCCCAGTAGCAGACAATGTGGCTAGCAAGTTGGCCACCCAAAGCTCTTACAGGAAATCTGCTCAAATTTGTATGTCAAGATGACTATTTTATATGCCTTGCTACCGGAATTACTTGAAGTTTCTAAACATGGTAGCAAAAAGGGAAAAAACAATCAAGTTCAGACTCTCCTAAGGAAAAAGAAAGGTCCTTTGGAGTGGGGTACTACACAGACTGACTTTTAGAGGGACAGGACAGGGCAACCTCTTATGTAGCAGGTTCATTAAGCACAGCTACTGTGGTAATGGATGTTCCTGCAAGAACCTGGACAGGCAATCGAAACTTCATCTTGATGTCAAAAGATCACATGATAACACGAGGAGGCTCTGGTTGAATTATAATGTAAATTAGGACAGATAGAAAGAAGCGGACCCCATAAAAGCATCAAATAAATTCACATCAATTAATAAGCAATCCAGAGAAAGGAGATGATTTTTGTTGTAGCTGGTGTTAGAGCTCTGTGACTTTTAAGTCAGTATACCCCACTTTCTGAACCCAATTCTGCACACATGCTGCAAATGGTCGCAATTACTCACAGAAGATGCAGCAGCTACGTTAAAAGTAGCTGACAGAGCAGAGTACTTACAATGCCCAGTGAAAACTAGATTTTAATAGATTAGGATGCACATCAACGTAACAGGTTTTGTTGATCAAATTAAACCAAACCACTGGAGAAAAAAGCTTTAGAGATGACATCAGACATAATGGCTTGTATAACAGAAAAGCAGTTAAAGGAAAACAAAAGTAGTTCTGGGCTAACAAGGAATGTCCTCCTTCAAGAACTAAAGAAACTTGCACCTAAGTGGTAGAATAAACTGACTCTTAATGAGACTTCAGGTATCAAACACACACACCTTTCTTGGGCAAAACACTGATGAAAGATGTGTTGTTTCCTGTTTAATTCTTTTGGGGTTTTTTGTTCTCTTCTCATATTAGCTTTACTTTGAAGGTCTTCCTTTTCTTAGAATTCTTTAAAATTCCTTACAGAAAATAGCCAAGATCAGAGCTCCGTATTGCTCTGCATTTTTTAGAAAGCTTAAAGGATCTGAATGGATGGTACAAATCCATCATACAGTACATCAGCAATCCTCGAATTCAAAGACTTTATGGGTATAAAACTAGGAAAATAAGGTGGGTTAACAGCAGTACAGTGGCTACAGCATCCTAGTGTGGATGCAGAGACATGAGTGTAAGCCCTTTGTCTGGGTTGGTGCCAAGGCTTGCCTGCAGTTATCCTAGCTGTAAATAGGTAGCTCTTCATTCAAGCAGAGAAGAAGAAAGGCAGACAGCTGTGACCCTAGCCATATTGCTCCCTTGGGTGCTGTTGGCTACAAAACACAAGTGTGCCTTAACCACACAAAACTGATAAGCCACCTGCATCCAGAAGGGATCTTTGGTAGTTTTATATTAGGGAAACAAAACTTTAAGCATCAAAATATCAATAAGTGTGTTGATTCCTTTTTAATTAAAAAAAAGAAAGAAAAAATACTGAAATACAGATTTTCCAACAGAGACAAAAACAGTGCCTCTCATGCAGAATGCACCATTTTAACCTAACAGTTGCAACACAGTTAGAAAAGGTTCCCTTCCCATTTTTTAACCCTATTATCTATCCCCTCTTCTCGGTGTTTCCTCAAGTATATTACTTACTTTCTTTTTCTAAATGGTTTTATTCTGTTTAAATGCTTGTTTCACTTCGCCACTCTTTTCTTTTTGAATTATTTCCATTGTTTGTTTTGTTTCTGTGTCCACAAAGCAAAGACCATCCCCACTGCTACTTCCCAGGCAAACCCTTTCTTCACTGGTGTTGCTTTTTACATTTTTTTCTACTCATCTGTTTACTCTGTGCCTTTGCTTATTTTCCATCACCTCAGCAGAAAGCAGAGTCCAAGCAAAGATAAAAATAAATGGGAAGCAGACATTCCTTCAGTGCTCCACCATTGTGAGAATGGAAGTATGCCACTTCTGATGAAGTGCTCCAGCTGGCATGGCAGCTATCCCTGTGGGATTTGACAGGGATGTTACGTTGCTCAGGCAACCACTCCTAATTGTCTTTTGGGATGCTGGGCAAACAAGATGTTTTTCCTGGTCTGCGTGAAGGTCACGCTAGCACTGTAACAGCGAACACAGGTTACCACTATGGCAAGTGAGGCGCTGGAAAAACAGATGAAGCAGCCCTGCATGCAATCACATTTCAGTCAGGTATAAAATCCAATCTACTCTGCAACTACGATCACGTAGAATAACATGCATACAGCACAGCTGTCATACAAGACTACAACAATTACTATGCCAGCTATGCCAGACATTAATACTATTCTAGACTCATGCTAAAAGCAAATCCAAATGTTTCTCATGGCTTGAAAAAATAAATTAACAACCTGTTTATATACAATAGCATCCTACAAAAAATAAATTGTCACCATTATCTTGGCAGCGTACTATTAACGTTTTTCAGACATTGGGAAGAAAAATCCCCAGAAAGTAAGTCTCTGTTGAAACAAATAAAGGCTGACATTTTGAGAGCAGTAGCTATTGCCTCAAAGTTCCTCCAGGAGGTTCATCTCAATATATGAATATTTCGCATCAAAAGAAACTCACCATATGCTGGGATGGCTTTTCTTAACTAGGAAAGTCTGCCTTATATTTTTGGAACAGACAGATTTTTCCTTGAGCATGTTTATTCACATGTTTCATAAACTGCAAAAGCTTGACTGAAAAAAGAACGTACTTTAGCTATATCAGTAGTGGATTTTTTTCAATTTGGAGACCAAAAGGAGGAAGAAAAGATAAATTTCAAGTAACTTGGAAACAAAAATTCAACTGCAACATCAAGACACACTAAAATGAGCGTTTCATTGCAAACATATTCAAATGATATTTCAACTTTTCAAAATTTTCCCCATTTTTCCTTTAGTGGAAAGTATTTGCTGAATTTAATCTAAATTCACTAACAAAGGTACTGTTACCCCTAAACCGCACTTGGTATTCCAGCAGAATCAAAATCCCTCTTCTGTGGATGCAAGTATTACCTCCCCATGTTTTCTGCCTGATCCACAAGACATACAGATCTGCCTGGATTTTTCATTTAAACTGGCAAGTCACATGGCAGATGCCACTCAAACTTACAAAGGATCCTTTAAGACCCTACCAGAAGGATGGGAAATGACTCTAATTCTTCTTTTAGCTACATTTACTGTATTTTCACTTTAATACCTGCATTGTGACATGCAAAGATTTCTACAGCCAACGTTGATCAGCCCACATTGCTGTGTGCAATGTCTTTATCTTCTCTGATTTTCTTCCAAAACCAAGACATTGCAGCACCCTAAAATAAGTACATATACATACCAAATTTAAGCTCTAGAAAATGATTGGACCAACTAGTGAGGGAAAGATCTACTAAAAACTTCTGGCTGAGGGTGTCTCCCAGCCCAAAAGTACTTGGAGCTGCACGCGCTCTGGGGAAGCACCGAGGGCAGAACAGGACAAGCGTACAGTGCTGCCGGCTATTAGTGACTACTAAATTCAGAGTGCCAGGCTAAGCAGACCTGGTGTGCTACAGCCATTCCTTGCTCTTCTTCCATTTGGAGAAAAGGAAAAAAATGCAAGTATCTTCAGAGTATTTTCAAAAGACAAGTATTTTCAAGCTGCCTTAACTATAACTCAACTTTTTGCATGGACCATCTTCGTTTCAAAAGCCTGAGAACAGTTCCAACTAAACTGAATACGAGATACAAATTTAGTAATTTCAGGTGGATATATTTAGCCTCAACTGTTTGTGAAGCACCAATATAGTCTTTGTTTAGGCAGTTTTGCAAGCACATACAGCCACTATTTTTGGTCACACTTTCTTGGCCTCTAGCACTTCCGCAGTAGTTTCTTAATACAGTGTAATAGCAGTTGTTTCTTAATAGTAGTTCCATAGTAGTTGATTCTTAACAGAGTGGTATATTTTCAGAAAATTCTCACTGTCCATAGAAAGTATTCCTGTTCTTTAACATAAGAAAGCAGATTTTACCACTAAGAACACTTGAAAACAAGACCATCTGAAGAGGCTCAGGTCACAGATAACTGAAACGCTGCCACTAGCACTTATTACACCCACAAGGTCAATGATATCCTGGCATTATTGCTCAGTGGCTTTTGTCTTTCATAAACATACTGAGAGGCATTTTCAATTTCAGAATGATGCTCTACCAAACATAATATAAATAGATACAAAAAGATATTCTTCTTTAAGGCTTGAGGAGGAGAAAACGGGAGTCATATTTCTCTATTATGAATTATTATGCATTCTGAAACGTTAACAGAACAAGTGACAGTGGTGAACGGCACTCAAGAAATAAATAAAAGGAAAATTAAAGAAAGCATTTGCCTTATAATTAATACTACTGACAGCATGTTAATTTTCAGAGGAACTATGTGAATTGCTGAGGAGTTAAAACATTCCTTGATAACTCCAAGTAAATAAACAAACTTCAACGTGTTTTTGTCTGTGTGTACTTTGTTTTCAATTTTGAGCTAATTTTTGGAAGGCATTTTTGCTTGTGTCAATACAGACATTTATATGTAGGCCTTGGAGTGTACAACACGCAGCACTTCATCTACTTCAGTGGGGCTCCAGGAGGATACCGCTTGAGTGCTTCAAATTGCAGGAGAGAGATATTACAGAATCACAGACTCTTGCTGATCCATATTGATCTTCAATTAAAATAATTTTTTATGTATTAATATTATATTTAGAAGTAGGAAAGTAGGATGAAATCTGAAAAAAAAAAAATCAAAATGCAGTATATACTACTAAATAATTTTAAATACCATACTGCTTTTTTATGTCAAAGACTAAGATGAAATTTCATAAAATACACTAGCACCAAATGAACCGCATTCTACAGCCATTCTGTATTGATATGAGGCCAAAAGAAAAAAAACATGTGAGATTTGAAAGCGATCTAAATTAGACTGGATTTAAGATAACAAAAAGACTTCCAGCAGACAGCAGCCAAACATAAATCTGGCTGTTTCAATTACTAGTGTGCCAGTTTCTCAGGAGGAAAAAGAACAATATACATCTGCAATTCTATTAGGGCTGACTGTCAACACACGGTTCACCCAAGGGGGAAACATTTATTACTGTAAATACCTAATCACTCTCTTAAAACAGATTACTAGACTTTTTTTTCCACAATGACATCAGACTTCTTTACCCTTACATCATAAGCATCCTCAAATGCCAGGATCCTCCTACCCATGCCTCCACCACTGCTGTAAACAGTGACCAGATTACATGTGAGGTCTTGGCCAGAGCCCAGAACACATGCCGACTATCGTATGCTCTCATCCCACAGGGTCTATTAAGTACTCCTTCCTTCCTCGATTATTGACTTGGATAAATCAGTGAATGCTGTCCTCACTCTGAGAACTTCTTGTTCTCGCTTGCAATGCCGAGATATTTGGATTTTCTAAAGCAAGACTCAACAAAAGATTGACAGGGTTCTACGGATAAATTTGTATGAATAAAAATGATGACCAAAACACCAGCATTTTCTCTCCTCCTTCAGAGGAATCTCTTATGTTTATGAAACAGCACTGTTCTGTACCACAGCTCAAGCAGAAAATGAGACAGAGGGTTCTACTTTCTGTGTTGCTGGCCATGAAGACCTGAACAGCTTGGGTTTGAAATCGTAACTCAAGTCATCAGTTTTGCCTGAACTTCTAATGCATTACCACTCATGGATTGAAGCTCAGTGTCTCCTTTTTAAACCTCTGTTTAAACTACTGTTGTCTACTGATTTCATAGCTACTGAGAAATTTCCTAACATTATCTGACAGCAGAAGTTCAGAATAGTTCTGAAAACAATATAACATGCCAGAAGAGTAATGCCAGAAGTATAAATGATAAAACCCTACTATATTAAAAACCATAAAACACACAACAAAAATAGAAACACAGCTAAAAGTTTCTCCCTCTGTTCCTTGCTTTCATTCACAAATTATGAGCTCAGGTTATGTGGGGGGCAACACAGCATTTGCAAATTCCCTAGAATAAAACTGTGAGACTGCATTGACTCTGAGCCATCTATCATCCAGGCAGTAAAAATATATTGTGATATATATTTATACATAAGTGTTATCTAAAAAAATTATTATGCATTGCCAGTCATAATACTGTCACTTTTACAAATAAATATTCAGAAAGTTACATCAGCAGACTCAATTGCCAAGAAGAATCTGAGCTCTGCTCAAAAGTGAGAACTATCCAGTTTTTCATTAACATATATTTTTGTACTGAATGAACAGACAAAAAAAACCCCTTAATTTACCCACTCTTCCTTCTTCTAAAAAACAAACAAACAAACAAAAACTCCCACAACTTTGTGATATTACGGGACATGAAGCTGTCCTAAAATATTTTGTTAATCTTGCCACTTTATCTCAATATCAAATTCCTAGTTATAAAATTTTCCCTTTGGAGGAGAAATCTACTATATAGGGCAGTAGTAACTTTTAAAGTAACTCATTTTATTCATGCTATATTCACCAGTCCTTGACAATAGCTAGTAAGTTAGCATGTACACAAGTGTGTCAGACACCTCATCCAAGATGCTCATAGCCATTTATAAAGAAGAGAAATTCCCATGCTGTATACAGTCTCTGTTCCGAAATTTATCAGCATCATAAAATAGGAGTAAAATACTTCTTGAAAGACTACTGAGAAAATATGCTAAGGAAGAAAAAAGGACTTGTAAGATTGTATTACTGATTATATTACATAGCTATGCCTAACAAGTAAGTATTTTAGAAAAGTTTCCTGACTACTCAAAATTTTAAAAGGAAGATTAATAAAATGACTGATCCCATGGTATAGAAAAAAAGTACACTTTGGATTTTCATTTAAAACTGAAGTGTTCTGGAAAGCAAATCTCAGATTAATCCTATTTCCTTTGATTTTAACACATATCCTCAGGCAGGAAAATTGCATCTATTTTACCAAACCCAGATTCATCCATGCATTTGGAAAAGTTACAAAGTTTAAAAAATAAGGGGGGGGGAGGGTGAATTGAAACTCTCTCTCCTGCTATAAAGTGCTCTGGATTTAAATTCTAAACTGCAGTCAGAGCCTGAACCCTCAGCAAGACAATGGGCAACTGTGACAAATGACCATTATGAGCTTGAAGTCTATTGTTAATACCTCATGTTTTTTGCTTTCAAATATTTATGTTTTAGTATTTGAGACTGTTTGTAAAATGTTATAATCTCTCCTAAATCTTCCAGTAATAGCACTGGAAATAGTTTGCTTAAATTTTGACTTTCTATCTCTCTGCAGAAAACAGTTACACGTTTTTCTTTAACACTGACTTTGCCGTTTAAAGCTAGATTGTTTAACAACAGAGATAGGAAATATATTTTTGTGCACAGAAAGAAATGGAACTAAATTGGTACTAAACATGCTGAAACACATAAAATATTAATTACGATGAAAAATACTGAAATATGCTGCTAACCTTGTTGCAGGGTTGCTAGCCAAACTATATAGCCATAGAGGTTAGTAGATACAAAGAACATTGTGCTTAGGGACCATGATTATAGCTATTGCCTTAACTGGTTGATGCTTTGCTGTCCAGCATGCACCTGTGCTGCAGCTAAAGACGCTATTCAGGTTTTCTAAACTCAGAATTGTCCATTGCAATCTGCAGTCTCCAAAAGCACAAAATATTCCGTCCCTGATTAAAGTTTCTGAACAATAGAGCCAATTTGCTGAATACATGTACATAGAGCTCAATTGTTCTCCACATACCCCTTTTACAGAGATACTGCATTCCACATTTTTATTCATGTAGGTCTTTTGTGGATCATTGGTGAAGCTTCATACCATGCAGTCCCTGTCCTCCACTGCTGAAACAGAAAATTGCTATTACATTATTCAGGCAACCTTTGCCGCAATGTTAAAAGCCAACATCATGGGAGAAACTTTTATAGGTTGAAATCTCATTATTTGCAAGATTTGTCTCCTCACAGAATGGAACACCACTGAAAATTAGCAAAAACAGAAATAATGAGCAAAAACTATACTTGACATTTGCTATATTTCACTTTTGACCCTTCACATTACCTTTCATCATGCTGTTTTTTGCTGCTCTTGACAAATCTATGAAACTGAAATGCAAAGTGCATATTTGCTTCAGATATAAAAAATACTGAATTCAGACCTAAGGTGTTTTTGAAATATATGTATTGGATATTTAGGAGATCATTAAAACAACAAACAAAAAAGTTTTTTTAAAAAAATTAGAGCATATTTGGCCTTCTGCCAACATATTAATAGGAAACCTTTGTTCAGGGATGTGTAAATAATAACATTTCAAACTAGAAAAATTAACTGGAAAAACTAAGCCTCCACAGCATCAATATTTACCTAGAGTGAACAAGTTTACAGTGACTATAAAGAGAGCACAAAATATCTCATTACTGAATTAGCAGAAAATTACCCAATGATAGAGATCATTTTCCATTTCTTAGTCTAATCTCCTCAAATAAAATATCCATCCTCCCCTAACTTGAACTACTTGAAGAAAGGCTTTTAAAATCCACCACAATTCCATCATCCTTTGAGTTTTCAACTCTTAAACACAAGCCATGGTTGGCAAAGAGAGTAAGATGACAAGCATTAAGTACGCATTCTACAAAATATAAAGATAAATAAAGATTAACTGTCTGGGAAATGCATAGAAGCCAAAGAAGCCTAGATGCCTCACACTTCCTCATTTATCCTTTAATGAAAAAATTGACATTAGCTGAGAAAGTACTGATTTTCTGTGCTGCAATTTGTGAGAGCCTAAAGAACTGAAAGTCATTTTTGCAGCATACTGAGACTGTTTAAAAAGAAGTATTTCAGAGAGGTCTGCTTGAATTGCTTTCTGGAACTCACGATACACATACACATTCACTTCTGCCAAGACTTGTACTTCTACATGAGAAACTCACATTTGGTAGCCCTACCCATTACTTTTAAAGCTGCTTCAGATAATAGTTTAAAAGTATAACCCACCTTGAGAGGATCAACATAAAAAGTATAAAATACTTCACTTGCTGTCATTACAAAAAAATACCCGACATTGCTAGAAGGTCCATTAGAAAAATGAGTTATTTTCCTTAGTATGTTTACTTGGTTAATTTCAAAGCATTTTGTTTAAACTTGGTTTCACTTTTTCTCTGAACAGTGAGCAAGGTTTCCATATTATCATAAAACAGTAGGTAAAAAAGAAAGAAAATGAAGTGGTTAATTGGATTGTAATACCTCTTAAATTAACAAAGACCTAGCACATCGTAAGTCGCCACTGAAGTGGAAGACTAGCAACGTTCTTTAAACAATGTGGTACGTTTTCATTTTTTTCCAGATAGTTATTTGCAGTTCTTGATTAGTAATTTTGATCAATCAATTCACAAGTGGTAATCAATTTTAAACCAACTATAACACGCAGCACTTCTTTCTCCCCTCACAGTGGAGGGCATGTCTTCCCGAGAGCCGCACAAACTCTGCTGGGGGAGCGAGCAGAGAGGAGGAGATGGCTACGGCTGCTCATGCTTTCCACTCACTCCTGGGCATCTTCCTGTTCTCCAAGACTTCTTCCCTTCCACACTCCCCTCCTGCCTCAGACATTTCAGGCGACAGTCTCCACCAAGGAGACAGCAAAGAGCCAACAAAAAAAGCACCGAAGACTGCATCAAGTCAGGATGCGTGCAGGACAGCCGGAGGGGGAGGCACAGAGCACCAACAGATGGGCTTAACCCATCTGAGTATGGACAAGGGGATACACTTATGGCCCTGGAAGGGATCAGCAAGCCTGGACACAGGGCTGAAATTCAGAGATAGGTGTATTAATGGCAGCGAAGTGACCTGCAAGGAGGAGAGGCAGAATGCTAAAGAGGGAAGAAGCTGAAGAGGCACATCTCTTACTGCTGGAAACCCAGAGCAGTAATGAAAAACAGGGTAAGAACACATCCATAATGCATCTGTCTTAAAAAATAAAAAAAATCTTAAAAATTAGCTTGCAATAATTATATTTCTTTTGAAGAAACTAAAAACAGATATACACAGATTATATATAAAAACAGATTTATCTAAAGTTTGTGGGCTTTTTCAATATTATAATCACACAGTTATGGCACATTTTCATTTCAAACTATCTGAGAATCAGCAAATAACTATACCAGAAAGGGCAGAAGGCGGCAGGGGATAGCAATACCAGAGTAAACTTGCACCATGAGATGGCAGCCAAAGGCCAGCAGAGTTCTGGACTGACAGGGCACAGGTATCAGAGCTGAAGGCAACTGTGCTTTCACACACAGCTGTGGTAAACTGCATTAACTGATTCAATAACATTTCAACCGTTAGAAAGTGCAGACATCAAGAAGGACAAGTACATACTTGGATCTATAAAAAAAGGTACAGTTAGGAGAAAAATGAGGTAATCACGAAGGGGCAAAATGTTAAGAGAACTATTAACAATGAACTATTATATAGTTAAAAAAAATCTTTTGGAGGTCTAGACATCTCAGGTGGAAAACCTAAAATATGAGTGGAAAGGGAATTATGAAAAATATCACCACTTTAGAAAAGGCCAAGTGATTACAATACAGCTGTTTCATCACCTCCTTCACCTGAACTTACGGTTCATAGGTTCATGTTACATAGGTTTGGCCAAGTTAGAATATACTTTTTAAAAAGAAAGGAAATTATGAATTCTAATTTGTAAATTCTAAAAGCAATAATTGAATCTGCCACTATCTCTCCCCTTCTTAGTGAAACTCATGCAAAATATTATTTAGATTTGTGGCACCTTTTCTCTTCAGGACAGACAGCAACCATAATGGAAAAGATATGAGCTATGAACAGAAATTATATTCATTGTTCCAATTAAGAAGAGCAACCAGTTATTTTGCAGATCCAAAAGCAATTTTTACATGGCCAGAAAAAGAAAGTAAAAAGCATATCATAGATCCATTTCAAAACTACTTCCTCACACTCAAAGATATTCCACAAGTAGATGGAATTATTAAGCATCTTGTGTTTGAGAGCTAGCCACTTTGACTAATTCTAATATTCTGATCTGAGTCCTATCCTATTAATCCTGAACTCACATTTCATAAGAAAATGTAACCACTATTCCATTAATTAGAAGATAAGATAGAAGCCACCCATCTCTTTCTCTTCATAGGTTCTGTCACATACTGTATTTATGGTGAGTGGGAAGGGGACATATTTCATCCTCCAGATTGCAATGTGCAGCTATTAAAGAAAATATCTTGTAATTTTTCTTAAAGATTATTTTGCATAAACGTCAGTGAATCATATACTGCAAACTGAGCACTCTTATTTGTGTTGGTTACACTACCTGTCACAGAAGGGATTGAAAGAAGCCTGCTCCTGTAGAACATCTATTTTATGTTCAGCGGCACATGGTATATTTGCACAGCCACACAAACAGAGGCCACAGCTTGGGAGAGTTAGAGGAATGTTGTCTTTTTTCAGTCAGAGAATTGCTTAATTTTCCCTATGATTTTGTCACCCAAGAACATTAAACCAGGTTGGCAACAATGACCTGACCGTAGTTACCAGGAGTTCTATACACAAAAGAAGCACAGACGTCAGGTATAAGTGAACTTGGAAAGCCAAATTTCATTTAGCTGACAGAAACAGGGGGGAAAAAGTTGGACTTTATGCATGAGCATCCATTACAATGAAAGACACGGAATTTGTAAGGCTACAGAACTAACCTTCTAGTACCAGTGGTACACTGATACTTTATATCCAGACTTATCTTTTGAATAACCTATAGCTCCATTTCATATTATCCCTATCCTGTTTTCCACACACATCTTTTGAAGAAATCTGGTTTTACAGAAACAGATTAAAACCAAGAAATACAGACTTTAAGCAAGAAAGACATGTAATTATTTTCCAGGGGCATGTGTGTCATGCTCACAAACTATCCCTCTCCTCTGACCCCAAAATGACTCAAAAACAACTTCCAGTTTCAGATCTCAACAAGCTGTTTTCCTTTCAAGCTTTTTCCTTTTAAGTAAATATCATTTCCACTGTCAGCCTCCCCCAGCTGACCTAATACATTCTGAAGGAACCATTTGTCACTAAACTAAGCATCCCAGTTTTGCATTTGCAAGTTGTAATTCCTTTTATCCAGTATATTTGTTGCCATGTCTGTGGTTCTACTTCAGTGGTTTTGTCTTTCCAGTTTCCCCAAAAGATCAATCCATAGCAGATGGCAACATGGCTAACCGGTTGCCCCCTACTACTTTCCTAAAAGGTTTTTTACTCCAGAAAATAAATCAAAGAAGCTTTTCTCTTGGAGCCAAAACCTCAAAAATCATAATCTCAGAAGATGAGCCTTTGTCTATGTGGATTCGTTTCCCTCATACGAACATGCTACTTCTCAAATAACAGTGCCATCACTTTCCAAGCAAGGTGGAATTTTATTTTCATGAACGCATTTTCAAGACAGGAGGGGAAGCAGCAGCTTAAAGTTGCTTTCCTGAGCAAGACTGCAAAGGTTCATAAACTAAAGAGTCAGGCAGTCCTGAGCAGGGCAGGCAAAAGAGCACTCATGTGGCAAAGGCAGGGACAAGCACCCACCCGCTATCCCACTGCAGATACAGCGTTAACCACACAAGGGAGAGGGATCGTGAGGCCAGAAGTGAAACCAGAGGTGGAACCACGAGCGCACCAGTTTGCAATCAGTCCTGTAAGATGTTCAAACAGCCTCCTGTTGATCCAAATCCTCTTTAACATCACTTTATCCATATCCCAGTGTCAGGTTTGTCACAGGGGAATGGAGTGGGGTGGCCGCAAGAACAGAAACACACCACTCAGCGACATATACTCTGAAATCGTTTCTACTAAGCAAGATGGTACAGTGGATGGCCAGCAATTTCTAGTCTAACATGTCTAGTCTACGATGCGGACACAGACGCAGCACACACAAATGGAGGTGCAGCTCAGACTGCCACCAGAGACCCAGGGCACTCACCCCAGCTGCTCGCTGCATCCAAGTCCTGGCTGCTGGCCTGGCCGCTAACCCAAGCTGTTCGCCCTTCACCCTCAGCTGTCCACACAGCCTCAGAGGTCTGTGTGTGTTGCGCCCCACCAACTCCTCCAGCTATTGTTTTCATTATTTATTGCTTTCTAATTTAAAACGTCAGGATAAGCAGACAATGCCCTCCCCTACTCTATAGTCACAGGCCAATGTCTGACTTTCTTCCTACCAAAGGTCAAACTGCAGTCACCACCAGGGTTTCTATAACTCTTCAGTCTCCCACCACAAATGTGTCAGAAAAAGTTTGAAGTTAGCAACTATTACAGAATAAAGTTCTTCTATTTCTTCTTCATTTTCCAGCTCATACAGGATTAATCGGGTCAGTCACAGCTGGGCAGATGTAGCCAAGATCTGCTTTGCTTGCACCGTGCTTTTGGGTACCTTTCACCAGATGACATAGGTTTCATAGGGCCTTTTCTTTTGGCAACCTGAGCTTAAACAACCTCTCTGCTATACTGTCCAACAAATTACTTCACTGATATACAAATGTTTTCTAAGTTAGCTGTATGAACCCAAGAACTTTAGTCAGTGCTGACTCTAGCTCCTAGAATTACAGTTTCACATTATTTTTACTCAGATTGTTTCTCCAATGTGTGCATGCAAATGTCATTCTCGATGCAGACACATATGCCATACTCAAGATCTAAGCCTCTCTGAAAAGGAAGGGCATTGTAACATCTTTCGCATAAACTCCTCCTTTGCCCTTGACCTATTAATTTTTCATGCTTTCAACTTAAAAATTAAAAAAATCAGTGAGTTTTCCCCAGCCCTATCACCACTTGTACTCATTCTTCTGTGTCTTGGTTCTGCATTGAACTAGCTGAATGAATACTGCAGTCCTCTTGAAGCTGTTTTATTCCTCCTACTTCACTGAACATACAAAGTTTTATCGTCATAGAAGAATTAGAACTGCTGTGAAAGCACATTACAGAAAAAGATGGATTTCTACACAAGAAGGTAAATTCATGGGTGTTTCCTAACTGGAGGCAATAGAAAACTTTTCCATTCATCACCTAAAAAAGGATGTCACAGACCAAGATAAGGTATCTTAAATTGATCTATAGCTCATTCTTACACAAATGTTAGTTACTTTGGGTTTAGCTGTTGTTTTTATAACAAAACAATCCCAGATGTGTAACCTACTGCACTGATGTAATGGATTCTAACACACTATTTTAATACCTTTGAATCCTTTATAAACATAATTCACTAACTCAGCCTTATCGGAATCAATACACTGGTGCAAAATAGCTTTGTAACAACAGAACAGCATTTGCATTAAAGGGCAGGACTATGTTCAGTATCATATACAAATAAACTAATCCAGCCTTTTATGTAAAGAAGACTTAAGTTCCTTAACATCTCCATTTGGACTACAACACGGACAGCAGTTAAGCATAGCTTTTGTGATGGAAAATGTCAAAATTTTCATGTGAACTGAAAAATAAGCTTTTTTTAAAATATAGTTTCAAGGCCAGAAGCATTTCCATCTCTTAATTTCCACTGTAAAATGGAGACAATAAAAGTCTTTTACTTCAGTAGACAGTTAAGAATGCAAAGCAGTCAGATCCCACTGTGTGGGACCATACTCAAGACTGGACTTTCTATCTGCAAACTTCTGGATAAGATTCCACTTATCCACCTTATTCTCAGCTTGAAGAAGCATGGGAAAGGACTTATAAATCTTTTCCACTGCAGTGGGGAGAGGGCTTAAATTTCAAAACTTTGATTAGGGGACTAATCAGACTTTGATTAAGAGATTCGGCTAGAAATACAAATACCATCCCCCTGGAGACCACTAGGAAGCCAAGTTTCCCAGAAGGAAAACATCATGAAAAAGATTTTTTGAATTTATAGATGCAACATGTCACCTGTTACTTATAAAGTGAAGTTCTTGCAATGCTGCCCAAAGTTCACAAGCAACTAAGATTTCTTCCCTTTTCCCCTCAAGTTAACGTATCAATTACTTCCCTCAAGAAAAGCACTCTCAGCTACTATCTGTCTCTAAGGAACTCAAACCAATAAGGAAATCACTCAACTTGGTTTCAAAATACAGCTGTTCTGTCTGCTACAGTGAGGCATTTCTAAGGATCAGTATAAAAATTTTCCTAATCTTTAAGACATTATAACTGTAACACATTCCAGATCCTTCCTCTTGCTCTTTTTTTAATCTCCATCTTCCTTCTCTTCCTTGAAAGCTTCTCTTTTTTAACACTGTAAGTGCATACAAGTAATGAGATACAATCTTTTCTTTCTTTTTGAATTGGTAATCAAGGGGCTTACAACATTTGAGCAACCTGCCTGTGCCTTTCTGAGAAAGGGAAGCTTGGAAATTCAGCAGCTCACTCCCTGCTGCTGACATCCATAGCTCTATATGTCCCTCAGTACATACTGAGGAATTTTATTTGGAACTAGCACCTAAACTAGTGACAAGTGCTTTAGATTCCAGAGAAAATAATACTACATAAATACTACATTAAGTATAATAATAATAAATACTACAGAGAAAATAACTCAGAGTTACTAAGCACCATCTATTTTTCATTGTAACTACCAAAGAGAAGTGCCCGGGTTTTGCCTTTAATTGCAAAACCGTTAGAATCATACAATAATTTTGGCTGGAAGGATCCTCTAGAGGTCATTTGGTACAAACCTCCTGCTCAGGGTCATAACCTGCTTCAACTCTGTTTTTTCCTCTTTCAGTAGTCATCCCTACTATTTTAGTATTGGTCACTTTTTTTTTCCTCCCTTAATATCTTAACTGGTCTATTCAGAAGCTTCCTTAGAAGACACTGATTTGATTGTCTATACATCATTACTCATTGGTCCTTGCACTATCTGTCTTCCATATTTTGCTCTTCAGCTGATCTCACTTTCACACGTCTCAACTGTCAGCATTGAAAACATCTTCCACTGTTTTTCAACTCTTCTGAAAGAGATGACACTGAAAGAGGGTTATGCTAGAAACACCATTCACCAGAATGTACATAATGGCATTTAAAGATGACTTGTAATTGCCTTCATGTCTACATTCCGATTTACAGGAAATAGCTGAAAGCTGTAGCTTTGTATTTACAGCTTGGAAAACCTAGGTATGGAGATAGGGCAATTAATCACAAACATCAATAAAAAGCAAGTAAGTAACACCATTCCTAGGAAGAACACTGCTATCATTTCACATTCTCTAATAATTTGTAACAGTCCATTTAAATTCAGTTCACCTTACTTGACATATCTTCTCTACCCCATCAGATTTCTTACAGCTGGCAAATTTCCATATCTATCACCAAACCTATGTTTTGAATCTGCCAAAAATTCGACATGAGCATATTCACTTTGGTTTGTATACTGACGTAATAACCTGTTGCTACTTCCTTTGACATCTAGAACCCTGATACAGCAAACTCAACAAATAAAAAAAGTAAGCATTTACTTCAGTATTCCACTAGGATTCTTTTTAAATCTCCTTAAAACTCAGTTTAAGAATGAAATATAAGCCTTAAGGAGATTTTTGAAGAAATTCCTTTTAGAAGTACCCACAGTAACGTTCCCCATGAAAATTATCTATAGAAACAGTTACCTTTTCCCATACCAGTGTAGTTGCAGGCTTCCCATACAGCAAGCAATTACTTATGGGGGTGGGGAGGGAAGTCTCCCAATCCTTAATAATCATTTGCATCCAGAAATCTCTGGGAATTGAGCTGTTCAGTGTTTTAGAAATGGACAATTATTTTCTGCTCCATACATGAAGCATAATGGTTTAATTAGGACAGGCTTATCGCATATATCCACATGCACACACCTATACCCCCCTTAAGACGTGAATTTCTGGCAGTTCCCTTTCCCATCTCCCATTGCAACATTAACGTCAAGTTCTCCAGAGTGGCACAGAAGTACTGAACTAGGGGGCTCATGTTCCGTAAGAAATATAACTCTCCTGAGACAAAGTCATGTGGTGCTAGAGACAAATTCTCAGAAATCTAAGGAAATATATGCAAGAGAATCCCTAGAGAAAACCTGCACTGATACCTCATATACTGGGCAAAACAAAAGCAAAAATATCCACTTCTGTCATACTGAGAAATTCAGTGGTAGACTGTACTTCAGAAGACTCATGAGGCATCAAAGTGCAGATTTATGTACATAACCTGTACACACACTGTGCCAAAGGAATAAAAATGAAGCAGTAATATGAATATTCTCTGTCTTCATCTCTAGCATGGATTGAAGAAAGAGGTAACAAGGGACAGTTCTGTCTCTAGCAGCACATGCAACAGATCAAGAGGTAGAGACTCTTCTGTTGAGAAAGCTGGAATGCTTCATCATTCAATAACCATAGTATCTTTGACATCTGGTCTGACGGGCTGTTCAGCTCTACAGTAACTGAAACATCTGTAAGCAAAGTTGCATTTTTGATGGTTATATAGAAAACATCCAAACACATACATACAACACAGGCTTTCTACACCAGCACTTGAAAGAAAATTGCTTGTTTTTGCAAGAGTATATGAACCAATGTTTTGCTGCTCCTAGGTGGAATCCAAAGGAAAAAAAAAAAAAAAAGGAAAGAAAAAAAATCAGAGAACAGCAGTAGAACCTTGGAGCATCACCGAGATTTAAGAATAAGCTCCTGGAATGGGCTAAGAATAAAAGACGAGGTAATAGGACCACTAGCAACACAGCTAACACTGTGGCTCACAATCGGTATGAAGGATCAGGAAGCGCAATAAGAAACTACCAGGAAGGGGAGGAAGCAAGCATGAAGAACTCCAGTAAAAGTAAGGGTACCTGCTGTAGTCCTCAGTAGCAAGGGAAAATTTTTAGAGAGCCTTCAGTCACAAACCCTACAATATTTTGGTTTTCTTCTGGAAATATATCCTACCATTTACATGTGTGGAAAAAAGTAATTTAAACATAAAACTCCTCAGAGTATTTTAAGTAATAAACCTCTCATCTGATACTTAAGTTGCACACATTTCTGTTGATTCATGTAAAATGGAGAGAAGAAACAAGTCCTCTCCCTGTGTGAACTTTTTAACAAATTAAAAGAAAACTATTATTTTTATATAATAATATTCATATAATTAATGTTCTATTAAACATATAAGATATGGTGATCCATACCAACCACCCCTACTTAACCACTAAAGGTCAAGGTCATGTCATTTATACCAAGATAAAACAATTTAATTATAGTATCTGCAGCTATAAGGACAAAAGCTGGTTATTAGAAAAGAACAGTTACAAACCAAACAGAATTATAAAGAAACCATTAGATATTTGATGAGATTTTAATCTATGAGCTGGTAAAATTCCACAAGTTAATTACCTGGAGAACAGGAGAATCTGTTAGGAATGCAATTAAATATACTAGTTCCATTAAAATGGAGATGATATAGCTAAATGTACTCCTAAAATAGCAATTTTCTCATACCTTCACTAAGTAATTTTTTTCGTCTGTTCTGCAAGAGATAAGTCTATTTAAGGAACACTTTTCACTTAAACTCTCTAATAAGATTTGTGAATACTTTTGTCCGGCTACATTATCACATACGAGTTACGCTGCAGTTTGCTGTTCGACCTTGGATACCTAATTCACTCTGAGAAGTACCACGAGTTCTTTTGTTTCACTTACTATTAGTCCATAGTATCTGCATTGCTGAAGCTTTGGGGAAGAATATAAACAACACAGCCTTGCAGCACGCAAAAGCAGTCACAATATAAAATTAAATGAAGGAGCAACGGCAAATCCCACGTCAGATAGGCATTTTAAGCATCAGCACCTCTGGGAAGCAGATGTTTCCAAACCGCTGCTTTAATGAATCCATACCTACTCTAAATATGTCACGGTCTTGCAGCATTGTTAGGAAATTAAGAATAAAGACTATTTTTTTTTTGAAAGAAAGAAAGAGAGAGAGAGGATGAAAACAAAAAGGTACCAGAGTATATCAGTTTAGTAATTTCTGATCTCCAATTCATCCTCACAGAACAGAGAGTTTCTCAGGGTATTTTAAATTGCTCTGCGTGGGGAAAAGACACAACTCGAGGGGGGAAACGACCCCGGGCTCCGAGAGCAGGCTGCCCCCCGCCCCCCGCCGGCGGTTACATAACGCCGTTCCCCGCCGGTCCCGATGCTCCGCTCCGCCCGCGGCTCCGCCGCAGCAGCCGCTACGGCATGAGGCCGCGACGCCGACGCCGGCCCCGGCCCCGGCCCTGGCCCCGCGGGCACCCGGCGGCGCGGCGCGGCGCGAACCGGCCTGGCCTGCGCCCGCCGCGGGGCTCCGCTGCCGCTGCCGCCGCCGCCGCCGCCGCCGCCGGGGAAGCCCGGCGCCCCCAGCCCCAGCCCAGCGGCAGCACCGCAGCCACGGGCTGCGCACACCGGCCGCTACCGGTACCGATACCGGGCCCGGTCCGGGCGGACCCCTCGCCCTCGCCCCCGCCGCCGCCCGCCGCCGCCGCCCAACGCCAACCTCCTGGCCCGGACCGCGGCGCCGCCAGCTGCGGCCCGGGGGCTGCGCTCGCCGCTGCCGCCGCAGCTCCCGCCGCTCTGCCGGAGGGGGCGGGGCGCCGCCGTAGCTCCGCCGCGCCGCGCCGCCCCGCCGCAGTCCCCCCGCGCCGGCCAAGGTGCCCTCCGCGCCGCCCGCACCCACCTGGGGCAGCGCGCGCCGCCGCCGGGGGATGGGGATGGCGCCACCACCGCCGCGCCGGGCCCACGCCTGCCTGCCGCGCCCCGCCCCGCCCCGCCCCGCCCCGCAGCGCTGACAGCGGGCCGCGGGGCCCAGCCCGGGGTACGGGGGGGCGGGGGCTGCGGCCCTGAGACCGCGTCTAGGCTTACCTAGCGCGTGAGCGGCGGCGGGGATGTGCCACGCAAGTCGGAGGCCCCCGGCGGGCGCTGGGGGGCGTCAGACAAAGGGACGCGGTTAAGAGACGCGGCCGCAGCTCAAGGCAGCGGGGCGGGCAGTCGCCGCGGAGGCTCCCGCCTGTCCCGCCGCGCTGCGCCTTGCTCGGGCGCTGCGCTGGCGCCGCGGCCGCCGTGGTGGAGGCTTTGTTCTGTGGCGACGGGAGGCCGTTGGCAACCTGCACCCTGCACCCGTGCACACCGGAGGAGAAATTACTCCATCAGCTTAATCTACATTAGCTTCCTTCCCCCCCCCCCCCAATAGATCCAGGGTCACAGTGCCCATGACATCCCCGAGGGCTTTTACACGCCTGCAGAAAGGGAAGGGGGTGCTGGTAACCCTGCCCCGGCCGCAGACAGATGACCGCAGCGAGACCCGCTGTGACTTGCCTCGGCGCCCTGACCCTTCGCTCTCTGTCCCCGCGGCCGAGGCCTGGGGACGGCGAGGCCAAGGGCTACAAGGAGCCACCGCAGCCGGACGCGTGGGGCTGGCGACTCCCTCCCTCAGCAACCGCATGCTGGCAGGCCTGCGCAGCCCCCGGCTCAGCCCTGTGCTCCAGCGGGGAAGTGTAATCTGCTAGGCCAGAAAAGCTATTGAAATGCCTGGAGAACTAGATGCCACTGCTAGCAAATTTCAGTAAGGGGAAAAAATAGCAAAGTGGCAAATTCCATGGAAAAAATACTGAAAGAGTTACAGGATTCCGCTAATCAAGTTACTGAGGCCCCACTATTCATTAACCTAAGACAAAGAGGGAAGCTGAAACATCTTAGAACTTGTAATTTAGGCTGCCTGCAGACTTGGGCTATACGGTGCTGGTTTACATCTTCCCTTTTCTAAAACTCAGTTCCAGATTCTGTATCTTCATTGTGCAGCAAAGGATTGCTGTGCACATTGAATATAAAGAGCTGTGGCTGCTTTCCTACGGTAGCAGAGACCGTCAGAGCAGGTTACCTTGACACAGTTTCTTTAGTGCAAGTTCTGGGCTAAGCTTCTCCAAAAAAAAAAAAATGCTTTATTCTCTCAGCTGAACCTGCAAGTCTCTTTCTGAAGGTGATTAATGAATTCCTTTATTTAACTAAAACAAATATTTTTGGTTTATGTTCTAAGAGTTAAGGCAGGATTCTGGGAGGAGTCATAGAAAGAAAGAAAATAGAAGAATACACAAACAGCACTCTTAATTGGTTATGATCACAAAAGTAAGTTTTCCTGTAAAAATGTATGGAAAAAAATTAGTAAAAAAACACATACATTATGGAAAGTTTAATGCTATCATATATGTATCATTTATTCTTCTCTTAAAAGAAATAAGAAACAGGGCAAAGGGATTAAGGGTAGCATTCAACAATACCATTCTTAATTTCAGTCAAGTGGCTACTCAACATTTCTAACCCAAAAAAGAGAACTATGGATATAAAGATGCTACAGAAAACTATTGTTAATTAGCTGGCTTGCAGTCTTGCTTCTGAACAACTTATTATTTAATATTCTCTAATGATCTTAATACCAAATTCTTAAATGGCTGTTCTACAGATTTTGTTATTAATTTACCTATACTTCAACCAAACAGAAAACAAACCAAAATTTTAAACCATACAGTTATCTTACATAAATGATGGATCACAAAATTCTAATAAAGTGTATGCACATGCAGATACACCCCTCAAACTCTAAAGGCTTATTTACATAAAATTTGAATCCTGAAGTAAGTCATCATTTGGATGGATTCCTACCAACATTACTGGGTTAACAGCAGAAAAATATAACCATATCACTTCAGAAACACCAGAAAGAGATTTTGATGTAGGCCAGTCATAAGTAATCTTGTACAAATTTTGAAAATCAGTCTGGTTTTTACCCCATGACATGAGAATTCTTTTCACTGACATTTTTGCATAATTTACACTACCAGGAACAAACTTTTGAATGTACTGTTGAAATCTTGAGATAAGAACACAGACATAGGAGAGAAGCTATACTTTCTTTTGTCCACCCATTCTTTCCAAACATAAATCTGATTGACTATTGAGACACACATTTTCCAAAGAAGAACAGAAATCTCCATATATTAAAAAAAAAAAAAAAAAAAAAAAAAAAAAAAAAGAAGAAAAGGAAAACCTCCACAGGGTAAATCATAAAGTTATTTCCATAAGTCTTGGCAACACACAAATGCTTTTAAAATATCCCATTCTTTAATTTTAGCAGCAGGGAAGTTTACTAAAAGTAACATGAAGTGTTTGCATACCACCCACATGCTGAGACTAAGCAGATCTATGGGCATTAAAAATAATTTGTTATAGAATCATAATAAATTATTTTTCATTTTCTCCCGTATTAGCAGGAAAATAAATAAAATGCTAAATTTGCCTGTGGAGTTATTTATTTTATTTCTTTGTTGTTTATTGCTAGGGTTTGTATATGTGAAATCAGTCCCTTTAGGCAAGGCATAGGAAGTTTCTCAGTTCTCGGATACATGTTTTTAATAAAGACTTTTGCAGATTATGCCTCTTTGCAGGTTCATTCAAGCAGTGCAAAACTGTGTGAATACACCACTAGTGAACTGGAAATGCTTTAAAGAATAAGCACAAAGCAGCATTAATGAGCACAAAGCACCAATGAGTGGCCAATAATTAAAACAAGTTAGGCAGAGTGAGGTTCAGGATGTAGCGGGAGAATCACGGCAAGCAAGGTGAGTGCTGTAAACACAGCAAAAGAATGTGACCTAGAGTATAAGAATGTAAGACTGAAAAGCAGTCTCCAAAAATCAGAAAGCGCAGCTGACATCATGATTAACATCATGCTGAGTAGCAGACCAGATCAATTTCTCGTTTCTTTCACAGTTATTGATTGACGCCCCAAACAGAATATTATTTAGTTTTTTGAATCTTCCTTAGGACTCAATTACTTAGAATACTTCTGGCTGAACACTGTTGCACTTAGCCCAAAGTTGCTTCTGCAAGGACTAAGAACCTGCAGTTTCCCGATGATATAAAATTACTCATGGTAGGCAGAACTAGAGCTGACTTGGAGCATTTGTCCAAGAGTCTCATGATACTGGGTGATAGGGCAATAAGATGGCAGATGAAATCCTATGTCAATAAATGCAAGCTAGTATAAGTAGCAATGGAAACAACTCTAAACATACACAATAACGGGCTCTAAATTAGCCTTTATCATTTGGAGTCATCGTGAATAGTTCTCTGCAAACATTAGCAGGAGAATAGTCAAAAAGGCAAACAATGTTAGAAATTACTACAAAAGCAACAAAGAACAAAGCAGAAGACCTCGTTACACCACCATGTAAATCTCCGAGTACTGTGTACGGTTCTGGTTCATACAAAAGCATAGAACTAGAAAATGTATATACAAGGCTAAAAGAATATCCAGAGGTATGAAAAGACTTCTGTGTGATATTTCTAACAAGAAAATAGGCTGAGAGAGGACAGTCTTCTGATCTATAAGATCATAAAGGACATATAGAAGGCCCATAGGAAATGATTATGCAATATTTGTCAATATACAAAACTTAAGGTTGAGACCCAGTAACTGGTCAGGCAAGGGATTTAAAGCAAAGAGGGGGGAAGAACTTTTCAGTGTAAAGTTTTATTACATTGGATGGCTTGCTGCTATAAAAATCTACAAAGCCAAAGACACAGATGTATTTAAATAGGGATTACAGGAATGAATGAATGAATGAATGAAGGGTATCAGTAGCTATTAAGCACAATGACTTCCCTTTCAGCTCCTACTTAAAAGGTGCTGCCTCTTGCCTGCCGAAAGCTGCCAAAGAAAGGACACTCTTTACAAGCCTCGTTTCAACAAGCACTGGTTTCCAGCCATTGTAGAGAACAGGATGCCAGACTAAATGGACTTTCATTCTGACTCTGTACAGCCATTAAGATGGCTTAGTCCTTTCTTTCTACTCAGTTACATATGAGTAACCAAGGACAAACAGTACCTCTGAGGTATGAAAACATACTCCTATCTTTCCCTGTCCTCCCTGGGAGTAAAATCAGAAACTTAGTTCTGTATTTTCCTGTTTTGGTGGGGGTTTTATTCCTCTGAAGAGAATTTGGAAAAACGTTTTTCCCACTTCTCTTACCATTTTGCTCTTCAGCGATTAGATCTATTCAGTAGGCATAATCCATATGCACTGGTCTCTTCACATCAGCACTATCTTTCACTCTCCTTCACACAAAATTGGGGCAGTACATAGCAAGAGAAATCCTAAAGTGTAATAGCGTAAGACATGCATAGAATCCAACTAAAAGACCTTGCATATTCACAGATCATCACAGGAATAAAATCTAAACAATTCTTTGACATCCTGGAATAGAACGGAATAGCGACTTCTCACTGAAAAAACTGGAAAAGCTCACACATGCTTTAAAACTCAAATGATAGGTAAACATCTTATATAGATAATAGGAATTTCTAAGAACTATATTAAGAATATGCCAATTAAATATAAGAAACTAGAATTCTGTAAAGCAAATCTGAAGTGAGTTTGGCGTAACTCCAGCAATCCCTGAAAACAAACATATGATATATCAGCCGGAGTGGTAAAATCTAATATAAACAAAATCTGTATGGTTGATACTCTGTATAGCTACTATCTCCACTCAAAAATAAAGACTTTGTTTCATACTTGATTTCATCAGTGGATAGTACTTCCATGGCCTTGTCTTGAACAGAATGGATATAATTTCTTTTTTGCTCCAGCTGCAAAAGTAAAGCACTATAAACACTTTAAACTACATATTTTAGACAACAACAGAAAGAAATAAAATTGTGTTTGCAAGTGTTGTAATAAACTGCACTCTAGTTTATATTCTAGACCAAATTCTTTAAAAACTCCATATTTAAAAGACCTTTCTCTCAGTATCTACCCTAGAATAGCTCTATAAGGGGACACTATGGTAGGTTTCCTCTGCACTCTAAGAACTACTAATTTACTTTTCCAACACAACTACAGAGATTACTAAATTTCATACTGCACACTGTAGAGCCTAGCTCCATTTCACAACACTATCCCAAGAATCTCTGAAAATCTTATACCAACCTTAGGTGTGGCAGAGAATTTTGAGTCCTGGAGTAAAGATTAAAAAAAAGAGTAATTGTTAATTTACTCTTCTGTTTTACATTCTGGAAACACTTGGAAAAAATAACCAGTTTCAAACAGTCTCAGACTGCACCCAGTATGAAATTCCAACAACTTAACATTTCTATTTACAGGCATTAAGGCCATCTATTTATCCTTGTCCTTTAAACAAACAAATGAAAAATTTTGCTGTCTGTGTATAATATCCAGAATTCTGGAAATAATTTTCAGTAGCCAAGCCACTATGCTGTCACTGAGAGCTACTTAGCATTTTTGTAGGTATTCTGCCTACTGATTTGTGTTATTTTTCTTTATTATGTTGTTAATTTTTTAAAGCTATTTTTGGTAGGTTTCCAAATGGTATAATGAGAGAAGCAGCTGAGTTTAAGCTAAAATAGACCGTGATGATTCTGGAATATCATATTCTGACCGGAAATTCTCCCTTCAACTTTACCACTGAAGAGAGCATTGGACAGAAAAAAAGTTTGGTCATAAACTTTAGTAGAGTTCAAGAAAGCATGTGATAGCTTCACTGATGATTCGCTTGGTAACATCTGAAAATGTTGCTGTGTCAATACATCAAGCAAGCACTTTTAAAGTAGACAGGCCTCAGTGACAGGTTTGTAACACAGATCTATTCCTTCTTCTCTAATGTTTCACATTATCACTGAACATTGAGAAAAGTAGAGATGAATATAGTACGCAGGCATCACTTGGTTCAATGACAGTAAGAGGCAGAAAATGTGAGGCAATATTTTCAACTACATTTTCAATTTACAGATGCAAAATCACTGTACAGATAACATAGGCATAGTCCTAGCCTTGCACTTTTTATGCATCTTTCACAGCCTCCTGAGAAAGGACAAAAATTGATGATTGATGTAAAAGATTTTGTTGACAATACAACTCATCTAAGTGACAGCTCAATTAACATGCAGACCTGCCAAAAAATGTGACTAATAATCAGTTACAAATAACTGCCAGATACTCAAGTTCCATATTTTCTAAGTGGTATTTTCCTTTATAAAATCTCATAATTCATTTTTCATTTTAAACCAGGAGACTGGAAAGATTCTTGCCATCTACGTCCATCTATTACACAATACCAAAACCACTATTTAAAGTTCCAGCATACCTCCAGTCCTCCACTTCACCCTTACGGAAAGAGGACAGGCTAGTGCACCAGTGATGACATTTAGGACTTCTGCATTGTCAAATACCTGAATGCTATTTGAAAGCTCAGTGATGACATTTCACTGCTCATTACTTGTTTAGTTTTGACCATGATAGTCAAGTTAGCTTTTTCTTTTTTGCATACAGAATGTTTGTATGGATAGTGTATCTTTCACAATATCAGGATGTTATTCACTTGACAATCTATTAATTCAAAAAAATGTGCATTTGTGTGTGCATGTGCCTGTGTGCAGAGAAGCTGGACAAGACTGGGATCTATTCCCAGCAGCAACTCCAAGAGTTCTAGAGGTGACAGGTATAGTTTGTCTGTGGGAAGATCCCTATTGTGACATACTTCAGTTTCAGTTATGGATTAGTACTGCTGCACACAGGATGTTATAGTTCTAATAACTCTCAAGCCATTTGGAAGCAGAGGACTAAAACACAAATGTACTGGACAATTTATAGATTGGCTGTCTTAAGGAAAATGGAGATGGAAGTGAAGAGGTGACAAAAAACAGAAGATATAACAAATAAAATCAGGAAAAAAAAAATCTTACTTTCAATTTTCTGTGGATTTCCATTAAAGGTATTAGTTCTATGCCTCGATCAGCATGCCCAGCAGTATACTACAACACAGGATATCAGATTGTACAAACAAACTCAATGCAATAGGAAGGATTAGAGGTAAACATTAAAATGCTCTATTCTGAAGAGTAAGAGAAGATAAGATTTTTGAAAAGGAAGAACTTCCCTCATCAGTTAATAATACTGCTGTCAACCAAGCAAGAGAGGTATTATAAGATTTATATGGGTAAATATTTTCCCAGGAAAATAAAACTGCCGTGAGTCTGATATCTTATTACATAAAACTTAATAGACATAACCATTGGATAGATACTCATGAAATAAACTATGTTTTTTTCCATTGCTATTCTGATGAAAACCATATGCACATATACAGTAAAAACAAAATTTTACTTAATAAGCAAATATGCCAATTTTCCCAGAAGACCAGACACTCTATGGATAAAAGGTCTTTTTAAAAAATATGCAGTTATAAACATTATAAAAGTTCCAGCATTAGTATATAAAAACATTCAGTGAAAAAGTCAACAATTTAAACAGAGAAGTAGAAGTGAAGCCATTTTGTTAGGGATAGCATGTGCTCTCAGGCAAAATAACAAATTCCAAAGGGTATAAAAATTTATAACTAGTTTATTTAATCAAATCACTAACTGACAAACCTAACCAGCTACAGAGTTCTGTGAAACTTTCATGTAAGTTTTTACTTGTGCAACTTCATGTATTTCCTAGCAGTGGAAATCAGAAAAGTCCTAAGGGTATCTGCATATATTTCAAAAGTTCTAGAAAATAAGTGATTATTACAGATAAGTGATTCTTAAATGGGAAAAAAAATTTGCTAGATAAGAACATAGATGAAGACTTCTGATGCATCTTAGAACAAGTAAGGCAAATCAAGTCAGCCTTACGTTTGTAAAACTGAAATTGTATCAACTGTAAAAAGGAATCTATGGAATATTCAATTATTATAATTCTTACAGAAGAAGAATAAGACTACTTTTAAAGCGCTACATGCATGGTTTTGGAAGTCTGTGGACTTGACTCAAAGTTGAAACAAAGTCAGTGGGTCAAGATCTACAGTGCATGTTTTCATATGTCACTGCCTTTGATTTTGGTATTTTAGAAAGTGGATCATCATCCTAATGTTTCTCTGATCAAATATAATGACCCCACTCCTGCTATCCTTATTTGTAGCAGCCACATTAGGAGGGAGATTTAGTGTGCCCCAGGATGAGCACAATCAAAATTCTGATACTTAAAATAACGCTCAACCTTCTTGCAATTTTATGAAGTTGCTTGTGATTTCAACTTTAGAAAATATTTCCAGTATATACTTGCATTTCCAGTAGAGTTTCAATGTCACACAATTGAAAATGCTTTATTAACATTCTCCTGGATTTCATTAAATGACATCTGAAAAAGTTACTCATGAGCACTTTCAGAAAACAGAACTCCACCAGTACATTCAGATGGTGAACAGTTGGAAGAATTCCCAGGGTATCTTCTTAACTCTCATGCTCAAGATTAGTAAACACTTTCTCTAAATATAGAGTAGGGTCTTGTCAGCAGTTAACTCTTCAGTCTTAACAAGGTCCTGCAAATGTTGTGTGTTAACATAATGCTGCTTCTCTTAGCTATTGCAGTTCAAGTTGAAGATTAGTGGAGCTAATTTAAACAGAACTCTCTTTCTCAGTATTCCAGATTTTTTGTTCAGTGACTAATATTTTTCCAAGATACAGTTCTTCCATCTCTTGCCTGTAGCCACAAGTTAGGACAAAGTTCAGGCTCTCAGTTTACTTTCTTATACTTCTGTCCTTCAGATCTCACATTATATTAGAACGCTTGACACTTTACTTTCTGTGGTACTACCTCCTCTATTTGCCAGCAGGTAAAAAGGTTTTATCCTAAACATCAAGTTCTTTAGATCTGTTTTAAAGACTCAACAGAGAACTTGCTTCAAGAAAAGAGAACAGTGATTTGAGAAATCAGCAAGAAAGATCACTTATCTTAGGTTTTTCTCCTAGGAAGCCTATCAGTTGAAGTGCTTTAATAAAATGAAAGCTAAGAGAGTCACTTAAAAGTTTTAGCCTATCCACTTTCTGTCTTCTGCATAAAATGCTTAAGGGTTCCTAGATCACCCCTCTCTGAACCACAGGAGAACTGATGATCCAATCTGAAGCCTCTTGAAATTGCTGCAAATGGCCTATGTAAAGGGAAATATAATAATAATAACAACAGTAATAATAATACAATGTTTCTTAACTTTTATGTTTGGTCAAGGAGACAGGACACTCCCAAGAAAATTAGAGTTGTTATGCAAGACTGGAGCTAGCAAGTCAGCTAAAAAGTAAAACTCTGATTTCTGCCCAACCCTTACAGAATTTGTAGATTTTCAAGAAAAATCACTAGTAAGAGAATTAAGATTTAGTAGTCAGATGCATATTGCTAAAGTAGATGAAACAAAAGTCTTACATCAGTATTTACCTATTACTTTATTTCAGGCTGATTTACCTTAAAGTACAAAGCATCTATAAAACATTATTATTATTATTACTAGATCATTCAGTTTTCCAAAGGTATTTCTATGTTAATGTTAGGGGTTTTTTATTCCTGTCAGTATCTAATAGGTTTTGATGAGAATCTTCTGCTGGCTGAATTTGAGACCATGCATATGTAGATTTATTCATATTTTGATATAATATGTCAATATGCCGCACCCGATTTGTGCTCCAAGATTTTCTGACGTCCTCTACTCAGCATTTCAAAGGCATTAAAAAGAAGTGGTGGGGTATTCTGTCAAAAATTAGCAAGAAGCACACCAAAATAGCACCGACATTCACATAAACATCCTATTGATATGGCAGTCGCTTGCAATCAAATTAAGATGGCTACTTACTGTATATTTCCTGACGTCTGCTACTATTTAGAAAATGATACACGACCACCATGAGATCCATGATGGATTCCAGCTGAAGAACTTGTGATCTACGTCAATCTTTACGTTTTAGCATTACATACTCTACCCAGTTTCGATTAACAAGCTACTAAGTAGATCTCAGTTACAAATATTCCTTGTATTGAAAGTATTGTTTAATTTTGTTCTCCAGGCTAAAAGCTTTGTTGTACCCCAAGAGTAAAGCATGTGTCCTTCCCTTAACAAGCAGAGAGATGAGCCAGTATGAGCCACTATTCAGCTTTCCGAGTAAAGCTTTACTGTAAAAAGATACAATGCATTTCTTAAACACTACCTTCATTTTATACCAGATTTTTTCTCATTTTGGAACTCATTAAATAAACTCACCACAATTAGTTTTTTTTTTTTAAAAAAAAAAAGCTCAAGTAGCAAAATTTATCATGCTTTTTAAAATCCATTTGAATTTCTAGAGAGAGAACTAAATAGTACATCTTTAACATAGGCAATATATTTCATTTTTGTAACCATTTTACTAGCTATCCTGAAATAAGCTAAACTCTCCTGTTTTATCAGAACTAGTACTGTTTCTCCTGTTTCATTACTATCAACTGCATTGTCTGCTTTAATATTTTTTCCCTCAGACTCATGTTTTCTATTTGCATAGCAATCATGATAGTTTCCATACCTAGAAACAAGTTATCAGAATTTGACAATCCTACTGAAATTAGAATGAAATCTGTGCTATGCAGTGTAGTCACATTAATTTTCTATATTATTAATTTACTGCATTTCAGTTTCACATTCTTTTGTCAACTTTACCTTCCATGTAATGCTTCAACTTCTGTATCAAGTCAGACACAAATAGAGGAAAATGCTCTGCTTCATACTAGTATGTATGAATTCTGTAATTTTTTTCAGTTTAGCTCTTTCCATTCAAACGTAATATGACAGTGCCATGTCTCCACCATGTACAAAATATATGGATTGTACAATACTGAAATGTTATTTTCAAGCTGTGATGTTTATGAACCACCAAGGCCATAAAGACTATATTCCTACACACAGCTGTTTTATAGAGCCTCCTTTAAAACATTCATAAGCAAGCACAGAGTGAACAGCTGAATTGTGTTTTGTTTCGCATTTAGCTGCACATTTCTCTTAGCTCACATACAGCAGTCACCTGACATGGAGCTCCCTCTCCCCCCTTTTTTTGTCTTCCACAACTTCAGCTACCAGAACTGCATTAAATGTTTGGAAGCACTTCTGTGCTTCAAATGCAATACAGTATCAGGCTGACTCCAAAGGCCTAATCCCGTTTGTAACTCAAGCTTCTGCTGCTGTATTTCTCCCTGCCAAAATTAGAGGTGGTGGATGAGCTATTGGATCTGAATTTGTACTGTGAGTACTTCTAATAAGTTCAAGACAGCTAGAGCTAGGGAGTGGACCGTCAGTGCAAGGAAAAGGAATAGAATCACTGCACAGTAGAAGAATGAAAAAGAAATTACCCAACAACATAAAACAAATCCACAGAAAGCACTCATTTTGAATGACAGATACTGCTGTAAAAATAAACCTGGTGCCCCAATATTAATTATGTGCATACAAGAAGTATAATGTGCATAATATAGTCAGTGAGAACAGCTCTAAGTTGTATATTCCAAAACAAAGGAGAAATAAGACAAAAGGATGAAGGAAGTTACTACAAATTCAGAGTTTCTGTGGTTCATTTGTGATAGACATCTGTCCAAGAGACCCCAAATCCCTCCACCCAAACCTAACCTTAAAGCATTTGGCTTCCAGAGCATCCTAGTTCTCTCCGTCTTTTCTGTCTTGGTATGTCTCTTTCATACCATCCTGCTTTCCTGATATCTGAACTGACTTCCCCCCAGGAAATTCCCATGCTTTACCTCTTATTAGATTGCCCATTTCCTATTTTATTGCCTCAAAAATGAGAACACTTTAACATCTTCCTTGTTTTCCCCTTACTCCGTCTCTCTTTCCTCTGGTCCTCTTCCTATTTCCTGCTCATTATCTCACTCTCAATCCTTTACATTACTATTTTCTACTGCAAGAAATAGTATAAAGAGGTGTTCTGTGTGCATTGTTTTCAGGTGTCTCATAATAAATTTTCACTCTGGGTATGATTATTTTAAAATTGAGATTGCTTTTGGCTAATTCTATGTTTTAGAACTTAAGAAAAGCATCTGGAACAGCAAGAGAAATTCAGAAACTTAGACATGTGAGACTTCTGCAAGCAAAAATAGATCGTTCATATTTCTAAACCAAAAGAGGCTATGAAGAAATGAACTGTTTACAAAAATAATACAGAAAAAAAGTTAAACTAGGATTCTCCCTTCTCGTAATTACTTAAACTAAATACCAAAATAGTATTTTTAATTCTACTTTTCAAAAGCATGCATTATCTCAAGGTATATCAATCCATCAGGAAAAAAAACTGTTGGAAGAATTCTATATTCAGGTTAATTATCTTAGAACCTGGTATAGATTTTCAAAAGTAGTATCAATTTTGAGTTGCATCCTACACATGCACATCCAGGAGACCAGTGACCTCTGCTGGAACTGGGTGGATTGCCTAGCAGTGCTGCAGGCTCCAAGACTATTCTTTGTCCCTGTGCTCTAATGAGGATAAGTGAACATGGCATTGTTAACCCTCTATCATTCATTTATAATTTCTTTCCCAGTTTATTTTGGGGAAAAAAAATCAGTACAAACACACTTCAAATTTGAGATTCTGTGGAAAACTTGAGCAGAATCTTTGACAGAGTTTTAAAAAAGTGTTTAACAATGCAGATAAAAAGTTCAGAAAAATGGTATCCTGAGAACATAAAATGTGTAAATTTCCTGAATTGGACCTCGCACACAATTACATGCTGTTTTCAGCTTCAACAGCTGCCATTTACATATGATCATTCCTTCTGACTCCTACTATACTTATTCATTTAGCGGTCTAAAGACTGTTCCCAGCATTGCAGACATTAGACGATACCTTGTAGACACAGAAGTAACATGACAGAATACCTTGGGTCAGAAAATGGACGATGAACAGGAAGAAGGAGGAAGCATGCAAGCGAAACCCAATTCCACTGCGCATGCAATCCTAGGCTCTGCCCCCACTTTAGGTACTCTAGTACTAGCTTGTACAACGGAAGAGAGAGGTCTCAAGTAGGAGCCACAAGAGCCAGTGAAGTCAACAGTAATCACAAACTCACAGAACACTTATTGAATGAACAGCCCCCTTGAGAATGGCCTTTTTTCATTTAATCATCAGAAATGCTTTAAGGTAAACATTCAGGCAACATACGCAAGTATCTTTCTCCCATTTACATAAAGACTCTTCTGCTGATCAAGCAGATATGATTCAATAAATGGATAATATAATCTCTGCTGGACATCCTTTAGTGTAATACATGAAACCTGTATTTTCTCATTTTCAAAAGCTACAAAAGCTCCACTCAATGTCAACAGAAACTATGGCTGATGAACACAGCAGAAATCCAAGTCACTTACAGATAAGCATACTGAATTCTGGTTACCAACATTAAAGCATTATTACTAAGAAACCATAAACAAAAACATCTATAACATTTTGGCCAGTTTGCTAACCACTAGCGAAAAGAATATATGTGCTACAGTTCCCTGTACAGAAATCTAATGTTCATTCTGCCTGCAGACACACAGTTTTGACCTACCAATGCAAAGACCTGTAATGTAAATACAGTATGCCAGCTACTTAACAGTAGTTCTATATAACAATTTAGAACAGGGAGCGACAGATATCATATCCAATCAAAACTGCTGGGGGAATTTAAAATAGCAAAGTGTATTTATGCAAACTAAGATTTAGCAGAAGACTAGTACATCTATGCTTTCAGGAAATATGCTGAGCCCTAAGGACAGCAAGTGATGATTTTGGTTTGAAAGATCATCTAAAAGATGTTACCAGAACAGTACAAATGACTCCATGTGAATCCCTCATAGACTGATTCAACAATGACTAAAAAGAAAAAACAGTCTGCTTGCACAGTTACTCCTTAGGGCATCTTGAAGCCTCAGTACTGAAAACGGGGAAATTTCTTTTCTCTGAGTACCAGACCAATTCTGTTTAGTTTATAAGATCTAACCAAATAAGCAAGCAACCAAAATTACTCCATAGCTCAAAGTATGACTTTGAAAACCGATCATTCCTACAGGAGTGGGGTGGCCTACAATTCCTACAGACATATGATAATAGAAAGGTTTGAGAACCACTTGAAAATGGTACTGTTCTTTCCATTTTGTAAGATTAACTCAAGTTGTAAAGAGTATCTCAATGTGCCTTGAATGCTCTCTCAAGTAGCTGTTTGAATCATTCTAACAATTGATTCTTCCTGCAGATGCTTGATGTCCAAACTGTGACACCAGAAACTTCAATTTTCAGAGTATTTACACTCTTGGGGGACGTCTACATGACCTAAACAGGCATCCAACTTCAGTGTCACATTAGACTGGGGATCCTGACATAGAAAAGACATTCATCAAAAAGGCCAATTAGAGCACATATACTAGGAGCACTCGTTTTTTCACAGACTATGCAGAAATTCTTGGTATTTAACCTAGCATATAAACAACATGCCTACAGTTATCCTATGTTTTAAAGCACCTTCTGCCATTTTTACACACAGCTTTGAGCAAACACTACTTTTGCACTTTACATCCAAGATAACAGAAAATGCATGAGCCCCTTGAACTCAAAGGCAAGTTTGGTTTAAGTGATTGTGTAGCATCAAGCACGTATTTTTGTATGTTTGTCCAAAACAGAATCAAACCTCTTGCACATACAGTGAGAAGATGCTTGCATAGGCACCGTACATCCCCATCTCTAGGCTATATTTTAACTTTACCTGAACATGCATATACACTGCATCATACATATTCAGCAGCATGCATCAGACCTGCTATACAAGCACACAGTGCCTCTGTCATGTTTGCAAAGTAAGGCTGATGCTTTCTAAAAATACTGGGCCTATTTCACACATATACGCTGTATAGTTAACCTACAAAGCTGCTGTTTAACAGTTCTGGAATTTTGGATGTAATGCAGCCTGGTCAAAACTGTTTCCCTAAGCAAATATAGGAAAACCCCAAATTCTACTCAAAGCTTGTGATGAGGATTGGGGGGGACACAAAACAAAACTACACTTTCCCAGAAGAACCCTAGAGAAATGGTGACCCTCCTCACAGAACATCTCTGGGTCAGAGTGAGAGACAGGATCTAATTCTCCAAGTTTAGTCATAAATCAGTTTCATTCACTAAATAATTTCCGACATCTACAACAAATTAACAGGCATTTTACAGACACTCTCCTTTAACCATGCAGCCCTGATTCCATTTCATCATTTGTGCTGAATGAAGTGACTGCTCTTGGCGGGGGTACAAAACTGCTGGTGAGTCATGAAGGACTGCATGATGATACATATTAGAATACATATTAGAATGGAGATGAGCAAAATAAGGTTTCTTAGGCAACCGTTATTTTGTGGCTTCCTAATATGTGCGCATTTCACTGTGCAATCTTATTCTAATATTCTTTTAACTTAAGAAATAATATTGCTTTGTGCTTTTTAAATAGTTTCTGCCACTTTAAACTTCTAAACCAACTGCAGCAGCAGCCGTCTTTTATTCTCATACACCCTCCCTAATGCAAGAGATTTTATTTATATCTCTTTATAAAGTTGATAGGAAATAAAGAAAAGCTATCTGAATGTGGCTGTATCTTATGGAGACTAACTCACAGTATATTCTTGTACTCACTAAACATGTTACAAATAAACCATGCTTTAAAATATTTGCTACATAAGTAGTGTTATGTATTCTGCCTGTAAATACTGTTCTAATTGCATTAATTTGGTAGTAGCTGAACTCTCATTGCATTGCTAGAGGGCTAATCTGGGTTTGTATTGCTATATTTTGAGACAATTGACTGTAAAGCACTGAAAGGTGAAGTGGTAAGCTGTGAGTAAGCATATTCTCCAATTAAAAATATCGCATCAAACTCTCTGCTCTTTTGCCCCTTACCCTCACTGCCCCAACCGCATAATCAAACCCCAAACAGGGGGTTTGCCTTAAAGGGTACAGGTCATTTGCTGCTGCAGAACAGAGTAAATTTTAAAAAGGGTTTCTCCTCCATCTCTGAGCTACTTATAATCAGAGGTATTACCCAATACCTTCTCACATCCTTTTTCTCTTTGCAAAACAAGGAAACAAGAAAAGGAGACCATCCGTCATAAGTGGAAAAAAACAGCTTAAATTAATGAAGAGACATTAGACAAAACCTCCAATTAGAAGGTGGCATGCTTCTGCACATTGACTATTTAGATTGGGAGAAACGGTCACTTGTGGTACTGGAAAGGAGGCCAAAAAGGGTTCCTGATGTTGTCAGAAAGAAGAAAGGGGCCTGAAAAGGTGAAGAGCCTGGATATGAGGGAAAATCCTTGATGGAGATTAGAGATGAGGGGCGATGAACGCTGAAGCATGCTCAGGGACCTTGGCCAGTAACAGCCAAGACTACTAGCTGGAAGCAATGGCACAGCACGAACCAACACAACTTTCTGCCTGACCTCCCTGAAGCAGCAGTGATCTCCCTGCTGTGAAGGAAATCAAAACAAAGTAAACCTAACGTTGTGGAGGTTGCCCATGAGCAAGCGCGTGAAATAATCAAGTAGGGTAAAAGCTCTGATCTTGTTGGTTCTTAAATAAGACTCAGTATCTAGATCAGCATATCGTTTACTCTTTCTCACCTGTGACACCACCCCCCTTCTCAGGGCAAACAACTCCCCACCTCACTAAAGCTGTGCACACTTGCTGCCAGTTGACTATCCTACGTGCCTGGTAACTAAGGGAGCAAGACCTGAATTCACATCACTATTTCCCTGTACACCTGGGATTTCTTTGGAAGGAAACAGCCCTAAGGATGCTCAGGGATGGGCCTCCACGATGCTTCAGTAGGCCTCCCCATGTTGATGATCAAGGGAGCTGAACTGGAGGGGCTGGGAAGGGAGGTGTATGACAAAGCACATTTGTCCTCCAGTGTACATACAATTAGAATTTACCAAGTAGTAGAAATTCAGTGTTTTGCGTGCACACAGGGGAGCAGAAATAAAACATGTTTATACAGCCCCAAATCTAGACTTAGTGCTCTAACATACGAACCCATTCTTTAGGCCAGTGGTTTGATCTTTTAATGAGCAGCATATTTTCAACTCAACCAACAGCATTCCAAGATGCTTAGAAAAGCTGGTATTTGAACGTTATCTATGCAAATACTTACATGAACTGTCTTAGTTTACTCTTCACCAATGCTCCTGCTGAAATACTGAATTACCCAATTCTTACTGAAACAGCATATTCACAGCAAGCTTCTTAAAAAAAACCAAAAAACAAAAGACCAAAAAAAAAAATCCCAAACTCTATACTTTCCCCACAATTACAATGAAAAGACCTCAAAATAGGCAAGCATACATTTCAGTAGCTCAGTCGTCTGACTCACAGTCAAATGTCCTTCGCGTTAAACAGTATATAAAGCATAATGAATACTTTTCATCTAAATCAGCAAAATATTTAAGAGCATACCTGAATCATCTTCTCGAGCACAGCTGTCTTCCTGAATCTGGCTGAATACTGTCAGATTTGCTAGTAGTTTCTGAAGTAATTATTTCATTTTCTTTTAATCTACTGCTGTGCTTCAGTTTTCATTGTAATTCTGACCACTGAAAGTGCCTTCTACTTTGGCAGTTATAGTCTGAATCATTATCAATTAACCAGTCAAGCCACAAAATGCTGACTCCTTTATTTTTTTCCTCCATCACTCTAATTTCCATTTGAGAGGAGGAATTCAGTTAAACACAAAGATTTATTTCTATAATACAAGATGATAGACTACTACAAGAACAACCATCAGTTTACAATTTTAAATGGCTGCATAATTGTTAAAACTACATGTCCGCATTTTTAAAACAGATAATACCATAATATAAGATCAACTAAGTAACAATAAAAAGCTGTCACTGTCCACAGGAACCATGTCTAGTCACGTTTTCAGTCAGTCAGTCAGCTAGCTGAGGGTCATGTCATTATTTAGTTTCTGTAGAAAGAACACAAGCACAAAAATAGTATCAAAAAGCAACATACCTATTTTTATTTTAAAGTATATGTATTAAAAACGATAATTCTTATAACAGCATAAGTGATAATAAAGTCTTAAAATTACTGAAGAATAGTATTTAGTATTATATATATATATATATATATGTTTCTCTCTTTAATGAGTACCTCTTTCTGAGCAGTGTATGAAAGCCAGCAATTTTTCTGCAATATGCTGTTAATAGAAAATATAGTTAACTTTTTTATTTTGGAGAATACTTCAATCATGCTACAATTACTTTTTAAATATACTTTTGTATAAAAATAAATTATAAATATGCATGCTGTACTTCAGGTCTTTACCACAGTTTTAGGTAAAATCTGAATGCAAACAGAAGCAGTGATGCAGGACTTTTTCAGGACAAGGATGACAAAGACAATAGTAACCAAGTATTTCAGAACAAAACACATTTTTTCCAACTTAATAAGTAACTAAAGAAAAAGGTGTATATGTAAGAGAGGCAAAAAAGTTATCAGTTACAGAGGGGAAAACTACAACCAATCTATTTTCTACTGGCTACATCCTATCAGCAATGATTATTATGACCCATAGACTCCAGCTCTGGATGCCTGTTATGCATTTGCAATATAGTGCTAGTTAGAAGCTCAGCTTTCTAAGGACTGCTTGAAAGCCTCATGAAAACCATGTTTTTTGTTTGTTTGGTGTTTGTTTTTAATAAAACTAATAGGTTGCAATAAAGAGATTAATTAAAATTCTACAATATTCCTCTGGCAAATACCAAATTCTTTCCTCCCTCTCTTCGTTTTGAATAATATAATTTATGCTACAGGCTTCATACAATTTCAGTGAAACATGAAATAGCCTACAAAGCAATGCAAAAACCTGGGTAGGGAGTACAAGCTAGCCAGCATTAAGAACATCAAGTGAAGCATCAGCTTTTAACAACTGCCTCAAAACAGGCACCTTAGTTGTCTTCTCAATCCTGGACTCACCCGAAGCAAGATGGTTTAAAGCGACTATTTCAAATGTTAACACTTAGTGTAAGAGGGGAGAACCTCACCCCAAAAGTTTACATTAGAATTTAAAATATGGAGTTAAGAGAACCTTACTGAACTGTATTTCCATCATTTCTTTGCTACTTTTAACTACTTATATGACAACCGAATTTTCATTGGCCTTTAGGAGAGCCAGAAAAATTGATTAGATGGATTAGTTTAGCACATTAATGTACAAGTATTCAATTTTTTCTGATAAACAAAGGTTGTTGTGAAATAATAATTACTGATTACAAAAGTTGTCTATTTACATCATGAGAGCATTATATTGATAGCATACTATTATTGTACAGAATTACTGATTACAAAAGTTGTCTATTTACATCATGAGAGCATTATATTGATAGCATACTATTATTGTACAGCACCTTTTAAGTAACAGTTTTGTAAATTACAGAAGATTTGCAGAAAAAAAAGTTGAGAAACAATTTCCAAGTCCAAAAAATAACTGATCTGAAAAAACAAATGATGCAACTGAATTCAACTGAATAATTCAATTTAAATCAAGCATTTCTTTTCATGTAGAATCCTTCATTCAATTCACAGATTTTATCACAATCTTATATGGAAACTACTCATCACAGAAATCCAGTCAGCTTTTAGAGATACAAGGCAAGCAATACAACAGGACTTTAGAGAGGAATTACTATTTTTTAGGAGGCAATGACTTCATTAAGTGAAAATTCACAGAATTTTTAGCTAAGGACTCTTTCCTCCACTTAGAAATTGAAAAGCACAGTCCAATGCAGTCACACTGCAGTAAGCCTAATGTAAACACCTAAGTCCTTTTTAAAAAGAACACAGATTGAATCTTTCTTTTCGGTTCACTCAGACTGAGAAACTGGCTAAAGGACAGAAAGAAAGCAAGTTTACCTTTCTGTCATAAGAAGAGATAGATGTTAAGACAACCAGTCTTAACAGACCAAAACCCAGGAACCTGTATTTAACATTACAAATTTAGAAAGCTATTTTATCTGTGTTAGCCTTTCCCCTGCCGTGTCTGTGCTCTAACCAGACAAAAAAAAAAAAACAAAAAAAACCACACACACAAAAAACCCCACAACAGTCAGCAGTCACTTGTACCACAATGACAGGTAGGTTGTCCAAGATGGAGATTTGGGGGTTCCAGTTTTGAACAGATGAACTAAAATTAGAACTCTATTATCTGAAAATTTACAGAAATGCAAAAGCCTAAGAAAGGACAAAGAGCCCTGCTGTAACTTTCCACATGTAAAAAGGTTATTCTTCAAATAAGGTCATACTTCTCCAGTTTTCAGAGCAAACATGATACAACAGTGTATTGGTATGTCTTATCCTCACCTTTTAAGGGAGTTCAGATGTCTAAATAGTCACTGATAAGTATGTAATAGAATTTTCAATAGTAATTTGAAATATAAAGTGCCCAGACTTTTAAAGATCCCATTAGGTGACCAAGCACACTTTTTGTCACCTTAAGACTTTAAAGAATTTTCTCAAAATCACACTGGGAAAAGTGCAAGTGTGAGCGTAGTAATATATCAAATGAAATTTCTTTGGAGGTACTTTTTTTAAATGCTTTTTCATTGAAGTAAGAAATTTTGTAAACATTCCTTTCAGCTACTTTGGTAACCCCTACTCATAACCAAACCGTTACAGTACATTTAAAAGGCCAGTAGAATTGTTTTTATGTCTTTCGACATGAGTAAAAAGAAGTGGCCTCATGAAAATTAGAAGGTAGACAGACAGTTTGGTTTTGATAATGAGAACAGAAAGGTCTAAATAAAAGGGTAGAGTTAAGTGGATAAAGTAGCTTCTGCAGCCTACAAACTTTCCCTGTTCTGGTGTAATAACCAATACCTTCCATCCTACCCCAGCTCTACATGTGCCCCATCTGCACATACCATTTTCAGCATCTGTGTCAGACTCCTAGCCATGGTATTACTGTACAGCTTAAGGTACTGAAGTTTATTCATAAATTTTTTTAAGCCAAACATACTACTACACAATCGTCCAGTTTGATTTCTTAGATAACACAAGCTACAGAAATCAACTTATTCCTGAAACAAGATATACTCCTAACCAATCTGTGTTATGCAGAATGTGTCATCTGATAGGTGATCAATCTTAAAAAGTCTGTTCTTTATTCCTGCCTTCTAAGTCTACCTAGCATCAACTTGCTGCCACAGGATCCTAGTATGCCTTTGCTTAGTTAAGAAGTTGTCTATCTTTGCTTACACAAAGGTACTTATAGTCCAAGATTAAGTCATCTCTTCGGTTTCTGTGAGATGTGCACACACAAAGCTGTATTTCTTTCACTTCTTGTTGAAGGCCCAGTTTTCAGACTCTAAATAATTACTGTAGTTTTCTTAACATCCTCCAGATTATTAAATGACCTTTAGGTGTGGACAGTAATACTCTTTATAAAGCAAATATTCCCTGTTAATAACTTCAGGAATTCTTTTGTAATTAATTGAAGAATTCTCAACTCTTTTAGCTACTTCATCACATACAGAACAGTGAATTATTGGGAAGCTCTAAATTCCATTTAGAGTCACTCCTTTTTGGAAAGCCAGTCTACAAGCAAGATGCAATGAAAGCTTCACTCAGGACCTGACTGCGGTCTGATACTTATTTTGGAGGACTTAGTATTTTCTGAGATGTATTACCAAGTAGTGGCAAAATGAAAGCATGTTGAATAATCAGCTTGACTGGGAAAAGAGAAAGGCCAAAAATTCAATTTTAGCTTAACAATCAAGAAAAAATTCCAGACTTCTCATTCTTACTAATTAAAAAAAAAAGTAAGGATGAAACATCTTTATGACTTTGTATGCATATCGCATCCACATTTTTCTAATAAAAAGTAGTCTTTTCCTACAGTCATGGCAGAACTGCTATTACATTACATGTCACTATAGGAAAACCTATGATGTAAAGAGGTTGGTCTTTTTGGAAGTAAAGATCATATGGAAACAAACAACTTAGTACTAAGATCAGAGCATGGCTACTACAAGTTACTTAAAATTATATTTGCTAGAGCTGTTTTTCAAAAAACATATTTAAAGGTGATTTGAAAAAAAGAATGTCAGATTTTTTTTGAAGCAATTTGTGTATATAAAGACTAAAAATACCTTTAGTAACAGCTGCTTATCAAGGAACAATATAAAAGTTGTTGTTAAAAAAAAAAAAAAAAAAAGTAAAAGAAAACTGCAGGTGAAATCTGTTTTGGTCCTTTTAACTCCCAGGTCACAGAGAGCATCTAGAAGATTCTACACCAAGACAGACACAAGGAGCAAAACAAAATTAGAAGTAAAATATTGATGTGAACAGAGTCAGGATTTCACGTGATGTCTTCTGAATAAGGAAAACAAGACTGCATTTTCCCTATAATGATAATATAGCTACTAAAATTATTTGGAAGCAATAGTAATATTTGGAAGTTCTTTTGTAGAAAAGGGTATTTAATCTTTCCTCCTGTCTCTCCAACAAGATTTCTCTTTTGATAATGATTCTAAGGTAGAAAGTACTAATAGCAGATAAATTTGATGTCATTTTAACCAAACCAGTGTCTTAAAAGAGCAATCAAATTTTGCCCTTGAATGTCTGTAAAATCCCATCTGTGTGATCTGCCTCATAATTTAATGGCAATAGTGACATTACCAACAGGCCAGCTACCATAGGCCAAAAACATTAGCTAATTAATTCACAAAAAGAACAAGTATGACCTCTCATGTTCACATACTCTGCAAAGTATCTGAAACATAAACCTCAAGCCACCACAACAAGCTCTGCAATATTTTCTTCACCATCACACATTCCAGCTACATATTTTCTGACAGTTCAGACGACCCAGATCTCCAAAGCCTTCAGTTCTCTCCTGGCAATCTTCCCTGTCCTTCTCATGTCCATTTTATTTACCTTTTCTTTCCCTGTCCTTTTCAGGGATAACCTCTTATCCAACACCATTGTGAGGGTGTATGTATTTCCAGTGAAAGAAAGAAGCACACAAGCCGATCTCAGTCATATTGTTTATTTTTCCCATACTTTGTTCAATGTTATCTGATACTCTTATGTACATAAAGTGAATATTATGAACATCCAAGATTGATAATCAACTGGCTCATATTTGTTCAAACATTATAAAAATAAAGATTTTTATTAAAATAGAGTGTGCATGTCACACACAAACACACAGTATATACACATATCACAAACTAAATCTGTTTCTAGCTAACAACTTTACAGTTCAAATTTATCATGACATTTTTCACATTTAACTTGAAATACTTTGCCTCTCACTATTTCAAGTATTCAAACTTAAATTTAAGTAACAGCTCAGACTGGGTACTTACCCACCTAGTAAGTTCTCTGACGTTTGTTAGATTCTTCTGTAGGTGAGTCTGCCAACCTTACTTTAAGCCTGACACCATTCACCACCTTTCCATGTAATGCAGTTATGGCATCACTGGCACTTGCTCTGTCTGCAAATTTTGCATAGCCCACATTTTTTCCAGCCACAAGGTAAACTTTTATCAGGTGTCCAAAACGACTGAAAACAAAATTAATGAGAATTAATAGCAATATATTACTTACAGATTTTGCTGCAGCACCAATACCTACAACCCAATATCAAGCATATGTGATTCAGTAGCTGCCAAAAATAAATGCCCATACATATGATAGCTTGTGTACCCTCCCCCAGAACCCATGATTTTCTTATCCCCTGCCCTGTAAGTCCAAGCAGGAACAGAAGGAAAACCAAGGTTTTGTAGGACACATTTTCTGTGGTATATTACAATTAGAACCATATGTACCAGTGATTTCTCTCTTATTTAAATAATACATACAGCTAACCAATGCCATAGTCAAAGAGTAAACAGTACTCCAACAAACCAGATGATCCAAGGGCTAAACTTGCATCCCATTTAAATGAACTTTAATAGCTGCGATCTATCTTTGAAAAGGTCTCACTGAAATGACTCAGAAAGCAAGTATCGAGGCTTTATGGAAAATCCCAAACTTCAAAGTCCTCAAATGTTTCCTAGACAGTTCCTCAGCAAACAAAGAAGAGAAAGTTTGTACATCATGTACTTTATAAGGAGTTTATCCAAATGCCAAGACTAGGATTTACAGCCTTTTTCCTCTCCAGAATCCAATTAAGAAAGATCTAGTACAGCAGACAGGTATGGCTTTAGATTGCACACAAGTCCATGCTGTTAATCCCTGCCCCTGGTACTTTGCAATAATTCTTTGGAAAGCCAAAATATTTTCAACACCAGCTATTACAGAAAGGGAATGTTGTCTTTTTATTCAAGAGTATACTAAAAATAAGTAATATAAAATACTGATAAACAGATGAACTACACATTTGTTTTAGAGACAGTAAGAATCTTTGCTACCAATATGTAGGTAGTGTGAAATGACCGTTGGAATAACGTCAGTAAGATGAAAACCATCAAAATGTCTCAGGATTTAATCATATCAGAAAAACACTCCACAAGCCTACTCCCTGAAGTTACTGTGGAAATTTCTCAGAATATTTAAATTCCTTACAAAGGTATATGACAGGGAAATGCCAAATTAATTACACTGAGAAGACTAACTACAATGTTTTTTGGTGGGGGGGAGGGAAAGAAGAAAAAGACTAGCTATTTTATGTCAGATTACATTATCAGTATACCAGGTTTATCAGTGATTAGTGCTGCAACTATTTTTCCACATCAATTTAATTACATGCCTGTTTCAAAGCCAACTGTTATTTACCGTTTACTTATTTCTGCTGTACACTATCTTTTCTGGAAAGAATTCTCATGATAACGACCTTTCTGATTTTCAGCATTTATTTTAAATATTTTGAGCTTGTTTTTCTGGCTAAAAAACACTTATTTATAATGGAATCTTACCAGAACACGTCCTCCAATACATTTATGGGTAAAGGATGGGGATTAAACAGTATGAAAAGCCTTTCCTTCACAGAAGTGTCAGGTGGAACTTTTTTTTTGTGTGGTGGAAGTATTGCATCTGTCTGGGGCTGAAGTAACTGTGAGCCAGAAGTTCCTCCAAATGCCTGCTGAAACAAAAAGAAAATGCAAAAATAAATTAATTGACCAGAAAAAAATTTCAATTTTATCCTATTTACAACTTTTGTTAGATCTTGTTTTTGTCCTACGACTGGAACAGTTCTAAGCTTAACTCCTTCATTTACTTTGGTTAGTTTGTTAATTTGGACAATAAATCCAAATAGAGTCAGACATCTTTAAAGAGAGTAATAATGCACAAACCAACCAGGGGTAGTACTTTTAAAAAACTAGCACCTAAAGCAGATAAGAATATTAACAGTATCCATTATATTAACTTACAGGAGGTGTCCTACACTGCTGAGAAATTGAATTATTATTCCACAACAGTGATGACATGTGTGCTGTTACCAGCTCTGTTGCCATTCTTCTAATGAGGCTGCAAGCAGAAGTGATAATAAATGATTTTAAAAAAAAAGTTACTATAATCTTAAATTCAGCAAAAGAAAATAAGTTTTGCACATGTAAAAGTATTTTTGAAAAATCTGCAAACTCAAATAAATCATAAAAAAGGAAAAAAAAAAAATCAAGTCAGGCATTCATGACAGTCCAGACATGCCCTGAAAATATACATGGTAGCTAAAAGTCACTGAAAACACTCATATCTACATATAAAGCTCTTTTCCCCAGAGTACTGAGAAAAGGCAAAGTAAGTCTGCAGAACTACTTCATATGTTTTTGTGAAAGGTATGTAAGACAGCAAAGACAGAAATTTCACTTATAAAAAGCCCTAGTAGATAAAGAACAAATAGGGGAAAAATGGACTTGACCTAGAAATGCCTCCAGCTAAAGCGTGCACTTCTTCTAAAATCAAATTTATTATATATAGAAAGATTTTTTTAAAAAAGTAAAAATAAAGCCAATACTGGGTTTTTTAATCATTGTTAGTGTTCCACTAAACAGAGCACAGAGATTCAGGTCAGAAGTTGTACCGTTATCACAGATACAGAAAGTTCATTTCAGCTTATTTTCTGAGATCTCTCTTATCCCCCAAGAATCAAGAAAAAGCAACTGCACTTTTGCATTGTGAGATGATGAAATAATAGAAATTGACAAGTGAAAGAAAAAGCTTGACAAAAAGGCTGGCTGCAACTAATTATTGGTTTAGTTTACATCAGGAGCGTGTTTCTGAAGTGAATCTCCCCATTTTCCTTCCCTGTGCTTTGGTTCAAATCCCGTACTAGCTTCTAATGGCATGACCTAAATTTGTTTCAGATAAAAACTAAGCCAAAAGATTCACTAAAGAAGTACACCTAATGCACTCCAACTTTAAGCGACATTCAGATCACAAGAACAGGCTAGAGATGGTTCAAAGTAAAACCTTCTGAAACCCAGAGCGCGGTACCAGACACACAGCACCAAGTTTTACTCTACAGGTATGTTTCATTAGACTACCCTCCCTGCTAACACAGACAGAGCATACTTGCATAAGGCCAAGTTATACAGTAAAGTTAACTTGCAGAAGAAAGATAGTGTTGTGCTTGGATTTACCAACTATTTTGTTCAAAAGTCCTTTCTCTCCTCTCAATTTTTTGCTAGTGCTCTTGAAAGAGTTTGAGAGTTCTTATGCAGTAAAATCTTTTAAAGGAGGTGTCTTTTCATTGTACTGGTCAAGAGTTTAAGTTTTCCAATTTACCCATGTTCCCTTTGAACATTCCAAGTTATAAGGATATCTGCAGTGTTCCAAATGCAACCAAGGGATCAAGCACATAAAAATCTGTTTTTAATACAAAAAGCTCACTAAAAACACATTCCAGCCTTGCTATATATCAGAGACATTTAAGAAGATTCTTGCCAAGTCCAAGATTTTCCAGTGCATCTTAAAAATACATGTTTTTTTTTTCCCATGTCAAAGAAAGTAGTAGAAGTTTCAAAAGGCTTATTCCAAATTATACAAAAACCCCTACATTTTAGAAAATATTATTTACAGGTGTGAAACAACACTGCAGTGACATTGCTATTGCTGTTCCTTCTTACATTAAAAAGGAGATTTTTTTTTTGAGGTTTTGCTCTCCAGAACACATGACTTGCAACTTTTTATCTATATGGATTGGTACTTACTCTGAGCTATCACTCCCATCTTCTAGGAAAGTGACAGTTAATCGATTTCCAGGAGGATACTCAAACCCATGTAATTTATACTTGGCATATATAGCTGATGCAGCACTACTGTACTGAATCACAGCATACCCTAGAAGTAAAACGCACTTATTTACAGTGTGATAGATGATTAACCTAAGAAAACTACATTTACATAAAGCAGTAGGATCAAGCTTCACATTAGTCATGGATGCTACAACATTCTAATGGCTTTTTACCAAACAGTGCCTTCTTTAATAGCAACATCAGTGACATGTGCGAAGAAAAATTCAATAGAATTAACAGGTGACAGAGCAGTTATGTTTATATTAGCTTGAGAAGCTGGTACTGTCTCCTTTCCACTGGAAACCTATAAAAAGCAATAGAGGTAAAAACATATCTTATCCAACTCAGTACTAGGGAAAAAAAGGAAAAAAGGTATTGAGATTCACTGTTAATGGAGTAACTTAAAAATGAAACTATAAAGTTATATTTTGATTCTCTGAATGATTTCCATTTCAAGCTTGTTAAAGCATAGAGCTCTTTTACATTTTTTCCAGCAATAACAAAACAAAGCCTGAAACCAAAACAATCCTTCACACACACAGAGCCAGCTATTTCAAATGAAAACTCAAAAGATACATTTAGAGAACATTAGAACTACATGTCTAGCCATTTTCAAAATTTTCTCTCCTTTTTATCAGCCCCAAACTGATTTGACCATAACAAATACTTCTGATGGTTTTGATTCTGTTCTTCTTGAGATTCTATGCTCTGAATGGAAAAAAATAAATAAAACAAAATAAAAGGTAAGTATTTAAGGCTATTTGTAAAAAGGGGTTCAAACAAAACTGAATTTCTGTGCTTATGCATCAGTGATAGCAATAACTGCTGATACATAAAACATTAATTCTTTCCTACAAGTATACTGTATTTTGCAGTACTAACAAACAGAAGTAAAATTAAAATGCTTCTCCTAAAAGAAAGAAAAATTGTTTTTGTACTTCTACTTACCATTATTAGTATGAGGATCTCGCTGAATATCACAGTACTCCAGCCCTGGTATTAGATCAAAGAGGGCGGACAGCTGCTCTTGGACAAAAGGAAGCCGTGATACCACTGACAGACGTTTGGAGACTGACTCCTGAATTCTGCTCTCAGTTTTTTCAAAACTACAAAACTCTGGCTGCCCACCTCAAGAATCAACACAGAAATAGATAATGTAAGTCACCATACTCATATCCCTTCATTTCATCCGTATTTTTTTAATTCAACTTTTAAAAGCAATCCAAGTCAAATTCATACTACAGGTAACATGTTTATTTCATCAAGCCAGGTGATGAAATAAGCCAACCGGTGCAAATCAAGTCATAAAAATATAGAAATTATATGCTTGACTAATTTCTAACTCAAACACCTAATCTATTACTGAAGCGTTGATCACAGCCTCTTTCAGCTTCCCTTTTTCATCCAAACTGCACTTCCTTTGTGACCATATTAAAGATTACAAGTCATTGTTAGTATAAAAAAACCCCATGACTTACCAAATGGAAACATATTTCCTCTTGGTTCCTGCCTTGTGTGATTACTGTTACTATAATATTCGTGTTCAAAGGACTCGGATGACTTATTTCTAGGTTCAGCCAAAATGGCCCGGTAGCCTGAAAGAAACAGCCACACATACAGCAACACCTCAGCACACTGTAAGTATGTACGACCAGATCTGCATGCTTTGACTACAGTATTTAGAAACATGTTATTCAGAAAACGCAGTAAGTGCTGCATTTAAGAAAATAACTAAGCTGTAACTCTTGAAGCCTCACATAATCAATGCTGCAAAAGAAACATCTTCCGTACAGGACTACTCCTATTCACAAAGTAAAACAGAGCCTACTTTGCAGCATTCACAGATGCTCTAAAGGCAACTAGCTGAACTTCCACACCAACTCAGTAGCGCATGCCTACTATGTTTGCACTGATCTAGGATTTCCTTTTATGAATAATTCAGCTATCACTCTCAGGCTATCCAATTCATTTCATTCTCAAACCTGAAAGGAAATAAAATGTAACTAACTGTTAATTAAGCTCACACACATCCCTATCCAAGAAGCACCACAAATATTATTTGTGTAGAAACATTTAAGATACATCAGGCATATTACTACAAGCAAAAAGTTCTTAAATATTTATGATTAAATGAACATTAATCAAAGTTACAGTCCAACCTCCTGGTCAAAGCAGGATCAACACTGAATTCAGACAAGACCACTTCAGTTTTTTCCAGTCAGGTCTTGCAAACCTCCAAGGACAGAGCTTCTAAAACCTCTCTGACAACCTCTTTCAATGCTTAATTATCCTCAGGAATTTTTTTTTTCCTCCTTTTTCTTTTCCTCCTTATTCCGCTGTTCAACCTAAACCATTGCCTCTCATTCTCCTGCAGTGCACCTTGGCAAAGAATCTGGTTCCATCTTCTGGGTAACCTTCAGTAGCAGAAGGCTGCTATTACATTCCTGCCAAAAGCCTTCTTTCCTCCAGGCTGAGCAAGCCCAGATCCCACAGCTTCTCCTCACAGGTCACGCGCTTTAGCTCCCTGACCACCTTAGTAGCCCTCCACCGGACTCACTCAAGTTCATTAACATCTTTTCTGTTCTAGGGAATAAGTGACGAATCACCAAGTCAAAGTGTACAGTCTTTTATTCTGTAAGAGATGAATCCTGACTTTAATTGAACAAATCTTCAGTTGGCATTAATTTGATTTTAAATAAATGTAATCACAACAGTACCTCTATAGGTTATAAAATATATTTTAATATCAAATATATACATTCATTTTATAAAACATGAATACTCCTAGGCATATATTAAAATGCAATTTTTTCCTGTGTATGGAGTCTACATTAGAGACTGATAGTATCACATGAAAGAAATCTCTCTATCCGCTTCTGAACCCTTTTCACTATTCTTACTTGGAGAGTCTGGTCCTGCAAGAACATAATCGGGTGACTAATCTCGACAAATGTTAATAACATTATTTTTCATTTGCACTATTAGTGCAACTTTTGGCTCAAGACGTGTTTACACAATAATTTATCTGCAAACAAAAATGAAGATTAAAAGGTACACTAATGACTATACACACTTATTGTGAGAAACTTGGAAGAATTCAGTCAGATCCTTACTTCGATCACACTCTTCAATTGCGCGGGCAGCTTGGGATGGTTTTAAATATCTCACATAGCCCAAACCTTTACTTTCTCCAGTGGTCTTGTTCTTAATAATGCTGCAATACTCAATGTCTCCATACATCTAGAACAATTAAAAAACATTAACTTACAGTAAGTGAAAATGCATTAAAAATTTATGTTTTAAGCTTTTCTGATAAACTAAGAAAATCCAATTTAAGATAATGATCAACAAACACTGAATCAGTACCTTAAACTTATCTCTCAGATCTTCCTCTGTATAGGATTTTGGTATCATAACAAAGATTCGTGTAAGCTCTTCATCTTCAACATCTCGGTGGCTTCCAGAAGCTCTCGATTGTGCAATGAATACCTTAAAAAAAATTACATGGACATTAATTACTGGAGAAAGAGTCTTAACCACATATCAACAAGCAAGAAAAAACAGGGTTTTTTTAAACAAATCTTTATCTTTCACATAATCTAGCTTCCCTAATATGAAAAAAGATCTCTGATCATAGATGCTCCTGTGACAAAAGACCTGTTAAGTATGGCACATCCCAACTGTTTCTCAAACAGAACAGAAGCCTGCAGATGTTTTCCAAAGGCAAAACAGAGAAAAGTCAGGAGTATTCAAACCTGATTCAGTAGCACTGCCAATGTCACAGGTGGCACATGAGGTAGCAACAAATGCATTACTCTAACAGGCCAGCCCTAATACAGCAGTATTAACAAAAGCCAGCGAACCAATCAAGCAGTTTCATAAGTCCTTGCTTGAGTTCACAGCTCACTTGGCCATGCCTGCAGGTGTAGCGCTCAGTGAAGGACTGTAGCTTCCCACAACTGTCAACTTTAACTGTTGAAATAAATTTAATCTCAACAGTGTACCCCAGAAAACGAACAGGCAAAACAACTAAATAGACAAGAAAATAAAACACAAGTAATAACCGCCAATGTAAGCATCATATACAGAGGGAGCAACTGACTTCACAGAGCTCTTAAATTACTCATCTAATGGTCACGCAGGGGAGTAAGGAACACAAACCCCAATCTTCTGGCTTCTAATGACAAGTTCTGCTGGAAAATACTTCTACCACCTCAACTGCTATTTTGAAACATGTAGAATCTTCTTTCACTGTTTAGAGTCACTCATATCTTCTCATTATTTGGGGAATATGAAAACAATTCAAGTGGAAAGTTGCCAGCAGGTTCCACAGATTAAAGAAAACATGAAAATTGTTTTGACAAAACCTGTGCATAACATAAAGAAATATACATATATACTCTTGCAAAGACAGTTCTAGGTATCTGTGTTAATCTTGGCTAAAACACACCTGAAATACACATTCTCTTAAAATATTTTTAAAGAGACTCCCTCAACACAGTTTTAAGTACCACATATTCTCTGAGCCTGCTGCAGCTCTTGTAACGCGTGGGCACTTCAGACAGGCGTGGAAACCCGGCCACCTCGCCCTGCAACCGCTAACGCTCGCTACGAGGAGCGCTACGAAGCTCACAGCCCAGCAGCCGCAGCGGCCCCGGGCCGGACTCCAAGCTGGACTGACAGCAGCAGTAACGAGAGCAAGTGCGGATAAGGCGTCACAGGAAAACGCGGCTTCCCGGCCGTCGCCACCAGCGGAGCCGCCCCCGCGGCCGAGCGGAGGCCGCCAGCCCGCCGAGGCCGGGCCCGGGCCCGCAAGGGGCCGTGCGGCCCTGGGGCAGGCGGGAGCTCCGAGCGGGGCAGGCGGGAGCTCCCAGCCGGCCAGCGCGGGGCGGCGCCGCCGTGCTGGGGAGGGAGCTGGGCCCCGCGGGCCGGAGGCCCCGTCCCCGCCCGCCGGTACCTTGATGGGCTTGGTGTCGGGGGCCAGGCTGCGGCCGTGCATCATCTCCATGGCTCGGCAGGCCTGCGAGCTGCGGGCGAACTTGATGAAGGCGATGCCGCGGGACTCGTTGGTGCGCTTGTCGCGCAGCAGCCAGATGTTCTGGATGTCGCCGAAGGGGGCGAAGCGGTCCCGCAGCAGCGCCTCCCCGGTGTCCTTGCCCAGCACCACGAACACGCGGCTGTTGGGCGGCTCGTCCAAGCACTCGGCCGACAGGCGGAACCCGCCGCCGCCGCCCTCCTCCATGGCGGAGCCGCCGCCAGGCTCTCGCGCTGCCGGGGACCGCCGGCTTTTCTCAGGCGCCGACGGGGAGCGGCCGCTGCGCCCTTTCCGCCTGGGCGACAACATGTCCGCCGCGCCCCTCCCCCGGCCGCGCCCGCCGGCGCCGCTGACGTGCTGCCGCCGCGCCGGCGCCTGCGTGGCGGCGGGACGGGGCGCCCGGGCCCCTCGGCGGGCGTCTGCGGCGGGAGGGGGGCTGCCGCGGGGCGCTTCCCCGGCGGGGGGGAGCCGGAGGCCGCGGTGGTGAAGAGAGGCTCCTGCCCGGGAGGGGCCGCGGGGCGAGCGCTTACGTGTAAAATTCCCGGCTCTTCCCTGGCCCGGAGCTGCGGCGGGTATTTGGAAAGGACTGAGGGAAAACAAACCGGGAGTAAGCGCTGGGGACCGGGGCCCGCTTTAACGCTCGCTGTCCCGTGCCAGAGTGCGTGTCCGAGGATGGTTTGGCATCTCAGCATCTCCTGCACGTGCGCGTGCTACAATAATTGCAGATTTTTAAAGAGTGTCTTTAAATCAGAGACCCCACTACACTCTGTGTGACCCACTCCCTTCAAAGCAACAGCAGCGTTGTCCTGAGAGAGCTGCTCCCCAACGAAACCATTTTCAAGGCCTCTGCTGTGAAGGGCACCAGTGGGGCTAAACGTGTCTTGTGAACTCTGGGCATACAGAGGCTGAGGGGACTGGATGTGTTTCATGAGAACCAACTACAAAAAATATCCGGGAAAAATAATTGTCTGGGGGAAAAAAGTATTGCACACAACTTAAAAAAAAAGCATCAAGACTGCAAAGTTATTAAACGGTTCATCACATCTTTAACAGTCGGGTTCAAAAATAAATGCTGCACCTGAATACAAAAGTTCTCATTACACTAGATAAAGAAAGCAGAGGATCTGGGTGTGCATGTTCTGTATGGTATTTTCTCACAGATTATATGTGCAGAAGTCCCCCCCACACACTTCAGACCTGCAAATGCGGCTGTGCTACTAGGCTGCCTGGTCTGTGTCAGCAGAGCCTCACAGAGGCAAGGTTTGAAGATCTGAAAGAGGCCACGTTTTGAGCTCTGTGCAGTAGCAGTAGCGATTTGGGAAGTGGCATTTGTGAATGTGTGTAGAGTTGTGAAGCTGCAATTCATTTCGGAGTGTAAAGCAGATGAATGACTATTTTTAGAGGAACATATTTTGGATATAGTGATTTAGTGTTTTTGGTACCACATAAAGGAATACTCGGGAAAATATAACAAAAGTTCCTTCTTTACAGAACAATGGGAAGCCTGTTGAGAAAAGTGAGCTTAAATGTACAAACACATTGCAAACGGCTTTTTAGGGTTAAAAGGCAATGTCTTTTTCTAGCACTGAACAGTGCACTCATCAGGAGTTAGGACTCTGATACCGTATCTTCTTGGCACTACATGATTGGGATGCAAAGCAATTTAGGATGAAAAGCAAGCATTCTGGCGTGGGGAAGGAGCCTGCAGAGAGAGCGCAGCGCTCCCAGGGCCGCCATGCCGCCGCCGCCGCGCCGCGCCGCGCCGCGCCGCGCCGCGCCGCAGGATCGGCCGTTGGCACCACGCGGCCCACCTGCCGCCGCCCGCTCCCGCCAGAAAAAGGAGGCGGCTCTTAATCCCGCCCCGTGGGCCTCCGACGCACCAATCAGGAGAGAACGTGCTGAGTTAGCCTGCCCGTGATTGGACGGCACTCTGACGACACCTGCCCTGACTCCGAGTGCGAAGTAGCTGCTGAGGGGGCTCGGGAGCTGCGAGGGCCCGCCGGGTTTGGGGCAGGTGGCTGCGGGGCAGCGCAGGGGGGGAACCCCGGCTTGGCAGGGGCCAGCCGGTGCCCGGGGGTCATCTGGGGGTGCTGGGGGTCATAGATGATAACTGCTGATCAGTAGATGTTAAGGATATTCATCAAATATTTTTAAGATTGCATTAATATGTTTTGCATATTGGAAAACCTTGAAGTTTTGCATCCCTTTGTGGCTTCCTTCTATGAGGTCAGGACTAGATTATTATAAAGGACTCCTTGAAGTTGTATTTCTAGCTAGGAATCCTCCTTATGAATCTTCACGTCTGGACCGTGGTGGCAGTTTCCTTGTTGCTTTCAAATGATGTTCTCACAAGTATGGGAGGACAATGTTGGAGTGAGGGACTGGAGTAAGGGGTGCTCTGCAGATGTGAGGGGGGCACCGTTCTAGAGCCAGGGAAATCCTGAGATGCTGCTGTATTTCAGATAGGTCTTCTGGACAAAAATACGTGGACATTTTCTCTTACCATCAGAGTAGCTCTAGAAAAGCAATAAAGTGACTTAAAGCTACCTTAACCTCTGAAGTTATGATGCAAATTCTGTAATTCTGCACCTCTCGGAGATGCAGCAAAAAAACCTCTTGCTTTTTCCTAACTGTATCTTGGATAACTTCGTAAAGAATTAATTCATGAGCATCAATAACCAGATGAATTTAAGAGACTGCGCAGCTTAACAGAGTCTTATCCAAGCTTAGGTTTATAATTAAGTCTCAATCAAATTTTCATTTGTTTAAGAAACTTAATTTTTATTGCTGTGCAAGACAAAAATATTCTAAAACTGTTAAAGGAGATGATGTGACCAACAACAGTGATCTTTTCTGTATCGTTGTGTAAATTTCTCTTTTGTACTTTTTGTCATAGATCAAAATGGGTGATGTTGAAAAAGGCAAGAAGCTCTTTATTCAGAAATGTTCTCAGTGCCACACAGTTGAAAAAGGTGGAAAGCACAAGACAGGCCCAAATCTTTGGGGGTTATTTGGCCGCAAAACAGGACAAGCTGCAGGATTTTCTTTCTCAGATTCTAACAAGAACAAAGGTAAAACTAACAGGTGACATGGATGAGGTGCAGTGCTGGAGGGAAAGGGTATGGAAACATGCCTTTTTCTTTAGAGGTACAATAGAAAACCATATTCACAAGAATTATTCTTGCAACTATCTACATTGCAGTACTGTAGATGAATCTGAGCTATAGTTTCAGAAGCCAAATTACTCTGTCCCTAAATTAAAAGGAAATTTTAGCAATACCTAGCATGTCAGGTCAGAACATATGTATCTTTTACAGAATTCTGTAGTATCAATGCGCAGATTTTCATTTCTGTTTAAGACTGCTTTTAGATTTTGTTTGCTTCTCACTGCCCTCTACTGGCATTGTGCTGTGCTGCAGTTTTACTCAACACTTGACAAAATACTGTCATTGATTAAATCATTATGACTTGTTTGTGTACTTTAATACAGACAATCCTGATAAGCGATGAGACATCTAAAAATAATTCTGTATGTTCATTTGGGGGTTTTCCTTATTTGGGATTTTAGTTTGTTTATTTTTATTTATAGTTTTTGAATCAATCTATTAATTATACAGTTACCAAAGTGTTTCAGAATTCACTGACTCTTTGATTTTGCTATGATTTCGGGGATATTTTTGATAACATTTGCTTTATACTGGAAATTCTCTCATACAAAAAGCCATACTTCAACATATATTGACTGTTTTTTCTCTTTAAATATTTAATGAACAAATAATACAGATGATAGTACAGGTAGTACAGATAGTAACGGGAGCCAACAATGTGATATCTAAGTCCACATTAGACAATGGGAACAGTCCACTCTTGAGGACAGAGGATGAACTTGGGCTTGTTATTATTAGATACTTCAGTAGTCGTCAGTACTATCAGTGGTAGGCTTCTATAGACAGAGACAGGATTTAGCAGGGCTAGAAGGAAACAATAATGCTTTCTTTCATCTTCTGTCAAGAAAATCCAGAAAGTGGCCATCAATAACCCTTTTTCCGAGGCCCTTCAGTTAAGCACAGCCTTGATGAACTTAATGTTAATATGTAGATTTTCATTTCAACACTTGTATGAAATTAAAGTTGGATCTTCTGGATACTGGAATTACAAATATACTTACATAATTTAAAAGTAATATATAGTTAAGTTTTATCTGAAATGGTACAAAGAATTGCAACTCTCCATGATGCAAAAAGTATTATGTTATTTATATCATCAAGCTATTAAAGTGGCTCAAAGGCAATGTATAAATTGAGCATTGAATACTGAAATATGAATTAAATGTTGAAAATTTTATGTTATGTATCATTCACTCTCACTTTCCTCTTTGATTCTAGGCACATTATGTTCAGGTGCATCACACTTTAGATTTGAGACCCTCGATATTTTGATATATGTAAGGTTGGGGGCAAGTCTTGCATTTTATTGTGTTTGTTTTTCAGGTGTTACCTGGAGTGAAAGTACACTGATGGAGTATTTGGAAAACCCCAAGAAATACATTCCTGGAACAAAAATGATGTTTGCTGGCATTAAAAAGCAGAATGAGAGAGCTGATCTTATTGCATACTTGAAAAAAGCAACCTCCTCCTGAAACACTGCAGCATCAGCTGTAGTGTCAGTGAAAAATGTTTTGAAGTTTGACTAACTCTTATTTCAAGTGTTAGTTTTTTGATGTTAATTGTTCATTAGGGATTGGCCTTAGCAAAATCAAATAAAGGTATGTTTTAAGATGCTAAGTTTTAAGATGCTAAGTCCTCCTAATAAACAAAATCGGGAGATGAGCGTTATTTATATGGTGTTATGTATTTCAGAGATCTTTGTGGAGTATACTATAGAAAATACTGTTCCTTTCTCTAAGGAGATCTGAGCACCTGATTCTGCAGCTAGCTATTAGAACACTCATTGAAATGATTGCAGTTATTCAATTGTGGCTAGGTATATTGCTGTGCAAATAGGAGATTGCCTGTAAGTATTAGGGCTGACAGCGAAATGAACTTTTTCTTTTTGGGGAAAAAAAAAACCCTCAGCATGTCATTTGGGAATAAAGGTATTCAGTAGATGACAGACAACAGTCTTATTTTAAAAGAACACTGCGTAAGGATGATGGGACTGGGATATCAGGAAAATCTGATATTTTTAGTGGACAAGTAACCTTTCAGTAATGATGGTCTGAAAGAATCATGAGGAGGTATTTGAATACCTATGACCTTTTTGTTTTAAACATGTAAGTCCACTCATGGTATTATTAGCGTTCCTTTATGTATTAAAACGACATCTGCCAGCCAGGAGTCTTTCATAGTTGTGGATTTTTTTCACCAGTTGAGGCAAATATATTTATGTATCCATATCCTTTTATGTGTAGAATGAATGAGGGCTGACTAGCTCAAGTGATTAATAATAGATATTTTCACCAAAGATTGGTGAAGGTGTTTACGGTCCTCCTAAAACCTCCTCATGAATGAGTTATTTGTAAGCAAGGTGTTACAGCAAAATGTTCACTATATACTTTATGCAATAGAGAGAACAGGTTTTTACTTCAGTCTTGATTCTGCTATTTGAGAGATTGCCAATATGCAGATTTTTGCTGTCATGAATGCCTGTACTTATAAAATACAGCAAATAAGCTGTAAAGTTGCCATAAGACTTTATGATGAAATTATAAGGGAAAAGCTTGTTTATATCTAAGCTTATAAAAAGAAAAAAATTGCTTTAAGTGTTTACAAACAGGACTGTAGCGCAGTAACCATTCTGGAGTAAAACACTGGTGTGAATGCTCAGACCAAACCTTACGATAGGGAGGTGGTAACAGTTATTCCAGGTAATCGTAAATGTAGATGAGCCGTATCCTTGCATGAGAGCTTGGGGTGTGTGCCTGCCCGGCATGCCGGAGTTTTCGCTATTTCTTCGAGGAAGTGCAGTGTTGCAAAGACAGCCAGTACCAGGGGCAAGGCCGGGCGCGGTGAGCAGCCACCCTGGCGAGCGGGTGCGGGGCACAGGCGCACCGGCAGCGCCCCCGAGAGCCCCCGCGGGCCGAAGCGGCTGGTGGCCGCTGCCGGCGTGACGTCCCTGCGGCTCACAGGCCCCAGCCCGACAGCGACGCAGCCCAGAGAGGCGCCCCGAGGACGAGCGTTTCGGCCGCCCTCGCTCCCCCCGAGACGCACCCGCGGCTTCTGCTCCGCACGAGCAGGGCGGGAGCAGCCCCGCTGCGGCGGAGGCACGAGCGGCTCCGCGACGGCCCCTCCCGCGGGGGCGGCGCCCGACCCAGCCGCGGCCCAAGCGCCGCGCCGGAGCTGCCCCGGCCCCCGCGGGCCGCCACCGGGGCCGCGGCCGCGCCTGCGCGCCGCCGGCTGACGCGAGCGCCGCGCCGCCCCGCCCTGCGGCGGCAGCGGCGCGGGGGGGCCGCGCGGGGGCGGGGGGCCGCGGCGCGCAGGAGCCGCTCCGTGCGCGGACGGTCGCCGGGCCGCGGGAGGCGCCGCGGCTGCACAGCGCCGCGCCGGACCAGCGCCCCCGGCCGCCTCCCCGCCGCCGCCCGCTCGCCGTGGAGCGCCGCGGGCGCGGGTCGCGGAGGGGCTCGCCCTGCTCGCGGGCGGCTTCGCTCCCCGGCCCGCGGTGCCGGCGGGGCTGCGGCGGGCGCGGCGTCCGCGCGGCTCGCGGCCCCGCGAGGCTCAGGGCTGGCCCGTGCGTTTTCCCAGCCGCCGAAGCTCCATTCATGAATTCCCGGGGCCGCCTTCATTCAGCCTCTGCTCCGCGCGCGGGAGGCGTCTCTCACGTGTCGCGATCCATGACTCCGGGTTCTCAGTCGCTTACGCGTAGGCACCGATTGAGCACGGAAACGTGCTCCACGTGCGCGCAAAAACACCCCGGCGCGCCTGGCTCGCGGGATGCGGCCGCTTCCCGCCGGGCAGCCGGGACCGCAGGAGGAGGCACCGCGCCGCGCGTCGGCGCTCCCGCCCGCCGCCGCGGAGCTGCGCGGGGCTCCCCGCCGGCGCCCCCCGCGGAAGGCGGCTCTCCGCCGCAGGCGGGGTGGCGGGGGGCAGCCCGCTCTGCCCCTCGGGGCGCGGGGGCGGGGCACGGCCGGGTCACTGCGCGGCGAAGGCAGCGAGCCTCAACTCGGAGATTGAAGAAACGGAATTGACTTGTTTGGGGTCTTTTTTTCTCCAGAAAAGGGGCGCGTTTATTCCTTCTGCCTTGTAAAGTGCAAAGTAGCCCCAATTAATCCTGTAAAAATCACGCCGCCTCCATAGCAGCACTGCCGTTGCTCCCCCGGTCTCCGGCAGGCGCCCCGCGGTGCGCGCCCCGCGCAGCCCCGCAAGCTCCGCGCCGCCCGCTCCCCTCGCACGCAGCGGCGGACAAAAGCAGCCCCCGCCCGGCGCGCCCGCCCCGGAGCCCCGCGGAGGAGCTGCGAGCACGCAGCCGCCTCCCCGCAGCGGCCCCGGCGACCCGCCGCGCCCCGCGGCCCCGTCGGGGCGGCTGCTCCCGGCGGCGGGAGGGAGGGAGGCGGCTGCCCCCCCGCCAGCGGCACCGCGATCCCTCCCCCTCCTCCTCCTCCTCCCCCTCCTCCCTGCTGCCTCCCCGCGCGGCTCACGCGTCCTCCCTCCTCCCCCGTGTCCGCGGCTGGGCTACGCAGCCGGCAGCGGCACTTGGCAGCCGGCGCTGCCCGGGCGCTCCCCGCGCGGCTCCGCGGCTGCTCGGGCGCAGCGCGGGGGCTGCCCGGGGCCGGCGCGGCAGCGGGGAAGGACGGAGGGTCGCGGATCAGCCAAATACCCACGATACGCGTAATAAGAGAGTGGGGCCGGGGCACGAGAAGGAGGACGCGGGGGAAAGTCGGGGCGAGAGAAGGCGCGCCCCCGGGAGCGCTCGGGCCCGGGCCGGGGCAGCGGCGGCAGCTCGGGGCGCCCGTCGGGGCGGGCGGCCCGTCGGGGCATGCCGCCCTGAGCCCCGCGCCATGGCGGCCGGCGCCGACCTCGACGCGGCGGCGGTGGAAAGTTTCCTGGAGAGGCACCCGGAGCTGGTGGAGAAGTGGCTGAAGAGGAAAGACCCGCTCCCGAAGGCGGCCCCCAGCGCCGCGCCCGGCCCGTCGGAGGAGCGGCGCGGCGGCGGCGGCTGGGCCAGCGCGGGCGGCCCCGGCCCCGGCGGCCCCGGCGGCGGCGGGGGGCTGCAGCGGCGGGCCTCGCAGAAGGAGCTGCGGAAGAGCTTCGCCCGCTCCAAGGCCATCCCCGCCAACCGCACCTACGACGAGCATGTGCACGCCCGGGCGCAGGAGCCGCTGAGCAGCGCGCGGCGGCGGGCGCTGCTGCGCAAGGCCAGCTCGCTGCCGCCCACGACGGCGCACATCCTCAGCGCGCTGCTCGAGTCCCGCGTCAGCCTGCCCCAGTACCCGCCCAGCGCCCTGGACTACAAGCGCTACCTCAAGGAGCACAACGAGCGCCAGTTCTTCCTGGAGCTGGTCAAGGACGTCTCCAACGACCTGGACCTCACCAGCCTCAGCTACAAGATCCTCGTCTTCGTCTGCCTCATGGTGGACGCCGACCGCGGGTCGCTCTTCCTGGTGGAGGGCGCCGCCGCCGGCAAGAAGAGCCTCGTCTCCAAGGTCTTCGACGTGCACGCCGGCACCCCGCTGCTGCCCTGCGGCTCCACCGACAGCAGCGACGAGGTGCAGGTGCCCTGGGGCAAGGGCATCATCGGCTACGTGGCCGAGCACGGCGAGACGGTCAACATCCCCGACGCCTACCAGGTAGGAGCCGCGGTGCCCCGCGGGCCGCCTCGGGAGCCGCCGGCGGGCGCGGGGCGGGGGGGCGGCTGCGCGGCCCGTCGGCGCCGTTGCGCGTCTGGGCTTCGCGGGGTGCCCGGCGGCTTCGCTCGCTTTCAGAAAGTGCTTTGCAGTCCGCCGAAGCAAAGTGTAAAAAACGCACAGGACGGTCCCGACGGTGGGACTGCTGCATCTGCGCCCCGTTGCTTTGGGGAGAGCGTGTTTGCAGCTCTGCACATGCCCGCTCGGAGCACACGGCGAGGGTTTTCAGACCTTCTCCCGGGAGCGATGTAACCAGTCCTTCTGTTCTCCCACAGGGAGTTTCTGCAACCTCAACTTTATTACAGAGGCTTCAGCTTGAATTGTGAAAATGCAGTCCTGGCTTCAGAGCAAAAAATCCCTTTGACGTCAGCAGGGACAGAAGTTCCCTCTTCTGAGTGCAGGTTAATGCGAAGCAGTGCGCTCCCTCCACTGGCTCGGGACCCACCACTGTCTCAATCTCAGGGATTGCTGCTAGTGTTAGACACTACCATCCATTTAAGGTTCCTTAGAAAAATAAGAACCGCAGAACTGCAGATTTCACACGTTAGGATCCTGGAAAGCCACAGAAAGCTGGGAGATACATGTCTTCAAGAAGTCTGGGAATAACCATTGCCCAATGTCTATTTTTTCTAGAATAGTAACAGCAATAATAATAATCAACATAGAGTTTATGACTCTTGATAACAAACCATGCAAGGAGGACACTTGAAAATTAGGGTTGGATTATTTTTTGTTTTAAACACAGGAGAGCCAGGCTAAGTGTATTTTGGGCAGAACATTTATTTATTTGTCAACCAGTGAAAAACGATAGGCACCTCACAGATCTGGACTGAGAGAGGTTTCCAACACACAGACTTCAAAGGGAAAGAACAGAGCTTGGTGAAAAGGGTGCAACACTAAGAGTAAAATGTTTGAACGTTGGCTCACCTTTAATAAATTCTAAGGTTGCTTTCTTGCTTTCTTATTTCCTCCTCTACATTATATGCTTTCTTTTACCATCTTATTTTTTATGACTGTGCCTTCTAAAATAGTACTCTTTCCAAAATAACTGCTGGTGGTGGTCAAGCTGAAGATGTTCTCAGTAGTCTCAAGTGGCTGAACAGATTGAAGGGTATTTGAGTTTGGTTGTGCGAGAGTTTGATCTCTCTATAACTGCTGCCTTTTTCTTGTTTCCAGCATCTCTGGGTAGCTCCAGATACTTCTTTTTGGAGGTGAGAAGGCCACTAGAATGGCAGGGCATTTTCTAGTCCTAGGGGGTTGTATTATTTTTTCTGAAGTGTTCTTGTATTTACTTTCCTGTAAAAAAGCCCAGTTACTTTAAACAGGTTATTCTCTGTTTCACCAGCAGAGAATAGTGAAAAACAATCTTTGCAGTTGCCATTCCCAGTACTATTTATATTATACTTTCATCTGGCTTCTATTCTTCATTAGATGAAAATACTATAAATAATACCCTTCATTGCATATTTAAGCCCTAAGTACATTAGTTGCAGTAGAAGGGTGAGTCCTAAGCCAAGTTTACCTTGTCGTTACATCAGTTGCAACTTTGCTGCTTTCAATGGAGTTACTTGTGATTAATTCTAGTGCAAAAGAAAGTTTAGACCTTGTAACTTTAATGGAAGTTTTGCTTGATAACAAAATGAGGGATCTGCTTTCTGTTATGGTTCTGACTTAGCACAGTTTATCTTCTGTTACCTGGTATGTAGTAACCATTGTAGTAATCATTAAAAGGAGACCTTTCTAACTTAATAGTCTAGAGTAAAGAGCCCTAAGGAAGCTTAGCTATGTGTGCACAAAGAAGGGACAGCTGTTCCATTTCAGATTATTGTAGGTCTCACAATACAGTACTTTAAAAATTAATAAATATGGTGATATGATTTTTGTCAGCATTGCCACCGATGATGGAAGTGTTTAATCAACCGTCAGGTTAAAAAAGCACCACCAGCAAACTGTCAGGCTGACAGATGGAGCTGGAGGAAAAGGGACGACTCTTTTGTCTGCTGAAGAGAATGTTTAATTTGATGCTTCTCATTTGGTCAGAAAAGGCCTTTTATTATATGAGGTCAGACAAACATCTCTAGCTTAATTTAAAGACTTTCTGCTTGTTTTTGAAATTAACAGACTTGTTTAAAAAGAGGTTAAGAGACTTCCCTGTTATCAGCTAGTTTACAGAAAAAAATAACAGGATTGGGAAATTTAGTTTACTATCTTGCAACTGTTTTTTTTTTTTTTTTTTTGAGCCAGATCAAATACCAGTTGAAATTACTGGAAGTCCCTCTACCAACTAGTGCAAATTGGATTGCCTGCTTGTACTCAAAGTATCGTTAGCCACTACTAACATTAATGGCAGTTTAGTGCATTCAGCACTACATGTAAATCAGGTAATGTCCTGTAATGTGCTTTACGCAGGCAGCCCCCTGCTCTCATACAAAGCCCCCTCGGTTTAGAAAGTTTGCCAATGATTTGCAGTGGCATTTTCAGAGGTCGTATAAGGTTTCAATTACACATTTATTTTTCCAAAAAGAAAAAAATACTAAAAATATTGGTTGGGGCTTTTCCATGATCCTGGTGACTATTGGTGTTGTCATGTCTTTGCTCATGTGAACAATATTATTACATAAATGAGCCTACTTAGATCTGAGGATTGGAATTAATGCTAAGTATTGAAGATTGTATAATAATCAGTTTTTGTTAATACTAAACACTAAGAAGTAACTAACTATAATGTCTCAAGGTAATTTTATTTATGAAGCTTAGCAGTGACTGTACAAACATTTTGGAGGCTTACAGCATCAGAGAATTAACAAATATTTAGTGTATGGAAGGATTTAGGTGAATGTCATATGCCTTCTGTTCAGAAGTTGCACAATTTCAAACATGAGATAAAAAGCATTATTAATTACTTTGCAAAGTCACCTGATGAAAGTGATTTTTGTGACTATATGACAGTTTGTAAAATGTATGAATTTAATAGTAAATATTACTATTATAGATATTACTAATATTACTATTAAATATTTTAAGGCATTTGCAGATCTCCATCGAGTTAGTGCTGCTGAGGATTTGAAACCATGAATGGAAAATGTGGAGATACATACTTTCTTTCTGTTTAGAAGCCAGTCTAAAACTCTTTCTCCCATAAGTATAATACAGTTGACTTACAGATTGAACTGTTAGCCAGATTAAGTTTTAAAATACGGCCATGGGGCTTCTTCCATCAGCAAAACATGTCAGTAGTGGTACTCCCTGTTTTTGAAAGAAGAACCAGTATTTTGCTATATTAATTTGGGCGAGCATTACTAACTTCTTATTCTTCATGCAAGTTACGCAGTATGTCTTGAGTATGAGTGTTTGAAGGATCAAATCACACTGGCCAGGAAATTAGGACCAAAACATCCTTTGACGCTACTAATAGAGCCTATATGTAGTTTTTGCAGTAATGTATTAAGAGTGTTGATTGAGCACATCGTAAAAACATAGGCAGAAGGCTCATCAAACATTTATCTGCTCTTATCTGTTCTTATCAGTTATTTAAAACATTTTACTTTTTTCTCTCACTATTTTAAACTATGGATTTTTTTATGTCATCCCTTTTTCTCATAGATCTTCCCAGCTGTTTAGCTGAAGTTACTGATCATTTCAATTCTGTCGCTCCTTTTAGAGAAGTATTTAAGTAATAAAATTTTTAAATCACTCTGTAATACCTTTCCAAGTTTAGGCCAACTGGACTACAACTAATGCAAACACAAGCCTTTCGACTAAATTTAAAAAATCCTGGAACACTTAGGCATAGTTTTTTGGGGTTTGGTTTTTTTAAACTAGAACTCTCAGTGAGTTATGAGTAACCATTTTCTCCTGCTATTATCTTGCAGTATTTCAAAGTTTCCTGCTTATTGGTGTAAGCATCTTAGTCTGGGAGTTCCCTTGTGACAAGGGCTATTTATATAGAAGGTCATGAACACATGAGAACCAAATTTTATTACACAGGGTAACTGTTTGTTACCATCAATATTAACAGTGTCTCTTTCAATTTTAAAGAGCAGTTAAAGCGTTGAAACTGAGAGTCCTGGGAGGTTCAGTTCTGCGAATGGGAAGCACTTAGGAACTGTTTTATTCAGCAGCACTTGACAAGCAGACACCAAACAATTGCTGTATTCATTTTAGTACTACCTCTTAGCGAGGACAGAGTTTGCTTTTTAAAGAGCAGAGATGAAACATGGTAAGCCAAAATAATAATTTTTAAAAAGACAATCCCATGTAATACGGAAGAAATGAGTTAAAACAATTTTTGCTGTACACTAAACATGACTAGAAAGTACCACAGGGAATGCAAAAGATAATTGAAATAGTGAAGAAATACAGACTGCTTTAATGTGCTTTCCACAAAAGGACACTCTTCCACGATGCAAAATTTAGGGTAACTTAAAATTGTGAGTATGAATCAGTAAATTAATACAAGAATAGTGATACATGAAGGAACGTTATAATTATCCCCAAATCCACTGCCCAGAACAGACTAGTCCCCAACATAGTGGGTCATGTTGGGCTCCCTGCAGAAGGCAAGGCGCCTTGCGGGGGGCCCTTTCTGGCTCGGGGAAGCCGTTTTCCTGCGGGCTGGGTCTGTGGTACGTGTCTGAAAGCAGCCTGAGCAAGTGCCCCCATCCACTGGCAGCCCAGCAGGGCCTCATCTGAGGCAGGAGCTGAGCTTTCCAGGCACAGCTGGTACCTGCACCTCCTTGTCAACAGGCTGCCTCTGCTGCGGGGCACTTGGAGGTCCCCTCACCTCTTGTCATTTCCCTTATGGGATCAGTCCTCTTCCAGGGGTGCAGTTTCTGACTGAGCTGTAAGACTTCCTCACACCTTCTTAGGTAGCACTGCTTCTGCTCATATCTTGGAAGCATCTACTGGAAATAGAAATTCCTGTGGAAAGTCAGGATTGCAGAGAAGGGTGTTTGCCCAGAGTCATCCAAGGACTCCATATTCTCTGTTTCACAGCCCTCTACACTGCTTTTCCTGGGCAGTACTAGGAGAATCACAGGAAAGGCCAGAGCTGCAAAATGTGATATAAATTGCTGGAGACAGCCCACAGCTCTCATGAGGGAACATAACTGCCTCTCTGCATCTGTGCTGAGCTGGACCTGTGAGGTGACCTTGCTGACCACATAGCCAGCCTGCCTGTCCTCCACCATAGAGGCCAGGAGCTCTTGCTCAGGGTGGTAGGTATTGCCATGCCGTTCTCTCATGGATGCACACCACCTGGTAGCTATTCCAGGTGCATGTGCTTTAGCTGCTTTGGCAGTTTTAAGTGAGCACTGGGGTGCCGGGCTCCTGCTGGGCGCAGGGTGCCCAGGTGGGGGCCGTTTGCTGCTGGCTCCCTGCAGCTCAGAGCAGCGTTGTGGCAAAGGAGAGCTTCCTGAGGGAGCAGAAAAGAGGCCTGCTCGCAGGGACTGACTGCAAGGGGAATCTGCCTGTGCTCTTCCTGTAGGGCCCCCACTGGCATATGGTGAGCTTTCTCTACTTTCCACTTGTGCTGTTGGGTAATTATCAGGTGTGGGGCCTTATGCACTTAGAATTGGTGCTGAACCACATGGTCCTGTGTGATTTCAGCATTAGCCTGAGGGAGCGCTCAAAGTGCCTAGGTTCCTCTAGGGAACAGGTAATTGGGGGGACTTCAGGACATCAACAGGTTGGTAGTTTCTGTTTGTTTTTGTGGGGGGGGGTGGGGGGGTTTTAATCAAAAAATCCATGTAGCTAATCTCTCAGTTAACCTATAGAGCAAGCACTTTGTGTCTTTGATTATTGAAAAGGGCTAATAGCAAACTCTCATCTTCCTTTGTTTTTTTTTGATCTAGTGCATCTCTAGGCAGTTAGCTGTTCAGCAGTTTGAAGAAAAATCTTTTTGAGACCTGGGATAGTTTCCCTTTCCTGTTAAGGCTGGTAAACTTTATTTGAATGAGATAATCACTCAGCTAATCCATTTCTCTGAAGCTTATAGCTAAACAAATAACTTCAGCTTTCTTTTCCTCAGCCATTTGTAAATGCTCCTTGTGAGATGGGCATGAGACTGGCTGTTCCATGGCCTGTAGCTTCCTTGTGAGTTCTAATACGCTCCTGGGAAAAGAGGCTTTGGGTTCTGCAGTCATCATTTCGGTGCTGGTGAAGTGTGTGAGTATAGGCTAAGAAGGCGTGTAGTTTTACATAACATGGATTTGAACTCTTTGTTTGTATTATATCCCTTACAGTTTTTTATCATGGAAAATAAAGCTAGGGAGATTCCAGAAGACACTTGGAAATGTTCACCTGACAGAACATCTTTATTGCAGCAAGTCTACAGTGATTTAAAGTAGAGCAAGCGGCTTTGGTTTCCTTCTGTCCTAAAGAGCCTGCATGGGACACTTTATGTACAAGTCTTGTTATGTTTCTGGAATATATTCCAGAAACCAACTGCTGCACCAACATAGCTGTGGTTTCTGGGTTATCCAGTACAAGTCTTTGTGGGTGGCAAAATATAGATACTGATGTGACCTGGAGGGGACAGAAATCCAGATTCTTTCCATCTACAGCTATCTGTCCTGCGTCCCATGGTGTTGCTGTCTTTGATTTCTGGGTGAAGCTCATTGCCTCAGCTATAGAGCTGGCTTAGGATTTCTTCACATTTTGGAGGGTGGGGGGATGGTAGTTGGAAATCCCTACTTTTGAAAGGGCCTTGCTGGTTATACTGTGGAAAAGTCAGGACCTAAAAAGCGGAAGCCACTGCCATTTATGTTCTTTTTCTCTCCGCCTTCTCTGGTGGAAGTGATGACACAGGTGACCCTGTGCCTCCCATTACTAAACTTAAAGTTGCTGCTGTTCTTAATTCAGTGTGAGGATTTGGAATGCTGTTCTACAAACACTGTAGAAAATGAAATTCATTTAAGGTTAGAATATTCAAACAGTACGTAGAAATGAAGTCAAAGCACTCAACAGTATCAACTCTATGCTGTGGTATGTGATACTGTATACATGTGTTATTTACAGACACTTTTTACTGGTGTCACTATACCTGGATGAGTTCACTACAGATCTTCATATCTGTTTTTAGAAGCAGTGAGCAAGAACTCCAGCCAAAGGAAAAGTAGACTTTATTTCTTTCTCATGAGTATAGCTCAGCATTTCTGCATATCAGACACATATTTCATCTCCCCCCCCATCCTTGCACTTCTATGAAGCTGCAGAATTGTTTGTGAAATTAAAAAAAACCAACAACATACATATATATGACCTCATGCAACATAAGAAGAAAAGATATCACACAGCTCAGTAGAGCAATTGGGATCAAATGGGAACTAAAACTAAAAGAACTAACATAAAGATAAATTATAAATGTTAAATGGCAATAACTTTTAAAGCAAATGCGAGTAACTTCATCAAATGGGACTCTAACGGCAAAGTCATCTCACGCACTGCTAGAACAGTGCAGAAAAGATTTAGAAGAAGAAAGCTGATGCAGTGGGATCAGACATGCAGAATGAGAAGCACTTTTTCCAGGAAGTTGGCTGCCCTAAACTTAATGAGCTGTGTTGATATGCGTGTATAATATTCATGCATGCTGCCTAGGTGAAGGACACTCAAAGTTCCCATTCAGGTGCTTAGTACCTTGCAGGAATTTCATTAGTTTTGCCACTGAAAGCAACAAAAGTTTTAAGTCTGAAAGACAAGTGTATATACATACTGTAGATGCTCATTTATCTGACTCTTCTTTTTCTGAGCCTCCTGTTAGCCAGATTTGCTTTCAGTTGTTTTCATGCATTACTGCCATGAAAATCACTCATTTGTCTAAGTATATTCTGTACTTGTAATCTTGTTTAGATAAGTGAATGTCTAGGGTGTACTTATCGCTTAAAGGTTCTTTCATATATAAAATCGTAGTTTGTCAATCCTTTTATTTTATCAGTGAGCCTTACAGAAAGATATTCTGGAAGATGATGCTTCCTTAGGAAAATAAGAACATTATTTAAAAAGCATGACTTCATCATAAACTTCCAGAAAAGAATGGAGATATTTTTCTAACTATATGGCACTCTGCAGGATGTGACAATGTAGTATAACACAGTTCAATTATTTATCTGATTAGACTAAGTCAGCGATTCAGTGAACAAGGGGCCTAATCCTGCAATTCTAATTTTAGCACAAATCCCATCAAGTGCAAGACTGAATAATGGTTTAGTTAGGCTTGGTGTTGGATTATGTTATTTTTAATGTTTGGGGTTTTTTTCAGTTTTCCAGAACAAATAGATGTTTCATTGTATTTAGTTGCAATTGTATGTTACTGTGTATTTTTTTCTGTAATATAACAAAGTTAATGTATAACAAATACACTTGTACATTATAAGTTAATTGTTTTTACTTTTTCATCTTACTTGACAAACTACTGAAAATATAAACATCTCAAGCTAATGGTTCAGCCTTATCTTTTACAAGTAGGAGTTAAGAGGACAGTGTCAACTCTACACAATCTGAGTTTAATGTCTTGACAGTGCATCTTTAAAAATGAGCATGATTTTGTTAATAATGCTATTGATTTATCACTAGAAAATATTTTAAATTATTCAAGAATCTCGTACTCCTCCTAAAATACTTGAAGCCATGTATAGTATTAAGAAAGCAGCAAGACCCAATGAATACATTGCAACTTGCAAAGTTGTTCACATGGGTAATTGTTAGGCTAGACTTTAACCCATAGATTTTGTTGAAATATACAGGAGTTCTGGTTGATTTGGTCAGAGACATATCAGTTTTAAAGCCATGCAGTACTTCATATAAAATGATTATGAATCTTTAGGAGAACAGTTTTAGGGATTGGCTCAAACTGAGGTTGGAATGAGATGGGAACACAGATGTGGTTGTGGCTAGCTCCCAGGAGGACTTCAGTCAGGCCCAGTGCAGAAAGGCATGGAGACCCACTGTGCTGGAGCAAATACTAGTGGATGTAAACTGTGATAATAACTTTCTGTAAAATTGTAAAAATCAAAACATGATTACTTTTGATAATAATGAACGCCATTTGTGAAAGTCAGTAAGCTTTTTTAGCTGCTTTTTTTTTTTTTCTTTAATCCTCACAATTCTCCATTTCCAGATTTCAAAGAATATAAAGACTTGCCAATGTTCCCTGCTTTTTGGAGAATTGTTTTGGGGATCAAGAGATACTGTTGGCTAACTTATTTTATGCACTATTGTCCATTTTATTCATCTTACCTTATAAGAAATATTGCTGTCAGTAGATAAATGGACTGTACTTATTTACTTGGGAGAGTAAATCCCAAGTTTTAGGGTCTGAGATGCTGAAGAATGGTACTAGCTTGTTCTTCTGCCCTCATCTCTGGGGCTTGAGGGGTTTGGGGCAGGTGACAGGCATGGTTGCAGCAATCTTTATGGGGAAGTCTCTTCAGAGATTGCTTTAGTTAGTTGTCTTTTGTGCATGTTTCTTTTCTATAAGGTTCTGTCCATATCTGTTGTAGTGATTACTGCTTGGCTTCTGTTTCTTGTTTATGCATAATATGATTTATACCATATATGATTTTATAGAGAAGGGTATCTAGAACAGACCTGATGCCTTCATTTATTTTTCAAATTTGTATTTAGTTGTCTTTAATGTTATGCTTTGAGTCTGGATAGCTTACTGTCTTTTCAGATTGCTTTTTTCGTTTGTTTTCTACTGAAGCTGATTGAACATAAATTAATAAATTGAATAGGTCTTTTTTTCAATTACAATTTCTCTACTTCTACAGGTCTCAAAGGTTCCTGGAGCATGGCTTCTTGTAAAGTCAATCAAAATGATCTTAAATCAAATTTGTCTGTCCCAAGCAGTTCAGTTAAAACAATAATATTCAGCTTAACAAAGCTGTCAAACATATTTTACTCTTTTGCTACCTGTCTTTGACACTATTTGAGCTAATGTGATCTTGATCAGTAATTTAAGTATAGTATATTCCAAGAAAACTTGCCTTAAGTTTTTTTGTTTTGTTTTTTGTTTTGTTTTTCCCCTTGAGCCCCTCCCAAGACACAACTGTGCAGTAGTGGGGGAACCGCTAACTGTAGCATATTGTAGGCCAGGCCTGTTATACAAGGACCACCTTGTAGTCTTCTGTATGATTTAAAAGAACAGTATTTCCAAATAGTAAAAAATGAGACATAGCTTTTTGCATGTAGTTCTGCAACTTTAGTTCTGTCACTTAGTCCATTTCACTAAACCCTTCAGTGCCTTTAGGTTTTGGAGAAATAAAACCATCTCTTTGTCATGAAGAGTTCATTGCTGGAATACTGGAAAAGTATTCAGACAGGTGGTTCATCCTGCGTTATATTATTTGACTCTTAGCTAACTTGTTTTAGGATTAGTCTTTTTCTGGTCTAAATCATGCTAATAGTACTCATTTAAATAGGACTGATTTGATAAGTATATGAAAAAGACAGGTTTTCTTTTCAGTGTCTTAGGGGAAAAAAAAAAAGTACCTCTCTTTCCTAGCACTGTGTGAACTTGTATTGAAAATCTACATTGAAATCTAGTTGGTGAAACTTCACCCAGAAATTAAACTGTCTCTGTTTCTATCATAACCACTTCTATTACTTAAGTAATATCTTGAGGAAAGAAGAATGTAGACTTAAATTACACAAAAAAGAACAAAATACTTAGTGTTGTTTCACGGGAATTTCAGAGACACCCTATGGCCTTCTATTGAATAGTGCATCTCATTAGAATTTTTTGAGAAGAGATTTTATTTTAGTTGGAAATAAACAGGAAATGTCTAGACTCTTCTAGTAAGTGATAGAAACAGTAGCCTCTCAGTGATGTTTTACTACTTAATCATGGTCATCATGAAACTTTTTTTGTAGGCTTTATCTAAATGTAGCCGTTCAGTTTTCAGAGTGTTCGGTGATTGTCATTTAGGGACTCTAGATCCAAATATACTAATGCCCAGGTTGTTCTGCACTGAGGTAATTTTGCTATTGATCTCAAAGAAAGGAGGATTAGGCCTTAATGAACACTTTTTTTTTTTTTTTCTTATTTTCCCCTTGAAATCATTTCTAAGAAGGAGATTTACAGGAGATCCTTACTAAATTCAGTCCACTCCTATCAATAATATAGCCGATCAACTGTTTTTTAGTTCTCACCCAATTTCTTTATAGTCTCATGGTCAGATTTGCAAGCTAATTTTATGTATGCAAAGATAAATCCAGAGGACTTGGCATAGAGGAGTTGGGCATTATATGAGTAGGTCCTGATTCAAGCAATCTGAAGGCCCAGGTGCATCAAAATAATGAGTACTGTATAAGATCAGAACTTGTGGCTTCTACATCTTGAGTTTTCAGCTGATGTGCTCAAGGTAGGGAATCTTAGCATATCCGAATTCACTTTTCTAGCGAAGTCACTGATAAGACTTCATGGTGCTAACAGCTGCTGTTCCAGGTCATAGCATTTCTGATGCTTATGTTCTTGATCACTTTCAGGTCATGCTTTTAAGAATCTTCACAGTCAAAAGAACTAGAAACTTAGGGTTTTTCTTTTAAGTTTTCTTAATGAAAGTTGAGAGTGATATCATATGGTTCCAGAACCCTAGAAAAAAGCTTTCTGTCTGTGCCTTAATTTGGCCTTGTATTGAATAAAAGCACAAAGATGTTTGGATATACTTAAAGATTGTCAATAAGCGAGAAAAGACAGAAGAACTGAGACTGCAGTGTCGTTGCTCCAGCAGCTGAAATATCAGCACTTGGATTGATGAATCAAGCCTGCTCTCTTCTGTGTGTTTCCTTGATTGACCATCACATTTTACAGGGTGATATTTCTCCGAAGAAGAATTTACAATCAATAAATAATTTCAGACAAGATAAGGCTTGTCCTCTAGAATAACTCTTCCTTGGTGGCAGTTCTGAAATTCTGAATGAAAATGCCTCAGTCATTACACTTTGAATGGGTCTCTGACATCTGGAAATGTCATTATGCAGAACCAAACCAGTAAAAACAATTATATGTTGTTTGGTTATGGTAATGTTTTAATCAGTCAGTGGAATACTTTACATTAGAATTCCTCAGATTTTATTGTATGAAAATACTGCCAGTACAACTTATAACTAGTGAGGTTTCTCAAAAAAGAAAGTATATTTTGTATCTGTTCTGTCCCCAATTTCTGAATGCAAGTCTTGACTATAAAAGATAAACTTGAAAGCAAATGCTCGTTAGTATTATCACCATTAATATTCTGTAGCATCCAAAAGTGCAGTGCAGATGAGAACCCTGTTGTGCCACAGGCTGTCCTAACAAATGGGATAATACAGTTTGCATCACAAAATGTTTGCAGGCTTACAGCCTCTCTCTGATTTAGCAGCTTTGTTATCAGCTGCTAAACAGGCCTTCTTGCTCAAGGTTTCTACCCTGTAAGTGGAGGTAGATGCAAATTTGTACAAGCTTCTCAGCCCCCACAGTTCATACTTGGGCATTTGAGCTTTTATTGATGCTGTTAAATCCAGCAGAACCTGTCAGCTAGATCCTACTGTGTACATCCTATTACAACAGAAGTGATGCAGCAAAGCGGAGGGGAGGAGGACATGGACAAAAAAGTAGAACTGACATATAATACAGGTCAACCAGCCATTCAACTTTCTTATGTGCATATTGTATCATTCAGCAATATTAATGCTGGCAAAAATAGTGTTTTATTTTGTTTACCTCTGTCTCTTTCCTCATCACTTCCCCTAATGCCACTGAAATGAAATTCTTGACTGCCTTTCCACCAAAGGTTGTAGAAAGGGTTTCACTTCATGTATTGATAAACTTTTACCCAGTTTTTGTTGGAGTTTTTTATTTTTTTCAAGAATCCCCCCCCCCCCCCCTTCCCAGTTAAATGGTTAAGTTCTCTATACTGTAGCTGCACTACCTTTAGTCTCTGCTCCAGAGGTGCAATGCTCTTCAGCAAAGGCCGGTGCAGTTCTCTAGTATGTATGGATAATCTGACATTATCAGATGGCAGTAAGACTGAAATAAGTGGTTGCATCTGTGTCTAATGGGACTAAGGCTTCTGGGACTAAGGCTGTCTGATTTGTTCCAGGATCCCTGTGCCTCCCTTATCATAGGTAGAAGCCTCACCAAGATACAAGCAGGGAATTTCCAAAATGTACTTGCAAAGGAGGTGCAGCGGTGGCAGGAATGAGCTGTACTTTAAAAAACAGGTTCTGGGTTGCTAGTTTCTCTACTGTCCTAGTTTGCTGCTCTGTACAGCACCCACTAAGAAACACAGGATTGACATCTGTCATCAAGTCTCTTCCTAACATGGGCAACTGTGTTGTATATATCCAATTCAGACAGGTTCAAAAGGGTCTCCCATGTGCCACCTTTCCTGTGGGTCAGACAACACGCTGACTGTACATTAATCTTGAGGCCTGTTGTGAAGGCCATGACTATGTATGCCACAGGAAGAGAGAAGCAGAAGGGTCCTTGCCTTGATTTCTGTATCCTATAGGTAAACTTATTATCCCAGGAAGCTGATCACAGCTGGCAGACTTGTTCTGATCATGATAGTTAATGAGTCAATGGAGATTTTATGGAAGAATTAGAAAGAATATAGTCTGTTCAGCCCCAGAGAGAATATCAGTGTCTCTTGTCCTGGGCAATGCAAAGTTTGCTATCTTACTGTGTGGTACTGCCAAGAGATGGATGATCTCTAAATTTAAAGTCGCTGTTGATGGTGAAAAGCCATTTGCACAGTGGGGTACTTTCCAGCATTTAATGCCTTTCTTCTCCCCCGCCCCCCCCCCCCCCAATTTTTTAAATGTGCTGTGCCTGGACCCAAAATGTAAAGTAGTGTGTAATCTCAAACCTAAAACTGAGCCTGCATACTTCCTTATTTTGACTAAAAAGGTCCACAGATCTGGCTAAGTTTATAGATAAATACATCAGAATACAGATGGAACTTCTACATTCTCATGGTAATGCCTCATATTTTGCAGTTTTGAAACTTTATTTTCATCAATGCATAATTAGTCACTCAGTAGTAAATTTCCATAACTGGAATTTGCTCCTGTTACTGAAATGTAAGCAAGGGAGAAGCTTCAGGCAGCTGGTATCTCTCCTGGGTAACTGACAGATTTTAAGTTGCAGTTGGACTAAAATACCCAGTATAGTGCCCCTTGTTATCAAAACAAAAGAAACTTTTGGGTGGGCACAAATATATCTTCCTGCTTTTTGTCATACACCTCTGTTATGTCTTAGAGCAATGTATCTCTTCACTGAATGTATTCAAATAGACAAATCTCAACTCGCTTCTAGCCCACCCAACTGCTACACTCTTACAATTAAATAACCTTCTTGAAGATTCATCTTATCTATAAGACCCATAAGAGGTAAATCAACAACGATATTGCTAGTCAAGACTCTTTGTCATTTTGATGTCTCCCTGTGTACAGTATTTTGGGCTGAACAAAATCATAGAGTGGGGTCTGTGTCTCTTCGGTAATGCAAAGCATGTTATCAGTATTTCAGTAAAAATAACCAGTTCTAAATAAATCGGACATTATCAAGAAGTAGACAAAGAAATAATGTCCAATTTAATCATTGGTGAGACCTACTGTGTGATAATTGCACCGCATGTCACTTTATGTGGATTGTTCGAGAAGAAGAGTCTTATAAGCATGGTCCTCTGTGGTGCAAAATGGCTCGGCTCCTGTTGAAGTTAATATGAAAGCATTCACAAGCATGGGGAAAGCTCACAGGATCAAGCAGGTCTGGGCGCTGGATGCCATTATTAAAAACCGTTCATCATTGGGGTTCTGGGTCTCTTAAAGAAATTGTTAGGCACAAATAATTCAAGGAAATCTCATTGCTTTATCGAAGAGCACACATTGGCAATCTCTTTGTGGAAGCAAAGGCTGTTTAATACACTCCAGAGGCACAAATGGGTCCAAGGAAGAACAGCTCCTAATAAAATTACAGAATTAAAACAAAGCAATCAAAGAAAATTGTATAATTAAAAAACACCCAAAGTTTGATATTCTGTGGCACTAGAGCACTATAATTTCTGTAAGAATAGCACAGTTGGTATTAATTCTTTACAAAGAACATTAAAAAAAATGCAAAAAGCAACGTAATAGCCAAATGTATGTTAATCTCTATGCTGAGTGAGTGTTGACCACTTCTAAAGCATGTCACTTTTGGGTGACTAAAACAAATCTATTTCTATAGTATTTGCAATGCAGAACAGGGAAATAAAAATGAGAATAAGATTTTTTTTGGGGGGGGGGGAGGGGAACCTGTCTCAGTTCATAGTATGGGTAAAGATTTAATGAATTCTATTCCTCATCATAGTCAAATCTTATCGTAGATGAAGGATGGTAAGGATTGTTCTTTCATCACCTGAGTCAAGAATATATAGACATTATTTCCCAACCGATATTGTCTAGACTTCTGAAAGACTTGCTTATTTTTGTATAACTGCTTAGTTCCCTCACATTAAGAGAGTCAGAACTGGCTGTAACCACTGGCTTCAGTGGAAACACCAACTTAACCTTGGAAAAAGAGAGCTGCTGCTAGTTAATAGTGGTAACTCCTTGGCTAATGTAACAGATACAGCTCGTAAAGATAATTCACTTATAAGATGAACAAAGATGCTGTTAGCACTACCTTTTCTAAAATTTGCAACCTCCTTTGAATCATTTTGTGATCTGTAATTTCAGCTATACTATTCCAGAGCAGAATGAATTTCAGCCCATAACCAGTGATCCATTTATGTCAGGTTAAGGCTCTCACTAAGGATAGAAGGAAACCTTGGTGCAGTCAAAGCTGTCAGTCGCAGACAGATGTCTTCCTAGTTATAGATTTACTTATTGACTGAGTTTCCAGAAAGTGCAGCTTGTGCTTGGTGTTTCAGGAACTCATTTGTTTTGGGAATATAGAGAAACAGTCAAGCCTTCTTCCAATAGACTGTTCTTGTTTAAATGACCACTTAAAAACAAACAAACCATGTTCGGTTCTCTTTAGTTTTTGTTAATCTATATTGAAAGACATTTTCTGCTAAAACTTGTAGTTTGTTTACAGCTGTTTGCTTACTTCAAATGTTAATGTATTTATAAAAAGAAAAAATTCAGACTTTTATTATCAAAAGTACTATAAGCTCTGCTTACTATTCTGGTAACCATAGAAGTTGTACGAGAAGATATTTAAGGTGTCTTTTGAACTTTTCTGTTTGCATATACAATAATCTTTTTCCAGTGGCAACTAGCTGTATGTACCCTGCAGAGGATGCTTAAAACAAAAACTGCAAATTCAACTTTTTGAGCTAAGGTATGCACTAAAAATATATATTGGCACTGGAGGGGGATACATGTTTTTTTATATAAATTTTTTTTTAACTGGGGTCATTCCTATGCTTAATTTTTTGAAAGAGCTGAGGTTTTTAATTACAGATTCTTGAAAAAACATTTGTACCCCATAATATTATTTGGAATATTAGTTCTCATGCCAGGCCCCAATAGACTTACTGAATTTAAAGTGTAACAGGCAGAGAACTGGGACCAAAAAGTTTTTATCTGCTTGACATTGAAGCCATAACCTTCTATAAAACACAGTTGTGAAGTGGCAGCATGGCGTAGCCTAAGTGTGTGTATATTTGATCATATATATAATCAAATAACTAGCACTAGACATCAGTCTTCACTTCAGTGAAAGTGTTGTATAAAGTGGTGGCTTTTTTTTTAAACAGTGATCAAATTTAATTATAGGTAAAACTTAATATTTTCTCTCCATGTATATATTTTGAACTACTACTTTTATTGGTGAAGACTATATATTCTGTACTGTCATCCTCACTTACAGTAGTGTTCTGAAGTTCCTACAACTTGTGGAAGCACCTGGGCTTTCATCAGGACATGAAGCACCACTGGTAGTGCTTTAGTGTAAAATGTCATTTGTCCAAAACCAGGGTTAAAACCTGAAGTGAGGTCTGTCTAAACACAGCTTAAATCCGTCAATTTTTCAATGCCTTGGTATTAGCACTACTTCTGAGACTTCAGTATCTGAATGACCTTTGGGGATAGAAGTATACTGAATGCTTTATGCTCAACGCTGACTCCACGTGGGACAGGAATAACAATAAAGTATGAAGCAGTTCTAGTTTTAGTAAATTATTTGAATTTTGTGTTGAAAAGTAAATGCTTGCAGCTCTTTAAAAGAAAATTTTATTTCTTATATACATACCTTCATAAATATGGGTAACCTTAGACACATTGCCTTAGAAAAACTTTAAATAACAAAATACTAGTGTTTCTTCAAAGATTGTTTTGTTATTAGTATCTTTACTCTTCAACATGTTATACTACTAACATTTTTGTTAGATCTTGAAGAGATTAACTTGTCATTCTTTCATAAGAATTTAAGCTCATAGTATGTGTTCTGTTTTTTTCTTGAGAAAATACATGCTTTATGACAAATGGGAATTACACTGCACACTTATTCAGTCATTTATAGTTTTTATATATGCATTAATTAACATAGTTAAAAAACTTAAGTGTACAAAGCCTAAATGAAAGTGCATCCAAAAGTGCATGAAGTAATTGTGCTAAACCCCCCCCCAACATTCTTCATATTCAGTATCATAGCAATAAAAACTTTGTTAATATAATTCTTGGCCAGCAAAATTTTAAGATAAATATAACTACAAGAAATTAAACTCGCAAAATTCTTCAATAAATAATTACTACTTGCCATGTAAAGCTTACAGGTGAACCTCAATTGCAGAGATTCAGTCACTTTGTTCCCATTAACATTAATGAGTGTTATGCTGTTAAATCCCTGTGCACTATACTGAAAATTTGTCCCTTAGAATGCTACAGATAGCTGAAAATTTGCTCTATATTTTGAGAACTTCTGGGCTCCCCAGGTGTTTGCCTCTCTATTTTCAGCGTGCTGCATGGTGATTTAGTCAGGGAACTGGGATTATGGCTGTGGCTCAGTCTTTGTTCAGAACCGCTGCTCTCAGGTGGTCTCAATGAAGTCTTTCCCTGCTTCACAGCTTCTGTAGCTTGAGTACAGGGACTTGACAAACACGACCTTGAAGCATCACAACTAACTTTATATGGCATATTGGTCTGAAACTTTGCAGTTCTTCCTAGTGTCTTTCTATGTATAAGGTGGTATAATGTATAACTTACGATGTGGGAGAAACAGTGCCAAAGCTCTCATGTTTGGTGCCAGTGCCAGCCAGCAAATAGTGAATTTGGATCCCAAGAGTGACTTGTAGCTGAGCATGCCTGGATCCCTGATCAAACCAAACCAAATGCTCCTTGGACCCTGCTGAGAGACTTAGGATGGATAGGTAGTGTCATGTTGGTACACCCCTTATTTCACATTAGGGGTCCTAATCCTACAACCCTCCATACTGCGTACAGCTAATCCCCACCCTCGCTCTGCTCTGGGGTAAATACAGTAACTTCCTAGCCAGGGATTGTCTCAGCGCATACCAGAGCTGGCACCTTCTCTGTGTCCCCAACCAAGGTGTCGGGGCAGTCCTGTTATATCCCTCACTCAAACCCCTCTGCACTTTGCATGCGTTGTGCTACGCGAGGGTGCGTGAGGTGGGCCGCAAAGAGCTCCTGAATTCGCGTGTGCCGCGGAGGAGCCATGGCCTGTGTGCGGGGGTGGGGGGGGGGGGAGGAAGCGTCTTGCCAGCCTCTGCCAGGACCCTGCTCCTCCATGCATGTGAGCGCTGCTTGGCAGCAAGGTGGAGAGAGAGAAGTGAGCAGTATTGGTTAGGACTGAAGAAACCAAAAACTGCCTGTGAACACGTGGTGGGCAGGAGCTAGATCACAGCTTTAGCCACTGATAGTTTCCTTATCTGTGTCAAGCTACCTGAAATTTATGGGCAAGGGGGTTGCGACTGTGTCCTGGGCTCCTGAGCAGGGAAGGAGAGGGCGGCAGGCTGTGGCGGCCCTGCGGGGGCCCGTGTGAGATGGCTGGCGTTTCTTGGCTCCAGTGCAGCATGCCCTGGGGCAGGGAACCTTCCAGAAGCATCTGGCCCCTGCGCCTCTTTCCCCAGTGGCAGGGAAGGCGAATCGCTGGAGCTGCTTGTGCTTGGGTACCACAGTGAGCTGCAGCACAACAAGGGCTGCCGGTAGCCTGTGGAAGGCGGCCGGCGCTGCGTGGGGCTGTGGGCCTGAGGGTCTCCTGTTTCTCTGGGCCCCGAGCACATGGTGCTGCCTCTCGCACCAGACAACGCTGTTGCCAACCTGTAGCCAAGCGGAAACGTGTCCTCCGCAAAAGGAGCGCCTATCCCTCCGCTGGGGAGGGATGAGACAGGGATAATCATTTGCCCGTGCTCCACGATGAAAAAGGGAGGAGGGTAGAGGAAGGGAAGACATAAATGTGATCCGCGCCACCTTCTCAGAAAGGCAGGAGCGTAGTCCCTCTGTGCAGGGCCGTGCTCAGTGCTGCTTTTCTGCGCATCTCTGATGGGGTCCCCTTTTCTCCTCCCTTCTTATATTTGTGTTCCTCACGCATTTCTTTTGTCTTCATTTTCCGTGTCCTCCTGCTGGCTGCTTTGGTAGTGATCCTTTAGGTAGGTCGTTGCCATAGTTGAGGAAGAAACGTGGGACCTTACCATTGCATACTTGTACTTACTAAGCCTTGGACTGATCCTCTGAGGAAGAAAGGTTTCTTTTAGTATCTTAACTGAGAAGAACAGATAGTAGGGAATAGGGTAATAGTATTTTCAGCAGTATTATGCTGTTACTTCTCTGCTGTGTAAGACATTGAGAAAAGAAAGTACTTTGCTGCCTGAAGAAAACTCAGATGTATGATATACGCATTAACGCTTCCTAATTTTCTTTTGAAGGATCGTCGCTTTAACGACGAGATTGACAAACTGACGGGATACAAGACAAAGTCACTGTTGTGCATGCCCATAAGAAACAGTGATGGAGAGATTATTGGTGTTGCCCAAGCAATAAATAAGACTCCTGGAGGTGCCCCTTTTTCTGATGATGATGAAAAGGTAAGATTACCTTCATCTTCATTTGTTTTTTATTTCTCTTGTAGCTTGGGAGACTCTTTTAGAGATATTCACTCAAGTTTTATGAATAGACTATTAAGGAATACATCATCTTACAGATTTTGTAATCAGGTTATTAGTTAATTAGTTAACTTCTTAGGGATGACAACAACTCAGCATTGCAGTGGCTTACAATACATATTTTATGTTTGTGTGCCTGTTGGAGGGGAGGGGAAGGTTGGGTACTTCATTCTGCACGTCCAGTTTGTATCTTGTCTTATCATTCCAGGTTATCCATCTTCACTTGAATCTGCTACTGATCTGTTCTCTCAACCTAAAAAAAAGTCACTAGAAGTAACGTTTTATGAAGATATTATTGCAGCTCCAAAGCAGAAAAGCTGATTCTTGTTTCATGAGACTGAGGCTAATGGTCTACTATTATTCTGTTCTTTACCTTCTGTTAAAAATACTGCCTCCTTCCATATTAGCAGAGTCACTCTTAGGAGGCATCGTTAACCTTAGATTAAGCGAGATCTGGCACTGAAAATCACTTCTGCAGCCCTCTGTTCTTAAATAATTGCCAGGCTTTCCAACTTTCACCTTTCCTATGTGACCTGGAGTCTGTTACTTGTGTTGTAAATTCCTGGGTTTTGTATTAGCCCCTCATTATGTAGTCTGTTTTATAGAGGTTAAGGTTTTAGAGACAGTGTCTTGCAGTGCAGAAGCTAGAGTTTCTAAGACACTTAATACACTCTAATACACTTAAAAGCTACAAACTAAGGGGTCAGAAAAAGAAAACTCTGGTATTATTGTGGGGTAGCTTGAAGAAAATGTCTTGTAGATTGTAGATGTCAATGTTAGATTGCTTTAAGAAGCAAAGGAAAGACTTTAGAATCATCAGAATCATACCTTGAGCACTTTCCATTTTAAGTTAAGTAACTTCAGTAAATAATGAAGACATAAAAGATACTAAGAAGAGAGCAGCCATCATAACAAAGAATGTATTTGTCAGAGGTAAAACAGATGTTAGAGAAGAACATGATCCAAAATCTAACGAAGTCAGTAGAAGTTACTTTCCGTTCGGATGACTTGGTGTCAGCCCATAACTATTCTGTAAAGATCAGATGCACTTGGGAGTCTGTTATTAAAGTGTGAGGGGAAATTCTTTAAGTTATAATGTATTTTAAAAAGTGCTCAGCATAAAACATACAACTATTGTTCTGTAAATGTGGAAGATCTTGAATCTGAAATTTCAGTTTAATGCTCTCTAAATCTTATGTAGACTCTTTTCATGCAGTGCATTTTAATAGGAAGAGTTCAGAATTGACCTTAGAGTAAAATTTGTCAAGGAATTAATATTTCTTTCCTGCTGAAGCAATAGTTTCTTCTTTTTTTTCAATATACGTACTCTGTCAACGAAACACTTGGAGAAAAATTGCAGTAGAACAAATACAATGTTTTGTTTGTGAAAGAAGTATTTTGTGGTGATAGTAAATTTGCTGTTTTTTTCACTTTGTTTTTGAAAATTTATCTATAAGAATAAATTCACAGGGAAAATTGTCATAGAGAAACTCCCAAGCTTTCTGTCTTAAAAACTGTCACCTTCTCCTAATGTTCTCAATGTGATAAATGCCTGTAGCATATGCAGAAGAAACTTTAGTTTATTTTAGAGCAGGTAATATCCCCTTATGTTATCATAAAATATAGGAGACTACAAGGTACCTATGCAAGAACAAAGAGGGAAGGAAAGGGAAATTGAGTGCGTGAATTACAGTTTGGAGAATAAAGGGAGCTCAAAGGGCAGGAGAACAGAGGGAGCAGAAAGGAGGGAACTTGAATGAAAAGAAGGTTGCAGAGGAAAGTGGGGAAATGGTGCTGTTGAAGGCAGATGCATATAGTTGAGCACATAGGGAAAATGTGAATGAAGCCAAAAGATGACTGGGGAAAAAGAAGGATAAACAGTGGCAAACTGTAGAGAAATAGAAAAGCAACTCACTCTGCCCAGCCTGTAGGGGAGAGAAATGGAGTTTCCATCAAGCACATAATGGGAAAAATTGCTTCGCTATGCCTATTAAAACAGTATTGAACCTCATTTGTGCAGAAATGTAGTTAGAGGCAGACTTTGCCCCTAAGGGCTGCTTATGTTGACTCAAAAGCAGTTAATATTTCATAGAGAGCCACTGTTGGTGGCTCTCTATTACATGTATGCTGAGATTTCTATACTATGACAAAAAGAGGTGTGAAGTAATGTCTGTCAGAAAAGGAAATTCCCACCTCATTGGTTCATCTAAATAGATGGAGTTACTTTTCAGAATCAAGATGGTATGATATGAATGAAATGCCTTAAAAAAACCTAAACTAACAGCAGTTTATAAAGACTGTGAGATACTGCATGAATTAAACTTGTCTTCCATAGAAACAATAGTAATTGTATGAGTCCTTTCTGAAGTTGATATTACATGATTGTTTTTACTTGTTATATATATGGAGCACTGAATTTAGAGCATAGTGCATAGCTATTAAATAGTCATTGGAAAAATGTGTTTGACTGGTGTGAGTGATAATATGAATCTTAATATGAATAATGTCTGTTAATAGCATCACAGTCTCTGGTTTGCTGTGCAGTGGGAGTAATTCAAAATTGATTGCCTTTTTGAAATTTTTTAATGTGATGGAATCTTTTTCAGCAGTCTGGGTGGGAAAATGCTTGCCAGGTGAAATACTAATAAGCAGGTACACATTAAAGTTGAGAGAGGAAAGTGGAGTAATGATATTCCTCTTACTAGTTATCAGATATCTTCAATAGAAACAGTTATGAACAGATATTTCTTTATATTTAATATGGTACGTCCTTACCATCAAGTGGAGATCTTCCAGGAGTTATTCTTACCAACACCTACTTAAACGTGAAGAGCTAGCTTGCTTGCCATGTAACACTTTGCTTTTGCTGCTTTTTCCTAAATTTGTTTCAGTGGTATATTCTGATTAGTGCTTGAGCTGACTGTTAACTCTTTTGTTAAGCTTCAGGCTTCTGATTCTCATTAAGTCACAGCTGTTTGGATCCAGTCTGAAAGATTAGACTTAGATTTGAACGACAGTATTATTTAAGGTGCATTCAACAAATAAAAGGAGTGAAGGATAAATTAGGTTAACAGTAAGAATGTCTATGGTAAGACTAATGATGCAGGCAGCTCTTAGCTCCCTAATTATTCTGTGGTACTGTTTGAGTTTTGTGTAAAATTTTTTAATAAATGTCAACTAGCTGTGGTTACTCTCCACACCAACGCTACTAGTAATTTTATAAACTGGAGAATTAATTACAAGTGCAATATTAATTGCAACGTGTGTGTATATCTGACATCCTGTTTTGGTTAGATGCTTTCTTTACCGTATCTTGGAATAATAAAGAAAGTCACAGTCCTATCTCCCAACAGCAGTATCAGGTATTCTAGCACCATATTAAAGATAATTTCTCTCTAATGTGAGAACATACAAAAACTTGATATTTTTCTTTGAAAATAATTTTTAATATTTGTTTCTATGGAGAGTCTGAGTAACTGATAGTGCACAGTGATTTAGTTTTAATGAAATAAAAATTTTAGAAAATAACTCACAATTTTCAGGTGCTACCCATTGAGACTTTGGAAAAGACCCAATAGTTCTTGAAAATGGTTTCTTTTTAAGTTATCCCAAGTTATATAACCATGAGTTTGCTTCTGAATTACTTTTGATTCTTGAAGATCTTCAATGCTCTATATTAATATATTAAACATACATTACAAATCTAGCAGTATATGCTATTACGCCAACCACAAATACCAAATGTAAATTAAAGAAAAAGTATGAGAGCTTTTCTAAATAGGTTTTCTTCTACATTTCTTTTTCCGAGTATGCAATGCGTCTGCATAAAGGGAATTTTGTGTTTAAAATATGGCCTTAATCTTGAATATATCATTTTGATCTTTAACACCACACCTGATTATCATACATTCAACTTACATGTGACTTATGCATTTCACGAACATGGTATGTAAACATTTGATGCCAGTACTGAGGTTGTGGCATTTGCTTCTGTTTAGTGGCTGCTAAGTATTTTATAAAATCAGAGCAAGTTGCCCAAATCTTAATTGTCATTTTATATCATTTTTATTAGTCATTTACAACATTGTTATAATTATAAACCAGTATATTAGGATTCTTCAGGAACATATTAGACGATTTTTTCTCATGTACATTTTATGGAAAAACAAATGAGAATGTAGTCAGTATTGTGCTGTATAAGAGATGTTAGATTTAATGAGGTCTGGCAGTCTCTATGCTGTTCTCTTCAAATCTGTGCTTTTAAGCTTCTTCACTCACTGATAACCTAGAAAGCATGACATATCTTTGGGAAGCCAGAGAAGACACATGATTTCAGGAGAATGTATTGCAAGATTAACAAACTGGAAAAAAAGAAGTAGGAAACCCTTTCCAGAACAAGCAAATACCTACCTGAGTGTCGAGGTGGCTTATATAGAAAAGACTGAGGAGTAGCTCACAAATGAAGTAAATTCTGCCTTATGCTGACGTTACAATTTCTGACAATTTGCAGTTTCAGAACACGTAGAAAATGAAAATGTAAACTACTCCTCCTCTTCCTCCCCCAAACCCTCTCAAACAAATCTCTGTATCATTTAAGTCTGGCTTTTGCTTACAAGTGTGTCTTTCCATTCTCTCTCAGCATTGTGCAAAGCAATTAAAGTAATCTGTTGGCTTTTTTACAAAGCCAGAAAACTATAATGTATGATGAAATGTCACTTGGGGGCACTAGTGTTTTGAGTCAATAGGAAACAGAGAATTATGTTTTCAATTAGAATTAAGTAGATGCTAGCATCTATGTATTCTTTTTAGCTATTTTCAGGAAGTTTTTAACAGCAAATAAAATATTTTAGATTTGAGGAGTTTTTAATGCTCCCAAGCTGTAACCAAGTTTATATTTTGCTATATGTAAAGTGCAGGAGTATTAGATTTCAAAGTTTTCATACTTTCGTATTTTTCATGGCAAACATTGAGTTTTCTTTTTTTTTCCTTTTAAATCTCTGGCCACTGTGATGATAACACAGCACTAATAATGAACATAAATGAATTTTCTGTATGTAATAATTGTTTCCTACTGCCAAATAAATTTCATTTCTCCTTTTAGTATAAAGGACATTTCAGCCTTTTCACTGTTTGAGGACAAAACTAGACCTGCAAGGCACTGGCATGAGTGAAAGTGCTCTGTCTCCCAATTTGTTTTGCCTCATGATGTTGCTCTGTTAAACTAACTGATTTCAGAGATTTCTAACTTGATACAAACAATAGTAGAATGTTTTATTGCTTTCGTATAGCTGTACAGGCAGCCATCACTTTATTGCATTACATTGAATAATTGATAACTTTTCAGAAAAATAGCTGGTGATACACTTTTGTATGTATTTTGCAAATGAGGACACCAGTTCATCTGAGAAGGCATAGACTAGGAAGATTAACCAAACCCTTAGAAAACTGTATATGCTGCTTGCATTTCCAGTACTGTCCTGAAGATTTATTTAAGTATTTGGGGTGTTTTCTTGTTAGTCGTACTTGCTTCATGACTGGTGAGAAACAGGTTAACAAGAGCTTGACTGTCTGTGGCTTAGGTTACTGCATGCCCTTCCAGAGTCTTTTGAGATGTGGTGCCAAAAATCCAGTCTTCCATCAGAGAGGTTTATGGGACAGCAGCAGCTCCACAGTCATTTAAACTGCAGACCTGGTTCTCTCAAGCTTTGGCATCCTCCAGTCTGAAAGAAGTGAATCAACTGCAGAAGAGTTATACACGGCAGTTAGTTTGAACTAAATCCTACTTAATTTACTGAAAAGCAGTAGTATGAATGCAGTGGGATTCCTCATGGGGGAAAGAAGGGCATGATTTGGTTATCTGTGTTCCATGGATAGTGGTATTAAGAACTATATATCCGGATTGCAAGACTAAGCTAATGAACTTTGTGATTTGTGGGGGCTTGAAGATATGGGTCTCTCATGCTTCAACATTTCTATTGCCTACATTCCTATTAGCAGCCCAGTGATTCTAAATTGCCCAATTTAATATGCTCTTCTTGACCTATATAAGCTAAGGCCTAAATACATTCTATACAAGGAGCTGCCAAAGGGACAAATGGTTTGCAGAGATTTTGCTATACCTGCTAATTTGTCTACCTTGAGGTTTTCCATGATGGGCTGCTTAAAGGCACACTGGGAAGTAAAAATCTCTAAATCAATTAGGATTGTTTCTTTAGCTTATGGAAGTAATAAACTGTAAATAAACTGTAAATAAAACTGTCAGGAAAGGGAGTGATCCAGAACAGGCTACCATCTCTCTTAATGTTGTGGGAAAAAAAAATCCAGCTCCATGAACATGACAAACATGCATCTGAAAATGAATTTGATGGGCGCACTAGAAACAAATTAATTAAGGAATTTTTTGCCTGTTTCATATATAGCAGTACATGATGATCTTGGCCTTGAATGTTCCTACTAACATCTACTTTGGTTCTCTGATAAATCTGCATGGCAATGAGACTCCAAAGTATAATATTTAAAATTGGCATAATCCTCAAAGGAGGTGTTGCCTGCACTGTATGTCACTTGCATCCCAATGTAAGAGACAAATTTGCTGAAGGAAGGCAGAAAATAAGAAAGACCTTTGAAGGATGAGGGTGCTGAAGTGCTGCAACTATCTGGAAAAACTCTAATGGTCTATTAGGCACAGTTCTTGAAAAGTACCTTCTACACAAATCTAAATGAAAACAAACCACAGTAACTGAATTCTCTTGCTGGGGGAGTTTAAAATTATTTGTCACTAGAAATTGGCTATATCAAGGCAGCTTCACGCCGCTGGTTTGCAATCAACAGCACCAAATGGCTGCACTGACAAATATTTAAGTAGACTGTGCCCAGTCTTGCTTGCATTTAGTCATGATTTCAAGTTAAGGTGAGTGCCTGGATTTCTTTTTAATTTTAGAACTCTATAAATGGGGTCAAAACTTAACAAAATATATCTACCTGTATCAATACCTTTGTTTTGAGTTTTGTTTTAATATTTGAATCTGGCATCTTCATCTCTAAGGAATGGAAACTTACATCTAAAAGTGTTTTACATGGTTGATGTTTTAGTGAAATATTTATTTTTGTTCACAAACATAAGTATGTATCTTCTAAGTGCAGGGTCTACTTTGATGCTGTGTGTGTTTATAGTAGGTAGTACACTAGATCCTTGATTTGAGGCCTTTTGGTGCTACCATAAAGCAAATACATAGACCATCAGATTTGGCAGCAGAACAATTTTTCTTATAGAACAGCTCAGTAGAGATTTTTTTTTTTCTTTTTTGTGGAGACTGGATTTTTGCTCTTGTTTTATCCTGTGGTGAGAATGGGGAAGGTTATCTGGATGGATTCTTTAGGGATAAGTACCTATGTGATTGCTGGCAGGAATCTGAATCTTGTGGCTCTTCCTGTGTTTCCTATGCTTGTATCTTCCTAAATAATTAATACAAAGAGAACTGAACAAATACAAGCTCTTTTCTGTAAATCTAGATTGTGATTTGGCAAATGTTTGTAGTATTTGTTTCAGAGCCTGATTCAAAGCTCAGTAAACTAAATGGAAGAACCTCCATTGACTTCGTTGGTCTTTGGCTGAGCCCCTAGAACCTCTGTCCATTTCTAGTATAGGAGCATTTCATTAAATTCAGACCTCAAGTTTTCTTTATGAAGCTTAAGTTCATTCGAGTCAGAGCACTAAAATGAAATCAATTCAGGATCAATTTCAGCTTCCATTTTCTTCCACTGGATGCGGATGGGCTCCAGTAGGCTGACCACAGTTTCTGTGGAAGACTGTGTTGTTAAACAAATCTGTGAGACTTTTTGATTCACTAGACATAAAACATGATGACTGCTTAATACATTTCACGAACACTCAGAAAATTGGAGAGGTTGTTATGCTGAAAAAATTCTAACAGAAAACAAAGATTGGGGTTTCCCTCAAGTTATATATTTAATTTTTTTCTAGGTAATACTTTATCAGCTGCCGAGAGTCTAAAGTTGCCTCTGAACTATGTACTCTGAACATAGTTCTGGTTTAGAAATAGTAGCTAGTCCTGGAAACTGAGTCATACAAAGAGCCATGAGACAGAATGAAAATTTCTTAACACTTTTTGCATGCTTGTTGTCCAAGCAAGCTGGTTAGCATGCTGAAGAACTCCATCTGCCTTTCTTCCCACAGTGGACCCCATCCCTATTCAGCTCTGCAAGAACGGCGTGGAGTCTAAGCACAGTACAGGAGCTGCCTTTTTGTATCAAAAGCCATATGCAGGTGATGTTAAACTCATCTAGTAGACATGTTAGCAAGATCTTTCTCCTTTAAAAAAAAAAAGAAAGAAAGAAATCAGTAAAAGAGCTGCGAATGTTGATATTCAACTGTTGATACTATGCTTTAGAGTTAACATTCCACTGAGTGAGGAAATTCAGGTCTGTTTTGGATCAACTGTTGCAAAGTGATTAGGGAATCGTTTAGATAGCATTGTACTGGTTAAGAAGGCCTTTTCTACAACCCTGTGAGGACTTAAGATGTCAAGCTTTTATTTAAAATCTACTACAACACACAGACATAAAAGGCCCTGAAGCTTCTATGGGCTGATGGTAATAGATAGTGTTTGTACCTTCAGATGATATTAAGACTTTCTACTGTTGTGTTTGGCAATTTGTGGGAACAGCCTAGCTGTTGTTACACATTACACAGGATTATAGAGCGCTAAACATGGGAAATCAAGAGTCTAGGATGTGGCAGCATTAAATACTTGTGTCTTATACAACATTTGGGAATACAAACAGATTACTGCTTTCCTTCATTCTTAATTCAGTATTGATCATTTTATCAAAATTGCACTTGCAGTGATTTTTATTAATTATGCCCTCGTTTGACAAAACTCCAGAGGAGTTTTTTCTCCAGAGGATAAACAGTCCATGAGAGAGACCTTGTACGTCTTTAATTAGGAAGCATTCAGTTGCACCTTGGGTCTCGATCATACTGAGAAACTTTGGGATCTTTCTGCAAATCCTGAAGCATTAAAATAGCTGTGCAGTTTGTGCTCAGTTCCATGTTCTCTGGTATTCACAGGGGGTTGAGCAGATTTGGAGAAAGGAGTCCAGATCTCTACTGGCCGAATGCTTGAACAGTCTTCTCAGAAAGACTGGAAATAGTAGTTAAAACAGAATGTTATCAGTACCAAAAGTAAAGTACAGTAATCGTAGACTCCTTTGCTTTATCTTTGTGCAGCCATATATCCACTCTTCAAATGAACAGCGGAATAGTATAAACTTTTCAAAAAAAGACCAAAAGCCAGAATTCTGGAGTAGTATCTGGATAGCAATCTTTAGACACTTCAATGACTAGGAACTGTGATGTTGTTTTCTTAATTTTTCTATTTATGAAATGATATTTTTTATCATTCTTGGATATTAATAGAATTTTTATTTATAAAATGTTTAAATAGTAAAACAGGTAATGCAAGAGCTCAATAGGTAAGAGTTTTGTTTTGTTTGGCTCATCTGTCAGCAGAAAGGAAGCTTGTCACAAAATAGCATGAGGGCTATGATGTGTATTTGTGTTGTGTAAGTCTGTCTATATACGGAATTGACTAGAAAAGCTGTTATTCCGGAGAGGAATCACATGTAGGCTTTGTCCTGAAATAATAATCCCTTCCATGTAGTGATTTGGTTCCTCAGTATCTTACTGTGATCAATTCGTGTGCCTAAACAAGCCTCTCGGGTTAAGAGGTGGCACTGACACAAGGTGAAAGGCAGATGGCATGTACAGACAGATGTGGGTAGCTCAGCAGTGGAAAAACTTGACTCTAGATGAGGCCTTCAGTCTTCCAAAATGCCTATAAATACAAGAGAGTGATGGATTAAACACAAAAAAATGAACTGAAACAAAAAACCTTGTTACATTACCTGAGGAATAAAGTTCTTTTACCTCTATCTGTCTTCCTTTTGGCCCTTAAACTAACTAAATTATTTTGGTCAGGCCACTCATATTAGGAAAATTTTGTTTGCTTCAAGTGAAACCTAGGTTGGGGCCTAGTTATGGAAGCCTGTAAAAGGGAACCTTCCTGGTCTGCCGCTGATAAAGCCTTCGTTTCTGACAATTACTTGAGATGTGCCCTGTGGGCTGGATGGGAGAACTTTGTCCCAAGTGATGTATTTTTCTGAACTTCCATCAGTCTGTTCAGTTCCCCATAGCAATTCTTCATAATAACTTCAAGGCTTGATATACTTACAGAAAATAGCATTTCACATCTCCTGTGGATTGCTTATCTTTCCCGAAGCATAATGAAATGTTCGTACAGCAGTTTCTGCCATCAAAAGTATTTCCCACTGGAATAGCGATGCTGAGCCTGTCTGTAGCTCTATATTACATGATGAGATATTGAAAACTGCTTAGCAAATCATTTTGCTAAACAATTAAGTCAACCTCTGACCTTCAACATGTTGTTAAAGGCTTTGTAAGAAGCTGTAATTAAAACAGTATTCCATTGTTCTAGCACTGATTTATGGTATGCTCTTGGGCAAATCACTTATAGTGTGGCTCTGTTCTGAAACATAACTCTAAAAATGACATTAGGTGGTTTCATACTTACTATCTGTCAGAATTTCCATTTTAGATATTCTTACTTTATAATAAGGAAGTGATTTTCCCTGCTTTTTAAGCTCAGCCTGAGGTTTTGAAGTCTTGTTGAATGCTTTCTTTCATGCACAGAAGCTGTAATCTAGACAGATCTGGATATAAAACAGCAAAAAAGTTCACAAAAAATTCAGCTTATTGTTTCTATTTTGTTTAATGTTCCCAGCTTTATGTATAATATTTTACATCTCAGTGAAAATTGAGCAGCCTTTTTGTCCTTGATTGGTTTGCAGAAGTGTAATTGATCTAACATTGGTGAACTCTGGCTTGTACATCAGGAGTTCAATACACCTCCATGTTGCCTTTGTACTTGCAGCTGTAGTTGTCTGCAGTCCTCGTATTTGGAATATGTAAGCAGTAATGTAGCAGTAAGGCCTGCTAGGAGTGTGTACAGGAATGTGTTTCCCCTGGATGTAGGAAAATGCACATTTAACTCCGAGACCACAATTGAACAAAACTCTTGTTCTTCAGTCACAGAAATGTAAGAAAAGATTAACCAGATCAGAGGGAGGGTCCATTTAACCCAATGACTTTTCTTTGCCAGCAGCCAAAAGCAAATACCTGGGATGAGGTGAGCCCGGAGCGATATTTCTCCCGTATGCTCCACCAGTTGCCTGTGACTTGCAGCGCAGGGCCAGAGGTGGTATCTTTGTATTTAATACCTCCCCAAGGATTTTCCACCCGTGAGTGTTTTCACGGGTTTTCTTGAACCAAGATAAACTTTTATCTTTCACAACTTCCTGCACGTTGTGTGAAGAATCACCATCTGACATCCAGCAGTTCTGTATTATTCCTCCATGTACTGCTTTTGGAAGACATAGTAAGAAGTTGTTCCCTGTTCATCTTATCATGCTAGTCATTTTACCCCCAAAACCTTCAGCCTTGAAAAGCTAAGAAGCCCCCACCTAGAGTAATGGTTCTCACTGCTGTGAGCTGTCTGCTGTGGGGGTTTCTGCCCTCCAGTGCCCCAGCTCGTGCCTTGGCAGTGCCTTCAGTCTGCCCTGCCAGTCAGTTTTATCTTCCCTGTTTGGAGGGAAGGAAGGATTTGAACTTTTTAAGTTCTAGACTGCAAAAGCAAGTACTACATTTTTCTTGTTCCAGCACTAATTGTCATGTATGTCTAGAACTGTTTTTGAAAGTCAGGGCAGAACTTCGGGGCTTATTTACATTTTGATGCCACCGCATTGCTGGAACATGAAAGAAGTTTTTGTTTCGTTCAGCATCCAATGTAATTGGTCTGCTTTGCTGATTGTTAATTTTAGCAAAAGCTGTTATTGTCCTTATGAAAGATTTCAGAGCTCTCTAAATTGCTGTGGATGTTGGGAAATGTCATATCATTAATAAAAGACCTTACAACAAAGCATAAAACATGCCAGGTCACCAATGAAAGTCAGTCAACAAGGATAACAATTGCTGTGCAGCAAGATTACATATTCCAGAGTAAAGTTGACTAGAAATATGAAAGCTAAAGTAATTTAACCAATTAATGATAACGATTTCATTTGTCTCCCCTACCTGGAAAACACTAAACTAGAGTTAAAACAATCAATATTATGATAATTTTCTCAGTCAGAGCATTGTGGGAGCTGTCAGAGATAACTGAGCCACATTGTTCATAATCATAAATGCGGTCAGAGATTTCAGCAAGGAAAGAATGCTGCACACTTCAGGTAACTCTTCACAGGGTGAGCAAACTGTTTAGAAAAATATTTCCTATGAACAACATAGTGATATAGGCAGGGGCACTGGGAAGAACATTTAATTTAACAGTGCTTTGTGAAAGCTACAAGTAAGCACCTTAATTGTCAATTCAGTCTGTGGGGAAGCCTTTTACTTAAGACTATTTGTCCCCATACACTTTTCAGCCAAACAAAAAATGTTTATACTGGCAACTATCAAGGCTACAGTCTTTCAACTAAACTTGACATGAATTTAACCTTGGTGTTAATTTGCTGGCAATTTGCTATCTATGTGGTAGCGCAGAATGAATACAAACAAATCTTGTTTTTTCTTTCTTGTTTAAAAAAAAAAGTCATTTGCTGTATAAAAATGGACTAGTAGGATTTTGCAATGCTGGTGTCATGGTTACAAGGCAAATTCAATGATAATAGCTTTCTGATGTGACAATAGCTCTCTGGTGTTGTGGCATGCTTTTACCCCAGGAGATCAGCAGAAATGCTGCAGGGCTGTAGTGGACAGGGCACAGTGCACAGCGCTGGGCGGTGGGGTCCCACGGTGAGCATGCAACAGACCAGTGTGGAGTCGCAAAGGGTCCTCAGAGCGATGCCCGAGGATGTTGTCTGTCACGCACTCAGGTGTCTGGGGGTGCTCTGCACGTGCCCTAGGGCCCTGCAGTACGGAGGGGCTGGGGCGTTGCGGGCTGTGCTGGAACAGACCTCTGGCCTCATCTAACAGAGCAGAATAGCTGTGAATATGACACTTCTTCCTACTAAGGAGAGGAGGGCTTGAAAGCAGGATGATTGCCAAGATACGTTACTGTAAACACAGTCTGAATTTTCCTTTTCTGTCATACATAGTAGAAACCATGGTTCACATGGTTAGTGGGGGCAATGTACTCACTTTACTGCCTGAATCAAAAAGGTTTTTAATCTGTTATAGCCAGAGGTTTCAGGGCTTGTCCCTTAACTTGAGGTGTAAAGTCTTGAGCTCTTATCCTGAATGTCTGGAGGTTTCATTTCTCGCTGATGGCCAGGACAGTGGCTCCCATGCTAGACATGCACAGCAGCTGCAATGTGACTTCACAAATGTTGCAGAAAGGATAAACACTGATCTCTAAAGATCTCTTAAAGAATATCAAATAATTCTGAACGTCAGAAAGTCAGCAAAGTTTGACAGAGCAGTAGGGTTGTGGATGACTTGCAAAAGCTGAAGTCTGCCTGCAGGAGTGTTAAACTGTCGGGCTGGCAAGAAACTTTTCACTAACAAATTAGGGCAACAAAAAACTGTATCTAATTGACGTTTCTGAAAAGTTGACAATGTACAGACTGTATTTTTCCTTATAAATGGAGAGATGATCTCTGTTTTTGAGTGATATCATGAACATCTGACAAAATCTGACCACAGTGTGATAAACTCAATAGTTGCTGCCTTCCCAAACAGTTCATATACAGATGAAAGCATTTCGTTTTTCTGAATAGTGTTTTGGGAAATCACTGTAAGCAGAAAGCAGAGGCCATTCCAGTGAGAAACAATCATAAGAGCCTGTAGAAATGGGAGGCTCGAGCTCACTCCACATGCTCAGCTATCAGTCTTTAAGAGGTCTGAAGTTGCTGCACTGATATTTACATTTGATAGAATAAAGACTTTTGTTCTCAAGGTATCGCAGTTTCTCACATACTGTCTAAAAATTAGGCTGAGTTTTCAGAGAACAGTGAAAAAGAATGATGAGAAACCTGTTTTCTAAGCCTGTATATTCTATGTATAAGTAGGATTTAATATATGTTAATTAATAAAATTATTATTCCACTGAGGAACTATTCAATGATTGTCTTCCTCACTGTAAATATTAAATTAGTACATTCTGAACATTAAATCAAAATACATCAATTACTTTTTCATCAGGTACTTAAACTTTTAATAACTGAACTATGAGAAATAATTTGGATTGTTGATTTTAATTTCATAGCATAAGCTAGTTTGTTTTACATTTGCATGGCTGGTTTGCTTTTGCTGTCAGTTTTATGGATTTTTATGAGAACAGATATGTGAAGTCAGATATGCAGATCTATTTTTGCTCACATACAAAGATTATTTTAGATGTTGATGCTCGTAGTGGCATGCGATGTTGAAATTGGAAATGTCTAAGTAACTATTAAAAATATCAAGGAGATACTGCTTTAAACAGAACCTGCTTTTCTGGTATCTCTCCGGTAATTCTGACGCAAAGTTAATCAGGTGGTGTGAGTTTTGTGTATGATTATTAAAGCCATGGAAGTGAGTATCAGGAACAATAACAAGAATGTTGTGTAGCAGTATGTGTATATCACAATAGCAGAGTTAAAGCAGGAGAACTGTTTATTTTAAATAGAAGTATTCTGCATTAACTTTCTCTCAGGGAGAACATTTGTAGTTTTTTGAGTCATCCTGCATTCTGCTTTTCCTGGAAGACAGTGGTGCTTTTTTGGCTGCTGTTACTGATGGAACAGGGAGTATCTGTTGCCATGCCTCATTGTATGGGTATCGTATCTTTGTTAGACTGGCACTGTGGTTAGTGAATTAATGCTGAGTTAGGTTTTGATCTTCTCATTCTTATGTTGCATTGATTCAAGCTTCACATTGGTGCCTAATCTTTTCCACTTGCAGTTACTATCACCAAACCCCAAGAATGGGTTGGTTCTAAAATAGCCTTGTGAAGCACAGGTAGGAATGCTGAAACTGTTGTGCTTTTAAGACAGTTTTTTGCAGTAGTTGCCTTCTGCAGAAGAGCAGAAGAGGAGGCAGAAAAGGGCAGGATTGGGGGAGTGAATAGCTGAAGGAAGATTCAGGCTTGACGGCAAGGCAACAAGTAATGGTGAAAGCTTGCACTCCTGCATTCCCGAGGCTCAACATCCATTTGCCACCAGAAAAAGGGTCTCACCCCCTCTAGTGGCTTGCTTTCTGACTTTAGTTGTGGTATGAATATAAAATTAAATGAGCAAGTATAGTTAAAAAGCAATGCCTTTCAATGATTTGTTGTGACTCTCCTTTAGCTTAGAGTTTCTGCTATTTAGTGCTTTTTTTAGCACTGCAAGATGGCAGTGTATTTTGTAAATGTAAATTAAATGTAAATTTAGTTAGCCATACTTACACTTTTTCCATTTTTTCAACAGACTTTTACTCCACATCAGTGCAGCTCAACTCTAGCCTAACAATGCTCAAGTGTCTGTAGCTCTCACGTGCCAAACCAGTGTTTTACATTTCTACAAGAGCATTCAAACCCTTGCATGCTTCACAACCACATTACATAAGTAGAACTAGCCTATTCACACTGCCATCAAGTGGATGCAAGGTATTATAACATCAGCGTTCTGTTTGGTTTGGACAGCTTTCTCGGGGCTTTTGCATTACATCAAAATTTTAATAGATCTAACTTCACTTACTTGCACATCTGTTGATTCTGACAAAACCTACAGAGGTGTCTCGTTTCTTTCTGCAGTACTGAAGAAGCAGAGTTAGTTCTCTGAAACTATGTATTTTACTGAATTATGAAAGCACATGAAAAGCTCTGTAGTTTAAGTCTGCAGCTGACTTTACATATGATGTTGAATTTATATCCTTATGAGCGTATATAAATAACTGTGAGACTTCAGTTAATGTAGACTGAACTACTCAAATGTTAGTAACTGCCAGAATTTAAGTTGCCTTTAAAGCTCTTTCCAGAACCTTCAAGGGATAGCGTTTGCTTTCTTAGCAATATTTTGCTATATCTTCTCTTTTGGTTTTGTTGTATAGCCTCAGACCTTATTTGCCTCACACTCTTCAAAGACGTCCTGAAGATGACAGGATGAGGAGGTGATCAGATCCAAAAATGGACTCAGGCACTTAAAGCAAGACTTACGCATGCTTCATGCATCTTCATTCAAAATTGCAGTTGTGAAAACCTCTTCTTTGTGGCTACCTACCCCAAGAAGTGCCTTAAATTCACTAGCTACCTGCCCGTTCATCCACAAAGCTCTTCAGTGTGTCTCCATGGGTTGAAGAGACCTCAGTCCAGGCTTTTATCTGGCAGCATCATCAATAATTCTAATTGAACAACCTTTTCCTTTATTAGGCACTGAAAATAACTGAACACTGTCTAATAATGGAATTTTTCAGTTACTTATAGTTGTACCACACTTTCAGTGTTTAAATTTTCCATACTGGATTTTTTCCTCAGGCAGAAGCCTTTTGCATTTTGCCTGTTATTTTAAAAATAGTTTTAGAGAAAAATATATTATTTTGCCTAGGTTAAAAAAAAACATTTTTGCTTTGTCAAGCTCTTTTACACCAAGGTTTTAGAACAGGAGCCTTGAAATTTGGCTGTGAGCTGGGATGCATGTGGCTGGATACATGTGTATCACAGGTACTGTGAGGAGCCCGTTGCTATCCATGTGTGCTTTATAAATTAAAAAAAAATTACCAAATTTCACCCTCAGATAATTTTGTTGCATCAGTGTCTTAGTTTATAGCTCTTTCTACATCTCTTTCAATCTTCTCCCACTTCAACAGCTTATATGATTCTCTGTCAAAAGGCGTTATACCTTGGTGCTGTATATAAAGTCTTTCTTTGCATAGCGAGTTCCCCTTTTTTTTTTTTTTTTTTTTTTTTTTTTTTTTTTTTTTTTTTTTGCTTATGCCTGTCTCTCCCTACACTTTGCGCAAATATGTGTGTGCTTTGTGAAGGGAGTACAGTTCTCAATAGGCTTGCTGTGTAGTAAAGTTCAGCATGTTATCATTTCTTGCTGAAACATGTCAGTGACAGAAAAGGTCATACCATAAAATATTCTGGTGTTACAAGAACTTGTGCATGTTCAAAGGACTGTTAGATTTCAAACCAAGGAAAACTGCTACTTGAGGTTATCACAGGCTGGAGCTGTTTGTCATACAGAATTGTATGTGACACGGAGCATGTGTCTCCACTTTCAGATATTACCAGAAATGAATATATTCAGTCTCCACTAAATTATTTGCAGACCGGGACAACCAAATTATAATTCATCTATGTAATGTACATTTCAATATCTCTTTTCTTTTTGAGCCTTTTTTATTTGTTAACCTTTATTTTTGCTATTTTATTTTAGTACTGTTTATAATTTTTCTTTATTTTGCAATCCTAACTCTGTTGGAATTTATTTTTTATTCATTTAGTACCATTTTATTTCTAAACTTATTTTTCTGTAATACAAAGGGATTTTTCCTCTCATTTTCTGTTTGTTGATCCTTTTGTATGTAAATGGTATTTTTTTTAATTGTCCTTTTAGTGGTATGCATTTTTCTTCTTAACCTTTTTTTTTCCAGATTAGATATTAAGGGTATAATGTTCCTGCAGAAAGAAAGAAAGAAAGAAATCTGCCTGTTTCTAGCATTGATGAGAGAACTAGTATTGAACGGAAAAAGAAATTAGTTAGGGGTTAATTGCATCTTAGTTGATCTTGTCCAGTGCAGTGGTTCTTTCTGTGTGTACTGGTGGTTTGGACAGAACTGCAAACATGCCCATTTATTTTCTGTTTTTGCAAGTTTTTTTTTTTTTTTTTAATAGTTGACAAGTTGAGGCAGTAGAGCAGCAGTTGAAATAACAGAAACAGACAAAGGAAGCCACACAAAAATCCAGAGGAAGCAATGCAATTGAAAGCTCTAGCAGCAAAAAAACTGTAGGCACAATATCTCAAAAAAAAGGTAAAAAAGCTAAGGAAGAAAAAAGTAAAGAGGAAAATCAAGAATATGCAGGAAGAATGAAAGTAGTGACTGTTCTTTGCCAAGACAAATTGGAGCACTTTGTAAAACAGATCAGCAAAAGGGCAGCCCATGTGTTAACCAAAAAAGGGAAGGGGGCACCAGGCACAGAGAAGAGAAGAGCAATTTTGATCACGGTTGCAGTAGTGAAGAGCATACATCACGGCAGATGCTGGGCAGATAGAGAACCCAGAATTGTAGGCAGTCTTCTGTTTGCCAGTCTAAATAATAGCATGGCCAAGGGCTGGCCGAATATGCTAAAATATCCTGGAGGGAAGGAATGTAACTTGAAAAAACGCTGATATCATTTGACTTTCGTGTACAGAGAAGTTTAAAATTTGTTGAAAAAAATTATTCTGTTGAAATCATAGACACAGCCACAGGAGTTTTAATAATGCTTGCTGTCATACCCACCCAGAACTTAATCATTATAATGTTCAATTAGTGATAACTAAATTTTTTTGGTAATCTTGGAAGTGCTTTCATTCTAAATTTATGTTCCTTTGGCTTCTCAGGGCAGCATGTGTGAAAAATGGGATGTTGAGGTTAGTATATAAGCGTATTTTAATGAATAATTCTCTTTTAGTCATGTTTTGGTCAATACTAATAGTTTAAGAAAGCATTTATCATGATGCTAAGTGCACAAATATTTCAGGGTAATTGATTCTTTGAACTAGAGTAATAACAATCTTATTCCTAACAAAACTTGTTTCTAACCAATTCTGTTATTCTGACTTCTCATCACCCAGCCCAAGTTATCTTCAGCAGTCTGCAAAATCTGAACGTTCATGCCCACAACAGCGGTAAAAATGTTCCATGGAAGTTTATAAAACTCTGTAGGAAGTCACCTTTTCACTCTCTTTTTGAATGTAGCTGACAGCTTTGATTAACAGACCATTAATGCTTTCTCCAGAGCCTTAAATTTGTTTTGTGTTTGTTGTAAAGATGAGAACACTTCCTGCCCTAGGTTAAATTAGACAAAAAGAACTATATGACAGGGAGGGAGATTAAACAGTAGTCAAAATGAGGCAATCCATAAAACAAAGTGATACATTGGTCTGTTTAACTAGGTTGTTAAAGTGTTCTTGGGTATTAGATCATCTGTTCAAAAAAGCAAAATAGAAGGTGATAGTTCTAATAAGGAAGCTAATTTTTTATGACCCTTGAAACTCTTTTTTGTTTAAACTTAATTAAAACTGTTTACCAAATACTTGCTACTGACACTGTTGTTTCTCTGACAGAAATGAAAAGAATGCCGTTTATTCCTTATGCAGGATCTCTAGTTTTTTCCCTTGTTGTTTCCTAGTTCTCTGAACTATTGCTGTTAACCACCATCTTTTATCTTGCAGAGGGTTGCTGCAAGTAGATCCTGAATTTAACACTGTGTTTAGACATAATCACTATGTCCATATGGACTTCTTAGTGTGCTTTTGAATTCCAGAGAGGGATCTAGGTAAAATTTACTCTAGATAAAATGCATCAGTTCACTAAAAACTTGAAATCCAGGACTTGGACTTTGGTGTTTGTTTAACTGTGGCAGCACTCACGTTGGGATCTGGCGTTCTCTGCTGTGCCAAGGTTGCAAGGGCAGGGGCAAGCTTCATTTCTGCACAGCTCGGCTCCTCCTTGGACTATTTGTGGAGAAGTTCCAGAAGGCAAACATGTAAATAACGATATGTTTTGCATCATCATTAATATGTGCTGGTCTTGAGTAGTCCTGAATGAAGTTCTATTAATTTTTTTAGTTTCTCTTTAGGAAATTTTATGTAATACATTGTTTGTTTTAGGCACAAAATATACATTCTCTCAAAACAATAAGAGCTAGTAATTCTAATGATGGCATTTTCAATACAAGCATTACGGAGATGATGAAACCTCTGCTTTTGTAGGGACATCATTGGTTTATTTTTTGAAAGAGTATACCTTCGTTATTTCATATGTCTGTAGATTTTTACCTAGAAGTCTCATCATGGGCCCAAGACCCCAGTACAGCAGGGTGCTATACAAGAACAGAAGGAAGCTTCTTCACCAAAGAGAAGGTAGTAACAATTACAAAATATGACAGATGGGGTGCAGTAGTTATGTGTCTGTTGATATTTTGGTAGGCTTCTGTAGACCTTTTGGGCACTTTGGGGGAATTTAATTTTTGTGCTTTATAAATTCTTTGGCTGATAGTAGGCCACAAAAAGAAATGTCAAGGGAAGAAGTAAAATCAAATAATAGTCAGTCATAGTCAAGTAACTGTAGAAGGGGCAAGCTTTTCACCTCCAAGACCTACAATACAGGCCAGCTCAGGTAGTCACTGGATAGTAGTAATACTAGGTCAAAATTTGGATCTAGTCTTTCCAGGGACAGGGTGACAATTAGGAACCTCTGTTTGCCATATTTTCATTAATGCAGTTGTATTTTAGTGGTTGGAATGTAAAAGTAGGGTCCAGATGCAGTGTTTCTGTTGCATGTATCTGGTGTTCCCAGCTGCAGGTGCAGTGAAACCATTACTTTGCAAATCAGCCTCTGAGGTTTGGGTGATATTCTAACGAGCTGATGCTTCAGTGTTTTCTTGTTCTAGTATCTAGTTTTCTAGTATCTTAGAACTTTAAATTCCTTTCTTTCCATCAAATCTATAAAAAACATACCCTGTGTTTTCCTTATGTAATACCTGTACTACATATTTACAGGAAGTTCTCTCAAAATCGGTTCTTTGGAATGCTTTGGCTTTTTTGGAGCAGGTTCCTAAAATTCTGTTTGTTCCCAGTTCATATTTTTGGGTCAGTATATTTTAGTATGCCTTTCCTCCCTGTACCCCTGTTAGCATACCAGGTAGTTTTTCATCATAGGCAATAAGTATCCTGTAATGTAGATATAGACTGGCATTATTTTTCCTTCATTTTGTGGAATTATGTGGATTCTTTTGGGTAGGAAATTTTATTTGACTCTAGCTGGATAAATGCAACTGCAGACTTTGGGAAACTAAATGTAAAAGAAATAAAAGCACTCTTGATAAATTATGCACTGTTAGCCGTAGTAATAAAATGTATTAAAATATTACACATTGCTGCGTATAGGCATAGCTATATAAGGACTATCGATGTTAATAGGAATCCAAGATTAAATCCATATGCATTATCTAAAGATGCTTTTGCTTTGATCTTTCACTATCATTTTTTTCCCTTCTTACTATACGATTGCGCAAACAGATACTTAGGTTTCTAAAATTAGTAAAGAGAATGAATACGTATACCACCATCAGTCACTTTATATTAGATTGTTAGTAAAGCCATAATAGTTAATTAGTATTAAAGTCATGTTCAAGATATCATGCTACTGAGGGTTATAAAACACAGCAGAATTGTGGGGGACAAGATTTTATTGGTGGTTGTAAGCCGTGATTATAAATAGCCTATTTACCTGTAATTTCCACTGACTTCAGAGCATACCAAGGACAGAGTTTGGCTCAGATTGGTAGTCATCAGCTGAGAATTTGTGCTGCACCTGGCAGAAGCATTACTAGGAGGTAGAGGAAGGGAGAGGCTTTTTTAAATTTTCAAGATTATTTGGTACTTGGGATGTCATTGCAGACTTTAGCAGACATTAGAACAGTCAGAAACTCAGCAAGTCTGATTTATTGCAGCTTCTCTGGGCTGTCTCTGCAGTCTGTAAGAGCTCCGAATGCTGCCTTGCAGTCTGGGCTACTGCCTTATCCGTGTACACCCGCGTCTCTCTGCTTTGTGTCTGTATATGTTTTGTCCTTTGACTTACGGAGAAGGGGAGGTGCCAGTGATCTTCTGAGTTGAGACTAGGGGAGAAAAGGTCAGAATCAGTCCATTTTAACTAAAATCCCTCTTTCAGTTTACAGGGAACACTCCATTACTCTTGGTGAGAAATGCAATCTGTTTTGCAGATTAGGGTTTAACTTTCTGCATGTCTTTTAATGCTGCTGAAGTAGGACCCCAATTGTATTTTGTATTATACAGTATAACACAAATAATTGGGATTAATACAATTCGCCAGTTGTATTAACAGCTTTTAAGAATGCGCACAGCCCACATCCAAAGCGCGCTCGGGCACTCAGATTATAGACTTCCATGCAGCTGGAAGTAAATGAATGTGTTGTTCTGTAGAGTTGAAATCAAGGGACTTTTTGTCTCCCTGTGCTTTATGGTGTGAGTCATCTGCACAATCGCAACAGTGTTCTTATTCATACCTAAAACAAGGAGAGTGCTTTTCCTTTCTTTAGTTAATGGAATAGTAAGTGCATGATAAATGTGCATATCGGTATTGCCAGGTGTTGGTTTAAACCTTCTTAAAGTTGGTAGCTTTAAGCACTGCTTTTCATTTTTTGATAGCCACATGAAGCAGTTAGGCTCCTTCATGGAACATAAGGCTTAAGACAGCAGATGTTCCCAAATGGGCACGGACTTACCACACCTCAGAACAAAGGTGCGTGCGTCGAACATGCCTGGCTGTTTTGAGAAGCCCTGTGTAAGCAGAAATAACAGAGACGTTCATGGGCATGTACTAGTGAGATGGCCCTGAGTAAGAGAGGAATAAAATTTGTAGTCCAAAGCCTAGCTGAAAGAGGCTTAGCACTTAGAGCAAAGAAACCTTCTCCTGCTTATTTCCTGCTTGATTCATGGTGATGAGACTTAATACCCTCTTTATATAAAATAATGCTGTTTCAAAACAATACTTGCTTCTTTCATCTACTCCTCCTTTTAATGAAACCAGCTTGCAACCACAATTAAGCTGACTAAATGGGTCAAAAAAGAAGGGGGTATCAGTGTATTAAATTTAGTGCTTCTGTCTGTCTAGATAAAAACAGTAAATTAATACCTCCTACCTCAGTATTACTTTTTCCCTGGTCAGAACAAACTCCTTCTACTCAATGAGACGAGGCCTTTCCCAACTTTGGAACATCAGCAGACCCATGCATTTGATGAAGAATTTCACTGTGGCTTTTGAGAAATTGCAGAGGCATTTGTAATCGCCATTCATTATCTGACTTTGACTTTTGGAAACCCACAAAGTGTAAGATGACTGATGGCTCCCCCTTTGCATTTCTCTTTTTTATGGGAATGCACAAAATATCAGCTTGCTACTGGTATTAATGTAATGCTGTTCCAGTTGTCTTTCTTCATATACTGTGTGGAGATGGAAAGCTTTTTTTAAAAAAAAAAAAAGAATTGCTTATAAATTCAAGTGTAGCCTTCCCGCAGTATTCTCCAATAGTCACTTAAAATCCATTGTTTACCTGAATGTTTTCACTGGTAAACTTGTTCAGCCTCCACTGACATTCTTGCAAACACTTCTGAAGGAAATTGGTTTTATACTCAGAATCAAGCTTCATTGATATTTATTTGTGTATATATTTATTGCAGTTAGTCTCCTAGCTCTAATGTAGCCACTGGTGAAAAGTCAAGTGATTGTTTTGTTATAGTAGGAAGCATAATGTTTGTCATCATGTAAATAAATACTGCAGATGACTGTGGAAGTGTCAGTTTTCAAAACACTTGTCCACACAGTGGGCAAAATTTTGGCATGGAGAGCCACGGTTTCTGTTTCCTTGACTTTAGGTTAACTTTATGACACTTCACTTACCAACTGTTATCATCTGAATACAGCAGTCTTTACAGAGAGATTTCATCCCAAGCAGATAGTAGAGCCTTGTCACTGCTACTCAGAGTCCTAGAGAAGGGAAACGTTAATGTTTTTTTCTCAATTGCAGAACAGTGAAAAGGTCTGGCACTTCTGAAGCCCTATGCTGTGATCCACAGCGGTAACTAACAGAAAATAAGCAATGCTTATCCACTGGCTTGGATGTTCCGCAGCGCGGAACAAGTGGAGGAGGAAAGGAGGAGCTGCTTGGGGGAAACAGGGAAAAATGCATCGTTTATGCAGACAGCTTTATCACTGTGAAATGTTGAGTTCTGAAGACATATGGAAGCAGAGGGAAAATCTGAAGGGAAGATTATTTGGGAAATGATGCCATTTTGTTCCTTGCCCTCTGTGGTATTTTAGTAGTACTGTGAAATCTTACAGTGACTTTCACTTAGAAGCAGTAGCTCGCAGTAACACATGCGTTAGGTAAGTGTAATTATCCTTTGTTTTACAGAGTCAGCTGTTGTTTTGACTATGGTCATGCAACAAGTTAGTGGTAGAGCTGAGAAAGAAACCAGAATGCTGTTTACTTCCTTTGTGTCCTAATCATTAGAATTAATCTTCTTTTCCATGAATAAGAGAGAAAATAAATGTATGATGATTATATTCTCAAATGTGACCATCTCAGTCAGTTTAAGTACAGCTTTAGAAGAGAAGTGAATGACTGAATTCAGTCGAACGGAATGCACCTGTGCTCATTTTGACTCGCTCAGCATGTGGGACCGAAGCTTTATGGGTTATATGTTTGCCCTTATGCATTTTTTTCCATTAAAAAGAAAAGCACAGCCATGGTCTAGGTCAGCCTGTGATACTCATATTTCGTCTTCTGTGATTGTGTGTATATAGGCAAATGGATTTCTAAATAAAATGTTTACAGAACCAGAAGTAGCAACGTCGAATGCAGTGGTTTGATTCATGGATTCATTGTTTAGGTGATCTTAGGAAACTGAATGAGAAAAGGAACATTTGGAAGAATTTGTTATCAGCTGATGTATTTTTATGTTGCCTTAGATGTCTTTTAGAATTCCACAAAATAGAGTAGAGGCACTAGGTTCAATGATTTATGACTGTGTTTCAGAGAGCCAAAACACATATAAGATAGCATAATCTCTTTGATTCAGAATTGATTTTTCTTAGCCAGTGTTTTTAGTCTCTTGTTGCAATGAGAAGTTGCTTCTGACAGCAATTAGCTCTGACCTTGGAGAGCCTTTAAGTAAAGTTTGTCCTGAGCTTGGAAATAATATTCTATTTCAACTTTAATCAGGAAATACGAAAACTACTCACTTTGTCTGTATTTTCTTTTATCTTTTGTTTATTTCCTTTCTATTTTATGTGCATGATAACAGCAGATGGTAGCAGATGGTTACTTGACTTATCATGATACAGGTATCGTCTGTATAAATTTGCAAAATACCAACTAATGTTACATTTGTCTTTGTAAAATAATCCTAACTGTAATGTGTAGTACTCACTGTATTGATAGCTTATGGATGGAATAACTGAGAGTTTCTGTTCCTGTATGGATGCTAAAGGATTTAAGGTGGTGCAACAGTTCTGTCAAGTAAGTTTCCTTGACTTAACTTTTTATTTGCATATAGTTTGGTATTTGATACTGTTGCCATTCCTTACATTTGATTCTTCTCCCTCTTAGATAATCATGGTAAAATAAGGGTGACAACAGCTTACCAAAATCTGAAAAAACATATGTTTAATTGCAACAGTCAGGTGCTCTTTCCAACTCTACTGATGATTCTCTGATCAACACAGAGGTGTGTGTTAAATGAAGTCTTCAGATCTACTGTATTGCTTTTAATTCGTACTGTTTGAGAGGTTACAAAATCTCCTTGTTCTTGGTTTTACAAGCCTAGTTTTCTGAAACTTTGCACTACCGTGTAGTGTGGTTGAGGAATTTCTCTTTGATTTGGGGGTTCATTAAACTGATTTAGCACAAGCCACAAGGAGCTTCAAAGCCCTTGTAGAATCAGACCGACCTCAAGAGCAATGTGCAAGAAAGCCTGGCTAATGCGTGAGGATAGGAAGCGGTACTGAGTTTGGGGTGCTGTGGAACAGTACGTTGTTATGTCCACTTTCCTCATCTGTGACCTCCATACTGAAGTGCTTAGAAACACTGAATTTGATCATTGTATAAATCATAACATTTGATTTGTGGTGGTTTTTACTTCTGTTGTAAAACTCCTACAATGATCACTTTAACATACATTTGCTACGTGAAGTAGTTGTGAGCAACCTAGTAACAGCATGAAAATATGTATAATTTATACTCTTTATTTTATGTGTTTAATCATGGCACCCACTGTGCTAGCTGAACACACAGCTAGTCTTTGATACAGCTGCACCGTTACAGGCTTTGGTGGGTGAGCTGGATGTCAACTGTGTAAATTTCAGTGCAAACTCTTTTATTACTCATGAACCGAAGTAGCATCTTAGGACCCAAAAATCAGCCTGAGATGCTCTTGTGTGAGATAAAAGACCCTTTGACTTGAATTTTGCATAAATTTTCAATTGGAAATCCATTTCAAGAGGCTTTTAATGCAGAACTCAGTGTAATTGAACTTGCTTATTGGAGAACTATTACATTTTCAATTATTTTGCTAATTAGTACATATGTGCACTGAGGAAACACTATGCATCAATATATGATGTTTTATATGCACGTGCAGCTTTGAAATATAGTTCTCTTTCAATATTATTACTTACATTCCTAAAGTACCTGTAATGTTTTGGCTTATCAGGTCAGCAGCTATATTAGCCTGTGGCTTGATGCAAGATCCTACTTTTAGTTACTTCAAAACAAAGTGTATCATCTAAATATATTTCAAATGTAACATCTAAATATATTTCAAAATGGACATACTGAACTACTGATTCCATTTAGAGTGCTTTTGTTAGCCAGGTGAGAACAGTAGGGTTTAAAAGATCATCTGAATTCTTACTTAGAAAATAAAATACTTTAAATAGGGTAGGAAGAAAATGGAATAATTAAAAAAGAAAGCATTAACATAGACTTTGGCAAAAGTACAAAATTTTGCATGCTTCATCCATGCAAACCATGCCACTGACTTCAAGAAGTTGCCTGCAGGAATAGAATGAGCAAATATTTGGGGGGGGGGGGAGGAGAAACAGAAATAAAAACTATGCTGAGAGCTAGACTGTAATAGTTTTGCTTGCCTCAGAAGGAGGAATTAAACTGTTCTCGTGCTCTTGAGCCCTGCTCAGGCTTACATATCCAGTTTACAGCAAGGTCTGCTTTCTCAGTACTTCTTGCTCAAAGCATAGGTAAGGAGGGAGAAGAAAAGAAAGACTGCTCTGGTTTTGCACCAGATTTTTGTACAGTAGGTAGCTCAGTAGGTGGGGGGTAAGTAAAGCAAAGGTGACTTGCTTTTTTTTTCCTTAGAGCAGTAAGGAAATTATGACCTGCAAGGTTGGGGAGGAGGGGTGAGGGGTATAAAGGCAGCCCATGAGAGGTCTCAGGTGGGTTTGTTTACGGTGCGTGTTGCGGGCACAGCGGCAATATTCCCTCCAGTGGAAGTGGGGCCTGTGTCCCCGCACTGTCTGCTACTGCTCTGCCACCAGCAAGACGGGCACCTGGTGGGGCAGGGGTTACCTGCTGGCCACGTGGCGGGGGGCAGACACAGTCAGTCACCCCCCTGCTCTGGAACCTGCTTTCTCTGATCAGTACAGATGTAGTCTCTGACTTTCTCACTGAATCTGCATGGGGTAGAGTTGGATGGACGGAGGGAAGCGTAATGCTAATAGAAAACTGGCTAACCATTTTTGTGTTAGACCATCAGCTGTAAGAAACAGGCAAATGAAAAGTGTTGGTTTTTTTTTTTTTTCACAGCAGCTGCAATCTGGTTTATAGCTGCTAATTAAAACTGAGTTGCTTTCAGATACAACAATCTCTTTGCCCAAAAAAGAAGCAGCAAGATTTTTTAAATGCCTGATGCAATTTCTATGAGGATATAGAGCTTTTGGTACTTCAGATTTGATAGTACTGGCACCACCTATTGGTCTTTTTCAGTGAAATCAATTTATGCTGTTAATTCATTTACGCAGAAACATTGTAAAACCCACATTCACATAGATAATGGTAAAAATTTTGTCAGTCCAATGAAAAAAAATACCAAGATTAAAAAATATTTCTGCCTATAATTTCAAGACTATTGATGGGCTGGAGTGCAAAACTCACATGTTGTTTTCTGGGCTATTCCTGTTCTATGGATAAAGAGAGGACTTTCTTTTCTGAAATAGTGAATCTCTTATCATAATACATTTGATTTCCTGATTTTTTTAAAAATAAAAGTAAGATGTGATTTTTTTTTTTTTCCGGAGAAGTGATAGCTGAATTAAAACTTGTTGTTTCTTACACAAAGGAGTTGGAAATAAGAATTTTGAAAAAAGAGAGTAAACCAGTACTGGAAAAAGAAGACAGAAAAGAAAAAAATGAGTGGGAGGACTGCGACCAGATTGAATGCCTGTGAAAAGAATCTAAGCTAAGAGCTGATGGTTTCTTACGCAGATAAAGTTAAGATAAAGATACTGAGCATTTAGAAAATGTTTAAACTCATGGAGAAGAAATAAAAGCAGAAGGAGAGCAAATGTGGGCAGATGTGTAGTGAGCTGAATCTCAATTTCTCTCTCTGTGCACCCCTGTTGCAGTTTTGCACGGCCATAAGAAGCAAAGGTGTATGACTTGGGGCACTTCCCTGGTTATTCAGCCTCTCCTTGGTCATTCTACCCAAACAGATAGTGTTCATTGCTTTTTTTAATGACAGCTTTTACTTTCCAAAATTACAGAGATAAACGAAGAGCAATTCTACTCAAATCTTATTGAACACTATTTTTCCTGTATTTTTTATTTTTAATAATATATCTTGGAGGGAAGAATAGCCTGTACAACGACAGGGCAGACTGTGATCCTATTGTTTCTGTAACTTAAAGACAGATATCTTGGTTTGGAAGGTATTTTATTCTTTGGTACCATGGAATCAATTTAAGGCTGAATGAACTATGATACTACTTAAAGGTTACAACAAGAAGTGGAGCCTTGTTTTGCTGAGTTCTGTATAAATGTTTAAAATAATTTGGCCCGAGATGGAACTGTTAATAGTGTAGGCTGAAGTAAACCCTTAACATCAGTAGATTTGCACCAAAAACGACAGTGGTATATTGATTTCTGAACACAACCTGAAATCAAATGCCCTCCAGTCTGCAGTTCAACAGCCACATTAATATTAATACCTCATCATTTTTCTTTTGAAGCAAACAATGAAGTATACATAAGTTTGTGTGGAGGAATTTTGTGCTGCTGGAAGCAAAATGCATATCTGTATAAATAACTGTTGTGGGCTTGCTTATTCACCCAATTTTCTATATAAAAGCTTTTTTCTTTTAAACAGCTTTGTTTAGATACACAATCACCTTAATCTGCGATCTAAGACGCAGTATGGTTTTCAGCATTAAGATGCAGCAGGCTGTGTACTCAATAGGTGTTAAGATTAACATCCTTCAAAATTTACACTGCAACAAATCACTACTTTATGCTCTGAGGATGTAACTCATTGTATGGTTCATAATGCTGTTCTCACAGAGAGGTCATTCAGACGGTTGTTCTGAACTGTTTTTTTTCTATGCCCTTCACCAAATTACCCCAAAGAAGGAAAGGAAGACAAATGGCCTCATCCAAAGCTGTAGTAAAAACATTTCATGGCCAGTTGCAGAGGAGGGAGAAAAGAAGAGATATGTAATTGCTACCAAAGGCTGATGCTTCTGCAATCTTAACTAGCAAAAGACTGAACACTGGGGAAGTGTCTGAAAGCAGAAATTGTAGTGCCGTGTGAATCCTTCTCTGGACCAGTGAATGAAAGACTTCAGGCAAGACTGTAATCACAAACCTTGGAGCGACAGTATTTTCACTTAAATAAAATATCTTTTTGTCTGCAGTGGCCTGCAACTGATAAGTCTCCAGGTCTAAATAGCCTGTATTGGAAAATAATTTCTTACCCTGCTGTGAGAGAAGATAGCAGTAAGTTTTACTGTGTCAAATGGAACTCGGAGGTCTGTGATTGCCTTCGTAGAGCAGTGCTTCACCACATGCAGACCACTACAGATCTGAGATAAAACTGCAACGCAGGTTTTATCAGAAAATGCATCCAGTTTTCATGGCACTTGAAAGGAGAGGGAATTCAGTGTCCCCAAATCCTCTGTGCTTCACAGGCAGATGCTTTAGGTAAATCATGATCCGTATAGTTATACCACCAGGATTTGGCCCTGCAGTTCCAGTATATAAACATCTCTGCCTAGAAATCAGATAGCAGCATGTGCAGGTGTGAGTCATTAGTGCAGGAGACACAGTGATGTGTGGAAAAAGCATGGCTCGCAGCCAAACCAGCCCACACACTTTCATCAGCCCCTTGAAGTCTGCAGCACAGAAAAAATGAAATTTGCAAAGTCAGACTGCTACTGCCCACCCAGTCCTAAGCCTCAGAGGTGCAGTAATATGGAATGCAGTGCTTTTCCTGGTGATCTGTCAATCAATGGTGCGCAAAAGACAGGGGGTTTTTACTGCCTGAATTCATTACCACAATTTCAATTGAATAGATTATACCAGGAAAAACGTGTATGCTTACACTGATCTTTAAAGAGAAATTTTATAGATGAAAGATGGTATTCTTTATCACCATTTTTCAGTAACAAAAATTTTTGAAACTTCTTAGTGTTACCGGTGCCAATATTGCCTCTTGAATTATTAGAAAGAAGAGGTTTGCAAGGCAAAGTATCACACTTTAACTGTGATAAAGATGTTAACGTTCCTTACAAATCTTGCTCATATCGTTAGACCATCCATACTGTACTGTGACTGTTATTAAGACAGTCTTTGAATATGCAGTATATAAGTATTTCTTTATAATCTGAGGAGAATATTCTAACTATTAGAAGAGCTCTGCAGTTTGTTTTTCAGTACGTTTAAACAGGTGCAATACCCATGTCATCCTTAAGTTCTGAGATTTAGAAATTCATTGTGACTTCTGACCTCAGCTGATTTTTAGCCATGCTTTGCTAGTTGTGTCGCAGCAGTGATTCCAGCTCTTGGAATAAGTGACTTGGGGCTAAGCCATTCCACCACATTAAGGACCCAGTAGAGAACCCAGAAAAAGATGTGGGAAGACTCAAATGAACTACCTCGTGTTTTGGTGCATTATTTTGAAGGCACAGCAAGAGTCCAAGAGATGTCAAAGCTGCATTCTGTAAATCATTGTTTTAGAATATGTATTTCTAAGTTCTACAGAATTAGAGAAATATCTAAACTGTTACTTGGTTTTATTTTTAAGTTTCCATGTGCTGAAACTGGAGACAGTTAATTATATTATCGCCTCTGACTGCAGATTTAGTGGAGGCTGTTAAGGAAAAAATCAGCAAGTACCAAAGTAATGCTTATGCCGAGGTGCTTCTCTTGGCGAGAGCTCCAGAGGGCCTTGGGGAAGAACAAAGGAGCTTTTAGTTCAGGAGCACTCCTGACTTAGCTCCAGCTGTTCTGACAAAGTTTATTCTTCCAAGGCTTAGTGTAAGCTGAAAGGGGATGCCTGACTCGGAAAGTTCGTGCTTGTCATTCGCGCTTCTGATTCTTTCCTTCTGAGGTCTAGTGAAGGTTCTGGATGAAACAATTGAATAGCGGCATATATGGAATATGAAAGGCTGCAAGTTATTTTTTAAGAAAAGATTAAAGACAGAAGTAATTGGACTGTCTCTCTTTCATGTAAAAACAGATTTGCATTCTAAAATGAGTATGTTTTCAGTATCATAGATTGCATTTGCATTGTTTATCTTTATAGTGTGCACATTTTACTATTTGCTTGACAGTTTTTTTCCGCCATATGTGTTCTTTTCCTATTTTGCTGCAAAGATAAAAATATGTAGAAACTTGAAGCACAAGTTTAGATCATTTTCACTAAAATTATAGCTTTAGATTTTACCAAAATACAGCAAACATTTCTTTTTTTACTTGCAGTAACTGAAATTATGGGTGGAAATCAAAGTACCGCACAGAGATGGACATTTTCTTTCCAGTTTCTACTAGCATATCCTTGTGCCTGGGTAGAATGGTAAGACGTGAGATTTGGATGTCCTGGCAGACAGAGAACAGAGGCATGGAGAAAGCAAGGAATGTCAAATCGATCTGGCTGTCTTAAAAATTACATGGTTTCACAGAAATTCTATAGCTATTTATTCTCAGCTGCTTCTGACTGGCACCTGCTTGGAAAAGGTAAAATACATTTTAATGTCAGTATGCCTCTTGAGAAATTGGTATCACTAGAGCTGTTGAAAATGTCTTCATGGCATCAACCACCTTTCTACACTAAAGATAAAACTAAAACACGGTTATTAAAGAAGACAAAATTCTGTAAATTATAGTCATGTACTTCTAAATTAAGATGTCAGAGGTATTACTCTAGGCTCATACTGATGTAAATGAGAGCAGTATTTGGTTCATATCCTTTTCTGGTGCTGTTCTTTTAATCTCTGTTCATAATGAAGAGGATAGGTAATATAATAAAGCTTTGATCTTTGAATAGTTGTATTTAAGTAACCAGCTAAGGAACTTTTCTGTATTTTGTGATGGTCTTTCAAAAAACCCTTTCATTTAAAACCAGTAGGAATGAGCATTTTGGGGTTTTTTGTGGTTTAAGAAATTATTCCATTGCTTTGGTATTACGTTAATTTTCATCTGTCCCTAGTTCAGTAGCTACTAGCTTTAGATCACTAAGAATGATGCTGCCTAGCTTCATAGGTACATTTGCCTCCCGCAGATTTTCTGTCACTTTGGATGGAAACTGTTCTAAAGAGGCTATTACAAACATACACTTCTCCTTAATATGCAAATGCAACATGAGGGTTTGTGAGCCATTTTCTTAAAGATGAAGGTTGAAGGTCTTTTTCCCCCCACTTCCTCATGCAAAACTTTAATACTAACAGTGTGATAGGCAGAAATTACAGTGCATATTGGAAGTGTTAAAGATGTTTCTAATCAGGTCTGAAAATGCCATTAGAGAAATCAGTTCAGATCATCTAATTGATATACTCGGATTCAAATCACTGCATTGTCAAGTGTGTCCAGTTCCATCATCAATTCTGTTAGAATAAAAAATATTGCATTTTTGCTTTATAATAAAACCCAGATACATTGCATTTCTAATAAATTTATGGATAAAAGCAATACACTGAGAATATACTATATTCTTTACAAATATTTTTCATCTTAAAAAATGGAAAGGAGAATAGGACCAGCTTTTTCTGGAGAAATGATTGAAGAGCAGACAAGTGTCACCAGCATAAAGTGCCATAACATTCAGTGACAATGGTGTTAGTCACTAAGTGTATATAAACTCAAAATAGGCAATTGTAGAACACCACTGACAAAATTTCTGATGTCCAGGAGAAAGTCAGCAAAATAACATGAGGATATATGTCAAAAGTATGATGTGATGTAGTAGTAGTGATGCTTCAGTAGTAGTATTATGTAAGAAATGGTCAATTAGAGCAATACCTACAGATGCATCCCAGCTGGAAAAGAGACATAAAATAGTGTGCTAAAAGGAATGGTCAGTTGTGCTATATGTTGTCCTTTGTGGGTTATTTCCACTCCATTTAAGACTTTTTCCATTCGGAGGTAAAGTTTCTCTAGCCAAAGAAACACTAGAAATGCTTTGGTTGACAAAGAGTAATGTAAGGGAATATAAAAAGAGGTTGGTGTACTGACTCCCTGGATTTCCTTCAAACTCACCCAAATTCTAGATCTTGCTTACATGGGAAAACTTGATTTCAAATTTCAGTAGGAAAAGAGAATGACTGCAACCCTTTCCATCCCCTTCAGATTAATGCTGCAAGCAGTGGGCAGTCAGGGGAGTTAAACTGACTTATACTAGCCAAAAATATAATCCAGGAAATCTGGGTGGTCTACGGTTAGATTTAGGTGTTCAGTATTCCAGTTTCAGCTAGAAGGAAGCACTTTAGGGTTGAGATTGCCCAGCTCTGTAAAGGAAGTGCTCAGCATGGCAAAGGATCAGGCCTCTGCAGTAAGCTGTTACAGCTTACTGTTAAATAAAGGAGTGCAGTATGAAACAAGTTCCTGTTCAAGTATTTTTTTCTTCACAAATCACAATACACCTTTTTGAAGTATATGAGAGAAGAGCCTGAACAGAAACTTAGTAATATCACTGTGATCTCCGTGCAGACTGTTATATATAGATAAGCTAAATTCTTCTTGGTTAAACTGCACACAGCAGTTATGCAACTCCAGGATTAAGTGTCACTCACAACTCATGGTAACACATGCCTGCACTCTGTCTCTAAGGTTGAAATATAACTGGTAGGAAAAGTGAAAGAAGATGGCCTCATTCAGTCCTGGCAGAAGCCAGGAGTCAGTAGAAATAGTTGTATGTTTAATGCTCTAATGCTTCAAGTTTGCAGCAAGGAGAAGTCTACAGACAAATCTAGTTCTCATTGTTGACAAGGATTGGGAGTTGGGAACTGAACTTTAAGTAGAATTGTGACTTGAAAATTACATTATGAATGTACATATGCATATGGAATTCATTCTTGTTTTCAATGTCATTTAATTAGTATGGTCAGTTAGTATGGTTAGTATCTGGCAAAAGTCAGACGTGGCGCAATTGGAAAAGACAGAAAGCAGGAGACTGCAATTATCAAATGGGAAAAATCAACTTTAAAGTGATACTTATTGATTGTCCTATACTAATTTAAAGTTCTGATCCACAGCTCTCTTTTAGCAGTGATAGTGCCAGTCTTTACTAGCCTCTGCAGTGGCGATCTTCCCGTCTCATGCAGTGACATTTGTAAAGCTTTTATAACAGTGTCATTGAGCAGGCCTGGTCCAATGATTCATGCATAGTGGGACCCAGGAGCTCTGGTGCTTTTCCCTAATTTAACAAAGTCTTTCTTTGTGACCTTCTCCCTCCTCTCAGATAAATCATTTAATCTTTCATTGGTTCAGTTTTCCTATCTCTGGAAAAAATTACGATGTGATATTGCTGCTGTAAAACTTAGCTCACAGTATGCCAAAGTGCTTTGAGATGCTGAGATTTAAGATACTGCAGAAGTGCCTACCAGCGTTCCTGCACAACGCGTGCCGGCTCCGGTGTCTGGGGACTGGCCTCTAGCGGCTCACCTCCAAATAAGAGCGAGCAGCCAGGCAGTAACAGGCCCCTCTTCAACACTGAGGCAACACTGACTTGGTCTCTCTGAAAACTGTTATACAACTGTAGCATCCCCTGTGAACTCTGTCAGCTTGATTTTTGTCAAAATGGGGGATTTGAGTGATACTATAATTTGAGTGAGTCAAAGATAACTGACGTTCAGTCTTAAAAAGACGGGTTAATTGGCGGCTAGGTGTCATGGTTCTGAGGACATTTCTGTCTCTTTCATGATGCTGCTCTTTCATGTTATTTTAGATGGACTAATAATGCTTAAAAGCTGCCTAGCGCTTCTCTGTAAGGCTTTGCCACAAAGGATGGTGCCCTGCCAATTTTCAAAACCAAAGGATGGAAACACTAGACCTGGCAAAGAACGGTCGTCTATAATTGTCAGGTTGATGTAATGGCCCTCTGACTGCGTGTGGTTGCGCAGACATGACGCATGCCTCCGTGATCCACATTTTGGAGTCCCCCAGGAGCCCTTTCAGGGGGGAGTTGCCATGGCTTTACAGTCAGCTTGTAACGTAGAAGTGTGTCGGTTTGCTGGTTTGATCATATTACTTCAGCTTTGCTGTTCTCACTCAGGCTGCCTTCAAGGTGACTTTTTTCCTTGCTTTCAGGCTGTTCAGGTGTTCGACGTACCTTTTTGGGACCTCCATGACTGAGCACTGTATGCTAGGTGTTAGGCTTGCAGGTGACTGCACTGTCACTGTAATGTGTCCTTGTGGCAACGCTTTTTTGTCTTGGACTTCCACCTCTACTCTTCCTCATTGCTACTTTTCAATGTCTGATTTTAAGAGAACCACTACTGTTCCTTGTGTAACTTCTGTCTCCTCCCGTTGGCCTCTCCCCTTCCTGCTGCAAATCTTGGCCTAATACCATGTTTTGGATAGCTGAGCGGCAGCTTGAATTACTCAGTGGGAGGGGGCTTATTAGTATTGCATCACTGACTTGAGTGTGAGTCAAATAAGGAGAAATTTCCAATGACAGTAGTAGGAATTTTGCATGTGTAAGATCACAAGATTTGATCAGGGAACACTAGCCATTTCACCTGGTGTCAGGTGGCACATATGTACATGTCTTTTGGATTTCTAGTCTTTAGCAGAATTGTTTAGTATTTTGTATTTATCTGGAGCAACAGTGTTTAAAATGAGGTGCTCTGTGGAAATTTACAATACAATTTACTGTCCTTCGCACCTTATGCTGTGTGCTAAATTCAAGGAAACATTAAGGTGTTTAGATATGTCCTATAGACTATTGTTAAAAACAGGTTTAATAGACCCTGCCAGTGTTTTTGTGTGTATGACAGTATAATTCACAATGTAGCTTGTTTAGATTTTTCAAGCTTCATCTCCTGTTGGTGACGGCAGATATGAATAATGTTTAACTGTAAAGTGACTGAGGCAAGAAACCTCCAAATATCTGCCAGAAGAATGAAATAGTATTAGTAGATGTGTATAGTTCTGATGGTATGAACAATTTTAGAAGTCTGTTTTTATAAATCAAATTTGATGTGTTTATTTGTTTTCCTGTAAGATCTTAGGCACATAATAGAAAAAAGACGGATTTTGTGCTGTAGTGCCTGGAGAGCGGTGAGAAAGGCCGGCAGAGAGTCAGAGGCTGAACCTGTTAAAGTTGTGCTCTTGCCCTTTCCGGCCCCTCTGTTCTGCACACGATAGTCTCCCAGTGTCATGGCTCCTGAGGACAGTGACCTATATAGGAGACAGCTTTTAAAGCTGTAGTAAGTCTCTTCCTACAGGAGATGCGTGTTGCAGTCTGTCTGATGATGCAATTACGTAGTTTGAATGTGTGCCAGTAATTATATGAGGCAGCCAAGCGCAGAGTCTGTGCTGAAGAAATGTGCCCGTGGTCATTTTTAGGCTCTTTGCAGCCACCAAAAGCTTCCACGGTTCAGATAGTCAGCTTTACTGAACAAAGATGTTGCCTTTTATTTGTGAACATTAGCGCATTTTTACAGCACTGCATAAATATTAACTGCACACAAATGAGAATTAAAAAAAAGTGTCAGAGCTAGTGGAAAATTGGACTGGGAGCCTCTGTAGGTTCACTGATGTAAGCAGGAGTTATGTGCCCAGCTTGTATGCCCATAATTCTTGGGGTGTCTCTGCAAAGCAACGGTTTGGTCTATAGGTGGGGTGGAAAAATAATTTTGGACAATCTTTCTGGGAATTGCAAACCCCAGTTATGATCAGATTTGATCAGAGGCACGACAGAGGCTGAGGCTGCCAGACACTGCACAGCTGGCAGAATGTAATGGAATTTGGGTGAATGGTTGCGCTTAACCATTTTGCAATTGATTTTGGTTTCTCGTTTTTAGAATTCAGTAAAATATTTCATTCACTGAACCTGTTTTTAGCAATTCAGGAAGTGTTTAAAGGGGCAGCTGGCTTCCCCGACTTCGTTTTAAGTATGTTCATAAAACATTTATGATGACAAACTATTGGAAAAAATCCTTAATTTAAAAAAAACCCAACTTTTTCCCTTTCTAGGAAGCCTGTACCACTTTGCTTCCCCCACAACCTTACCAAGGGGGCATAGCAAGCTGTCTAAAGAGAAGTGGCTCCTGCTGTCACTAAAGACAACAGTTGAATCAGACAACAATTTGCTGAGAGGTTAACTTAGAGTCTGTGCCAGTTTGGGTATGCCAGTCTTGCTGAGAGGCACCTTACTTCCATCAGACATCAAAATTGGTGTCTTTTGCAACTGCAGGCAGGGGAATGCTTGCAGTACGTTGGTAGCCATGAGTTAGACTGTATCTACCAGGTAGTTATGGTACCAGGTGCTATCTAAGCCATGCCAGGAGAATGCTTACTGCGGACTAAAACACATGCTGAGGAGACAGGGTAAATGTCGACTCACTTAGCTGAAGCTGAGCTCAGCGCTCTTTCCAGCCAGCAAGTGTGAAGTTAACATTTTGACTCTGCAGTGTATAGCCATTGCAGCACTGGCTGTCTTCTACAGTTAGCTAATAAGTTGCTGCATTGCAGGTCTGCCATCTTGCAGCCTCATTGCTTATATCATTACGTGGCACAAAAAAAAAAATCAAAAGACATATTGAGATATTGCAATTAAAGCCTGCGTTCCTATGCAGAGTAAGAAAAGTAGTATTTTTAACTGTTTTGTGGTAATGTACTGTCTGTAGTGTTTGTGAGGATAAAACAACACCGAGGTTAGGAAGCTTTGCTTTCGTACCTTCTTCTTCTGAAGTGAAAATTTCCAAAGTTAGATTATTTTCCATGAGGCACCCAATTCTAGAAAACAGCCTTCTTTTGAACAGTGAAAGTAGAAGCCAGCAGGCTCCCAAGACAATGCTGGCTTGCGCAGCAGAAAGAGAAGGGTTTGCAGGTTAGAAAGGCACCATGGTCCCCAGGCTGTGAGACGGAGGTAAAGAATCCCCTGAGCCAGCACTCATCAGAAAGAAGTTAGGCAGAGAACTGGTCCTGCCTGCTTCAGTGAAAAAAAGATTTATATCATGTATGAAATTATTGAGAAACAGGATATGCAACTTTTGGCCTGTGAAATTGTGATAATGAGCAGTGGGAAATATGAAAGATTGTCCTCTGAAATTTGGAGGGCGAACTGGTGTGCTTCATCTGGATTTCAGAACTGGTACCATAAAAAGCAATGAAACAGGTGCAGGTTTATTTGCTGCTTTCTTGTCTTAGCGGTTAACCCAGTGGAATTTGGAAGTGTTTTGTACTTCTGAATATTCAGCTACTGCTTACATACTTATTTGTGGATTTAGAGGTCTGATGTTGGTATATATGAAGATACTTTTGATACTTGAAGATACTACTGAACATAAGTATTTATTTTTCTGCAGAAAGAAAGTAACTGTGGTCAGCACAATCATTTGATCTCACTGTTTTAGTTTTGCAGAGAAGATTCGTCATCTTCAGCCCTTAGTTGAAAATTTAAAGGGCTGCATAAGTACTAGAAGCTGCAATATTCAATTATCCTGCTTGTTCTTGTGGTAGTTGTGTTTCAGTACTCCTAACATAAAATAATCCTGTAACAAAATAATAGAATTTAGAAGTGAAGAGGATGAGATACTGAATTGGTGGTCATCACTTCGTCATCTTTGTATTGGTTTCCTGCCCTGATTAAAAAAAATATTGAACAGTTTGTAAGTGAGCACAGCTTTTTAGCTTTTGCATGTTGCTGTGAATTTATGAGGTAAGTATGGTCACTACCCAAGGATGCTGTACTTGTTGGAGAGTTAGGTAGGAGAAACCATGTCCAGCTACCTAGACCCTATATGCCAAATAATTCAAAGTATAATCATGCTAAGTTGCATTTATCTTATCTGAATGCTTTATAGTTGGCACCAAAACAAACGATGGTCTCTTCCAACATCTCAGCATATTCATTAGATTAGTTGAATATTATTTTTCTAAAATATACTATTACACACTTACTATTTAATTCATTTGTTAACATACTATGAGGTAGCATGATGAATTGTTACACCTAATCTATTTGCCAAAATAAACAAACAAGGTGTATCTGGTAAAGCTCTATGCTTGATGTTTTCATATTATGCTTATTTGCTTTCCTTGAAATGTGCATTGTTTAATAAATCTGCTGGCTTTCTTGCTGTCATTAGTGAAAATTAGATATGGAAAGAAATTTCTCTTCAGACATACTCCATTTTTCTTCAAAATTGTTTTTGAAAACTGGCCTTCAATATAGGAAGGGGAAATTGTTTTATGTCTTTTGGAAGGGTATATCAGCTGTAGTCTTTCCATGAGATTCACCAAAATATTTTGTGTATTGGTCTAATGGAAGCATGCTGCTTACCCAACCGGTATTCAGTGGTTGCTTTGCAAGTTCCAGCATCAGGTAGGGTTTATTGTGTAATAAAATTGTTCGTTAAAAGCTGCAGAGACCTTGACTGGTAGAGAGAAGCCGTCCTGGCCTGTTCAGTGCTGCAGAAAGAGCGTCAGAGAGGAAAGAAAACAGCTCCTTCTTAACAAGATCCTGTCTCACTGAGCAAATTAAAATAACCGTGTAATTTATATCTGTGTCCTTTCCCGTCATCTGCTGCTTAGCAGTATATCTATGACCAAGCACAGGCTCTCTCCTTTTATACAGTGTGTTCTTCCTGCCTAATCTACTTATTGTTACCAAAAATCAATATTATATTACTGAAGTATTTCCATGCTGGAGATTTCAAATGTTAAAAAATGAACTGTGCTTTATGTTTTGTTTTATAAATTAGATGCTTCTATTTAAGGAGAAATAGTAATAATCAGCAGAAATAGGAATAGAATTACAGTGTATTATGGTTCAGTGATGCAATACTCTTTTACCTTGGAGCACCAGAGGATCTGTAATTATATACCGATCACTTAAAAAGAGGGAGAAATGAAGTATCCAGTTAATGGTGATATGTACTATTTCCACAACTCTTTGATTATGTTCCCTTTGGAGAGAAGACCCCTGAAGCGTCCCTGGCACAACACTACCAGCTGCTTACAGTAACTGGCTCAGACAGATAGGAAGTAACATATTGCTTAACTCTTATTTGTATGGAGTGTCAAATGCTGTACTGTCAACATGCTGGAGGTGCTTGTAAAGATCTCTTTTCTCTTAAAGTATTACAGTATAAACCAGGAAACAGTCTTGAGTACTGCAGATTTAATTTAGCAGTTTGAAGTCAAAATGTGATAACTGCCTTCTACTTCATTCTGTAGTTCCGGAATAAAAAGCTTATTTGAAATTCAGTTACTGTTAGAAATGCCTTTATTCTTCATTTCTTTCAGTATTACAACTTGCCAAAGGCTGTTTAAGCAGCAGTTGTCCTTGCAGTTCAGAAAGTACAGAAGAGGAATGACAGTAGGCCTTTGTTTTGTCAATTGTCCTTTTGTAAACTGGGATAACTGATTTATTTATTATTAGAGGGTAGTTCCTCTCCACTGGACAGTTGATTTTTTTTTCTTTTTTTTTTTCTTCTTAATAACTGTGGACATTTATTCATTTATTCTATTGATAAATTCTAACTATTTTATCTGGTAAATGGCTTGATACCTGGTGAGCATTTTTTAATTGCACTGTACCCTACACAGTTAGTTCGGGTAGTGAAAGGCATGATATAAGTCAACAGCTTTCCAGACTTTTGGCATTTTTTAAAGCAGTGTTTTATGGATGTAAATATCCATATAGAGTCAGTGCCTTGCAGTCTGGGTTCCGGAGAGGAGTATTTTTCAATATCACAAAACTACATTTTCTTTTTGCTAAAAAAGTAAACTTTGCAAGCTTTTTTGTGATGGTTGAAGGTTCACAAGCTTCTCATAAACTTTCCATTGCCATGATGTCACATTACTTTTGGGACAAGAGATTCCAATATGGGGGCAGGATTAGTTTTTATATTAGTCTCTAGTATTTATACAAGTAAAAACTTTTTCAGTCTCAGTATCATACTTAAAATTACATTAAAGGTCAGATTTTTCTCAAACGCAAGTTGTTCTGCTCTGCATCTCTTACTTGGCTATGGCATTTAGTGCTATTACAAGTTAAAATAGGATTTGGTTTCATTTTGAAAATAAAATGTAAACTGAAATATGCAAATGAAATATGCAAATTTTCTCAGGGAAATTCTTATTATAAAGAGTGATCCTCCCTTGGAGATTTATTATGTTCTTACTTTTCTTTCCTACCGAAGCAGTGCAGTATTTGACTAGCTTAATTACTGGCTCTCCACAAAGACCACATCTTTGCTGAGTCTAATATTCGCCATTCTCCTTTAAAGGGAACCATGGCGCAAGAGGACAAAAGTAAAGTGTTTGCAAATTAGCAGTACAGGTGTATTGTGTCTATCCTTAAAAGCTGTGGTTACTCTGACCGAATGGTAGCTGTGAAGGTGCAAAATTCAGAGGATATGAAGATCATCTTGGAAGGCTTGTCTTTAGGCAAAGGCAAATTAAATGACATGGACATAGACAGTTAAAGTAAAATAACATAGAATAGCAGTTGCAGCAGTGTTTTGGTTCTTTTAAGTGCTTAAAATTCTTTTAAGAAAGAAAAGCTGTGCGTGTTTTTCTGTGGAAAAACACAGTTCGGTATTTTCCATGGTAATCTTGCCCAATGCCCTCGCAAACTGCCTGCATGCCATGTTGCCTTGTTGCCACATCACACCCTGCAAATCCACCTTCCTCCACCCTGGCTTTGGCCAGGGTCAGACAGCTGTTCCCCTACCTCCCCAGTGGTGCCCAGGCAATTCTGCAGGCAGAGACATCTGGGATCTCTTCGAGCACGTTTGATCGTGCAAACGTGAGTAATTTTTCTGAGGCAGGCATTGCACCAGAGGTGCCAGGCTCGGCGTCTCTCCTACTGCAGTGATGGCCTCTGAGGGGAAGCTGCCACTGCCAGGTTGTTCCTGCACCCGTGGTTCGCGGGCGCCCTGCAGCAGCTCGTTCCTGACCCGTGGCTCCTCTGCTGTTTGCTCCCATCACCGGTGTGGGACTGCAGCCTACAGACCGCACGGAAGGAGTGAGTGAGGACCACCTAAGCAACCTCGGAGGGCTTCTGTCAGTAGCACGCAGTTAACTTACTGTGGAAATTAGGCTTTCTAGTGATTTTGGTTTTACCGTTGCCATCCTTACTGGACCTAGAATTGCCCAGAATATTCTCAGCAATTCTTGAACCGATTAGATGCAGTGTTCAAAAGTTACTGCTGCACGGACAAGCGAACATTATCAGGCTATCTGATGTAATATCAAGCCTGCCAAATCCAAAGTTTTGCTGTTGTTGTGACTTCTCTGTAGCTCCATACATTGTGGGAGTTTCTCTAAAATGCCAAGATTTCAACCTACTTTTCCAGGAGCTTGTTATTTTTATTAAGCCTTTACTTCATAAACAAGGCTGACACTGTGACATTAACCTTGTCGTCAGCTTCTAGGGCCAGCAAGTTCTCTTGTTGGTGATGTTTGTTTCAGTGCACGTCATAAAGTATTTTGTCCAAAGATGTCAAAATGGATGAAGCTTTTTCTATCTACCTTTTCAAATATTCCACTAATCACCTGATTAGCTTCTCTCCTCCTGTGTCACTGCAGACGCACAGACAAGCTGGCTCTGTAAATGGCAGAGTGCCCTCAGCTCTCACTGACTTCGCAAATGTCAGCACATACAAAATTTGCTGAACATCTCCGAAACGTAAGCTTGGAACTACTCAGCGGTAACCATATGTTACAGACTTGTTATCAGCATGTAGCTTAAAAATGCTAATATTGTTGGACTTCAGTCCCCTCCTGTCCTTATGAAAATGCCTTGCCTACTGTCTTATAGATAATTAAATATATGACTAGAATAGCTCATGTCACACCAAGAGCCAGCCTAACGTATGGTCAGCTTGTGCCTCTCAAAATATTTTACCAGTCTGTCCTCTCCAGCCTCTCTGTCTTAATGCATAGTGATGCATTCCTTAAGGCCCGGTTTGGTCCCCCAAACGTTTAGATGAATATGAAGGTCATAATTTCTCCTCTCTTCATTCATTTCAGCTTAATTTACCTTTCTTCTCTCTTCTGTTGTGCTTTCTCAAGCATGTTCTTTAACCCCATCTTGTTTTCTCCTTGAGAAGACAATCAGCTTTCTGATCAGTAGTCTCAGGTTGATGTGCTGTGTTCCACTGTGCTTGTATTCTGCAAATTAAGTGCCCCTAGAAATCAGCAGGATTGTGACTGCCTCAAGCTTGCCATTCTCTGTTATTATTTACTTTAGGTCTTAGAACAGAAGCAGTCTAGAAAAATGAAAAAGAATCATTTTATGGGAGAAGGTGCAGTGCCTACAGCAATTTAATAGAGTCCTCAGCAAATAGAGTTTTTAGGCTTCAGAATCTTTGCAATTTTCTTGACAAGCCATTGAAGAAGCTTCTTGCTGGGATCTGCGAACTCAAATGTCTTTGTTCTTTCCTATTCTATCAGTTCCATCCATTTTATATGCTTTGTCCGTGATATTTTTGCTTTGTTTCATGTTCTGCTGAAGAATGAGTGGCCTGAGATTTTCCAGTGAGATGCCACCTAAGTTTAGGTCTCATTGCTAAAAACGAGAGTCTCTAATTGCACTTGTTTTTAATGACTGGGAGTTTCTTTTGATACTAGGTGATGCAGATGTACCTTCCGTTTTGTGGGATTGCCATATCTAATGCCCAGTTATTTGCAGCTTCGAGGAAGGAATATGACAGAAGCAGGGTAAGTAAAAAACGTATATTGGACCAATGTGAACCACTTTTTCCCATTCCTTCAGATTCCAGCTCTGCACACGTATTTGTTAAGCAGACATTTTTAATTAAGCATGTTTCATTTCAAAACAATGTATTTACAACAGACAGTGCACTTTTATTCAGGCAGCAAGCAGAGAAGCTAGGAGGTAAATATGCTCTTAGTGGTAGCTGTTGTTTTCTGATGTCAACTTCTTGTTTTATAGCGCTAAGACAATTGTGTTTGTAAGATAGACTGTGCAGTAGAAAGAATTACATGGCCACAGATTCAAAATCTCTTGAAATTCCAGAAAGATCAAATTTCTAGCATCCTGGACTTGTAATATTCATGTGCAAGTAATGTGGATATATCTTTCTAAACATAAGCAAGCAAAAGCCCTGTACATGAAAGGTTTTGACAGCGTGCGTCTGCATAGATACATTACTCATGATTGCTGATGCCATGCATGAGTTGGGGCAGGTGGCCGCGAAGAAGTGAAAATAATACTGAGCTCACATGCCATTTACTTCTCAGAGAGCTTTTTTTTTTTTAATGGAGTGTTGGAATATATTTTTCCCTAATTCTTGGATTTTTTTAAAAAAATCACCTTTCCTGCAATGACAGATACTACTTTTGTTATTAAGTATTGTATCTCATGAAAGCTTCAGTAGAGCTACCATCTGCAGTGCCTTACTACTTTTCTACAGTGGGTGGGCTGTAGAAGCTAACCGCTCACTGTCTTAGCCTCCGTGTATTTTCACATTCAGGATTTTGGTGCCTTCCATGTATAGAAGATAGTGCCTTCCACTATTTCAAAAACTAAGAATAGCCCTTTCTAATAGGTTAGCAGTACAGTGTATAGATTTGAGGGTCGTGAAGTCTTTTACCTTGTCTTCTGTTTAAGACTGACTACTGACCACTGTATTTCAGGGTAGGGTTGAGGGGTGGAATGGAAGAAACATTTTTCTGCCAAAGATGTTTTTATTTGTTTGATGTTAAAATAATTGACTACTCAGAGACTTAAAATTTGCTACAGACTCTCAGCCTTCAGGGAGCACTGACAGACTTTGGAGGAATCGGCATTTAATCTTCTGAGAGAGGTATTCAGCAGAAAAATATTAAGGACATTCTCCATTAGAAAATGGTAGATTCTGGAGGGTGGATACCTCAGGAAATTGGATTAGAGATACAGATTCTTTGTTCTTGTTACTTCAGCCATGGGAGGCATAACAAATGTCATTGCCATCTGACAGCTATATGGTGGCCTGTACTTTGTGGCGTACCAGGGCAGTCAGTGGTCTGTAGCTTTGCGTAGTCCATGGTTGAAAATAGTAACATGTTATGGACAAGCCAGTATTTTGCCCTCCTTATCAACCTGGACACTAATGGTGACATTTCATTTTTGGATCACAATGAAATAATTTGAAAGGCTCCAATTGTTTGCTAGGATTGTGCCCCGTGTTGCACTTATAAATGCTTACTTCCCTTTCTTTCTCAGGATAACCGCCCCCACACACACAGACACACACAGATGCTGTTGCCCTAATCAGTAAGAACTTTATTTGAATGAAGATTTCAATGGATCACTCATATTAAAATCAAGCCCAAAGATTCCCCCTCCTTTGCAATGCTTCATTTATTTATCATTTCTACAACCAATACAAGATATTTCTGTCCTTGTATACAGGCCTTGTTGGAAGTAGTGAATGATCTCTTTGAGGAACAGACTGACTTAGAGAAAATTGTCAAGAAAATTATGCATCGGGCACAGACTCTGTTGAAGTGTGAAAGGTGCTCAGTGTTACTTCTGGAAGATATTGAATCACCAGTAAGTGTGACTTCACATTTTACAGAAGTGCTGGTATATGAGTGGTGTAACAGCTGTTTTTATTGTGGCGAAGCTGTCACATATCATGTGCAAGTATTAGACAGCCAGTGTTCTTTCAGGTCAAATGTTAATCAACGTTGCTTTTTAAAGGGAATCTGGAACTTATGTTTATGATTCATTTGGCTTATTTAAAGGCATTTAATGGGATGTCTGTAAGTTCCTGGTGGATCTGATTATCAGAGGTGTGATCCAGCTGATGTCCTGTGCTTCTTGATTGCCTGTGTGATGCAATTAGTGCTTACAAAGCAGCTAGGGACAGCTTAACTGAGAAACAAGGTGCTCCTCTGGTCAGCTTAAAGTAGAAAAATTACCTGATTTGTTTTCTAGGTTCTTTCCTTTCATAGTATAGCCACTGGAAGGAAAGAAATATTCTTTCTGTAGCTTCAGTTATATTTACCTGGAACTTACAACCTTGCTCACGTTTTCAGGCTAATGCCATATAAAGTCAGTGTTGCTTGCAGGTGGTTTCAGAACCAAAAACACTTGCACCATCAACAAATCTTTAGTGCTTATTTTTGGAACTAATCTTTTCAGTATACATTTCAATAAATAATCATCAGTCACCTTTGTTAATATTTCTACAGTGTTCATACTTTTGCATCTGTTATTGTTTAAATGTAGCACACTGAAATACTGATGCAGTTTCTATTCTAGTATGTAACATTTTGGTTTCACATAAAAATCTTTAATCAGATTACTGGCCCCTCCGAAATAACAGACAAAAATAAACTCATCAAGGCATTCTGTATATTCAGCAACTCAGTGAGCTTTACAGGAATCTAATCATAGTGGTCCACTTGTGAACTCTTGTCTCATGAATGTTTTCTGTGAAATCCAGTATTTTATTGTGGATGAAAAACAAGACAGTAAGAGTTCAACCTGTAACACAATGAATTTTCTCAGCAGTGCCTGGTGGCCAGCGCTCCATGGGATTTTCTCCTTTCTGGAAGATTTCTGTTCACTCTAGCTATTGGTGGGATATGACTGGGAGCAGCTATATTTATGTTTGCACATTTTAACAAGTTCCTTTAATACCTTTGGGAAATACTCTGCAAACTAAACAATGAGAACCGGTCTCAGTTCCTAAATGATGAAAATGCTGTGAAAAGATCAGCTCTCTTGTTATTTTGACCTAGTAATTGTTCCCTGAGGTGACAGAGAATCCACTGAAAAAGACATTTGAATACAAATGCCTAGATACTTGATTATTTGCCTTGGTACAGGAGCAAACTTTAGCATTGAGCAGGTGAAGTGAAAACGTGACTTTCGGCATTATCGAAGTATGCCCGTTATTTTCCAATTGCTTTGTCCACTTGACCAAGGAATAATTATTTCGTTGCAGAGCTCAGTTAAAAGAACAGATGGAGGTAAGCTATATGAAAGTATTTGTCAGGAGTTGGATTTCATGCACCATTTTGACATGGGCATTTACTGGGACTCTGTAGTACTACCATTCATAGGGTATTGAGAGTTTCTTTAAGAATCTTTAATATTGTTGTTGTTATGAAATGACTACCTTTATATTTATAGCCCCTCTTAGTGTTTTGAGGCTATTCAACACAAATAAATATCAGCCTTTCTACAGATTGAAGAAATAGTTGAAGGATAAAAAATGTTACTTGTAATACCATTTTCTTCCTCTCCAAATACCTTGGGATTCACTGACTCTGTAATTGATTATTTGTTGTAGGGCTGTGTGTCTAAATGATTATCAGAGAGACAATCACAAGTGGATGTGTCTGTGTGTAGGGCAGAAAAAACATTACTTTGTTTTGTGGAGGAAAGATATGATTCTCATTTCATTTACACTAATAGAAATTAATTAATTTTAGCGGAGTATGCCCTAAATTATACTAGCATTTATAAAAGCAACATCAAGCTTTGTGTTTTGTTTATATATTCTCTTTTACAGACTTTTAATATTTCTGGTTTATTTTCCCATTTTAGACCCCCACAATGATTTTATAATTATAAGATGTGGTTCTACCATGTTTCTACAGAACATTATTATGGTCACAAGTATAATATGATTTTTATTTTTATAGAAGAATATGTTATTTTGATAGTAGGTTGTGGGCGGCATTGTTTATTTCATTTTTTCTGCTATTAGTAGTATTTCTACCTTTGAGCAGAGAGTTTTTTTCCAGACCCCAGGCAATGAGGCCTCAGGCCTCATTACCCTAGACCAAATCCTGAAATATGGGCAGCTGAGGTATTCAGTTAAGCCTAAAAAGGGTCAACACCATTTCTTTTTCTTCTGTAAGTTGGAGTAGGAGAATAGCATCTTGCCACCCACCTGGGCATTTTTACAGTTTACAGTATTTTACAATACAATACAATAATTTACAATTATTTTTCTGATTCTGCCTATTTTGGGGGTTAATCTATATATCAAAATATATCTGCATAGGGTTACTCAGTTTTAAGCCATGTCTAAAATGTTCATCATTTGTACATCACATGAAAATATTTTATAATGCAGATTTGAAGTGGAAGATAGGAAATCACCCTAGCATCCAAAAATATTAGCTGGGTTCTGTGTCACATCAGCCAGTCTTAAAGTTACATGTGTATGCTGTTGGCAGATATGCCGATACCGCATGTTCAAGGAAAATCGGTTGCCATTAGTACAGTAAATAAATATTTCTATTTCTTTTCCTGTATAAAAAACTGTGAAATTATGCATAAAATTCCGTAATTTATGTTCTAAAGTCCTTTGAAGGCAAACATACTGTTGCAAAAAAGTTTCATGAAGGAGGCTTGAAAACATGATTTGATTTGATTTTGCTTGTTTATGAATTGTGAATAGCATATAGTTTCAACATAAATTCTTCATTGTGAGAATATACATTACATTTTTATTCTAAGATCATGGGATAAAAAAATCATAAAAATATAGGAACCTTATGCTACTGTTTTCATATCTATGTAGCATTTTTAATAACAATTTTAAGTTGCTTTTTTCTTTTTCATGTGACAGGTGGTGAAATTCACAAAGTCCTTTGAATTGTTATCTCCAAAATGCAGTGCTGATACTGAGAACAGGTTAGCCCTCATGTCTTCTATGGTAATGGATTGATTTTTTTTTTCCCCCACATAGTTTTAAAGTTGTTTGATCTTTATTATGTTTTCATATGGAACTTTGAGTAGATTTGATTAAAGAGCCTGAGCCCAAAGCTTTTACTCGGATAAAACTCCTGTTCAGGTTCAGTGCCGTATGGCTTGAATAAACATACCTGCTGCCATTGGTATTTACCTACTGACATTGTATCAGTATCTCAGAGGAGAAACCATGAAACAGCTGATGTCTTTTTGTTGTTGATTTCATGGAGAACATGCAAATGTTGTTTTGCGTGGTTAGTACTGAAATAAAAATAACAAAATTATTTTAGATTGTTGTTTGTTGATCTCTTACAAAATGCTTCCTTGCAATTGTGTTGAAAGGCTTCCAGTAAGATTTGATTTTTGCTCTAGTCCTCACGTTGGAAGGCCTACAAACCTCAGAGAATATGCATTTGCTAGAAACTGTGTTCCTGTGACTAAATCTTGGCTGGGAGCCCAGTCAAAAATCTGTGTGTGTGTGTGTGTGTGTATATATACACACAGATCCTGCTGAACAATAGATATATATATATTTTGCTTAGCAGGATTTGTACTTAAACACTGATAAAAAGCTAACTCTATGAGGTAGTACAAAGAGCTTTTTCTCCATGTGGGGTTACTGTCTTAATTCCTACAAGGTAATGTAACTGGTTCATATAAAAGGTCTTAAGTACCAAAGGAGTGGATGAAGATGCAGGGCTGTTATTTAAAGGTTTCTCCCATCTGCCAGGGCTCAAACTCGGTGATTATCATATATATATTACATGCAAACCAGTTCATAATGATTTTGAATTAGAATTTTCCATGTAGAATCATTGCCGTAATGTTAAACCTAAATTTCTGTCCATCCTAATATCCATAACTTAGCAGGCTTGAAGATTACTTTGTGCTTCTCTATAGCTAAACTAAACCCTTTAAGTATTAAAGTATTAAGTATTTTAAAAAATACTTCAGGGAAAATTTGCCTTCTTTAGTACTTCTTCACCTCCAGTGTGGTAAGAAGCTACTACTTACTTCATTAAGGTAAATATGTGCCTTCTGCACCAGATTACGATAGCTCATAATTCTTAATGCTTTTCAGGGAGAGATCTCACAGCATTATGAAAATGGATAGCATTATTTTTAGGATGTGCAACCTATCACCAGAGTCCAGGACCACGTATAAAGACAGGAGTAGAGCAGAATGTCCTCTGTTCCCTATCCCCCAGCGAAGAGAGATGGGACTGGAGAGACAAAGTGGAAAAGGAAAGCGAGTGATAAAAAATATGAAAGTTTAAATATGAATAAATAATCTGCTGAGTCATCTAGGAATCAAAAGTTACTGCTTTCGACAGAGAGCTTCAGAGTAGCAATTGCTCTTTCCTGGTTCAATTAAATGGGTGAAAATATGTTCCTTTTGTTCAGGGACAGGGGTATGAATCAAGGGTTGTTAATTGTTATTTCTGTTTTTCACAAACTTGATCAGTAGCCAGATTAGTCAACACAATGTAGAGTGGTGTCAAGATAACCAAGCTGGCTCATTTCTTGTTACCATAGTTATATTAGCATGTTACCAAAAAGCAGTTTATAGTAGCCTGCTCTGCATGTGGTCAACTTGAGTTTACTCTGAGAGATGTGGATAAACATATGCAACTGGGTAGCCAGTCTTATAAGATTTATAAAGTTGTATTTCTGTGTATCTTGGTATAAAGATATATTGCTTTTTTTCATTTTTCATTCAGTGGAGAACAAAGTTGGTTTTACAAAAATCAAGTTTAGACTGGCAGATATGATGTCACATTTGGATCTAGCACAGGCACAGCTTGTGTTATTGGCACTATAGTGGGAAAATAAAGGTTATTTAGGATACAGAATAATGCCTGGAGCCCTTGACATTTGAGCATTTTTTTCTAGTGAGTTGTGCCCTTTTCACTCTAGATTCTGCACACCCAACTGATGTAAAGTCATGAGATGTTTCATGTGAATAAAAATGTCACAATGAGTGCCATTTCTTCACCATTACTCCAGTTAAGATAAATATTATTTCTTTGAATTTTTAGTGGAAAACCAGGGCGATTATAGGCTGAGAATGGTTCTAGGTGTAAGTTTTATCTGAAAAAGAAAAAAGCTTTAAGGGCAATATGTCTTTCCATGTCCTAATACATTTTCTCTTTTGATTTTAGAAGAAATTGGCTTATTATTTTGACCTTCTTATCTCTGTCTAATAGCAGTTTGCCTGATAATTCCCTAAATGTTACAATGAATACTCATATCTTTTTTTCTTTTCTGTTTGTTGTAAAGAAATACCTTGCAAGACCACACTTGGATTTTTGTGTGTGTAACTTGTCCCTTTCCAGCACACCCCATGACTGAGTTCAGTTCTCGTTCATGTTGGTACACTGATGCTCTCATTTTTACCAGCCATTTTGTTCTTCAAGTATGGTTTTCCAAATCTTTCTTAAATTTGTCCTCTCTTTGAAAAAGTATAGCACTTCATTTTATTCACATGAATCTTAGAAGTCTTGAGGATTCATTTCTGATGTATTCTGGGTGCATGTGAGCTGGGGGGAAGCTGCTGTGGGCCACGTCTTTCCTGCACAGAAGTAGTTATCTCAGTGGATGCCATACCGGGATCGCTGTTCTCTAACCTGAGTATCAGTGGTGGAGAAAAGGTCAGCCGCCTCGGCCCCAACACAGGTTTGTTCACTGAGAGAATACCTCCCAGTGCTCCCTCCCAGTTAGGCTGGTACAGAAAGTGTTGAAACCCTGGGTACAGCTGTTTCGCTGTCACTTGGGTGAGCTACACTGGTGCTCCCTCAGATGCTGCCTTGAACGCTGCGGTCACACCCCTGACTGCAATGCATTTATGCTTTCTAAGGCATCTCTCTGCTCTTCTGATATGAGAGTTGAGAGGGTTCATGTCACTGTTTAGAGAGGGTCAAAGATACCGGTGACCATGTTGGCTGTAGCGGTCCCATACTGCACCACACGTCCCCTACCACCTCTGGCAGGGACAGGATGCTGTGGGGAAGGCAGCAGGCACACATCTGTGCAGGGGGACTGCAGGATCCTCGGAGACCCTTGAGCTAGCTTTTGTCTTCTGCCTGGCACTTGCTATTCCTGCTCTTATACAGGCAAGACGGGGAGGAGGTGGTGTAAAGCTGCCTGCACTATCCAGCAGGATTCAATTTTTCCATACTGTGGAAAGGCTTGTTGCTTGTGATTTTTACGGTAGCTTCTGTTTGTTCTGAGCTGCCATGGATGGACACTGAGCCAGCTGGCTGTAATTTACATCAGCATTAAACATTGATATTTCCTCCTAGTGAAAGTTGAGTGCATCTCCACAGTGCAGTATTAAAGCATTTAAACCATTTACTGGGAATGTAGATGACACAGTAGAACATACTTTTAAAACTTCTTCCTGAATTATGGCGTTTTTATTTAACTTGAATAAATTTGTTGCTTAAAATCCTTGACACCCATAATCCAATCCTGATTTAAACAATCTCTCGTATAATAATATCAGATTTCAATCTTTGCTGCACATCTTATATCTCTTACAATTTTATGACTGTTTTTTCTGACATATGCACTGAGAGCTATGAATGTGTGATGAAAAATCCTACCTTTAAAGATCTTTTTGTTTCTCAAGTACACTGATGTCCTAAAATAGTTCTTGAATTATACAAATGAATTTTTATACTTAGTTCAAGAATACTGTGTTTCAGTATAGGTTCCTGTCAAAGTATATGCATAACATTTACTACACTCGCTCAAAATTCTTATCCCAAATGAAAGTTGATACACTGAGATTTCTTTATGTAAATCATTATCATCATCTTTATTTATAGTGTTCTAAGAATATTGAGTTTTCTTTTAAATGAGTGACTTAGTTGAATTAGTCTTCAGGAAAAGAATACAGCCAACAAAAATTGGTCCTTTCACCATGATTGAGTCCTCCAACCATTCTGCTTGCATCCTTCTTTCATTCCTATGCGTTGCTCTGAACTTTCTAGCCATAGTAGTCTTCTCCATGGCTGCTCAGAGGCACTTTTTTCTAAACTGATTTTTCTCAGGCATAGAAAAGTAATCAAATTTCTCCTCAAAACTAAGATGACATGAATTAATTTATTCACACATAAATAACTACCCCTTGCCAAGGTCATAAACATGTTTGCAATAAGTCAGTGAGAAGTGTACTAGATGAGGTACAGGATGAGGACCTTAGAGTCTGTACAGACATTAAATTTTCTGCAGAAGCTGCGATAGATTGTGCTGAGTCAAGTCTATGATGCTGGTGACTTACATTAGTTCACTGACAGCTTTGTAGCCCCTCGGAAGTTGTGGCATAAGTTCAGCTAGGAGAAAAAAAGAAACATTCATGTGTGGTATGTCTACCTGGCTCCTCCTGCTGCAACACATGTTATTGATTCCAAGACTTATCTCATGATCCTTTTTTCAGCCACTTGGGTCCAGAATTACAGACCAAAACCAAACAATTGTCATTTCATATGACAGATAATCATAGTAAGTATGAGTTAAAAATACCTCCAAATTATTAGACTAATTTGAAAAATTAAAATCTAAAAGTATATACTTTCAGGTAGCTCTACAAAAATTATTATTTAGAATGGGTTGCTTATTTAGAATGATAGCAGGCCTATATCCCACAGAAACCTGGAAGATAATACCACTCTTGATTCATATGTAACCGCATTTCATTACTGAATGTTGTATTTAATTTACACAGTAGACCAATGCTATTTTCAGAAGAAAGAATAGTGGAAAAGAAAGAATTTTTTATGTACCATTTTGATAAATACCAAATTATTGTTCTGTAAATAATTTTTAGTAACCATTGATTACTGTGAACAATTGCGCTGTTCATATGATTATGCCTATAAGACACGTTGGACTTGAAAGCAACATTGATCGTAATATTTTCTTCCCTTACTATGCCATATGATAGTTTCAAAGACAGTGTGGAGAAATCATCATCTTACTCCGACTGGCTAATAAATAATAGCATTGCTGAACTTGTAGCTTCCACGGGTCTCCCAGTGAACATCAGTGATGCCTATCAGGATCCTCGCTTTGATGCTGAAGTAAGAGATTTTTAGAAATGTAAATATACATCATATTTTTGACATTGTAACTAATAAAATACAATTTTTATTATCAAATCCAAAGGGCTGTAAAACATGTGAATATTTGCATTGAATTATTTCTTCTCTCCAGTGTGTCCTCCTCCTGATCTTTTGGTGTTGGTATGGCTCTGTAGAGTAAACACTGGTCACTGAATCAGTGTATGACTATAGGCAGTTACTATCCATTATTCATTTATAAATGATACCTTACTGTATCAAGTGCTTTGAGGTTTATGCAAACTATTTTTTATTGCTGAAAATTCCACTGTTGGTGTTCTGTGTTAGTGGAGCCATCGTTGTTAGCTGTCAGGGTGATGGGGACTGTGCGCACACATGCCGTGAGCAGAATCAGTATCTAGAGACAAATGTTGTTTGTAGTCTGATTTAGCCAACTACCCTTTTAATTCAGTAATTCTGCACAAATAAAATGTACACACTGGACTGGTTATTTCTCCAAGATACATATCACTCCTATCACTCAGCTAGAATGGTGTAGCTATAGATAAAAATGTATACATATACATCATACCTAAATAGATGTTGGAGGCATTTGGAAGGACAAAATCTTCACAGAATTCTATCTGGTGAAACAGAATTACTACAGGGAACTTGGGCAGCACAGTAATTAGCGGACAGAACTGGTCAGCAAGCTTACCAGACTGTATTGCTACAATAAGTATGCTTGGAAATGTTTTCATGTCGAGTTTCCTTGGTTCCAGTTTTATTGCCTATGTCATTATAGGGACTAGCTCTCAAACTAGCAGAATTTGTCAAAACAGAAGAAAAACAACAAGGGCCTGCTGGAGAAGTGTATGGGAAAACTGTGTTGATGCTAATTTATTCAGAACTTCAGAAAGTACAATTAATGCCTGGGGACTATTTCCTGCCAAAGAGATATGCTGAAATAAAGCATGGCAATCCTTGATATGTTTGCAGTTGTACTTTTAGTATGTCATATCTTGAATAATTCAGCCTTCTCATATCTGTTTCACAGTTAGTCCCTTCGAAGTTATAGACACTGCCCAATTTGTATAGAGAAAGAAAAATCACCTAATACACATGGCAGTAATTATTTTCCATTGGAAGGTTCATATGAAAATTTAATTCTCAAATTCAGTTGTTAGTGCCAAGGATCTGCAGACAGTCAGGTGTAGTAAAAGAGGAGTATATTATCCCTTATGTCTTAGATAGAATAATCAATACAGTTGTAGTTATGAACATCTTTTGTTGTTCTGTGCCTATATTAAAAACACTCTCCGTCAGCTCTTTTCTTTCTACACACTGATTGTCATTTTAAAGTTTTGATGCTTGATTTTTCAATTCATTCATTGAGAATTTAATGTCAAAATATTTTCATTAAGTTTATTTTAAAATATACATCTGGAGCAATTATACCCCCACTCCCACGGATTTTAGGGGGCACTCCACACTGATTCCTGTGACAAGTTCTGTGTATGTATGGATAGGCAGTACTCTTAGAAAACCTGACTTATAACTTTCACTAGCTAGGAGATCACAGTAATTCCATCCTGCCTTGACTGAGTGTATGAACTGTCGCTGATCTATTACTTTTCTTCTGTTACAGATTACCTTTAGCATCAGCAGTTTTAGTAAGAGAACATCTCCTGACATTTTCTTTGAGCAGGCTCATCCCACTCTCTTAGTTTCTCTTATAATCTTTTTTTGAAAAAATATTTTCTTTCTTGAGATTTTGTAGAAATAACCCCAAAGAATAAAGCTTATTCACCATAGAAAATAGAGAATCAATGAAATTAATAGTAAATTGCAAAGCTTTATACTATATTATCTTAGTTCAAAACCAACAAAGGAGACAAAGTTCTCTTCAGAACTACAACTCTCAATTAACATCTACATAGAAAATCTCAAATCTTGGTTTTGATCATATGCTTCAGTTTCTTACCACTTTGCACTTCTGCACAGGAGTAGTCTGGACATTTACACAGTCACAGTTTGCCTTCAGTTTAAAATCAAAGTCAATAGTGTATGCTCTCAGTAGCAAAGATGGTGATATCTGTATTTGGCAGTTTTTAGAGCCATCCTTGTGACTTTGAGCTAAATCTACTATGAATGAGGTATGAGTGAGAGCTAGTTTATATGGAATGGCATGAATTTGTAAATGTAAACTTACGGACATTCTGCTTGACATACCTATTACTAGAATTTAAAAGGCTCTAAATGGTACGCTACCATTAATGGGAGCTCTCATTTCTACATTTTAGGCTGACCAGATTTCTGGCTTTCACATAAGGTCTGTTCTGTGTGTTCCTATATGGAATAGCAATCACCAAATAATCGGTAAGATGTTCCTCATAGCTGCGCCATTTCTGTGCTAATGTAAATTTAATTCTGTCTTTTTAATTCTATGTTCCTTTTTCTTCTTTTTCCCAGCTGAATATTGTTAAGAAGTTACGGTACCTAGGATGCATGCTAAGTATCCAAGAAGGGATGTTTTGACTTGGATACTGTATGGACTTTATCAGCTTTCCCATTTTTCCATTGTTGAGCTATATATTGTATTGAAGACTAATGAGAAGAAAACTGAAATTCTAACAGTATTAGTGTAAAATGTGTAGTGTGCTTTGATAGTTTTCCTGGTTCTCCTTTTTTTGTGCACAGCTCAGGCAACTGTTTCTGCAGTCCAGCAAAGCAGTCATTTCTCTCTGTAGTGATAAAAAAAATACACAGTCAGAGAAAATTTACTGAAGAGGCAATGGCAGCTGTCAGAGTTGCCTGTAGCAGTGGTGTGTGCTGGATCAGGATGCAACAGGGTATTGCCTGTTTGATACGATGCCTCCCAGCTATGATGCAGCTGCATTTGAATCTGCCTTATTATCTGATTTTGGCACAAAAAAAGCACTGTTTGTAAATAACAGCACCAGATAACTCTGTCTTTCCACAGAAGAGTTCGAGGCAAACCTATAGCAATTTAAACCAGCTTGAGGGGGGTGAGGGAGACAAGACGTGTATCATTATGTGGTATGGCAGTCTTTGAGAGCTGAGATTAGTAGTGCTTTGCTGAGGGTGCTCAGTGCCATGCAGGATCAGGACTTTCAAGCTTAATCAGCAGGGAAGATGTGGGAACTGAGCCTTTCGAAAACGTGGCTCATTGTTTGTGGTGACGCATGTATTGGCTTAAAGAAGCAGAAGAGAAACTCAGCTTGACTGCTAATAGTTCTTACAGTATTTTTCTAAGGGTATATTGTAGCTAAATGCAATAGAAATGGTATTGCAGTGGAACTCAGCATTAACTCAGCTATGGCCAATAGCTTTTAATTTTTTTTTTCCTCTTCAAGTTGTTTAAAGAAATTGCATTTTTTTTCTCTGGTTCAATAAATTCTTGGACGAGCCATAATGGAAAAAAGGGACTTATATACCTGGGTCATGCTAAATTAACTAAAATTTAGGAATGAAGGTACTGATTCTGCAAATTATGTAAGTAACTTGAAATTATGAGGATGACTTATATGCCTGCTGTTAACAAAGTGCTTAAGTAGTTTGCAGAATCAGATGTCTAAACATTTGTGGAAAGCATTGTGAGTAACGTTGTTTAGATTGCTAATCTTATACTTACAGACCAAAGAATAACACTTGAAAGTTATAAACTGAGTCCTGGTATCAAAACAATCAGACTTCCAGATATTGATGTCCGTTTAATATATTTCAGAATAAATATTTACAATTTTGCTTTTCAGTTTTAAAAATATATTTTAAATATTACTAATGAATAAAATATTCTGCATTATGAGTTAATGAATGAAGATTATAATTCATATTAACTCTTTCTAAAGGGGTAGCTCAAGTATTGAACAGGCTTGATGGGAAACCCTTTGATGATGCCGACCAGCGACTGTTTGAGGTAAGAGTTGTACTCTGTTACTCCGTTTTGTAGCAGTATCATACTTCTGCAGAATCTGGTATTTCTGGGTAATCCTACTTAACCCTCTTTTGGGGAGAAGAATACCTGATCTTTATTTATGATCAACACCTTCATCTTTGATGCATTTTAATACTAATTGATTACGACAGTAGATATTCTGAGGACGAAGTTAGGAAACTGTTTTTATCTTTCACAGTACTGATCAACCACAACAGCAAAATCTATTCATTCCTTAACCAGGATTGATTTAGAATAAACAGGATATATCTAAGCAAAAAAGTTCAAGTATTGATTTGACTTTTCCCAGGCTTTTGGAGTTTTCAGACATAGCAGTAGAGCATATCTGTAAACAAAAGTAAGCAATAAAACATGTTAAGTAAGTTTGTGTTTTACTGCCAATAGTTAAACATTTCCAGTATCTTCTCTAGCAACTCAAGATTTACCTTCTGTGTCAGAAATGTTTGTATAATAACTTCTAGTAATGCCATTGCACTGTACCTACCATCAGCATGTGAGAGAGAAACCATTTTTACAGGGAGGTTTCACCTTTTATTAAACCTGCTGAGACAGTTGGAAAAATGCACTAAGCTTTTGACTACACGCAGCCTGAAGAAAGACCTTGCTATATTACCGCTTTTTTATTGCTGTAAAAGTGCCATTTATTAGTGTCCAAGTGTTTGTGCTTACCGTTGCTTAACTGAGAGATGATATAGTTTATTATTTGTTTTGGCTTACCACATAAGTGCAGAATCCTGGTGTTCTTGTCTCTAAATATATGTGTGCAAGTTCACAGGTACACGCACACTTCATTAGTGTGTGTTTTCTTAATTATGCAATTTCACTAAACATGAGCTGATCACATTTTTACAATCCTTTTATTTGTAATAGTATACTATGAAAAGCAGCACAATAAAAGAACTTTGTATTTGTCTTCAATCTCTGTATAACATTTAGAGACATGGTAATTGTTACTGTAGTTCCAAATGTAAATACAGAACTACAGTGTTCATTCTGGGTTGCAGGCAATCTTATTTATTGCAGGTCTGCCGATCATCTGTTTGCATAAGGTGAAATTTTGGTCCCTTCACTGCCAAGTTCAAAACAGAAAAAAGGTTGTCAAGAGATTGCTCATTTTAGTTTTTGAAATTGGTAGGTACTATGTTTAGTGTTCTCCCTGGAAAACAGGCTGCTCGAAATATAGGGACATTACATAAAAAGGTTCTTTTAATAACCATTTATTCTTGTATCACAGGTGTATTGACCTGTATTCCCAGATAACATGCTCCTAAATTTCTATAATTTATGTTTTCTAGTTTACTAATCCTCCTAATACTCTTCAATAAATTAAGCCAGCAGTCTCTTTTTGTCTTTTTCAAAGAAGAAAGTGCACCAGCAGCCTCAATATTAGACAGGTCTTTACTGCTATGACTGGGCAACTCCCTGCCTCCCAATTCTATGAATCACCTTGGCAGTTTTTAATTGTATTTTTAAAATTTTTAAGAGTCCGGGTATGGGAATGTTCCCTCACTATTGCATCCCCCTAAATTACGAAGCCCTACCCATGTTACGAAGCCTTTTCTGTGCTAAGCTACTTATTCAGCCTGCCCCTACAGAGAAACTGCCCCTGCAGTATTCATGCTGACAGCGTATGATGACGGCCAGTTTTGAAAGGGCGAGCTTCTACCTTGATTAGTACTTGCTCGGGATTATGCAAGCAGGTTGTGGGAGTAAGTGGCTGTTTGCAAGCAAAATACACGAGCCAGTTCTGAGTCGGCATGAATGAAAAAGCTTGAGAGGGAATAGCTCAAGGGGTCAGGGTGAGACAAATGATGCAGCGAGGTGACCTTCCTCCTCCTCTTCCTCCTCCTCCTGCAGAGCCTGCTGCCCCAGTATGGGAGTGGGCAGCCCTGTGGGCAGGGTGCTTGTGACACCAGCAGGGAGGTCTGAGATGGAGATCTGACTCCTCCAAGACCTTCCCTAGGGAGTCGCTTCAAGTAAGTTAGGTGCAAGCTACAAGGCCTCCCTGGACCTGACTGAATATTGGGAATGGGGAAGTAAGTATCCTCAGCTGTTGTCCCGGCTATTCAAGGATGGGTGGCTTGTTGTTCAGGCAGAGGACAGAAGTCGTAGACACCCTAAACTGCCCACAATGCCAAAAAGTCTAACTTGCAGTATTTTATGAAAAGTTAGCAAGAATCAGAGGCAGAAACAGTGATTTGATCCAAGTTAAAAAGGCCTCTTGAAACATCACCCAAGGAGTTTGTTTTTTTTTTAATTGTATCTTTTAAGCAGGAAAAACATGAGCTTGGAAGCAAGAACACAGGCACACCAAAAACTAGGCTTAATTTATTGTGAAAATAAATGGCAAGGTGGGCTGTTCTACCGAGCAGCCCCTGGGGAACTGTAGTGGGGCACAGAGCCTGGAGCAGGCGAGCTGGAAACTTCTACACTGATGGAAGTAAGTTAGTTATTGTGGCAGCTTAAACCTCTGCTTCGTGGGACCTTTCATGACATTATGAATCTTTTACTGCTGTTGTCCTGAGAGGTGACATGACTAGGCCAAATCAGAGAGACTCAGGGGAAATGATCATTTACACTGCCTTTAGTAAAGCTTGAAATGATTTTACTCTTTCACTTGCATTAACAATTCCTTCTTTACCTTATTACTTTATCTTTTGTATCCTTTTCTAGGGCTTGTTCGATAAGAATCTGGTTTGGCTAGCACGTGGTTTATTTTGTAATAACGCCATGCGCTGGTGACCAAAAAGGCAGATTTTCATCTTACATGACTTGTCACTGGGACAAGTTTGCTCGGTAACAGAATAGCTGATCAGCTTATGCTGTGGTAGTCATCCCGTGACAATGAGGAGCAAAATGAGAGGGAGCACCAGAAACAGAAGTCACCTGTTTTGCTGTTTGTCTTCTCTGAGTTTGTCTGCCTACTTGTTATCAAAAGAGGAGAACTAGAATTAAAGAACGAGTACTACTTACTAGCTTTTCCTTTTTTCCACAAAAAGGACAATTGTCAGCATCTAAAACATGTTTAAAAAGGAATTGGTGCTCCCAGTGGAAATCCTTTAGTTAAAGGGAAATCTAACAAAGGACATTTTTAAAATGGACATTTACATAATATTTTAGTTTCAAATCCTTCATCTGTTTTTTGTTCTTTTTCTGTATCGTTTAAGACTGAGTAGAAACACTTTAATGATAATTTTTTATTGTGGGATTTAGCAAATCGAGCTTTTGATACTCGGGAGCCAAATCTTGTTTAACTGTTTAAAGTTGAAAAGAAAATCTTTGACTTTTTGACCTATATTTTCCATGAAAATTAACACAACAGAGTGCAATTCTCCAGCCAGAGCCTGATGACTGGATTTTGGTTGGCATTCAGAAACTGCCCGCTGGTGAGAAGAGAAAAAAGCAAAGTATTTACAAATGTCTCTCTGTGGAAGTCATACTTTGTAGATACTTATTCTCTGTGGGGCCTGGTTCTCTGACAAACTGAAAGGAGAAGCGGAAGCCACATCCTAAATGAACTAGAAAGCATGGCTAGGAACATTAGTATTTGGGAGATGTTCTCCTGGCCTCCTAATCCCCAACCAAGTGAAAAGATGGCCAGGGAGCACCTTGCTCTGGAAAAAAGGTGTCCCCAAGAACATGAAAAACTTAAGGAAGGATTAAAATGCTGACCTGTACAAATTATTGCCATTAGTCCTGAGAAGAATTCACTTAATAAAGTTGCATCCTAATTAAAACACATTTCTTGCATCTGATCTTTCTCTTCTTGCTCAGGACAGTGACCTACCTGCATTTTCTAGATAACCTGTCTGAACAAAATTATTCCTAGAATTTGCATCCACTTTCTTTTCAGTGATTAGGACAGCATTCATCTTTGTGTTTGTATTATAATCAAATTCTTTTTTTTCTTCTCTCTTTTTAGGCTTTTGTTATTTTTTGTGGCCTGGGCATTAACAACACGATAATGTATGACCAAGTGAAGAAATCCTGGGCAAAGCAGTCTGTGGCTCTTGACGTAAGTGTACATCTTCATAAAACCTTTTCTTGCCCATAAGCATCACATGTAAAGGAACTTACTGCTTCTGAATTTATTGTAAATAGCATCATTTTCTGTATCTACCTTTCTACACCTTAGAATGTTGTTTTATTGAACTAATACTGAAGGGAAACTTTCTCAGGGTACACTTAGCTGTGGAATACACAGCTTAAGTAATTTTGAAACTGGCCATCTCATCTAATGGCTCTGGTTTTTACATAAGGAGGGGAGAGTGATGATGGAGAAGCTGGTTTCTTACACAAGCTTATGTAGGAATGGATCTAGCTGTTATATGTATCTTCTTGCCCATCAATAACTGAAAATTCCTAGAATTTGGTATTTTACATAGCTTATTGTTTTTCTTTTCTAGTATTGTAAAAAGTAAGCAAAACATAGAGTGAACAGGGCAAAATCTGAAAAAAGACTGTAAGCGTGACCATCATTGTGGGGGGGGGGGTTTAGTATCAAAAGAAACATCTGCTGGACCTTTATCAGATGTATCTATTGCTAGAATAAAGTCAGAGCTGGATGACTGGCAGCTCACTAAAGACTCTGCTAGAGGTCAAGGCCAATACAGAATGAAAGGTCCTGGCATTCCAACACACCACATTTCTGTGTAAAGTACGTATAGACTAGACAGTCTAAATGGATGGAAAGATTTCTGTTCCTTTTCTTGCCCATTACTTTTGTAGTAATTTCCATTTCTTCTTTTCCTGTATTATCAAGAATGAAGAAACCTAACAACTCCTGTAAAATAAACTCTAAAATCCAGAACAGTTTAAAAAGATTCACAGTTTTTTGAAGCAAAAGTTATCTAGACTTATATAACATGATTCAGCAATTAACTACTATTCTTTATTCTGTAGATTTTAAATGTAATTATACAAAAAACAATCTTGGTGAAAGAAAAGCTTTAAACTTTGAGGATAGCCCTACAGATCTGCCTTATTCCTACTAAGTCTATAGCTGAGAATGGTTTGAATAAAATTTAGGATCTTTTAAAAACTGTTAAGCAAGACATTTTAAAACATACCTTCAGTGCAAGGATAACTACTCTAAGTTTTCAGTATGGTTTTAAAATTCATATCTGAAACAGAATAAAATGATTTATATACTCCTGATGTTAATTGTGTAACTCCTTTGACTTTATACAATACTCACCGTTACTATAAGAACTGCTGAGATAACATTATCCTGAACAGAGATCAGAATTTCTCCATTAAGGCATAATCGAACCAAACTATGAAGATGGAATATTTTTTTTCTTTCTTTAAGGGCTGAAGATATTTATCTGTGTATTGGGGATCAATCCTGTAAAGTCTGTAGGCATGTTATTTTAAGTCTTTTTGATGTCAATAGGATTATTCATGTTAGAAAACATTCTAAGCAAAAGCGGGGGTTTTTGGTCATTCCTGTTTATCTATTCACTTAGGAGAAAAAGTGTAAAACCTTCCTTTTTAGGCCTGCTGCAAGACTTCTAATTCTTTACATATCATAGTCATGAATTACTATAAGCCCCAGTTATCTGGGCAATATTAAGTTTAGATTGACTACTCTTCCTGGCAAGAAAAACGAGCAGTGCCAGCTATTACACTCAGATACACAGGGATGAAAGTTGAGATTGAAACTAGTTATTTGCTACTGAAATCAAGGAAATTTGAATTTCTTGGTTTAAAATACAGCTTCTTTCTTAGATCTGAAAAAGACTAATAGCCATGTAGCATGAATGTAGATTATGGATTTGATAAATGGCCACTATACTTCACTGAAGAGTAATTCTTTCTTTAAATGAGCAACAAGTCATGAAAACGTTTGTGTAAAGCGATTGAAGACATAGCAGAGAAATACTGAACAAAAGAATGATATATGCTGAAGAACTGTAATTCTGTTTATCAGTAAAGAGTACTTTATTAATATTTGTGTATTTAGGTAGGATGACAATGAGTGGCATTTCAAAATGACATTGGTATCAGATATAAAATAAATCAATGTAATTTACTCTATAATAAGATTTTAATCCAAATATAGACACACTGTTTTTTTATAGAACTATCATAAAACTAACCAATAAACAGAAGACCAAAATATAAATAAATGATCGGGACTGGATGTGACAAAGATCGACAGTGGGATACCATGTGGTTCTATACCAGCACAAATTCTAGTGTGTTTCCTAATGATGCAAAAATTGCAAATGATTAAAAAATCAGAATAATTAACATTAGGGAAGACTGTCTAGGGAAACATAATAGATACAGATAAAGTAGAAGCTTGACAGAAGAATTTCGGTATTGTGTAATCTATTTTAGCAGAAGAAATAATTTTTAATAATAGATTTCTGAAAGAAACTACAATATGGTTGGAGAGAAAAATTGATGTTGTTTGAGGAGGGACATGATGTATATTTATTGAAAGTAAAACATGGGATAGAACAAATAAATTGTGGTTTGTTATTTATTCTTTCATAGTACAGGAATGATATTCTGTGACTGTAAAAGGCAACATATCTAAAACCGATATGAGTAAATACATTTGGGGACTTAATTGCCACAAGATATTGCAAGCCAAGGGCATTTGAAATAGCGATTGGATATTTGTATGAGTAACGGGAACATTCATAGATGAGAACAATTTCAAAATGAAAAATATGTATCAAAGCTGTAGAGCACATAAGCAGGCCACTTGTTGCTGTGCAGTTAGGAAGACCTGTCCTTGCTAGGAGTGCTCTGGTTCTGCAGGCTCCCTGTGGTCCAGCACCTCGTCACATGCACAGTAAAACTTTGGTGGGTCCAGTACACAGGACGCCTTTTGCAGCTTCTGGACTGCTTGTTGAGTGTTAGTATCTTCATGTAAGGACATAACATATTCCCTGTAAGTGTATGCATACTCCTATGTAAGAATGAGATGTGTAGTAACCTTTGTGTATTATATTTTAATGTACCCATCTCCAGAATGGTATTGAAGAGAATGTCAGGCATAGCATAGAGGTGCTAATTTGCATGCAGTGATGCGCCACTAGAAAAGACATTAAAGCTCAACATTATAGCAAAAGGCATTATTTAAAGTCTGTAAATCTGCAGGTATTTTTACATTAAATTCTTTCTCTTTTAATTGTAGAACTCCAGGAGAACAATGTAGGAATGCTTATAATATTAAATTACTTACTGTCCATGGTTCCCTATAAAATTACCTGCAATGTAAATGCCAAATGTATACCTGATAACCTGCAATTAGTTATTATATGCTGACATTCAGAACTAAATTATCATGCATAAATATTAATTAAATCTGTTTTAAGAATTATTGATTAGACTGCATTTTAGAGGCCTATTATTTCTACTTGTCAGGTCTACAAAAATGGTTTTTTATCTTTTGTTCTGGAGCAGGTGTTATCTTACCATGCAAGATGTTCAAAGGCAGAAGTTGACAAATTTAAGGTAAGGATTTAACTTTTAGTTATTTCTGAAAATGTAACAGTAAATTAAGGTGGATATAGATTATCTGAGAGAAAAGTTTACTTTTATATTAAAAGCAGAAATCATAATTAGCAACGTTTTACGAAGGATGTATATTAGACTGTCAGGCAGGGAAGATGGAAAAAATCCTTCAAGGTATGAGGAGCTGCAGTGGTAGCTGCACAGCAGAAAAATACCCTGGTCCCACCAGCAGCTATCAGAACTGTGCATTAACATGTGTTTTGTGGCCTCCTCGGCAAGAACCCCCAAAGGAATTCATGCCACAGTGGGAGGTGAGGAGGAGACTAAAGGTGGGAGAGATTTTGCACACTTTCAATGTGGAATTTGTCCTTTTCTGTTTGAGGAAACACTAAGGAACTTGGTGGCCTTTTCCTTGCCCGTGAGGAGTCTGCATTGTAGAGGGCTTCTCAAAGCTGTTTGGAAAGCTCCTGTGAGGGTTAGTGTCTGTATCCTGCATGCAAAGTGTGTAGGAGACTGGCCAGGGTTGGTGAGGAGATCTGGGCTGTAGTGACTGCATATTGCTGGTCCGCCCTTGTGTGACTCCCTGACACTCGTCTGGCTGATAAACAGCTCATCGATGATCCTTTGACACTTGGCTAGCTGGCCACAACTTAATCTGTGCACCACGGAGATGATCTCGGTGGAAGGGGGAGCCATGGGTGACCTAGCAAAATTGATGAGTTACCTGAACTGAGGAGGAGCAGCTATTGCTAGTTAGTTGATTAGTTTTGTAGTTTATTGCCCAAACAATGGTTGTACCTTAGAACTCTGTTTGCGTCTATAACTGCGAAAAGGATGTGATGTTCTCCCTTCATTGCAGTTATTGCTGCAGTTACCCACCCTTTTGTAAAATGAAGATTAGATTACTGGATTATTGCTGGAAATAAATATACTTGAAGATCATTCCAACACTGCAGCCAACAGAAAATACTTTCATATGCTTAATAATTGTATTTTATGTCTGGTGAGCAGAACACTAGGTCTGTTTGAGAGAGAGGGGAGAGAAAGGGATAAAGAACCATAAATATTGTATTATATTTTTTGTATTTTAATTCACATTGGAGTAGGTACCTGTAATATAGTTTCTGTGACTGTCAGGATTCAACCAATATCTTGTCGGATGGCTGGCCTTCTTGGTTGTTATCAGCCACTGGAAGGCAATTCCTTCTCTGTCTGGTCTGTGTACCTGCAGCGAAGGTCCACTCTGTCACGCTTTGGACTCAGCTACTAGCGTGCTGAGGATCTGTGCTACTTGTTTTCCCAGGTGTCCTCATTAATGGATTTGCCAGTCTCCCAGGAAAGGAACATCTTGTCGTTATCCATTTACATTGGAGGCATGTAACTGTCTCTTTGACTGTAAAACATAAAGTAAAGGGAAACTAAGAGCATTTATTCCTAACATCAATAATAGATATATTTTTATAAAGGACATAAGTGAGGAAATGGGAAATATAACCAAACTATGCTTAAACTAATTACACTGAGATTTTTTCTGAAAACTTTCCCTCTCTTTTATCCAATTGTCTTGCTTTCAATTCATGACGAAATGTCAGTGAGGTAGTCTTTGTGCATGCTTGACACCACTAGCCGTATCTATCGGAGAGGTCCTACTTGCTTTGCAAGCCTGCAGCGGAGAGCACGTGCCCTGGAGAGGACTGCTCTGTGGGATGGCTCCTGACCCCGGCCCTTTGCAGAGCTCTGGCAGCTGATTTCCTCTCTAAGGTCTCATGAGGCATCCAAATAGGTGTAATCTCCTACCCTGAAATAATTTCCTTTTTTTCTATTTGTTATATTTTTATATTTTGTATAACCCCTCTGTTGTATGATGATCATCATCTAGACTTGACTGACTAATAAACAATTCCTCCCTTTGGGGGTGTGGGTTGGAAAAAACTCTCCCCCTTCCTTTTGATGGAACATTTATTGGCACATTTCAGATGAAATGCCTGTTACAATTTACCTTATATTCTGATTCAGTCTGAACGTTAATGAACTTACTTGATAGCAATATCTAAAGGAGATTAATGCAGATCGTTCACTACTGGCTCTTGACTGACACTGCATCTAACAGTAATTAAAGACTTTGGAGTGACAATGCATTTGATTTGTTTGCTCCTAAACAATTTTCAACTTTGATTTTTTTTTAATTTAAATTATAATGGCTTTCTAATAAAAATTTAAATTGGATGTGTTGCTTAGTTCATATAAACCACATAATACTACTTCTATTTTCTGATATGTGATAGGTATTTCCTAATTGAGATAGGTAGGTTTCCGATGCCATTGCGCTAGATCCAGAGAGAAAATTTAAACCTAGCTTTTCGTGGGCGTTTTTAAGTAAAACAAAAAATCCACCTTGAGTGCAAACATTTCTTGCGCATCTGAGAGTGTCTGAAGTCTTGAGCCTGATTCATCACTGTACTTCTCCTAGCTTATGTCTGTGTAACTCTACTAGATTCAAACTGCATTTTGGCAGGATAAGTTAAAATAGTGCACCAATGAATCATACCCATATCAATCCTCCTTTATTTTTAATGAGCAGGTAAAAATAAGTATGACTTTAACTTCTGCGTTGCCACAAAGTTTTAAATTTCTCTGTTGTATTTTTGAGTTAGAATAAGAGAATTCTATTATTTCCAATCACATACCAGTACTAGTGTTTAGCTAAAAGCGTTTGTAGAGTTGGAATAGACAAGAATAATGAAGTCCAATTAATCTGAGATTGATGCTATTCTAAACAATTGTCCTGCATTGCCAAATTTCTTCTCATTGAAATACAGGCTCTCCAAGCCTATAAATAGTAATCTTGTAGACAAATATAGAAAGCCAGGATGCATGAGTAAAGAATTCAGAACTGGGTCCAGGACAGGATATTTATAGCAAGAGTTACTGCATTGTGAGACAGTAATGAACAAGTCCTGTGACTTAGCAAGCAGCTCCGCAAACACACGTCACCTTTAAATTCAACTAATATAGTTTCCAAAGAGAATATGTAAACACTGCCCTATGATGTGTAATATACAAGAAGCTATTTTTAAAAAGCTAACCTAATTGTGCAGCTGTGAATGGTATAAGCCAGATCAATATTTAATGACCGTGATGCATTATTTATAGCCTTGTGAGAGATTCTCGTTTTTCAGGGCAAACAGCGCACAGGAGAGCCACACAACAAAAAATAATCGAGTCAAAATGTAGTGTTAATAATAATTCCTGTATTTTTCAAGTCTGGGGACTGACATGTGGCTAGTTAAGACCTACCTACATACAGGTCAGCTTTTTTTTAATCTCTCTTAAAATTACAGATATTTAACTAAATAAAGATGAATAGAGTTGAGCCAGAAACGGAAAAAACTTTTAGGACTGCTACTATATATGACAATATAAACAGTCAGATACATGAAAGATGACTGCTTGAAGTGAAATTGATACTGGGAGTGCGCTACATGTATGATATAAAGTGAGTTTGGTATACATGTTACATGTTACATGCTGTTACAGTTTTATACCCACCCCTAAAAGCATGAGAGTGGACTACACAAACAAAAATAGTATGTATTAATTTTATTTCTAATCTCTGTAAGGATTGGGGAAGCATTCTTACGCTACGTTATTCTCTACAGTGTCTCCATCTTTCACTTTAGAACTATTTTAGTTGCTCTTATATTCTGGTAATTAAATCATTTATAGTGGTTCATAATAATGTCATTATAGCCTTACTCGGTAATTACATTTCAGAAAGCCAAGCAGGCCTTCATATTTTGGACCACTTGTGAAATGTTACCGGCATTTAAATACCTGTAGCTAGAAGACGTGGTCTTTTTACACGTGGCTGTAATGATGATGGTGGTGTTTCAGTCCACCTGGTAACACAGATTTAACAAGGGTCGAAGGCACGTAATCACACGGCGAAGTCAGAATTGCAGGGCAAGGCCCCAGCCATGCATACAGCTGAGCACATACAGTCCGTTAGAGGCCCAGGGTTCGGTGTGAGTGCGTGAAGTTACTCACACTTTTGCGTATTTCTAAGACTGTTGCCCAGAAGACTAGTCACGCAATTTGGCTGTCGCAGGAGGGTCTGTGCCTACACGGAGCGTTTTCCCAGTGCTTATTCTATCTGCTCAAGGTCCGCTGCGAACAGCAACAATAGGGAAAAACAAGGAGACACCTTGAGGGTATACAAGGCTTAAGTGTTAATATTGAACTGTGTGTCCTTTTCCTTTTGAGAAATGTACTTATTTTCTCTGCTTTTCCACATACGCTGCCTGCGTGACACAAGATTAGAGCAATAGTGTAAGAGTTTCATAATTCATGGAACTGAGGTCTTTATTGTATTATATGATTTCATAACCTTTTACATGTGCCTATGTCTTCAGTTGTCATGGAAACAAAAAGTCAGAAACACATTGCATACAATGAAAATGATTAAAAATAATAAATAATGATTAAAAAATAAAATACTGCTTTTTAAATTCCAGTTTCTGGAATGGAAGGCTCTTGTTTGATGACATCAGGCTAATGCTGTGTAGTTCAAAGATATATAAAACTGAAAAAAATGTTTTAAATTTCAGTGCAGAAAGGGAATGGCAAGGCACGGAGAAGAGTAGGGAAAGATTGTTCATGATCTCTTCTCATGCAGTGTTTAGGTTTAGGGGCATTTAATGAAATATGAAATTATCACGGTACAGATTTTAATCTGACAAAAGATCTTTTCAAAACCATGTACTTAAACTATGTGACCTATCACCATAGATGTTACTGAACTAAAAAAAAAAAATGAATTAACAGGAGGAAAAGTCAAATGAGATCTGTTGTACAAAGACAGTCCTCTGGCTCAGGAAGTCTCTGAAGCTGGAAAGAGTACACCAAGGAAGTATGTTTTCTCAGTTCTAATATTCTTCCCTAAGCATCTATTGTCAAGCGCTGTCACAGGGCTTAGATGGACCTTTGATATGACACGTTACAACCATTCCTATGTAATTAGTCATAGTCTTCCAGTAGCACTCTTTGAAAAAATTTGAAAAGAAATGAGAAACTGCATTCAAATAACTTCTTTGCATCACACACTATCATTCAGAAAAGAGATCTTACCTTCTATCTTTGAGCTGCAAAGGAATGCTCTTCTTTGACTTGGTAATTATGGTCATAAATCTCAGAAATTACAGATACAGAATATGGAGAAAACCCCTAAGTTTGTTGAATTCTATTTGTTTTATGCAGTAAGAGCTTTTTACCCATCTTTCTCAAGCTCTTGAAGCATTTCTTGATCAGCCTGCTAAGCAGGCTCTTCAGCTCTTTCTTTCGGTGCCAGGGTCTGTGATTCTCAGGTGCATTTCTTCTAACACAACAGCCACTTTCATACAGATGATGTTACCATCATGAAGTCTGACGCAGTGTGATAGGTTTTATTGCGAATAAGGCATCTAAGAACAACATGACATTTCATTAAGGAAAAACCTGAGTGGTGGACAGGGAGAGATTGTTTTAATTTGTTCCATAGGGGATTTAATGAGAAGAAAGAAAAGTGGGAAGACTTTGGTGTGTCAGAGACATCAGAGGCACCTGTTTATGAATTGCTGTTAAAGGAGTGGTGTTCTACTAGACTAGTGTCGTATGAGAGTGTTTATCCTAATTCTAGGGATGATTAATAGAAAAAATAATGGGAATTATGAATTCCCTTTCCAAAATGTAAACATTCAATTTTATTCAGATTTCAAAATTAAATTTTTTTACTAGCACTGTAGTCGGTCAAGCTGACATTGAATTTTTGCAAAAGACTCACTGAAATTAGTCCTTTATTCTTTTTTTAATCACCATCTTTATTATTTCCAGGTGAAAATATCGAGGTAGCAGGGTAAAGGGTTCCCTTCCCTCCAGAGCAGATGAAATACGAAGCTTCCAGGGTGCTGTGGAGGGAGAGTTTGCAAAGAGTAATTTAACTTGTTGAGGCCCAGGCACTGAACTGCTTTCCGAAGGGGCCCACCTCTCTTTGGTGGCTATAGAGGGGTATGGGGAGGTTGCAGTAGTCATGAGGAATACACCCACTCTGTCTGTCCCTCTTTTAGTATTTGTAGTCGAACTGGGTAGGTTCCTTGCCCTGACATATCATCTGAGGAGGGCAAGGCACCTCTTTGCTTTTTTTTCCTCATCTGCAGAGAAGGGATGGAAATATTTAAACACCTCAGAGAAATATTTCAGCACTTCTGTGAGAGCCTTTGGTGAGGAGATGCTTTAGGACTACGAAAGGTTGTGCTCAGTTTGTATAATAAGCCTGCACAAAAAGAGTTTATTTTGGAGTGTAGGATTCCTGGGTTTTCTTAGACCATAACTAAATCTTGTTTTTAAAAGCCTTATTTTTTTAAGCATAAATGCAAAATGTATTTATTTTTATGTGTATATCTTATACAGAATAATCTCTGTATGTGTTTACACTGTAGGTTAGAAACAAGGGATTTTAAAGGTCAGTATTAAAAACAAATGTGAAAAATCAATATTGGTATTCAGACTGTGGAGTAAAGACACACAAGAACTAGAAATAATAAATAAGTACGTCTAAGATCAACTACTTCACATTCAGACTGGAGCGTAAATCTCGGTGTTTTAAAAATACCTTAACAAATAATAAGCTTCTTTCTATCACTGAAAATAATAGGAAAAAAATAAAATTACTTTCATAGTCAAAACAGGTCTTTTCTACTACTTTAGTAAAAGCATTCTTCACTTCTCAAAGCTGAAATATATTCTATTTGGTTTAGATTGTAATAAAATTCAAAGCATCTGTGCTGTACTGTAATATCCTTTTACACTCTTAAAACCATTCTAAATAGTCTAAAATATTACTGACTTACTGCTTTTAATAGTGGCTGTTTTTCAGTTTCTTAGTAATTATGCACACTAATGTAGTGCTACTTTAACAACAGAAATTTTCAGCAGAGGAGCAAGTAATAAAACAGTTATGGTTATTAATTTACCCAGATGAAAAAAAGACAGTAAGTGCTATTCTTTTGCTGCTCTCAAACACTATATTTTATGCTGTTATTTACATGGGAAGTTTCTTATTCGTTGCATCTGTTCTCATACCAAAAGCACAGTTCCTCCAGGACTTGAGAATGCTTAGAAAAAAATTAGAAACAGCAGTCACTGGGGGTGTAGCACTGTTCATAATCGAAGGTGAAATGATTCATTATCCCACAGACCTATTGTCTGTCCTTCAATCTGATCGGTCATCATACTGTACAAGAGTCTTCTGTCAGCTGGAAAGCGCTGAAGAATAAATACAGTTCAGTGTTGCTGCGGCATTCAACCAACGACCATGCAAAAAGCGATAAGGCATAGAATACATTTAAAATGACATGCAAACCTGAGCAGTATCTGATGAATGGTTTAAAAAAAAATCAACACTTGTCAAATGATAAAGTAGTATGCTTCAGTCAGTCCCAGACTGGGGTATTTACATGGGGAAGGGTTTTCAAACGGGAAGAAAAATGTATCTGACAAAGACTTGCGCACTTAAGTTGGATTAGAATAATTAAAAAAAATTGGAGTCTTGGAGAATGATGGTACTTTAGGAAGACTTCATTATGGGTCTGTTGTGATTGACAGTCTGTCAGTGTCAATAAGCAGCAATTTATTCCCCAGACAGTTAATTGACATCCCTGGGGCTAGCTGTGTTTGTACCAGCCCAGTGTTCAGAGCACCTTATTCCCAAGCTGGCCTAGTAAGACCATTTTACTATTTAATTTAACCTGTGAAAGAAAAGAATTATTCAAAGCAATGCAGCAAAACAGTATGTTATTTCACATTTTAAAACATATTTATTGAGCTGTGCTTGGATTTGTTTTGTAGGCCTAAAAGATTGAAAGTTACAGCTGGGAATTTTGTGTTAAAAAAAAAAAAAGTTTGTTTTTTTTAAACCAAACTTTATTTGGATAGAAATTTTAAGACTGGCATTAATATTATCAACATTATTTTAAAAATTAAACAAATTCCTTAATAATGGTACTGGTTATAAAACCAGGAGAAAAGCTATTGTTTCCCCAGCATATGCAGTATGAAAAGACAAAATACTTTTCTTTCTTAACAGTCTCTTTCTGGCTATATACAGTGTTTTGGCTGCAAACAGTTGTTTATCATAAACGCTTACGGTTATGATTTTACATTATTAATGGCAATATTTCTGTAGGCATTTTTTTTTCAACAAGTTTTGCAAAAATGAATACAAATGTCCCCTAAATGAACAAGACGTTATCCTTTAAAGGTTTTGGACATTACTGAGCAGTTTGTGTTAGAGCTAGAACATTTTTCTGATGAAACAGCTCTGGAAGGTGAGGAATGGAAATACATGAGAAATGTTTGTGTGAGATGAATCCGTTTGGCCACTGGGTGCCATCCTTGCTCCACTTTAAGGCAGATTGCTGAGCAGTATTTCTGCTAAGCTGTAAAATCCTGCAAAAGGTAATACCAGTGCAATTTCACACCATCGTAACGTCTGTGTGTGTGCGTGTACTAGAATATGTTAGCAGCCGTGGCAGTGTGCTCCATTTGCACAGGTAACTGAGAAGAGGCTCGGGAGAAACAGCCTCCCCGGTCCAGCCCTGTTAAGCTCGCAGTCCCCTATCCGGCAGTTTTTTTGCAGTCCTCCATCAGGTGATTCAGACTGAGGCAGTGCTGCAAGACCTCTTCCTGCACACCGGCATGTGAGTGACTGTGCTCCTGTGGGGTATTAATTTAGGCTCTGTTGGGATTGTCTGAAGGAAAAAATTACAAGAGTGTGCAGTTGTTTTCTGGATCAGTTCATATTTGGGGCTGTATGGGCCTGTGTCATCCGAACAGAACTGGTTCAGTATACATTATGTAAAGAATACTTGTGATTGCAACTTTTGTAGGTGTTATTTATGACATTGCTTCATTACCTGCCTGGGAGAAATCCGAATTGTTTTAGTCCTCAGAGCTCATGGAATTGCATCTTTTCCTTCTGGTAAAATCCCAGGCAGAGTGAATGTATTTTCTAAGGGAAAAATTATGTCAGTAGTTCTGCATTTTTTAGTCTTAAATTGTAAACACTTTAAGCGTGTGAGAAATAGACTTTAGCACTTCTCTTTCTTGCACCAACTGTATGGAAATTGTACAGATTGCACCCCAGGCAAAAACAGGAAACTGAATATTTTATGAGACCATTTCCGTGAAGCGTTCCATCATCTTTTGCTTTGCAGCAAGCTATACCAAGATTTGAACACAAAAAAACAGCTGAGAGCATCAGAGAACATTGTTTTCCTGTGCCTTTGTGATCCCCCCCTGCACATGTACTGCTGCACTTGGTGTGCTTAAATGCAACATAACTGACTCCACTTCTTGTGCTGCCATGAGCGGCAGTGCACATGTTATATCCCAGGCATACAACAAGCTTATGGGCAAAAAAGAAATGGCTTTCGGCCTTCGTAAATGCTGCTGTTAAACTAAATTCAGATATCCACTTGTGGTCTGCACTTTACCTGTTGCTGCGGGGGTGGTGCAACGTGCGTGACCGCAGCAGGGACACGGCAAGCCACCAGCGGAGCTGGTCGGTGGGAGCAGGCAGCCACCTCGGGGACACCCTCACGAGCGTCCTCAGGGCTGGACGCTGTGTAGCACAGGGGCTAATTTCTATTTGCACATTAAGGCATCTGTCCTACTTCTCTCTCTCTCCATCCCTCTCTGTCGTAGCTCAGGTATTTGTGCCAAGTATTAACAATCCTCAGTGTCCCTAAAGCAGTGTCAGACAGACAGACAGACCTCTTCACTGGAGGCACTGCCTGAAATTCATACCTCCTTGGCTGACACTGTGACTTATCTGTGTATCAAACCCTTTGTTTATAGCACACAGCAAGGGAAAGCCCCTGCACTGCGCCCTCTGAGTGCATTAGCCTCTTTTTACTGGCACCGTTCCTGAGATAAATGGCGTTAGGCCCTTCCTTGAATCCAGTCTGTTGTTATCTGGGTTGCAGTAGCACCTGAAGTTATACTGGGTGAATCTTTTCAGTCAAAGACTCTATTTATCAGTAAAAGCACTTCCAGTCGATGAAAACTCTTGGTGAAACTGCAATTTGAATGTACTGAACTGTTTTTATTAGGAAAGATCTGTAAAATAAAGGTCCATGCGTTATGTTTCAAAGTTCTCAGGATGCAACATTTCCATTCTTATTTCAGGCCAGTGTTTCCTCTTGAAAAATAACCTTAGTGTAATTTTAAATAGGGTAGAACAAACCTGGAAATAGAGTATTTTAGGTGGTGTGAAAGAGTTTTCATGTAGCTGAGCTCCAGAAATGCTGTTGTGCTAGGTGCAATAGAGGCAGCTAATAGAGACAGTCCTTTCCCTGAAAAACTACCAGTTCAAATCAGAAGTTTCTGTCCCTAGCGGGAGATGGTGGCCATTTCCCATTAGACCATGCCTCTCTGGCAGTTACCTCAAAGCGGTCCGGGACAAAGTGTTTGCCTTCTCTCCCTGTTTGGCGTGTCTTCGCCTCTGTCTATGAGAGAAGAAACTTCTTCTACTGTTGCTGCTATCTAGACATGCAATGTTAGTAACTAATGCAATAGGTGATAATAGGTCCTCAGATTAACTTGTAAGAATCTTCTGAGAAACTACTTTTTACTGAATCCAGCTTGTCTTTTACATTGCTCAGACGGAGTCTGTAATATTTGTGGCATGCCAGAAACAGTTTGGCCATGTAAATGGAAACTGCAAAACTAAAAGTTTTAATCCTGTGTTTATATTGTGTATAATTTGGTTATCCCATATCGCTAGGCACAATATGTAGGATTAACTCACTCTTCTGAAATTTTAGTAAGTTGTTTTCTTCTAGTTTAATTCCTCAGGGAATGGAATGTGAGGCACCCAGTGATATCCATGGAAACGGACTGCCGCCATAAAACAGAATTATGACTATACAGGATCAGCTAAATGTAAAAGTTGTTCTGGGTGGGAGCAAACTTTATAAAAGAAATAACTGAAGGCATAGCAAGGAGAATATATAAATTACTGGGTTTGGTTTGAAATCATCTTTAGGTTGCATCACTGTGAAAGAGATTTTTAGTAGTAAACAGAGACAGTTGAGTTCTGGCACTGCCATTTGATTAAAATGAGTGAAGGGAGTATCCATCACCATATGGACTTTTGCCAGCTTGCCAGTTCATTGGGACAGTCATACACAGGAGAGCGAAGGAAGAATCTTCACAAGTAAAGGGGCAAACAAACACTGCTGAAAGAATTATGAAAGAATTCTGCTGCAGCAAAATGGCATCAGATTAAATCTCTGCCTGACTAAAATACTATAGGATGAGACAGTATATTTGAACTTAATTTGGCAGAGCCAAGGTATCTAGTGAAAATCTCTGGGTAAAAAATGTTTATTTTTTACTGCTGATTAGCTGTTTTTCAGTCTGTTAATGAGCATCTCCAAGGAAGAGCTAAAAGAAAAGAAACAATAAGGAGAGGAAGACTGTAGTGTAAAGGGTAGGAGAAAAGGAGCAGTTAAGACCAGTTAAATAGCATAAGTGTATTGTGATAGGGGCCATTTAGCGCATACTTATAAGACCTTCATGAAGAACCCCAAGAACAGCAAGAAACAAGTATTTAAGTTGTGTTGCAAGGTAGTTGCAGCCTTCCACCTCAAAGTATTGTAGTGGTAGATAAAAGCAACTTCTTTTGTTTAAAGAAAATTTATAAAGGTAGTGGAGTATAGTTAGTAAGAAAAGAGCTACATAAATATAAGGCTAAGTACGGATTGTTTTTATTGAAAGAGCAGGATCTGTAAATTGTACAAATTCTCAGAAAAAATGTTGTGATTAGGCTGTCAGTCACACGTGAAATAGAGCTCTGTGCTCTACAGGTTGGTGTTAGGACATGCCGTGTTGGCGTGCTCTGTGCAGACGGAGGGATGCTCTAGAGGAAGGAGAGAGGAGAGGGGTTTACGGCTTTGTGTCACTGCGGTGCTCGCAGTCAGCTCCTGGGAAGCCTTGCACAGGGAAAACCTTCCCGGCTTGCTAAAGCTGTAACAGGATGAGGCGCTGGGGTTGGTTGGTTGTTTTGTTTTAAGAAAGCTGGGTCGGGCAGCCCTGCCCTGTGTGTCTAGGGAGTGATTTATTGATTCAGAATAGGAGGGGTGTATTTTTTTTTTTTTAATCTGCAACTGAAATTTGATGAAAACTAAGAAGAAAAAGACAAAGATAAAACATATTGCAAGCATATGGAACCATTGCTAGGTTCTCTGTAGCTTTTCTGTAAATGTATGTTCTAAGTTTGCAGGTGTTTTCAATATTATTTATTGTCTGCCCTCTAGCACATCTGAAATAGGACTTTCTCCCCAGTGCAGCAGTAGCCCACTCGTATATTTGCATAACTTTCTGTACCTGTCACTGCTCTGCCAGCCTGATTTGTCACAAGTGCTTAGAGAGAAAGCGTTGGTGGCCAGCAGGAACTTCATCCAGTGTCTCTGCTGCGTGCCCTTCCAGCACCCCAGGGCCCAGCTGCGACGGCAGCATCGGGCTAGCTGGCTCTGCCCTGGGCCAGGCCAGCAAAGGTCCGTGATGCTGAGGGTCATCGCAAGGCATCTGTGCAGTCAATGCTGCTGACGTGCATTAGGACAGAAAACACAGTGTAATACCAGCACGCACATGATTCTGATACCTGTGGTGTGGTTTTTTTTAATTATTTTTTTTTTTTAAGTTTTCTCTTCTTTGTGACGCCTTCACTTTTTTCTGTCTCTCGCAAACTCTCACACACTGCGTCTGCTTCTGAGAATTGGGCTGTTTCCCACCAAAGAGCCGGTTCCTCCCCTCTCCCTCACATTATGTTCTCTTTGAGGGGAATCCTGACCTTGTTCTTTAATCTGCTTTTTCCTCTTCTGGGTCTCCTAGGACCCTTCCTCCCTGTTCCTAGGTCTTTTGGAGGAGGAGAAGATTGCCTTATATTCCTCACCCTTCTCCCTCCCAAATTTACAGGCATGAGGGAGTCCGTCCTCACTACCCACTCTGCTCTTCATGGGAGCAGCGAAGTTGACTTTCTGCTGACCGAAACCAAGTAAACCTGTTGTGGGAAATGGCAGCCTGTATGCCTAACGCCTGTTTTGTACCTTGAAGAAAGATTTGACCTAGGTTTGCTGCTTCTATCTATTTAAAATTCTGGGACAGAGACTGAATGAGCTTTTGTATGAGCTGCTTATCCTCACCAATAGTCATAAAAAATTCAACAGTTGTTACTCTATAGTATGTGACATACTGGTTATTTCCTAATTACCTACAAAAACAAGCCAAAAGACCATGAAGACTCCCCTGTGTGCCTAGGGAGATCATTGCTTAGAAAGTGCATGCCCTGTAAAACTCCGGTCCTGAGCTGCCACAGCTATGTACTTTGGCCTTAAGAATAATAGATGCTCAGACCATTAATTGCTTTTATTTTATGTCTCTGTTCTTTTAAAATGGAATTTTCTTGTTCCTTTTATAGGCTGCCATATATTTTGTTCCTATGTACTAGGAAACAACTTTAGCACTAAGGATTGATTTTTAGCAACATAAATAATGTATTTTGTGCCTTTTCTATTATAGTTTGTAACAAAATTTTAAATGTAATATTTTTATCTTAGTAGCCTGTGAAATTTATTATTCCTTTTCATGGGTCCCATTTTGAAAAAGTGGCATGTTCAGAAAAGATTGATTAACTGATCAGGAACATTTAAGATACTTTCAGCTTTTTAACTACAGTTCTGGGCTACCTTTGGAAACAGCATGTGAAATGCTGTAATGACATATCTTCCCTTGCCATTTAAAAAATAAAATTATGAAAAGGCAAATCCTTTTCTCGTACACACATAGTTTTATGCCAAAAGCAAAAAGTAAGTACTGTATTTTTGTCCCAGGCCCCCAGTGCATGATAATCAAAAAAATACCTAAATGCTATAATTGATAGGTGATATATTGCTTAATGACTTTTCTCGTTCTTATAGAAGGAGCTGAACGAATAGCTTTCTTAATGGCATGAGGCTTTTCTTTTAATTAAAGCAAATACCAGTATTCATGCTAAATGGCAATTATATTCAGTTTAACCATTAACAAAACATAACTTTTTGAAACAAGACTACATGCAACTTTTTGTTCCACTCTTCATGTCTAAATTACATGCTACACTATTAATTTGCTAGCTGAGGATGAGGTAGTATACCCAAACATACACATACTTCATCTGCAGGTTTCAAAGTTGTATGCAAGAGTAGCATTATTCTCAGTTTACAGATGTGAAATTTTGTTATAAAGCAGTGAACGACCTTTTCCAGTAAAGGGCTCAGTTACCTACCATGGGACTTTGGGGAGAGCTTAGGCATTCAGTTACACAATTGTAACTCTGCTTATCTGCTGGTTTACTCTGGAGGGACTTAAAGTCTGTAAATGCTGTTCCACGGACTGCTGATGTCTTTGAGTTCTGAGCAGTTGTTGGATAAAACCTTGACACAGTCTGGGATGCAGAAAGAGGGATCTAGTAGATCTGATGGCAGTCGTGTGCATGGGAGGGTGAGGTCTCTTCATATCCTGTTTTCATCCATCTGCCTTCAACTTATGCCAAAGCCCGGCTCCTATTTCATTCCACTCTCCAGTTCCAGTTACTTGAATTATCCCTTCATACTGTGACCTCATTCAGAGAATCAAAATTTGATGGAAGTCGTTGAAGGGCAAATAAGTCATTATTTTCACTCTAGAAGAAAGCAATGTTACTGTGATAATCCTATTAAGAAGTCAATAGAATTGCAGCCCAGAGGAGAATGCATGTATACACTTTGAGTTTTCACCACACCCACTTCCCTTTTTGGTCAATATTATAAAGTTCCCTTGAAATGCCACTGTCCTACTTCTGCTGTGGCTGGTCACTGGAAAAGACATGCTGACTCAGCATTGTGAAGGGCAGCGATATGCCGTCCACAGCCTGCAGTAACAGATGGAGGCCTTTAAAACCCATGCTGCTCTGGGCATTAAAATGTCCCTGAGCTGAAACATTTAACTCTTACTCTTTGGAGAGAGTAAGAAATGTGTCAGACCCTGGGAGATAAAAGCTTTGGTCCTGCATGGCTGTGAATAAGTGCAAAATATGTCCACTACTGCTAATAACAGTAGCTGATTATGAAGAAATATATTTTAAAAGATGCTTGAAGATATAAATATAAGTAAATATTTTTAGAGGCCTTTACACGTAAAAGGAACCCCTTACAAATAAACACGTGTGCCATCAGCAATTACTGTCTCCAGTATGATTTGATAGAAGATAGTGTGAGATAAAGAATGCATCACATTTAAATATTCTTCACTTTGATGGTTTCTGTGCAGTTTTTGATAATCAGGCTTTAAGGATTTTCAGTTCCTAATCTTCTGAGAGAGACTCAAGGCAGAGAAATACTCAGCCTAGAAAGCTTTAAGTTGAAAGAAGTTTATTACTTTTTTGTGCAAGTCCTATTGTCTGAAGGTCCAGGTTCATTGTTTAACTTTTCACCTGAAAATAATTCACCAACATAAAGTATGCATGAGATCAGGTCTTGATCCTCTATTGAAATCACAGTGGATGGAGTCCGGCTCAAACAGAGCCCCTGGGAGTTAAGTGGAATACCATATCATTTTGCCATTCTTTTGATACGTTGGCATATGTATTTCATGGGATATCTGTGTATTTGTTATATATATTCAGGTTTCTTGCTGTTTTTTTCTGTCTGGCCAGCAGTATTTTCTGCTTAGGAGATGTTGTTAACTATTCGAACGTTATTGTCCATAGGGCTATGTAGCAAGCAGACCATATTCTGTAGGGGAAGTTATTGTTATAGAACAGCTCTGTGTGATGTGGATGTGAAAGAAGGGGAGCATACCAAATAGGAGAATGTAGTGTTTTTTGAATAAAGAAGGACTGGTAATGTGTTTCCAAATCCTAAAATAGAAAGACACCTGTCAGGAGCTGATGGCAGCTACAATTTACGAATTATTCAAGACAGGAAGTTTGCCCCCTTTTCCTTTCAGCCATCTCAAAGGATCATTCTTGTATTGTTTATAACTATAAACTGATTTATAGACGATTTGTTTTTCTCCGCGGCATTAATGAATGTAAGAGAGCAGCATGTAATGGTATGTTTTGCATATATTTTCTGAATAGCAGTATTGGCCCTCATGAAGTTACTGGCATAGTACCTGACAGAAATTGCAAGTAAAGTTATTTGCAGTAACGTTAACCAAGCTAAATGTAAAACCTGTATCTTTCTTGTTCAGGAAATGTGCCCAGTAAGAGCAGCAGAAGTTTCCCTTTTGCTTGTGTTGATTGATTGCTGTTCCTTGCAAGTGATTGCTTTATTCAGCCCTTAGAGTAAGAACATTTTAAAAAGCTCTGTGTATGTATTATATTGCACTTTTCTGACATTTGTAGACAAACATACACATGCTGTCTGAAGAAAAAAAGAGTATGAATTCTTATCTTTATTCGGATTTAGTTCCATGCTAATATAAAGAAACATTTTATACAGCATATGTTTTATGCATACTTTTGAAGAATGACGTGAAATACTTGTCTTCAGCAGTACTGATACGTAAACATCAAATATTAGCTTTTGATTGAAGTACTTCCTCCCAGCACCTCCCAGTGCTTTCCTAAAGCTTTGACTGCCTGATTTTGTACTTTTCCTTCTTAGTTTTTGTGCATCTGCAGCCGCCCGGAGGCTTATTAATGCTGAACTAGAACCATGATTTATCTGTTCCCATGTGCTGTCTCTGAGAGCAGCCAGAATCAGGACTACATATTTGGTAGCAGCCACTTTGTTGTTCTATGTAATTTGAAGTATGATGGTCATTAATGACATAAAGCCCTTCAGTGACCACGAATCTAAGTTTAATAAGGCTCAAGCAGTCGCTTGTCTCCCAGCTGTCCACATGTACCAAGCAGGCAGCAAAGCAATTCACATGCTAGCAGAGAGCAACGAGGAAATAAGAATCCGTCTCCAATAACGAATCGAGCACAAGGCGCTTTCCCTCCTTCCTGTGTCCATCCCACTCCCAGCCCTGGACCCACGGACACCCGAGTATGGGGCAGCTCCAGCCCTCTTCCCCACACTCTCATTCGAGGCCATGACATCCACTTTCTCAAGCTGCCCACAAATAGTGAGATAGTTCTGCAGCCTGGGAATTGCTGAGTTTGTAGTTCATAAACCCCAACTTCTTTACATGGCTCATTTCAAGACAAATTTTTGTTTTAATACCGAGGGTACTGGGACATGACCAAAGGAGGCAAGTCCGGCTTTAATTTACAATAAGCTCACACAAGCCATGGGAATCTTCCTTAAGGATGAAGAGCCTTGAAATTACTTGGTCTGCAGGGTAGAAAGACTTTGGTGTGTAATGTTCTTAATTGTTTTTAGAAAGAGGAAGTTGAACTTCAAAACATTCAGAAGGAAGCAAGCCTTTTAAGTGATCTTAAATCACAGGGGGTGCTTTAAAAATCATTTCAGTATAAGTTGAATTTTAATTGCCTGCCCCTTCCTCTTATTGTCCTGGTATTTTCATCCCCTCTGTTTTCCAGGAAGAGACTGTTATTATTGCTGTTTATTTTAAGAAATTCAGTGGAATTTCTCCTGCAGTGCAGCAAAATTTCAGGGGTGGATATGTTTTAATATTCTGTATTATGAATATTTTTTATGTCTTTGTAATTAAAAAAATGAAGTTTTAATGACTGCTCTCCTATAAACCCTGGACTGCTGCATTTCTGATGTAAGAAACTGAGGACAGACAATGCCAGGTGCAGCCAGAATATTGCTGCAGCCCCACAACATATCATTTTTTTAACATCATTCAAATTAGTCTCAACACTCATAATTCTGTTGTTTCCTTTATTGCTGTTGTAAAGCAAATGGTTCTTTTATACAAATGTTATCTCCTGGCTATTAATTCAGCAGTTATTTTGGATTATGGCACTCCTGTTAAATTTAGGAATGTTAAACCTCATAAATATTTAAAAGTTTCAGACTGACATGGGAAGAAATTGTTTTCGACTTGCTTTGTTAATATCCTGTTGTTCAGTTTATAATAGATTTGGGATATATTGTTATTTCTCCATTGTTTGACAAAGAGCAAAGCAATTGCAGTTGAGCAACTGCTTGGAGTGTTTTCCCTTGAATTGTAACAGGTTGGTAAGTGTTTGTTTCCAGTGCAAAATAGCAAGGAAAATAACTGTTCTCATTTTCCTTCAAGAGGCGAAAACATACATGAAAATTCTAATCAGAGCCCCTACCCACTTCAAAGTTCATGAAAATGCCACAGATGGTTTGTAAAATATTTTTGGTAAAACAATTTCAAGCAGATCTACTTGTAATTGAGTACTTCTGTCTCAGAATCTTTTTTCTTTAGGCTTTGTTCTAAGGAACAGGTAAGGAAAATGGGCAAATGTGTTTCTTCTGTCAGGGCATTTTATAGAGAATGCATTTGCTACACATAATGAATGTACTCATAGAGTAAATATTAGTATGCATCTTGGGTATCCCCAAAAGCCCTGAAGAATAACTGAATGATAAAAAAGTCACAATTTTTGTAAGACCCGTGAAGGTCTAGACAGCAGAGTCGCTGGGCCAGTGTTTCTGTTTCATCTCTAATAGCATTTTCTTTCTTCTCTTTACCTCAGAAGCAAACATACAGCTTTTTACTCTTCATAGTGTTACGGGGTACTAAATGTAACTCCTGTTGGTATCATTTAGCACTGTTGAGGAGGTTTCAGTAACTGTTCCGAAAAGATGCTGAATCAGTTTGACCTGGACAAATACGCTCGTAGCCAAAGTGAGCCTGCAGCTGGGGCTTGCTTCTGCACCTGCAGGTTCCAGAAGTGCTTCAGCTGTGTCCTGGGATGACACTTGGATTGAATGGTTTGTTTTATTTCTCGTGTCAGCTAACCTCTCTGGGGTAGCACCATGACTTTTTTGTGGTATTGGCATGCTTTGCTGTGCACCGAACTAAAAAGACAGTTTCCTTCCAGATAGCAAATAAGTTAACACTACAACATTAATACTATTTTATGGCAGGCTTATACCATCTTGTCTTACGTGGTATGACTGAACCAGCTTAATCCTAGTGTAAAGTAATAACCACGAAGGCACTTTTCCTTTGGCTAGAAAAAGATTTTTACATGTCAGTGACTTGTCATATTTATGGATACCATTTTAAAATATGAGTTTTCAAAAAGGAAACCATAAGGTAGTCGTACAGAAGCTGTAATTGTGAAGGTGAACTTAAAACTGCATGAATAAATGGGTGTTTTTATGTGCAAGAGACTAGCTGGATGTGCCACACCATCTAAGTCCATTTAGGTTGAATTCAGCATGGTCCAGCTCATGGCCTGTGGGCTGGGTCCAGCCCCTGTGTGAGGTTTGTACCTGACCCGTCACCTCTCTCTGCAGGAGACAAGGAGCAGATGCTCCTTCAGCAAATACGGCCTCCTGCACCTGCCCTCCCTTGGGAGCGGAGAGGCGTCTCTGGCGACATGCAAGGAAGGGCAGGGAAGCCCATGAGGCTTGTCAGCACCTCTGTCTGGCTCCCACAGACGCTACCACTGGGCCATGTGTGTGCACAGCTGTATTAATTAGGCAGGCTTGCACACTCATTTGAATGGTTTTGTATGCTCACTCTTCTATTACAAACAGGGAAAAAAAATCCACTGCTATATGGACAAGGTAAAATATAGGGCTTTTGCTATAGTATATTTACTTATGAAATGATCAGAATCTTTAAAATGATTTTTATATTACTTTGAAAAGTATTTCTGCTAGACATTTATTACTCTTTCTTTGGTTCTATGAATGTCTGGTGAATAGTGTAAAGCAGAGGGCACTTGTATACTTACGGATGTAAAGACGTTTGGATGGAGAAATTCTGCAGAGTGGTATATTTACTTTGCATTTCTGAATGGTAGCAATTAAAATTCACAGCTGCTGGCTATCCAGATGTTTCTTGCATTCGAACATTGTAATTTGCATTGGAATATATTGTGTTACTGCAGTAGCTGTAAAGTGGTCAGCTCTCTCAGTCTAAATACTATGCAGGGGCTCCATTTGGGATGGTAAGCACATTTCCTGCTCATGTCAGATTCTTCTCCTTCCCACTGCTTCCCTGCTCTATTGCTTGGCCTGCTTGTATTTCTCAGAGGAAGGCTTTTATTGCTCGGCATTCGGATGAAGCAGGGGATGTGCTGGCCAGTCAGAACTGAGGTATGGGAGGTTTCTCTTAAGAGACTGACAAAGAAAAAAAGATCCAGGTTTGAAATCAGAAGTTTCCCTTTCCCTTTGGCATTTTCAGGCAGCAAACATCCCTCTGGTGTCAGAGCTTGGCATCGATGATATCCATTTCGATGACTTCTCACTTGATGTGGATGCCATGATTACTGCAGCCCTCCGGATGTTCATGGAACTTGGAATGGTTCAGAAATTTAAAATTGACTACGAGGTAACCATCTGCTCTGCAGAGATGTCTGCTGCTTTTGTCTTGGCACTGCTCTGTCCATTTGTACACATTTAGTAGCCCTGATGCAATTTGTACTTTTCATTTCAGACACTGTGTAGGTGGCTTTTGACAGTTAGGAAGAATTATCGAATGGTTTTGTACCACAACTGGAGGCATGCTTTCAACGTGTGCCAGCTAATGTTTGCAATGTTAACTGTAAGTATCCAGCTACAGACACAATCCCATAAGAGCTTTTATTGTCACGTTGTCTTACCTGTCTGAACGTTTTTCCAACCTTTGTTTTCTTTCCTAGTTATTATGAAATTCGTTTATTTCCGATAGGAAGGCACACAGAATTAGGATATTCAACTTAAGGCGGCACATATTTGGCAAAACTTTATGGTGTTTTAGTGACAGTGATATCACAGACACATTAAAGTGACTGAAAACAGATGGCAGTCTTGGAGTGAGCTTGTTATTATACATCTTGATCTTACAATAATGTTTTTCTTTTGGAACTCTTTGTTTTGGCATTTATTTCAGTCTCTTAAATTGGAAGCTACAAAAACATGGAAGATTAGAATCCCAGAAGTAGTAGTATTTTTTAAGTTGATATTTATTACTTTCTTTTCTTTTCTAGCATCTAAATAGTTGTAGAAGGTATTGCCTTAAAACATTTTAAGATCATCTTCCAATAGAGTCATCTGAGTGAATCTTGTGTCTTCACTGGTCACTACAGCACTGCTGGGTTTTATTAACATCTATCTCTATCAGTAGCTTTATCTCCTCTCAGCAAAGTAACTCCTGTTGAAAGTAACAGTGCTTTTATGCTCTGTCTCGCTTACGCTCTCCCTACACGACAGCAGCCTCACCACATGAAAGAATCCGTATTTAGTAGGTGGTTAGTTAATTCCTGTAAGTGTATCAATAAAAAGACTGGTCGTCCTGTAACGTTTAAGATTCTGGTTCATATGGCTTGATAGAAGCAATATGGCTGTGTGCACACAATACTTTACTTTCATTTTGGTTTTGCCTTATCTCCAGATAAAAATAGAAGTTCAAATTCTAATTTTTTCTTTTTTCTTCAATTTTCAATTTTGATGTCAATTTTGGTGGGTTTGGTCTTCTATTGAGTCTTTAAAAGGTCTTATGATAGCATTTATGTAGGTATTTCTTCATTTGTTTGAAATGAAAGTTTATGAAGACTTGATAATTTTAAACACATTCTGTAAAAAAAGCAAATAGATTTAAAGATTTGCTTTTGCCCCAAGGCATAATTCGTTGTATAACAATTCTTTAAAGTCTTACCAATACCAGCATGGCCATGATTTAAAACTCTTCATTCATCATTTTCCATGTTTCCACACACTTATCAGGCAGATGCCTTTAACTGTCTAGAGCTTGTGCCTGTGGGTCAGTAAAAGATGTGACACTTTTACATTTCTTTTTAATCTTGTGAAAAGTGGAAAAGTCTTTTGAAGCTTTTTCCCCTTTTTGATGATTTTCTTTGTTTAAAATTTCTATGAATTTTTAATGCTTTAGGGATTTGAAAGCAATACCCTAATATTTGTGAGTAGATGCTAAAAAAAGAGTGGGTGAAAAATAAGCCTAGGTTTTCCAGTTAGAAGAGTATTTGTCACTAAAAAAAAATCTCAGAATTTCTTTGTGAGGGACTAACAAGTGGAAGCACCCAAAAATGAAGGCTGCATTTGCAAATACTGGAATATTTCCTTTCCCAGGGACAGAGAGGAAACATGTGACACAGCTAGGAATAAAATCCAAATCTTCTGACTTGTTTAATGTGATCTCAAGTGGACAATGCTAAGGTTCTCACATCTCAAGAAAGACATGGAAGGAGAAGCAAGCTTTTCTATAAATTATTTGGGAGTTGGCATTTCGTTGACAATAAAAATACCACTGGGCTGCCCTTGCTGGGGAGTTATGTTTTGAAGTCACCTCAGTCTGTGGAAATTTCCAAGGAAGGGCCTTACTGATGCAAGGGATACCATGTGCTTGTTCCCTCATTTTTAAACCCTGAATTTCTAAATTTTTATGACTAGCCAGTCTGTGAAGCATGACTAGCATTCGGACACTGTCAACAGTGGGGTTATCAGCGGAGGCTGTGCAATCTGTCCCCTTAGCAGTGCAGTGCAGATCGGTGCTACATCTGTTGCTCACTGAAATATTTCCACTGAAATGGACTTCAGACTAAGCCCGTGGCATGTTGCATGTTCGTAGGGCACAGCTATCTGTAATGTGTATTCCCACCTATCCTCCTCAGTCTGGCCTCATCTCTGTGACACAACTGTGTATATCAGTTAAGAAAAAACAGGGTATGAAGTCACCTAACGGGTAAAGGACATCAGTTCTAGGTCTGTCCTGCAAGCTACGGGGTAGCTGCTGTGAGCCTTTACCTAGATGTAGTAGGCTGTATCAGTTACCATGAGGCAAAGCAAACAGACATGTTAAATAAGAGAGAGAGAAACTGTTTGGGAGTGAGGTTGTTCAGCTGAACAGAATTAAAATTGTTTCTGCCTTCTGCAAATGTTGATCTTGAATGAAGTCTCATGATACTGTGTGGCCATGGGTAATTACTGAAGTTTTATAATCTTCACTTTTTTAACATAATAATAAATTTAAAAGATTTTTACTCTGAGGAGTAAAAGCAAAGCCAGGAGACATTGTTTAACTAGGAACTATGCTCATTTCTGTCAAGTGTTCTCAGTAGGTGAGATAGCTCCAGGCCGCCAGCTTTGCAAATCTGATTTGTGAGGCAAAACATCCTCTAGATGGAGCTCTGAGGCCAAGTTTTCTGCAGGGCGTTAGTTTGGGTGGGAAACATTCCTTCCTACCAGGCAGCCCCATCTCACCTAGAGATGACAAAATTGGCTGCCAGCAAAGAGAAGAAAAACCTCTCAGAATTTCTTAAGCAGCCAACAGCAGGCCTGGTAGGCCTAAATCTTAAACTGCTTTGACTGTGGGTTGCAAAGTAGAATTTCAGAATGCCCTTAGCAGTCAGTACGTGGACAAATCCTGTTGGTGGTGAGCTAGACTTTTTGAGCCAAGCTCACGTTCGTATCTGCACCTCTGACAAACGCAGCGGCGGCGGTACAGTGACTTCTAAAGTGGGCAGCTGGACACAGGCACTGCCGGTATTCAAGTTATCGGAGGCCTTACTCTGCTGTGCTGCTGTCTTTTGTGAGAGAAGCATGAAGTTGGGTGTGTGACCTGCTTTGGCTGCTGTCACTACCAGAGATAGGAAGACTGGTCTTGGGGAAAAAAGACACAAAAGTGATAGTCAAGCAACTACTAATAGCAGAAGGATTGCTCTTACTGTGGTTTTTTTTCTTGCATGAACAATCATAGTGAATATGTGCCTCAGTTTTTCATCCGTAAAAAAGAGAAAAGCAGGTCTTACTGTAATGTAGTGATGTCTAATTTGTACTGTGGTAACCTCTAAAGGCCCAGCTGAGCTCCCATTTAAAGCAATAGCAAAATTCAGCTGGGTTGAACAAGCCAACCAACAAAAATCCAACAAAGCTTAAACCAGCTGTTTCACTCCCGTATCAGGTTTCTATATGTGTAAACATATATTTTCTCTCTCCAGATGGACACTGGAGAATTATTAGCGCAGTCCTGCAAGCTATACTTCTCTATTTCAGACTCACCCAAATATTCCAAAGACAAGCACTGAAGCAAGACTGCTCCTGCGAATTAGTAACGTCAGACGAGAATAAACCGCAGGATCAAGCCCTGGCTGGCTTGTTACTGGTGCCTTTGTCTGACACACTTCATATAGATACTTATTTTAAAAAGTAAAAATAAAAAAGTTAGTAGTATAAAATTAAAATCCCATCTGGTGTGCTAACAGCAAAACATATAAATGTGAGGCGAGATATAATGAATGCAATTCATTTCCTCACGTGAAAGAATGACCTCCATAACTCACTGGAGACTCTGCCACTCATGAGTTATGGGTCATTCCTTTCCTGGTGAAAATAAATTCTACTGCGCCATCGTCTATCGTTATGTATTTTTTCTTTCTATGTGTAAATTTTAAAAAAGGGGAAACATAATCTTCTCCTTTCTTGCATTATGTACAAAAAAGATATTCTCTTACCGTAACACTGTTTCTAAATTAAATATTTTTTATTAAATGAAATACACTATATTTCTCTCTCTATATATATATATATTCCATGACAAGATTTTTGATTAAATAAAATGTTGAAGTTATTCTTGAGATATTGTTACTGTTAGTAAATTCCTTAATCTATTTTTCTATGTTTATAATACAGGTTGAATCCTCAGGTTTAATAAAAGCTTGTCTTATGCTAAGGACCATTTATTACAGCAACAATTTTCTATTATAAAACTTCTATTTTTAGTGGTTTATAACTCAACCATGAACATTTTCTCTGGAATGAAACTTGGCACATGACATGTTGTCAGTTACAAGTACTTAAAAAAAATTTTTTTTAAGAGACCTTGATTATTCTTTGTTATATGACAGCAATATTTAAAAAATCAAAACAGAAAACACCATGTTTTTCATATATTTCCTCTGCCTGTATAGCTGTTACTGAAACTAAAATTTTAAAAGCAATGGAGCTAGAAATGAGGAAAAGCCCTTTCATAATAGTTAGGTCACTCTGTACATGCATGGATTCTGTATGAGTGAAACCTTTTGCCCTCATTTTTGATTATCTTTTTTGATATGTGAACTTTTGAGTCCTGTTGTAAAGCTTTCCTAGCAAGTCTTGTACTTCCTCAGTTTCCACTAAAATGTATGCCTGAGCACCTAGAGGATCTTGGCCCCCTATACTGCCTAAATATTGACAGTCACAGAGTAGATTAGAGAAACAGAGGATTTGGGATTTGAATATGAATTTATTGCAGTGAAATTTATGGGCTTCAGGGTCACTAGCAGAGTTTTCACATGGTATTTCAGGGACTGACTTGCATTCCTGAGTGGGCTGGACATTCCTAAAGGAGAGCGAGGACATCAAGCAACACTGATGCTTACTGTCTTAGAACCACCTAACCCTCTCTTCGTCAGGGGGTAAAATTATGCTCCACTGAAAATCAGTGGGATTCAGGATTTCTTACAATCTAGTGTTCAGTCTAGGCTTGGTCTTCCAATGTATTATGTATTTCTTTTATATGTTTCTTTCATAGTAACTAAATCTTGCTGCTATTTAAAGAGTGTGGTCAGAGACTGGCACTGTGGAAAGAGAAATGTTGTTATATGACTTTCTCAGTCAGAGAAAGCTCAGTCACTCATTTTTACAGGCAGTACTACCTTACATTTATGAAAAGTTGAAGAATCAGATTGTTTCTGTCCTGGGTAAGATGCTTGAAACCAGTGAGGCGGTATTTCACACAGGCTCCAGCACCTCACCAGACACACTCTGCTCAAGATCCTTGAGATTATCAATAACAGTAGTGTCTCTTCTCTGGCATGAGGCAGTTCTGGCAGAAAAACTGCTGTGGCAACTATCTAGGAGGAGAAATAGAGCGATTAAAAAAAGTGTTTCTAGGATCAGCTCCCCATTCACATGGGCATATCTGGTTGGAGCTGGTCATGGGCAATTTCAGTACATTAAATTTTAAAATGTTCCCTCAAATTCAAGCAGATATCTGCAGCAGAATTACACCATTTGAGACAAAATCTCCTCAAATCTTGTCACATTGTTTCTAATTTCTGTGTCCTGGAGAAAAAATCTCTTAATAGATTGTAATGGTTACATAAAATATATTTTAGCTGGTCTCTTTTATAGGTCTTCTGATTTCACATCTCAAATGTTTCCTACAGTAGGAATCGACTAAGATGGTCACCTCAGGATTGAAGAAATCTCTGTCAAAGGACTTCTCTTGATAATTTCAAAATCAAATGAATTTTGTTTTGTATTGCGCTCTCATGAAATTCCAGTTCCTGTCTTAGTGTGTAGTTATTGGTTTTTATTTTCAGTTCTTTTCCCCTCCAGTGCCTGGGTAGTGGGGAAATGGCATGTTGGAAATGCAACAGAGAGATAATAATAGATCACTCCAAGGACATTATCTATTCTGCTAACCATCTAACATACTGCAGGGAATATAATATGACAATAAAGCATTCATCTTCTCCTTACTGAAAGGTTCGTGGTATCAGAACAAAGTTGACTGTTGCTCAATAGACCTACATTACTTATCCCTTCTGCTTCTGATAGTTACAGCTGCTATTTCTTGTGTTCTCAGACAGCAGGATTTCAGGAGATTCTGACTGAAATTGAAATCCTTGCTTTGATTGTGGGATGCTTATGTCACGACCTTGACCACAGGGGAACCAACAATGCCTTCCAAGCCAAGTGAGTTTTCTAATTCTTATTACTTTAATTTGTTTTTCTTCCACAGAAGAGCAAAAGGTGACCAGGATAAAGAATGACATGTTAATTCCAGGCTGCCAAGGCCAAGTATTCTGATTTTTGTATGTAGTGAGGGACTATCCATCTTTATAATTCTCCGTTTTTTGGAGTAATTGCTGACTTGTCCTTTGTGTCAAGCTGTGGATGGGGTTACCCCAATGCACTAAGACCACATGTAGAAATACCAAAGATGTTCCTTTCAGGCTCAGGTATGAATTCTGGTATTAGATACAGGTAACTGAAACTACCTGGGTTGCTTTTGCTGGCTGGAATGTAAGAACTTAAACAAAATCTTGTTAAGATTTTAAAAAGAAGAGAAAAGAAAATAGGTAAAACTGAAATCATGCACATAGGGCTGCTGGTTTGCATAAATGGCTTCTCCTTGGCCTGTCCCATACACTGGAGTTATACAGAGCCTGTTTGGAGATCTGTCTTGGTGCACAGGGGGTGGCTTGGCCACCCAGTAAAATGGTCAGTACCCACCAGAACGTGATGCTGGGTTTTGCAGACAGATTCTTACGTCACCTAAATGAGATTTTGCTCTCTGGATCTTTTTCAATTCTAAAAATGAATTTTATGCTAGTCAAGATGCTTAGGACCTCATCTAGCAGCCCTGACTTGCACATTTTTTTACTCTCCAGGGTGTTGCACTCAGACACATGTAGTGAGGTAGAAGCAGCTTAGTAGAAGGTTTGGTGGTACTCCTTCTTACTGGGAGGTAGGGGAACTCCCTTGATCAAGGCCAAATTGTGCCCAAATTCTGTGTTTGAAAGGCAGCAAGAAATATCCCTTGACAACATCCTGGCTCAGCTCTGCAATGGAGCTGTCAGTCACACAGATTTCTTCTCCATAGCCCATGTTGTTTTGTTGACTCCCCGGGTCATCTTAGGAGACTTGGGGAGACCTTGCGGCTCTGTTGCCCTGCAGATCCCAGGGTGTGTTTGCAACTTTGTCTGTTCTGCATTGCTGCTAATCCTGTAGTCTGGGGGGGAAGTGGTCAAATGGTTGTCCAAAGATATTTGAAAGACAGGGTGATGTTGTATTAGCCTGCTCTGTCCTATGATTTTATGTGCAAAAGAGGATCCTGTTTGCTGCAACTTGTGTATGCATGGACTGCTGCATTTCTGGGGCGAGTTGCCTCACTGAACATCACTCAAACTGATGTTTCCAATGTTCTCTAAGCTGCCATGTCCTCAGCTATTGGTGTTGCTGTACAGTCTCAATGAGACGACGACACTGTCTGGATCTTCAGTCATCATAGCCAGGAAAACCAATTGCAGTGCTCAAAAGACAGAGCTCCTGGTGCAAAGGTTACCAGGCACTGCCAAATACCTTTTTGCAATTGAGTCTTGAAGAGAATCAGAAAAGATGAGGCAAGTAGAAAGCTCAACTGATTGATGTTTATATTCCTGATTTACAAGAATAAGACGTAAGATTTGCATCTCCACAGTTTTAAGCCCTTATTAAGTTAACCACTTCTTTACTGTAATGTTACACAGCAATACTTCTTGGGCAGAGGGATGGGTGAATTAAAGGTAGAGGTTTCAGCATTAGACTGCTGTCAGTTATCCTTGTTGTTGGACAACCGTGTACAAAGTACTCAGTAGAACTCTATAAAGAAGTTGCTAAAGATGTACACAAAAGACAAACATTTTCACACATGTATAAAATAACCCTGAAAACAGAAGCTGTAGCTTTTACAATAGCAGCTGTGATGTATTCCTCTAACCTGAGTTATAAAGTTAAGCATCGTGTTTTCCCATTTTATCTTCAATGTTCGATACTGCTGTTTTGTGTGATCAAAGTCCCACTGGTATATGATGGAAGCAATATCACAGTTGTCTGAAATGGCTCTGTTACATTCCTCAATACTATGTCTTCTAGGGATGATGTTTCCTGATCAACTCTCTCTAATAGAGCTGCCCCTGATAATTGAATATCAGTATGTTGTGATTTTGTAGTATGCGCTCCTAGGAGACTCTTTGTTTGTCTCTACCATAATCTCTGATACTCATTTCTTTCGAAAGAAAGCCCATCTCGTTGCTTTAGGTTGGGTCCCAGAAGTGAAGTGGTGAACATTAAGTGCCCTGACAATCCAATCCTATTCCCTGTACTTCCCAACAATTCTCCGTTTCATAATTACATTCTGTATTTTTTGTCCTTTAAACTTGGAAAATCCACCTGTCCTATGCATCTTGAAGCTAATTTTGTTTGAGACAATAAATGTGATTAGCAAATACATTCTGTGGAGATGTTAAACTTTCCTTTTAGATTCATAGCTTTCACTTCTGATTTTTTGTTTACTGTAGTATTTTTTAACCGCCTAGTTTTATGGACTGTAAAGACAGGAGCTCAGCTGCACTTGCAGTGTTTTTTTTTAAAAAAAGAGTTTGTAAATGTTCATTTTAAGCTGCTGTTATTATATTTACTAAGAACTGAAAATACAAAGCAGTAAAAGAAGAGATGGCCCCTGCCCCAGGGACGTTACAGTTTGTCTCCACTGCAGACTGCTGCGTCTCTGCCGCAGAATCGCTGAGGCATTTTTGAAAGTTCCATTCCAAAATTTCATGTTGTTCCAGAATAATCCTTAGTTTGCTGATGATATGTAGCAAGGTCTGAAACGTGAATGCCTAGTATCTAGCTTTAAAGGAATATTTTGAATCTTTCAACTCTCCCTGATATGGTTACTGAAACAGAGAGTGCTACTGTGTGCTTTCATGACTAAATTGTCTCTGAAATCTGCTTTGTAAGCAGACGAGCAGTGTTTGTTGACTCCCCATGTTCTGTTTCAGGAGCGGATCAGCCTTAGCTCAGCTCTACGGCACCTCTGCTACCTTGGAGCACCACCATTTCAATCATGCTGTCATGATTCTCCAGAGTGAGGTACAAAAGCATTACTATTAATCTCACTGTAAGCTGTTGGGCAGTTTCAGCCAGGGAAAGGAAATACCACACACAGTACCTTTTTAATGCCCTCTCCTTGAGGAATTATTTATTGGTTACCACAAAGGTCACAACTAGCACAAAATTAAACAACTACGAATGCTGTTCATATAGCCTGGAGGTTATATCTGTCTCAATCAGCTAGCGGCAAGGAGAACATACCCTAATCATGTGGCCGGCTTTTACTCAGTCTTTACATATATCCTGCTCAGCGGAGTGATAGGTAGAGGAGCTCTTACCTTTGCCACAGGTCTTGTGTTCAGTATATCACAGTCATCCTTTACTGGCCCAATTTAATATTTTGACAGTTCTTTTGTAATCAGTATTTTCATCATAGTTTTGAATTATTTTGTTAAATGACTTTTTTTTACAATTATACTCTCAGTGATATTGTACTATCCAAAGTATACTAGCTGCTTTGCAGATACGTATGAAGATACAGTTCTTGCCTAGAGTATCTTCTGAGTAATGGTATGCAGCATGCACTAGCTGGGAGACGTAGTAAGTAGGGGAAGTAGAAGGATGGACCCACGTTCCTTACAAAACAATGGTTGCATTTTGTTAATTATACAGAAAGCTTATTACAAAATGTGTTTAGTATATAGAAAACAAAAGTACTGTTCATATTTACTCAATTGGAGACTATATGCTGCTCTGCAGTAACTTTCAAAGAGCATTTAGGAGTGTCCTATGATCACAGGCAAATGGGAACAAGGTGATGACTTTACTTCTGTATTCAATGTTGCAGAGATCAGTCATGGGATACTGACTATGGCTCTAGTATTCAGTTTCTTGACGTTATGTTAAAAATGTAGCTATGGGAAAGGAAAGTCCCAACATCTCAAATAATCAACATTTTAAATAATCAGTTCAATCTGCATATCTTAGGTTATCTTGTTTAGAAGGCGGTAATGGGAATTAAATGGCCCTTTATACTAGCAGAGAAAGGCATAACAAAAAGCTAAAAGTTGGAAGTTAAGCAAACCAATTCAAAATAGGGAAAAAGGAACTCCCCCCCACCCCCCCAAACCAATGAGACTTCAGCCACTGGAACAAGCTTTCCTGGGAAGTGTTGAATTCTCTGGTTCTTGAAATATTCACCATAGCAGGATGTCTTTCTGGAGACAGGCTCAAGACAGGCATAATTAGATGAAAGTTTATAGCTCAGATCAGAATAGATGCTTTTTTAATCTTTACAAGCTTTAAAATCAAGATTTTTTTTTTCTGAAATATACTCCAGCTTCTTTCCTACATATAAAATACTACTTCCCTGAAATGCAAGTTCTCCTCTGATCATCAAGCATCTTCTTCTCCAGGTCCTTATTTCTAGACCAGAAAATTAATCCCAGTGGGATTTTTATCCAATATTTGTTAATGAAACACAACACCCATCAGTTTGGAGTAAGTGTAGTATTTTATTTATGTGAATTTAATCACATGTGATTGATGTTACAGCTAGAATTCTCCATTAATTTTGCTACTTACAGTTTGTTTTTTGCAGGATTTAATGGAGAAATTATAAGATCTCTGTGCCTCTTACTTTTCAGAAGTTTAGTTACAAAAGCACCTTCCTGCTCCCAAATATCAATATTAGTTTGTTCCCTTTCATTCTGGTTATGGAGCATCTTCCAAGACCTTAATCCACGGTTCTTTAAGAAGTCACGTACTGGGCCTACAAAGGGCCTTCAAACTGCATACGATTGCTGTTCTTCAGGCTGTGTCGTGAAGGCTTGTATACCCTGTAAGACAACCTCATAATAGTCAGACTGAGCAAAGATACTGTTTTGAATGAAAAACTGATTTAGTGTCTTTGACTGCTCTACAAGCAGTTTGTGTGCCTGCAAGCAGCAGCACAGATAAATCTATTAGGAGCACAACTCAAAAGCTGCAATGCACAGCTCCCAAAAACATTTAATAAGAGGAAAGATTGAGATGTATCCATAGTTTTTCTCCATAAACTGAATCTGTGCAGAGTCAGATCAAAGAGTAAATCTTTTCTCTAGAGGCCATAATTTCAGTAGAGTTTAGAAAAACATCCCAGGTGTTTGATTACAATGGTCAACTCTTCCACCCCAATGTAATCTCAGTAGTATTAACATTATTATTTTGTCATGGTTTTGCCATGAATCAGAAAAAGCCTCTGCTACAGTGAAATCATAGACTAAAGAGTTAGAAAACCTTTTAAAAACCTGTATTGATTGCTAGCCCTTTACCTCCTTTATCTCTTTCATTATAGGGTCACAACATCTTTGCTAACTTGTCCTCTAAGGACTACAGTGACCTTATGCAGCTTCTAAAGCAATCGATATTGGCAACAGACCTCACTCTGTATTTTGAGTAAGTATTGGCATTTTTTGTATTTGACAAATGAAAATTCGAAGAACATTCTCTAATGACCTATTAAATACCAATAAGGATATATAATGTGAGAAATTAGTGTTCAGCTGTGGTTGAAGAGATTTAGTCTAATACTTAGTATATCTTAGGCTAATAGAAATATCTCAAGTGTCCAAGTAAGTTTTGCTTTAATGCATAACATGTTTGTATCAACAAAAGGCAAGTGAAGTCATAGGCTACTACTGTACTTCAAAGCAATCGCAGGAATCAGCTACAGCTCAGCCCTGTAATTCCTCTGTCCCTTCTGTGATAATTTCTTTGGGCGTTTAGAAAATCAAGGGTGTTTTATAATTTTTCCACCATTTCTGAGTTTCAAATCTATAGTGGTATACACAGCTATGCTAAAAAAAATACTATATTCAATTGCAGAGCCAGATGCTGAGGTAGTGAAAGTACATGTGGCTTCTTTGAAGACAAACTATGCCAATCTGCATCAGATGAGGGTGTCTTGCAACATTAATCTATAGAAGTATGATACGATATTTCTCGTAAAGTTTTCTTCATTTTCCTTGTTTGCATATCAAGTCTTCAAGTTGGTGCTATGATTTTTTTCCAAATACTGCTAATAATTGCAAAATATTCGCAGAGAGAATGCATGCAAGTGGGCCTGTGGTTGGAGGAGTTGAAGTGTCATGGTGACATTACACTGCTGGAATCACACACTGGCACATGTGTGTGGCTGACTTACAGAGAGAAGTGCTGTAGGTGTGTGGTTTTGTGTACTACCTCCCAAGGCTTGACAACGTTTCATCCTTAGGAATTTTTGTGCTTTAAGAAATAGTTTGATTGCCATTAGCCATTGATTGCCATTATCTTGTACAATGCTACAGTGTAACGCTGCAGCATTTAGTAATGGTTTCTTAACTTTTAGGAGGGAAGTACAGATTTTTTCCATCCTGAGTGCTGATAGTTTTCAGAAAGTTTCCAGAAAACTTTAGGCACAGTCTTTACCGTGTGATCTGTTCATCTATCTGTATTAACAGTGTGTCTTTAACTGAGTACTAAGGGGGATGGTGCTATGTGTGCTGTGTTGATTTTTCTCAGTATTTGATTAGTGTCAAGGGCTCTTTCCTAACAAAACATGCAGTAACCGAGACACTGATGTTCTTTATTTCCTGTAAGCCTACTCTCACAGAAGCTTTCTTAATAAAAGTGTTTTAATCAATAACGTTATTATAAATGACTTCTAAGAGTAGTATGTGAAATCCCGCTTATAATTTAGCATTAAAATCTGAAGCAGGAAAAATAACGTACTCTTTCAACATACTCTTTCTGCAGCTGCCTGTTAAGATTGCTTGTGATTTTGAGGAGTAATATGACTATGGAAATTGCTGACAGCTTTACATGAGATACAAGGGCCCAAGCGCGGTTTCAGTGTGGATTCTCTTGTCTAAACACAAATAACAAGGGCTGCAGAACTGGATTGCACAACTGGTTGTGAGGGATCCCTCTGTGGGGGAGGCATCTTCTGCAGCTCTTGGAAGAGCAGGAAGCTCTCTCTTAGAGAGGGCCTGTGGCCGTGTGTCAGGATGAAACCCAGTGCAGAGTGAAATGTGATAGAGCTTCCTCTCCTGCCTTCCTTTGGCTGAAAAACTACATGATCTAGTTTAGGTTTTTAATGCAGAGAAATAATCTCCAAAAAGAGACATCAGCTGAATTTCAGGATTATTCTTCCCTGGCTTGCATAATTGATTTTTATGTGCTACATAAATCAGAAAACTTTTAGCAAATGAAGCCTCTTTACTTAGAAGTCTGCAAATAAGTTATCTTTTCTTCTCTTGTTATGAATCATTAATCAGGCCACTGTTATGCCACTGTACTTCCAAATGTGAATGAAAATCATTTCCCAGAGATGATGACTTACACCTGTAAGAGACACCCTATGTGAATAGATGTTTCCATGCAAATACCTTGCTACCCAAACTTGTTCTTTCAGTTTAGTATCTGCTTTTGTAGAGAAGGACATTTTCATATCAGTATTCTTAGAATGCCTGAAACCAATGGTCGCAAAGTCTGGCTAGCAGCCAGGACAGCAGTCCAACTCCAAGCGCAGGAAGACCTCTGTGACCTTCTCAGGGTACTGCTTTTCTACAAACAAATAAAAAGATGGCTTTCAGTGAAAGATCAGATGGGGAAAATATGCTTCATTTTAGTAGATAATTTTAAATGATGCTTGTATATAATACATAATACGTAGATAAATAGTAGATAATATGTAAGCACCCCAAAGGAAATAATAGATTGTTTCCTTACACATGGCTGCTTTCCTCAGATTGACCCTTTTCCGTCCCGGAAATTCCTTGTAGAGTTAGACTGCTACTTCTCCATGCGTTTCTGTGGATTTCAAAGCAAATTCTTATTTTAAAGCGTTTATCTTAACATAAGGCCTTGAGACTCAACTACATTTTCGGTTATTGTTTATGGATCTCTGTAATTTAAATTTGAATGTTTGAGGTGTCTGAATTGTCACTTTCCTGAGCTTTCAGCTTAAAAATTGTTGCCTGTTTTGTGCCAATAACATATGAACTGCCCAAAAGAACCAGGACTTCAGAATGAAAGAATTATCCCATTCTACACTGTTATACTGGGCACTGAAATCCAGAATGCAAAAATCCACTGCTGTCTGTCCTAATAGAACATGCAGTTGGTGATGACGATCTGCTCAGGATTAGGCTGATTTAAAGTTTATGTGCCAGCTACTCTTGGCCATTAAAATTTTCATCATTGCAATATTTATTCCCACTGGGGCCATCATCCCATGAATTTGTATGAGAGAAATGAATTTTGTTTTCTGCATGTGTGACTTTGCATTGTGCTAGCAAATTTTGTAACGTGAAACCATTTTATATCATGTTTCATGAAACGTAAAGGGATTAGATATCATCACGTAGTCCCTATGTCTCTCAATTCTAGTTGTCATCATGAAATCCATTATAGAAGGAGCCTGGAGTAGAAGTGACTAGTCATATAATGCGCAACACTCAAGGACCAGAGTAACGCAACATGGCCCATTTTAAATTTTGTCCAGTGGTAGTGAGCAATATTCCCAAAAGTATGCATCTCCTCACGTGTAAAACCTGAACTCACTGCCATCAGACTGCACTTTCAAATTTATACGTCACACATTTGAATATGAAATGAATGGAAACCAGTGTATGTTTGCACAGAAGTAATTTGCAATTGAAGTGTAATTACTGCTCAAAACTTCAGTCCAGCTGAAGTAGATGTAGAAAATACTAGACTCTCAACTCTCTCCTGTTAGAAATCTAACTACGTTTCCACTTGACAAAGAGACAGCACAGACCATTGTGAGATGGGGCTCTGGACTGTCACCCAGAAAATGTATTCTGTTTCTGGCTTTGATGTTACTCTGTTGTGTCACCCTGGGCAAGTCACCTCATATTTTTTCCCTATTTATTTCCCTATTGCTAGTGCAGGATCTGTTTCACACTGTGTGTGTAGTCACACTGTGTGCAGTAAGAGTCCCTTGGATTCTCAGTGTGTATTGCCGTAAAAAATTGTAGACCGTGATAAGTCCAAATTTTGATACTTAAAGGCTCCAAACAAGTGTTAACATGTTTTGACTCACATTTTATCAGTCTTTGAAGAAGTAGAAGATCTTCTAGAAGACAAAGCATGGGACCAAGCAGGGTGACCTAGTTTCTAGTTAATAATAGCTACTAACTCACTGTGACGGCTGCAACTCCTGTGTCTGTGCTCTCTTCTATATGTTAGAAATAGCAGTACTTAGACATCTCTGAAAAACCCTTCAGTATCCAGAGGTTTAAAAAAAAAAAAGAAAGAAAAAAAGTATTTTGCAAGGGCAAGTAAAGACAAGTGTGCATATTTCAGGGGTGTTGCTACTGTCTGTCCGTCCACTGCTGTAGTCAAATATTTCACGCTTCCATGGAAGACTGAACACTTTGGTATCCTTTATTTCCTTATCTGTGGAGACTATAAATACAGTATCTCTTTTACCAGGCAGCTCTGACATTGATGACAGACATTTATAGAACATTGGAAATTAGTACGGTTTGCTTAAATGGACTGTCAGTGTAACATCTTTAACAATAACGCATGGGGTGTAAGGATTTCGTATTGTCAAGAGAACAGTGTTTCTGCTGCTGCACTGCCCTGAAAGTGTCTGCTCCCTTCTCTGATGATCTGTTTTGTTGCAGGAGAAGAACCGAGTTTTTTGAACTTGTCAGTAAAGGTGGTTATGACTGGAATATAAAAGACCATCGAGAAACATTTCGGTGAGCACCATTATTTCTTGCTTTCTGGTTATTTCCATGTATAGCCATATTTGTTTAAATAATTTTGTCTGTCAGGGAGAGAAGACTGCAGTAACAGGAAAAGGTAGCTTGTTCTAAAATAAGCAGGTGATTTCTAAACATTGTGAAACCAGAAACAAGCACGAAAGGAATCAGTATGACCTCACCTTTTCCATTCCTATTTCTGCCTTCACATTTTCTGAGATGTTTTCTTCCCTTTCTCCTAGCCTCACCAGTTACCTCTCAGCCCTTCCACTCTTCCTCCAGAAAGCACTAATATTCTGCCTCAGGGCTCAAGGACCCTTCTTGCCCATTTCTCTTTCCTTCTTCATCTCAGCTGTTTACTTTCATTGGCCAAGTTTCTCTCTCTCCTAGTCTGTAGCTGAGAATTTGCAGACACGCTGTACTCTTCTAGCCCTCGCGAATGATCTGGGCATGCACACCATAGGAAACCTCGGACGTTGTGGGTGGTTTGGGTACACCCCTCTTTTGAGACACTAAAATGTATGCGTTTGTGTGTGCGTGTCTGATTACGTCTCAATTTATCTGAAATTTCATTAAAATTGTGTTTCCTTTTGGTCTTTTGACTGAAATATTGGCCATTTTCTATTTTCCATATCATTTCACCCACCCCTAATTTTAGATTTGGGCAATATATCTGATGCTTCATTTTCAGTGCCCTTGTTCTTCATTTAAACTTTCTCAGACTTTTATCTGCATCATGTACTGTACATAAACGCTTTCTACAGCTGAATGGTTTCTTTCTTCTAATGCATATAAAACATGGTTGTAGCCAGGTATTAAACTACAGTGGAACAGTATAGCTCATATAGTAAATCTTAAATTTTTATTGCAGATGAGCAGTAGAAACTGCTTAAACAGTGTCTGGGATGCCTCTTATGATTATAGGTTCTCTTGCTACAGCAGTCACTTACAAATAGGCAAATAAATTAATCCAGTTTTCAGGTATTATTATATAATAATACCCTTACTTATATCATGTGAAGCACATGCTTGCTGGTATATTATCTAAATTAATATAAATAGTGTTAGGAGTACTGCAAAATTAGCAGTTACTCTCTTGCAATACCATTTCTTTTCTAGTGTGCAGCGCACAGTACCAAAAATTCATCTTCTGATGACCCGCAATACATTAGGCTTCCTAGGCACAATTGTGATGTAAAAGCAATCCTGATGGCTGAGATTTCAAACGTGTCATTCTTTTCTGGAGGAAAAGGAGGTGTCAGGGCTGACATTTTATATACGTATTATTTATTTATGCATCCAGAACAGAGTTGTTTAGAAATCCAACAAAGGTTGATTCAGCTTGTATTGTTCACTTCTGTTTTTCAGATCAATGCTAATGACAGCCTGTGACCTTGGAGCTGTGACCAAACCGTGGGAGATTTCAAGACAGGCAAGTCATGATTAATAGCAGGGCTGGGAAGAGGCGGGACTGGTGGGACAATATTCCCAGGGCCCTGTCTTACAAGGGACCAAAACTGGAATCAATTTACAGCAGTATTAATGCTGTAAAAAAATAGCAGGGGGTTTCTGCGAGGAATGGTTTATTGCATAATCTGTTCATTTGCACATGCTGGTGAGCGGTATGTAGGCACCTGAAGAGATCTGGTTTTATAACCTCCCCCCATCTTACGAACCTTTTAAATCTGTATTTAAAAATGGATAGATTAAACCAAAAAAAAGCATTAGCCATATGTAGTTTTGCTTGGTTGGTTTGTCCCAAAGCTTTTCTTTGTAGTGTACATGCCAGTGGCAGAGTCTTCCCTAAAGCAAAAACACCAGCAGATGATCTGCAGATCTTGATTAACATTAAATCTTCAGGTTTCATAAGAGAAATGTGCTAATTAGTTCAACAGTGGTAGGAACACTGCAAGTGCAGTATAGAGCCTTATTTAGCATCCTGTGCTTAGAAGTAAACAAAAACTCAGGCTTTTGCTGCTTATTAGGCATAGTACTCAGGTCCAGCATTTGCTGCAGCAAGCAACTAAAATGAGAGAAAGCAAGCTGTTGGTCTGCTGGACCAAGGCTCGTCCCAAGAGTCTTGTCTGTTACCATATGATTTTCCCACTTTCAGGCATCTTTGCTTACTCAGCATCCATCATTAATATTTTCTCTTTCCCATGCTAATAATACTCAGCCTGCCTTCTGCCTGTTTATTCTGGACCTGAAGACAGGACAATGTTGGGAAAGGGGGTTTTGGAGGAGTATACAGCATCAACAAGCAAATAAAAAATACACCGGTGCAGTTCAGTGTAGGTAAGAAGCTGGCATGAATTTGACTGGCTTAATGACAAAGTGTTTGTTAAAAAAATGGGGTGAAGAAGAGAAGCTAGACAAGATAGTGAGATGGGAATAGCCACATTTTTTGGAGGAAGACGAGGAAGGTAGTAGAAGCTGAAAAGGACGTGTATGCTTTTGCGGTAGTACATGCACATTAACTCAGGCAAAAAGCATTCATGGGGTAAGGGCCTCAGCTCAGCTTGCAATTTTGTCAAATGACTATATTTTGCTTTTATAAGCAGACTATGACAATAGTCCTTCTAAGGCTGTTATTCTACCCAGCCAGAATATGATTACCTCTCACAGAAATTAGGGAGGATGCTGTTATACTGCAGTGGGAAAAGGGGCACAAGTCTTTTCAGTACCACCTAACCACAGCTGTGGTATGTGGAATTCGTCTTTATTTTTCCTCTTTAACCCAGTTAGCTTCTCTGTTTTCTTTGACAGCCAAAATGTCAGGTAGGATCTGCTTTCCATGTTGCGAATCTTTGTGCTATGGTGTTGAATTAGTCCTGAAGCCTCTGGCAAACTGTTTTTTTACTCTTTTCACTTTCGAGGTCTGCTGAAAATTCCTCTGCAGCCTCGTGTACAAGTTTACTTCATGTTGAAAAGTCCAGGCTGGGATTGATTGAAGCATTATCTGGTTGAGCAGAGAGGCCAAAAAGTCCACAGAGGAAAAGCAGGGGGAATACTTGGACTGTGCATAAAGGAAAAGAACATGAGAAGTGAGGGAGAAAGAGATCAAAGTATATGAATTGAAGGGAATAAAGATAAATGTGCAAAGGCAAACTTTAAGAAGACAAGATAGAAACAGACAAAAGAGGAGAGAAAGGGACACAAGGAGAACAGGATGAGAACAGCAGTGAGACACAGGGGTGAGAATACATCTTGACTATTTTTATACAATACACTTGGCAAACCGTTAATTGCTGCTAAGTTGTTACGTTATTCATCTATCTGGAGTATTGATCTAGGATTTTTTAGTGTGCTGGGATTTCATACATTATAAAATTCCAAACTGTGTGGTAGCCTGGCTGAAGATTTAAGACTATTTTATAACATCACTTCACCTACTTCTAATTTATTTTGAGACTCCCTTTTTCAATTGTAGCAAGCTTAGGATTTGTGAATGTTAATTACTAGGCAATTGCTCGACCAAGAAATTTTGAAATTTTATGAGAACACCCTGTTGTGCCATGGTATTATGAAATGATTTTCCATCAGTGCACTTGAAAACAATACGAGGCATGATGAGAAATTTACTGGATGCCACCTTCAGTAGATAAGCTTCCTTTTGTTGCATCTCAGATGTCACATGTGTACCTACCTTCTAAACCCCCACATATGAGAAAGAGTAGAATTTGTTTAGCTACTATATCAGGATTGCTCACTGTGTGACTTCTTGAAACTCCTGTTGTTTCCAAAACTAATTTGTTTTTAAATCTTACATTCTTCCAAGAACCACAAACCTTTACTGACTTAGAATAACATCTTCATTTGCAAAAATCAGGAAGACACATTCCACCTTCCATCCCACCAATTCTTGCATTTAATCCAATATGATAATCGTAATCTGAATTCACATTTAGATGTTCAGGTCCTGTAGTGATGACAGTCACAGAAAGAAAAAAACACTGGTGGAAAAAAACCTTTTATGATCTGATGTTAAATTTAGGCAACAGAGGTTACTTGTTAATTAATTTTCTTTGACAAGAGAAGTTGTTCAATAAGGTAACAGCCTGTAAATACCCAGGCAGCTCTTGCACACCTTACAAAGCATTTGTACAGCGATAATTATATATGCCAACAAGAAACTCTAATTCTCCATTCCTTTCTCAATACTTGAATAAGTTACATGGAACTACAGTGAGCGTTACCTCCACATTGCAATGTAATTCCCCCAGTTCTTTATCAACAGGTGATAAAAATGTGCCTGTGGGTGGTTATGGCTATCTATACCCACTGTGTGCTCAGCTCTGTGTGCTCAGCTCTGAAAGGTTTACAAACATCAGTAATTTAAGCAGGACTATTAACTCGTTTACAGTTAAGCATAAGCTAAAGTCATAGCCTAAGTAACAACTCATGACCCTAAAACTTATGTACCAAGAACTCTAATCTTTATCATGATTTATGTTTTAGGCAGCTGAACTGGTAACCAGTGAGTTCTTTGAACAAGGAGACAGAGAAAGATCTGAACTCAAACTCACCCCTTCAGTAAGTTTTTTATCACTTCTGAAATAGCTACCCACTTGGATAGGGTAAGAAAATACTGCATTCATTCAGGAAAACAAACTGTATTTTGTATGGAGAGAAATATCTTGGGATAAATAAAAGCTCTGTCCAACAAGGAGGTGCATTTAGAGCACGTATAGAGCTCTCCAGTCAACTCAATTATATTTGCATTGAGCCCTTATAGAGCTCTCCAGTCAACTCAATTATATTTGCATTGAGCCCTTCTCTCCATCTTCTGTACCTATTCCCAAAGTTATTTTGCCTGCTAATTTTCTAAAGGGACAAGTATTATTTCTAATGCACAGCATTCAAACCAGAAATCACCAGAGAGTTAAGGAAATCAAAATTTTCAGGTTTACTTTATGCTGCAGTCATCTGCTGTTTTTGTTATTTGACGTATCAAATGCTGAAAAGGCATTTCTGTAAGTATGCAACTAAATACACTCTGGATGATAGATCGGTGTTAAGTGGAAGATAGGCAGATGAGTATAAAGTGTGAAACAAAAACTAAGAGGAAGAAAAGTTTCATAAAGGTTTTCAGTGAATGATTTGAAGAGAAAGCCTTATCCAGGTTAAATACCTGAAAATGCTGACAAACCATTATCTGGATGAAACAGGAGAGGGGAAACAAGAAAGTTTTCTAAAGAACTTAACTCACAAGCCATTCATGAATATGTTTATGCTCCTAAAAATAAAAAGAGATAGTTCCATTGGTTCAGACTTGTTCTCGCTTTGGTAATATTTGCACATGAGCATACTCCCTGTGGAGATATAATGAAGTCAAAAAAGTTAATCAGTTTGAAGTAAACAAGGCTCAGCAACAATAAACGGCTATCCACTTGTACACTATCACAGCTTGGGAAATTAATGGATTTCTCTATAGCTGTTCTGTGCGTACATCTTCCCAGTAAAAGAGTAGCTAAAATCCCATAGCACAGTAATCAATCAGTGACAGCACTAACAATTTGGGGACCAAATCTAGTCCTCAGTAACTGCAAGTTCCATCCCCTATAATGCGTGCCTTTCCTACCATGTATATAAAAGTTAAAGTGTGTTTCTCATGCTAATAAAGCATACAAGTAATTTTTTTTCAACGCATACATTAATGTTACTGTCTTCAAGTAGCAGTGATTACCAGTGCAAATGGCCCAGGTTTAGCAACTTTAAGAATTATTCTGAAGTGTGCTGTTACGTCTTACATTTTAGTCATACTGTGGACTTGGTAGAAGTGCAGAGAAAGACCAAAGCCAGAGCTTTTTTCTGGATTTCTCATATCTTTTGAAAATCTGCATCCAACAGCCTAGACAGGTGGGGAAGGAGAATGTATTGTTATTGTATTGTATCTCCAGCATTTCCTCCATCGTAGGAGCTCTCTCACTCTTCCTTTGGGCTCTTCAGTTTACACCAAGGAATACAATCATTTGGGGCCACATTTGGCATGCTTTGAAGCAAAACAACTTGAAGGAAGATTTTCTTCTCTGTTTGGCCATTCAGTTTCCAAGAATCCAGTTAAGTGATGTGTGAAGTGTTTTATGATTAGACCAGTAATTAATAATGAAGTTCATCAGTTCTAACATCTGATGTCTACGGATCAAAATCATGTGTGGAATTTTACCATATTGATAAGGAGGAATTTTTAAACAAGATCAGTTGCTGATGTATTTTGTGACATACCTCTATGACAAGCCACCTAAATAGGTGTTGCTGCTAGTTGGATAAGATAGAGAAGAGAGTTGTCAGTAAGATAATGTGATATTTTGTCTGATAACTTGAGGATTTTTTTTTTTACATCGTGCTTAGAAAATCTGAAAAGCACAGGAATTTTCAAAATGATTTGAAGAGGAAACAGAATTTTCCAAAATCCCACCCCTGATTCTTTTTTTAAGATCATTTAGGCCTTGAATCTTATCTCTACATCTTATTTCATACACTGGGATACCTATACAGCAGGCTACAACTATATGAATTCAGCAAGACATTCAACATAATATAACTGAGTTTCTGGAAGATAGAGAGGTTCTAGAAAAGTAAGCTATCAAACCTAGAGGTGATAGGCCCAAAATAAGAACAAACTTTCCATGGAAAAAGACAGGAAGGTTTAAAACTTAGCAAAGACATATTAGGTGAGTGGTATGGGTGAGTGTAAGTAGAGGAGGACTAAGATCCTGTAGAAGGAAAGCTGATCGACCCAAGTAATCTAAGGTCACAGAGGAAACTCATGTTCGTACTCTTCATAACTTTTTTTTTCCCCCGTCTCCTTTCATAGGGCAGTGCAGCCAGTAATTGAGGCTCTTAAACATCAACTTTGGCCTCTGTAATTCTGTCTTTAGGGGTGCCCAGCAGGCAATGAATCAAGCTGTTTCCAGAGGCACAAACTGATAACTGCTCCCAAGATTGGTCTGTTGATTCCTCACCCTTTGGTTTCACAGACATGGCTGGTTCTGTAAAAAGGGTCTGCAGTTGTGAGGGAGGGATCCAGCCCAGATCCTTCACTGTTCATTTTGCTGATCTGGAAAACCCTGTGCAAGAAAAAGGAATTTCTACTCAAAGGTATCTACTTTACATTTCTGCAGGAGGTTTTTCACCAGCTGAAATTCAACTGCAGAGTATTTGTTTTACATTACAGAATTAGAAAATTTAAATGCATTCGGCCTACAAATTTCAAAACAGGATTGAAAATAAGCAGTTTATTTTTCATGCCAGATGAAGCAGTAAGATGGCTGCTGCAAAGATTGATTATGGTTTACAAAGGGTTCTGTTTGTGAGAATCTGATCATAGCTCCAAAGTGCTGGATGATGTGTCTGTAAAATACTCCAGTGTAATAAAGCATGACAGTTTTGTTCCCTTCTCCATTCAGGCCATTTTTGATCGGAACAGGAAAGATGAACTGCCCAGGCTGCAGCTGGAATGGATTGATAGCATCTGCATGCCTTTGTATGAGGTAATTTTTACTTACTGCTCATGTAGTCAGGAGAAGATTGTTCTTCCCTCTCTAGGGAAAAAGTTAGCTTACGGTACAGCCTTGGAGGCTGTTTGAACTCTTAGCTATCTCTGACTTTACCAAAAGTCTGAATTCTATGCAGAAATTTTCAGATTCCCTGAAGATGATAATAATCTGTAAATACACTTTCTCTTTAAGTTTTGAAAACTCTTAAGGCAACAGTTTATTATGTTTGAGACAAAATGATTCTCATTGTAGCAAGACATGGACTGTGCTGCAGAGTGGGGCCAGTGGGATGTTCTAGGTAGGTGCTGCTTGTCTTTGGGCACAGGTCTGAGTGTGTGAGACCCAAAGGGAAACTCAGGGCTGAGCCTTTGCACTCGGTTCTGGCTCCTTTCCAAACCGTTCAGGGGCACTGTAGGCCAAGGCTTTAAGGTCAGTGACAATTTGTGGTTCAACCTGTGCGCTGTTTAACTTGGAGTTTACTCTTTTAATCATTCATCCACACAGCTTGTTTAGATGCTTGGAATAAATTATAAGTCCTTACGTACTACTTTACTAGGGCTATGCATGACCAGGATAATGTTTCTCTATTTTGGATTAAACCAGCTTCAGAACTTGACTCGTGTAACATAAGCTTCACCATTTTAACTTTTTCTCTCTTATCCGTATACAAAGCAGAGCTATGCAGGCAGGATGATAAATAGAAAGTAACACTATAGAATCTTAACCATCAATAACTGTGTCAGCCGGTATTCCCCCTACTCACTGAAACCACACAGACAGCCTCAAGCCACTGAAGACTGCCACTTTAGCCTTCAGTATTTGAGAAAACATGGAGTTGTTCTCACTGGGCATTTCTGGGGAATTCCAAGAATGTTCTCCCTTTTACCATTGCACCCAAACTGCCACACGTCTCCACGGAGTGAGTCAATGATGATACACAGTCAAACGTCAGGCAACAGGTACCAGCTCCCCTCTTCACATTGTGCTATTGAAAATGTGTGTGAATGTAGCTTCCTTACGCACATGGAAAAATAGATTAGCAGTTCCTTTTCATTTTTGTAGACCAGATGTGGCACCAACAGCAATTGAGGTAAGAAGGATGATGCGTTTCCCCTGCCCTCTACCCTGTGGCATCTGAGGCTGCAGCTGTGCTAGCAATGAAGGGGCTGCCCAGCAGCAAAGACAGCTCCTGCTGTGTGACATGATAACATGCATTGGTGTTAACAGCAAGGGGGCTACAGCTTTGCCAGTATTCTTGTCCCTTCCTTAGGACAGGTCAGTCTTTGTCATGATGAAATAAACTGTAAATCTATGGCTTTCGAACAATTAAGACAACGTAAGCACAGAAGACCCATAGAGACTTACATTTTTTAAACTACCAAACTCATCTTGAACATTACGTGAGGTAGGGAACTGACCTTGGAAGAAAAGTCTTTAAAAACAATCTTACTTTCAATATAATAGTTACACTAGAATGCATATTATACCAGAATTCATGATTTGTAATAGCATCTGTAATCCAAAGAGTACAATAAAGTAGGAAGAGCTGATAATCAGACCATCCTCTGCATGAGAAGACTAGATCTGAGCACTAAAGCTCTGGTTAGTTAGCTCCATCTTAGCAGGAGATCTCTGGGGAATATATTCACATCTGATTTCCTTGCTTTCTGCTGTCTTTGCATCACGCTGTGCAGCTATTAGCCTGCTGCTCAACAACTTAAAAAAGAGACACCATCAAACCTCTAAGTCATTGCAGCACCAGCCTTAGGGGTAAACAGAAACCTTGATGTCATAGTATCACACTGCGTGAGATGCTCTCCTGAATATGCAGCCAAGTTTTAATTTTCATATCTGGCTTAATCAAACCTCAATACACATATCACGTCAGCAGTGTATTCAGGCATTGTAAATCCTCTGCTTAGGGCTGGCTAAACACACTACAACTATGGCTAAGTTCTGGATTTTTTTCTTTTCTTTCTGAATACATTCTTTAAAATTCCAGCCTTTGTGACACGTTGTAGGAACTGCATGTGGGGACAGAATGGGTTACATCATTACAAATGCAATATAAAGAGACAGAGCGGCAGCTGACAAATTAGTAAAATCTTAGTGGTGCTTATACAGCTCAATAGCATAGTGCTTATAAAAACCGTATGTTTGACATAAACATTTGACACTCATTTTGCTATCAAAATTACAACATTAAACTATAGAAAACAAAATCAAGGCTTTTGCATATAGTTATTTCTATATTAGGGATTCAGAAGTCCCGAAGCCGTGTGGGCAGATGCCTGCATGCAGAGCCCTGAAGGGAGCTCTGCAGGGGAACGTGTGCCCAAACCAACCCAGCTGCTGCAGCAGGACCTTATGCTGTGCCTCATTCTACATGACACCCACACGCCAGGGATGGTCCCAGCAGTCAGTGAATGCTGGCAACTCCTATTAAAGTCAGAAGTTTTGCTTTAACCAGAAAAGCAGTAAGACTAGCACATCAGGGTGACTAACGGCACATACGTTATCATTATATAACTGTGCAACTCGCTCGCGTTTCAGAGAAAGCAGACCAAAAAGCGAATGTAAATGCAGAAAATGTCACAGCTGTAGCAGCGTTCCCCCTGCAGCAGCTCATCAGGCTGGGTGACAAGATTGTATTTGTTTGAGGCAGTCTCAAGAGTAGGCTATTCTGGGCACCTGCAGATTTCTAAAGTACACCTTCCAGTACAGAAGGAACTTTAGAGCCCAGACTTCCAGGAGTGACCACTGACCTCCAGGCACCGCACCAGTGCCACTGACCACACCACCACATACCTTCTCCAGAGTCCAAGCTTGTGGGCACTCTGGGTCACAGCTTAGCTCATGAAGACTGCTTGACAGTTAAAACAGTATATAGACTTTGCAGAGCTTTCTACAGAATTATTCCTTGCACAAAAGAGATACTAAGAGCCAGACAGATTAAAAAAAAAATGCCACACATATATGGCCTTCCTTGCCTCATTTTTCTCTCTACTCTGTAACATTCTTTAAGATCTGATCAGACATCTGGGGAGCTTTGGATCTACCTCCTCTTTACATATCTGGTCTCCTCTCTGCCTTTCCTCAGAGTAGCTTATGACAAGACTCTTTGAGGTGCAGGGTTTTTTGCCCCAACATGATCAAGTCTCTTTTATCAGGGAGATGTATATCTTGACACTCTGCTCACCTGTCTAGAAACTATTTTCTTGATTTGGCCTCTTCTTTTTTGTGAGAAGGTTTACAAGTGACTAGCAAATTCTCAAGATTTGTGCATCTTCCATGAGCAATCCTGTTTTACTGTCCCTTGAGGACAGGAAGAGTCAAACCCTGAAGAAGGTCAAAGATAGAGATATGCTACATGAGCTAACATGAAGTTTGAAGCTGAATATAGATATATAATGAGAATTGAGAACATTACACGCACACCCACACACCCATATTTCCCATATCCAAGTGTCTAAATCCAAAACCTTTTTGTCCTTGCTAGCGAAGGGCACTCTCTAAGCCTGACTCCACTCTTGTCACAAGCTAAGCCACGGCTCTGCTCCCTTGATCTGCCCCACATACACTGTTCCATGTGGGAACAAAGCCATCTCCAATTTCAAAATACCTTAGTAATCAGATCTGTTTCCTTCACACTGTGTATTAAAGGATTGTGAAGATAAAAGCTTTCCAATTTTTTGTTCATTGCTTTTTATTACACTTGGGACATTATAATTTTATTGAATTTACTTTTTTGTTACTGTAGTGATCACTGATCAGCGTATTTTTATGCGACAGTGGAGTTTTGCCCTGAGTAGCAGAATAGCCATCCATTTACTCTGAAGCTCTAATTTTAGTTAGGGGCTTTAGTTACGCTTTACTGCATAACATTTGCTCTTCATTCAAAAATGACAGCAAGGAAAGTGTTCATCAGTAGAGATGAGAAACAAGCTTATTAGAATAATCATTTATATGGAAAAATATGTTTTTTGGAACTGTAGGGCATTTCAAATCTACTAATGTCGCTTCAGTATGAAATTATCATCCCCCCCCCCCTTTTTTTTTTGGCTAGAGCACTCTCTAAAGGGGGAACACATGCAACTAAAGCAGAAAGTCTAAAACATCCCACGGAAAATAAAGCACTATGGCTACACTGACAGCTGCATTCACCACACAGATAACATATTCTGTACCTATTAGACATACGTGTTTGTGTAACAGAAACACAGAGTTTGGATCGTTAAGACAACCCATTTCTCTGAAGCTGCAGTAAAGAGAGGCTAAAGTTTTAACACCCTCGGATTCCTATCCTGGACTCTGGTCTGTGAGTACCTAAGACAGAATCAGGCACAGATTTCCCCCAACTCAGATTAGCTTTCTCTGTAGGGAGCAGACAGAGGGGGAAAGTGCAGATCTTATTCTTTTTATCATTAGTTTTCTCACAAACAACATCAAAGCTTTAGTGATTCTGTTTAAACAAAAGCTGGTAAAAGAAGCCAAGCTCTGTGTTCACAGCATTGTTAGGCAGAGACAGTAGCACCATGAATAGCAGGGCCAAAGGCCATGCACTCTGCTTCTGGCCAGATAAATACATAGTCAGGTAGTCAGTGACAACGACAGCAGCTATTTAAATTTAAGGGAGATGTCTTTGTGGGAGATAAAGAAACTCAGGACTTATATGTGCCTGAGGTTGCCCTGCTCACCTCTACCTTGGTGCTTCATTGAACTGCTGCATTTTAATGCTATTTTTAGTGCTATTCAAGATTTTCTTGGGTATTAAGAGCTTCAGACATATAATAGAATATACAGAAGTGAATTTGCATTATGCCATCCAAGAGTCTAGGAGGAATTTGGGAAGAGTAGAAACATTTATGTTTATTCTAGCAAGTACTTTAAATTTTTTAGGCTTACTGTGGAGAGACAGTAAAAGTCCTTCTTTATCACATTGCTTGACATGCTCAGAAGGAAATATAGTTACTCGGCCTACAACTCCAAGTGCTCTTATATGCCTGTCTTCCTGTAGAAGATAATGTCTAGCCTTGTAATTACATTCATCTTAAAGTAATGCCCCTATAACAATGTAGCTGCAAAAGCATCTATTCTGCTCGTAAGCATACATTAAAGGCACAAGGTATTGCAAGTGGCAGAATTTCTGCAAAGTGTAGGGAAAACAGAAAGAAATCTCCAGCAGTCATGGCTAACTGTGCTTTAATTTCTTCTGTACAAGAGTTGGCTTTGACACCTGAATTGGAAGTGTGTATGCACACACAGTGATTTGTGTTAAAAGCTTAAACTGTAGTTACACTTAAGAAGGCGGGACATCTGTCCTCTATAGTTGCAACTAAAGAACTTGTAAAATGGCTTAAAGGGAAGTGCTTATCCATATGATCAATTTCCAAATGGCTTATTGTAACCCTCATTTAACCCACAACTGCATCCGTTTGGACAAAAGTCAGGGTACTGCTGTTCTATTTTAAAAGTTTCCACCTAATTAGGGGGCAGGGATAGCATTGGGTAGCAAGTTATTCACCACAAACAATTTACAAATATTCACTAAAATATGTTCACAAGTTGTTGAGAAGTGTTTTAACAAAAAAAAAAAAAACCCACAAGACTAAGCTATAAAGAAAATGTGTTCACGGGAAGCCATTCGATCAGATCTGTGCAATTCCCATTGACATCAACTTTACAGCTTTTTGGAGGAAGAAGAGGATAACTTTTAACAGATCCTAAAGAATACCATAAAGATGCACGTTTTTGGCAGTACGTATTTCTGACGTTTGACATGGACACAGACAGAGATAATGCATCTGTGCTTCCTGGGACCGCTTGGCTGGCAAGGATGAGTAAGGCAGACAGTGTCAGGATGCAGTGTGTGATGGGCTAAGGCTGTATAGAAATTGGCAGATTAAATTAGTTTCACTTTCTGGTGAAATCCCAAGGGAAAGTTTACCCATACTTTCCAAGGAAGAGCAGGTGCAGCATATTCTGCTGAGTTTGTAAGAAATTTGCTGCAGAAGAAACTTAATCAGGTTAATTATGCCAAATGACTGGGCTTGGGGGAGTTGGTAGCTAAGGGCCATGTTTGGCCCTGGAAAAGGAGATTTTAGCACTGCAAAAGGATCTCTGTAGCCTTGAAATAGGAACTCAGCAAGGTTCAGCACTTCTCTTTCCTTGTCAGTTTTCTACTAATGATGAACCTACACAAGACAACCCAGAACTAATTTTCTTGAACTTTGATTTTTGTAATTTGCTGCGATTATTCATGGGACATTGTATTACTCTTGACAATATGAGGAATTTACATGGTTTCCCAGATTGCTCAGAAGAGACAGCAGAAACATTTATCCCTTCAAATGAGAGCACTTCTTCAATTTCTTAATTAGTCATCTAATGCCAAAAAGGAAACCCATACAGTTCTCAACTAAAAGATTGTCATCAACCAAGACATTTTAGAAAATATAGGGAAAAAAAAAAGAAGCAACATTTGCCATTGACTTCAGTGAAGCTAGGCTTCATTAAAGGCTTTCATGATGATATGTGAGAAAAAGTGATTAATCCATAGTAGTGCAATTTCTGTTGCTGTTTTACTTAGAATTATCTGCCCAGTGTATTGCAGAAGACATGCAGTCACGTATGGAAATGCATATAAAGATCTGAGGAAGTAGATTGAAAAGTTGGCAGATAAGGTAAAAGAGACAGCCAACAGAGGGAACTCAGATTGTACAGCAAATCTGAAAGAAGATAAATGGATAATTTAACAGCCATTCAGTTTTCAAGAAAGACAAAGCACAAACTACATTGCATCAGAAAAGGACTAGAAATGATGATGGATGAAACGCTTCAAGTAAGTGTTTAACACGACAGAATCACAGTTGCCTGCAGAATTCCCAGCTGAGGGCAGACCCAAAGAACTAAATAGGGATATGAGACAGATACGGTTTGAAGAGTTTTTCAAAATCCATTTAATAGCAAGGCAGAAGACATTGATCAGCTGCTTGGTTAAAATGTTGAAAGGAAAAGGGGTAGAAATGTTCTGTCTTTTGCACAGAACATAGATACAGTATCAAAACCATAAACAGCAGAGCCAAATAAGACGTTACTTATGAAACAATAGCTCGTCTTCTCTTGCGGGCAAAATCTCCGTTCTGTGCAGTTATAATGAACACATAGGTTAATTGTTTGTCTAGCAACTATAGCAACACGTCAGCTGAGCTACTTCAGCAGGTATCCAGTCCTTCAGCAGTGTTCTTTCCCTCTGACGGCAAAGACACACTTGATGATGGTCAGAGCACACTTTGTTACCAGGACCTCAGTACATATTTTCCTCCTTGAAGTATAGGGCACATTTTACCAGTGGAGAATCTTATTTTATGACTCATCCATCCATAATATGTATGTTATTTACAAAGGACTGCAACATTATTCTTGCTAGTATATCATCACCAGAAAGAAACATGAGACTAACTTGTACCAGAAGAGCTGACCACTTGTGCACGTATTAGATCCATTTCCGATCACAATTAGCTGCCTTCTACACTGCTAACAATTTCTATAGAAGACATACCAGAAACTCATCTTTTTTATCACAGAAGTTAGTGCTATTAATTTCATCTAGTTATTTCTTTAGGCACCAGAAAAATTTCTCTGGCTGAAATGCAAAACCAATGCACTGATGCATTGCGTACTTGACTATCTGGACTCCTTCTCAGTAAGCCCTAGAAAGAATAACAAAGTCTCCATCAAGTGTGAGACCGCTGTTTTGTTGTTGTTGTTGTTGTTTTTAAATGACCTCAGCCTCTTCCCAAATACAGTAATTTCTTCAGGAAATGAATGATTAAATAGGGCCCTAAATCAGGAGGGCAGTTACTTAATTCACATATGCACACAGCCATAGGTTCATAGAAGTTAAGCCCTTTACCTTCTGTGGAGGGCCTACTGAAGGTGCAATTATAGTGATCTTCTTGTTTCTAGTACATGGACATATGTGTAGAAATGATTTTGTTTTTTCAAAACATCTTTCATCAAGTATTTTTATTATGAAGATCAAGTCTGTGGATGACTACAATATAGGTTCCAGTTTATCTGAACTAATCTGAGGTTCAAGGACTTTCAAATGGATGGCTCACCTCTGGCCTATGTATTTTCTCATGAAAGCCACTTCAGCAAAACTCAAGCGTCCAATTCAGCTTTGCTGTAACTGGTCACGACTCTCTTGACTTCAGCAATGCTTCATATGCTTACACCAGGTCTCAATTTATCCCTACGGCTTCCTGGTCACTAGTCCTCCCTTTCAGCTCAGAAACTGCCTACACAATAAAAGTGATTCATTAGAAACCACCGGGTTCCAAAGAAGAGTGAACACTGTGACCTATAACTTTTTGATATGTGCTCGGTAATAAAACTGAATTTATACGGTCTTATTCCATAAACTCACTTTACAAATATTAGACCCACAACCATACTTCCACAAGCTGTAATCTTGTCAACGCTCGTAAGTTAAGCAAGGTCAGAACCAGTCAATATTTGGATGAGAACCTCCAAAAAAAAAAAATTTAAAAAAACACCGAAAACAAACAAGCAAACAAAGCCCCTTCTGGTCCCACATTTGTGGGTTAGGGAGTGCCATGCTCCCCTTTGCAAGGATTTGGTATTAGAGTACAACAAAATGTTGTGTTTGTTTAAGCAGTTCAGACTCTGGCCACATCTGCGCTGCATCTTGGATGTTTCCAGTAACATCCTCTCCCACAGCCAAAGCTGATGTAGCAGATGAGGCCTCTGCCCCCGCACGCCCTCACTGCCCTTCCATCCAGCAAAGAGAAGAGCTGACGACAAATGCCTGCTGCTACCCATCACCCCCTCCCTGAAGGGGTTTTTTTGCTACTTCTGCTCTTACTGCATTCTCTTTGTTTTACATGCCAAGAAAAGCCATTCTCCCCTTCCGCCACCCCCACAAATAGCTTCCTCTGAGTATCTCGCGCTCACCCCCTTTGGAGCTCTTCCGTCGAGCAGCCCTGCCGCTCTCCCAGGCGTCATCACGGCGGTGCTGAAGGCCCCTTCAACCTCGTTTGGTACTGGAGGAGCTTATGGGTGAGAGGAGATGCACTCTGTGACACTATATCATAGGCAGAGCAGCACATAGTGACAAAAGGTACTTCAAATTGTTAACGACGGTAGGAAGAGTCCATGCTGTACAGTAAGTTTCTGAGAAACAGCTTAGTCGCCTTTTGAGGTCTGTAATACACAGACGCCAAAGGGAACTGCAGCTTTAGCTGGCTTTTCCTAACGTGGGAGCGCGCAGCCAACAGCAGGACTGCTCTCATAGCGTGCCTTAATCTGTGATTCAGAACAGCTTTTACACCAAGTAGGATAAAATCACAAAGGTTACCGATCTTGTACCTACTGCTGTGTGACAAGGCAACTACAGCACAGCACAAGAACTAGGTACGGGCAGCTGGGTCCCGGGGCCGAGGCCTGAAGCGGGAAGGGAAGCTCCCCGAGCGCCGGCTGCCCCAGTGCAGCCGGGCGGACGCGGCAGCTGGGTAGCGAGCACTCCGCGATGCGAAGGAGACAGGCGATGAAACAAGGCATTTCTGGAGCTACGAGAGTATTTGGTGGCATCTCATGTCAGACAGCTCTATAAGACCAATCCTTTTCCCACTGAAGCAAATAATAAATTGGGCCTTAAGAACCCAGACACCAAACTAGACAAATCACTAGCAAAGCAGTTCCTATGAGGCATGCATCAAAAAATAGCAGCATGAAGGAGCACTATTATCAAGGGATCTTCATGCAGTAAAACAGAAATAAAAAGTGCAGCCAAGAGGTAGAGAACCCTGACTAGGCTACAGCCAAATAAACTTAAATAGCTTTAAAAATAAATTGTTGGTTTAATTCGGATCAGAAGCGGGTGCTGTGAATGTAACTCAGTAAATGGCCAAGAACCTGCCAGAAGGGAGAGAAATGTGTTGCTTTTGAGATAATTTCCCAGAAGCTTCATAAAAGAAATTGATTACAGGAGTTTAATTATTAAAACAGCCAGAAATATAGTAATCAAATGAGTTTTTAATTACATCTCAAGTAGAAATAAAATCCAGTCAGTGTACTTTCTATTGGAAAAAGTCCTAGCGAAATGCTTTGGTAGCTGGAAAAAATAAAATAAAAGCTAATTTCCATAGGAATTATAGTAGTAGGTTTAATTAAAAGACCAGATCAGAATGAAGGAGTCCCAAAGCGAAAAGATACTAAATACGTAAGCAGTGGTTTAAACATCAAATCAATGTCTGAATAAAGACGTTTAATAGACCAAGTGCAAAATCTGCACTGTCAAGTATCCCTAATCTAAATTAATGCATAACAAGATAAAGTTTCTTAAAATTACACTATATATTTTGTAAGCATTCAACAGAATTAATTGCTTGTGCTGTAGTAAAATTGAAAATCAAAGCTATGGTTTATTCTTTCTTAAATACTCCTTTTTATTTATTTTATCAATGTTTAATGGTATTAGTTAACCATGAGGAGTATATTAAGTAACCTTATTCTTGTTATTTGAACGGTAACCTCTGTTACCTGTGGATTATTAGACTCTGTAATATGCATAAAACTTTTACAGGAAATCTATATCTTTACTTTTGGATTTAAAAATGTGTTTACAGCTCATAAGATAACGGTGGTTAACTTGAAACAAAAGTGAAACTGTGCAGATGCTTATTGAATCCATTGCTAATCTGCCTGGACCTCAGGTCTCTGCTGCAGCCAGTGCAAAGCAAACTCAGCTGGGTGGTTCGAGTGCCCACAGCCCTCCCAGCACCCCTTGGTCTGCGCACGAGGCGCAGAAACGGAGGCAAGAGGGCTTTCTGCGACTGTAAGAGGAGGGCATGGGTCTCAGTCTGCAGTGACAGGCACGGCGCTGGGCCGTGCCACCCTGGTACTAGAACTGAAAACATTGTCGTCTCGTGGCAAGTTTTGACAACAAAATGGTACAGAAAGGACACAGACATAGCCTAGAGTTGACCAACCACACTGAGACCAAGCCGGGTGTCCCAGTGAACTCCTCCTCCTTTACACTGCCCGCAGGCAGGTAGAGGTTGCTGGTACACCGCTTGCGACAGGGACAAAATGTAATGAGTTTGGTGCTTACAGATCCTGGGGCTGACGAGGTCAGAGCGCAGCATGCCCTCTTTGGGCTTAGAGATGTTTGAAATGTCCCGATATTTAAACAGAGGAAAAATATTTTTTAAGTGGAAAAATGTTTTTAAATATTGGAAAAATATTTGATGAAAACATTTTGATGATTTAAGAAAAGCCAGCAAGCTCTAACTGTCAGTGGATGGATGTTGGCATCACTGACAGGGCCCTTCGCTATGCATAGAAAGGATTGGATGAGTTGCTGTAAAGATCTGACTATCTAATTTGCTAAATCTAGACTGAGTTTGTAGCAGTCATGCAGGTGCTAGTCAGCATCAGCAGTGAGCTTTTCACACAGTTATTTATAATGGGTTACTGCCCCTCTTTTTGGACGGGACCAAACGAGATTTGGGAAATACATGATGATCTGAAATAAAGAGCTAAAAACAGGGAGCTGTGACGTATGGTGATAAAAACATTATATTTCCAATTTCCATTAAAGCAGAGGAATGAAATGTCACCAGCAAGCAATACTATATGTGGCAGAGACCACAATAAGCGCTGCCTCTTACCCCCGGCCCAAGGGTGCATAATTATCTGCCCAGTCCAGGCCATATTCTAAGGAAATAATTTGAAGTGGATTTGCTTCAAGTTCCACACAAATAGGGTAGTTATGGCATGATTTTTAGAAGTGCTGAGCATTTCATATTTCCCACTGAAGTCAACTGAAACTGCAAGTTTTCAGCACATCTTAAAAATCAGGCCATTAACCCTTAATTACCATATAATAGCTCAATTAAAAATCTACCAAGACTTACTTCAGTAGCTAACCAAGCTCCCATGGCTTGCAGGCTAGCTATAAAAAAAATCCAGTTCTTTAGTGGTGTCTGGGCTTCTGGGGCTATTTAAAGTGGTTGCTGTTAACCCTGCTATTTAAAGCAAAAAAATAAAAAAGATCAGCTGAAAAGATACCTCCTTCCCTTCTCCTTTCCTTCCAGTTTTCTGCACTTTCAGAGCAACTTTTGTTGTCTTCTCTATCATTCTTTTAATTTTCTTCCCTGCACCAACCTTTTTTTTTAATGGCAAATACATACGTCTCATACTGTCAGAGAAAGCAAGAAACCCAACTTTCAGCAAAACCCACTTCTTACCAATGAAAAGCTCTGCAAAAGAATCGCACAACAGGAACTCCCCTTGTCCTGGAACTGGGCACATTACGTGACTGCTTTGGAGGTAACTGGTTCACCCTTTCTTCACATCTGGGTGTTGCTGTTAGGAGGTGCTGTCTCTGTACTGTAGAGATAAAACTACGTGAAGCAGTCATGATCTTTCCTCATAAGCATTCAATATTAAAAGAGAAGGTAAAATAAACTTCTAGCAAAGGTATGTGGTGATTGTATCATTTTGGGGCTGATTCAGAGCCTGGTGAAACCAGATGATTCTCATTCGCTTTTCTGGGCTTTCAATTGGGTAGGTAGAAAAGAAGTGATTTCAGCAAAATTTAAAAAGACTATTTTCTTTATTTTGAGCACACAGAAATGGATGCTCTGACAGCTTAGGAAAGCACGGCACTGTTGCGGTTTACTCATCTATAGCAGGAAATGAGAATCTAGCACCTGAGAGAATCTGAAACTCATTTCAGTTTTGTCCAACTTGCCATCCCCCTAGCAGGCCTCCTGCTTGTAGACACCAGCAACCAGATAGCCTCAGGCGTCTGTGGGGGATGCCTCAGAAGTGAGAACCATCTTCAAGGGTTAAGAGAAAGCTAAACTATTTGAAGCCCTTTTTGCCATTTTTGGTGCCTTAAAGCCTCAACCCTCAGATCAAGTGAGTATGACATAAAGAGATGCTGATGAAAACCGAAAGCCTCGCCTACACAGGAGTGCACAGCTGGGGCCAGGGGGTCACGGGGTGCTCTACAGACTAGACTCCATTTACCCTGTTACCCTCTAGACTGTGAATCAGAAAAGTGTAAATGTTGTCAATATTTTCTCTCCCTCTTTTTATTTTTTTTATCTTTTTCCAGTGTCTAGTGAAGCTGAATGTGAAACTGAAGCCTATGCTGGACTCTGTGGCAGTGAACAGAGGTAAATGGAAGGAGCTGCACCAGCAAAGACTTCCTTCTCAGACAGCATCCTCGTCCTCCTTTTCTTCTAGCTTTACTGTGTCTCTCGAAGACATAAATTAAGGCTGCAAATGTCAGCATTGGTTTACGATAAGAGCAGTCTGAAAGGCTTGCGTATGCTTAGGCACGCCATTTAAAAAAAAAAATGCTTTCACGGACATGCTTAATTAATTGGATATTATCTTGATAGCAGTAGTTTGCTTTTACTTGGAAGCTTAGAGGGTCTGAAAGAAAGGCCTGCAGTGAGACTGTGCTGGTATCTGGAGCGACATGGAAGACTTAGCACAAGAAGCATTCATTCAGCTCCACTACATTTCAGCCGCTGCTGTAAAAATCACACAAAGCTGACAACAGCCTGAAATATAAGAACTTACGGCTTAATAAAATTAATAATACAGAGCAGAACTGGGATGCAAGTTGGTCAATTCATATGCAAGAGCTGCAGGAAAAGAGAGCAGTATGTAATTACATTGTTGTTTTGCATCTCTTTAGTACATGTTATGAATCAATTATGCCTGCTTTTGTGATGTTCCTCTCTCACTCTTCCTTCCTCTTTTATGCCTGAATGTTCCGAAAAGCCTGCTTTGTATTCTAAAGAAGTATTTTTTTACAACAAAGCTTCTTAGTGATTGATCAGGGCCTCTAGAATTGCCTACCTTTGCTACATTTAAAAACAAACTTTATTATCTTTAAAAATACCAACCTGTCCCTGCTTTCCTGAGGAATTCATATTAACAATGCAGTAAATTTCCCCAATAGGGGAAGTTTGTATAAAGGCAAAATATTGCATGGTCATTGGGGGGGGGGGGGGGGGGGGGATGGTGGGATCTTTTAAATATACTCCTTTAATGCACTTTTTTTTTAAAGTTACTGTGTCCCCTGAGGAAAAGATTAATGAACTTTAATGAAAATTAAAAAAAAATGAAAAATGAAATCTGTTGCCTTGTGCTTCAGGTTTACATTGCATTGAAAAGTTTACCATGGATATGCCTTTCTGGTAGAATTTCCAATTGAAATGAACATTTTGAAATGGTAGAGGGAAAGAATACCATCATCCTGGACTGACCACCTCTCACTCCCCTTGCTGTCCTCTCAGTACAATTTCAGACAACGTTATTAGAGCTAGCAGAGTACTAGTCAAGGCTCACATGTAGATGTCTGTGGTAGAGGTGTCATAAAAGTTTAATCAAACATAATAGGTCACAAAACCAAATGTGTCTGCTTCTGTGTGATGACACCGGTGTCATGTGAAAGTTGGTCTCTTTCCATTAGCGCAGAGATCACTAGTGCAGCAAAACTGTGATCTATGGTTTGAGGGTGCTGTCACTGCTGCATGACCAGATACAAGAGGATTCGTGTTGCAACGCTTAGGAGTTCCCATTCATGGGGGGAAGAAAGCTTTTGTACTCTATGAAAAATGCAATTGTAAAGATAGGGTTGTCTGGCTGTGGGTAAAAGTCGCACCAGAAATTAGAGCTGAATTCAGTTCTTAGTCTGACACCTGTGCCAGACTCCATTTACTTCAGTGGAACTGCCCTGACCTGGCACCAACATAACAGAAATCAGAACCTGCCCCAAGTGACTAGATGCTAAAAACAGATTTTCAATTTACAAATCTAAGGAAAGAAAGTTGTGAGCACCTTTGGAAAGCTGACTAAATCTGTCTGACAGTCAAATAAAACCAAATCCACTGATCATTTCTTCCAGAAAAAAAAAAAAGACAAAACAAAACCCTCTGTGCTACTAGTCGTGTGTATAGGAAAACAGCTGGAAATTGCAGTACCGTTTTAAGGAAATCTGTTAGTACACAACCGAACCACATCATTTTCTCTATTAGAGAGCAGCAGGCAAGGAGCAGAAATTCAGACTACCCAGCATTGAATACATGCACCAAACTGAAATGTTTCTGCTATTGTTTTACCACCTTTTTCTTCCCTGAATAAAGATAGATGCAGGACAGTAAGCAGCAAGCCATATAAAACATGCAATATGTACTTTATGAGAGAAACAGATACTAGGGATTGACATAGTACTGCTGGAAGGTACACATAGCTTTCCTGAATTTTGATATTGCATACTGCTAAGTATAACATAATTTATAGTGCATACCCTACAGCTTTCCCCAAGGTTGAGTTTCCCCTCATTTCCTTTCCTTTTTATTGGCTTCAGTGCACTGTTGCCCATAGCAACACCCACCGGCAGAGATGGGAATTCAGCATCACTGCAACCTGACATACAGTTGAAGCTCTAACAATGTCAACCATCAATCAAATGACTGTTTGTAATTGCCTCCATCTATTTCTCCTGTCTTTAGGTATCTTTCCTTTTGGGGGTCAAAATTCAGAAAGTGCTGACTAATGTTACGGTTCTGTTCCTCCATCGCAAGGAAGAAAATGAGAGTGCTTACTTAGATCTTTATCAAATTGTTCTTAGGCAAAACGAAGCAACCCTACTGAAATCAGTGAGTCACAGAAGTATATCGCAAACAGAATTTGGTCTCCGAGAGTGCTATATCTCAATCTAGGGGGAAAAGGATCTTGGAACATACTAAAATTTTCTCAACGCTCAGCTTAGGAATCAGCAAAAGATCTGCATTTTTAAGAGAAAAGGTTCTTTGTGGAAGCACACGGTACAGTAAAGAAACATCTATTTCAAGTTTCTCATATTTAAGATGGTGGGAAGCAATTTTTAACTGGTGTTTACAAGCTTGATATATAGAGATTGTACCTGCTTTTCATTAGTTTCTTCTGATACTGAAACACTTTTCCAGTACTTCAGTCAGTTTTGTCAAAGTATTCCAAAAGAGATGTGCATGTGAAGAGATTTCTGTGTAAAGTATCAAGTCTGAATTCTCCATCTTTTAGTTATTTCCCTGACCACTGCACAAGCAGAGATCAAAATCCATTGATACCAGCTTATTTCTGCAACTGTGCATAAAATATAAGACCATAACAGGAGAGGACAAATCAGAGGACATGTGGAGAACGGGACAGAAAACCCACTGTTACCTAGGACAGCGCTGATAAAGCCCTGCTTGGCCTTTCTCTGAAGATGCTCAACATGCTGTTATGTCTGAGCAATAGAAGCATCCTCACTTATTTGCTTCTGCTGTTAGTTGAAATTTTGCCTTGAATAAGGACTCTAATATTTACAATTCTAGTGCTAAAATGTGGTGAGCGCATGGAACATCCATAGGACCTTAGGGGCTGACATCTTCCCTGAAGGTGCTTTGAGCTAGTTCAGCTGCAGTGCCTTTTTTTCCAGGTACCCTGCTGCACCTTTTACTCTAGGTGCAGCCTGAATCCGGTCAGGTTTCCTGTACCATGTGCTACAGGCCAAGAGGTTTCACAGAAGCCGGCCAGCTGCCCTCACTTTATCAGCAGAAGATGCTGAGGTGGTTCAGGCCTCGCAGTGACTCCACGCAGGATTCTCACCTTTGAGACCCCTTCCCTAAACAAGCGCATAAACGCATTGCCTAGGGCAAAGAGGAGGGAGCCTCGTGTTCGAATCCCACTCGATTTGGAGCAAGCTTTTGAACTGCGGTTGCACCTTAGGCTGTTGGGAGTCACAAGGGTAGGCTTGTCCCAAGCCCTCCTGCTGAAGCCGCTCCACACAAAGGAGCGGCGTACATGTTTGTAGCAGGGCGAGCGCACTCCCCCCGTTACAGAACCGATGCCCGTTAGGCCTGCTTCGCTTTGGTTATTTATACAAAACGGAATGGCTTCAGCCGAAGGGCCAGAGAGGAGCTCACACGTGCCGTCCTCGTAGGCCTGTGGTTAAAGCTCTCTCCTGGGATGCGAGACTGTGACTTGCCAAGAAAACCAAATACTGGTTAAGGCCATAGGACACTGAGTCAAGGCTCTCCTCTGAATCAGCCTGAAGAAGGGCTTCCCCCCTTCCAAGAGGAATCTTTGGCCATAACTGTAGTAGTAAAATAAGATGGAGATTTGCTCTAAAAAGGCCCGGGTGTTTTGCCTCTCTCCCGGGCTGGGACCTGCGGGCAAATGAGGACTGCAGAACTTCGTCCAGACATGGATGCGTGCATACGTCCAGACACAGTTTCGTTCCTGCTCCAAAGCAGAAGCATACACACTTACAAGGCCGTAAGGCAGCAATAGCTCCTAACAGTTAAATTTGGACACTTGACATGGCAATTAGACACTTAATTCCCCATTAGCTCTGTCATAGCTGGCTCCTACTACTTTGCAGGACCAAGGGATCTTGCTGAGAAGGCCGTTAGTATGTTTTGTGCCCTGAAGAAAATAACTAGAGAGTACATGAGTATGTTCCATTTTAGCTCAGGTATTCATCAAAAGGTGCCCTTGCTACGGTAGCTGCGTTTTCTGCACTGGTGGCCTTGCTAATTGCTCCTGCTTCTAGTGCGCTGCGATTTCAAACCTGCTGACAGTTATCAGCAAAGCCAATACTAGTGCTCACAAACTATTTCTGAAGACTGCAACCAGCAGTGCCTAACATAATTTGTAAGATTTAGACTAACTAATCCTAATGAAAAATAGGACAGTTTCACTCCACAGGCTGAATATTTATTTTCCCTTCATATAACAAAGACAATTTTAGCTACAGTTAGATATTTTGTATATTGAGTGAGATTTTAGAATAGGATTATTCTGAGGTTACACAAAATATAACAGACACTTCCACCACTTAGAATGTTCTGGGCAAGAAAGTGTAGAGCAAGAAAATTATATTGGCTTTATTAAAGAAACTGACAATTTTAATCATAAAATTATATGAATGGTTTTCAACAAAACAATGAAATGTAAGTTATAAATCAGCTGAAATAAGAGACTCCAGAGGTTTTAATGACTTGAATGTGACAGTATTGGAATACATACCGAATACTGCTTGTTACCTTTTCTTTCTTGGATTATCTTGTATTTAATTACCAATTTATGAGCATGTTGGACACTACGTCCTACAAGTGCATGGGGAACACCATTATAAGCTTTCAACCTCTGCATATGGGAAACAGTTGACATGTGCACAGACACTGTGTATATTTTCTAATGCAAGTGAATCCTACATACTTTCAAAATGCATAGCTTAGGACTTCTGCATCAATCTCCTTTTGGCATTTTAAGATCATTACCCTCATTGTTTTGCCTTAGTAGATTAAACAATGCTGATTCAGCTTTTTTTAAAGCATGTTTTTGAAATTAACAACTTGGTTTTATTGGTCTCACTAAAAAAATAATAAACCACTTTAATGGCTCCCTGTGATTTATTTTTTTTTATTTTTCATTGAAACTATTCTGTCAGGTTGAATCAGAACTGTATCTATTGATTACTGAATCACACAGAAGAGCAAAGAAAGCAAAGGCAACTGAGCAGCTCGAATATAATTTTTGAAACACGACCTTGCAGCATTCATTCCTGGGAACAAGCCTAACTCCACTAGATACACTTCGCATTATTTTAGAATAACTAGAAACGGGATCTGGCCAGTGACCAGGACTATTTATATCTTCAGAAATTACACACGTTGAATCTTTAGGATGTATCATTATTCAGCAGAAATACTTTGCAAGAACACTCAGCAGCATATGTTGGCAAAAATAAACCCCCCAAACCAAAACAGCCCTCTAAAGAACACGTACGTTGTTGAAATAGGCAATTTTAGAAAAGTACTAAAACATTAGTTTTACTCTATTAGAGCTCTAGGAAAGCTGCTGGATTCTCCTAGGATACAAACATCCTTCCTTTCATCGGGCTTTACGCACTTCGGATCACGACAAAGGACGCGTTTCATGTTCAAAAAGCACCAGACATCAATAAAATACAAGTCCTGTCTTCCAGGACTGTGTATTTAGCTTAGGGCTTTCTTTTACAGTACCACTTACTGCTTAAAAGCATTTAAAGCTCATTACTCAAGATTTACAAATAAATTACAAGCCTTGGAAATATCCAGTAAATTTCTTTTTATCCTTTACTCCTTTCAACCGCTGGAAATACTCAAAAGAAGAAAACATCCGAGTCTAGGCAGTATTTTAAAGACAAGGGGTCTTGTTCGAGCTGACCTGGGATTGTTACAAACGCTCCATTTTACTGCCCAGTAGGTAAGGACAGAAAAGGGAACAGCAAGCGGCAGGCAGACGCACACACCGGTGCTTCTCTCCGCGACATCAACTCCCACCGCCTCACGGCTGCCGGGGGAACAAGCGCGCAGGCCCCGCGACGCCACCAGCCGCCACAGCGGCTTTCGGCGCCGACCCGTCACGACCGCGCGGGGCTTCGCGCGTCGCTGCCGCAGGGCGTTTTAGGCACGAGGCGGCGCGGGGGCTGCCGGGACGGCGCGCGCCCTGGCCCGGCCCAGGCCGCCGGCCGCCGCTGTGCCGCACCAGCGGCCTTCGCGCGAGCGGCTCTGCTGCCCGGGCCGAAGGCGAGGCGGCCCGCCGCCCCGGGGGAGGCACGAAGACGCGCTTAGCGCCGAGAGGCGGCGTCTCCAGACGCGCTGCGTCACCACGCCGTGGCGCGCCGCGACTGTCCCTATCGCACGTCACAACCGAGGACAGCGGCAGAGGCGGCGCAGAGCCCCGCCGCCCGCCCACCGCTTCCGGGAGGCGGCGCGCGGCGGACTACAGCCCCCAGCGCGCCCCGCGGCGCCGCCCGCCACTTCCGGTCCCGAGCACCCCGCGCGGGCGGGGAGGCTTCCGCCGCGGCGGCGGCGGTTGCCAGGGCAGCGGGGGCGCTTCCGCCGGGCGGCGGCGCGGCCATGGGGGCGGCGGTGGCGGACGGCGAGTACACGGCCGTCACCTACGGGCTGATCCGCGCCGGGCGGCTGGGCGAGGCGGCGGCGCTGCTGAGCGGCGAGCTGCAGCGGGGCGGCCGCTCGCGGGGCGGCCTCTCGCTGCTGGGCTACTGCTACTACCGGCTGCAGGAGTTCGCGGCGGCGGCCGAGTGCTACGAGCAGCTGGCGGCGCTGCACCCCGAGCTCGACGCCTACCGCCTCTACCAGGCGCAGGCGCTGCAGCGCGCCGGGCGCTACGGCGAGGCGCTGCGCGCCGCCGCGCCGCTGCTCGACGTGGCGGCCTACCAGGGCCGCGCCCTGCGCCTTCAGGCCGCCGTGCACTACGCCCAGGGCGACCTGCCGGCCGCCAAGAGCCTGGTGGAGGAGGCGCTGGCCGCCGCGGCGGAGGGCGGCCCCGGCGCGGCCGAGGACCCCTCGGAGCTGCCCGACGCCGAGGTCAACCTGGGCTGCCTGCTGTACCGGCAGGGCCGGCATGAGGAGGCCTGCGGCAAGTTCGCCGGCGCCATGCAGGTGTTGGGCTACTGTCCCGAGCTGTCCTACAACATGGCGCTGTGCTCCTACGCCGCCAAGCAGTACGCCCCCGCCCTCAAGCACATCTCCGACATCATCGAGCGCGGCATCCGCCAGCACCCCGAGCTCAGCGTGGGCATGACCACGGAGGGCGTCGACGTCCGCAGCGTGGGCAACACGCTGCTGCTGCACCGCACGGCCCTCGTGGAGGCCTTCAACCTCAAGGCCGCCATCGAGTACCAACTGCACAACCTGGAGGCGGCCCAGGAGGCGCTCACCGACATGCCACCCAGGGCCGAAGAGGAGCTGGACCCGGTCACGCTGCACAACCAGGCGCTGATGAACATGGACCGCCAGCCCACGGAAGGGTTTGAGAAACTGCAGTTTCTCCTGCTGCAGAACCCCTGCCCACCGGAAACTTTCGGAAACTTGTTACTGCTGTACTGCAAGCACCAGTACTACGACCTGGCAGCTGATGTGTTGGCAGAGAACGCCCACTTGACCTACAGACTGCTCACGCCTTATCTCTACAACTTCTTGGATGCCATTATAACTTGTCAGACCGCCCCTGAGGAGGCTTTCCACAAGCTCGATGATTCAGCGGGGATGCTGACGGAACAGCTGAGAAAACTCACAAAACAGGTACAGGAAGCTAGACAAAATCGGGATGATGAAGCCATGAAAAAGGCGGTTAATGAATACGATGAGACTCTGGAGAAATACGTGCCTGTCTTGATGGCCCAGGCAAAGATCTACTGGGACATGGAGAACTATGCAATGGTAGAAAAGATCTTCCGCAAATCGGTGGAGTTCTGTAACGAACATGAGGTGTGGAAGCTCAATGTGGCTCATGTGCTCTTCATGCAAGAAAACAAGTATAAAGAGGCTATTAGCTTCTATGAACCAATAGTTAAAAAGCACTACAATAACATTTTCCATGTCAGTGCCATTGTGTTAGCTAATCTCTGCGTTTCCTACATCATGACAAGCCAGAATGAAGAGGCAGAGGAACTGATGAAAAAGATTGAGAAGGAGGAAGAGCAGTTGTCCTATGATGATCCTGATAAAAAGATCTACCATCTCTGCATTGTCAATCTAGTCATTGGTACCCTTTACTGTGCAAAAGGAAACTATGACTTTGGCATTTCAAGGGTCATTAAAAGCCTAGAGCCATATAACAAAAAATTAGGCACCGATACATGGTATTATGCCAAAAGGTGTTTCCTGTCCTTGCTGGAGAACATGTCCAGGCACATGATAATGCTACGTGACAGTGTTACTCAAGGGTGCATCCAATTTTTGGAGCACTGTGAACTGTATGGAAGAAATATCCCAGCTGTTATAGAACATCCACTTGAAGAGGAGAGGATGCACAGTGGGAAAAATACAGTTACATATGAAGCCAGGCATTTGAGGGCACTGATGTATGAGATCATTGGGTGGAATGTGTAAATGATGTTCCCATACTGTAGGAATGGGAACTTTGTATCTGTTAATTGTCTTAGACCTGTGTTGAGGGTGACCTGGGTAGTCCGTAGTGATACATTTTTTTCCTGATTGCTTGCATTTAAATATTTTATCCTACGTTTTAACAGTATTCAATGGAAAATAGAGTACTTGCATAAATTAACATACACTAAATAACTAGGAGCATTCTCAGTAAGCAGTCATATAAAATATGCCATAAGATTTGGTGGCCAAGAACTTCATTACTGAAATATCATGGAGTTTCCACCTGTAAAATACTTTATCTCTGTGAAATTTTGACCAAGTTTCTTTTCATTGGTTCACAATTAAAACTAATTTGTTATCCATCTCTCCTAGCACAGAAACTGAAGAAACAGAATTGTTTTAATTCTCTAATTTGTGTGAAATGTTTCTTTCTTTTGCTTTTTCTAAGTTATACTTAATATGCTATAGGCTATATTGATTGTATATTCTAAACAAAAGATGGCTTTGTAATAAAAATCAGTCCTACAGAAATTAATATGGCATTTTGCTAACTCAATAACAACGCCTGAGTATTCTGGCAAATTATACATCTAACACAGGGACCAAGAAGGAAAGGATATATTAGCAGTAGGAAAACAGAGCTGAGCTTTTACAGAAATTGCAGCTTTTTCTTTCTTCCACAAGCACTGTAAAAGATTCCTGCTTCTGTGCACTCTAACAGTACATTACGCTAGCAGGTTAACGATACCCCTGCATATTCAAAAGTAAACCAGGGGATATGTCTCAAGCCTGTCTTCACGGTCCTTCACTTAGGACTACCCTTGCAGTAAACACCGTTATGACTGCGTATAACTAGCCTTGTGTTGGCTTTAGAGACACTGTCCAGTGCTACCCCGTCATCTGCTGTGATCCCTAGAGTTTACTTGCCAGCTCCACCTAAGTAGCCTCTGTTGCTCTGTAGATCCGTTTGGTAGTAAGTGCTTACTTGCCAGCAGCCCTTGGTTTACAGCCTGGCCTGCCCCCTCTTATTCAAATGCCATTCTCAGAATTTACCAGTGTCTGGTAAAAGACCTTGTGAATATACAGTCACGTTATCTTCCATATTGCTCAAAAAAGCACGCAGTTTCAATTTCATGTGGGACATCTGGCTTCTACTCTTAGATGGACGAAATCTGCTCCTTATTTTTCTCCTTTCTTACTTTTCTTGCTTCTCCAACAGCTCTCTGAAACCCTCTTTATTTACACACATTCCTTTTCTTTAGTATTTCCATTGCACTGGTATTGAACAGTTTATATTCTCAACAGTATTCACATACTTTTTAAAACACATATATGGGTTCCTCACAAAAAGCAATCTACCTTTCAGTATTTTCACGTGGTCTAGTACTGGTCCCCTTGTCTGCCCTCCTTTTTGTGTATTCTTCCTTCTGAAGCAATAGGTGACCTGCAATTTCTTAAGTCAAGGATCACGATCTGCAGCTTGAACGCATTTGTTTACCTTTGATGCTGGCTCCCCGAATTGCTGTTGCAGAATCAGAAAGCACATCTTTACAAATCCAGTTTCTATGCCATGGTTTACCTGGAAAGAGAGAGGACAGCATTGCTTTACTAGTTTACAAGTTGCTTTTCTATAAAGCAATGGAATACTTAATATTTCTAGAGAATTAATAGTCTGTATATACATATATGGGGGGGATCTTGGTCTAGCAGCAGACCTGTACCATTTCAATGTATAGAAAGCCAACTCTGCTTATCCCCTGAGTGAGAAGCCTGTTGTGGCTGGGGTCATTCCCGGCAGCTAACGGGGATGGTTGCGAGGCCGGGGCGGTTCACCAAAACATTCTATAAGGTATAATAAAATGTAACAGTTGTTTTCAGTGGCTACAATGGGAAAATATTCTGCTGTAGGTTAGACTCAGAAGTAGGCAGTAATACATGATAAGGTGTCCTAAAAAGGCCTCTGTAGCTCATTACTAGTCCATAATGCCATTCAGGCCCCCCATTACAAAGATACTAAATATTTTCCACAACTGTTTCCACATGAGGAGGAGACCTGTGATTTCAAATCTTGTTCACCTTCATGAAGCACAGCAGCAGGCTGTAAAGTATGTTTCTAATTTACAGTGGAATTGTATTATATATTATGCAGCATAAACAGCATGACCTTTTAAAAAAAAAGTTTTTAAAAGTCACACCACATAATAGAGAATGAAGTGCAGTCGGCAGGCAGCGATCAGAGCTTTGTTTAATATTCATTGTGCGTACTCCGTAAAAGTCAGTGGACATTTAAAAATCTGCACTTTGCAGACTTGCGTCAGTGCAAGTGCTGCACGCCCTCAAAACAATTTAAAAGGGAACAGAGAGCAATTTAGAGCTTTACCCACAGCTAGCTGTTGGGTGATGTTTGCACGCTCTAGCTGTTCCCGTGCAGCCAGCACAGCGTTCACGGGCCTTGGGTTAGCAGCACTAGCCGTACTGCACCGCGCTTCATCTCCTCCTCGCCTTCCACCGCCACCCGGGGCTGCACCGCGAGGCGCCTGGCGGCCCCACTGAGGTGGCAGCGCCGGCCGGCTCCCGCTCGCCTTCCCCTTCCCACCACGCTCCGGGGAGGGCACCGAGCCCCCGGCCACGGCGTGGGAAGGGAGAAGAGGGAGGCCGCTTTGCCTGTGCTGCACCGGCCCTTCCTGTTCCCTCCAAACAGAGGGGACAGACATGGGAACACCCGCAGCAACACAGCCCGCAGAAAGGCGAGCACCGCGCCGGCCGCCCAAGCAGGGGAAGCCGAGCACCCGCTCTCCCCCCATCCGGCGGCATTGCCGCGCTTGGGGACGGCGCTGTCGAGAGACCATGGAGGCTGGGCAACAACGTGGAAGTGAGAAGTGCTCGCAGCAGATAGTCTTTGCCTGCAAAAAGCTCTTTGGAGCTCGCATTAATTCTGGCAGATTTACTGATTTAATGAGCTGCCACTTTCCTACTTGGGAAAAAATCCCCATATAAGGAAACAAAGCTCTTCAGCTGTGCAAGATGTGGCCGGTTTAGAAAATATAACCAGAGGGCAATCAGCACGCCTGGAATTTGCCTCCTCCCGTTGCCCAGGATCAGACCTGTCCGCAGATCAGACATATAAACAAAACCACTGGAAACCCCTGGGGAAAATGCCAGTAGCAGCACTTGCCTTATTATTCCCCTCACCATGCTTTTATCTCCTTTTCCCCTCAGAGAATACTGTGCACCAGGGACTGACCTGACCGAGTCCAAAGTTTCTTAGCAAGTTCAGTGATACTGAACATTTTGACCCCACTGTCAGGAGGCCTCTGAGGCTGAAAGGAGGGAAGAGGCAGAGCTGAGAGCCGGCGCGAGGAGACCTGGGACGTGCACTCCTGCTGCTACCCATGGATTTGACCCACGCTCTCGAGTTGGGTCTCCTGCCCTTCCCTGCACCATTTTCCCCCTCATCCTCCAAAGCCGCTTGCACAGTGGCGGCCGGCCGACCTGCCCACAGCTGGGGCACCCGCGCGGCCACCCCGGCCCCATCCGTCCGAGGCAGCTGCCCGCTCCGCTGCGCCCCGAGGGGTTGCGCCCAGGGGCTGTGCTGCTGGAGGGCTTTGCAGTGTGAAGGTATTAATGCTTTCTGTGAAATGCTTGCATTTATAGCATCTCTGACTGCAAAGCACTTTGGGCATGAAAAAAATATATAAATGTTACAACCAGTTTTATTACTATCTTTATACTGCATTTAATGTTATCACTGTGTGGCTTACACACAAAATACATTTTTAAAGAAAGGCGCATACATTTTTATTTGGTGAAAAGGGAGGACACCAAATAATGATTTATGCTGCTTAGAAATATAGTAAAATCTGCCTAAATTAATGCCCTATACCAGCACAGTTCTTCTTTAGTCCATAACCCAAAATTGCCATTTTCATCTAAAAGGACACAAAAACCCTACACAGAAATAGCTGATCTTATTTCTGGGCAGTCAAGGAAGGCAAACATCTGGAGCCAAACATGGGTGTTTAAGCAAGAGCATCAGCTTTTTTGGAGGGAGGAGAAGGAGAAAGAAGCCAGTACCCCCTTTCTTTGCCTCACGCTCTGAAGGACCAGCAGCACAAGCGCCCCCCCCCCCCCCCGCCCGTCCCCACACACACCACTGCCAAACGGTGGCCAGTCTCTTACAGGGATTTTATTTCAACTAACGTCCTCTTTTGCGCCTTGTCCTTACAGTGTATCTCATGCGATGCTCTTGTCCTCAGACCTTACAAGGAATTGCCACGTTCTGCCACCGTCCCCTGCTGCAGGTGCCAAGCTGTACTGCACCGCGGTGGGCAGATCTCCCACCGCCCCCCGGTCACCCTGCAGTAACCGCAGCACCCTGCGCACCGCCCCAGCCGCCCTTCTGCCCAGCCCGGAGGGCAGCAGCAGGCAAAGCCGGGAAGCACTGAGGAGTCAGGGACGAGATTTACTCATTCCCCCTCCAGTCCCCTGGTGCTCACGTCCCTGCAGTTAATCGAATGGCTGCCGAGGCCCGTGGAGAGCGGAGGTAAGGGATGCCAGGGCCATCTGAGTCACTCTGCAATCACACCTGACCAAAACAGCGCTGCAATCAAGGGATGGCTGACTTTACACTGACGCAAGGAAATAACAGATAAGACAGAAAGGCCTTGTGGTGTTGCATAATTCTGGCAGGAGCATGATTAGAGACTTCCTGGGGCAGGAGAGGGGGATTTGTACAGGGTGAGCAAACCCCATTAGAAGATGGGAGATGAGAGGAACGTTACTTCTCTAAGGAAGTTCTGAAGAACTTCTCTTATCTTACAAGGTAAAGGCTGGTTTCGGCAACCCATTCTACAACATCTTACTTTGCAACCAATCCCATTTTAGATGCCCAAGTTCAAAACTTCTCTCCAACAACAACAACAAAGTCCTAGCTCAGCTGTCACTGCTGTTTTGTAGGTAACTTGCGTTTGATTTCAAAACCCTCCAGTTTTAAGCCCCTCTTGCACACACGTGAGAACCAGGGCACCCCATGCAGCTCTGCATCTACCCGCGCTCAGACCTCCCTAGGACCTGAAGTCCTGTCTCTTGAGTCTTGGTACTGTTAATACGTGTCCAACACGCACCAGATTTTTTTTTTTTTTTTTTTTTTTTTCCAAACACAGCCAGAGGCAGAAATAGTGGTACTTTTTGTATACTACCACATAGGCTGCCTTAGTGGTTACTCTAGAGCTAGGCAGCGAGAGACCTGGATGGAGCGTGAGTTCTGCACAGCATTTTGAAAACCTGTTTGTAAAAACCTCACCTTCGTGAGAGGGTTCAGGGTTTGACTCCCCAGAAGTGCCGTGGCACTTCTCTGCTGCCAAAGCAAGGCAAGGCAGCCCCAGAGAGGGGACCTTCGGAGGCAGCTCAGGCTGCTTTACTGTGTTACAGCCTGTTGACCAGCTCCAGGTGTCTCGGCAGCGTTTTGGGGCCTGTCCAGGGGCGATGGACATGCTCAGCAAGTGGCACAAGATGAGGAGCAGCCCGACACGGGACCTTGGAAGGGGGATACAGATCCAGCCATCAGCACCCCCTGTCTGGTGCCATGGCAGGTTTTAGCCTCCAGCAAAGGAAGCAGAGTGGAGCCCTGACTAACAGTTTGCAGATTCAGGGTGCTGAGGAGATAACATAGCAGTGCGGGCTGAGAGATGAGCACCGCAAGATCCATCTTCTTCTCTCCCCTCCGATGCCTTTTCTTTCATCTCCTTTTGGCCTTTCAGTCACAACCCTCCTTGCAGGGCTGTGCCTGCTAGCAGGGGCCGGGCTCTCCGCAGCAGCGCGCAGGGCTGCCCCGCACGGTGCCGCGCGCCCGCCGCGGGCTGGCACCTCCCTGCAACACCTTCTTCACAATTAAAGCGCTGCAGGGGCCTTTTCTTGAATATCTACCACATTTAAATGTCAATGTCCGGTACAGGAGACTCCGGCTAAAAGGTACCCTGTGCCTGCGAAGCCCTGGTGCGTTGGACCAGTGCGCGCAGTGCCGACGCTGTTCGACGCGCACCTTGGCGCAGCTTTCAGGAGCCACGGCTGCCCTTTCTCCGAAGGGAACGGCCACGTGGGTTCCGGCATTCCCCAAAGTCTCCCAGCACTCCTGGCTCCGTCACGCTGTGCTAGTGGGGGACCCAGAAAATTAAAGCTTGTAGCAGCAAAAATAAACCTGGCCCATGTCCTACATGCAGTGGACTGGGGGGAAAGACAGGAACAAACAGAAATTACAGAAATGGATAAATGGTGACAAGTGAATTAGTATGACGATCCTCCCAGCTTGAACCAGCTTACTCCTCACTAATGAGTAACGTCAGGAGTTACTAAGTGCGCGCGTGTTCCCAGAGGCGCTGCAGAGAAATACTGAAACTCAGCTCATCAAACAAACAGCTGTTTTTCAGGCCCCTGAACCTTATTTGGACAGCGCAACCCAGCCATAACTCCCAAAGAAACAGTTTCTAAATAAAGTAAAAGTGACTTTCAGTCCTGACAGGCTTTTAGGATTTATTTCCAGCAAACAACTCTTTTTTTGGCTGACATTTTTCCATTTGGTAGAAAAATGGAGACATTTGGACTCATTTTACAAAGGACCTCTTGATTAGTGTAATTTTCCTAAACCTTGCCTGAATTTAAACTAATCTTTATTAGGTCATACAGCAGACCTTGCCAAAGCTAACAGCTTCAGTCCAGGATGTTTCTATTTTGGGGATTCTTCCCCTAAATTCAGTGTAGTTTATAGCCCAAACTGAAGGCCAGTAAAGCCGACAAAAAGTTCCCATCGACTTCAGCGAGCTTTAAACTGGCACCTTAGAAATACCCATTTTCACAGACTGCTTTTTCAGACCATCCAAGAGCAGCTTCTTGCAAATACTGTAATACTGAAACTCTGGTCAAATTTGGAGAAAAAATACTTGTTTCCACACACTCAAAATGCTGCTCAGAAAACAGCTTACCGCTTATTTCTCATGGTGAAACTCAGGGGGTAACTACTGCGCATGGAGAAAATGTCGCTGTTGCAAAGTGAGAGATAAAGATCCGCAGTGGATCTTTACACATGGATGCGGGTGGGTGCGCACGGCCCGCAGCGGCTGCCAGCGTGGGATGGAGGCCTCCGGGCAGCGCGTCCCGGGTTACCCCGCGGCACCGCAGCCTGGAGCAGAGCACCCACTGCCCGCCGCGGCCCCGCTGGCTTTGTGCCCCATCGACGCTCTGCAGCGGCTCAGATTTCAATCTCAGAGCTGTCACGGGAATATTCAGATGTTTTTGAAACCAAATCTCTTTATCCGTGCTAGCAGCAGCGCACTCGTCTCAGCAGAACGGGAGACCGCCAGCACAGGGCCGGCTGAGCGGGGCAGCGGAGGCGCCGCGAGCGCCTTGTGCACCGCCTGGTCGGGGCTTTTGCAGCCCAGCTCCGACCCTCGCCGGCCCCTCGGCTACCCCCTCCCACACCGATATCTCCTGTTCGCATAAATCCCCCTGGCAGCTCCAGCACCCCACCACCTCCCCATGCAGGAGCCCTGATTTTCTTCCACAAAGTGGAAATAGTGTCTGCAATACCCTGCATCTCAAACTTTTAAACTTCCCGGGGCCAGTGCACAGCCTGGCTCTGACCCGTCTGAGCATTTTCCGTCTCTGCCTCATACAATCTGCATTTCTGCTTTTCTCGCCGCTTACCTTCCCCCTTCTGCCCCCAGCCCTGCCTGTAGGAGCCCTGCCATCTTATGTCACAAGCAGGGAACAGGTTGACTAACAGCTTTTTATGAGTCGGTTTTATTTTATAGCCCTCTTTCCCGTGGGAGAGGGCAAAAGCAGTTGGCTAACACTCAGATCCTGTTGGGTTGGAACCGTTTTCTAGCAGTTGTCTCCCAAATTAAAATTAACACAGCTCGAATTTTTCTGAAATGCATTTATCTGATGCCTCACAGAGCTCTTTGTGTCCTCGTCCACTGATTCACGGCCGCTCAGACACCAGACACACCGAAACGCAGCCGCTCTGACATGGCGTATCTGATCCTCCTGCTCTGTCAGCAGTATTTATCGCCACGGCTCCTGTGTGGAGTGCGAGGGTCTGCTTTTCCATCAGGGCCGAGGGGTAGGGTTTGCAGAGTGCACATAAATCCTCCGCGCTTCCACCGCCGAGCAGGTCACTGCACGCTGCGTTTCTAAAACAAAAAAGCCGCATCTTCCTACGGCTGTCACCTGACTGTTACCGCAGCCATCTCGATAGCAGAGATAACCGCCGCGCTAATATAATCCACGCAACTGTCTGGAGGTACGAGGCAGGTGCGGAGACAGCTCCATTAGGAAATACTGCCTCATTTATAAGAGTGGCATTACTCTTCTCCTGGCAGCGCACGCCTTTGTGTAACCTTCAGCGAGGAGCCGCGGGGCCGGCGCGTGCCGTTCTCCGGCCCTGCTACAGAGGGTGCTGAGAGGCCGCGCTTCGCCTCCGAAAGCCCCGCGCCGGGCGCCCGCAGCGCTCAGCGCCCGCCCCAGCTGCGGGCGGCCAGGCCGCGGCTCGGGAAGGGAGAGCCGCGCAGGGCGGCTGGGCCGCCGGCGAGACTCCGAAATGGGAGCTGCGGCACAAAACCGCAAACAAGGGGGCTTTTGTGCCCGGCGCACCCAGCTCCTCCTGCGAGCCGCCGCGCTCGCCCGAGTGCCGCTGCGAGGGGCAGGAAGCAAAGGCACCCGGGCCCTCCGCAGACCGGGGCCGGCGGTGGGTTTGTCACGGTCTGGTCACCGGGAACGAGACGCAAACAACTGCCCGCAGCTAATGTTCGTTCCAGACAATGTCGCGTTATCCCTTCTAATCCCCACTAGAGTGCCTTGCTCATCCTATTTGGAGAGAAGGAAGGAAAAAGGGAAGCTAAAAATGCCGTCAGATTTGTGAGAGACAGTGGCACCAGCTCTGCCGTCTCTGCTCCTGGGAGTCGCGGTGCCGGCCTGCCTCGGGCCCAGGCGCTCCCTTCTGCTGCTGTTCCCGCACTAGGGCACGGGCACACGCAGCGGCAGAGACCCCAGCTCGCCTCCCCGCAGCCCCGCCGGCGCCGGGGCCTTCACTCGCAGAGACACCGCGCCGCCCCCAGAACCAGTGCAGCCCTGCGCCTTCCGCACGCGCGTTGCACTTTGAAGACAAACCTGCCCGTAAGGAGGTGCAGCTTTGCACTGCACGTATTTGTACAACACAGGGCACGACCGACTTCACCGGAGTTTCTCTACAGTTGTGCCGATTTTACCGATTTTTACATTTGTTTACAAGCACTGACCCGCGTACGAGCGCGCCTGCCGCAGGCGCCGCAAGGCCTCAGACCGCGGGCAGGGCAGGAGGCCCCCGCCTGCTTCTTCTTCACAGCTTCTTCTGTGCCTCCCTTACAAGCCTCTTGGCCCGCTCCTGCCCAAGAATCAGATCAGTGCTTTAGAAGACATGAAACGCCGATGATAAGAGTTAATAGCAATGAAACAGTCAACAAAATACCAAGGCATCGGAGAGGGAGCGGAGCCTGCGGGCCGGGGTGCGGGAGCCCTGCCCGCAGCCTGCGCGCGCTCCCGAGCAGCGGCGCAGACGCCCCCCGGGCCTGCGAAACGCCTGCAAGTGAGCATGGGTAATGTACTGTGAAATTTTTGCGACTTGCTAGGTTATAAAGCTGGTTATAGAAGAATTTAATAAAAAAGGAAACCAGTTTATCTCTCTCTGATAATTTCTCTATGGCTTCAGGGTCTCATTCTGGCTTCCTCTCCATGCCTGGAGAGGTGATCCTAATATTCACTGTAAAAATGTACAGATTCCCTAAAGGGAACTTGAAAGAAATTCTCTGCTTCAAATTCAAACCTGACAGTACATATCACATCAGGGGATCCCTTTTATCAGCAGGATATTCAGAAGGGATGAATGATTTACTCACATAATCTCTTAAACCTTTCACTTGCAGAGTCTAAGATAGAATTTATAGCATTTTTATCATTTGGACCTAAAAAAAAAACAGTAAAATTCCTCTATGAAATCTGAAACCCTCGTCATTGATTTTCTAGCTGATGAAATTTCAAAGGAACATGTTCTTCTGTGATGGAGTAACAGCAGGCCTCTGCCGCAGCTCTGGTGTTTTCTCATGTTAGAAATCAGATAATTCCTCCCTAGGGAGGCACATTAAGTAGACACCTCCTATCTTTTGCATTTTAAAACACTAAGGATTTATATTAACCTCCCGAAATTTAAGGCTGTATCAAGTTCTGTGGAATTTATTTCTCTAATTTCCCTTTGCCAAATAGACATAAATTTACCCAAGAAACCTAAACAACTGGTGCTTTCATTCTGAGTTTTAACCTAAGTGATCAGCTTTATATTAAGGATGAGAAAGGCAATTTATGTGACAACATTTGCTTAATACTTCTACCAAGAGGCTATTGCAGAAAAATAAACCAAAAGTGGGCTGTGATGTTCTATTTCCCTTCCTAAAAATCTTTCTGTCCGTCAGATATTGTCTCCCTTTATCTGATGAAAATATAAGCTGGTCTGATTCCAAGTCTTGCTTAGCCTGTTGTACCAATAGCATGGTATCACTATTATTATTATTGAGTTACTCTTGAGTTAACCTGGGGAAAATGAAATCAGAATGAGAATGCAAAACAAATTCTCTTCTCATTCCCTGTCGCTCCTTTTTTGTTTCTTGCTTGAACCTAGAACCATCAGGTATTAATATGTGATGAGGACTAATAGAAAGAAATGGGTAATAATATTAATAACAACTGTTTCTTCATTTGATCTTAAGGAACTGTCGCATACAGGAGCAAACAAGTGCAGTCAGATTGATAGTTAATGCCTTAGAAATATTCAGAGCACAAGTCAGAGCTAAGGAACCCGCGAGCTCATTTCAGCCCTTCGGACAGGCGTATCTGTGTGTGAATTCATCTCTGGTAGGTTTTCTCTAAAGCGCGATGAGGCTCAGGTTGGGACTTTATAGTGTCAAATTGTCACCTCGGATCATGTTTATATCAGAGTACATCCAGTGCTCCCTGGGGTGGTATAAGGCTAACTTAATGCCTCACAACTACTTTTTTTGTTTTATGATGGTTCCTGTGAGAACTCCATATAAGCTAGTGATTTGCTCAGCCAGGATACCGCTGACCTCTCCTTTGTGCGAGGCTGTGGTGCTCACCGAGCCCTAAATCACACTCATACCCCTCCTTTACCCCATTCAAGCCTCAGTACTTCCATTCAATTCAGCAAAATACAGCCTGATTTACACCAGTGTAAGTGACAGCAGGATTTGGCCCTGTGCAGCGGGCTCTGTAAGGACAGATCCTCCACTGGTATAAGTTACCAAAGCTCAGTTTGCATTTATAGTGCCAAATTTACTTCTTTCCATTTAGTATCTGCCCCAAGGTCACGTTAAGATAATACTTCACTGTCATAATTATTCCCATGAAATCCAGAGCACTTTGTATTTGGCAGACAGTGTCATTTACCCTTCCTTAAGAAGTTGGCATTAATTTCCTGACGCTGAACAAGGATAGATTCGCTCACCCTTTCTCCTGACTGCCACCGTCTTTGCCTCCTGCGTTTGGATCCCCGCACACCGATTCGGCCCTGGCAGAGCATCATGGGTGCCCCGGCAGCGCCCACAATTGCTGTCAAGAGCTGCATCCTCATTTGGCATAGATTTGTGCTGGATTTCAGGCAGCTGGAGTTTTCCCTCAGACCCTGGGAATAAACCTGGTGACACCCCCTCCCGAGAGCTGTTTGCTCCTGAATTTTCTCTCCAAGAGCATGCCCGTCCTCATTAGAGGGCTGGGGTGGGCATCCCACAGGTGGGGCATTTCAAGCCTATTGCTGTGCATCACGAACACTGCAGTTAGATAACGCTGTGTGGTTATGTAGCCCCCAGGACAAGCTTATGCCTCTTATATGGACCCTCTGTCATCTTCCATATCCAAACAATGTGCTTATAAGGCAGAGCCGAGTGCGAATTTCCTCTGTGAGAAACAATCCATCGTTTCTCCCATCCAGAATGAAACCCAGCCCTGGCGCAGCCGCCTGGAAGTGCTGCTGGCCGCGAGGGCATTTGCATGGGGAAAGGCTCGTGGCGGGGAACCAGCACGGGAGACGCGTGGAGACACGGCCCCACGCGAGGCACGGAGAGCCCGGAGGGAGCCGGCTCTGACGGCGGTGCCCTGAGGCTGGGGCAGGCTCGGAGGAGGACGGCCGCACCGCCACGGCACGCTTCGGGGCCTCTGCTGCCGCCGCACCACGTACAGATGCACTTGCTAATAGCCGCCTCCTTTCCTCTTCACATGAAAAGAAATATTTCAGGCCATGACATGTAGCTAATATCCTCAGCTGATGTCAGCTTGCGTGACTCCCCTGAAGCAATGAATATTTATACTAGCTAAGAACCGACATGCATTTCATATACTCTAGATTATTTCTCACATCTATTTTTTTTTAATTTTCTCATAGTACTCAGAGGGCTGAGTGTCCTTTTCATCTAAAGCGGTCAGCTCTCATCCTATCCCCCCCTCCACCCATAGATTTGCTCACTCTTAGACATCTTGAATTCCCATCACATCTTCACACTCACCTAAACCGGACCAAGTCAAAATTATATAAAGCATGGTCCCCCCCAGGCCCCGATAAACAAGCAAAAAAAAAGGAATAGAAATATCCAAGTCAAATAATCATGCACCTCCTTGCTAGCATCGCCTATGCAGGAATGGCAGTGCAAACCCTCCACGCCCGGGCCCATGCCGCAGGTTTTCAGTAAAATTTCCCATTTCTCAGGATATTAAGTTTGACTGGAAGAAAATCCAGACATGTAATCTCACTTCAGCATTAGAGTGGAGCTAATAAAGATACATAAAACATGCCGCAGCCAGGAATTTCGCCGAGAGGCATGTGTTTACGTTTTGGAAAGTACAGAGTGGGTGAGACGGGGTCAGAAAGAGCGCAAGAGAAAGATTAAAAAATAGCTTAAGGAAACAGTGAGGCACAGCCTCCTGGAAAACCTGAACGGTCATAAACGGAGAAGGACAAACGCGACTCAGACGTTGACAGCACCCTTTCAGCAGCAGGGCTCGGCGCCGCTGGCCCCCTTTCGCACCCTCCTGCCCCGAGCGGGGCTCGGCCGGGCCGCCGGGAGGGCGCAGAGGGGCTCTCCCCCCCTGGCCAGGGGCTCCCGCGGGCAATGCCTGTGCCGGGCTGCTCGGGCGAGCAGCTCTGAGAAGGGGGACGTGAATGAAGCCGCCGCCGAGGCTGCGCCTTCGCCAGCATGGGCTGAAAAAGCGCCGAGCACAGAAGCGGCTTATAACGACATTTACACCCTCTCTGCCATTTACGGCTCTGGCCAAGGACAAAGATGAAGCAACCGCGGATGAAGCAACGAAGACCCCAGGCTGAGACGTGCATGGCACGTTGGCACCTGACCCTGCTGCTTTCAGCAAGGAACGAGTGGATCCTCGGCAACGTGCGCCCTGCCACATGGCACGCCGAGACGCCGCCTGCGCCTGACCAGCTCCCTCGTGGGGACACCACCTCTTCTACAAGGCGGCTGGTCTTCAGCAAGAGCGAGGAACCGGCCAGGTTACTCCTCCCAGCGCAAGGCAGGATACCAAGCAGGCAGACCTGCATCTCCCATTTTGGGTCCTGGAAGCAGGATCCAGGACTAAATGGGCTGCTGACAGCATCTTCCAACAGCCTCATCTAGTGCCCCGTCTTCCCCTCTCTGTTCTGCTCCACGCGTGGATTGTGGGTTTAAAAACTGATGCTTCAGTGAAACATGAATTGGGGCTTGTTTCTTTCCTGGGCTGGTTCTATTGCTATACGCAATATTAGGGCAGATCTCACCAAACCCACAACCATTAGTTATGGGAGGGGAACTGGAAAGCACTGAGGCAAAATCCATGGCAGAGAGGAGAAGGAGACTCACAGTTTCCATTCCACGGCCTAAGCTTACAGCACTCCAGAAAAGCACTTCATTAAGCGCTCAGGAAGCATGAAGAGGTCCCATCACAAAGTCCAGACAGAGAACAGTATCCGAGTAACAAGTAAAGCTGAGAGCCAAAATCGTGTCTGAGCACAGACAGCCAGGGAGACCAAAGTGGCAGAGGAGAGCGAGTTCTGCAAACAGATGTGGCAAAATCCTGAGCCCGTCAGAGCTGCTTCTGGCAGGCGCCAGAGGCCGGGAGCCTCGCGTACTTCGGCGACACTTGCAGAACTTGCCGCGTCAGGAGGGACGCCCGTACCTAACTGGCCTCAACAATGTTTTAGATACGTTGGAGGGCTTATGTCTTTAACTGGGATAGCTTTCATCATCTGGAAATGACCCCTGCCTCAGTCTTCATAGGGGTGTTACAGCAGAATTGGACCCAGAGGTGTTGGGAAATCTGACGATTTTAACAGAGTTCTGCAAGTTCCATACCCCAGGGCAGGTTCTGTATGCTCTGTGCTCATTTACAGTCAATAATTCTTTTTTCCCTCCCTCTCTTTCCTGAGCTGTTTCCTTCAAAGCTGCGCCCCTGTATCGAGTCACCAACAGGGGCCACTTGTGCGTGTCCTTTCAGGGAGGAACCCCCCGGCTGGAAACAGGCAACGATTTGCTATTTTAGATGGGAAAAACGGGTGCACGGTGTGTATTTCCCCTTTGAATCATGATGTCCTAAGGATTTAGTGAGGAAATCTATCGAGACATGTGAGTGTTCAGGAGTTAAAAACATGTTGTAGGGGCTGTCTTATGATTTTACAGAGCTGCTGGCAGGAATTGGAGTAAGGGAAATCCCCCCGGTGATCTGTAGTTTTGAAACAGGAGGACCCGAGTTGCCGAACTGCCAGGAATTTGATTTCTGGCCACAGCTGTTTATCCCATCTCCGTCCTGCCCCTCCAGGGCAAACCTGAGCCTCCTGAGGAGGCTACAACGTGCACTGCTCACTTCTGTCACATTGCACAAACCCCACTTTGCTCTTGCTCTCTTTCTTTAACGCTTGCCAACTCTAGCGCCTCCGATATTAAACTTTCAACCCATCCTCTGCTCAGCTTTTGCTTTTTGATTTGATTTTTCCCTAGGAACAGGACATGCCCAAAAATATTTCTGACAAGAGCTACTCGCATCTTTGCAGACGAGAAGACCTTGGCCCCGTGTGATATACACCCTAGTTAAAGTAAACAATAACATGCATATTTTCCTGCAGGCTGCACCAGAGCACTGGTCAAGCATTCAGTGACTAGCCCATATTTCTTATTTCAATTTATGGCCTTGAGATGGACAGGAGCTAATGTAAATGTCCCGAGCTTCTGTGAGGGATGATGCAGGCTGCGTAATGGCTTTGTCGTTCCCTACGCTGAGCAGATACGCAGCTCGCTGAGCTGTTAAGCACTTCTGAAACCATGCGGCGTGGACTGGGGGGGGAACCCCACACGCTACGTGCTTGTAAATGTCAAGAGGAGTTACTGGTATTTATAGAAAAGAAACTCTTTTACTCTTTCCAGTTCTGTGGAGCAAATACTCTGTATACTTTTGGGTTCAGCTTCAGCAGCTCAGTAGTTTCTGTGTGGATAAGATTTTTAAGGTCATAAATAGATTGAGATGACCCAGGCGATTCAGCACCGTGCCAAGTCTTTTAAAGCCCAAGAAAGTGCAAATGACATTTAATGGTGGGAAACAAAGCAAAGCAAAGCAAACAGAATGAGCAGTTTTGTAATATGATATAAAAACAAGGCATGTGCATTTCATCACTCGAATTTCATGAGGAGCTTGATCTCGCTCCCTTTTGCAAAATACGCCTGGGCGTACAAATTCGTATGTTAGGCCTGAAGCCAAACAATTTGCTCGCAGAACTTGCCAAACTCCAAATCAAGTCGAGCAAGAAAAAGAAGGATCAAGTCTGATAATAAACACACAGTCCGGAAATCACGACTCCCTAATTTAATGCACCACATGGAAGCCTTTGCATTTTAATTTATCAGTTTCTTTTTAATTGACCAGATTAATTATTTCCACCTTGCCATTTGGCAGGTAGGTCACTGTTCCTTTTCACAACATTAATGAACTAATTCAGTTTTTCCCCTTGTAATTAAAAGTGTGAGTTGGAGAGATCACATTTATAAATTGGCTTGGTGCACAGCAAAATTTGTTCTTTATTATATAAAATACAACAACAACAGTTATTTCTCATGCCTAAAGCAATTTCTTTTCTTTGCATTTCTTCACTAGCAAAAACACAACAAGAAAACCCCCTCAGCCCTACATTTTTCAATCAGCAATAAAAATGGGTAAAATAAGATTACTTGCTAATTCCCAAACACCCACAAATCTCCTTGGGGACACCAAGCTCAAGCACAAACGTGAAAGCAATTGAAACATTCACATTATCAACATTTTATGCTCTAATCAAGGCCTCTTGTGATCAGGTCAAAAAGCAGACAGACTTGCAAGTATCCTTCTGCATTCGCAGAGGAACACGTGCTGCAACTGGCCCATTAGCTTTATTTGTTTGCTTTAAGAGAGACTGGAGGAACATAAAGACTTGCTCACTGCAATCAACACAGTAGTCAAACTCACAAGGGCAGGCTGATTTGGGGTCTGACGGCTTTCAAAAGCTTTTCTTAATTCCTAAGCTGTCCTCTCAAATCACTGTGCTTAAATGCAAGCTTTTCCTGCCTTGAAATATTGTTGCCTGGTGAACTTATGGCACCTGAGTTGGGTAAAAGCTAGATCTTTTATATCCTGGTTGCACTGGCTGGAGATATAGGGGATCAGAAGTGAAAACTGGAATTGTTATGGGAGGAGGAAGAAGCAGGAACGGGGCTGGACAGATATTACAGTTACCTGAAAACATTGTTTCATACTTTCAGTGAATTCACTCCTGTCAGACTGAAGGTTCTTCTATGTTACTGCTGAGTAATGAATTTAGTTGTCTAAAATGTTCATAGAAATTGAATTTCAGAGTCAAGTCCGCAGCTATACATAGCATCAACCCCCCCCCCCCCCCCCCCCCGTTTTTAGATCCTTTCATGTATGTGCTGACACTGAACATATCTGTTCTTGTGCATTCAGAGGACAAAAACAACTGGTGTTGACCTCCCAGCTAAGCAATGCATCTAAAGTTTAAGATATTCATGATCCAGGTGCAAGGCAAAAAAAAATAATAGTATAAATACATTAAACATGTTTCAGGGAAGCACAAGTAACACAATATCTATTTGTGAGTTCTCATACACATGAGAAAAAAAGCCAGCTCTTCCAAAATGTTTTCTTACCAAATTCCGTGCCCTTCTCTGGTGAGTCAGGGTAGACAGCGCAGTGCTGAGACTGGAGGTGCTAAGTGAAGGAGACTCGTAGGGATGGCCAAGAAAAGAGAAGGGAAACTGCCGGGATTTGAGAAGGTCGGGGAAGGCGGAGAGCATTAGAAACTAGGGTACTAAGGCTGGCCTGGGAAAATAAGTATCCCAGTCAACAGAATTACAGTTTCCTGAGTACAAATGTGGCTGACAGCCCTCATCTCTTTCTACCCTGCCATATGCATCTGAAGCCCAGCTGTTACAAAACACGGGTTTTGTCTCTATAGATTGCATTTTTTCCACAAAGAAAGAATAGGCAAATATTTAAACATATAACCCAGCCTTTGGAATGGTTCTCTGTGCATCTGAGAGACTGAGGTGAATTCAACAAGAATTGTGAATAAAGATGTAGCAACTGGTATTTCTAATTCCATTTCTCAGTGGAAAGCTTCCAGTAACAGCTAATAACTAAGTCATACTAATCAACTCAGTGACAAAACCTCTAAAGTATGTAATATAACATAGTTTCTGATTTTTAATGCAACCTACATGTTTCAATCTCCTACTCTACAGTCATAAAGTTTTATAGTGTGCTCTTTTGTCTACTGAGATTTCAGGTGTTTAACCACTGACTTCTACCCAAACAAAGTCTACAGCAACAATAATGCTATCCATGTGCTACAGTAAATGAGAATTTCAGCTTGGCGGGCAGTTACAGCTTTTATATGTGCACAGATACAGCAGTCCAACTTTTGTTCGAAAGTTGCTGTGGTGCAACTTCACCGCAGCATTCACGGTTTTCGGTGGAGTTACTTCTGATTTACTTCAACAGCACTGAGAAAATAATTTGGCCCAGTCTGTATACATTTATGGAAAGAAACCTAAAGGACACTGTCTGTTCTTGTTTAAAGTACAGCAGGAATTACAGTGTTGGTGAAGAAAAGCATACAAGCTGTAACTGCAGCCAGCAGTGATGTTGCTATGGCATGCCACAGACATACTGTTCTTAAAAGGCCTGGAGGTTTGGTATGTTGCCCACTGCCTGTGGGACCAAGATATGTTAAAGTATTTACATTAACTGACTTTTCAATTCAACTTTGACCCAGAGGCACCTCTGGAGGGACAGTGGTGGAGGAGGAGGGACAACATATAGGAATCTGAAGCAATTAAAGCTGCTTCGTGCACTCCTAGCACACCTCTGTCCATGCACCGCATTGTATTATGTTGAAGCCTGGGACTCTGGAAAGTTTGGTAATAAAAACACAGCAGTTCAATTAAATAAACTCTCCAGGCATAGGAATGTAACAAAGCTAGGGAGTCACCTAAACTCATTACCGGTCCTGACTGGCCAAAGTTTTGCTGCAATGATAGAGTCATTACAAATAACTATAATTTATTTTCCACATCTCACCTTGTAAGAATGGTCAAGAGACCCTCCTAGTAAGCACAGTGCCATTGGCCATGGGGAAATCTTCACTTGCTAAAGCTCTCTGCTTTTCCTACAATCCGGTTTTCCTTTGGGTAGTAATAGAGAGCAATCACAGCACTAATAGTACCGTTACATATTATTGCAGCTCCTGCTAGCACTGCTCCAGTTAAAGGCCTAACAGTACATTCAATAAAATAACTTGTTCCAGGGCTTTGGAACTTGGTTATAAAAATTTGTTTGAGGCTGGAACTTTGTGCTCTAGTGCTCTGTCAATAGAGAATGGCAAAAATAAATTAATAACTAAAAATACAGCTTGACAGTCTCAAGGTAATAATGCAGAAAGAAAGAAAACAGGGCCAAGCTGGAACTACAAAAATTGGATTTCATTTTGCAGAGTTCAGGTTTCTGTTTCCTTAGTTCTGTCCATGATAGGAAAGACTTGAACTCTAGAGAAGAACTGCCTTAAAATTGCAGGAATTTATATCTTGAAATAATTGTTTTGATTTTACCACCCTTCTCCCAAGTTTACAAGTTTCCTGAATTTCCTGGAATGATGCCACTAAAATTAAAGACTAGCCTCTCTTTTTCCACAGACAATCTCTGGGTGTTTCAGGTAAGAGAAGCCTGTATCCTCCTCCTACCATGTTACACTCACGTATTCTATTTCAAAGTATTGGCACTTGCTATTCATGAAACACAACGTGCGAAAAGAAGGTACCCTAGCTTGGATGCACACCTTAAAAGTCCTCCACATGCACACACATTGTCCAAAGGGAATTTTTCCACAGCCTGTTACGCCCTGTTCACTTCATACCAGCCCAAACCCACCCACCCTGCTGGACATGACTGATTTGTTATCTTGGACTAGTACAAAATCCACCCACGGCTTTTCCCTTCAAAACATTTTCTCCTGACTGTAGTTTGCTCCACTCCTCCCAGTTCCCCTGAGCGCCTCAGGGGCTCCACTTCTCACTTGCTTCCTGAGCTGGAGCCAGCTGCAGTCACCGAGCCTGGTGACAAAACACAAGTACCTACCCTGAAGCAGGAGGGCAGGTTTGCCAGTTCCCCCCATATTTCAGGGGTGAGTCTTCATGCTGCCAGTTACACGACAGGAGACAGCAGCTACTGCGTGGAGATCACACGAGCGACACGCATGGCGCAAGAGGCCCCTGCGCGTGGTGCCAGCCTGCAGGATTAGTGCCTCGCGCTCCGGCAGCCGGCACGCCGGGGCCAGCCCGGAGCCGGCGGGACGCAGCTGCCCCAGGAGCGCGGGGGGTGCCGGTGCCTCGGCAGAGGGCAACGCAAAGTGGCACCTTCCCCTGAAGTGGGCCAGCACCTTACATGCAAAAGCAGCTCCTGACAGGGCCAACACAGCACTGGGGTAGCTCATTTCTGTGCTGTGTTCCTCACATGTATAAACAAACTGCGTAAAAAACAGCTTTCGGGAGGTTATTGAACTGGTGCAAACTGCCAGATAACCAGTGTTATTTTGATTTAGAGGTAGTTTATTTCAGCTTAATAGGTGTATGATCCTGATCTACTTAAGGGAGGGGGAAAAAAATCAAAATACACCTGGTTTAAACCCAGGCAGGGATGTTTATGCAGCAGTCTCAACCAGCTGTATTTCACACATCCAGTTAATTCAGTGCAACTAACTCATCGAGATAGGGCCTGAGACAAAATCCAAACAGCAGACGCCAAAGAGCCAGCGCCTGGCTCCGTCCGGCACACAGCACAGCGGGAGCCACCGCGGCTCCCCGCACCAGTGGGAAGGACCGAGGATGAAGGGCAACTGTCAGGTAGAAAACAAAGCACACTGCATTACAGCTTCATGGAAAAAAGACCAGTAAGAAGGAGGTTTAAAACATCTGTGCAGCTTTTCCCAGGAAGGTAAGCACTCACAGTGTAGTGGTAAGAAAAATTAAAAAACATTGATGGAAGAAGAAAATAAGAACAAAAAGCCGGTGCAAGTCACTGACTCCTATTGTTTCCAGATCTTTTGTTCCCATCTAGTCTGTGTGCAAATCTAGAGAGAGCTCTCACAGTTTAATTAGTCAGAGCTGTCCTCACAACTGACCCGCTGTGCCCCCATAGAAGTTCAGTGTGGCCTGAGTCCATCGCCAGCAATCAGTAGCAGCACCCCAAAGACAGCCTCAGAGTCACTTCTGCCAGCTCAGCATTTTTCACAGAGTTTCCTAGCAAAAGACCTTCTGGTTTGCCTCAAATCAACCATCATACCACCACTCAGATTTAAAGAGGAACACAGATTTTGGGTAAACAGGTGGCATCCAGCTCCTAGTACATCAGATGACCCCACACCTTTTCACCCATCTTCTAGTATCCAGTTTTGATTAGCACATCCCACCATCTCGCCTTCTATTTTAAACACCTAAATGCAAGTACAGCAGGACTTGGCACCGAGCCCCAGCCCATGAGAGGAGCAAAACACGAAGCGTCGAGCTGCTTTGAGGCCCATGGCAGGTGCTGGGTCGGGTCGGATCAGCGCTTTCCACAGTGATCCTGCAGTGCACAGGTTCAGGACAACAAACCCTCAGAAAACTCCGCTTTGGTTTCTTTTCGGGGTCATCTTTCTGTCGGTTTGGCGAGCAGGACCAGCTCCCTGAGGGCTGCGGGACCCCAGGGGCGCTCAGGGAGCCCCAACCCTTTCAGCCGTAACTCAGCATCCTGGGCAGGACCCCATAGCACAAACTGGCACCATGGAAAGGGATCTTTTTGTTTAAGTGTAGTAGCTATTAAAAAGACTTTAAATACGAATGTAAGGAAATTAAAATCTTTAGACTCAGCATGGAAGCTATTTAAGAAACTTTAACATAATCATGGAAAGCACAAAAAAAAGAGGTGCGTTTGGGCTGGGGGAGAAGGAGGCAGGAAAGTATGGGGGAATGCAATAAAATGGTTGAATGGCAAGATATTGTTCAGCCAAACAGGTGCCTTTCAGAAAAATGAGCACCCTGCCTGACTGAAGCCAACCGAAAGGGAATATGAACTAGAACAAATAAAATGTCAGCACTTGAAAGTTAGGAAGGCTGGGGGTGATTATGAACAGCCAATAATGAAAGACATAAAAATAAATAAATAGAAATTCTTTTAGCAAATCGGCTGGTTTACAAGGGATTAGAAGAAGCATTTCATAGTAAGGACAGAGCAAAGGAGCTGTGCAATTTCTTAGCCTAAGGGACAATTTAAGGGACACCTACTGCAGCTGTATTCTTATCCATTATTAAAGCTGAGAAGCTGTCAAAAGAGTGGTTAATGAAACAATTCGAGACATTAAACCGGGGTGGGGGGGGCACTCAGTAGAGGCTCATTATTCATAAAACCAGGCTCAGTCAGACACAAAAGGCTAAATTTTTCCCCTGTGGTTGTTAGTGTTGCCATAGTGTTGAGTATGTTGACTAGTGTGAACTAGAGAGGCTTGAGTGATAACACTAAGGGAGATAATTCATACTGGCACGCTCTTGAGAGAGTAAGGACTTCTATCCAGCAAAGAGTAATTGCCATCCAATATTGCCGTGGCAGTCCAGAAGCACACACGTCTCCTTTCCACAGTAAGGCCCTGGGTCCTCAATGGGCAACCCACTGTGCCCATTAAAAAAAAAAAGCATCCAGAATAGTATCTTACGTAGTGTGCCTTAACACCACTCACCTTGCTTCTTGCCAAATTTAAATTGCAAATAAATACCTGATCTCAGTGTCCAGTCTGCAGAACAAACCTGGTTACAAAATATCTTAAATTTGGGGTTTTCCTAATTGTTGCATACATCTGGCAACATTAGTTATTGGTGAATTCATATCATAGTAAGCTCAGCCACTGCACTGATTACATTGTACAAGGCCTAATGCGTCTCGTGTATCCCTTAACTGGTCTAGAAATAAAGCTATCACTTATCAACAATATTAAAAGAGCAATATGAATTCATAGATGCACTAAATCCTGCCAGACACATGCGGACAGGCATGCTCTGTATCCGTTGTCACTCTCATTTCAAATAAGGTGAAACGGCGAAAAGGTGAAACAGACACAGAACACTTGGTCTGCGTGTTTGAAGGAAATACGGGTTTCTGCAAAATAACTTAAGGTCCTCATACCTGCAGCATTTGGACTGAGTTGTGGTGGCCACAAGGTGTGATTCAATTTGTTTTTAAATTCACTTTCACCACACTGTAAATGTAGTCATTGCTACAAGTCTATGTAAAATCAAAAGGTGGGGTGGGTAGGCAGACATGTGGGTAAAATATTCCCTCGGGATCTATAAATTCAGGGACTGTATCCAAAAAGCATTAAACAAGAAAGCCATCAAAACAGAAGGAAAAAAAACAAGAGAGAAAGAAAGAATTGTCCTTTAAAAACACATAAATATTTAAGAGTAGGCAGCTTGTAACTTGTATTTAATTTCACAGAAACTGAAGATCCAAAATCTCCGGTGGTTAAATGCACAGTCAGATCCACGCTCACCTAACTCTGACAGAGAGCTGAAGAGGCTTCAGCAGTGGGAGTTCAGCTCTGGACCCACGGGCTCATCCGTGGCTGTTTAGAGGTCCTCCAAATGAGCCAGGCTGGTGCCCCCGTGCACCGCTGAGAGAAGACGACCCGTGTGCCCAGGAGCTCCCGGCTGCCACCACACCACGAGCAAACCCAGCGAGGATCACTGTGGGCCGCGAGGCCCGGTACCGTGTTATGGACTGCAACTGCATGGCCGGACTCCCTCCAAACCATACCAGGAAGGCAAGGCCTCCAAAATGTCTCTTGCAAACGATCCCTGACATGCTGTTCCCTAACCCAGGCATGAGCAAAAACTGTGCCTGGTATCTGCTGACCAAGAGTGAGGACGATCATAGGTCCTCAAGTCTATACAACCGCATCAGCCCACCGAGATAGACACTACCCCAGCAAACGCTGTTACTGCTCCGGGTCCAGATGTCAGAGGCATCCACCTCTACACTGCCTCCTGACTCACTAACAGGGTGTCCACTTTGCAGGTTACAAAATTTATTAAGTGGAACATAGCTGTGGGAGGAAGACTTTGTTCTTGCCAGTAACCCCATTAGACAGCCCCCAATTAACCACAGAGCTCCCAGTGGGCAAGACCGAACATGAGCGATGTCTGGTGCACAGCATAAGCATTAACCCAGTCACTGCAGGGACCTGCCTGGCATCAGGGTGCTTCAAAGGGGACCTCTTCGTGAACATAACCACATCCAAGATGGAACAAAATGCTGAGATGGAGAAAAAAAAATGCTGAGACAGGCCACCTGCAACATGACTGCAGTCCGATACAGTTCCCGCACCACCGTTAACTCAGCACTGCAAACGTACCCAGTTGTGTGAACGTGCCAGCCTCGGGTTTAGAAACAACAGAGAAAATCAGAAAGGGAGCAAGACAAAACCTCCGCTCCAGACTGCTGGGCTGCTCTTGCTGAAGTCTTCTGTTGTAGCTAAATAGTCAGGGGCCAAGCACAAGGGTGTTTTATTTATTTATTAAAAAAAAAATCTATTAATCTATTCAGGTGTTTCAAGGTTTTGGGGACAGGCCAAGCAGAAGAGGAGGTGTGAGAAGGGTGCTGTGAACTGCAGTGACCATGGCCTGGAGGGCAGGTAGTTGCTTGGCCTTGCAGAGCCCAAAAGGTGTCTAGAGTGAGATTTCAGCTAAGTCCAGGGCCTGTCAGTGCACACTGCAAGCAATCACAAGCCCGCCTTCGTACAAGTTTTAAACAATTATAAAAAACAGCTGTATTATCTCAACAGTTTAAAGCTGAGTGGCTTTAAGGTCATGGCTGAAATCAGAGTGGACAGAAGAGAACTACGTCGAATTTTCCTGTTTGGATCATTTGTCCGAGAAGAAGAGCCAAAACAGAAATACATCACTATGGGCTTGGAACCAATCCAAACATTAAAGAATTTTACCTTATACTGAGGATTGGTGAGAATATCATCATTAGCAGGAGGATTTTAATCTTAGTGGTTAAGGTCTCCCCATATTCTTTTGACTTGTCTGTTAGCCTAACATCCCGCTTAGACAACTCAAAAGTTCATTTTAAACAGAAAGCCTTGCCAAAAAGAACGCCACTCAGTTTTTGAGGCAGCTGTATTACAAGAATGTTTCTGTGTTTTGTACGATGTGTGTTCATCAGTTTATACAGAATAAATCAAACGTTTGTCATCAGTTAAAAGTGCTTTGTATCTTCAAATAAGGGGAGGGCAAAATTTAATCATTTATATGTCAAAGCACAGCCCTATTCTGAGACTGCTGTCAGTTTTCAATGCTGATATTGTGAGAGAGAAAACAGCACCAGCCTGGTAACAGGAACGGATTCTTCAAGGGAACAACCCCCTGGGAAAATACTACAGCTAGCCACAAAAGCATATTCTGATGCAATGCACACACTTTATCTGTGGGGAACCAAGCAGAGAGGGTGTAAGCCCAGCAGTCAGGCTGTAAATAGCCTTGAAGTGTTTGCTATGGGAAGTTAAACTACAGAACCAGGTGTGGAACCAAACGTGACAGAAGTAAAAGTGAGGACCTTTACTGTCGTCCTGCGCAGAGAGTACAGCTGAACAGTGTCTGCTCCCTTAAACCATTCATAATCCGATCACATAAACTATATGAGAAAAACAGATTTAGCTTGTGCTAATAGCCCATTCTAAAGCTATTTTAGCTTTTTTATTTCATACAATACTGCAGTACGAAATGAAAAACAATCAGATGAAGGTTACTTGTTGGGTAGCCTTTGAGATCCGAGTAAGTCTGGTTATTTAAAGAGAAGTCTGAGAGCATTTATAAAATATGTACATGCAACTGCAAAATCCTGAGGCAGTCTGAAGATGTGTCTAAGATTTCAGCATCAAGGACTGAAACTCAGGCTGGCTGTTGAAAGAGCAGTTGTAAATAGCATGAGAAAGTATTCATGGAAGACTAATCCTTCTTATTTGCAAGGTAGTTGGCCAGAATTACCACCATGGGAGAGAAGACAAAAAAGGAGATGGAAAATTCATTACATAATCGACAGGTCACTCCAAATCATAGCACAACATCCCTGCCACTCGCACTTCAAGGCATGCAAAACCAGCATTTCCAGCACATCTAATTCCATGCTGCTGTTTCCCAGCCTGACATTCCCCACAGAAACTGCTGCTACTCAAGACAGCCAAGTTACTGAGAAAAAAAAGTAATGCCTTACTCCGTGAATAATATTAACTATGACTCCTGCTGATTTGTTGAGGAATGCTGTGTTTTCATCAGCTAATCTAATTATGCAAAGCCTTCTGTATTAGAAACGGCCAAATCACAACAATCACATTTCAAACACACATGATGCATTTATGACTCTCATGAGACATGCTGTCCACTCCATTAAAAATAACAACCTTTATAGTTATCCATGCTAGAGTAGCAGTAATCAAATCTCATGCTTCATGGTGTAGGATGATCACTAGAAGTGTCAGGAAGAAATTATTCTCCTAAGAGATGGCACAGCAAAATATGTTTGCTGCTTTTGAATCATCATATGTTGTCAGTAACAGCATACTTGTTGTGTTAGATCATTGATCCGACAATTTGTTACAGCAAATTCTATAATTTGCTACTCAACAAATCAGTCAGTTCAAGACAGCCAAAATATAAATCTGTTTTGCCCACGAAGTAACCAGAGCTAAATTTTGAGATGGTGAGAAATCCAAATCTGGCTTCAAAACAAGTTTTGAAGAAAGACAGAATTGGCTAAACCAAAACTGCAAATCTAAAATATGCTCAGGTTTGTGGACATTGAGATTTGGCTCTGGAATTTTCTACTTGGGGCTGATCGCTCTTGGTATAGTCTAAATTTTCTCTAACCCTTTAAAGCTGCCCAAGCAGAAACCTATAAGGCCAACTGTTGGAGCAATTTGAATTTGCATTGCTGAATTCATTTCCCTTTGTCCACTGCTTTAATGATGATTTCCAGTGAAGTTAACGTAGCAGAACAACCACTCACAAAACAGACCAACACCATATAACAGCTGGAATTAGGTAGGGGGTGGAAGGCTGACCCCATGGCATATTTAACACCTCATATGAGCCTTGTTTGCCACTGATAGGCTTTTGGCAACTAGAAGAGTAGAGAGAGAATCTGTAGTTGATGGACTTCTTCCCAATAGATGAAGATAGCGATACCAAACATGCTTGATTTCTGTCACTGTAACATGGATGCTAGTTTCTGGTGCCATCTGTGAATTAATCCTACTGTAAGTCTGGTATTTTAAATTACTCAGAATATTTCTGTGAGAAAAGAATAAGAGCATTTGCTCTTTGCTATATTAAAATATTTGCAGAAGTGCAAACTCTGACAGTTCTGTGAGGGTAATTTCTAAAGCTTTGGGATAGATTTCTTAAAATTAAAATAGATTGCTATTTTCTGGAAGTGCTTTAGAAGCAGCATTTTATTATCACCCTGGCAATTCTTGCTCATGCTGGCTGCTATTCAAAATCACCCTGGCACCAGAATCCTGGCCTGGCTGCAGTTTCAAATCACCTGGCATCAGTAGTCTGGAAAAGGTCCTTTGAGATAAATGACCACAGTGCCAAATAGCAGCATAAAACTGGACAATAAAATGTTTTCCTTTCAGGAAATAACTCTGATGCTGTGGAGCTTGACGGCTTCTCCTTTTCCTGTCCTGCAGGCTTCCTCTGCTCGCAGGAGATGCCCTGTTGAAGAGCCCGAAGCCTCTCTTCCCTCCAGAAGAAAGGTGCGCAAGCGGCAGCGCAGCCCAGCACGGGATGATGAGGGTGATCATCCCTCTGCTGTGGCCTCTTCCCTCTCCCGTTGACTCACACAAGACCTGTCCTTGGTCTTCAGAAATATGACAAAAAGGCTTCCTACGTCCAGGCCACCACCAGGCACCTCAAACAACACACCTGCTTCCACACCCAGGTCTCGGCTCCTACCAGCACTCCAGTCCCCACCAGCAACAGAAAACCCTCTTACAGTTTCTAATTTTTAGCCATACTTTGGATTGTGAGCAAAAATACACAGAAAAGCTGTGACAGAGAACGTGCCACTACCTAAGGGAAGTCATCTGCTAACGTGCAGCTGTCTTTCCTGCAGTCTAAAATGCTTTGGCCACAAGTGAAAATGGTCTGCAATGAATGCCCGAAAAATCATAGGTTTTGTATTACAACAAAACAAGCAGACATAACCCAAATTATAATAAAGAAGCATATATACCCTCCTGTAAATGATTACATAGGGACCTGTTCCATTAGCTCATTTTAATTTTATTTATGATTTGAAAAAGTCTGAACTCGTGCCTGTAATACCAGCAGCTCTTCAGAACTCCAGAAACATGTGTCAGGACTGGAAACAAAAAGACAGATGCAAGGAGGTTTGCCTCTTTGGAAATGATAATATTCTCAGTTCCAGCAGTGTTACATTACTCTAGCCGCCGTTACATTAACCAGCACTGTGTGAGCTTGCAGGCTTTGCAGACGCCACTGTGCCTGTGTACGTTGAATTCAGTCAGCTCCTCTCGCCCTACCCCACTCGCTTCCGATTCAGAGAGTCCACAGAAACTCCCAGAACAATTCAAAGAGAAGCCAAGAAAAAAAGTAATGTTTTGCTCTTGCAGTAAACACTGAGGTTCACACGCAGCACTCAAAGAAGTCTTTTACAAAGGTAGAAATAGCAAATAACGCTATCTTACAGTGAGAATAACTGAGCTGGCAAAGACCAATACTTCCAGATTTGACTTTGATTCCTAAATACAGACGATGAGTGCCCAGAAAAGTAATCCAGTTTTCAGGGACCAAGCTGCTCACACCCCAGTATAATTCCTGGGAACTGTGGGTACTCAGGGCTTCTGAAAATTGAGGCACCTAACTACATGCCTATTTTGAAAATCCAGGTTTACACGCCCTGTCACAAAGGGCACTGAAGCTAGAACCGGGATCTGCTGGGCCCGCTGCTGTTGCTCAGCCCAGCAAACCCACCTACGCTGGTGTGTTTTACTAACACTTCTTCTTTACTAACAGCTTCTTCTAACTACCAGAGTTAGTATATGGGGAAGCTTATCTATGCTTTAAAAAACTGCAAAACCTTTCTGTCAGCCCACCCATGCTAGCCAGAGCCTGCAATTACCTTGTTTATACAAAATACCTTTTGATTAATGGTTAGAGAAATAAAAACCATAACATATGTTGTTCTCCACATAAAATCATAAGTCTGTCAGGCTTTTGGTGCATCTGGCCTGGAAGGGGGGGACAAAGATTTATGCCTTCTGTTATAGCTTGTACCCTCCACATTTAGGTTCGAGCTCTCTCTATCATTTCACCTATTACGCTCTAAGCCAATTCACGGAAGACGTGTAAACACAGTCTCCACAGCAAACTCTGCCAGGATGTCAGAAAGTATTAAGACAAAGGTGGCATGTGTACGGGCCAGCAGAACAAACAGTAAATTTGCAATAAAATGAAGCCCTCCCTGGCACAGGCACCACGGGGACGCCGCCGGCGCGGCAGAAAGCGAGCTAGATTACAATTCCAGACGAGATGTTTGTTTCTCTTTCTTAGGGAAATTTAGGAAATGGCTTCCTTTCTTGAGGAAATTTATAAAAGGCCGACATTATACGTGGGATGCTGAGCACTCCGTTCACACAAGTGTTGAAAGGTGGTATAACCACTGCTGCTTAGTGAGTGTCTCATTCTGGTTGTAACTGCAATCAAAATCAAACCTACGCTTTACACTCACGTGCACTAACCTGGTAAGGTCTCTCAGTTTGGAGAAAACGGACGGGATCTCTCACCTTCCCTTGTCCCCGCGGAAGCTCTCTGTGCCACCACCACTGACCCGGGCTGCACAGAGGAAGATCCGGCACTGCCCGCTCACTCAGAAAGAGTCTTGGTCGCTTTTTTCACCCCCAAGTCCCATTTGGGCAAATAGTAAGTTAGTATTTCTGCAAGTATGTTCAAATTCATGTTTTCTAACCCAATCCCATTACTTACAAGAGGTGAACAGCAATGCTGGACATATGGCAGTGCAACACAATGAGACTCATCCTGGAGCTGGTGAAGAGGCTGAAGTCCCAGATCACGGCCTGCTTACATAGGCAGAATAACACGAGTGCCGGTCTTAGGCACTTCTTTGCCAGTTCCTTGTGCCCAGGGCCACAGGTCGCAGAAGTTACAAAGCAGATCCGAACAAAACGTAACTGCATCGATAGCCCAGGCTTTTTCATGTTTGAGCAAATCCTTATAATGGGGATTGGGGGGGGAAAAACAACAAAAAAAAAGCCTCAGAAGGAACAAAGAAATGGTAGAAGCTACAGGCACTGAGAGATCCAAATACACAACAAAGTTTGGACCAGAAGGATTTTGCCTGCAGCCTGGGGAAACGCAACACTTATCAGCAAACTACCAGAAACACTGCTTCAGAGCTCCGCATGCCGAACTCCTGCAAGGCAGGAATCCTGTCCAGCTCCTCAGCCCAGCCGAACGGAAACAAAAGCCAGTGAAAATGATGGAACAGAAGTAAAGCCAAACAGCAAACACACACATATTCAACCTGTAGTCTAGATAGAATGAAATAAAGGCCCATATCAAACCCTAACATGTTCCAGCACACATGATTGCTCTGCCAGGGTCCATTAACATCTAATAACCGTAAACCAGCACCCACAGAAAGAATTATATTTTCATATAAAACAACACAACACAAAAACCAAGCTAAGCTCAACAAACCCTCGAAAGGTATAACCAGAGCAGCTAACAGAAAGCAGTCAGACTCTATTTCCAAAATAGATGTAACTCGAAGCAAAGACATCTTCCCAAAACTTTCTAACAGTCATTCTGGAAAACTGGTTGGTAGTCTTTGTCTCAGAGGCAATCATTAACACAGCCACTCAACTTGGACCTATACTTCTGTAAGGAAAAGGTAATTTCCCATATGGGACAATTTCCTTTTTGGAGTTACATGCCTTGTTGAGAGTGGAACCATAGTATAGGGAGAGACCGGAGGAAAAACTAACAAAACTGACGGGCTCATCTGAAGAGGTGGTATCCTCTGACAGTGACAACAGGGTGAGGAGGTTGACTCAAAGCATAGGCTAATTCATTTTTTGGACTGAAGCTTTTTCCTGGCCATTTTCTTAGGGAACAGTCCTTTCTGATGTTGTGGCTATGTCCCAGACAGCCTGTGAGTTTCTTCATCCAGAACCTCTCACGGTATTCAAGCTTCCCCGTCCTTTGCTAGGAGAACAAGCCAAACCAATTGTTGGGCTTAGGTATGTAGGAATAATAATTCTTATGAAAGCAGCTAAAAATACATAGTGTACTTCCCTTGCTTTGTTTAGGAGGCCAATAGAAGAATATAAAGCAAGGTTTTTGACTGCTGCTGAAAACTCAAGTGTGCAAGTGATTGCAAACAGATTATGAAGCTTTGCATCTCATTGTGGCATCTCCAATTCTTGCCTAGGCCAGAGATGATTAGATAGTCCCGATCTGCAGTATTTGTAACCACATTTTGAGTGTTTTTCAGTTTAGGATCTTTGGAGCAGATCTTTTGGCTCAATCCATCAGAGAGAGAAAGATCAACTGTTAAAAGGGAAGCCAGTGAATTGCCCTGTGCAGGCCGAATTCATGCTGGAGTATGTGAGTACCCATGCCGAGGCTAGAGGCCCACCAAGCATTTGAGGAGTTGCTAGCCTTAGTAAGGTAATTAAAAACAAATGGCACTAATAAACCTTCCTTTTGTTAGCTGTTAGCACCAGCAAGCCCAAAGCTTATGTGAACCAAGAATCTTCCTTCTTATCTGACTAAGGTTTTTCCAGATCATGATTGACGTAAAAGGACTGGCGGAAACAGTTTGCCAACCCAGGCTGGTCCTTCCCTAGAGTACGCTGACAGAAGTAGTGATCAAGTTGTTTGAATTTTCCTGTGAAACATCATGGTGATTGTACAGTACGCATACAGTGGGAAAATGAGGAAGAAGATTTTCAAATGCATTTATTCGGGCCGAGGAGGGGGAAAGCTTGCTAATTCTGAAAAACAAAGGTTTCACTTACAACACCTCAAATTTGCTTCAGAAAATTGAAGTAATAACATCAGATTGGTCTTTGGCTGCTGTGTGATGGCCAGAGCAAACACATTTTAAGGAAAATAGAGGAGAGGAAGAGGAAGCCCAGCAACAATAAGTAAATACATTATCATCCTGGCTTTTCTCATTTGTTTTTCAACATCTTCCTTCTTAGCATTCAAACCTGCACCATCTGGCTTTAAAGTGAGAGTTAACTTTCTCTGCAGTTTAAAGGTAATCTTTGGTCTAGAGTTAAATAAAGATTTGCTGTATGTTCAGACCATTCCTGGCCTGTGCTGCAAGAGATAGAGGTGACAGACACCCCAATGCCCAATAGGTCATTTTGGCATGGCTGGTAAGAGATGGTGGCAGCTTTATCAGTTCGTGGGTGTTTAGCTTGAACGCCAGCAAATGGGATTGCTTGCTCTGCCAGTATGCATGTTCATAGTTTTTATTGTCACTCTGAATTACAAAAACGTTGGAGTCTTTCTGAAAGTGAGTCAGGATGGAAGCAGACCAAACTACAGAGCGGGTGGCACTTACAGTAATAGGCATGCTTAGAAAAGGGGCCAGAAACATTCACTTTACTCCACTGCGGCCTGTTGGGAACTAAGGATACACACACGCAAAGCAGAGGGGACCAAGTTAAGTTCTCATGCCGCTCTACACTCGGATTGTATCGATCTATAGGCTGACCCAAGGCCCACCGACCTGGCCTCTAGTGTGGTCACTGCTTACTATATTGATTACATACATACCCATTTATCTTGTTGTGCTTTTTGTGGCCCCCCTCCCCCCCGCCTTTTTTTTTTAAGGGAAGAACAGAGATAGGAAAAAACATGGAGGTAAGATCGTAAGCATTGCTAGTCATATCGTGACAGTTTTTGGATCACCTAACAGAGCTCGCACCTTTTATTTGTGCTGAGCTTTGATCCACTCTCTTCTCTGAAAGCAGTCATTCTGCATAGCAGTTAATCTTTACCACACATATGGCTGCTCAGACATTTTAAAATTAGATCTAAAAAAAACCCTAAAAAAAGCCAATTACAGATGTCCATAGGCAGGAATGTTAGGCGATTTGTGCACCTTGTGTACAAACCAGTTTGTGCACAGGCTAGCTTGCAGGTATGAATTAAAAAATAAGCAAGTTAAAAAAAAATAAAGATTATCCTTAGAAATGTATTGACTTGCAAAGAACTCCTTGCAGGTATCAGTCAGATATGCAATCTTTCCAATCCAGACCTAAAATCCAGAGACCTGAGATACGCTTGCTTGTGAGTATACTGCTAATAGAAGCTTAGTTCAATCAAAGTCCAAGCAGAGCTCCAGATCAGTACGTCATATATTTCTCAGTGGTTTAGATCAGGGATGTATCATCGTGAATCCCAGCCCCTCCCTGTGGTTATCTGGGCTCATTCATGATGCTCATGCCACATCCTCTCCCATTTTCTGATATGTACATCTTTGATACATCATGTATTTACTTCAGTGGGAGACCAATTTTAAGGAAGAAAAATAAACCTTTTTAAGCAGCCTTTTAATGGGCCATCAGTTTTTTAACTAAGGAGGAAAAAAAAAAAGAGGAAAATTAGTACCATGCAAGTTCAGAACTCCACGAGCCATCAGCAGGTGCGTGGCAGAACGCCGGGTCCTCGCTCAGAGCCGTTGTTGCCGTAGGGAAATTCATTCATTATTTAGCATAGTCTAAGGGAGAAAGTCTAAGAGCACTGACACATTGCAAGGCAAGATACATGCTTGCACATTAGTCAATACCATAAATTTATCTTAGTGTTGATTTGGCTATTTTTAGATATCTTCATTTTTCTTGTGAACGGCTTCATCCTTGAAACAAAACTTCCCCTCCTTGGTAGTATCCACCAAATGCTCCGTTTGATTCTTGAGTGAGTACGACTGAATTCTGCCTCGCTTTGCCCATCCTGAACCCTTGCTGGCTTCATCATTGCACTCGCTGGGGCTCAATGCCAGGGCAACTCCAGAGGCGCCTGCAGTATTGGCAGGAACTGCGTGGATGAAACTCGAGTGTTTTCATTATGGAGCTATTCCTGTGATGAATTGTGATTCCAAAGTTTTGCAACGTTAGGGCTACCAGTCTGGCTTGCATTAACAGGGGATGCAAATCACAGCAGAAACTCAACTCTGTGCCAAAAATAATTCCCAGGCAAGAAATGCATATACACCTGAAACTAGTTGTTTCTGGCATGCAGTGTGGACTTTGTGAATATTGTACAAGGTAGAGAATTTGCTCGTATTCCTCAATTTTCCAAGGCATTTTTACTTCCTGTATATAATTCTTAAAACATTTGAACACTTAAAAGAAACGTATCTATACTCATTGTAGCATTTGACTCAATTCAGCTAGGTTCACACACTTCCTTTGCAATTGCCCATCCTTTTGGTGAACAAAACCTTACTCTAACAGCCTCAGTACATCAGATGCATCTCTAGAAACATAATTGCACAGACTGAAATAGCCTTGTTTCAAGTTTAGTTCATTCCTAAAGCCAGTATTCTGATCCAAAATCTTTCCCAATATGCACTTGTACCATTTTTCTTCAACTATTGCTAAGGGTTTGCCAAATTTATAGCAAACTTGCTTGGTTTTAGAAGTCAAACAAGTTCATGTTGCACCAGACATTATTTTAATGAGTTTAAATGGGGTTTGGAAAGCTTTGTCATTTTGGGATAATTCTATTTCCTTTCTTTGTTTTTTCATATGCAGAGTCATCAGTGTGGACACTGGCATCTGTCTTTGCTTTTAATCTGTTTAAAACTTTATTGGCACAATCATATGAGTAAGTAAATATTTTTTCATGAGCCTATAAAACATCATTAGTTTATTTTTTCATGTCAGGTTGAATAAGTATCTCACGGTGCCTGTACATCTTCATGAGGATTTTATTATTTATTTTGATTTAGACTAAACTAAAATGAAGACCTGTCCCAAAGCCCTGGGCTTCCCTGACAGTCTTTAAAATATACAGTAATAAAATTAAATTAACAGGCTCTCTCAGTGACTTCCAGATGGCAATACCAGAATGGTTACAGCAAAGAAGCCATGAAAGTTTTAGCCTCCTCTCTTCTGCCACAGCATTGCAGCAAACACTTCTTTCACCTCTCCCTTTCCAAAACCGAAGGGCTGGAGGACAGTGGGTGTGAGGCAGGTGAATGGGCACCTTATCATCAAAGTAGCAATCTTGCCCATTCCCCAGCGCCAGAAGGGAACAACAGCTTTGCAGAGTCATGCTAGACTGTGCAATTTTTGAGAAATAATAGCTCCAGGATAGATAATTTAGCATTTTATCCCCACAGAGACATTAACACAGAGTAAGCTGGAGAATGTGTTAGCAACATAATAGTTGTATCACTGTGGCTAATTTGTATTAATTCTCTGTGTAGACTGCCTTGATGTGAATTAAGACCATCACTGAACACGCAGCTCAGCCCAGTCTTGAGGGGAGACGTGTCTGTATTGGGAGTTTTGGGAAACAGTATCACAAAAGTGCCATAGATTCATTCTCTAGCTGAGGGATCATGAATGTCCCAGAACAGACATTTCTGGATCAGGGCACTTTTCTTAAATCTCCTTTTTGTCCATCTGAAACAGGCTAAACTGTTTCCCTTCAGCTTAGCAAATGTGGTGAAACAGACAAACTGTTTCCTTTGAATGAATCAAACGCCAGCAGAATCAGCCTTAGAGAAAGCTTTGTCCTGCGTGAGAAAGCTTCCACAACTCTTATCAGTGTAGACCCAATTAACGTCCCTATCATCTGAAGTGAAAGCCACTACCAGAGCACAAAAATTGCTTCTGCTGCACAAGAAATTCAGAAGAAAGCAGTATCTTAGTCAGACTGTGCAAGCCCGTCCTGATGCTTTAAAAGCTATTGCTCCTGCAGTCCTTGCTAGCAGACACTATATAGAAATAGGGCAATACTCAACTGCAAACAGGTGGAAAATCAATTTCTGCACTCAAAAGCAACTCTAGTATCCATGAATGAGGGGACTGACTAACCTTGCCAGCCACCTACAGATGACACCAGTATGGACACAAGCAGTATTTACTAAGTTGTCTTTGAAAGCAATGGTAATTGAAGAGGTTTGGTAGGCTGCAGGATTAAGACTGCAGTTCCATAAATGGGACGGAAAGAGAGAGAGAACAAAACTACACAAACTGAGCTAGTTACTTCAGATAAAGTCAGGTCTCTGTTCCACTCAGGTTCTTTTCCCTCTTACGTCTGTGGCAAAGACAACACTACTTTTGGGTCTGAGATGCTCCACACCTATTTAAACACCTTGTCTTCCCTATTGTCCTCCAAGCTTCCTCTTCCCTTCCCCATGGAGTACACTGGAAAATGTCCTTATATAGGAATTACCATTTCTTGAATGCAAAGAGAATTCATGCTAAGGAATTCAGAAAGGGAAAAGGGGTTCTCCCTCCTTTCCCCAATGGGTCCCGAAGCTGGAGTGAAGAGCCTCTATTTTACCTTCGGTGGAAGGCAAGCAGTGCACACCAATGCTATCAGTAAGCGATACAACTCAGTAGCACCCAGATGTTTCACTCCCGCTGTCACTGTTGTTGAACTAAATGGAAACAAGGCCTTGCGGTTAAATGCAAATGAGCCTCAGCGGTTAAACATTTTTCCATATTGCTGCTGACAAGAGAGAGACCTTTTCAGCAATGAAATCGAGCACGTCCCCCTTTTCTGCCTTCCCTGCCCTTAGGAGCAACCTGCACATTCAGCCAGCCTAAAGCCACAGACAACCTGTTTCTCCTGGCATCCACAAATAAAATTCTCACCCCGTGTTCATTCACTCTCCCTCAGCTGCCAGGTTTCTATTACTTGTTAACACACACCATACTCATAAGCACCTGCACGGCCACAGACGGGTCTGGAGGACAGGTGACTCGCTATAGGAACCATTCCTGTTCAGCGTTCAGGGAAGCGCTGACAGCACGTCCTCCAGCCCGCTCGGGTCCCCGTGCTGGCCACGGGGCAGCGGCAGGCAGCCTCCAGGGCCGGGTCTCCACCTCCACCGCGTGCTCAGCTGCTGCCCCGCCAGGGCCGGGGGCTGCACACGCGGGGCACCGTGGAGCCGGGCAGAGGCATGGGGCTACTCCCCGGGCAGCCAGGGGTGTGCTGGCGCCAGATGGCACTGACCAAGGGAGCAGTAGCTCCCGCGTCACGGTTTCCTTTTTCCGCTGTGCTCCCCACGCTTCCTCCATGGCATCTCGAAAGCTAACGGCATCAAACACACAAGCTACCTTCGCAGTTGGAAAAACACAGGTATGCAACCTAAGTAAATATAACTCAGTTGTACCAATAAAATTGAAAACAGAGGAATGACATAAAAAGAATGTACATTATTTTAAATTGCAAGTTTTTATATGTTCATTTTTATTGCCTCACTCTTTAAAATAAATCCAGGACCTTATTTACTTTTATTAAACTTTAATTTCACATCTTGGTTTCAGTTCTATACTGTTAATTTATTCTATAGCCAACCTTTCGAAAGGAAAAGAGCTAGAACAGCTGGGAAGTTTTACAGGCAGGTTATATGCAAGTCACTGTAATACAGTGGTTAAAAGCAAATTCGATTCTAGCTTCCACTATATGGAAATTCTTTCCCCCCCCCTCCTTTTTATGTTTTGTTCTCAAAAAGCAGCAAAGACTGAAATTGTACGGTTCTTCATACTGAGATGTGGATGCTTGCATCCATATTTTTCAGTCACATGTTTTGAAGTTGATGGAGATGGAATATAAGAGGAGGAATGTTTTAAAAACCAAATCAAAAGTATATAATACACGAATGGCACACCGCAGTAGCACAATCCAATAGGTAGAACATAAATCCCCTGTTTTCAAAAGTCTTCATACAGCAAGCAAAATTTGGAAGAAAGACGTTAAAAGTAGAATCCGAAAACCACTAAGTGACTTTACAGCACAAAGGCACGTGACAGTTACTGTCCTTGCTCTGCAGCAGAGAAATTGTTAAACTCAAGCTCATTCAACAATTTCAAAGAAAATGCTAGGAGTAAAACAACTCTCCTGTTTCTTTCTTGCTATCCTGGGGGTGCAAAGCGCCCGATGGGCTCTGAGGTCGGAGCACAGCTGTAACACTGGGGGGACACTTTCGCAGGAGGCCTCTCCCTCCTGCCCGCTCAATCACCTCTGCTCTCCAACGCGTGGAAATGAGGACTGTGCTTTCGCTTGCTGTCGCGTAACCCAGGCAGTAAGAGGAAAAAGAGCAAAATTCTATAGCTTAGAGCTCACGTGTTCTTCTCATTTCAAATCTTTTCTGCAATTTGAAGACGTGATTCCCCAAAGATTTCCTTTGCCAGCAGCCAGCCCCAGGGCTGGTGGGAGTCACGGCAGGGGAAACATGGCACAGCTCGCCCCAAGGTCCTCCGGGTGCCCTGCCCCATCGCTCAGCGGTGAGCTGGGCTGCAGGGACCTCCGTTAGGGCTGTGGTGGGCTGATAAGCGCAAGCCAAGGAGCAGTTCACCCTGGGTATTAGACACCTGGGGAGCATTTCCTTCATGGTTGCACACTCATAATACAAAAAAAGTCCATCTGTTAGTGAAGGCAGTTTAGATACACTAGGGTTGAGGGGTTATAAATCAGGGGAGAATAGGATTTGCAGAACTATTATCATAAACATCTATCATAACTGCATAGAGGTGAAAAAGCACCTCTAAGTCACTTGGGATCCACAGGTCTCACTGCTTTCTCAAGTGTAAGCCATTCGAACCCTGCCTCGACACATGTGAAACACAAGCAAAAGCCAAGGGATAGATACCTTGTGGTATATCTGTACAATCATAGGTATTTAAACGAACACAGCTGGACTCTATGTACCTACATTCATAGATTTTCCTATATTACTAATTTGAAAAAAGCTGCATTATTTATAGTGTGTATAAAATTACTGTAAGATAGAAGAAAATTCTTTCTCCTACAGAGAGAAAGAAAAGGAAAGAACACTTGAATTATAGAGTTGAAATTATGTTTGCAGGCCTGGAAATATAGACCACCAGGTAGGATTTACTCTTTTTAAATTTTGTACTTGGAGTGTATTTTTTTCCTTAAAGTTATTGAGACATGAGCTATTACAGTGCCATTTGTTACGCAGAAGAACAGCAATTTAGGAAAAGGATGTAAGGCTTCATGACATGAACAGAAACAGTAAATATTATCCAAGTGATCAGTATAACAGATCTCCCCTCACTTCTCATGAAAAAGGCCACATGTCTGTCCTTGTTCCTGCATCTTCCCCCACCCCGAACCCTCCTCTGCCAATATCTTCTCCAAAAAGAGCAGTTAGCACATTGAATGTCATGAGATGAAGCAGAAACCATGTGTTTTTTTTCCCCCATACAAAAGCAAGATAAATTGGAAGGTAGAAGACAAACTGTGCATGCAAAATCTCAAGGGACTTGTCCTGGTATTACTGAGATCCAGTGAGGCTACAAACAGGTAAAACAACCCCAAATCCTCGCACGGCTTTTAGGTGTGCTTGTTGGAGCAGCTGCATCCTGAGGTCCCGCAGGCCTGAGCGGTAGCACGGTCACGGCCAACAGGCAGCAAGCCCTGCCCTGAGGGATTCGGCAGTGGGGGACCCGCCTCATCTGCGCGCCACGGGGCTCGCGGGGCTCCTGCTCCCTCGCCGTCCGGCCTCCCACCAAGCTCAGGAGTCTGCATTTTTGGCAGCACAAGGACGGCGGCAGAGCTGAGCGCGCTCTGGCGCCATAACCTCAGGGCGCCATCTTGGCCCCTCTGCTCCCCCTGGCCCCTCGCTGCCGGCTGGTCACCGTGGGGCTCTGGCGGCTCCATCTTGGCCCCTCTGCTCCCCCTGGCCCCTCGCTGCCGGCTGGTCACTGTGGGGCTCTGGCGGCTCCATCTTGGCCCCTTTGCTCCCCTCTAAGGAGGCGTGGCCGTGCCTGCGCGGAGGAGAAGCCCTCAGAAGATGGCTGCTTCACCCAGGTTTAGCCCAGCTCAGCCTGCTACAGGTTCCCCCCTGCCCCATTAACACCAGCCATCTGCCCCAAGCCGCTATGTCAACACCAGCAAACAGTGCAGAGGCATTAAAAGGACCAGGGTCCTCGCGGGCATCATTGCCTTACCTCAGCACAGAGAGGGGCCCGCTCTCCCCGCAGCAGCTCCGCTCTCCAGCGGCTGCCCACAGCACACGCCCCGTGCCTCCCCTGCCCGCAGCACAGCCGCGTGTCACCTCCTTCAGCCGCGAAGCAAAGAGGGCTAGGTCCCCCCATCACAGCCCCACCAAACGAGCTTGCCCCCCACAGCAGCAGGAGCACAAGGCTGCCCTCAGCCCCACCAACCTTCTCCTTCCTCTGCTTGAACATGGACAGGGCCAGAAACCTTCATAACAACCAGAGTGCCTGCAGCTGGGGCAAATGCCTGCGTGACCGGAGTGAAACAACAGGCATTCGCAAATGCAGCAAATGGAAACAGCACGTGTGAGATGTTGACGCTCTCCACGCTTTAAAGAAAACATGCACACAAGCTGTGGCCCATATCTGGAGGGAGTTCAAAAAGCCTGCGATGTCCCTATATGGCTCCCCAGGCAACATTATAGGAAGTCGACACACAGTCATTGTGTTTATTTGCAATCAGTGAGCAAACACTGTCATTGAGACTCACAGGAAGAGTGAGACATCACATTTATGCTTCAAGATGCCAAGTATCAGCACCACGCACAGGGCTGTGCGTGCAGAGGCTTAATAGCTACAAGCATGCTTCTTCCTTGACACTGACCCTGTATTCCTACAACCTGCTTGCTGTTAAGGAAACTTGCATTTACTTTAGGTAGTGAATACTAGTGCTTCAGGCGCTGAAGGTCTTGTTGATTGTTGCAGTGTCTCTGCACTTGTGCAACAGTGCACACACACCCTCCAGCACAAGGGCTGCTACCCTGCTAGTCCCAGGTGTTTTAACTTTGCTGTGCACTGCCTGGTCTGCACCTGTAGCATATCAGTACATGGTCTTAAAGCAAACAGAACAAAAAATCCCAAACCGAAACTTTTGCTCTTCCACTTCTCCCGCCTCCCTTTTTTTTTTTTTTTTTTTTTTTTAAAAAAAAGCAGTGCGTAATAATCAGGCTATCCTTTCTGCAACAGCCACAAGGATAATTTTGGCTTTAGTAACATAAATCACACCGTGATAGAGATCGGGTGGAAGAATCCAAAGCTTGGTAGAAGGGCTTAGAGGGCCAGCCTGCAAATGCTTAGCAGTAAACACCTGAATGCTGACAACTAAAGCCCAGATATGTGGGGGAGCCTTATAAAAGAACAGGGAATAATGTCATGTTTTCTTCATGTCCACAGAGCAGCAAACAATTCTACAAATGAAGAGACAGAGATTTCCTCTCATTGATCTTAAAAAAAAGTCCTAAATTTTAACTAAGGCAGCAGATCTGTTACCATCCTAAAATTTATTGTTTCTCTATAGCAACCAAGTTCCTTCTGCTCAGCTATTGCTGCCAGATGTTCACTTCAGCGTAATTTAGCCAGAGAAGCAAGACACTGGCTTGCACTGCCTTTGCTCTGTTTTCCCAGTTAGTAATTCTCTTTGCTTTCTGGTCACTATTTTATCTACTATAAGTCATACAACAGACAGGCAAAGTTGTACAAAGAAGTTTTTATTAAGCATGCTGACGGGCCATGCCGCTTGCTGAAGCTTTGCAGATGGGAAGGCAGCAGCCTGCACTCCAGGTTGCAAATCTAACCTCAGTATCACACAAAAGCTCTTCTGGAAAACCTTTCTCCACTACCTCTTGTACAGCAGTCACTCATCTCCTCTGTCTAAAATCATAAACCCCTCTTCCTTAACCACGCGCTGGGTAACAACGCTGTAGAAAGGCATACTTGTGAAGCTAGCCTAACTCTCCATTAGGAGAATGCTTTCTTTGTAAAGATGCCGGAACTACAGCCAGCAACACACGCAGAGAACTGGCTCAGTGCTGGCTCCTTCTAGCATCTTTTCTCTTCCCTCTTCTCCCCAGTGCCACTTCTGCAGGTTGTCCCAGTTCCCTGCAGGCTGTCATTAATTCTATGCTTTAAAGGGATCCCTCCTTTTAAGAAGAGCCTACCACCCAAGCTCCTTTGAGACACGCTCTAAACTGAGTCCCAGAAAAATCCCAAGGAAGCCAAGTCTTCATCCTTACATGTTCCTGTGCCAGAACACGAGCTATAAAATAGCACTGAGCACAACTGGGGAGGAAGTGGTCATGGCATAGTGACAAGCATGAACAAAGGCAAGACCTTCATTTATTAAGGAAATCTTGTATCAAAAACACTAACTGGAAGAACAGCATTGTCCTGTATTTCCAGGAGCAGCAGTACTGAAAAGGCATTTACAATGGCTTTGCCTTGTGGTTGACCCACTCACGAAAATATTTTAAGACTGCAAGAAAAATTCAGCTATTAGTAACTGGAACACCATATAGCAGAGGGCACTGCTTATCTGAAATGAAGACCAATTAGTTTCTCCCATAGTCAGAGCATTCATTTTTCTACCACATGGGTTGTCTGGTATCTAATAAGGGTTGAGCTAACATTTCAGCTGCTTGCCAGCACAAATTAGGGTTGCTTGACTACATAGCTGCCTGTTTTCCACAAAATCCAGTGAGCACTTCATATACTGAGACTTTCACCTATTCAAGTTTGGCTCAAACTGTCCACAAAGCTCAAAAGGTTTGGTGGAGACAAAGGGAGAAAAATGAGTAGCAAATTGAGCAGTGAAGAGATTGCATATGCTTGGTTTCCTTAAAAAACGAGGCTAAAACCAAAATCCTCTCATCTACCCAGGACTCTGCACTCTAACTCTGTAGCCTGCTCAGACTGGTAAGTATGATGCTGAAGGTTTGTCAAAAAATGCATTTCTAAAGCCACGATTTTCATGCAGCATTCACCTCACCTAGGTCTTTCTTACATTTGCTTCCTAACATTAGCCAGATTTACTTTTTTAATGACTGGCTTTTATTGCCTCAGCTCTGCATGTATTTATCCAGCTGCTATGTATTTGCTAGGTGAGTGTATGTGTCACTTGACATTTCAGAACAGCTTTAACCCTTGCCTCTGGGCAGTCAGGATTTCCTGCGCTGCAGCGGTAATAGAGTGAAACAGGAAACACTGAAGGCTGCTGCCACCGGGTAAAACGAATAAAGGTCAACTGCTGTATTTGTACCTTTTCACTACTCCCAGATCCTCCGGCTTCATTACTCCCTTATCCTTGGCAATTCAAGATTGCTGTTCAACCACTTATCAATACCAAAAATCAATTTATCAATAATTACCTGTATCAATTTGTCCTGCCTGTGCATCGATCCATCCAAAGCGACCTTTTATATGTTTTCAGCATTCAGTGCTGGACTTCATTTGAGTACATAACATCAATGCTATTCACGGTCTTCAGACTGCTTTGAATATTTATGTTGCTCAGCTAGCACTGACCGGCATGATGGCAGCACCAGATATCCCTGTCCTCAAGAGTGCCATGGGAATGGATCCAAGCCCTTCCAGTAATCTGAAATGAGAGCACCTTTATCAAGGCCCTATCTTTGAATCTGTCCATTTAATATTTTATTTTGTAGTAGCACCTTGGAAAGCCAGCCACACTAAGCCATGTGATACTGAACTGCAAAGGTGTAAAAAATCATTTGACATTCTTCATTAGAAAATATAGTTTAATTTTTAAATGAACTTTAAACAAAGACTAACATTTATCACTTTTCTGATTTATGATTTGATCTGAAGTCCTAGAAGCTTATACTTTACACAATTACAGTCACATCATCAGATTGTGTCCATCATCATCTTGTACATATACAGTTTCATTGCTCTGATCAACGCTTCCATTTCATGGAAAGAAGGTTGCTATGAGATACTTTACAGCACTACAACAAATATAGTCATTCAAAAGCTGTTATGTCCCCACGCTTTTATCATGAAGGTAGAAATGGACTGGATGCTCCCCAACCAGAATTATTTTACTGGAGTTCCTGAACAGTCAACTGAAACAAACTTAGCTTTATTCTGAATCAAAATGAAACATTCATAAAGTTTCCCATTAAAAAAGTTTAGTTTTTCCAAAGTGCAAAAACAACTTCATAAATGAAATATTTCACAGCGTTTCAGTAGAGATACATATTATTGCAACTCATATTGGTAAATACTGCAAGTAAAAATAAGATTTAAAATGAAGTTCTCAAATATTTTTGAAACAGTAAGTTTTAAATTTCAAACTGACAGTATTGATATTTTTCAAAGACAGTACGCCAAACATCTCTGAAAAAAGCTTTGACCACCTCTGCACTTGAGCACCACAAGAGACTCGAAAGCTGAACGTGGACAAAGCAATCACCTGCCAAGTACGGTCTCCATGAACAACCTAGAGAAAGACATCAATTTTCTTTCAAAGGTAATGTAGAATTGAGAGTCAGTTTTGGGACTAAGAAACCAGGCACAGCAAGCTACAGTATTTATGCAGCTGCCATTCAGATCCAACTTTTTATAAAATGCAGGATTTTTTGTTTTAAAATGAAGAGGACATTAATGAGATCTGATTCTTATCCTGAGAGAAGTATTACATATCACGCAGGATCTCCTTCATACAGACAGTAACTAGATCTAAAACTAAAAACACTGGATTTTTATGCTGCTAATAAGAGGGAAATATACAAATACAATGCCTAAATATCAGGTAATTTTCTCCTTCCTGTGAAAAATTACACAAAAAATTTTGGATAACAGTGCAATTTTGTCATTTATAATTCTACAAATTAAAGCACATCATTACATCTCCTGTCCCTTGCATACCATGCCTTTTGCAGTTTTCAAATGACATGCATTAATGAAACTGCATTAGCATAAGACAATTCAACAGACCTTTCAGCAAGATGCAATTTCAGGACATAATAAAAACTTTATAGCAATGATAACTGAATATGCTTCTGCTCATATGTGCATATTTGTGCACACAGAACTTTCAAATAGAGATTTATGGAGCTTTAACAAACAGTTCCTATCAGATATACATGCAACAGCAGGAAACTAAGTCATAGCTGTTGCAACAACCAACAACAACCAACAGGTCTTTGGACAAGGGGAAGCTAACTAAGATAAGGTGCTACTCCTGCATTATATTGACAGAGCTTTCCAAGAGCAGTAGAAAGTGGCTCTGCTGTCCAAACAAGGAAAACAGAGGAAGAGAAACCTCTGAACTGAATAGACTAGCAAATTCATATAATCCAACAGAAGCCAGGTATTGTTTTGCCCTTCCTTCACTGAAAATCTACTCCTATTGTAATACTCCAATTTTGCTTTAAATAGAATGCAAAAGTAAATCTTCTATTAGCATATGTTTTCAAATTCAGTCTCCTTTCTCTGAATGCCAAAGCCTTCCTATTAGTTTTCTTTAGAAGTTTACCACCAAGTTAAGATGAACCAAGGTGACAAGTTAGGGGAACATATTTTTTAGTTTCAGCACAAAAACACATGATGTTTAGGCCCATTATTATTATTATTATTATTTTTATTAATGACATAAGGTTTGATAATCTCTTAACATTACAACTGCAGTTTTACAGTTAGTCTCACACTAGAATGACAAACACTGTTTGGCTTTACTAGCAGAAAGTTGAATTACAACCTTGATAAGCATACATTTTCCAAGACTGAAAAACAGTTCATGTTTTCTGGATTTCAATGCTAACATATCCCTGCCTCTGAGGTTGGTTTCAATTAATTTACATTGCTATGGAAGAACTATTTGGCCTGGCCTCTGATCCCAGCTGTAAGGCAAAGATAACATCTCTAATGTAACCAATATACTGTAAGTAATAATAGCCACAGTATTAAAGTCACAAAGAGAAACACTTTTCTTTAAGATCTAGACTCTGTGTTAATTTCTAGCATATGTTCTTTAATGACATTCCCCTCAAAACTTTTATAAAACTGTCCCTCTCCAATGTAAATACACTTAGCAGTCAAGCATATTCATTCTGCACCTTTCTTCCCTTCAAAGAAGGGAACAGCAGTAGCTGTGTAATTGCAAGTCATGACAAGTTTTAATTAAAACTTGTATCTTATACATGGCCAAAGTAGTCAACCAAATGAAATAATATGCTTTGCCAAGATACACTTATCTGCATGGAACAAACTCCATCTCGGAACAGGCTGCAGCTATGGGAAGCACAGCCTGTATAAGGAACACAGAAGAGTGGTGGAAGACTTCATTCACTATTAGAAGAGGGAAGATTTCTTTTAAATGGGTAATGATTTGTGTATAACCTGTATTGTATTACGTTTCTCTATTTTCATTAGGTATTTGAAAGTGAAAGAATTAAAGACATCTGATAAAATATGCATTTCAACTGTAGGGTTTCACTAAGCTCTGAACAGTTCATACAACAGAAAAATATTTAGGAAGACAGCTGTAAGGTAGCCATTAGAAAAAAATATCCATTACATTTGCAGTTAATCCTTTCCCTGGGGCTACCCTGTGCTGTAGCTGTAGGACTCTTATAACCTGTTATTTCACCTTCCTATAGGACAATTGATGTGCACTGAAAATTTTTACTGCATTTTAAATCATTTCAGAAGCCACTGGCTATTTAAAGATTGAAAATAAAGGGCAAAAGGAGTTTTTGGCTGTGTAACTTCAATAAAAAAAGGTTGGGGAAACCATAGTTAGGAAGTTAAGAGTTAGGGAGGAAGTTGTACTTTCTATGTAGTACTTTTAAGTCAAATAAGTGAACATCTTGAGAGGCAAGTGTATTGCTGAGCTATAATGACTTGTTTTAGTTCTGCTTGTGCTGTCATTCTGCAAAAAGGCTTCTGGTTATCCACACACTTTCCTTCAAAACTGGTATTTCATGTTAGCATACAATGCTTTCACTGAGGCACATAAAAAAACCCACCCTTCATATTTACCAGCTCCTAGAAAGGTCTCTATTTCACAGTGACACTGGTCATCAGCAAGATTCCATCTGTGGCCAAGTAATCACTGTTGTGCAGCATGCAAAATGAGGAAGTCTCCTGCAGAAATGTGTACAGATTCACTTTGCTAAGACAGCCATTGTATCGAATAAGGAACACTTAACCACAGTGCCAGAAGTCAGTTTCCTAAAACAGACTACAGATAGCTATTGTTTTGGGTGCTGCTGAAATATGAGCTCTGTGGGCCAAAGACTAGAATTTTTTTTTAAATATATTGAAATGTTATGAAACAAAGACCATTAGAAATAAATCTAACTGCATGACAAATACCACATTAACATCCTATTTTATGACCTGTGGATCATAAAAGGCTTTGATTTGGTATCTTAACCACATGCATTTTGAAGTGATGTTTAGACTGTTCATGATTTTTAGATGATTTTAATTACATACTTGAAATTTAAACAGTTTCAAAGTTGTTTGATATGCAGTATTTTTCAAGCATGTATATTATACTTTTTATGGTGTATTACCAAAATTGAGAACTAATTAGACAGTATCCTAAAATAGTTTAAAAACAGAATTGCAATTTTATCTTTTTCTCCTTGTTAAGGGCACTACCAATACAAAAGGTGCCCAAACTGTCACTACAGAGCAGTGAACCAGTCGGCTAGAGAGACTGTGTCCTCAAAGGATAGTCTGTATTTTGTTTCTATCCTATGTGATCATATACGTTATCAAAAAGTTAGATAACTTGCTTTAAGAAAAGAACCCACCTTAAAAATGGATCATGAGTATTGACAAATACTTCATTTGTTTTACTGATTAAGATTCAAGTTTGAGTGTAAAAATGCTTACTCACATACTGTACTCGTCAAGAAAATTTTTCCTAAAGTTAAATGGACAATTACATTTGTGGCTACCGGTGAAGTAAACAAACAATTCATAAAGGTCATAGGAAACTGTACAAAATTAAAATGGGAAACCTCACTTTTAGGATGACAATATGTTGTCCACTTAAGCTTAGTAAAACTGTTGAGACTGTTTCAAAGGACAGTGCTGGGCAAACAGTTTCATTTGAATAGCTAAAACATTTTTTACTGAAAAAAGGTCTTTTGCATCTCTGCAAAACAAAACAGGCGCAAAACCATACACATGAGGACTGTAGTACAGATGGAGGCAAAGTTTTATGTTACAAACCTGTTTTCAACATACAGTGAGAAATGTCCATTGTACAAAACTTATAGTGACTTACCTAGGATTAATTTAAGCAGATTATCCCAGCAATGCAAATACAACTCAGAACACATCAATTTAGGATTTTCAGTAGTGCTAAGGTGGGAGACTGCTGAGTTTTTAAGAAGTAGTTTGACTTAACATTGTCTCTTTTGATCAAAGCCTACATTTGTGCTTTAAAGGGTTGCTGGTTACAAGTCTATTACATACTTAATTCTTCAGCACAGAAGTACTCCTTGGTGTAATCTCATCTGTCTCCTAGCAGCTTTCCTTTAGCAAGGGGCTGGGCTGAGCAGCTGCTTCTGCAGACAACACTGTTGTCAGTCTTTGTTCTCCTTGCAGGGGATGCTTTAGTAAGAAACAGCTGGCTGTATCCAGCATGGAAAATACTTTCAGCTGTGTTGCCTAACCAAACTTGCAAAACCAAATTTGCATTTCCTGGCTGGTAATATACTTTGATGTGCCCAGTGGGTTGTCCAAGAGTTTAGAAGCATTGTAAGTAAAAATCCATAAACTTTAACAATGAAGGAATTCATTCCACTTTATTGGAAGGGAAAAGACAAAGTAATATAGTAGTCTTAAAGTTTAGTCTATGTTATATTTGATTACTGGGATATCAGTACAATGAAAATGAAGGAATTTCAACAGCAATTTTGAAGTTTTAGTACATCATATTGTACAGGGCATTATAAAAGGTTTTTGTTTCCAAAGATGTTATTGGGGTCCACATATTCTTTAACAGATCTCAGCATTCCCAAGCCAACATCAGAGATGCTCTCCTTCATCCAGCGCTTCCGCAATTTGCCTACTGGAAAAACAAAAACAAAGCATTTCAATATATGGCAGGATTCTAGGAGCCAATCAATCTTGTGACCATGAATGAACAAACACTGTGTGATAAATGCTTTTATTCAAAAATGAGAAATGTTTTGCTTTATTTGATTTATTGAGCCCACCAGACTATCAAGCTCATTAAGCTCAGCATACTCCCAGAGGAAGCCTGTGTTCCACACTGTCTACTTTCTTTAGAAACTATGAAATTTAGATGAAGCTTAGGCTGAGATCACATGTTCTATTAAAAATAGTGAAATAGTAATTACTAAGTTTTAAAAAGCCAAACTTGTCTTAAGTAGGAAGCTGAAAAGAATATTATTAAAACTAGAACTCCATACCACTTTACTGCTTTAAAGCAAGCAGAATAAGAGTCAGAACTTACTGCCAGAAACAAATTTTAAATAGTATTGGTTCAAATAACTAAAAATTGCTTTCTAAAGAGAAGACAAACCCTAGCTTTCAATCAGCAAAACATCTCATTTCATTCAGAACTTCCATACAGGCTGGCACTTGCACATACTATTTTACATAGGAACTTAGTTCCCATATTAAAATGGATATTCACAACATATACCAAATAAAGCACAGCTTAAACGCTAGCTATTTAACAACTCATTGCACTAAAATTCTCACAACAGTCCTGTTACATGGCCAAGTGTTCATATATTAACCAAGTCATCAACTCTGATTTAATGGATCATTCAAAATAGAGGACATTTTTTCATTAAACACAGTATAGCATTTAGCTTGTCAGCCTAAAACACAGTCCATTTATCAGTACAATGTGATATAGTAAAGGCTTGAGAGGCAGATGCTTTAAGAGTATCTGAAGCTAAATTCAAGCCATCTTTTGTACCCTGTTCTCAGGGTAACCATCAAACTGTCATCAGAATAATAAATTACAGGGACACCTCTGGAGAACAGAGCATATTTGTTTATACCTTCAGGAATATGAGCTAGTCACAATGCCAACTGAAAAAGCAAATGTGAGAAAGAATGAAATTTGCAGTTTGGTAGAAAACAACTATGACCAGCATGCATGTCAAGAGCAAAGATCATAACCAAAGGACAAAAGCATTTGTCATGTGGTAGGAACTACAGCTGTATTCTGCAACCTAGCTCCAAACAATCCCCATCTGTAAATATACCACTATTACAATCTGATTGTCCGAGCAAGTTGATCTAGTTGAGTTTTACGTGGGGATAGTTTAAAAGAGGAAAAAAATGGATGTGGCTTGACCATCACCTCGAGTCACTCACACTCTGGCTCTTACACAAGAAGCTGAAGAACAGTCATTACCATTCTCAACTGTTATCTGTAATATAGTTTCAGTGAATGTGTCCTGTGGTTATGGATGTAATTGTCCTGAAAAGACTGCAAACAACTGCTCCAACAAGATGGAGCACATTAGAATCACAGCAGGATGCCCAACAGCTAGCGTGCCTGCCTCTTTTACACCTCCAGTAATAATGCAATTCCATGAGGAATTGAACCACTGTCTGAGCAGCACCAAACAGTCGTTGCATATTTAATGAAGTCGCTCACCAAGTGCTGGAAAACAGAAGGTGCTTGGAGTGCATCATTAGTTCTGTCAAAGTGATAATTTACACATCTATCTTGTCAAATTTTCTATGGTTTATACTTTTACAATAATAAATCTAACATACATTTGATTAGTGAACTGGAAAGAAAAAAAGCTGTACTACAGATACCAGTAGTCCTTCACAAACATGTTCAGTGGAAAGATTTTAACCCTTTGATAACAGCAGGTTGAGCCCCTAACTCCTGCTGTTCACATCAATGAGGTGTATATGGATTTGTCAGCTGCTGCAAATTTTGATATCGCAGGGTTAAAGAGTTGAAGCAATTCTATTCTTCACGTTCTAAGCAGGTCCATCTGATTACATTTAAAAGTGAAAGGCTAACGCCTTGTGCAGATGAGAACACCATACAGAAGAGCAGTATTTATATTTGTTTCACTTCAGGTTAGTTTCAGAGTATTCTGTTCCTCCTCAGTACAATAATTCAATTGGCTTCAAGGATGAGAAGGGAAGAGGAAGAGGAAAATTCCGTAAGAGTAAAAGATGTTACCATGAACATAAGATAACTCCAAATGAGAGAGCTGGGTAAAACACAGCCACATTCTATGCTCTCCTGGTGCAATCTATCCTTTGCAGCAACCAGGCACTGACATTACAGCCTCTGCCAGGGATGACAAGTTTCATAGTGTGTGAGATGGGCAGCTTGCTGACCACAAAAGCAGCTAGAATGAGAGTAAAGCTCTCTGACTCATCAAGGCCACACTTGCTCATCTTTGAAGATGTGTTTGGATGGCTGCACAAGTCTGGCTGCTAAGGATGGAGCTAGCAAACAGCAGGCAGCAATCTGTTTTCTCCCTTTAGGAATAGGAACTACTTGAGCACACACAAACAGGCTTGTAAGTGAAGTTTAATTGCAGCTGATGAACTATGGGTCCCAGGAATAACTCCACCCACACAGAACAGATCTGTAACGGTGTGTGGTCTCAGTTAAAATAGGCTCTAGTGGCACTGCATATGGCCCTAGACTTCCTCTGCTCCAGGCCTTTCAACTTAGAGAGGCAGTTATTGCAGAAAGGTCTGTAAAAGCAAGAATGGCAGCTTGGGTCTTGAGAAGGATGAGGCTCTTCCGGCTGTTGCATGCTCTTCCTGAAGCTGGTTCTCTCTATGGGGGGCATCTTTCCACTCTTTGAAACAGCTTAGCAGGTTATTACTTTTCCAGAGATAACTCTGCAATTCATTGAGAAAGGTCAGCACATTAATCTAATACTGCAGTAAAATGTGAGTACATTGGACCACTATATCTGAGGCCTCATCTGCTACATAATTAACCGCTTCCTATCACTGTCCAACATCTGGCAAGTTTGTACTTGGCACCTAAACAACTCTAATAAGTACTCCCAAATTCTGTGTTAATGAATCAGAAAATCCTCTGCATTTGCTGGGAAGAGGTATTGAAGATAATCCTGTTAAAAGTTTCAACACATCAAGGAGGAAAATACGGTATGAGTGATTATATTCTTTCACATAGTGTTTCTTGGTGTCTGACACAGAACGACTACAGTTTAAATGCCTCATTCTAATCAGAGCAAGCTCTAGTTTACAGGTCAAAATACTATCCACCTCCAGTGTTTAACTTGCAAAAGTAATATGATACTTCTTCTGTGTAGAACAGCAAAGTATGTGCCCGACTGCCCTCCCTGCCACAAGAGAATTTTATAGTTCTAGATTTTGTGATTTGTGAGGGTTATTTTATAGCTGAGGAAATAAAGCTGCAGTTAATTACTGCAGTGCACAACTAAGCCATGACCCCTTAACAATACAGAAGAATTGTAATGCCAAACATGCAACTGAATGTGATTTTTAGTTTTTCTTTTAAGAACAAACTGCCAGGAAATTGATATTATACCTGACTAGCTCTGTGGAGCTAGGCCTGCACTAACATTTATCCTAGTCAATTGTAAAGTGGAAGAAAGTTAGTTCTATTAAGTAGCTAAATGAAGGTACTTGCTCAAACCAACAGGCCAAATAAATAATTGTTTCCTTAAGTAACTTCGTTAGAACATTTTTTGCAAAGGAAATAATTTATCATTAATTTTTAAACTTTCTTAGCTTGTTTTACATGGCTGCTTAACTTGATAATACAAAAAAGATCAGGCCCAAATCCAGCTAGCACCCTTATGATGATGTCCTTCAAAGAGAAATAGTTCCACTTATACACCAATCCTACCTAGTGATACTTCCTCAGCATGTGTTATTTTATGTACACAACAAAGCATATATTTTATAAAACGGGAATTCAAGAATATAGGGTGTGACATTTCATTCAAGTTGTTTTACGGCTTGCCATTATAAGAATTTTTATTTACCAAAGTTTGTATCTATAAAGTTGTCATTTCCAAAGTTGCTTTTCTAACAATAGGTATCTAGAAGCAGACTATGAGACTGGCAACCCTTACATACATGACTTTCAAACCTAAAGACACCCACAGCTCTTGCCAGAAAAGCAGCAGGTCAAAGTTGTGTTCAAAAGATGTGCGCTATCACTTCCTACATGCAGGACTCAATAAAGGCGAGGGGAAATCTATAATGAAGGCTGCAAAAGCTCATGTAAGAAATGAAAACAAGAGTCACTAGAAGTAGGATATCTAATTCTCGAATTCCTTTCAAAAACTTTTAGCAAGCCACAAATTATGTCAGAGCAGTGGTTAAGAGAGACAGGAAAAAACAAAGAAACCACTTCAAAGTCACACATCAAAAATAATTCCTTAAAAAAAAAAAAAAAAAATCACTGAAGAGTTTTCAGCAGTTTGTTCTCAAAAAATTTGGTGAGAAACAGACCTACCACATTTAGTCAAGACTACCAGGCTCATGAAGAACTTGATAAACCTGTTCTACAAGGGATCAGTTCCTGACATGTAGGAGTTCAGCCATGCTCAAATGCATGTAAAGCGCCTACCTGTTCAGTTATACATTCCAGGTGAACTTTTTTTTTTTAGCAACACATGCCCAAGAGAGCCTTCTTAAGTGTAAACCCTGTTCATTACATAATCTAGAAACATGTTCTCAAATGTGGAATGCTAAAATTAAAGTAAAAAAAAAAAAAATCACTGACACTTTCAAATATTTAAATCTAATTCTCATAAGTCAAGAGTGAGAAATAGAATTCAGAAGAAAAGGCAATATGATTAAAAGAATAAGAAGTCATTTAAATTGTAGTGTCAGAAAAATCATATCCAGCTTTATAAGAAACCCATATACTGTACGCCAAAATACAAGTCAATGTTACACTGAAAGGAAAAACTGATTACACAAATGAATACTTCTGGCTTTGTTAGGACTCCTTGCATGTATGTGATTCTTTTGCTGTAAAAGGCTGGTATTCATACACTTTTTGCAATTTCTTTGTTGGCATGTTCTTCCTCTTACATATTGCAAGATATGGCAAGGTACAATATTACATATTGCAGGGTCCTCAAGCATAATCCAAAGAAAAAGTACACTACTTGCAAGTTTTAAATTTCAGAAGTCATCATCTGTGTGTGGGGGAATCTTCTCATGACATTGCTAGCTTTTTCCTGAATATTGTCTCTATATTCTATGTCCCTCTATTGGGGGAATTTGGGGATAATATAAAATAGAATCCGAATTAGAATCTCTTAAGTTATTCCTTTATAAAATTTTAAGTTTATCATGATTTTAGTTCTCATTGTAGGTGGTATGGGTTTATCTGAAATTAGTATTTCTCCAGATTTAAACTAATTTAGAACTTTGCAGATATCTAAAACTGACATATATGACCACATCTTCACTCAAAAGCACATGAAGATTGAATTAAACAGGCTTTGTATTTTCTATAGCCTCAAGTCCCAGACTACATCTGTTTTCTTTGATACACAAAACCAGAGTTAAAATAGCTCCATTTATCACAGCATGATTGTAGGCAGACAAACCAGCCTGTCTGTTTCCAGATAGTGAAAACAACTGTTATTAATCACAATTACAAGACAAATACTAGAAGAAATTGCACCAGTATTTTCCTTTACCCCACACAATACACCAGTCTTAACAGTGCTAAGAATGACAAGGCCTGAAGGTCAGTAAATAAAAGCAATACCTTTAGACTAATTCTCAGCAGCAAATCTACTAAACACAGGAAAAAGGATCTTGCATATTGTACACAATGCACTGCCAGACAAAAAAAATACTTAAAGCAGAAAGAAGATACAGCTGAGGAGAGCATCAGAAGTTTAACAGAAACCAAGTTTCCCGTATCTGTTGAGTGAGAAGTTCAAATGTGCAGGGGTATGAAAATGCTATATAACAAGTAATTTCTTTTCTTGCTCAACACATGCTGTAAGCAAGATTTCATATGGTACACACAAATACATCTAATCATATGACAAGCTACAGCTGCATGCAAGTTAATGGATGAAATACTAGTCACAGTAAAATACAGGTGCCACAGCAGGGGAGAGCACAATAGCAGATCAAGGGGGAAATTCTACACCCCATGTGCAAGAACTGACCAGTCCACTATAATATCACACTAAAAATTCAATCGGTGGACAATAAAAGCATATTAAACACTAATACTCCCCCCCCCCCCCATGTTATCACAGCCTGAGTCTTCCATTCCCCTCCTACTCTGGTATTGCTGAAGCAGAGTCCCTTAGAGTTTGTATTAAAGTTGTATGAAGAAAAACAGGCCTAGACAGAAATCTCAAATTTTGAGATGTTCTCCAAGCCCAGAAAGTCACCAAAATGTTTTAAAATACTACTTCTGCCCTCCAGTTTTTCCGCATGCAAAGCTATATTGGAATTTCAGAATTATAATTTAATTTTAAACCATTAGGCTTCCTTTTCTTCACTCCTAACTCTGTGGCCAGGCAATGGCCCAATAAAGTAGAGAGAAAAGAAACATTGCCCAAGTCAAATAGTTTAAAAGCTAGTTACACTGATCAAGCTGAAGCCTGAACAAGTATTCCTGACATCAAGTTTACTGCATGATACAGGACATATGTAATCAAGTTAATTAGGCTGTGTGAAAAAAGCATATGTAAAGCATTAGGATAACACTTTAGGCATGATGTTGGTTTTTGAGTCAAATATTAAAGCACAAAATAGCTTGCAAAGAGACCAGTAACTCATGACAGATCATTTCCAAACTACAAGCGGGGAAATAAAATCATCAGAAGTTAGCAGACAGCGAGACAGATATGTCAATACTCATCAACTGTGCAACAAATAGTAACCTACAACATGGTCTAGTTCATGATCTAGAGCTAGAGTCACTAGTCATTTTATGCAGATATTTTTTACTAAGTGCTATGGAATTAGGGCTAACAGTATTCACTTAGCCACAAGGGACACTAGTTAAAAAGTTTTGTCTTAAAATCGTGAAGGAACTGGTATCCCACTTTGAGGTCTATGTACCTGAATATACCTCTGCACTGGATTCAGCAGTTAAGACTTAAGACAAGCTGACCAACTACATTTTCAGGTTCTCAAACAGCCTGTAGATTTCCTATCAAAGGCTTGAAGATGGCGGCCATAAATATACCATGTTGTATGACTTCACATCAAGCAACCAAGGCTAGAGACACTTCCCCTGAAAGCTTGGCAAAAAGGTGAGAAGTTCCCTGAAAGAATGCCAAAAGATTTTTCTCAGTAATTTCTATTAATATGTTTGAAATATTTTTCAAAGTCCCATTAAAACTATCTTATACACTGGTAAATATTTGGCATTATAAGACAGAAACATTAGACTAGGAATTATACCTCCATGGTGATGTGACAGACTTCCTCCATTGGCAAGTATTTCTTCTCTAGCCGCCCTCTAAATTGGAAAGATAAGGTATTTATTCAACAATAAATGCACGAAATGCATTTCACTAAAAATAAATCCTTGATATCATACTCATTTACACAGGTGTAAGAAAAATTTCAGAGATAAATAGGGTACACAATACAGGCCAACTTTTTTGTTTAAGCTTACAGATAAATGTAACTGGGAGCTTTCCAAATAAATACTGTCAAAGCCAAGACATTTTAACAAAACCACTGTTCCAGAATGGAATTCCTGAACAATTTACCCCTTGCAGAAACTAATCTAGTGGCCAGGGTGCTCATCCAGAAGGATGAGATCCTACCGAGAGGAAGGCTTTAACAGAGAACTTTGAAAATGCTGTCTGCAGAGCAATAAGAGTTCCTTATTCAGGCCAGAGTTTAGACCCAGGTCTCCAAGATTCTGGCTGAGAAATGAGGCATTTTACAATTAAGACTGTTCTTGTGCTGATGGAGTTTGCAGCAGGAAAGTTTAGATTTTTTTTATATTAAGAAAAGCATTTGAACAATTTCAAGCTCTCGCATTTTCTTTCCCATCCAGCTCTGATTATGAATAGACAGGTTTCTAAGGAAGCTGTGACAGAGAAAGCTTTCCTAAGCACAGACACCATGTTGTTGATCGTGGATTTGAGGAGAAAAAATCTGTTTTTCCTGGAATAAATTTATATAGCCATATCTACGCAGTTACAGATTTTTCAGTCTTCCACAGAGTACATGTACTTTGTTGGCAAACTCACTTGTTAGGTTAAAATTTAGCCATCTACAATGGAAGGCATGCATTAGTGTGATCATGCTGCTAATGCCAATAAATGGTTATAGCCAAGTATGAGTGAGTTTAAGTAAGCGCTGTAGAAGTATGTTCTCCAATGCCCTAAATTTAACAGCACAGAAGACCTTGGAACTTGCAGATACAACTTTGCATCCAATTGCCAAGTTCACAAGAGATTTCTAAGGAACAAGCATGAGAAGAATCATATCCTTGTTACAAAGTTGGACTATTTCTCTACAGTCCTATTAAAAATTATCTGCTACTGAGCATATGAACCAGAAAATAGAAAGGAAAGCAGTTTAGCCATAGTCCTGCTACATGTAAGTACTACATCTTTAAGATAAGAATATTAGTTTCCTCCCTGCCTAAGTATAGCCTTTCACCAGCCAAACCGTTAAAGCAGTTAACACTGGCTCTCGTATGTATTCTTATTAAACTTACAGGCCCAAATAGGGCTTCTCTGGTAAGAGTTTTTCCAGAAGTTTTGGTAATCCAAGAAACTTACAGCTAGTTTAATGCAGCATTGCTTAGACCAGATCTTATCTGGCCTTTTCTATTAGGCTGCACATTTTTCCTTGGCTGCTGATGAACAAACTCTTGATCTCTCTCCTGCATTCAGTTAGCTTGGCCAATGGGTTTGAAATACATACTGGGACAAACATACCACACATCATCAGCTTCTCCCCTACGCCCCACCCCAGACATTGTTCATGTATATATTACCTCAATTTGTTCATAGACATGAATAGGATCACTAATTCCTCTGTAGTTAAAGGCAAAGTAGAAGTAGACACATGCACCTGCGTCATAAGTCTGTGTCACCCTGTTAAAGAGAACTGCATTAAACCAGCCACTATGTAACACTACACAATTCACAACTCCTTTCATTTAAAAAAGGAGGTATCCATTTTAAAGTTTTGTATCCCTTTTGCTCATACTTTATGAGTGAATCAATGCTATGACTTTGAGATGAAGCTCTTAAATCAGTCTTGTAATACTTGACTCCTTGGTGCCTATAAGCAAAAATAAATGTCAAAACTAATCGAGTGCCACTAATCCCTGGAAATGATTGCTTTGCTATGTAATCTACTTGCAGATTAAAGAAGGTCAAGATTACTAACAGCTGTACTAATAGCTTCACTTTATCTACTATATTGCAAGTTTAATGACCTCTTTTTTTAGTACTAAAGTTGTAAATTGGTCCTTAGCTACTTAACAAATAAAAGACTCCAGAACAACGAATATTTAAGTTGGTGCATAACTTACCTACAGGTGGAAAAAGGAGCAAACTGAACACCCTTTTCTTTACATTCTCTTGCTATCCTTTCCTTTACATTCCTACAGAGGTCTAAAACCCTGTAAAAGAAAACATTAAAATGGAGTCTTAAGATGTCCTTTTATACAATTTCCTTTAAAAAGTTTTCAGCTTTAGTAATTTAATAGTATAAGTTAATAAAACAATAAGACTAAAAACAATATTAAGCTAGTTTAGATTTTGTCCTAACAATAAGATAGTCCTAATCAGACGTCAGTAGTACTATTACTCTTCCTCTACATCTCCTGAACAGCAGGTTTAGTCTGAACTAGAGCAATGAACACTCTTTTGCATAAGGAGCAGGACCAAAAAAAGAGATTTCAATAGAAAATTAAGATTACCCAATCCTGTATGCCTTTGTGTTTTTCCTCAGCAAAACAGCCTGACACATTTCACAAAGTAGCTGACAAAATACAACTCACAGTAGAAGACTTGAGAGCTCTCAGGCCTTGTGCTAACACCACACCTTTATGTTGCAAGGCAAAGAAAGAAAAACTTTCCAGCTGTGCATTAGTTTGCAAGCTTGAAATGTTATAATTCTAACACAGCAGTGAGCTATTAAAGCTTGCCATAAGCCACATATTTCCCCCCCTTCCTCTCCCCCAACAGAGCCAGGTGTGTCCAAAGTGCTAAAATACTTTACATGTTTTCTTCCAAATATTTTTCAGATGACCATTTGTTCAGTTAGTACATTCTCCTACACAGATCTGAGGTGGTACCATACCATGTGATTTGGAGTTTGACATTTTACACAGATTTAAACCATTTTGTCAACTGACGGAAGTGAGTAATACACAAGGGAAATTTATCCATTTATTGAAGAGTATATAAAGCTAAATATTTTGTTCAAGTATCTTCAACTAGTCTGGTACCAGGTAATGATCAATTCTGGAGAAGTGTGCAACTCATGAATTTAAACAGAAGTAGTTTTAAATTGTGTTCAGTGTTTCTCTACTATAGCTGACAGATAAGTTAAACCTGAAAGAAAGATCTTCGCCTTGGGGATAATTCATCCTTTTCAGCTCCCTTCTTTCCCTGCATCATGGCAGGGGGACAACAAAACTTTCAAACATTATATCTACATAAACTTAAGAGCTTCATTAGAAACTTTTCTGCCTGAAATACACTGCCGATTCCATGCACGTGTGGCTGCTCAAACAAAACTGTTACTGTAGTCATTTCCCCCATTCCCAACCTGTGCTTTTTAAAGTCTTGATTTTGTTACAGTAAGCTACCTTAAATAGTAATGTTATTGAATGCTTGCTTACATTGTGAATACAAACTCTGAGATGTAGTTTATCAGCAACTTCAGCAAGAACATGCAGGTGCAAAACTTTAGAGGCACATCAGCAAACTTCCACTATACATAAATCTAAATTAAGTTCCCTCATGAGCAAGTATGAGTTAGGAGTAATTTGAATAAAATCAGGTTATGAGTTTTAAGCAATTCTGAACAATCAGTTTACCTATCCCAAGGAACAGATGTCTCAAATGATTCTCCTATTATGTAGTAATCCAGGCCCAGGTCCTAACAAACAGAGAAAGGAAATTATCAATAACATTCAGCATCTACATCTGGGATTCCAGCATAGGATACATAGTTAGTACTTGATCAATTTAAGATAATTTGTATTGAGGCAAAAACAGCCATTTAGAAAAAACATCGAGCTGTCCCAGTCACAGTAGTTAATGATTATGGAAAGTGGGTCACTCTTCCAAAACACAGATGACTTCAGTGTTTTGATATCATGACCACAGACAACTTGTCAGACTGTCTGCATGCTTACACTAATTAAATACTTGTATCATTATAGCATCAAGCTAAGAGATCTCTTATGCTAAACAGTATAATACCTAGCAGAAGTGTTTATTTGGAATGTAAGCTCTACCTGGGTAGAATAAAGACAAGAAACATTTTTTCCATTTTACATATAGCCTGCTGAAATAAAAGTAGATTAAGTGATTAGCTCCAAACTATAAGAACTAAATAAAAATATAACACTGAAGATGTGCAGAGTATTCTGAAACATCTCTAAAAAGACACTGGAACTAAAACTCCTAAGAACAGCTGTACCAGTCAGATTAAGGTTCATTTATCCTGGAATTCAGATTCAAACCATGGCCATAAGTGGATGCCCAAAGAGGAGCAAGAGCTGAGCAAGCGCATGAGTATTCTGAGCACTCCCCCAACCACTGATTACTTTCAGCCCATGGACTTTTTTTTTTTTCTTTAGTCTGACCTCATTTATTTAGCAACTTGTCAGTGGATCTCTTCAATCCTATTTTCCCCTAGTCTTTACTAATAACACTATATTCTTAACAGGTGCATAAGTTAATGTTTTTATGATGTTTTTGTAGATGAAACATTATAAGCAGGCACTACAGAGTTAAAGATAGAACAGAAAATTCTTGGAGAAATCTGAGATTACACCAAGGCAATTTGCACTTAGAATTCATAGAAGTATCTTGAAAAAGACATCTTTAGGTTTTGATACAGTAATTAACAGAAGTTTCAGTAGACCAACAAAAGGTGACCTACCCGAAGGTAAGCAATAACAAATGTCAGCATATATCCTCTCTGTCCATTATCTTCTCCAGCTGCCAAGCCACTGCAATTAATGACAGTTAATTAGCTTTTCAGCAAAGCATTCGCAGGTTCCCAAGAAGAATTAAAAATTAAAAATCAATACTTTAATCAAATATATGAGCAAATTTAACTGCCTCAAAGCTGTGCTAGAATAGTTACAAACTGTGGGATCCTTATACTTATTTTGAAGTGGTATTTTCTTCCCTTCACTGAAATGCTCAGAAAGGAAGTTTTCTATAGAAGGCAGACCCAGAAATAATCTCAGGAAAAAAAGTAGATTTCAGGTAGGATTAACTTCATAACAGACATTCCTAAGTCAACATCCTTCAGACTACTCCCTTCCACCAGCTCAGTTAAGATATGTCTGAAAGAAAGAGTATTTCTGATCTGTTTCAGTGCAATCAGAAACTAAAGCTAAATCTGGACAGATACCAGTATAATACAAAGCCAATCTATGTAGCAATGATTAAATAATTTAGAAACTTTAATCAGATTCTAATAATCAGCTTATCGAGAAAATAGGGGTTAGTCTCAACATTAAGATTGCCGTAATAAAAGTTTCTCCCTTAAACACCATCTTCTGTATTTAACACAAAAATTTCTATATTCAACAGAAGGCAGACTGCATTCTTAAGACTAGAGATGTAAGAAGAAAAATCTCAAAGCATGCAAAGAACAGACATCTGGAGATCGTGTTAGTCTTCCGATTTCAGTTTCACCTTTTCCCTGTAACAATGGTGTAACTGCACCAACACATAAATACACTACTAACTCTAGCGGTAAATAAAAGGGCATGGTATCTGGATAATAAGAATATAACCTTTGTTTTGTGTAACCTTTGTGACTCTATGACCTAAAGAAAATAATTTAAAACAGCTTATATTTCAATACACTTACTGCAGATATGTAGTAAAGAACATACATAGAAATTAAACCTTTTCAGGAAGCACTAAACTGCAGACTGATATTAAAACTGTATTAGTTAACTACCACTCTGTACTTAGACATCTGCCACTCAGACAGTATTCAGCTAAACAGATCTTTGCCCTAAATTACCAAAGCCATTCCCATATAAACTCTTTAAAGAATAAAATGTTAATACAGTAACATTAGACCAATAAATTTCAAAAGCATCTAAACCTTTATATACAAACATTATATAATCTTCAGAGCCTACTTAAATATGTTTTGCAAAGTTTAAACCATTATGACTAATTTCTCCTACTCCTTTTAGAATTCAAAAAGTTTAGAAACTGAAGCAGATTGAAATTCTCTAATTTGCATTAAAAACTGATCTGTTACTTTACTATAATCCTTCTGATCTGCTAAGAGCCACTACATTTCACTCCTCCTGATCTGCTAGAGAGCCACTATATTTCATCATTACAGAATTGCTGTGTACTCCTGATCTGCTAGAACAATACCTTAAAAACCACCACTTTAACACAGTGAGGTTTTTGAATTTTTTTTTTTCCCTCACAAATCTGTTACAGACAGGGAGGTGTGACAGTGAATTAAGTCAAATTGCAGCCGAGAACAAAATCTGTTATGTTTCCTGATTAAACAATGAGTCATCTCAGGTTTAATTTTGGACTGTTTTTCATGGTAGAGAGCATATCTTTTGCATACCAGATATCAGTAAGTACTGCTCATATTTAATATATTTGCATTGTGACGGCTTATGAGCTGTCTAAGATTCTCAGAGACATTCATTTCCTTGGAAAATAGTTAAATAGACCAGGAATTGTGTCTTCTTCACTGGAAATGCCAGCTTACTTCAAAGTAGATCTTTAACTCTTCACAGTTCTATTTTTATTCAATAATCTGAAGAGAGGTAAACAGTAAATAAACATTTGATGTGATCTTAAAATAAGTGTCTAAGCTTCATGAAAAAGCAGAGGAAACAGAACTGGACAGAGTACATCCTTGATGTTCATTTACAGTAATATGTGCAATTACATTTCTAAGAATGTGTTGGATTTGTGCACTTGTCTGCTCACAGATCACAGCAGCAAAGTTACTGATTTAAGATCTTGAAAGTGTAAGCGATATGTGAACAAAAAACTTGAGTCCCCCTCAAAAATCACTGAACAATACCAAGCTGCCTGTGTGAAATTCCATCTTTGTAAATCATCTAAAGTGGTAGAATCAAAGCACAGATCTCAGAAAAGATGCTCTAGAAAGGGATAAGACATTTGTGTATATTTAAATAGTTGAGACTAATACCTGCAATACTGTTCTTAAAGGAAAAAAGCACATTCTTGACAAATGACACTTAATGATGGCTCTCATCGGTCACTCTTGTAATCAACCAGAACAAATGGACAGAAACCACTCGATGATTACTCAGCCTGCTACTGGAGTAAAGTGTTTTCTGTTCCTTTTTAAGGGTACAAAACAGTCTGTGAGACATAGAGGTCAAATTCCTTTAATTAAAGACAATTTTTTAAACAAGCTTTCTTTATTCACATGTCGATGTTGATTCTGCAGAAGTGTTTAATATCACCTTTATGATTTTGTCTTCTCCTTCTGTAGCTAAAGGAAAAAGTTTAATCTAGTATTGCAAAACAAGCAGCTTCCAGGTCTGTAAATAATTATAATGGCTAGCTTAAATTCCAATAATCTCAACTACATATTTAATCAAATATTAATTTTGCTCTAATATCAATAGCTTAAGTGTCTCAGTAAGTTTAACTATCTATTAAGAATTAGCACAAACTATATTTAAAGATGACTTTAAGTACCTACTTGATTATTCACACTTCAAACTAGTAAGCTGAGAACAGATCTATACAGTAATTGCTATAAAAATAGAGTAGCTTTATTTACTCCTGGACAGTTAACTTGCAGCTTCATATGAAAGAGTTCTTTGAAAAGCATACCCAAACTTGGTGGCAATATCATAAACTTGCTTTTCATGCTGAAGAACCTTCTCTCTGTCACCCTCAAAAAGTAAGGTAGCTACACACAGTACGTTGGGATCAAATCCTTTAAACTGCAAAAAGAAAGAAACATTATGTCATAGCCTGTGTAACAGAACACAAGTGACAAGTTCTTAATTTGCTTTTCAAGTACATAAAGTGCACTCAGGTTAATGAATGTTATTGCATTCAAGAGAAAAGGAAAAACAATTTTTCAAAGTTTACTTTCCAAAACAATCAAGTTTTCTTCACATATGAACAGCTCTGAAGAGTAGAGGTTTGACTTAAATTACAAGCAAGAGTAGTTCTACTCAACACAAGAATAAAGGCATTCCTCATACACATATAAAACTTGAACACAGACATTATTCCCTTAATGGGACAAACACTCGCAAACCCACTGAAGCAGCAACAGAGACACCTCAGTCACCTTTGCTTCCCTGTCAAAGCAAGCAAGATAAACACAACAGCTGTCTACTGCTGAAAAAAAAAAAAAAAGAACAGTTCTTAAATACTTCGAGCAATAAGGAGACACATATTCTATCAATTATTCCGTTAAGATGATGACCATAAATGTTACACTGCTCTCAAAGCAGTCATATCAGTAGCATACCACAGAAAAACTCTAAATCTGGGAAAGCACTATGGAAAGGAGGGAAATTAATGTTTAAAATTGTGCAGGGAGCATATCCCAGTGGAAATAGAAAGAAAACTGCATCAAAGGTTTAACACTAATGCAGTCAGGCTGTCTGCATGGCTTTGTTCCAGGAATAAGAGTTGAAGAGGCAAGAGTCAAATTTTCATGAGTGGCCCAAAGAGTAAGAGCCTTACTTATTTTCTATATAACTTTCTGATTATTAATCAGATCTAGTGAATTACTACTACTGACTAGATTTCAGGAAGAATAGAGAGAAATAAGATTGGAATGTTAACTAAATTTTATTCTACAACAGGGCAAAAATTGGCAATATGTATTTCTAATATGTTCTAATATTGATCAATATAACAAGGGGGGTTTTTTGTTTGTTTTTTTTAAAAACACCCTTGCCTTTCCAGTGGCGTTCATCTCCTAGTCTCCAATCTATTTGTGGTAACTTCTTGCTTAGGGCTGAACCAACTTTTATGAAGTTTACATTAGTAGTTGAGACATTCAAATTCATCTTTTGTGTACAACAGTTATGTTGGGAAGACGCCAGTTATGACCATTCAAGGAAATATTTCCTTGACTGAACAGATTAACTGTACAGCAAGTAACAGGAGCATCCCAAAAACACAGTGAGAAGGCATGGTATCTCATGGGTGGCTCAGTTCTCCAACTGATAGCCTGAAATCTGCATGGTCATCCCAGGTCAAGGATGTCCAAATTAGTATTTTGGAAAACAAATGCACCACCCTCAAGAAAAGAATACTTTGAAAACTACTGGGAAACAAAATACATCTCCCTAGGCAAAAAAAATCTGTCTCATTCATTAATCCTACAAAACCAGCATAGCTAACACAAGTAGAAAGAAAGTAGAAAGACTATTCCTACAGTGATAAACGCCAAGCAGAAGTATAAAGGTCTATTAAGGCACTATTTACTGCCACTTCTCATTCTAGAATGATTTGTATTTCCTCTAGCATAGATTCTTTCTTCTAGTCTATCTTTCTACTGCAATGACCAGCCAATACTTTACAGTGCTCTTCAAGGGACATTGGAGAGAGTAACTACAGTGTGAACTGGCAGACAGGCAAAATACCTAGACCATTTGTGAACTAATGAGCAGTCCCAAACTTTATGAAGGAGTAAACCAGAAAGACTTTGTCCCTATTTTAATGTAAGCATTAATACAAGCACTTAAGGCAAGAGTGAGTTGACACTACCTAAATCATAAAGGTACAACATTTAAGTGAAGTAAGTGTTTTTCTACTTTTGTTCCGATTTGCCAATGCTATTCGGTGATCTACTTTGCTTTGACTCCATTTTCTTCCCCACCTGCCCAGACAAGGAGGAACAGTAGTACCAAAGTTTCATAACATACTGCATTAAAGGACTCATACATGACTGTCTGAACTTTGACCCTCCAAGCCACACAGAAGTCTTCATATGGAAAGGGATCAAAAGGGTCATCACAATCCATAAAGAGTCACACCACAAATTATGGGGAGCAGTTCATAGATGAAAGGTAACTGAGTTCCCAAGGACCCTACTACTTCTCTGTATGATGGAGCTGAGTATCTTGCTCCCAGGGCACCTGGCAATGGCAGCCACCTCAGGGTCATCAAAACTGTTCCTTTCACTACTCCCACCTCCCTTCCCAGTTGGGAATTTTACTGAAGTGAGAGTTGCTTGTATACTCCAGAGGACTGAGCCCTAGCATGAGAAATGCAAACTGGTCACTAACTTGCACTCTCTGCATCAGTATTACATAGCATATTTCGTATTTTTCCAAATATTCTTTCCTTCTTGCAGAGCTAGAAGAATTGGAATTGTAATACAACCTTTCTGGGTAAGTGGTGATGCTTGTTGCAGTAGACATTGCTTACTAGGATTATGGTTTCAAAACTGATAAAGATCATATTGCTAAAAGTCTCATTTCTTTGAATATTCTTGCGTCACAACAGCCTGGGGAGGGGAGGCAGAATTATTTCCAGGCCATCTCTAAACCTAACATGGTTTCCAAGCAAGACAAGTCCATGGCACTTTCTGCTTCTTTCTCTTCTGCCACTTCAGCAGAATCTGCTCAGGAACACCCATACTAGCCATTAAGTCTCTCAAACATGCCTGCTCTTTGAAGATACTCAGTACTATCAGATTAGAATGGAATCTTTACCATATGCTCCTCCTAACTCAACAGGTATCTAAGTATGAGATAATATTATTTTCTACATTAGAATACTTGTATTTGTGTGAACTCTTTAGTAAGTGTATTTTAGTAAAAAAGTCAGCAACAAGACAGGTTTGTTTATATATAAGCCTAGGTGAAATCATTCTTGTACCTACTGATCCTGGATTAAAAACAGGTACCTATTTAGATGAATTCCAAGAACAATCTACATGGGAAACTCAAGAAAAATATCTTGAGGTTCTTCCAAAATTCTAGTTTAGTGCAATAACAAGGTAGGTTATAGCTTGACAAAATCCAGGGAAGATACAAGAAAACTGTAAAATGCTAGCCTCACTCCACCAGTATTAATTTAGAATCCACGGATCATCAGTTAAGTATTTTGGTTCCAGTCTTGCTCTGTCACTTTCATTGTTAGACAAGACACTTATCTGCATACATGACTAGAGATTAGCTCTCATGGAGTAACTGCTCAAACAGATAATCCCGTTTTGGATTAAAACACCTTGAGATTGTCCAATTAACTGATGTGCAATTTCCTACAACGTAGGGTCTGTTACACTCATTAACTCAGCTGCATTGGAGACAGCACACCAAAAATCTCGAATTCTATGAACAGCATGCAAAGTTCCAAACAGTATTAAAACCAAAACCAGGTACCTTTGTGATGTAGAATTTTTTCAGTCCATCCAAAAATGATGTAAAAATGGAAGCAACTTGTGGTTTAAGAGCATGACCTTTGGCAAAAGAAGTGGAAAAAAGTGTGTTTAGGCAGACAATCTTAAAATTCCTAGCTCAACCAGTAAACAAAGAAAATAGTTGGTAGGTAAAGCTGCAAGAATCACTTGGAGCACTTCAATTACCATAATTGAAGGGACTTTTCTTTGTTCATTTAGAAAAATGATTTAGGAAGAGGTTTTTATTAATTTTTAAAAGGCACATGCGTAACTGCATGAATATTCCATTTAACACTTCTTCATGCAGAGATGTAATTAAGGCTGACCAAGTTTAGATCTTCACAAGCACATAATACATGGAAAGTTTCTTAAAAAGCACTTCATTAGTCTTTATTCTATAAAACTAAGCAAAACCAGTGACCTTTTTAAAGTTATGCCAAAACCACCACTGAAACCAGCAGCCAAAAACGGTGCAAGTAAGGAGTTAAGCAATTTTTCCTTTAATGGTTATGTCACTTGTGCAAAATTTTCTACATAAAACTAGTAATTGCTTCCTTAATCACATACAGAGAACTACAATTACCAGGATATATAAATGGTGTCTTGGAGTCTGTTAAATTAACATCTCTGCCTCAGGACTGGGTTTAATTGAGATGAAAGCCTTTTACTATTTGTTCCATTGTTTTCAGTTACAAGCAACTTCTGAACTCCCGTAACTGCTTCATTTTAACAGTCTTGCATCTGGCCTACATGCTGTGAGCCCAATTCATAAAAAAAGTTATGCACCATTTACATGATACTTCCTTCTAAAATACTTCACAAAGTATTTCCTCCTGAATAAAGCATGAACTTCAGTAACTGATTATCCTTTACCTCTCTTCAGGAAGGAGGGACTCTCCCTTGTACGCTATGCAGATAAGAGCAAACCCCAAAGAGTATACCCAGAAACACACTTAAGTGAACATGCAAGAGAAAAAAAAGCAGCACCAGATAAAGTAATGAAAGGACATGAATTTATTAAACCACAATCTGTAAAAGCGAGTGAATTTAAATCTACTTAACAACTACAAGAAAAATTTCCTAAATATCTCAAATAAACCTAAAACTCTCTCTCATGGGTAACCAAACAACCAACCTCAGATCAAAGCTGCAAAGTGGAATATTGATTTTTCTGGCGTTGGATTTAAAGCTTATAAATAGTCAGAGTTGTTTCCAATTAAAAAGAAAGCACAAACTCCTCTGCCTTCTGCTCTCAATGTCTGAGAGAAATAGCGCAACAGAAAAGATGGCCAGAGCAAGCAGCAAGGCTTGCTCGATCTTCATTTTTACATATGTGCATATATATACACATATAAAAACCAAAACATACCACACCTACAGATCTTGACTTTCTGGGATCAAAAAGAATGTTCAACTTTCTCAATACCATCAGACTAACACCATTTAAAGTCAAGATTCATCACTGATACTTCTATCCAAAACTGAGTTAATAAATTCCAACTCTTTCAAATGGTATTAAAATAGAGGTTTTCAAGGTCAATCAGATTTTACATTTTCGTATTGTGAGCACAATCAAAATACCACAGTCTCAGCAAAAACTTGGTATACTGTAAATTATTATCTCCTTACATAGTGGAATTCCAGGGACTCTTCAAAAGTGTCCCGAGCTAGAATACTTTTGTCAAAGTTCCTACAGTTTTACCTGATCATTTCCCCTAAGATAAGCTCAAATACGATCACTCTGCAGGTCTGACATTGTTCTATCTCTGTACTGAAACTAGTTAAAACTTCTACCAAATCTTTGGGCTTAATAATCTTCTACTAGCTTGATTTTTACTTACATACTTAGAAGCTCGGACATAAGTAATGCCATAACTGCATGCAAACACAATTAAGCTGTAGGCTTTTTCTTTTAAAAATATACAGCTCACTTGACAAGTGTGTCTTTGCCTCCATCCCACCCAAGCATAATCATTGCCAATTAGAATAAATACACTTTTCCAAAATAAACTGTTGCTTCTCAGGAATCTATTCACCATCTGTGATGCTTTTATGAAGTTTCAAGGAACCAATCGACTTACCTTTAAAGTAATAAGGTGCATGTTACTACTACATGCTGAATTTCCCTTTTTAGACACCTGACTTCGTAAGTGCTTTTAGCAGCAATGTTTCAAGTACTGTAACACAAAAATATGAGCTCCATTCCTTTACAGCAAAATAGTGGTAGAACCTCAAGAATTTCAAAGTCTCCAGGAGACTATGATTTATACAGTTTTAGTAAGAAGGGAAATGTCTCAGAAGTCTTATGTACCTATATGCAGAGTATGGTTCTTTACTGATTGTTGCATCCAATCTTGCTTTTCCAGAGGGGAAGATGGACTTTTCCAGACAGTAAGTGTTATGGCACTGTCTGGAGCTTGATCTTGGGGTTCATTACTTTGTCTACTTTTGAAGAAAAAAAAAATGCCAGATAAGACAAACTTAAGCTACTAAAAAATAGAGCCATTGGAAACAGATATTCATTTGAGACAAGATGCATGAACTTACCAAACTGAAACTGTGCATTGTCCACAAGGCGAATTGATGCAGGAGCACATCTCTTGGGGGCAATGTTGCAGGAATGAGGGGGAAGAATTAAAGAGATTGTGAACACAATTTTACTGAAATGCATGACAATCACATTTTCATTTAAAAAAAAATTACACAAAAGCAGCACGTTTTGTTACCAGAGACATGGCCATAACTACTACACATTTTAGTTTTTATCACTGAAAAGGGGCAATGGTAAGCTTTTTCTCACTCGAAGAGCAACATCAACAAAGTATGTTCAGATATACTGCACCGAGAATTTTCAGTTTGAGCTCAACTCTGCTGCACCATACAAATAAAAGTGGTTTTACGTTTAACAGTATATATCCACTTGTAGATACAACACAAAATACTATTAGCCTTCTTTAGAATATACACGGGGTATCACAACTAGAACAGTTTCTGCTGAACTTATTCTGTTTATATTGGGTAGGGATGTTTGTGAGGAAGCTTTGGGGACTCAGGGTTAAGGTGATCTGAACTACTAATGCCTAACTCTTCCACTGGATTGACTATGAAGTCTGCAAATACATTTCTATGGAAGTTAGAGACAAAAGAAGGAGTCAAGAAAACCTGCAACCTTCTGTCCCTCTCCTTGTGATATCTGTTTTAAAAAACTGACCATCTTGCCCAGTTTTCTTAAAAACACTAAGAAGAAAAACCACCAAAACAGAGTTTTAGATTTACAGATATTCTGGTAATTGTTATACTGATTTTCAGCGTTCACTGGACTGTGCAATCTAAAAATATTATCCAAGTTACAAGTGGTAGGATTAGAGTCCCAAAAGCATCAGAACTTGTGATAAAGCACAACTATTAGGTATTTGAGATTCACTCTAGGTTGACTATTTAATTTTTTTCCCCCAGAAGAGAAATCAGACTACTCACACCCATTCAGATTGTGAGAATTAATTCTCACAGCATAGCACAATTTATGCAGAGCACTTCAATGCTAAGCATCTCAAAATAGGCTAGATTAATTCCATAGGAAATGCAGTGATTCAAGTTTTTTGCATTTGAATTTAGTTACTATAAGTTAGAGCTTCACTAAATTTAACTCTAGCATGAAAAAGCAACTGGCACATATCGAGTGTGTTTTATTTTCATCAGAAACTCCATGCTGACACAACTTACTTTTTTTTTTTTTTTTAATAGGAGTCAGAGCTTTGCATTTTACTTTTTATTTTTTTCTGGAAGAGGCAGCACCTGCACTCCCCTCCCACCGCCTGAGATACAGACAAGGATCCCCTGCTTATTACAAGCACTGATCAAAATGCTACTACTCTTAAGACAACACTGAAAGTCAATATACCAAAAACCTTTAGGAGAAGCACCTGAAGGAAAGCAAAAGTGCCTTTTTTTTTTCCCCTTTTTTTTAAAGTCTTCTACATACATGACACTACCTTTGACAGAATCTTGGAACTAACAGGAGCCCTAATATGCATCCCATTGCTGTGATATTTAGACTGAAGAGCATGATGAAATAGAGGAGACTGTCCAGACATCAGGACAGTACCTTTGACTATGTTAGAGGTGGACAGTGTCTTCTCAGCTAACAAGCTGCCTTTTCCCAATTTTCGTAAAACAAATTTGTTTTCGCAACAGTGAAACAGCAGTAGTCTGCACATGCATGATCTACCAAACCAAGGCAGACTCGCTTAAGTTTTTGGGTAAGACAGCAAACATGTAAAGCTTCCCCTAGCAACGACAATACTGAAGAAAGGTGCAATTTTGCCAACTTGGAACCACATCTGTCATAATCTACAGCCAGTGCTTACTTAGGCTTATCCCAACCTGTGGGGAGGTGCAGCTCAGGCCCCAGGCTACTCCTGTTGCCCTAGCTGTGCTAGCTGAAAATGTCACTGCCTCCAGTTTATCAACCACTGAATGCTCTGTAATGATTTTGCTTCTGAATGAAGATAATTCGCATTTTCAGCGGACATCTGCAGTAAAGATGGGAAGTTTGTAGCTATAACTACCAAAAAAGGAAAAACTGAGTACTAGTGTATGGGAATAGAACAGACTTCCAACTCTTTCTTTTTTCAGGAAAGACTGAGATTAGCCAGCAGCATAACTGAAATCTCTTGCAAGTTTCAAGAACAGAAAGAAGAGTGACTACACTGTCACATTCTTTAACACTAAAAATGTTCTCATTCTAATACAGTTGCACTAAGAATACACTTACAGTAAGAAATGTCTTTAACATTATTGTTCAAAAGATTTCAATTGTCACTTCTCAATCCAACATGGTTATAGTCCAAAGATCTTTGGCCTTCAAGTATTTCGGTGGTTTTCTGAATAGCCATAGTATACAAAGATCTAATCAAGTTGCTTGTCAGATATTAGATTTATGTTGCTATGTCAAAAATACATATACTATTCAATGAAAAGCAGCTACATTCTGCCATTAGATGGTGATCAAAATCCACATCTGGGTCCAATCTGGATTCTGCATTGCGCAGAAGTCTGGAAACCAGTAAGAACAGCTACCTTTCATTAGGCAAACAGGTCATACATATGTATACATGCTACTTCATGTAATCTGAGATTGTCATGTCCAGTCACATACTAAGATGTGCAACCAACATAGAAGAACATGACAGATCGCCTGAAATTTAGGCAAGTCTTCATCCAGACATGTGGACACAGAAGCACTCCTCTGTCACTTGATTTGACATGTTCACCCCTATCACATGGTTAATGTATATTTGGTCACATGACAGAAAAAAGGACATGAGAAAGGAGAATTAAGAGAATAGCTGGCCGGGCAGGTTGACAGAACAGATTGGATGAGTGATTTTTATGGGACAGACAGCCTACAACCTGCAGGTTGGTTATCCTTGCATTAAAGTAGACCAACACAGACAAACCTGAGCTTCTCAGATAAAGAAGATTAGTGACTACTACCAAGATTGATGTGAGAGGGCACAGAGAAAGGAATAAGTAGTCCAGGATTAAGCAAATCAGCAAAAACAGCAGCAGCAACAGAAGTTTAGAATGGGAACAGTAAGTGATGAATACTGCCTTTTATCTAGCTATAGGCTTAAAGGGGAGAAAAAAAGACAGTAGCTCCTTAAATTGACTTAAACTGTTGGTTGGCCATATAGTTAACTGTTCCCAAACAGTCTGCTTAGGTACCATTAAGAGGAAGGATAAGTACCAACAGTGGAAGTATGTGACAGAAGAACTGGCAAGTGCTGCTGACTAGCATACATATCATTCATATACCAGTTTGAACATCTGGCTTGGAACACTAAATCATTAATTTAGATCCATTGCTGGAAAATATAAAGTTGTGTTTAGTTTGGCAATCATTAAAGTATTTCTGAAATGCTTTCCCCAATTCAAGCTGCATTCTACTATGCACAGAAATGATTTGGTACTTTTTAGGCAGAGCCAAGAAAAGTTAGTCTAAGCTCATGAAGAAAGAGGCTATATATTGCAATATTTGCTTGGAAGCAGAGCCATGAGAAAAAGCTTTAACACAATTTGGACACTTATGGCCAAGTTTTGCTAACTGAAGCCCATTTTCCTAGTGTTTGAGCACACTATTGAGAAGGTTCTACTTAAATCCTGAGGTGCAAGCGCAATTTCAACTGAAGACATCCAGCTCACCGGCCTTCAATGAGCATTTTCTATCCCCTGTAAGCATAGGCCATATCCTTCCATTGCATGACTTTTGTTCCTGTATCACCCATGAATCCAGCTGTTCTTTACTGGAATTAAGTTGCAACACACAAATAAATACTGTTCCCATCATCCTAGTCCTGAATGAACCTGACGACAAAACTCTCCACTGATGGAGACGCAAAGCCAAATCCTGTGCTGGAATATGCTATTAACTCCCACTGAAAAAGAGCCATGAAAAGGTACATCCATAGTTTGGCTCAGTACCTGTCTAAATGCAGAACCTGCTCAGTCCTCAATTGGATCATTTTGGGAAGTCTCACTTGGCCATATACAATTATTGACTTCCACATGATCTCTTTGTTTACCGTAAATTGCCAAAAATGGTAGACTGGAGCATCAGCCTACCCTTAGCACTAGACTCAGGACAAGGCTAGAATCAGTGTTCTTGCACAAAGTCAACATACAGCTTCTCTTTACCTGCTTTGCCACCTCCCTCAAGCAGGCCACCCCTCTTTCAAAGTTGGGGAAGACCACAGAGCCATACTTCTGGTACTCAGGGACTGGGCGAATCTTTATTGTAACTTCAGTAACCACTCCAAGAGTTCCTTCAGGGAAAAAGAAAAATGAGGCAGTAAAGTGCTGGAAGATGCAGTTCCCAACTGTGAAAAAAAGAAAAAAAGAAAAAAAAAAGTTCCCAACTTAATAGCAACTGTTTACCAAGAAGTTAGGAGTCCCCAAAATTCAAAACTAAACTCCTAGATGATTTATCCCTGACAATTTACATAGTAAAAATCCTACAAGCTACCCTCTAAATCACAGGGTTTCTTACTACAAATACAGAGTAACTCCAAGATCTGTTTAGAGCCACATAACTTCATGGCCCTAATTAAGGTCTCAGTGTGTTATCACAATACAAGAAATCCACGCCTGTAGAATGTCACCCATAAACACACTGAAAGCTACAGTGTTAGAGATACTCAAATCAAAGCCATTACAGAAGCTGAATTAAGATGCAGTTATATGGTATTACTGTGTTTATACCTTCAGATCCCATAATGAAGTGATGGATGTCAGGTCCTGTTGACATGCGAGGTACTTGGCAGTTTTTTTCTACTATTCCTCTAGGAGTTACCATTTTTATATGAATCACCTGTTTAAACAGTATACAATGACTATACATTCTAGCATTAAGCACAGATTTTTTTTTTAAATGATAATACTCATTCACTACAAAACATGTATTAAGCTTGATGTAGTTCAGCCTTGCAGGCTTTAGATGTTCTGTAGGCTGCCCCAAGAACTTTTGGGATAACCAGAGAACTGTTACCAACCATTATTTCTAATGCAATGTAGTTTGCCAACACAACAGATTGTTCCTAAGTCCCTGCCAAATGAAATTAACTGTTGGCTGCAGGCAGACAGTAGTGGTTAAAGCTGCTTTGTTTCTCTCAGTGTAGACAGCACCTTTAATCCAGGATATACATAATGCTTCAGAGGAAAAAAGGGATTTTTGAAGCAGAAGGAACATGCTTTCTTGCCTAAGTTATGCTTTAAAACTGCTGCTTGATAAAGAAAGCAAGTCTGATTCAGGCATCAGTTGCTACAGAAAGATATTTCTATAGGAGGAAAGAGGGAAGACAGCTTTGTGAAGTGGATTATCAATATTAAGTTTGCCATAAGCCCAATTGATATGTAAGGCTAGAAGGTTTTTTTTTTTTTTTTTTTTTTAATGTTTCTTTCAAGGTTTGCTGCTTCCAGCATTATTCATGAACATGCAATACAGAGCATTCATATTTTTCATACTGCATTCAATTGTTTCATAGCAAGGAAGGATGTATTTTAGTACAGCCTTCAAATGGAGCAAAATTACTTAACTTCCACTAACAGCTTTAAAACATTCAAGCAGAGGTAGCTAAGTAATTTTCATCCAATTCTGAGTTGTTCAAGAATATTGTTACATGCATTTTATGAACTGTTGATTCTGTAATAAGAAGGTGGATTTTAAGCAGCTTATATAACAGCTCATTTCTAGATACAGAGTTTTCCCAGAAGGTAAACACTTCCCCTTTCTCATTATGACATTAAGAAACTCATGAACTGTTCTGAATCACCTTTCAAATATATTTTCTTCTAATGTCAGTTTCAGTACCTAAGTTTTAGTTTGAAGTTATGGTCTCATGACAGAAAAGCCTTCTGCTTCACGTCTCTTAATACCAGCAAAACTACACTATACAGTAACACTCCAGGAGTAGGCACAGATAATACTTTAAGTTCGAGCAATTTATTCTGTTGAAGTCACACCTACTGAACAATTTAGTTCCTGCCAAGCTCACTGACAGGCAAATGTCACATCTGTACACAGAAAAAAATGTTTGAACTATGCATTGATGAAAAAGCCTGAGGTGATAAGGATACCTTGCCTCAGTTAGTCACAGCAAGGGAAAGGAATGAAAAAGAGCCAGGGTGTGGAAGGGTTCTTCAATCTACTGGACAATTAGAGAAGGCTAGAAGATCAAGTCAAAGGAGAAGGCAAAGTCTGAACAGTGATGTGCTTTTGATTTACTCATTAGAGCACAAAGAATATTTTTTTTAAGTCAAAAATATGCTTAAAAGTTACCTGGCTCAGTATTTTAATGCTTAACATGGATTTAAAGGCAGAAGACTGCCATTCCCAGTCCCTTGCTTCTCTCCTCATGACTCCTGCATACCATGTGGTGGCATACCACTTAGCAATTGTGTGCCCACAGGGTCAATCAGATCACCTTGCTGATTTGAAAAACTACTAGCTTGTGGGGGGTGGAAAGAGAACTAGTTTGCTGGCTGAATGAGCTGATCCAGCTAGACAACTTCAAGAACGCACAACAGATAAGACAGCATGTGCATTTTGGAACCACTAAAAAATAGAATGGATTAATCACAAATTAAAACAGGACCAGTCACAGAAAGCACTAAACAGCAGAAGAAGGCAGAGTCAAGACAGGGAAACAATTGCTTAAGCTAGCCACTGAGTACCCAAAATAAATAAATAAATAAATATCAAACTTCTTACATCAGTGACATGGATTATTAGTACTAATATTAAAAGCAGGCAAACAAGCATCTCCATCAAAATTTGATGCTAGGACTATCGCTTGTTAACAGAACTGCAATTCACCCTCCATTTTCCCTCATTATCAGTCATTACAAAAGTTCAACCTTCAAGCAATCAAGAGAATGAATTAGAACAAGCATTAGAAATATTTACCAGATCTTCAATGTTTCCATAGATGTTTTTTTTCATGCCTGATGCTCGTGTTGCTACCCATCCTCCTAGGGAACTGAATTCCATGGAATCTGGTTCATGGCCTGTACAGAAGCCACTTTCAGCAAGCTGAAGAAAGGAAACAATATATTCCACACACAGCCTGCATTTGCTTAATACTCCAAGGCTCAATATTTTAGTTCAGGGATTTCTTTTTTTAACACAAATAAGTATCCTGAACACACACCTCCCCCTCATTATTCAGTCACAAATGAGTTGTGCTTTGATACTTGAGCGTGATGCAAATTGATTCTGCTTCTACTGTGTACATGCTGTCCTGTAGATCAACCTATAATACTCCTCCCCTGTGTTTTAAAACCAAGACCTCTATTGTTTGTAAGAAAGTACAGTTCAAATGCCTATGGAAAAAATAACTAAGTAACTGTCAACTTTACACAAACATTGCCAATAAATAAGGCACTTAATCTCTTGTTCTTTCTATCCTAATATGATATGCAGTGGGTCTACAGAAAATGTGACCAAATTGCCTGTACTTAATTCTCTCAAGGAGTGATGTGTTTTAATATACAGCCATCTGGCTGGGCTTCCTGTATGCAATGCTGTCAGCTATTTGTGATGCAGATCATGCATTCCTATGCATTAAGTAGTCACTTGTTTCTCATTTTTCTGTATTAGTTTGGCTTTGCCATCTGCACAGCACCTGATGTCTATTGAATGCCCTTAGAATTGCAGCACCAGAACAGGCCAACAGAAATAGAGATAAAGCAGTCTCACACTGAATACCTGTATTAGTGCATTTGAGACCATCAGTTCGTACTAACTGTAACAATCTAGTTAGAGATAGTTATGTAAGTATACAACATAGACGCGGATCATTAACTACGTTCTGCTGTACAAAATCATTCTAACTTCAGTGATTGAAAGTCACTTCTGTGTAATGTCTACAGCGATTCACCGAGCTCATTGCTCTCTTACCAGAGATTATGCTTTTAGATCCTTACTGGTCATATATCAGGAAAGGGTTGAAGCCTGCACCCTCCTCATTCCCCACGATGACAAGTTTGCTTCAGTCACAACTTACCAATTTGTACCACTGGCATAAGCACAAGCGCAGCAAAAGACAATGCTTTTGAAAACTTAACCGACTAGGCACCTGCAATGCAGTTGGCCTGAACTCCCTGTATGTGGTAAGACCACTTAGAGGATAGAAAAGTAATTACGCTACATACTTCCCAAATATAAGAGATTGCCAGCATGGCATGATCATCCAGAAAACATGAGCGCATACTAGCTTTTCCCTATAGAATCATAACCTGATGGATAACATTCATTACAAAAACAGCATCAAATATTGTTCCATCTTCATCACCCTTTCTTCACCTCTAGCCTTTATTTACCACCTATTATTCCATGTTTTGTTCTGGCATAAAAGCAAGTAACTTCAGAGGCTTTTCAACAGAGCTCATCACTGAGGCATCTGGAGTTATGAATAAATCTTCTCATCCCACACAAAATGGTGCCTTAATCACACTGCAATCAGTAGCTATGATGGACAAATTTGTGAAGTGTACGTTAATTCTGAATGCACCATTGTAGCATTTATGACCAAACTTGTCAAAAATCAAGTTCTCTCAATCTTACTTCTTTGAATACAGCTCTTGATTTTAGTTACTGTTGTAAAACTTAGGATATCTGTAAATCAGACAGCATACTGGTTAATGTGAGCACACAAAGAACAACAAGGAAGAGAGTAAGAGGCACCAAAACTCTTCACTGCAAAATAATTCCTAGGTAATGCTGGTAAAGACATTTAAACTGGACTTTCCACTTATGAACAAAAGTTGGATTTCTTTCCTTGCGTGCTCATCAACATTTCATGTTTGTAATCTCCCCGTATGTAGTAAAGAACAGAACTAAGATCCCTTGCTACTGCTGCAAATACAGCTCAGCCCTAAAATTAGACTCATTTTACTCTTACATTTCTTTTTTGATTATTGCTACGACATTAAGTTTTTCTGAGAAAGCCTTTTCCATTCTGACTGCTGCTCTAGTGGGAACTCAGGCCAGTTCCACATTTCTTCCTCAAGCCTCTAGAACACAATTTGTTCCCTCCAAGCCTTGCCCATTTCTTCTGGCTGTGTGTGTCACATGTTCACAAGTACTCACCTTTACTCCAGTGATGTTGAGCTTTCTACTCTACTTAACTGTCTTACTGATGCCACCCTTTCGTGAAAATCCTTCTGTGCACCAACAGCCTCCAATTCTACAATCCAAAGCTTAAGGCTAGCAAGTTACAAGCTGAATTAAAAATCTTTTAAGCAGTTTCCTTTGTTGCAGTGTCCAGCTGTATATTCCCACTTCCATCTGTATTTCAGTGGAAGTTTGCATTGGCAAAAACTGTAATACTAGTCAGTTATGCTCAGATTGTACTAGAGAGAACAAGCACCACTAGGAGTCTGTCTTAATCATGTCCCACTCATTAAGAGTTCTGTAATTCAAATATGCATAAAAAACCCTTCAAGTACATGGGCACACTTTAAAATAGATTGATGTATTCTGTACTCTGTATTCTCTGCTCATTGAGGGAGTCACACTGAAGCTCCTAGGGTAGTCGGAGTCATTCCGTATGCTAAAACCTTTGTACAAATACAACTTTATATTCAGCACTGAACAAGCTGACAGTCAGTATCCTTTTACATAGTTGAGAAAAACCTGATTGAAAAGTTAGTTTCCTATCAGAAAGGAGATTCAAATGGAAGAATTGTGACAGCACTATTTCAACTTATGCTATAATATGCTGTATTATATACAATATTCCTTTGCCTATTATAGCATATTATGCCTTACCTTAAGTGATAGAATAGTAGGGAAATATCAGAAACTACCACCCTAGGAAGAGAACTTCATTTAAATTAAGGGACTATACTTCTTGCATTTTGACTCTTTTAATTCTAACCTTTAACCAGATCTGGAAAGGTTAAAATATTCCCTTTTATTGTTTGATGTAATATCAAATAAGAGACATGAAAGGCCATCTCTCTCATCATAAACTGCTCTGTTGGTAAAGCTTTACAAGTTTTCTTCCCCTCCCCTCCACCCAAAAAAGGGGACACTGTTCAAAAGAAACTTTTCAAGCAAGTTTTTGCAAATCTGTAAAGTGCATTTAGGCACTTCAAAAAGTTTAGATGGCATATAGCTGTCAAATAAAGCAAGTCCTAGAAATCATCCTTTCTATGAACAGAATGGTTCATCCTGAAGAATAGTAGCAAGTATCTGCAGCTTGCTTGATTATAGAGCAACACCGAAAAAGACCCTGAGAAGATGCTGTGGCTTGTCTGATAAATCAATTAAAAGCATCTAAAAATCACTGAGAAGTGATTAATTTTCCACTGAATCCATGCTTTGGACTACTCTCTATCCTTCCCTTAACTCTCCTCTAGAGAACTTTAAGCTGCATCAACAGCAGCAAACCTGCTGTATGCTCCAACCTTTCTGAGGAAACTCTGCCTCTGATTAAAATATTTAAAACATGCATCATAAAATGACAATTCATACTTTCCCTGGTCTGTAACTATCATGAAGTGTTATGCCTTATAACCCCCAAAAAGACATAGCTAAGATCTGCAAGAGGAAGCACAGTATTACATCCTATGAATTGTCACCTTATTACTGCATGTGTTTTGTAGCTAGAGCTAACAGTAGTTTTAATTAATATACATCAAATACAGCAGCCAGTGTAATGTATATAATGCTTAGCAGACCAGAGTCTGCATGAAAATACACCAGAAATTCAATGATTTAGACAAGATATGAGGAGCAACTTTAAGAATGATATGAAGAAACACTGGATGACAAGTTTAAAATACCTGTTTTTCCAAATCTTGTCCAACAATGCCAGCTTCTACACAAGCTGTTAAGTTTTTCTCATCTATCCAGAGAATCCGATTCTGTTGAAAAACAATCAAAATTAAGAATCAGTACTAGAGATTTGTTTACTTGCTTCCATAACACTATATGACAAACATACTTGCTCATAAAATTTAATAATACAATTCTACTTGTGACAGCAGTGGAAGCTGAATTCCCTCATTTCCTCAGCTACACAATAGGTTATAATTTGTACAATCACTACTATAAGTGAATATAAATAACATTATACTCATTAGTCATAACTTACTCTGGGAATGCTTAGAGAAGCTATGTAGAAAAGCCAGAAGGAATTAAGTCATAGTTCTTACAGAAATGAAACAAAGCAGTGATTTTTCACAATTAAAACAATTTAAGGCAGCTGAATCTAAATATCTGAACATTAAGTGTGCACTAAGAGAAGTATTCCTGAATATACTTCATGGGTTAAATAGACTGCAGCCAATAATCCACCTCAGCTCTTGGGTGTTCACACATTATGCTACAAATAAGATACATATTCTGATGAACTATAGTGTAAGTACTTTAGAAATTTAAAATACCTGGAAAGATTATTTCATTTTGCTTGATGGGGACATTCACTGTCCCATCAGTATATTCTACCAAACAGGAAAAGCAGGAAATAGTAGGAATTACATGCTACACTAAGTATCATTGTCAAAAGAATAATCCATGTTAAGGAAAAAAATGCAAGTCCAATTTTAGCTCTCTCTAAAGTAAGGATGTCAAGCTTCAACCTCCACTTTTCACTGTTAATAAGGGATTATTATCTAGCAGATATAGATAATAGCAGAGCTGTGATCTAGGACAGAGGTCAGAAAAAGCTGTATTATGAAGATAATTTAAAGTCATTAATAGACAGAGGCAACATGTAGTAACAACTCTTTGCAAGTTATGGAGCAAAGAAAAAAGTGTGAATACTAAATTTATATTAATTGAAATGACATGTCTGTCTCCCTGAAGGAGGCCAATATTGCTCAGTTTTGACAAGGAATTAACATCTTAACATCTCTGAAGGACCACAATACTGCATGTACATCTAGCATGTGGCACCATCTCCTAGACAGCATCCACAAACTGACTCAGTCAGTAAGTGTACAGTTAATGGTTTCAATTCAATTTCAGTTTTTCAGAGACATCTTAGATATGAGACAGAGCATAAAACCTGTATAACCTGACTTGTTGACAGAAGATGCATCAAGCTTCATCTGTCAAAAATAACTTTGTCCACCCTTCAGGTTTCCAGATACAGGTCTTCTGCAGTCACCACAGCTAGAAATACAACTTCCATGTAGTACAATTTAAAATCCATAAATTGTAGAAGCATTTGGAAATAATGCTCTGAACTGTTATGTGGTACTTCTCCAGAAGTTGTCTGCTGCAGCATAAGACTGATGATTCTCCTACTCAAAAGACACAAGCTTTCTTGCTTTTACACCTGCCTAGTCAAAGTCACATTAATAGTTGGTATTAAAATCCACATAGATTTCATGAAAACGAAAGGAAAAGTGAAGCTCATACATTCTAAAACACCTAGTGCACTACCAGACCAAAAAAAGCATTGCTTCATTTCTGGTTTTCAAGTATTTCTATATTATGTATTCATATTGCATCAAAGGAGAACAGCTCTAACTTCAGTTTCCCTCGATTTATAGAATGACAGAGATGTGGGCATCATATAGTCCAGATTAAACTATCATTTAAAACTGGTTTTCTCCCCTCATAACACCTGGGCTAGTTAATTACTCAAAGCCAACTCTTTTGGCTTCTTTTAAATGCCTACAGTTGCAATGTAAACTACTTAACTCATGTGACATGCTTAGGTAAATCACAAAGTTTAACACAACAGCAACAGACCCTACACATAAGACAAAGATGACTGGCTAAGTTTTACTATTTCAACAGATACCAAATAGGTATCTTAATTGTTCTGAGACACCCAGCTTTGAATTCAGACAGTGCACCTTTTCAACCTTGCTCTCCTTATTTCCCCTCCACACTCATGACTATAGAAGCTATCTGACTGTGCTATTCAAGACACATTAGAAGATGGTGGTCTATTTTCTGACTTGATACCTACTTACCTATCTAGCAGACACAAAAGCATGATAGTAAGTCAGCTGCATTCCTCCCCCCGCCCCCAACCAGACAGAAGTTAAAGTTGCAGGCTATTGAATCACAGTGAGTTCAAACGAGAGCCTTAGCCAGTATTGTACTCTTTGGATTTCACTCCCACAGAGATGCCCAAATGATAAAGTAGCTCCCTTCAGGGTGTAACTACCACTCTTGTAAGAAAGGTCACTTTGTAACCACAAAGTGAGAAGTAGCACACCTAACTGAACAACCACTGAATGGGGTAGAAAGCCAAAATCCAGGCCGTACGCTCAGGCTAAAGGAGTTAAGCTCCATGGGAGCTCAGAGACAGTAGAGCCTTACGTTAAGAATACGGAGCCATTGCTGAAGCATCTCTACCACGCAACCACAAAATAGATTTTACAAGTAAAGAACTCTTCATAACAGAAAGCTGAAAACAGAAAACTGACATCAAGAACTAGAAAAACTTGATTTCCAGAATGCTGGAAAGCCGTGAACCTTCATGTTCTCAAGCTGCTATCTACAGAAGAAATCTAGTTTTTGGTAAGTTAAGCCTTCCTGAGTTGAGTTACAGATCTTAGGTCATCTTAGTCTACAAAAAACACAGTGAAATTTACAACAAACAACTTCCCCCTATGCTATCACTTAACCTTGGATATTACTTTCTATCATACAATGGTAGAAAGAATGGTAGCTTCCTCTGACTTTCACTGAATTAAAACTACTATGACAAGGCTTAACAGCACATATATTGAATTTAAGAAGTACACAGGTCATATGAAGCAGTATAAGGCTAACATCAGTCAAATACCACTTGAACTAAAGGAGAATTAATTTAATCATGCACAGTAGAGGTATCATAATATTTCTGTCTATTTTCTAATATTTTTGCATCAGGCACATAAACATCATTCTCCAGTGATCCTCTTTTAAAGTAACTGTAGGCTGTTTTTAATTTCAACATGTTTTTTCTCTTAGAAGTGCTACATACCATTTGTGATGTGTCCAAGGAGACAATTGTTCTTTTTTCTTCCTCAGGACATTCAAGAGCACTAGAGACACTCGTTCCTCCTGAAAATATGGGAAAGTACATTGTTGTTTAATAAAAGTCACCTAAGAATTTTCCATGCACCCTGTTCTTTCTACTTCCCTTCTCATACCAAACTTAAAGATCACTGAAATCAGCTGTTTCTCTGAGGCTAATGACTAGTACTTTACAGCTGTCCATGTTACCAAGTTGAGTGTCTCACAAAAGCATGGCAACACTGAAAATGACTGAGTGCTTTCACAGTCTTTGATAACAAAACCATTAACCAAACCACCTCAGTGGCTCACAGTAAAGTCCAGAACAGAATTTTAAATTAGGGAAGGATGGGCAATATCAAAGCCATCCAAGAAACAGTTGTTGTTTCTAAATAGCATTTGACAGAAATACAAAGATACCATGCTTCTATCTGAAAGTTCATTGAATCTACTTAATATAGGAATGCAATACTTACTTGATTTAAGGTATGAAACTGAAAGGGTGTAACTATAAAAACAGATGAATAAAAACAAATAGCAAACCTCTTTGGAGGTTTCTAATGCATCTTTATAATATATTACAGAACAGCCTCTGAGAACCCTCTGGCTTCTCAAAGACTACAAAAGCCATAAGGGAAAGAAGAAAAAAAAAAAAAACAGGAATACTAAAGAGAACCACAGTAAGCTACCAGAAGAATCCCTTTTAAGCAGTAGCAAGTGCAGAGACAGTGCCAACTAATCAAACACATCAAACACTCTCCAAGAACAATACCACCAGTCATCTTTATTTCCCATGATAGAAAAGGAAGTATTTTCCTTAAATACCCCTCACCCCCAAGGTAACAACTTCAGAAGTAGACCATAATTCAATGTAACAGACTTGGACAAAATCTGAAGATCTTCCTGCATCCTGGTTAGTGAACAAGAGCTAGTCAATATCTCTGCTTTTTACTGTACTCATTTACTAGTACCAAAGGTAATTTGTAGCAGTCATACACAGATCTCCAAATGTATCTGACAAGGATGACAGCATTAAGGAGGCACAATACCAGACTAATGGAGGAAGTTTTTAAGTGAAGATGCTTGTTGTCAAATAATGTGTCCTTCCTACAGAGTCTATACTCTTACAGCATAAGCAGGTATGAAATAAAACATGCATAGACCTATCCCACAGAAAAGTTTGAGAGAAAGCTTCTCAGAATGAGCTCATGAAAACTAACACCCCTTATTCCTTGAGCTCTAAGTCAAAACAAGAAAGCTCATCCCTCAACCTCAGCAGGCCTAGAGGAAAAAATTTCACTATTAAACTCCTTTTAAAGTCTGCTAGACTGAGAAGGGCCCAGATTATACAGGCAAAGAAACAGCCTATGAAAACAGGAGCCTTTACTGCAAAATCCTTACCAGGGGAGCCTCTGCTCTAACTCTCATGTCTAAAATGACATTAGAATTATGGTTAATGATTCTGCAGAATGGTGCCTGACCATTCTACCCTCCCCAGACCTCTGAGCTTCAGTGGTACACAGCACTCCAACAATTAGCAAACTAATTCACACATTAGCATGTGGGCACAGAGCACAAGTAAAGCATCCAAAAGTATGAGACCTCTAACACAAATATTTGAATTTATGTTTACCATTTCCTAGAATGCTTCCAAGGTACAGGGCTACAGAGAGAGAGATTTCAACCTCAGTCACTACTCTTACACATGCAATATTGAAGTTTACACACTTTTATTGACTTCTGCTAAACTGAACATAGCAGCTGTTAATATAGCAAGATCACTCAACATTCAAAAGAGCACTTAAAATACCACTAAGAGCTCTAATTTTTGAATTAGAGGTACAACTCATTACCCCTACACATCAAAATTGAGTTTAAGTATGTTTTAACTAGTGATGTTAAAGAGATTGAGATTTGATAATACTTACCACCAAATGGTATTATGCAGAGACTGTGCTTACAGGCTAACTCCACAATTTTAACTACATCTTCATGGCAAACTAAAAAAAATTCCAAACAGTTACAACCATGATGTGTTTATTATTTTTGTTTAAATATAGTAGTCTGAATAAGCAGGAGCACCCTTTCAGACACCAGCAAGGAAGATATTTCAAAGACAGTTAGGTAATAAACACAAGCCAGGCTCAAAAGCATCAGAGCTCCAGAGTGAAGTTCAGACCTAAAAAATCCTAAAAAGAAAAAACAAAAAACAAAAAAAGCCCCCCAAAACCCCCCAAAAACCCACACAACCACCACACCACTCACCCACTATAGCCTTGGTTTCCTGGTCTGCTCATGGATTGAGACTACCTAGCAAACATTTCAGCTAGATATAGGTTCAAAGCTCCTTTAAAGTAGACCACCCAATTTATTTTAAGTGAGAAAAGTCTCTTCTGAGAACTGAAGAAATCTTTTCCATCCTGTTTGACATTCAGTTTCAAAAGTAGAGTTGCTGGTAATATTTACTTTTTAGAACACATTCCAATTCATCTGTCCACAAAAACTTCATCAACTACATTTAGCAATGAATTTGACTTCCCCGTGGTAATATGAAGTATCGGGACTTCCCTGGCACAACCAGTAATCCAGATGTTAAATGATCATAGTTACCACTCACGAAAAAAACTCCTCCACTTCAGTTTCAGTAAACATGAGTGAAATCAATGAATGAAGAGACAGTTTCCACATGACAAGAAAGCATAGTTAGGAAACCACAGCCTCCCAGATCAGAAGGGAAAAGAAAAAACTAAAGCTTACCAGGCCAGACAACTATATCAGGAATTCGCCTAAAAATTCCTTCCCTGAGTGCAAATATCTCATGTAGGCAGTGACCTGAAATACAAACAATAAATTAACAAGTTAGGACAGGAAGCATCTAAAAAGCACACAGTTATAGAAATGACATTCTCTTACCATGACCTCTGAATACCCTATCTTCTGCATCCTGTGAATATGAGATTTTAGTGGCTATAAGATCCCGAAGGAATTCCTCATTTACGACGGATGGAGGTACATCATTAACATTTAAGGATGCCTACAAAACAAGAAATTCATTAAAAGTGGGCTTACTTTTGCAGTATTTCTGTGCTATAAAAGAATAAGACTGAGTTACTGCTAACTGATGAACTACTAAAGTCTAACTATTTAAAATTTAGAATTAGAAACACTGAAGTTCATCAGCAAGCATAGATCCTAGTCATCCCACCTGGCACTGAACTGACTAGATGCTCACAGGAAGTTTTATTTCAGTAGCACGTTCTGACCCTTTTTCCTCCAGATAAGTTTGGAGAAATGTACTAGCTTGCAAGTGCATACTGAACAGAGTATTTACATTTTGAAGACTTCCCAAGACTCAGGAAAAACAGGGCCTGAACAGGACCAAAAGATCTTCCTATCGACAAAGGATAATAACTAAAAGTCAAAAAAAATTTAATATTATTTCTTCCTACAATACAAAAAAAAAAAAAAAAAAAAAAAACATGCTTAAGCTTTCTGCAAATTCCGTATCTACTTCCGTTTCTGTAGAATCACTTTCCCTCCTTCTGTCATGAGCTGGAATTTAAATCCTCAGATCAAAGCCTAATCAAAAATCAGAAGCAAGGCAAAATATATCTAAGTGTGAGTGACCTAACATAACAGGCACACTTCCAGCAGATCTCACACATGAGAAAGACTGCACAAAATGCAAGTGCAGTCATCAACATGCAGGTGTTTCCAAAAAACCTCTAGCTAGTCTTGATCAGCTCTTTGGAAAAACAGTTTTGGACATCTTCAGAGAAACTACACCAGACTTTTTGCCCTACCTGCAGCCCTTAAATCAGGGATGTACAAATCCAAAGGAGCATCTCTGTTTAAAGTTTTCTAACCAATCCATTCTTCCACATCCCTATTTAGTATGACAAATGTTTTGCATTCTATTTTTATGGCTTCTCAAGATTCAGACTGAGGCACTTGATTCTCTTTTCTGGACTCCATTTTAGATATCAAGCACAAAAATGAGATTCAGGTGTCAAGCTTTTGAATTTTTAAATCCATCTGAAGAATCTTTATATGCACCAGCTCCTAAAAATTAAGTTCTCTGAATCCTCAAAGTACAACTACGCTTAATATGCACAAACAAGTAGCTTTTCTTTTTAAATGTAATGAACAGAGAGGAAGTTTCAGGTTCATTTATGCTTTTTTCCATGGGTTACTTCTCTAAAGAAGTAAGTCCATTACATATGGCCTTTAATTAAGGAGTTATTCAATTGGACATAAAGTTTTAGTCTTATGACTGAAAACCTCAAATTTCTATACTCCACTTCTATTTGGAAAAAATAAGAGTCAAGTATCTAATTATCAGTGTCCCTCAAGTTCAAAGACAGGAAAACCGAAAATTTTTCAGTATCACTTTTTATTTAATATACTCTTAAAAAATTAAGTCATGTAAAATTAACTGAAACATACTGCAGGTCTTTCAGAACTTCAACATGAAGACATTGCTTGCAAGTTAACAGTGACATCAGCTTCAACTCAAATAGAAGAACATTCTTGCAATTTTGTTTTAAAGTCAATAGGAAAGACTACGCACTCTCTAATGATGCCAAATGAGCTTGCTTACAAAAACCAAGTATTTTGTACAAAATAGTCTACATAATCAATGAAACAGCATTTTTTTGGACTAGCCTATGCTTATTGACAAGTAAAAGCTGAATTCACTCTTTCACTACTTAGTTTCAGCCTTCTACAAAAAAGTGTGTCCACCCATTCAAATTTCCTTTCTTTGACGGAACAGTTTCATGCATCTTTGCTCCATCCAGCCTCCAGAATAGCCTATACTTTCTGTTGACACATTATGGTTGGCTTGTTAACATAAAACCTTAGAGTACAGCACCAGTTACCAAGCTAACAGTAAGGAAAAGAGATTAGTAGTCTCTCTGCCACCACCACAGTCTATTCTGAATGGGTTGTCTCAGAGTAAGAGGCCTGCAGGAAGGAAGATTTAACCTTCAATAGAAAAGTGTTCAGGTAATTAGCAGACCCATAATGATGCAACTTGCTTAGCTGCCTAACAGTGCCCACTATAAAAGAAATAACATAAGGTAATGCTGAGATTTTAAAAAGTACTTACAGGGATAATTCATTAAGGAACATCTGCATGAGACAGCTATTCGGCTGTCTTCAAGCCTCAAAGTTTTGTGAGCTAAGTATCAGTTATGAACCTATCTAGTTTTAACATCGATTTGACTTGTTGAAGGCGTTATGTGTTATTTTGACTTGCTTTTGAATGATGTTATACTTCTTGAAATATGGTGTGAAACATCTGAGAACGGAAGGTTTTTTTTTTTCCCCCTCCAAAAAAAAGGTGCTTCCTTCCAACATAATCACTGTCACCTACAAACAGTGAAGCTCAGGTTAAGGGCTGTGGTTCAGGTGGGAAGCAGACTGCTACTATGAGATGACAACTTTATGAGCCTATCACAATAAGCACAGAGGAAGCCAGGATCAGATTTCCTGTGTACTGTTTGAATGCTTCATCTCTAAGCTAGACTTCCCTAGAAAATGCCACAAAGTCAATGTTCAATCTGAATAGACTGATCCATTTGATGAAGTTAGTTTACCTAAAGAAAGCATTCTCAACAAGCTAAGTCTTGGAGGAAAGAAGGGAGACCAGTGGCAACACTGCAAGTAGTGGCCCACAAGAACACTGATCCCAGGTGACAGGACCTCTAAAAGGTTGACCATTTCTCAGCTTTGTGCCTTCTGCAACAAAGAGTTATTGTAGAAAGCAGCAAGTTTTCACTTGTGAGATCCAAGAAAGCTAACCAGGTGTCAAAGGGCTTCCAGTATTAACAAGGCCTAAACAGAACTGTCCACAACAGCACTGGAAAAGTTCTAGTAGGAAAGCCACTTAAAGAATTAGATAGGACATCTTCCCCTTTCCTTCCCTGGAACTGCTCCTAATGCACATTCACACAGTGCTGTTGCTAACCCAAAGAGCACTGCTCCAAGGGAAACTAGGGCTACTTGAGAAACACTGTCAAACAAATAGGTACCAAACAAATACAGATTTTTAAACCTCTCTGTTAAAATCCCTGCTAGCTGTGCTTTAAACTTCAACTTCAACTTCATGATCTGTGTAGACAGAATCATTTATATCATTTGAAGTTGAACACCAAATGCTTAAAGATCTTTATTTCCCACATAAGGGAACATTCTACTTAAAACTATCTGCAAGGAATCATTCTAGTTTTAAGTATCTTGATTCTGCCTCTTCTGCAAGGATTTTAATCCTTAAGTTTTCATCTTTAAGGTTGAAAATTAATAACCATCTGTAACAATGTCAGATGAAAAAATACACCTTTATTCTTGTGGGACTGAGCTATTTCAATAGGATTCATATACTGGAAGGCTGGAGATGAAGCCTATTTGAACAAAGTCCAAACTGCTTCTGTTGATGAGTCTTTTCAAGTCTGAAGAGAGGAGAGAAAAGTCACGAAGCCTTGAACATTAGCAAAGCAGAAGCATTTACTACTTGCTAATGATAACGGGAAAGTGACATACACCAAGGAAACCTTGGTCTTACAGAACAGAGGCAAGAAGAGGTGAATTCGAAAGACTAATAGAGCAAGAAGTCCCTTTCCTACTGCTGTTCCTATACCTGAGTTCTTTTATGCTCTGATGATAGTAGATGGTAAAAAGCAATATAGCATGACAACCCACAATATAAACTAGAAGCTATCACCGAGACATTAGAACAGAAAACCCATGGTAACAGTCGGGAGTTTCTGCAAGTCCAGATACATACTGGAGACTCCAAAGAGGTCTCCTATTCTGTGTCAAGGTTGCAACAAAATTCAGATTACAAGAGCATCAGAACTTCCTACGTAATAGGAAAGCACTCACATGGCTGGCAGATCTCCTGAGGAGCTGGTTTGCAAGGTGTGCTGTAGAAATAGGATAATATTTCAGAAACTTCCCTTGTCCTCTGAGCATGCTTCTTTCTACATTTCCTCTATATGTAAAAAGGGGAACGACTGCTCTCAGACCACTGGTCACACCAAGTGAAAGCAATTTTACTGTGAGCACCTGCCACTTAAAACCAGTCTTGGTCAAGGAAGATGCTCACACGAAGACAGACTTTTTCCAAATGTACTGGCAGTTGTATCAGCTTGCAAGTTGCAACAGATGAAAGGAGGGCTTGATCAGCAGAAGACTGAAGAAATGTTCAAGTTTTCAGGCCCTAAGGGATTACCTGCTTCAGAGTAAATGCAATCTTGAACTAACTGAAGAAACCATTTCCCAAAGCAGGGTCACTTCACAATCGCTGTATGAGCATAGCCTGCTTCCAACAAATGCACTGAGAACACTGCAGAGCTTAACTTCACTACCTTCTGTCCTTGTTACCATAAACAGCCATTAAGTTTTTGTAAGTGATAATTCCCCCTAGGCTAACAGTTTCAGCACACTGGGAAACAACCTACAACTAAGGATAAAAAACTCATTGTGTAGGAGACACTGCAATTAAAGTATTACCAGCCAACCTAGAACAAGAAGTTCTGCTGAGTTACTGAAGGTTTCATGTAGCAGTTCTATAATAAATATCAACTCTTCTGAAGTGTTACTACACTGTTTAAGTCAACCGTATGCAACGCCACCTGACAACTCCTGAATCATCTTTAATAGATAAACTGGTCTTGATCATCACTAAGACTAATGTTCAAAGGAACTGAATTTTTTCAGCTATTTACTTACTCTAGAGGTAGATTTGTGCTCCAGACTTGCTCCAAAGGTTTTTTCTATCCATTCCTTAAAAGTTGGTAATACCATACCACCTAACCTGTACCTGAAAAGTCAATATTACATATGGTCATTTTAAATTAAAACAATGCATGTCAAGTACACTACTTTTGATTCTACATAACCACAAATAGTAAGTTTTAAATGAAATGCTTTTATCTACAAGTCTGCAAAACTTCTATAATTCAGCTTTCATGCAACTGCACATTTCATAATATTTAAGTGCACTGTACTTAATCATATCAATTATTAACTTAAATACTAGTTGCACTTTAAGATTTTTGGGAATCATAGCACAATTTTTTTTTAAACTCTAACACTACCACCCTCTCTTCATTTTTAAGAAGTGTCTCTCCCCTTTCAGTAAGATAGAAAACTGTATGCCAATTTTCATGCCAGCTACTGGTAAAAAGTGGGTATGCATGGACACACTGCAACATAAACAAAAGCAGTCTCAGACATGCACAAATCGTGCTTTCAACCTTGCACATTGTCAGGAAAAAGCAGTATTAAAAGTCTCCCCCTCACCCTCAGAATCCATCAAGTGATGTGACTGTATGTCTACCTCAGACTCGGAAGGAAGAGTTGTAATATTTCTTTGGTGTTTGTACTAAAAAGCCTTTTTTGTAGGGAGTACTGCGAAGGTTACCTGCAATAAGTCCTAGTCAACTAGACTGATTAACACTCAAGAAAAGTGCCACAATGTTGTTACAGTAGCAAAACATTTGAAGAGGTGGGATCTGAAAGCTCAGATCCAATCAAAAAAAGACATTCTGCAAGAAAGTCATCAGCAATTCTGCACCAGAATTTCTAGAACTAGTTGTTTTTACTCTTTCTACATTTTCCGATCCAAGCAACTTGATCTCCTCATTAAATATTTCAACAAAAAGCTAGGAGTCTTGGTGAGCATTGTAATGCAAAGTAAATTCCGCACCTTCCAGGCTGTACAACCCTCTGTACTATGAATGCCACAGAAGAGGAAGAAGCTATGTACTGTCCTGGCAGAAGAAACTTTATGGCATGGGGAGTCTGAGGTCAAACCCCAGAAGGGGAACATGGAAATTCAAAGGTATTTACCTTCTCTTTGACAAGAGCTAATCTACATGGCAGAGGTCAATATTTGAGAATTCACTCTGAATCAGCTGGACAGACAAGGGACAGATGAGCTGACTATGGCCACACATATAACATGCGGAACAGGTGAGGCTGGGGACACACAGCTGAGATAGAAGTTGTTGCTGTTAATTATTATATGTACACACTGTGCATATATAGGTAGCTACAAACATTCTCCAAGGAGAAGAGAACAAGGACTTTTCTTTAGTATTAAGAACTTTCAGCACCTGAGAATCCTTACTAGCTTGCACCTGGATCACTGCATTAGGCCTGATAGGTGTTCTTAAAGATTTTTTTTTATTCACTGTTAACCCAGTTATAACCCTGACCTTCATAACTCTGACAAACTCCACAACTATGTCACCTATTATGCAGAAAGGTCAGTTCCTGTTTCCTCATCTCCTAGTTCTTATAAAAATCCCACACCTCCCCACTCTATTCCTCCACTATTCTTTCAATTCAGCTAGACTCTTCAGCTTGAAGGACAGTGTTCAGTCACTCCTCCTGTGGCAGCCATTACTGTATCACCACATCTTTATGGAACTGTTAAATTAATTTTGTGGAAAGGAAAGTGAAATAAGCAATAAAAGGTTAATGTATTTGCATCAGGAATCTGTAACAAAGATAGAGATCCTCAGGTTAGCTTGGCACATTCTTCCTTCTCCTGGTATTGCCCACTTATTACTATAGCTAGCTCAATAAAGGTAATCTTCACCACTTATTCAGAGGACAAACTAGAACTACCAGAAGTCCAGCAAGTTTAACTCAGGATACAGGTAGAAGGCCCAGCAGAGAGAGCACTGGCAATGCACTGCACAGAATGCAATATTTTACAATTACCTACCCAGGGGGTAAGATTCGTGCATGTGCAGATGGTGCAAGGAACCCTCTACACTGGGAGAATAGGTCTAGTTCCTTAGACTAGTAAGTGTAGTCTACTCTCAGTGAGATGGTATAGTAAAAAGATCATCTGACACATGGATATGCATGGTTTGCTGGGAAAGTCAGCATGGCTTCTGGAAAGGGAAGTCCTGTTTCACTAACCCTTGGAATTCTGTGAGGGTATAAAACCAAAGTGAATAAAGGGGATACAATGAACACACACAAAGGTTCCACCACAAAGGTTATTAAAGAAAGTATGTTGCTACAAAACTAAAGGAAAGGTTCTCCCACCAACTGAAAGATATTTAAGACAGGACACAAAGGGCAAGGATTATTAATCCCTGTTCAAAACAAACTCAGCAATGCAGGTCTCCACAGAGCAATATTGGGGCCAGTTTCTTTAAAATCTTCATTAGTGATCTGAAATGAAGAGTGGAATCTCTAAACAGGTGGAATTTAAGCTCTTTTGGGTAGACAAATACCACTCTGATGGCACACAACTCCAGAACCTTAAAAAAATAAATAAATGAACAGGCAAATGAAGACAGGAGATAAGCTTTGATGTAGATAATTGCAAGAGCAGAGGAAAAAAGAGGATCAAGTGGTATATACACATTCTTCTGGACTCAGATTGATAGTTAATCCAGTAAAAGTCTTGGCATCATCGCTAATAATACTCAACAGCAGCCAACAGTGTTATGCATCATCAAGAAAGGTTTTGAGAAACAAGACAGAGAATGTCTTTTTGCTGCTGCATAGAGCCTTCATTCAGCTAGACTACTGTGTGCAGTTCCTGTCTCTGCATCAAGAAAGATGTAGCAGCGTTACAGCAGGTTCACAGAACAGCAACTAGAAAGATCAAGGGAATAGAGCTTTGCAAGGAGAGACTAAAGGGCCCAGGACTCTTCCGTATGGTCAGAAGGCTGGAGAGGGGATAGGACTGAGTCTTGCATAATCAAGAAAGCAGTAGAGAAGTTGAACAAAGAACTGCTGTTTGCCTAATCCTGCAACACAAGAAATAAGGGGTACTCAATCTAAAATGAAAGTACTTTACACAGCAGCAATGACCTTTTGAAAGGTGCTGCCACAGGATGCTATAGAGGCAGATAGTATCAGTAGACTCAAAGGTTATTAGGCAAGTTTATGGACAACATATCTGCAAATGGATACTAAAAGCACTAGGCATCTCCAACAACCTTTGTGGATGCTGAAGGAGTATAAGGGTAATTAGTCACAAAGAAGGCAAGTTCCCACTCTTTTCCAACAGCCTCTCCTTCTACTGCTGAGACAGATTACTGCACAGGAGCTATACTGGTGTGGCCAAAGAGGGCCCTTCTCATATTATCCATCAATTAGAGAGAGAGAGAGAATGCAGACGGGGAAGAGCAGCACCATTCTGGAACACTGACTGGTACTCATTAGTCAGACAAGCAGCAGCCTCAATGCTTCTTTCTAAAAGGAAAGTCCAGTCCTATGCCCCTTCTTTTTTCAAAGCACCCTGTATAGAAGCTTTTATGGAGCATAACCTACCCCAGATGAACAACTAAAGAAATACCAGCTGAAAGAATGAGTGATAAAGTGAGAAGAGTCAAAGTCCAGGCAAAAAAAACCTCCTCCATGAAAAAAACCTCCTCCATGAAATCCTAAAGAGGAAACTATGGAAACAATGAAATATTCTTACTCTGACTTCATTAGTGTGGCACGTCAGCATCCTCAAATCCTGTCTACCCTCAGCTTTGTGAGCTATGAAAGTAGCTCTGAATACTTTGCCATTTTCTAATTCTTCCCATTTCCTTTCAGTGTAAAGGCCAAAGCAAAGAAATCAGGACAAGGGATACACCTGGACAAAATTCAGGCAAGTGCAACCAAAAGTGAAATCTCAAAAACCTCAACCTAATCCCAAAGACAAGCAATCTGCCTGGCTTCAAAGGCCTGTTTCTGTGGCTACCCAAAGTGCCAGACAGGTTACGGTTGAGCAGGTATACTTACTCAGAACATATCAAGTGTACGATCAAAGCATGCCCTGAGCACATCAAGCTTGTCGCAAAACAAACAAAACACACTGCAGCAGCTATGCTTACCAGCAGAAGACAAACCTGGAAGATGTGTGTTTATAACTAGTCAGCTGTCTAGCAGCTAAAGCAAATGCTTAAGGAATCACCAAAAATAATTACTGAAGATCTTATGGAAAGATGAGAAGGTCCTATCTGGCCTTTAGAAAAGCTCTAGAATAGCTTTCAACTCCAGGAATAGGCTTCACAGATCCCATTATTTCCAGGAAGAAAGCACCATTCTGCTCTTCAGATATCGATATTGAAACAGTATGAAGGGCTGGTTTAAATATGAACTTGTCAATATGATGTACAGAGGAAAGTTACTAGTTTCCTGATAAATATATTGTGACCTATCATTCAAAGGCACCAGGACCTACCTAAACATAAAGTGAGCTGAAGTGCCTAAGCCAAGGCTTTGTATTTGAATCTGAGCCTAAAAATTAAGAAATTACGGGTTAAAATGCTCAAAATCAGTTAGGTTTTTGTTTAACTTCATCTCAAACTAGCTCATGCTAGTTTACACAGACAAACTCAAAGAACTACAAGGAATTTTTCTGAAGGACAGCTTACTAATCTTATTTCTCTTCCTCATTTTCTTTATTCTTAACAAGAGTATATTTATATCTTTTAAAGTCAGGGAGAAGACTGCAAGACTCTTTCCATTCAGGGAGGAAAAAATATGTCAAGTGCCAGGCTTAAATGCTACCGGAAGAAAGTGAATAGATTGTCTAATAGACTTAATCTTCCTTTTATTTACTCAAAGATGACTTTTCTCAGAAAAATAAGTTTGCTCAAAGGGCTAGGAGGTAATAAGTCAGAAAAGTATGTTACCACCACAAAACGTACAATGAAAGAGCAATTTTTTTTTTTTTTTTTTTTTTTTTTTTTTTTTTAAGTTCAGAGGATTGAGTAGCTCCATTCGTGAAAGTTTAGAAAAAATTGATTGAAACTTAAGTAGTAAAGCTACCTGTTGATGCTCATGAGATTCTCAAAACTGGCAAGATTGCACAGGACTGCCACATATCACCTAAGCCTTTAGGAGGCAGTGCAGATTCTCAGTCTGATTCCATTCTTCAAGGGAAATTCAATGCACAGTGAGTATACAAAGTTACTAAGAAGACTGATTTTGTCTTTTTATAATACTTTTAATAAACCTTACTATAAGCTACACAGTCTATTTTAGTATATATGTCAGACTATACATAGAGTTCAATAAACCCAATAAATGCCAAACAACTTCATAACTTATTCTGAGAATTAACAAAGAACTTCCTGTAACTGAACTTTATGGTTTTTAATTTATTAGCTTTTGAAAAAATAATGAACGAAACACTTCATTCTACTTCAATGATACCAATTTTCAATGTACCTTCTTCCTGTGAATTCTGCTTGACCCTTCTTATTGAAGATGAATTTTGAGTCATTATATCCCCATCCATTCCACTTTAGAAGTTCTTGCCTTAGAGGGAGAAAAAAGTGAGAATGGGTTAGCATACTGTAAGCCACATGTATCTCTACAATTTGCAGTTTTATGGCTTTGAAAAAAGCTTTATTAGATAGTAATTCAAGAAAGCAAGTGCATATCACAAGCACATAGCTTAAGACAGCACAAAAAAAAAATCTTTCTGCAGTCACAACTCTTATTCTTTCAGATTGCAGACATGACATCTTAATGTTTGAAAAACATGCTGTTTTACAAAAAAACAACCAGCTGAAGTCAACACACAGTATGGCGATATTCTCACATCAGCAAAAAGGTGATGTTTGAAAGATGCTTAGTTTTAATTCTATACATAAATACTAAAACACCAACAGGCAATAGCTGAATTTCAGAATCAAAAAACAAGACATTTAGCATTGTTATTCTCTATAAAGAAATAAGCTTAACTGAAGTTCAATATAACATCAATACTGTAAACCCACTGCATCCTTAAAACATTCATGTAACAAGGCGCTCTTATGAAGTACCTCAAGCATTCAGATTAAAAATATATGCTGGAAAGCAAAAAAAAGTTGCAGGAATAATATACCAAACAACCTGAACGTGACCTCAAAGTAATGATATAAGAAAGCATATGGAAAAAAATATATATATGTAATTGCTAAAATACAAAATGATAAAGTTGGAAGTCAACAATATAAACATAGTTAAGATACGGGGATACAAAACCAGTAATTATATATTAATCTAACTTTGCTTGAAAAATTCCTCATTTATTTAATTTAGCACTTCATTTGTAATGTAAAAACTGAGTTTTATTTAATTAAAAGGCATCTTCAAGAAGTTAAAGGCAAATGATTTACCTCAATCCATTGTATCACAGTGAACGTAGCTCAATCTTTCAGTGTACAGTCAAAGAGTAAGACAAGGATCAATTGTGACCATTTCAAAAAGACTTTGCAAATTCAAAGAAACAACTGCCATGAATCAGTTATAAATCCAACTTTATATATAAGATAACTGGGTGCTAATTGATTACTGAAGGCCTTTATAATAAAGGCAACAGTAACATTAACTGCTGACATGACTGTCTGTGTTTTAATTAAACAGACTCTGCTTAATCAGAGTTAGTTTTCTTCAAATGGCCTGTACACAAGGTTTTAATTAGTCAAATGGAAACCACATGGACACCTATTCCACTGCAGTTTGAAACAGAAGTGCTTCAACTGGCATATTGCATATATTGTTCCTCCATACTGAAGTGATTCTAAAGCTTCAGCCAAAATTAAACCATTTAGCCCAACAACTGTTAAGATACAGAAGCCCCTCTGCTGTGCTGCCTATTTCAACAGGACCAGTCTTTGCACTTTCAATGTTCTCTCAGAAAAAGGGAAGGATCCACTCTAGTTTGACACCAAAGGAATGCCCTGTGATCACCTAGAATATGACAGTGAATTAACAAGCTGGTAACAAGTGTTTGGATTTAAGCATATTATGTGTGGGTGTATATATGCATTTATAATACATTAAGTATATAAACTAAACATATACATAATGTAATACATAAGTAATATAGAACTATCTACAAAAATGCATATAATTTTTAATATATATTTGAAAACGAATTTCACACAGACACTAAGTGCTATACAGCTGAGCTACTCCCAGCTGAGAGCAGGCTGACATGGGATTGACCAACCGAAGCAGCATTTGTTAAACTACAGGTTCCCCTGAGAACCCCCAGGCCTGGAGTCATCCTCAAAGCAACATTTCTCCCTCTATTGACTAAACACAGTATTTGTGCACACCTCATCTCTTTAGCTTGTTGAATCACAAAGTCAGAACAAACTTGGTATTAACATGGCGAGTCAGAGGAAGGCTCAGGCAGCTTTGCCCTAGTTTAGGGAGCTTAGGTCCTCTTTAACAGCTTGTTTTGGCACTGTTGTGCAATATGACGCATGAAACAAAGGCGAGAGTAAGCAAACCCAAACCTGCAGCCACACAGGGCCAGGGTCTCTCCTGGATTCTAAAGGGATTGGTGACATTAGATAGTACTTAGTGCAACTTTGAAGCTATCATTAGTCCTGATGCCTGTACAGAAACCTCTCCCAATGTTCAGGACGGGGTATTGCTAGTTACGGCACTGAACCAACACCCAAATGTGAGGTCTTTCTGCTAAGCAGGCTGTATTCCAGTTGCTTGCCTTTTTTAAAAATGCCCACTTACCTAGGTTGGTGTTAAGGTACTCAGCGTTTTCAGACTTAAAAAAAACAATAGCACCCAACCAAGGTTGGGATGTCAGTATTTAATTTTTTTCCTGAAAAGTCTTTAACATTGAACTATTCCTGAGTGAAAAAAAAACAATATATAATGGTTTACTCTGAAAGACAACACAGCTCTCGTTATTGAAGTGGTGAGAGTAATTAACTTTAAAACTGTTACATACTGGATTTTAAGTGTTTATTAAAAAAAAGGGAGGGGGAAGGGGTTTAGAACCAACTGTTCAGATAACACCAGGTCAGGAGACCTTTGTCTCTTGCACAATGGACAATATCACCTCCTGTGATAGGCAGACAAGCCATCAAAATGAACTAGATGCATTTTATTTTATATTCAAAACTATCCCAAGCAAGTTTAAGGACTTTATTTGGAGATGGGGAGGGCTGTCTTCCTAATCAGCCTGATATGTATCCTTTATTTTGATCTGTAACATCAGAGAGTACTGCCAACGTAAGAACTATTATTTGGTTTATTCAACAGTAGTTAGCAGCACTTCAGGCTTACACAGTAGGGACAGATTAGAGAAAATACTGCATGCAGCTTTTTAGAAAAACAAGCCTAAAAAGACAGGATTTTAGAATACAATGACTAATCAGTCAACTCTGATTTATAATTGATGCAGCTTCTAGTGAAGACTGAGCTACTTAGCTTATGTCACATAGTTTTGCAAGACTTCATGGTTTAATGCTTGATAAAACTCAAGACTTAAGAGAACTACCCTTCATGCAGAGGAAAGCAGAAAACATCCAGAGGAGATGCGCAAGCCTCACTGACTACTGAGGCAATATCATAATGGTGCAATTCAGTCAAAGGCTGTAAGAACTTTTTGGAAGAGTGGATGGAAAAACCTTCAGAGTGTGTGGGATGCTGGGCATTAGTTTATGTATTATTCAGAAGAGGTGAAAGGTAAAAAGCCCTGCAAGATAGAGGCCAGGGCACTATGCTGCTTCTCAGAGCTGCTTCACTATCCCAAGTCCCTCAAATGAAGGAAATTACTGTAACACACACCTGCTCTACACTTCCATGCTTTTCCAGCTTAAGTTTGGAAACAATTTCTGATTTACAAGGATAATAAAAAACAAAAGGCAGCTGAAGAAAAACAAACGTTTTCTCATCAGAGGTGTGTGTAATAATGCTCCTACCCCTTCCTTGTTTTTTTATTACCCTTTTGTAGCATTATTTGCTTAAATACCCTTCCTTAGCCAAACTTTTCACACCACAACTCCAGTGCAGCATTCCTGCTGTCCTCTGTGCAATGCCACTGGTGTAGCAACTACAACTGCTTGGTAGATTAGTATATGCCCTTATTTTTACCCTAACTCTCAAGTATGATCCAAGTTCTGAGTGAGCAGTGTATTCTTCTGTATCTCCCAGTTTTTAATTCCCAAAATCTCAGTGTTAAACTCTCATTCCAGAAGAGTACAAAGACCAAAAAGAAATGCTGAGAATATACAGACCTAAACCCATATTAGATGCTCCCCCCATGTGTGAGTACTGAACATATCAAGTGCTGACTGAGAACAGAGAACTCAAACTACACACTGATCTGCAACTAATATGTACTTCCATTTTTCCTAGACTTGTACAGATTAGATAGCCTCTAACATCTCAATATTCTGTACCATCTCAAATGCAAAGTTTGCCCTGCAGCAATACCTTGATTTTTATCTTCATTTTTCAAAAGTCCAAATAATTTCTTAAGCTGCTAGCTAAACAGTAAATAACAAAAAAACACTTAAGTATTACTCAGGATATATGGACTGATCATCTCAAAACACGTTAATAAGTTTCATGCCCCAGCCTGAAAAATCAGAAGTTCAGTTTGGTTGAATTGATTGGCATGCTCATGTTAAACATATAGCAAGACATAATAATCCTTACATTATAAACATATCCTTACATTTTTCTTCCTACCATCCTTCCAAAGGGTATATACAGCAAAGTCAAAGACTCTCATCAATATTTGGTATTATTCTTGTTTTAAACTGTATGCTACTCAGCTCTACATTCTACCTGAGCTATATCATTTAAAGACAGCTTTTCTATTTGCTACCTTCACAGTAACAGAAATAGGGGTAAATGATCTTGATTTTCTGTTAAAGATGAAAGTAGGAATATTTTAGCCAGAAATACTATGAGGAGAAAAAAGGCTTTCCTTTCCTTCTAGCTTTGGCTTTTAGCCAGAGATGTACTACAAAAAAAGTGCATGAAGTAAATAAAGCAAAGCTTGCTTTTAACATTATATATAATGGTATTGCCTGAAGGGGAAAACCCAAAAGAAGACAAGTTACCATGGAAACAGTGACAATAGAAGCTACTGTTGCGAAAACAGTGCAGCTAGGCTAAGTGAAATTTAAATATCTCACTTTATTACAATACCCAGCATCAAAATATTAATTTGACTTAATGCAACAAGGATTACTTTTTACAGCAAAATATTTGTTAAATAAATCAAGCATTTTCTTCACTTCTCTTCCTCTAGAGAACTTGTTACAGAATACTCAGGAGTCACTGGGCAGGAAGCTCTTCCAGTTACAGCACAAGATATTATACATAAAGCCCTGAAACAATTAAAGGCATGTAAAAGTTGAGAAATAAGCCCACTCGGTGGCAGTATTTCCCCACACTAGGCAGGCACGGCCTCACTGCCGGCACATGTGGCAGTAGGAGCGCAGCACGCCTAGTCTGAGGCAGCGCACAGTAAACCCTGCTCACTGCTTTGAGCACGCAAACCCTTCTCCGCACACCGCTGGCTGAAGCAGCGCTCCTCCTGTATGCTACTCACCCAGGCAGGCAGACTAAGGCCTCCAGGCCTAACTGAACATTTTAATTAAACCAATACAGGCTTTAAATCTCATGCTTTAGTGACAGACACTGACTATTCAAAAATTGTTTTCCCTCCTCCAGAAAGCCAGTACTAACCGAAAAGCAAGCACAGACCTTCCAGCAGGTACTGCAGTGCAGTATCAAGATGCTCAGCTCACATGGAAATCATACCATGGATATTAGTTTCAGTACTTTCAAATTCAAGTCACAAGTACATATCAAATAACTACATACACAAGACGCAGAACTGCTACGCTTTTTCTTCAAATGAAAAATACCATAAACAGTTACTCAGCTCTTTATTTTTCCAAAGTCTAAAACACACTGATCATTACCTTTATAACTTCAGAAGGCAAACACTACGTTTTTTCACTTATGATGAAGCTATGAAATCACACTTGGTGAAGTATGAGAACCAAGCAATGAACAAATTTACTTCACTCGTGTCATGACGATTTATCAAAGGATGCCGACACTGAATTGCTTGCCTCATTATACAGATACACCATCTAAGCACGCATCAAGTATCAACGAAACTTCTCCCTCTTCTCCAAAACAATCTGGAGAACTGGAACGCTATACACAGAAGTGAAGCAAGCTCGAGCTAATCTGCTAAAAGACTAAACAATATAGTTCCATGTATTTCTTTCAAGGAAGCCACCCTACAGCAAGATGAAACAGGGCAATCCAATGCAATGGAATCAGTGCGACTCAGAGCACCAAAGCCAAAATGCTTACATAATTTCCTCATCACAGCCACCAGTACATTCAACTCAATCATCAGCTGATGCCAAGCATTGAAAAATGATATATGTACAGACACTCCTGTCATCCAAGAACCAGCATATTCTTAGAAGTGAGTTTAAAGTGGCAGCTCTAACGGCTACCATATTGGCTAAAACACCAGTATTTGCCTAATGCAGCAAAGCAAAAAGGTCTTACAGATGTATAGCTCTTGCAAAATCCAAGATAAGTGTGCAGTAAGATTCAGGCAGTATTATAGTGCTAAGGAGTTGCATCAACAACATATCATCCAAACAGTAATGCCTCAAAGCCCAGCTTAACTGGTTACTGTTTGGTTACTGATTCAGAAGACCAACTGGAAATTCAGAACCCATTCCTTCAGCGATGCTGGGAGGTCACTCTCCCTCCCTATCTGGAGCAGAGATCCTATTTAAGTTATATAGTGACTCTGTTATCAACCACCAAGAAAGCAAGCCACTCAAGTCTTTTTGAAGTCAGTACTGAATTAGCATTAGCTGCCTAGAAATTAGGAAGGAGAATGTAGCCCTAGGAATCTCTTCAAGAGCTGCTTTGTGATAGCATCATTTATCTGGAGAAGAATGACACGCTGTAGGCAGGGAATATCTGCTGTTTGTCATTCTTTACTTCTTCCCTCTTGGAGCGTCTTCCCTGCAGCAAACCAAAAGTAATCGCTCTCAAGTCTGAAGTCAAGTAACATGTCTGTCTTACAACCTTAGACACATTCAGGTTCTGCAGCCTGAGCTTTCAGCAAAACCCTTGCAGTTGCATATACACCTAACTCAATCACTGTTCTCTGTTTGCCAAATATCCAGTACAGCAACAGGAATCCAAGTTCATATTTAAAATTTAAGAGCAAAGTTAAACTGCAAGTGCAATCACAAAAGTTAAGGTATAAAATAGACTTGAAGATACCAGATACTTGAAAGCAGAGTGTGTTCTCCTTTTCCAGCTGTTGTGACAGAATAGCATTACTTCTCCTTACATATATGTGGAATAAATGAAGCCCCAAAGAACAAGGAAATGGGTCTTTTTCTAATGTTCTCTTGCAGAAAGTTTTAGTCAATTTGGGTGAATTAAATATGAAATACTATACTCAATATCAGGAAAACCAATATTCCTAAGCTTCCAAATATGCACACTTAGCAAAATGATAATCCTTATGTGATGGAATACTTTACAAGCAGCGATATCCATTGTATCTTCTACTTCAGAGGATGCCAGTTTTGTTTTTCTCTTTGAAGAGACTGCCATACTACAAAATGCACACGGCTACTTTCAGGTGAACAGACATCAAAATTGTTACTTTTTGAACCTTAAGATCAGTCCTGCAAGCAGTATTTCTTTAAGCTTGCAAAAAACCAGAAATCTGCTTCACCATCTTCAAAAATCCAAGTTAATAAATGGATCAAGAGTCTGCTATTTATTTTTTCAAGCAAAATAAGTCAGCTCCCGGACAATACTGCTTTACCTACCACATAGAGAATTTATAGCATGTTTTGTGGCACATAGAGATAACTGTAAAAGAATACTTTTGATCTGTCATACCAACCCTGAAAACCTGCATACAGCAGCCACTTTTGGATTTAACAAGGCATTATGCTTGTCCACCACATTCAGTCTAAGAAGTACAGTAACACTTCAGGGAAGTCTAGTTGGCTGCAATGTGTTACACTACAGATGGTCTTAATTTACTTCAGTTCGGAGCACCTTTTAGGAAGTTGAAGTAATCATCCTAGTCTACTGTATTAGCAGAGATTATTTAAAATTTATTTGGACTGAAGAGAACAAATAGCTATATAGTCTTCATTTTCTTGTGCATAAGAATTCAGACCTCAGTAAACATCATGAAGTTGATCTACAAAATTCTTTTCCTGTAAAAACAGCTACTTGTTTTCATATAACACTTCATGTTTTACTTTATGTATTAAACATACTTTATACTTTTATTAGTATATAGAGTTTTTTCTGGCAAAATTTAACCAATGAATATCTAATTTGGTTTACCTGATATCAAAGATTTAACAAGGTATCTACTAAGCTCATGGATAAATTCCGTTCTGACAGATTACTTAACTATCATCTAACTACAAGTAGTCACCTCTTCGGGCACAAACATGAAAGTATTGCTAGTATATATGAAGTAACACTTGCCTTCAAATTGTGATTTATTTATTTGTTTTTTTTAATCAGGCTAACACTTAAAAGTGAGAATCATGTTATCTGTTCCTCTATTTTGATCATTAACCTTGATTAGCAATTAACAACAGCTTTGATTCAAGTCCCATGCGATCTGCCACACCTTCCTCAATGCAACAGGCTCTTACTCTTATCACAGAATGGTTGAGGTTGGAAAGGACCTCTGCAGATCATCTAGTCCAAGCCCCCTGCTCAAGGAGGGTCACCTAGAGAATGTTGGCCAGGATGGTGTCTGACTTCTTTACCGTCACAGCAAGAAAGTTCTTCCTCGTGTTCAGACAGAACTTTGTGTTTCAGTTTGTGCCCGTTGCCTCTCATCCTATTGCTGGGCACCACTGAGAAGAGTCTGGCCCCATCCTCTTCACATCCTCCCTTCGGATACTTATACATATTGGTAAGATTCCCCCCTCAATCTTCTCTTCTCCAGGCTGAACAGGCCCAGCTCTCTCAGCCTTCCCGCATATGAAATGCTCCAGTCCCTTCATCAACTTAGTAGCCCTTTGCTAGACTCACTCCAGTAGCTCTTCTGTATTGGGGAGCCCAGCAATGGACACAGCACTCCAGATGTAGCCTTACCAGGGCTGAGTAGGGGGGGAGGATCACCTCCCTCGACCTGCTGGCAACACTCTTCCTAATGCAGCCTAGAATACCATTGGCCTTCTTGGCCACAAGGGCACATTGCTGGCTCATGGTCAACTTGTCATCCACCAGGACCCCCCAGGTTCTTCTCTGCAGAGCTGCTTTCCAGCAGGTCAGCCCCCAGCCTGTACTGGTACATGGGGTTATTCCTCCCTAGGTGCAGGACCCTGCACTTCCCTTTGTTGAACTTCATGAGGTTCCTCTCTCCCCATCTCTCCAGTCTGTTGAGGTCCCTCCAAACAGCATTACAGCCCTCTGGTGTATCAGCTGCTCCTCCCAGTTTTGTATCAACAGCAAACTCACTGAGGGTGCACTGTCCCTTCATCCAGGTCAGTGATGAATAAGTTGAACAATATTGGACTCAGTATTGACCCCCGGGGGACACTGCTAGCTACAGGCCTCCAACTAAACTTGCACCACTGATCACAACCTTCTAAGCTCTCCCATTCAGGTAGTTTTCAATAGCCCTCACTGTCCACTCATCTAGCTCACACTTCCTTATGATCTGTTAAGGCTTTTGAATGGCACCAGCCCTCTAAGTTACCACTAGCTTAAGCTGAGGAGTCAGCTATGTCAGGATTTAACTTAGTGTCAAGCTTTGCTTCAGAACACACTGTTCTCCAAGAAGAGTTAAATGTTTTCATAACAACACTAAGAACTGGCATATGGAATTTAACCTTTCAAACAAAATTTTAAGTTTAGTAACCAAGTTCAAGACACATACAGAAGACAAGCTAAACCTGAGAAAAAAAACTCTTCTGCCTGCCCCCTCAACATCCTCCACCCCGTTGCTCACCTTATACTTCAGTATTGTCATCCTCCAGTCTTCAACCTAAACAAACCCTGAATTTATTTTGAATAAAAACAGATTTATACAAAAAAGCTTTTAGACATTTAAAGTACTCTTAAAAACATAGTTGCATATTCCTCTGAAAGCCACCTTTAACAACTGTGGTAAACTATCCTAAACAATTCACTAACTATCCAAAGAAAAAGCAAGCCCATCATTCAAGAGAGATTACATAAGGAAGTAGTTACAGATGAACTAGAATAATTGACCAACTGAATGCAAGTTATAAAACCGCATTTGAACTGGCCATCATATAAATTTACAAGATATGAAAAAATTTGCTGCAAAAGGTGGCCGAGTATTGGTAGTGAAATATGAACCATCTTTAATATTACTTGTTAAAGTAGAGCTAATTTTTTGAGCTAGTTCTACTTGAAATTTTTGCGGAAGTTGCTGGTAGCTGTTATGACTATATCAAGTCTTGATGAAGATATGGTTTATATGAATAAAGTTACCCTTACGTAAATTTGGTGTGAACATGATACAGAGCAGGTGCCTGGCTATAAACTCATCCCTTAGTCTACCCTGGGTAGCAGTGTGCCCATACTAATAAGAGTCCACGCCAACCTCTCTTCATCCTACAGGGAAGAAACTCCCCCACAGAGAAGGGAAGTTAGGAAATCCTGCCCTGCTTTTTTTTTTTTTGCTCCAGGACACAAAAAAATTTTTAGCCTGTGAGCTAGAGACAACATGTAATTACATCTGGTCAATACTCCCTTTTACAAGGAACATGTTGTGCAAAGATTGATTTGAATGTTATAATACAGACTATTATGGCTAGATTGATATCAATAAAAGGTCCGCCCCAGACAGATTTTCTAACATATATAATAGCTACCCTGGTGTAATTGCATTCTAAGGAGTTTTAGCACCTTAGTCATAGTGTTTTGAATGCAGTACAAGTTCTCAGCAGTACAAGTTGAAGATTAACTCTTCACCATGTACTTAAACTTCAAAATACCATATAACTATTTAAGTTTATAACTTAAGAAATCTCATCAGCAAAATGGCCTTGCTAATAACCAGTCAAAAATCACAGCATAACATGGAAGTTTTGGAAAAAATAAGAGATTATTTAGATTTTTCAATTTGAGCTTTTTAGTAATTTTTTTCAGCACACCCATTACCTTTTTAAGGCTTTAAAACCCAGCAGTTTAACTAGACCCCCATCCCTCGTTTGCACATTGAATTAAAACTTAAAAACACTTAGAACTCTGATAAAGCTTAAAATACTTAAGTGTCTTCTGTTCTTTGATGGTGCAGCTTCACCAGATTTGTGGACACCTTTGAACTGAAATAAGGAAGAAGCACACAACCAGTGCAGGTGAAATGCAGGACATAAATAGTCCTATTTCAGGAAAAGATATTTAACCAACTGAGTTACTAAACAGCCATAGCTCCTTACACTCATGTTCACACTTCAAAGACCCACTGTATTAGCTAGCTCATCTCCTCCATGCTTCATTCTTCTGTACTCACAGCCCCAGATGCAAATTCAACCATACTCTTTCAGACTTATCTCTTTACTGCATTTACTACAGTCTCCAATACATCCAAGACAGTGTTTCAGCCATCTAAAGTTTCCTTACGGATGTTTGATCATCAACTCAAAATTCCTGAAGACATTCTAGACCTAGCATTTTTTTTTTCAAGCTACCTATTCACCACATCACCTTAGCAGTCAGACTGTCATCCTGTCTGGTTCTTCATGTTCTCGTTTACAGGTTTGTTTGCTTTGTTATGTGCAAGTTTTTTTGTTTTTTTTTTTTTAATATGACATTTTACTCTTATCTACTGTATTATCCAAATAAAAAAAAAAGGAATGATTTATTATTAATTATACATTTGTCTAAGAATGCAAGCCATGCCTAAAGCAAGGAATTCCAGGAAAACTCCCATTAGTATTGATAATAGCCCCTAGCCTTATACCAATGACTTTGCACCACCCAAAAAAACCTTAATTTCACTCATGTGATAATTTTAAATAAGTGCTAAGAGTGCCCAGCATTTGGCTTATCAATGGATAAACTAAGTTAGTGATAATATAAATTGATTTTCTAAAATTCCTTACTTCCAGTAAGCTCTAAAGACATCTGCTATAGTCACTGTGTAGCATTTTCCAACTTCCTTGTCTGCCTTAAAATGGTATTTTTCAAGGTATTTTACCTTTGTCTTTATAGCGTCCCACAGATGATCTCCCCACTCTCTCCCAAGTTTTCTGTGGATATTCCAGGATGACTTTCCAGGCCTTCTCCATCTTTAAGTAATTTCAATCATCTGGGCAGTTGCTCAAACTACTCTACTGCAGACGTGAACCTTTCTGTCCAGTATGTTCTCTCTCCTGAATGGGTCAACCAGCTCCAGATTAGTATAGCTAGAACAGGGCTCAGCCCTTTTATCACTCTCCACTCTTTATGCTACTACCTCCTTCCTGAATCACTACAGGCAACAGAATCATCCTCCCCCATCACTCACTTCAAAACCTGGGTATTATCCTCAACTACAGTCTCTACCTAAATCCCAATATCCAAGCTATTATCTAAGTCTCACATATTCTTTACATGTAACATCTCAAATATGTTTCATCACATCTCAGGTATTCAGACAGAACATCTAAAAACAAAGATGCACCTTCTTTTAGGTTCTCCTGTTTCAATACGTATGAGAACATCAGACTCTAGGTGCATCAAGAAGCTGTACCTATTGCACCAATCAAGACTTTCAGGAGCTCCCTTAGGCTCTCACAGCAGAGTATCAAGCAGTTGTATCACTTTGATCATAAGCTCCTAGAAGCAATGTAATATTTATTCTTAATCTGGAACAATATATTTGTAATAAAAATAGCAATATATTCTATTTCTATAGCAAAAAATCAGTATGGAGAATGATATTGCCAGCTTGTAGTAGTACAGGCGTTAAGTTTATTAAGCCTGCATTTCCATGGAGAAAGAAACAACCCTTAGGATTATGTGCACCTTCACAAAAGACTTTTTTCTATTCTTTTTTCCTCCTCTTCAAGGATGCAATGATTGACAGTAGACAGTATATCCAAATCCATTTTCAATACATCCCTAAACCTAGCTAGACAGATACTTTTCAAGAACAATGATTACTTCATACTAAACTCTTAAACCAAGGAGTAGCTCAACACAGAAGCAGAGAATTTTGGAACAACCCATTTCTCCTAGTGTGCAGCATCATTTGACATGAGGACGCATCTCCTGCACAAATATCAAGTTTTCTCACAGTGAAAGCTACAGCCTCTCAAAGTTCTTAATATTTGACTTCATGCACATAACATCCCAGTCCTCCCAAAGCAGGTATGTTCAGCTTGTAGTCCTAGACAAAAAACAGCCTGCTAGAATAATTCTTACCCTGGCTTGCTCCCACAAAGCCCTTGCAGGAGCTTGCACTTGTCTGGGAAAACAAGTTCAAAGTAAACCATGGGCTGAATGCATTTTCCTCAAAGGGGCAACAACTCTCTTAACCACTAGCTGCCTCAAGGCCACCCCCATACACCAACAGGAACCACAGTAATAACCACTAGCTGCCTCAAGGCCACCCCCATACACCAACAGGAACCACAGTAACGTCTATAGGGAGTGCAATGGAGAGCAGTTAGGTTATCTATCGACCAAACCTTAAGACACTCTTACAAGATAACAAGCCAATATACACATAGAAAATGCACATCTAGGAGAGGAGATATTGCAAAATAAATACAAGCCCATCCCATCAGAAAGGCTGACCTTATAAGTTGCATGAAGCTATACCATGGAATGATAATTATAGCATTTAAAAGAACACAGTAAAAAAGATGCAGAAACTAATGACAGTTTTCAGCTAGATAACATGACTACTTTTCTTCCTTTGGTCTCATGTGAGCTACAACTCTTTCTTACTAAACCCTGTAAGAAACAGGAAAAGACAGACATGACAAAACTATTCAGCTGCCACAGACTGAGCGGGAGCCTTTGGCTCCCACATTTTTGGCAGTATTCATATCAGGTGAAGATTTCACGTGACTGAAGTGGGCACAGCAAAAAGCCCATATACAAACCTTGCTTTTCCATGCATGCTCTGCTCTTCATTAGAGTAGCATCAGAGTATTTTGCAAATACAAAAACTCTCCTACAGTTATTAAGGTGACTCTGCCCACATCCAATCCCACTCATCAGAGAAACAAAAAATAGGATATTGAAAGGCACTTCTCTGAGGTTTCATCCACTCCCTACAGCCGTCGCTTTACCCAAGGCTGCATCTAGCCTTGCTTTCCTCCGTTGGGAAGCCGTTCCCTCCCAACGGCTCCCTGCTGCTTTTCTGACGTTCCCCCCCCCCCGGCTGCTGTGAAACCCGGAGGCGCCCGCACCGCTCGGGTCAACGCCGCAGAAGCCCCCGCCGCGGGGCCTCCCGGCCCCCCAGCCCACGCCCATCCCCGGCCGGGAGCAAGCCCGCCCTCCCCAGCGCACGCTCCCGCGGCGCCACCCGGACCCCGGCCCCGCCGCCCCGGCCCCTCCCGGGCCGCTCGCTCGCGGGGACCCCGCCTGCGCCTACCGCTTCTTCGGGATGGAGCCGGAGGCCGGCGCCGCGGGGGCCCCCTGCGCCTTGCAGGGGCTCGGCGAGGGCCCTTCCCGCCCCGGGGCCCACGGCGAGCCCCGCAGGTGCCCGGAGATGACGCTCAGCCTGCGCCGGGCGGAGGACGGGGAGCCCGGGCCGCTTCCCGCTGCCTCCTCCGCCGAGGCCGCCATCGCACTTCCGCGTTGTGCCGCGGACCGCTACCGGGGGAAAGGTCGGAGGAGCGGAAGGCGCGGCGCCGCGGCCCGCTCATGTAGGCTGTCCCGGCATGCACCGCCGCCCGCGCGCCCCGCCCGGCCCCGGCCCCGGCCCCGGCCCTACCGTCGGGGCCGTGGGCGAGGACGTCCGCATTTCGCGGGGCGGTGGCGTGCACTGAAACGTTCAGCCCCCGAACCCTGGCTGCCCCTCCTTCGGGAAATTTCAGGGGCTGTTTCAGTCATGTGAAGCTGCTGGCATCAGCGAAGCTTCCCTTTCCCCCTCACAGTGAAAATGGGAAAAAAAGTTGCGGTTTAAGAAGAGAGAAATACCAGAAGGGAAATTTCCCGACCTAGATTTGAAATGCTGCTTTCTAGCATTGACCCAGACAATTTGTATTGACCGGCTGCAGCCTGCTGGACCCACTTTGAGTTGTCCAGGACGGAGTATGTTTAAGTGCCAAAAAGTCACATTGCGTTTTCCTTTGTTCAGAAAGAAGTTAAGAACACATACATTTCTAAAACTTTCCAGCCTCGGCCTATTTCTACATGCGGACATACAGCCTGCCAGAAGTCAGCAATCCGTGGCTCACATTAAGAAACAAGCGAGAAAAAGGGTTTTATTGCAGATTGTCCTATAATTATCAATAACTATTTTGATATCTAAACAGATCTGAGGGAATACAAAGATGCTGCTAAAGCAGAGGATTGCACAAGTAAATTATGAAATGCTAATTAATGGCATTAACATAGGTGGGATACTTAAGAAATAGGTTGGTGATGTATCATCCTACAGGAGTTACAGATCTAATTACAGCTGACAAGGACCAAACAGCAGAGTCTCAAAACAAGGCCTTGGGTGATGGATGGAGGGGCTGCTTAGCCGTGTACCTCTAACCATATAATATAAGCTGGCTGCTCTTCACATACTATATATTGCTAAAAGAGAGGCTCCGTACTCCTAATTATCCAATCCCCCCAGTAAACCTGCCCCACTTTCAAAATCACTGTTATTTGAAAGTTATGCTTACTGTCATACTTTTGTGTTACTACAGACCCCTCTCTTTTTTCAGGCAGCTGAAGGAATTTGAAGAGTGCTTAAACAACTCGGAGAATGGTAGACTGCAAAACATGCACTGACTAAACCATAAAATAAACGTTGGTTAACTCGTCAACCCAGATTCCTCATTATCTCTTGACTAAACTACAGACAGGTATTCTCAAAAATGCATGCTTTTATTATCAAAATTAGCTTCTAAGAGAAATAAATCTTTGAAGTCAAAAACCAGTAAGTAATAGTAAAAATATCAAAAATGTAGCTTTCCAGAGCCACTAATCAATTAAATTACTCTGAGTTTTCATTGTAATCTTGCTACAAATTCTGTTTCACAGCCATCGTTCTGCTAGTCTATACAGGTTCTCTTGTTGCAGTATGTAGATAATCTGTACCTTAATATAGGTAATATTTATCTGCAGTGGATTTATGTGACTATGGAATTATGAACGCACTGATACCTGTTCAACTATCAATTCTACTGTAGATTTCTAGTTAAAAAATTTTTTTATCAGTATATGTCAATTCAAGTAAAATTATTTGCCCAAATAATAAACATAGCCAAGCTTTTTCACCTGAATATGTAAGACTGTCATACTTTAGGTTTAAAAGTGATAATGTTGTAGTTATTCTAATTTCTATCATAACTACCATGGTTATGAAAACTGTAACCAAATGTTCAAACAGTGATAAATATCTTGTGATCCCATTCAAGGACTCTTTTCTTTTTGTTTATAAACACTGACAGATCTCTTGTTGACAAAATCTGTATGGTTTCTAGACTGAACTCTGAAATGCTTAAGTTTTCTTACGGTACCTTTTGCTGTGGGACAAGTCAGGTTCCTATTCCAAATAATAGCAGAGTTAGCACAGTCACACTAGTGTTGTGTAGTTATCTTGGAGAATACCTCATATGTCCAGTTAAGGGATTTGAACTAGCTTGCATTTATTCTGGTGAAGTCTTAGTGCTTTCAGGATGAACAGGTCAGATCTATTTTGTGTGTGTTGAGGAGTGCACTGAGTAACACAGACCTTGCAATCACAAACCTAGCCTCAACTTGTCGGCCTTGCATGTGACCAAAGACCACGTCAACATGCTCTGTTTAAGTCCCAGCCTGACACAACTCATCAGCCGCTGCTTCACACCTGGGGCAGAGCCATGCTGCCTCTTGCAGCTGCTGCAGTCATTCTGGCAAGACTTGCACCTTTAAGATATTCTCAGAATTGCCTGCAGGCTGTAGGACAAGGCAAGGTATTGCCTGGCAGGAGAAGATCTTGGGAACACAGGCCTCTCCTTCATTCTAGATAGGCTTGGAGGGCAAGCCACATTGTCCCATCTGCAATGGCCTTTTTTTTTGGCGCCTCCAGACTGATGGCCTAATCCATAGCCATTGCTTAGTCAGACAAACACAGACAGGTGTGATTATATTCCTGTCTGCAGCTGGGACAGCCAGCGCCAGGTACAGAACTGTCAAACAATCCTGATCATCTATGAGGCCCAGTGTGAACAGCTGGGATTCATCCTGAACCATCAGCACCATCACGAGATGGCAATTTTCAGGGAGAATGATCCACCCTTGTACCCAGTGGGGTCATTATGACCCTTTGCAGCAGGGCCTTTCCTGATTACTGGCTGGTGGGCAATCTGTTCAGCTTGTCTAAATCCATCAGCTTAACTGTCAGTACAACACTGTGTGGAGATCCCTCCAGCCTTTGTAATTCTCATCCCTGGCACCCTTTAGGTAATGGGAAGGGTCATCCTACATAGATTCCTGGACTATGAAGAGGGAGAAGAATTGAGATTTAAGGGGAGATACAGATGGGACACCAACCCCAGATGATGTCTGCTGCAAGGATTATATAGCTACGTATTGATGAGACCTCAGCTACTCCTGGATTGCTTTCATCAGCCTTGAGTTTCCACCTCAGGAAAGATGTGAGAACTGCAAAAAATTTAAAGGAGAACAGAAAGAATAAGAACAGAATAGAGTTTTTTCACCAGAGGATGAAGACAAGGCTGTACAAACTGAGTCTCTTTAGCCTAAAAAAGAGAAAACTAAGAAGGATATGATAACAGTCTTCAAATATGTAAAAGACTTATGAAATGAAACGGAGCAATCAATCTGCCCTTCATGCTTCTGGTATGTTGATGAGAAGTAATGAGCTCAAACTGCAAGACAACTTTACTATTAGGAAAGCTTTCTAATGGTAGTGAAAATGAAACACTGTTGTAGATTACTTAAGTAGACTATGAAATCACCTTCATAAGACAGCTTTAAGAACAGACAACATAACATCTATCAGAAATGATGTCAGTATAAACAGTTCTGCTCAGGGCAAGGTGACCTACTCAGGTTAATTCCAACATTTTCTCTGTGAAGTGCAATACGTCACACAGTTGAAGCATGCTCTGTTGTCCCATGGGACCTATTTTCATGATTAGCTTTTGCAGTTTGATGGAGCCAATCGGCTTTATGGAAAGCTTGAAGTGGAATACTAATATCTATGTGACTATTAATATTTTCATAATGACATTTTCTCTATCAATGTTGATTTATGCATTCATTCCTTTCTCAGGCACCCTTATGCTTGTTCTATCATGTATATGAAAGAAAATAACTTCAAAAATCATAAAACTCTTCCTCTTTCAAATCCTCCTAAAGGGCCTATTTCTCCCATGATACTTCAACATGATGCCTTTCCATTAGCTAAGCAACCAGCAGAAAGTTCTCCAGGGAGCAGTATGTAGTGCAGGAACAGTGAGACCTTGGTTCAGTTCTGTACTTCATATGCAATATTGGTGCCTTTTTGTGTCATAGCTCCCCATATAGAAACCAGGGATATCTCCCTACAGAGATTGTATTTGAAGATAAATACACTAAGAACTGTGTGACAATGTGCAATCAACCAGCATAAGACCTACTGATGAAAAGCAGTACATAAAAGCCTGATATTAGTAGTATTTGTTTTGCTTTTATTCTCACTTTTGTCAATTCATTTTATGCCATTTGTGTACTTTGACTAGAAAATAGTCTATAAGTTTCCTGGAGCAGGAATTGCACTTACAATGGGCTCTCAGCCTTAGGTTAGGTTTCTGGTATTACTGCAATATAAATAGCTGTTCCAGCAGTTTGATAGTTTGGTTATGGAGTTAAGTTCCCCCCTGTGAATAATTTGTATACTACTTTCTGGATTAACTCATGTGTATCTGCATTTAACTATCTGCTGCTGTGAAAAAACAGTCTTTAGGGAACAAATGTAGGTCTCTTGACTGAGTTTCCATTCACATTTTTTACTGAAGTTCTGGATGTAGCTGGAGGGATTTTAAGTCACAGTTATCTAAATCCTTCCACATCGTTTAAGGTTTGTAGTGAGATACTAGATTCATTGTAGTGGACTTCATATTTTGCTGGAGTGTTTCTTTGTATCAGTTACTTTTAAGGTGCAGTATTTCTTAATGAGCTGATGTATTTGATCCTAATCATAGTAAGTTCCAAGTAAAAAATGGAATTTAACTAATATCTAGTCAGGAACATTTATCACCACCTCAGGACTTAATTCTCAAAAAAATTCCCAATTACTTTTCAAGAGTAAGAGTTTGACCTGTGGGCAGAAGGGACATGGTGGTATTATGGTTCTGAAACCAGTGTGAACTCTCATCATGCAGAGAACAAAAATACAGCTAAAATACAGCTAATCAATACCTTGTTTCTGTGCAAGAGACTGGTCTTTGCTTACAGTGAGAACAGCCCTCAGTGGGAACACTCTGGCTTTTTCTTGCTTTTGTGCATTGACAAGCCTCCGCTGAGTTCCTGCTAGCACTCTGAATGCAGTCCTCAGCTCCCTTGGAAGGATAGCGATCTTCACAATAAAAAGAAGCAACATAGTGTACTGACACATTGTGGTGTTGCTGTTTCTCATCATTTCCCTGAGGTGAACCACTGACATGTTTTTATAAAATATGCCTAATTTATTCATATAAAGTCTAACTGATAAGTAGAAGTGCTGAGAAGAAACCCTAGCACACAGAACAATTTTAGAAGTACTAAAATTGTGGCAACAGAGAGAACTACCATTTCACTAAATAATGCTAGCAGAGCTACAAAGCGGTAGTTTGAAGCATGCAATAGTTGCCATGCCAAAGCAGCAGCATTTCTACAGTTCCATAAGCTTTTTTTCTCACATATCCCTAAGTGTGTCTACAAGTCTGAGTGCAATGCCAACTCAACATGACATTTCCTCATATCAAAGATGTGCATTTCCACAGTTGTGCACACTGACAGTTTCAAATAACATAATTTTAAAAAGAGTTTACAGAGTAATACAAAATAAAGTAGCAAAAATACTTTTTACTTTCACAGAGGTCTCCATAATAAGGTCTCTCTGAGCTCTATAATGCCGTAGTCACTCAGGAGAGCAGAGAGAGAACATGCTGCTAAGGACAAAGACTACACTCTCATGCAACCCATACACAGGCTGTGAAAAGAAGAGATTCTTCTGATAAATTATCTTGCCCTGAATGAAGTTCAACAGATCAATGAACACCACCTAAGGTAGCATGAAGGCCCTTGAGATGTAGGTATCAGTTGTGTAAAATTAATTGATGGGAAACACCTCCAGCCTTGGATGGGATGATGAAATAGCAACTGTACACACATCTAGATGAGAAGGGAAAGAGTACTGTATTCAACTTAAACTGCAAAAAGAACTTCGAAAAACATTCAATGGAATTTTATTGCAACCTGGAGAAGTCCATGATGCCAGTCAAAACTAACAGAGATTGTTAGTGTAATAATACAAACCTGCACTTTTCCCTTACTGACTACGTAGCAGAAAAAGGTTTTTCATTTGCTTTTAAAGTAGAACAACTTTGAACTACTAGATAAACATTAATTCAACTCCCTGGTTTTGAGGGCAACAAAAGAACAACATTTTCATCAGAGTAAGCAATGAGGAAGATGGGAAAAGTTGGCTTTTCATGACATGAACTACTTTTTCCTACACTGGTGAAAAATTAGAAGCTGAAAAGCATGAAAAACCTGCTGATACTTAAATTCAAATTGCCAAGTTTTCAGCAGGTGTAGAGCAAAAAGCATAGAGCATCAAAACCATCAAGTCCTTCTACTGTAGTTTACAAGTGCTAGGAAAGAATAATTAAAATATATTGTGGAGTGTTACATACTGTGTTTTGTATAGCAACCATTGATCTCCTGCACCTTGTATTAGACAGCTCTTCCCAAAGCAAAGCTATTACACATTGGTACTTCAGATTCTATGAACAGTAGTACCTATAGCAAGCAATGTGACTTCAAACAGAAACAGAAAAAGCAATCCAATTTACAAACATACAAATTGCAACTCAAAAGACTTGAATAACCAAGAGAATTGTCAACAAACCTATTAGAAGGCAACCCTTCCCTCTACTTCCACCACAGAAGGTTACATGAGTAAACAAGCTGCCAGGTCCTGGGGGCACTAATAGACCTTAAGGGCCCTGAACATCCCCACTTGGGACTCCCACCCACCCCTGCCCTTGGCTCTGGGCCTGTATTTAAGCTCATCCTGGGGACTATTAGTTCCCCTTCTAGTGATGCTGTAGCAGTGCTGGGTTCTAGTTCTGCCCCTGCCTGGCTATGGGCCCTGCTGATCTGGACCCTGAGCTGTGGACTGACTGCTCAGCCTGGCCCTGCTTAGCTGCCTGATGCAGGGAGTTACCCCTGGCCTCGCCCTGCTCCCTTGCTGGAGGTTGTAGGATGGGCTCTTGCTGGCATAGGGAGTCCTGATGGCTCCTGTGCTGTGCTCTGGCAGGGGCCTAGACGAGAGCTTGGAAGAAAGGTCAGTATCAGCTTAGCAAATAGACTGTAACAAGTTAAGAAAAATCCTTGAACTGAAAATGGTTAAAGGATGGCAGAACACTAGGGGGAAATACCATATATGCTTTATCTGTTCTTACTCTTCAAGTTGTCTGCTTGTGGCCAGCACTAGAGACGGGATACATGGTTAGATGGACTATGGCCTGAACTAGTATGACCATTTTCCTGCTCTTTGCTATCTCTTAGAGACAGCAACACAGAAAAATGCATAATTATGTTACCCTGGAGGAGGTGATGTAAAAAAAATATCAAGGGAGCTAAACTGAGCAATATGGGCAAGCTTAAATATGCACAGTCTTAACTTTTGCTTGACTTCATAAGCTTTTGTCTTAACTTTGGGGTGTGACTTTTTCTTATCAATAATGTAAGTAAAATATAACTTAGTCAAACTGTAAATTAATGGCTTACTAACTTTCTAAATGTTAGCTCAAATAATTCATGAACTGGTAAGAGGGCATTTCTCTACTAGATAAATTAATAAAAAAAGCTATTGTGAAACAATTTCCAGAGGTGTGTTGTTGTTCTTCTATAAGCTGTGATAACTATACTGTAATTATACTTTCTCACTTTTAGTGTACAACAAAAGAACTAATGAAATTTTCTATAACAGGTGAGATGGACATGAATGGAGTAAAAGAATTATTTTTCAAGAGTCTTTACTTAATGCAACTACTTGCATTGTTAAAACAAAGTGAATGCCTACTGAATAAGGTATGTATTAGATGCTGTTTTCTCCAGCTCTACTTCAGTTCAGATGTGACTGACACTAACATATTGGCCACACCTTTTTGTTTTTTCTACAACCCTGTACAAAAAGCCACCACCTACAGAAAAGGTGGGGTTTTGGCTGTTGAGTACAGAATGGGTGTGGGACATCCACAGCTGAATCATAGGCTCAGAAGGAGCTGATGAGACAATAAAAAGGGGGAAAAGGGCATAAACCCTTAAGCTTACCCCTGGATTAGTCATTTTATCACCAGAAATGCAGGAAGCGTAAACAAATTCATGAATGTGCCACTTGCAGAGTAATTCATCCTTTGGGAAGAATTTTATTATTTGAATGGACCAAGAAGTTTTCCTGAAAGGAACCAGCTTATCCAAGACCTACTTAAGCTTTGTGCCATCTCTGTAGAGTCAGTGGAGAGTGAGGGTAAGATATCACATCCATCTGTTGCCTACCAACTTAGGGCAATTTGAGGCTCAGCTTGCAGGATTCAACACTACAGGATGGGAAAGGCCCAGGTCTCAGATGACAGCTAGGGAGAAGCCTGCTGGACCTCAAGCCGTGGCTAAGGGTCAGCCTGCATCTGGAAAGGTTACACAAGGATGAGAGGAACTGAAGCCTTTTAGGGGGCGGAGTGGGGTAAAGCCTAGAGAGCCTGAATGAAACCTCCTATCTAGGGATATCCTAGAAGCTGACTCATTTTTATGTGGGAAGGTTACTGGGCAGCATTGCGTTGCTCTTCAGTGTTTTGATCTGCTACTGACTGACATCTCAAACATGAAAGAAATGGATGTGTCTGTATAGTGTTCGGTTCTCTCCTATTAAGGAGAGAAGGTATCAACGATGATCAACTATTTCAGCTTTCATTCAACAGGATGGTCTGAACATACTACATGAAGCAATAGACCTATATATGAGCAAGAGCTGATCACTGAGAAGCAAGTACCAAATCCTTGTCAACATATTAAATGCACTTCTAGTCCTCTGAAATGGCTGTGACTTCACTAAAACCTTTACTGGTATCCTGCAGTGGAATTTAATGCATGTATTAGTTACACTCAGATTTGACTCCTTTCTGTGTATCACACATGCATGCAAGAATGCTTGCTAAATTTAGTTATATGCATGGATGAGTCTGTGCATCAACCAATTCAAGGTAGCCTTTGCAGACTAAGACACTTCATTTCTGTCTACTTCTGGTAGTAAAACCACTTAGCTACTGCTATTGTTAGCAGTGATAGTTTGCTAACAAATGAACGTTTTGCAGGTTCCTACTGAACCAAATTACTGAAAGGAAGAAAGACAAGCTCCTTAGAACTCTCTGTGTAAAGATATATATCTCTGCCCAGTTCCAGCCCTATCACAACATCAAAGCCTGTCAAAGGAAAAAGCTTTCATAGTTGTTTGCTGAGAAAATTCAATAAAACTAAAAACATAGTTACCACACATGCCATCCTTTGGCTTTGTCAGTGAAAGTAAGCATAACTGAACATGTACAGACACTTAGCTCTCAAGGTATGTATCCCAAAAGACCTCAAGTGTGGTTTGTACATTTTTTGTTACCTGAAGACTTTCTCTCCTTTTTCTTTTGAGCTGTCAATTAAGAGGAAATGTAACTGCCCAGCATAAGGCAGATTCTGTGGAAATTATTTGCCTGACCACTTTCTTGGTGATTGCAACACCCACACACCTGCATTTTGTCTTGCTGACTTCATCTCATAACTACTCTGTTCTCCTTATCTACTTTCAGAACCTTCATTTTTCATTTCAGTTTTATGCCCCTTTTTTGGAAGTCTGACAGGTAATGTTGCAGCTGTGAAAGTCCCCTCTGGAGAATGAGCATTGCCTCTGTCAGTCCAATTTATGAATTTCTCCCAAACAGAACTGGTAGTTTCCTTCTGAGGCTTTTAATTCATATAATTTTTATTCTCTTCATTTAGATAGTTATGTATATCTCTTCATATATCTTCTCAGATACACTGCTTTGATAGCCTGCAAGCACTAGAGAAATGTTCTATGTAGAATTGAGGCAGCAGGAGCTGGGCACAGTAAGCATGGATGTTCAACAATATGCTCTGACATTCCCCTGTATTCTAATGTGTGTGGATTCTGAGATCAACTCGGGATATAGCTAGGATCTTTATGTATATCAAATCATCAGGGGAGGTACTGGAAATGACTGCATTATGGCATTTTGTAAAATAATTCATTTTAAGTACTTTGTTTGCAATAAAATTTTCCCAATCTGTGTCAATTCTCAGAATTTAAAGAAGGAAGAAATGACCTAGTAGTAACATCTGTTTAATTCCGTATTTCCCTTGCTTATGTCCCTAGATGTTATTGATTCTAATAACTGTTCTTTTACCTCCTTAAGGCTATATAAATATATAATTTGATCATAAACTGTATTGTGGAGGAGAATGTTGCTTGTGTTTTATATTAGAAACTCAATTCATATGTATCCTTTTGAGAGGATTCTAAGTTTGAGAACTTGACAGTTTCTGGGTGAGAAATAACATCTCAAGAAATGAGGGGAAATACAAGGGTATGTAGAGGGCTGATTCTACTTGCATGCAGTTTAAGTTAGATATTTACTTGCTAAAAATATGAAAAAGGTGCTGATGAAACAGCAGTAGTACATTTGTGCAGTTCTTGACTTACTGCAGAATCTTATTACAGAATTCTTTAGTGCTGGAAAATAGACATTTATCAGGTAAGTTAGTAAAAATGTGTTTGACCTTCTTCAGTTAAAGATGTAACACTTAATTTCTGTGGTTAACTCAAACTCCTTAGGTCAGATAGTAAGGCATCTTAACAAACAAATCAGCTATTGCAAATCCTTCCACAGAGTTTAATGAGAAGGAACAATTTCTTCTAGTGTCTGTTAAATTTTAAGAAAATTACCTGAGTATGTTCTAGGGGATACCAAGGTATGCAACATCAGACACATAATTAAGCAATGTAATTGTGTAAACAACATGCTTGGGATGGGAGGAGCATTTGAATAGGCCACGCAAAAACTACTCACAAATGGAAGTTGACAAATAATCACATGACTTTTTAAAATGGATGAAACACCCTTTAAATGGCAGCTGTTAGCATTTAAGTGTTTGATTCTGTTATTAGGGTTCCCTTCACATAATTTTATTATTTTGGTTGCTTTTCCCCTGAAAACTTCTGTGAAACCATCGCTATTTTTTCCTTTGCTTAAAGCCCAAGGTTTTTCCATGATCTCAATGGAAATGCATGTCAAAGCAGAATGAAACATCTACTGCTTCACGTTCTTTTTTGCAGACACCTTAGCATCATAATTCTAGAAAGACATCCAGGAACATACAAAGATAATAGAATAGATGAGTTAGGCAGAGTGTAGACAAGGACAGCTGCTGGTACGGAGTATGTAACGGATTCTCTTCCTGTGCCAAGAGTGGATCAAGTACCCTACCTAGTTATACCACAACATAATGGAGGCAAACAATGTCCAGCAATGCTTGTGCTACAGAAGGCTTCAGCAGGAGACTGCCCGTGCCATGAGCACAATCTTCTGTGTACCTAGTGCCAGGTTTCTTCTGTACGTCACACAGCTGCTATTCCCAGAGGAATGGAGTAACAGTAAGGAAGAATTCCAGTCACTGAAAGAAGAACTGGAGGCACTGACCTGTGAATAGAGGACTTCACTGCAAGCTGGTGAGTGCAGTCATCCCGTCCTTTCCCCTCGCCGCAATGTGTTTTTGCAGTCATGTGGCTAACCACAGCAGAGGGAAGGATCTCCTGGTTTACATTCAATTAAATTATCATTATACCAGTACTACACTAAATACAGTGCATTTTGTTTTGGGCAGAAGCATGTAACTTCCACACCTCATTTTCATTCTCCTTTTCCCAGACTAGCTGCTAAGCTCTTCAGTTTTGCCTTGTCTGAGAAACAAAATAAGGAGACTGAGACTGAAGTAACAGTAGTAATAAAAATTAGATCAAGTAGTAATTCAAGGAAGTTGAAACACAACAAATGTTGATTCAATTATAATTTAGGCTGGAAAGTCAAAGGCAGCTGAATAGAACACTCATACAAGTAAAAGCAATGTTTCTGCTCAGATGTAAATCTGTTGCAGTTTTTAAAATACAGTTTTAACATCAGAGATGCTAGTAAAAGTGGATGATTTTTCAGGATTTTGGAAATTACAGCACAGTATATTAAGAGGAATGAGTGGCAATTTATGTAAATATGCCAGGCTATAAACCGGAGCAGTTCAGCAGCTGCTCGGTAGACAGATAAACTGCCTTTGTGATTGGAGTGAGAGCCTCCTAGAGGAGGGTAGGGTAGACAGTCATGGGTAAGAACCATTAAACAGCAGCATTATCTATAAATAAGCAAGCAGTGCTAAAGCAGACTGAATCATATGAGTCACTAAGATGCAGTCTGGAAGGCTCTTCCCTTTAACTTTTGGAATTATTGGTTACATGTTGACTTTTAGTTGTTTAATTTTGCTTCCTTTCTTATGACAGTGATTTGAATTCATCTGCAGATCTGATGACTGTATCGTACAATTCTAAGTATATAAAATTTAAGCAAGGCTTCAGCTCATACTGCTAAATGTGCACCAGCAGGACACTTTAAATGCCCTTACTGCCACAGCTTTGCCAGACCTGAGGACTCCGGTCTCAAGCACTGTCAAGCCAATGTTGTTCACCAGTGCTTTGTTTCAACGCAGAAATGTGGTGCATACAAGGGATAACAAAGGCAGCTCCTTTTTTGAAGAACACAAAATAGATTAAGCTGGTCTCAGCTGAAAAGGACACCATCAATTTAGACAGCAGCCTGCTCTTTCAGCTGAAAACATGGGAAATGGAGCAGCACAAATGGGTGAACTGCTTGATTCTCCAAAATATTTGTGAGATAATTAATCTCTACTGCTTTCTTTGTTTGATGGGGGACCAGCTTACTGCTCCATTACATGCAATGATATCACTGAAGAAGATAGGCACTTTCAAATGAGAAAGAGAGAAACAGAATTTATTTTCTCTTTAACACAACATTCTTTGTATTTTGAGAAGTAAAAAACAAACTGTCCTTGTTCATGGCTCCTCAGCACTGCAGCACTGGAAGTTTAGGGGCAAGGAACAGTTGTAAAACAAAGTGGGGGTAAAGAAAGCAATGCCAAACTTTGAGGGAGAAAGTGCTACTGTAAATATACCTAATGACTAGGCATAAAAAGAAGCACCAAGTGATTCCTCCTGTTCATGTGAATTGAAAGCAGCTTGGTAAGAAATGTCAGGGCAAGCATTCCCCAAGCTTGCTGGAACAAGGCCTGTTAAGACTCTAGGTTAATAGTATTAGCTCCCCTGCTAGAGCACTCCCTCCTGGCCAATGTATAGATTAGTTTTAAGAGGGCATGTAAGGATAATACAATCTTGTGACTGAAGGAAAAATAAAACCATGATAAATTTAGCAGAGGGAGAGTTAGAAAACTGAGACGTTGATCAGGAAGATTGTCTTGAAGAGACAACAGTAGTACTTAACCTGGACATCTTTGCACAAAGAACATTGGGCCAAGAGCATTAAAGCTGCCTTACTCCTATTTAAACATTTAATTTTAGCTGGAATGGAGAGGGTGAGACTCCTGGTACACAAGGGAGCAAGACAGAGCTGGAGTGCCTGTTTTTGAGCCCCTAACTTGAATTTTTCTTCTATCCTTGTATTATTCCTTAAATGGCTAGAGAGAGTTTCTCACTCATTCTTCCAATAAGGTGTTTTAATTTCCTCATTGACTGCTCAATGCATTGTTCAAACCCTCCAACAAAAGAATCCCTGCTGAAAGCACTGCTTTGTCATGCTGGATCTTCAGTGGAGAGTTCACTGATCCTGGAGCAGGAATGCAGAGACATAGCACATTTCTTCTATAGAAACTCTTTTTAGCATTTTTTGTAGTTAACTGAAGCATCTATTGGTTAACAAAATATTTTCTAAGCACTTCTGTTATAGTGTCTAAACATTTTATTGTAGCTACTAATGAGCTTCTAAACACGATTTAAGAAATTAAAAAGGAAAGATTACTTACCTCAGATTTCTTTTCCTGGTGATATTATGCATTTCTGGTTCTATACCTTGTACCTGACTTACATGGCATTGTAGTTTGCTGTGAAAACAGGTAGACTTGATCATTGTGCCTAATCAATCATACCTTATCATTTCGATTAGTTACATTTTTACTTCATTTAACAGAGTAGCTTTTAAAAAATTCCAATAGCCTAATCTCTAATTTCTTCATGGCAAGTTTTTTTTTCTCTCTGTTAATTCTCACTCCATCGTGCCTTGTGCATTGGCACCAAGAGACCTTAAAATATACTAAAAGTTGGAGCAAGACCCAGGAGTCAGCAGCTGCTGAACACACACATTTCTGACTTCTCGAATGCTGAATTGTGAAGAACTGATTTAAATCGATGCCTCTGCATAGGGGAGCTTGTGAAGCAGGATCCTCAGTTCTCTAAATCCCTACAGCAGGATCAAGGCTTCTGTCCGACTCTATCTGAAAATTCAGCACCAGAGTGCTCTTTAAGAAATATTGGACACTTGTCTGCAGATATGCCCGCCTTGAGGAGCTGATGGACTTTATATTGGCCACATGCACTAGCAGCAAGCTCCTAGCTGCTGAAGACTTTCAAGACAAATCCAAATAGTCCCAACAGAGGCCAGAAAGAGCAGGCAGAGGGTTCTGGGATCCCTGTGTAGTACAGACATCACCTCATGTGCTGGCATGCAGAGGCTGAAGTTGTGTCCCAAAATCTGGTGACAAAAAACAAGCCTCATCTTTTCATGTCCTTCCATGCCTGAGGACAGCAAAAATCTTAGACAGCCTCTCTAAATGAAAGACATTTTAAACTGCGTAGTACTGGATTCTGATCTAAGGAGACCTTGATAGCTAAACAGGGTGAGTTAACAACTTTGAAGAAGTCAAGGCATTTTCTGATCAGCATAAACATATCATTTGCAAAGGACTGTGCTGTGGTATTTGTGACCTTTGCTTCCAAATGCAACAAAGCAAAGCTTTCCTTTTACCCAGCAGATGGCCAACTACTCTTGGTAACAGAAAATAAAACCTAAGTAGAGGCTTTCTCGCTAACATTTATAGCCCTGCAGATGGACACTTTAAAGGAAAGACAGCTTTGTTTTAAAAAAACCCCAAACCTTTGATAATTTTAAGTTCACGTACTATTTTGTGCTCTGTGACAGATCTGCCTTCTCTACGGACAACTCTCCCTGAGCAGCAGAACAGGAGTGAGGCCTCAGGCAACTACAGTGTGTGCTCCAGGGAAGTGTGGCATTTTACTTCCACCACATAGTAGGAAATGCTGGAATAACAGACACATTAGGTTTTGTATCACTGGAAAAAACTCAAATATTAAGCTTAATTAAAGGAGAAAACTTTGAAGTTTTGCTGGATGAAACTCTTATCTACCATTTCCTAATCTAGTTCTTTCTCTGAAGATTTTTATGCACGAGGGCACTGAAGATTTGGCTAGACCCAACTGCATTTGGTGACTGCAGTTTTAAGATGACTGTGACTTTCTGTAACATCCAAAGGCACCCTAAAAGGGAATCTGCAGGTTTAAACTTGAACACTATGCAGTCTAATCCAGTATAGCAACCTTTAGCAGAGGTTCAAAACCTGGAGCATAGGAGGTTTAGGAGGCTTAGACTGACCACAATCATAGGCCTTGTCAACCCATACCTCCAGGCACTAAGGACAGAATAACTGTTTATTATCCTCTCAGAGCTTTAATTTATTTGCAATAATTTTCTGTCTTCTGCTTTTCCCTTAACACATATAGCTGTTACAGTCGTATTTGACTAGTGAGGAGGTATACATATGCCCCTTTAGAGATTACCATGGCACAGAAATTACAAAAAGCAGTTTCCCACTTTATTTGATACAGTTTCCAGCACAATTTGAGTAACTACTTTACTGTTCCTCATGTGTAGACAATCAGCTTTTTCTGTCTGAAAGTCTCTTACATTGCAACACAGAAAAGAATATAAAATAAAGTATGACTGTATGCTAGGAAATTAAGAAAAATGGCAAGAATCTTGCAGGTAGATAAAGTAACTGAAAGGGCATTAATGCTCTTAGCAAAGCATTCTAGATTTTGAAATGACAAAGTCCTTTTTAATAAGCTTTTTGCACTACTTAATCACTGACTGCAATGTGTTGTGCAAACAGTTCTAATGTTCTAATCTTACTGAAACAGCAGATTATGCAATCAGACTGCAATATACATGTTGCCTTTTGAAGACAAGTTTAAAATAAGGCCAGGTATTATAAAAGTATTGTTACAGAGGTAAAAGCTCTTTAGGATCATTATACTCACTCATTGCACAATAGAGGGAGGTCGTTTGAACTCTATTTTGTGGTATATTAGCTATTTAAACCATAAAATGAAACCTTTGGAGACAGAAGCTCTGCATGCATAAGTCATAATGGGTGCCATAATCATCTGCCTTTAGAGGTGGCAAATGATATTGTAAGTTATATTGCAGAAGTATGTGCAAATGGGCTAAGAAATGCTAAACAGGTGGAATGAAAGGTTTCTGGCAGGGAAAGCAACTAACCTGAGGGAATCTTTGAGCAAGTAAGACCAAGCATGCCTTCCTCCTCTGCCTCCTGCTCATATTCTCTGCCGTTCTGCCCTTCTACTTGGCATTTGTTAACATGATGTGCTTTTTACTATTTCCTGCCCTGCTCCTTGTCTCTAAGCTTATTATTTGATTTTTGGCACCCACTTCCTTTTCACGATTATGCTTGGTTCAGGCAACAGCAGCTGCAAGGAATAAATCCTTTGGGTTTTATACAGCCACTGTTTCAAGCTGTTTTTCAGAGTGCTCCTACACATTTTCAATAGTAAACAACTATAGAAAGAAGCTGGAATTAATAAATACATAATAAAAATGCAGAGCTAAATACCATGATTCAGTGAAAGCAACTGGAGGTTTGCATGTACACAGCTTCTTTGATCAGCATATTATGAAGGAATGATTATTTTTACAGGAAAAGCATGCAATACTTATTTCATTCACCAAGATGTGTCATTGTTTTTTTTGTTTTGAATCCAGTTTTAAATAAGCACCACAGGGCAGAGATGCTAGATTCTCTTTCTTCGTTTTGTAAGTAAATGTCGCTTTAGGTCCTCCTTCACCCAATTAGCTAGTAGTCTGCTGCATATTGGAGCAGCCTCAGATGATCTAGCCATGTTCAGACTACAGTTGTTTCAAAGGGAGAGATTCCAGCTAAAAATAAAAACCTACTCCCTTTTCTATCACACACATTTTTTGCTGAAGAGAAGCCTCTGGCATAGAACCACTCTGGCAACTCTAGACCAGCTCAGAGGCCACCTCACAAGAGATCTGTTCCTCGGAGTCCATATTGAACCTTACTGCTGGAAATGGAGCATGGCCTGGCTGTAACAGAATTTTCTCTGTAGTCTTTTTTAGACTGGGTTACACATAAATCATTAATTAAAAGACATGGATCCTTAGAACTGACAAATTCAAAATTACCAGTGAGAACTGCTATTTTAAGGACTATTTTGCATGAAAGAAAAGAAAGAATTGTACCCTGACAGTAACTATCTTTTGGTAACTTTGCATATTGTTCTATTACAGCCACCTCCTATTTTGTGAAAAGCTGTATGTTTAGCATGCATGTTTATATTATCTAGAATTTCAGAACACAAGATGGCAGTGTACATTGTACTGAATTCAGGCTTCTGGCCTCCTCTTACTCAAACACAGCATGTAACATTTTATTCTGTTATATATTAATCTGGTTGTGTAATTGTGGTATTAGAAATAAACCTAAAATTATTTGTCAACAGCAGAAACAAATGCAATTTGCCAGTGAATGAATATTGCATGAACAAGTGTTAGGTAAAGCTTAATTCAAGATTTTATCATACATAACAACACTCAGGAGACATTAAAAGCCTCTTATGGAACTCCTCAATTGCAATAACAAGAGGGTATCCCTTTATGAAGGAACGGAAGTTGGCTCAGTCATAAGAGTTTCAGAACAACATTGGCTGCTGGGGAAAAGAACATTAGAGATCTGGCAGCCTAAAATGTGTCAAAAGCTCAGGGTTCTCAGAGGAGTAGTGCAGACCACTGAAGTGGAACAGACTGAACAGTATCTAAAATGGAACAGGTGCCTTTTTATGAAAAAAACAACAAAGTGGACAACTGTTTGGCATGACAATTTAGAGAACAAAAGTCCCCCTGAGAAGCATCAAATTAGAGGACAAATTTGCTTAAACGGAAACTAGGAATTGGACCTTTCTGTGCATAACTTCAGAGAATGCTCATTCAAAGTCTTTCTGGGTACAACTGGCCAAACAGAACTGCAATTACAAACTTTCTATATAACTACTCCCCAATCTCTTTTTTTCTGAGTTGAATGTTGGCATGAGTAGGTACAACTCAAAAAGATGTCTTGCCTGTCTTTCTGAACTGAACCACTAGCATTTGGTTATACAAATATAACCTGCTTACAGAGGTTTGTGACCTAGTAAAGAATGTCTAAAAAAATAGTAATATTTCAGAGTATAAAATCATCCTGGAAAACATAATCCCTATGGGCTGTGTAACACTGACAGAACTCTAGGAAGTCCTGCTTTTTCTCTAGGTGGTGTTCAGGTTACATTTCTTCCCTGAATTTGAAATCAAGACACTAACAGACAAATCAAACTGAGCCAAAAGACCAAAACTCAACAGCAAGGTTCATTATTTCAGGATAAAGTTCTTAAAGTAGCGTAATTATTTTGAAAGAGATTATGATCATGTATAATTTCTATCATTTGAGTGCAACATCATTATTTTCTGTTCTTCTCTCCAGAATGGGAAATTTTGTTTTCTTCTACTGTACTGGACAATAAAGACTCTCAAAGCACTGTGAGTGAGTATAGCATAGAGAATGTGAAGGTGGAAGTGGGAATGCTGGTCTCCAAGTCTTCTTTTCTTGTAGTCATTATGCATGTATCAAAATATCGCCCCTGTTCCCAATCCCACAACAACAGTAGCTCCAGTGAAAAGCTGTCAGATTTTTCACGGTGGTCCCTTCTTGTCATTACCTTGATTGCTGCTTGTTATTGCCTTATGTTCCCACACATAAATCACTGGTTTTATTCCAAGATTTTTTTTCCTCTCTCTTTCTGAGTTTGCACAGGATTGAATTTGGCATTGACTCAAATCAAATAATTCAAATGTCATTTTTGCCTGGTATTTAAACTAAATCTGGGTGTGGGCTAAAATAAAGTGTCTTACCTAGCAGTTTCAGTTATTTGCTCTATTTGTCACAGTAGATTACAGAAAGTGCGATATGCACGGAATTATGCATGCACTTTTCACCCATATAAAATAGAGGATAAATTGAACATGTCATGGTTCTAGGCCAGTAATTTATATTCAGAACATGCTGAGAATGGACTTGAGCCAAAACCTCAGACCTAAATTAACTTGTGTTCCAGGGAAATTTTAATCTGAATAAAAAATTCATAGCTGCTCATTATATAATTAAGTGAACCAACAAAAGACGATCTCTCAGCATTCCCAAATGGAAGAATTTACATCAAGATTTAAATTTTGTGGCTCAGTTCACAGATGCCTTATATTGACCCTGATCATAGAAGTTCTCCGTGCGTAATTATTGCTTCTTGAATTCTGCTGTCTGAGGAAACCACTCTGAATATCTCTGCTGGCTTTGAATATATCCCCAGTCTGTCTAAATGAACTTCTTTGGCCTGATAATATTTCCTCACAGAGTGTATCTTCTGAGGAGTCACAGATTCAAGGTTTCCTCGACTTTTCTGTATGCGGACTATTGAGGTCAGTCTCATGGCCTCCCTTTCATTACAGGTGCTTAGTCGACGTTTGATTTGCGAAGGTACATCTTCCCTTTGGCAACCCTGGGATGTGCCCACCTTTCAAGTTTCTATGAATGCAGATACAGTTAATGTCCAGTTTTGGGACGAGAAAGGAAATCACTGTCTTGCTTACTTTTGTATGGTCTTCCCTACAGATATCTTCTTTCGCTTTCAGTCAAAGACAGTCCACTTTTTATGTCAATAAAATGCCCACATATTCATACAGTCAAATTCCTTCCTTAGGTAAAATCATGTTTTCTTACTTTTCTATTCAAAATCAATCCTAATCCAAGCTTATTTTACCAGGTATAATCATTTTTCCAGTATAATCAGATAATCTACCCCCCTCAAATAAAGTTTAGCTATAATACTTCCCCCTAAAATTAATCCCTCCCTCCCCAATCAGTCTTTCACAAAACAACCTCTTTAACCCTAAACAAATGAAAATTATTTTCTTTTCAGTGGTCCAAAACAATCTCTTACCCCCTAAAATAAACTCTTCTCTTAACATTAAATTCTAATGACACTTGCAAATTCAGGAAGTTGTGGTGCAGTAGAATGATAATTGTCCTTGAGGCAGTTTAACTTTTTCATTTACTAAAAGCACCATCTCTTTGCCGTTCATCAATCCATAATGTAAAAGACTAGGTCTGGCCTATGAGAGGATGGAGCAGAAAATGTCAGTTTGCAGTAGATTGCTGCCTTCTGGTCCAGCAGGGACACCCAGACTCAGACCTGAGAGTTGGTCACGTCAGGGAGTGACTGCGAAAAAGGATGTTGGGGATTATTGCTGATACACTCACAAATAAATACCAATCATAATAATAAAAGGAAAAGGCAATATATTTAAAACTGACAAAAGTAATATGCTTGTGAAACATGCCGGCACATGGTATCATTGAGGCCAAGTGCTTAGTGAGATTTAGTAAAAGGTTATACATACATATTCATACATTTATGTGGGGAATTAGATTGGACCTGATAAAAATTCATAATGGATATAAATGTTCACAATTCAGGGCATAAATCAGCCACCAGCCTGAGGTTAGAAAATAACTTCCCCTATAGTCAGGTTGTTATATAATTATCCATTATACTTGTGGAGGGGCAAAAAGGAGATTGAAGAATTGGGCAATTTCCTCAGAGACATCTGGGAATTACTATTGTCAGACAACTAATTTAGATTTGATCTGGTATGGAAGTTCTTATTACCTCAAATAATGTAATTTAGAATTAAAGAATATGGTATATTTTATATTTCTTACTCTTTATGTAATCAAATTTATGCCTGAGGGTAACTACAAGCCCTTCCCTTATAAGCAGGCTAAAGTTAGGGAAATTCAGCCTTCTGTGTTTTCTCACAGAACCTCCTTAAAACAGCTTCAGATTTTCCGAGGAAGTCAGGCAGAGTCCCAGGCAGAGTCCCAGGAATTTAATTTGTTGAAATGCTAGCCAACTATTTGGCTATGTTAGCAGAGCAAAATTTCTGTGCATGAACTGCAATAAAAATCTCACATTCTGAACAGTTCTTATTCTTTTTAATTTTGCATAATAACCTAACTCCTGACCATCACAAATTATAGCACTTACGACAAGCCTGCTTTGTTCTGCTCACTTTTGTCAGCTCACCTAAGCAAAACATAAGCCTTCCAATGGACTTGTTTTCATCAAGCAACCTCTCTGCAGCTCTCCTGTTGCATTTACAAACAGTGTGAAAGCTAACATGATATAACACACACCGTACTCCGATAAAACAGCCTTTGTGACCTTGAAAGCAGATAGCTCGGCTGAAAATGGCTTGATTAAGAATCCACAGACAAACACAGGAAACAATTTACATTCTATGCGTGGGTCAAGGGATACTAGCTGCATTCTGGTAGTTTCCAGAATAAATGTGATACAGTTATAATTATACTATAAAATAGGGCCATAATAAATGTGGGAAACCAAGGAACATTTATTAACCAAACATCTCACCAATTTTGAGAAGAAAAAGGAGTGATACTTGCCATCAGTCTCTTTTAAACATAATGTCTGTTCCTAGTAAGTAATACTACAAACATTGCAAAGCAAACACTCAACAGCTGGAAGGTTCCAGGACCACAAGCAACAAACACTGTGGATTTATGAAAAATAAATCTTGTTGTGCAAACTTGAGTGATCTCTTTGGGCAGACTTATAAAAGGAGTGACTGAAGAGAAGGCAGCAGATGTAACAGACTACTTTTTTTAAAGGTTCAAACCATATTCCATAAAAACCTCACCTGAAAAATTAATTCAAACTGGCTTTGATAAGTAAGCTGTAACTTCTCGTGCTGTTATGGAACACCTGTCCCCTGAATGTGGGCTAACAGATACCTCTTGTCACCTGGGGTTGCCCCCAGCTCAGAGCCAAGCGCTGTAGGTGCGCCGCGCCGCACCAAGCACGAGGCTCTGCAGGCTCCAGCCATCAGGGTGTCCTCATTAACACACAGGCTCTGCAGAAGTAATGGGACAACTTTACAGCTTTCTTGGAACAAATAGGGCAACTCCCTCAAGCACAATTATTCTAACAGTAGCAACATAATCAGCCCTGCAGTTGAAACTCAAATGAGGGTTATGATAGTATGGGGTGGGCCTTGTTGGGACCATTTGACACCAGTCTTCTGCCAATAACATATGCAGTTTTGTTGTGTCTCCCGACTCCTTATGTCCTCCTGCTGCTACTAATGACATCCTGCCAGCAGCAAGCTATTTCCCTGTGAAGCTCCCATGCTGCTTACAACCCAGCTGCCTCATTTTGCCAGCTACCAAACTGCCACTCCTGCTCTCATGTAGGTTTTTCCCTCTTGAATATCGTTCACAGTATACTGGAAACCCCAATATATACTGGGAACTTCAATATAGTGTCCAAAGGTGTAAACGAAAGGTAGCTCATGTAGTGAACTGTGAGATTTTTTTGGGTGGGATGGGTATTTGTGTGAGGTCTGATATTTTTAACATCTTCATCAGGAAAATAAAGTAGTATCTTCAGCATGATACTGACAATTACAACTGTACATTACAGAGAGCTGCACATGCCAGTGAAGAGAGAACTATAAATGAGATGTAAAGAAATTAGACACCCAGAAAGTAACAGTTTTGATCTAGAATCAGCCAAACTGACAAATATTGTACAAATACTCCAAATAGTTTTTCAGTTGAAGAAATAGCCTGAAAAGCTCGAACTGGAAAAGAGAATGATGGGAAATGCTTCTTCCTCTCCGCAGGCAACTAGATGTGAGTTTGCAATAGGATATGGCAAGACAAAAATCAATATAATTTTGGGCTTCATATGAAGAACTGTAACAGCATCAGCTTAAGTAATTTTCTTTAAGATTTTGGCCTTAAATACTCAGTTCCATCCATAATACTATCAAAAAGACAAAGACAAATGAGAAAGAGTTCTGAAAAAAAGCCAGAAAATTAATCAGTGGCTGGAGGGCCAGATTTATTTGGAAATACGTCTTTTATGTTTAACTTGTCCAAACCTCTAAGGGTGATTAAGGGGAACCCATAATGGACTTGTTCTTCTGGAACAAAGTATTTAGAAACAAAAAGCAAAAGAAGGTCAGCAGGTCATGGACTGACAGAGATCCCAGTACTGCTTTGGAGATGGCATTTCTGAGCAGCTGCCAAATTACTCTAGCAGCAAATGCAAAAGAGCGTATAAAAATAAGGGTTGCATTTGCATTCTGAGAATCAAGCTTAGTTTGTGTCTCCTCAGAAACTCACTTTCAGAGGCAAACTCCCTGTTTCTACCATATGCTCAAACAATCAAGTAGGCACACAGTCCAGTATGCTGCTGAGGATCACACCGATTGCATGATATTACTTGATATTCAAAACAGTTCATACTTTAGCCTGTGTATTACACTTTCCTTATAGCATACAAACAGAGCTATGATTAGGAGTGAAGCCAATGGGTGGGAACACCATGACATATTTAGGACAGGACAAAGAGATGCAAGTCAGAGGCTGAAGTTGAACTAAAGAAAGGAAAAGAAAAAAAAAGAACTAGACAAAATACCAACAGAAACTTGACAGCAGACTCCATGGTTTCTGCATTTCTGACTATTTCCTTCACACCAAGGCAGAGAGGACACATTTACATTGGGAGCAAATCTATGCAACTTGTTCTGGGTATTACCTACGCTGCCCAGTAAGCAGTGAGCCTATAAGAGCTTTCTCATGCAGAACTGGAGTCTGTCCACCTGGATCTTCACAAATCTGAGCACATTTGGGAGCTAGCACTCCACCAGATACATCAAGACAGGCTTGCACTGACAGTCACAGATAGTTTACAAGCTGTCTGTGTAATAGCCCTGTGGACAAGGAGCAGAGCATCCTGTGTGTATGGCTGCTCCAAGAGCAGGTCTTTCAGAGCAGCATGAACAGAGTCAGCAGGTTGTGTATACGTCAAACATAGTAAGTGAGCACTGCTTGCTGGGTTAGCAGAATATATGGGCATGACAGGAGTCTGAAGGAGGAAATAACATATTATACTCCCACATCATATGACTATCAGGAAGAAAATCTCAAAAAAGAAAAAAGGTGGCAATAATGCAGCCAGATCCTCCTTTCCTCTTTGAAAATCAGAACAGGAAATAACTCAGTTTTCCCCTAATTAGCAAAGTCTTTCATGGTAGCAGAAAACAAACAGAATGGTGAGTTAGAGGATAAAGGTCTTTCCTAGAAAGGGATTATGAATATATTATAGTTTACTAACTATTTGAGTTATTAATTCTATTTCTACAGATACCACTAATATCCTAAAATTTTTTGACAGAGCAGATATTCTACCAGATGCTTGTCTCATCTTTTGTATCAGAACCTTGACATTGTTCTTGTTTTCACACTTTCTATATTTGGGGGTGGGTGCAACAAAAAATCCAAGAACAATTACATTGTGTGTTTGGGAAACGTCCAAGCTCTCTGAGGTCCTGTGAACAATTGGCAATTTAAAGGCATAAGCAGGCAGATAGGAGGTGGGTCAGCACACCTATGACAGCTACGACATAAATGCATTCCCATAGGCAATTTAAAGGCATAAGCAGGCAGATAGGAGGTGGGTCAGCACACCTATGACAGCTACGACATAAATGCATTCCCATATTTAAAGGATGGTGGTAAGTTCAACAGCATATCAGATATGGAGTTCTGACTACAAAGCACATGCTGTGCTTCAAACTCTTTGTAGTATGTTTATTTATATAATAACATAATTACATATTTCAGCTACATACTTCAGTAGTTGAAGTCACACACTAAGTCTTTTAAAACTGTTTCTAATATACTGAGTGGAATTCAGGTTGCAACCTTTTCAATTCATGGAAGTTAAACTGAATTTTAAATTGCAAGAGATACAGGGTCATTAATTCTGGAATAAGCTCCTTGGTCTATTTTAGCTTAATTCAATATTTAATTCTGGAACAGTTATCCCATTTTAGAATTACTCCAGAATTGTTTTGGCTTCAGAAGGTCATAAAAATATCTTTCATCAGACATACCTATATTCTAATATGCCTGGGTAAAGGAAGAATGAGTCAGGTAAAGAGTCTCTTTACCTAGTCAGATAAAGAGTCCAGATCACATTATTTATTATCTACAGATTCCAGGACATTAAAGCTTCCAATTGTTTTCTCACGAAACTGAATGAGGCAGTTTGTTAATAATTACCTCTGTATAATTGGAATCTAAATCAATGGCAGCTTTGCGATTTGAATATTACTTTAAATAATTTCATTTTTATTAAGCTATTTTGTTGAACATGGTATCACCAAATAGTTTATTCATTTTCTTGTTGACTGTGATTTGAGTTTGTTCCCTTCTTTGAGAAAGAACGAACACATTTTCAACCATTCTAATTTGCTGGTGTGCACTTTGCATTGCTTTTAATTATTTAGGCTGACACAAGTTAACACTAAAAGTCCATAGTCCACAGGGAGTGAAACATGAGAAAACAACTTGGTAGATTGCAACTGACCCAGGAGAAGGAGTGGGCACCACAGTTCTTTGGCAAGGCCCTCATAGAAGAACAGGAATTTGAGGTAGGCACACAGCAAAGAACTTTGGATTAGTATGGTGAGGGAGCTCTCCTGCTCCTTTTAGAGGTGTGGCTCTAATCACTACTTGTCAGTTCTTTTGGAAAGAAGCAGTTTTAGGGTGTTTGGACAGGTAATAGCAAGGAAGGCCTCAGACTGCTTACTCTGACACACTGGGTTTTGTGTGAAAGCCTCACTGGCTTGTTTTCCTTCTCCTAAAAGCACACCGTTCCAGATGAAAGGAGCTTGTGGCTCTGCAAATTCTCCAAAATCTGTAAAGGATTTAGATGGCAATGTAACAGAGCTGTTACCACCCAGAACTGAAAATTTTCTAGCCTGAAGAGGAATACAAAAGTATTCCTGAAAGTAAATTAAAACAATTGTTTAACTGATACTTCCAAAAAGTCATCATGACTTTTCACTGTGTGGAAGACATAAGCTCAACAACCAAGAAATGTCCTCTCTTTTGTTTTTTATCAAGCTTACTTAGTAGGAAGTGAATTCTTATTTTGTAACATTGGTAAAGTGTGCACCTGTGCAACTGCCTGTGCAAAAGCATTATAAACAACTCTTCAGAAAAGTGTTATCTGATGAGTATAGATCAGCGTGCTGTTGCAAAGGTAAGCAGAACAGAATGCTGTTTGCACAGCTTTCACATTCACTGTGAATGAACAGGAGTACAGAGTTCCTCTAAAGGCTTCGAAAATACTGCCACGAAGTGGCTAAATTATCCTTACAAGCGCTTTTATTTATTTCAAACACATTGTTCTCATGAATTTCTCAGCTTGAAAGGATTTTCATTTCAAGTCATCAAATCATAAAACAGGAACTCTGACAGTCATGCATTCAAAACATTTCAATGTCACTTTATAGGATGAGACAAGTACCAGCAGAAGATAAACCACTTCTAATTCCTCTGAGCCAAATTTAAATTTGAACTTTCCTCAGGAAGAATGAGTAAAGGTCTATACTCTACTTGTTCATACTTATATACAAAGGCCTGCAACTTCTCTTATTCCCATGTTCCAGGTAATGAAATAACTGGTTTGGGATGAAGCAAAAGGTTATAGGTATAGGGTTACTCTTCTACCAGTACTAGACATAGGGTCTTCTCTGAAAAGTGAAGAAAGAACCATCTACTGTACTTTAGGCAGCACATTAACTTCACCTAACTTTTAGATGGTAGGGATTAGGGAAGATGATTTCCAACCATCATACCTGAGGACATACCATCTCATTATGCCAACAACCAAGCAGCTATCCATGGTCTGTCTTATAACTTTGCTATGTAAGAAGGGGACAGAGTTTGTGCTGTATATGATGCTGATTCCAGTGTCCTTGGTTTACATTTCATAGAGAGCTCTCCACAAAACAGAGGATATCTCCTCATCACTGAGTTAAAGATAAATTTAGTTTCACTGAATCTTTTCATCAGTGTTTTTTCTAGTGTCATCACTGGGACTAATTTTAAAGTGAAAGTCCGTATTAAAAATATAACATCAAAAAAAGTTCCTGCACAAAATCACAGATCCTGAGAGTCACTACTCATTAGGGTTCCAGTCAACACAGTCACTGACTCAGTGTTCAGAAATTCAATGTGACTGAAATCCAGTCAGCATATCGAGACTTGTCTCCAACACCTGTCAGCAGTTTGAAATATTTTCTTCCAACAGTTATTTTCCTCCTTTGCCCTTTCTTTGAAGATACTCAAAAGTAGCAAGGTTTTATAATATATCTTTTCAGCAATAGGTGGCACCAGTAGCTTCTATCCTTGTATTATTCCAATATGAAGCAATATAAAATATTATACAGATATATCAGAAAGAACTTCACCAAAGTGTCGCTAACAGTCCATTAGCTAAAAGTATGGCCAAATCTTTCCTTTGTCCTATCATTTTAAAAAGCATGAAATATCTTAGAAAATATTCTGATAATAAAATACATGTTTTTCTAAACATTAAGATTGATGAAAATTCTAATGCAAGAACAGAAATAATAAGAATGACAAATACAAAAATAGTCAACTGGTAAAATTTAAAATGATATGTGTAATTAAAAATCCTCTATACTCCTTGTTACTCTTCAGTAAAGTATCACCAATACTTTACTCTTGAATATATAAGTTAACTCATGTACTCAGCTACTTCAGATCTCCTGGAAAGTATATCTATCTTGTTATATTATAAGCTGAAGTATCCCAAAAATGGGTGAACAGCTCTAAGAGTAAGGTCAACATATACAGACTACATATGTAAGTTTTACAAGGCAGATGCACATATATGAACAGAAATATGGCAAATAGAAAAGCATTTGAATTTTTCTGTGTTTGAACAAAAGTTCATATTTACAAGTGGAGAAGTGGAGACTAAAGCATTACATATGGGCCCAAATTCCTCTATATATACCATATGGAGACACTATTATATCCCAAAGAAACTGAATGTTCCTCACAGGCTGCCTTCAGGATTAAAAAGATGCAATATTAATTGGAAACGTTTTCTTCAAAACTTTATTTTACAAAAAGCTATAAGGCAAGTAACAAACAAACCTGGAATTTGTGGTTCCAGGTATTTCAGATTGTCTAATCAAATGAAGATAAGAATATTGCAAAATTATAGTTCACATTTTGATTCAGAAGCTCCTAATGCACTTCTTCAAGTGGTGTATGGTGAGAATGTTGTGGTGAGATATAGCATTTTCATTAAGCTGAGTTTTGGATGGCTGGATGGTTGCATTACTCATAAGAAATGAAGCACTGGTCTGCCTGGGATCAAGGTGTGAAGATAAGGAAAGGAGAAAAGAAATTAAGCAAGGAACACACATGAAATATATAGTCAATGCTCCTTTATTTGTCCTGGCCAGAAAGTGTCCTTCCTTTTTCTTTTATTCTTTTTTTTACCCTTGTCCACATGGTCCAAGCAAGCTGCTAAGCTAAGCTTTGCATAGTATTTCTGCACTCTGATACAATCTATACCAACCCATAAGACTCCCATTTGCTTTTCTTTTGCTTTTTTATTAGGTGAAGCATGTAGAAAAGACATCTTTATAGTTTCAGGGCAATTTTTCATGTACTGACATTGTATATTACTCATATTCTGCTAATGTGTTGTGTCTTCTGCTTGCTATTTCTTTTATAGTACTGAAAAAGTCAAAAGATGGTAATTAATAAAACCATCATTTGCAAGGAATCTTGAAATGGGAGCACCTGGAATCAAAAGGTTCTTTAAACCGTGATAGCCCATTTCTGTTTCAGAGCTCTGTTTCTCCACAGTCTCCAACACACAGTCTCATTTTAGTTGAATTCAGTTGGATTCACTTTTAGACTGGTACTATAAAAATGATACACAGGAAGCTACTTAAAATTTTGCTGCTTGTTCCCCATCACAACTTATTTATTGTTGCCATGCCCTATACCTCCGTGGGATCAAGGACACAGCATCATAAGGGCTACTTCAGTATACTTACTTCATTCAGTGATGCAACATGTTCTGCTTAGGCCTCCATAATGTATTTAGTGGCACTATGGATGTGTTTTAACTAAACTTTCATTGCAGAGCTAGTGCTTCCACTGTACCTAGTACAGTTACCAAAGAGGCATATAATAAATCTACTTAGATGAAAGGTTTTTCCTCCTTCAAATGGATATATCAATTTCATATAACTACAGCAAGCACCTTCTATATTTTCAGATAGACAGACATCTGCAACATGATTGTGCAAAGATTTTTAAAAATTATTTCAGCTTTATCAAAACTGCTCACTTCTGTTATTTTGTAATTTATACAGTTACACTCTTGCACCTTGTAGGACAAGCACAAAAGCTGGATCTTCATACTAGTCATGTTTTACATGGGTAAGTTGAACTAATACATCTGAACCATTATGAATACCCAATACAGGCATATTGCACCAATCTGAGAAAAGACTATAGCAACATTCTGGCTTCAAGCCACAGAAGCTAAATCAGAACAAGACTTTTTTGCATGTTGTGGCATCTATGTCAGGATTTTCCATAATAGCAAATACCCATACAGCCCCATAAATAGAAAGTCTTAGAACTCTGGAAAAGAAAATCACTGAATTTGTTACATATGATTGTTTGTGTGTGTGTGTGATTTTCTCAATTAGTCCAAATTCAAGTTATAAGAAGGAAATTTCTGTTCATGGTCTGAGATCTATATGGCCTGATATAATCTACAAATGCATATTCACAATATTAGATTATCTTTCATGAACAATGGGCACATGCCACAGCCTGATTTACATCTGAATTGAATCCTCAGCATTTCATGCCTTTTTCCATACTGTGAAGATCAGTTAATTTTCATCTGCCTGGGGTTCTCTATTATTTACATGTTTTTGCCATTCACCTTTTGCACATTACATTTGTCCTGCAGGCTCAATTTGTTATTGCAGTTAGACTCATTTCAGTCATTCCTTCAGATCACACCTATGGACACCTACATCTCCAGTAGTGTAGACACTGACAAACTTCTAAATAGTGCCCTTGCAGCAGGAAAAATCTGACATGACTTTATAGTCCACTCATGGCTACAGTGTGTCTCACTGTGTCATGTTATTCTGTTGTACTACTGATTTTTTTCTTTGAGTTCTGCTGGGGCGATCATGGCAGGACATATAGATTACTCATTATTAGTCAAACTCAGGCATCCACTAAGGCATCAGCAACCTTCATTCATGGTTTTCAATTTTTTGCAGATACCAACTTCCCTCTATAAAGCATATATGTTTGGGTGTCAAGTACCTGAATGCAAGTATGGCAGTTCCCAGTGCTAACTGAGAACTGGCCCTTCTGTTAGAATTTATGAGCTTCTTCAATATATTACTCTAGCTGCCTCTTTTCTACTTTGTTTTCTCTACATCTGCCTTGAAATGACCAAGTATCTCTTCCACAGAATCTCTGCCACAGAGACTGAATTCCAGTAGGCAAGCACAATTCCAGTTGTGCAACTCAATCCAGTTTACTTTAAATTAGGCCTTCAAATGTGAAGAGATTCATTTTCAAGTTCAGACTAATTTATGATTGATTTTGATATAATAATCCAAAAACATAGTAATGGGCAAAGACCTTGCTTTAGGTAGTGATACACAGTTACCACTCTAGATAACGTAGATAAAACTTCTTGTAGTAAAATGGATTGGTTGATCATTCCTGCAGACATTACAAAGCTACGTATAAATATGGTGGTAGGCTACTTTTTGTTTTCATGATTAGCCTACAATAGAATAGTTTAATTTTCTCTTAGAGATAGTAAGAGCATACTAATTCAATGTTATTTTGTTATAGTAGATCATTGAAAGGAGCCTCAAAAGAGGGCTAAAATGATGACCAAAGGATCATTTGAAAGATATACAGTGTCATATACTGTCAGCTAGTCTACAGACACATTGGAAGCGGTCATACCCTTTTCAAAGCCATCTTCAGTGTACTGAATTAAGTACTTGACTACTACTTGAATTTCCAGGTGGAATCCAGCCTATTCTCTGATAAATGCTGTTTATCAAATACTGACAAGTGATTTAAGATGAGACACTCAAATAATTTGGTAACTATGACACAGTAGGGATACAGGCCTGTGGCTCATCAGCTCTAAGGCATTCCCTCCTATTTTTAGGTGTGCTGTGGCATGTGCTTGCTGTCATACCTAAGGAATATGATATGTTGTTGAAGGCATATGAAATAACTGAAGAAGTTAAATCCTTGTCACTAGTCCACAGTGTTTTATGTGTTTGACACATATGGTATAAGGACCAATGGCATTATTGCTTTGGGGAGGCAGGGGATGTAGTCCAAAGGTATAAATTCCCAATGATTTTTGTGTACTAAAACACAGCTTCTTATCTCTGTTTTGGACAGTTCGTAAGTTTGGTCATTTGTTTGGTATTCTTCTGCTTTGGGGAAGCTGATATGCAAACTGATAACGCCGTTATAGTGTTGTTCCATCTTTCTTTTATTTCTAATAAAACTCCACATGGTTATCCATTAGTGTTGTAGGTTACACCTGCATTCCATTACGTTTTGCCGTGACTTCCATCTTTCTTCCGCCAGTGCTGAATTCATTGTTTAACTACATGCAGCCTATATTTACCAAGTGCTATGTCAGTATGAAATATTTAGATACATAAGTAGCTGTGCTAAGACTCCAGAAAGAACTGGCATATAAAAGACTGAATAAAGAACATGGTGATACAGTTTTCTTTTAATCTGATCCCATGCCAGTATAACATCTTTGACTGATAAAGGACATTCTGAAATTTTAATATCATGAGCATTTTCATTATATCTGTCTAAAAAATATTACGCGAGATTCAAGCATACAAGTCAACCCATCCTGATCACGATCAAATAATGTATGTCAGTATCTGTAGTATCAACTGGGGCTACAACACAAGTAATAAAATAGATGTAAGGGAATTACAGCAGCTTTGGAAAAGGTATTACATTGGTATATTGGAAAAGTATGTATAGAGACTACAGAAGGAACTTATTAGTTCAGCAGAGACTCAACTAGAAATAGTGTAGAAAATATATTTTTAGAAGCCTTCTAAATTTAGCAAACTATTTTGATGGGGAGGCTTAAACGGAAAGAGGACATCAGAGCCCTGCACAAAGTAGCTAGAGGTGAACTAGCTGGCTGATTCTGATTGCTTACAGTCTCACTGTGAATTTGTATTTCCTATGCAGAAACACGAAAACGCTGAAAAATCACTAACCTTCTGGAGCACGCATCATTAGTGTACACAGGTGGCGTGTGCCCCAGGCTAGGCGGGAGCCTTTACCCTGAAACTCCCCATCGCTCGGTGCTCCTCCACCTGACCCTGCGGCAATGGAAAACAACAAAACCCGCAGTTACTCCCGCCGCGGCCCCCCGCGCCGAAGCGCCCCTCGAGCAGGCTCGGGGAGGCGGCCCCGGGAGGGCGCGGCCGCCTCCCGCCCGCCAGGCGCAGCTGCTCCGCGGGGCGGCGGCGGGCCAGCAGGGGGCGCGGCGCTGCGGCGGGGGCCGCCGGGCACCGGGCGAGGGCGGGCGGGCAGCAGCTTCCCGGCACGGCCGCCGCCGCCGCTGCCGGGAAAGGAGCCGCCCCCGGCGCTCCCGCAGCCCCTGAGTGGCTGCGCCGCGGCGGGGCGGGGCGCAGCGCGGGGGCGGCCCGCTGGCCCGGCCCGGCCAGGGCCGCCGCCGTCCCCCAAACAGCGCCGGAGCGAGCGCGCAGGCAGTGCCGGGCAAGCCGAGAGCCGCGCCATACCGGCGTCCCCGTCGCCGCAGGCCCAGGACGATGGAGGTCGAGGTGCCGCCCGCCGCGCAGGTGAGAGCGACCGGCCCCGGGGCGGCGGCAGCCGGCGGCGGCGGTGGGGGAGCGCTGCCGACCTCCCCCCGCCTCGTCGCTGGGCCGGGGGCGGGGCGGCGGCGGTCACGAGGCCGGCTGGAAGCACGTGGCGCGGCCCCGCCCCTGCGGCCGCGCTGAGTCACGGGGGCGGGGCGGTTGGAGCCGTTGGGCGCGCGGGGGCGGTTGGGCGCGCGGGGGCGGCTTCCGCCCCGCCCCCCCCCCCCGCGGGCGGTGCTTGAGGCTGGGAGCCCTGGAAACGCCGCGCCGCGGCGGTTCAAGGACGGCGGTGTAGCCGGGCGTCGGCAGCCGGGTGGGCCGCTGCCTGTTCCTCTGCCGAGTGTTGCTCGCCTTGCGCACCCCTCCTCTCCCCCGCTCCGCCCCGGGATTAGGGAGAAAGCGAAGCGGGAGTGTAATGGCTTTTGGTCGGGGTGGTTTCAGCCCCGCTGCCGTAGCCGAGGAGGCCGGTGCCTAGCGCGGGAGGGCCGGCCGGCCCCCGGCAGCCCTGCCTCTCCCCGGGAGCTCTCCCGTCTGCTGGGCAGCTTCGGGCGGGGGCGCTCAGCGGCGCGGAGGCTCCGAGCCGGGCAGGTAACGTCGTACCCGAGCACGGGCAGCTTGGGCGAGGGAAGGGAGAGAGAGAGTGTGAGGTGGGCGAGAAGCGCGTTTCGAGGTCCCTGCGGCCGGAGGCGCTTCAGTCCGACCTGCCGCCTTGTTGCGGAGGGCCAGTTCAGCAGAGACACGTCACCACAGGTTTCATGGATCTGTTCTGGTTTAGCTTTGGGGTTCTGTTTTAACTGCATCCGTTCCTCCCCGCTTTTTGAGGTAGCTGTAAATGTTTGACAGCTCTCCAGCGAGGTTTCCTCTGTCCTTTCAATTCGTGAGAGGTTTAGGAGAGCTTGCTCATATAAGGAGGAGTGCCTGGCTGATCGTGGGCAGTGGTGTAGGAAACTCTAGGAATCCATACAAAACTAAATCTGTGTAAAACAGCCTTTGTGTCACTGCACGTAAGAGTTCATATTACCTTGTGCCTCCTAGTCATTACTTGGCTGAATTATTTTAGGTTTGCTCTTATTTTAGCAAAGCTTGATAGTTGATTGTCACAGTTTCCCTAAAAGGGCCCTTCCCCTTCTATAGCATGCAACCTTTAGTGGTCTCAGCTGGGAACCAGTTGGAGCTGTTGCACAATCATTTATTTCCCTAGGGTGGTTTTGTTTTTTTGATTTAGTCTCTCAAATGCAATGTAAAAAGTAAACCAGGATAACCTTTGGCAACAGTATACAGTACAATATAAATGAGAGGTTAGAGGTTATAGTCTATGATGTTATCCTCACATATAAAAAATCCTCACATTCTAAAAAGGCTTAAAGAAGTATTACTTGAAACTTAATCTGGAGTTGTTTTATTTTTTTAATTTTAATAGCACAAACTTAAAACTGAAGAGTTTTGAGGCTCTTTCAGGGCTTGTCTGTACAGTAGATAAACTAGGTAGGAGAGCTTTGTAACACAAAGAAACACTTTTAAAAATATCCTTTGTCTTTTCTTTAGGATATGTAAATGGATACTTTCTACAAGTAACAACAGTATTGCATAACTCTCCTGCTCCTCTTCAGTTCATTGGATATTCTTCCTTTTCTGTCTGTTTAGACTGATAGTTCTACTAACTCTTAGTAGTGCAGTCTTGACTCCTCAGTTTCTTGGAATATACTGCAAAAAAATCAGACTCCTGGCCTGCTCTGTGTAAATTCACTTTGAATTTCTTCTTGCCCATGATATCCAACTACATTTTTGTTCTTATTTCTGAGAGAATCTTGACAACATTGACTTCTGGGTACCTGGTTTTGTACCTGTTTGCCCAATCCACCATGACTAGTTTGCCAGCAAACCTAGATTTTCTTATTTGCTTGACCACTTCTGTCAAGCCCTTTCTACCAAGTCACTCGTTACAATTTTCCTAGCTGGGCTTCAGAGCTGCCATTTTCTTCTCTTGCAGATATATCTTGCAAAGGTGCTGTATTTTTGGGATAGCCAAATGGATTATGGGTTATCTTCTTTTAAATATGATTTTAAATATATTCACTAAGTGGAAAATTCAGAAATCCTTTCCTAAAATGTTCACTCATGATGAGAGATGGAGAAAATGGTCTTCATTTTGCCCCTTGGATTTTGCAAACCACTGGATGGGAAGGGTGTGCACTAGGACAAATACTGTACAAGCCCTTGGTCTTGTATGGCAGCAGTAAAGGTGAATATGAAGGAATGGGTTTGATCCAGCTCCTTAACCACAACGTAAAAATTACTGCTTTCTGCTACATACCTCAGTGAGAGTAGCAGTACCACTGTGTGCAATATTCTTGAAAAAAGTATTCCATTGTTGTAGCTCTCTTCCTAGGAATAGGGTGCAGTTCCATCTGTGTCTGCAGAGGTGAAGTGGGATGTTTTTGCCTATTATAGACTAATAATATAGGAGTCAAAACACCTAAGAAAAAAGAATGCAATTAAATAAGTGTCAAGATGTTTGGAAACATTTGCAAAAGCAAGATATTCCCATAGTAGCTATTCTCTTCAGTAACTCTGAAATTATTGAAATGATTGTGCCTGTTGCTTGTAACTTGGTAAGACAACTCAACAAGCTCAACAGTTACCGTTAAGTTTTAAGCCTCATGACAAGAAGAGAGCAAGAAGAATTTGCTTTTCAACACAAAGAATGAATCTATGAGTTGCACTTAAAGGAGCTTAGACTGAAATAAGACCAACTGTAACGACTGGCAAAAACGAATGAGCAAATAACCAAGTGTCTGCTTAAGTGCATCTGTTGGGGTTTTTCTACCCAGAAAACTGTCACAAAGGGGCTCTAGTTCAATTAGCATGCTCTCTTTAGTCTAAAAGGTTTTAAGAAGGGTCTGTACCAACTTTTTGTGACACTCAGTATTAAATTGCTAAGTGAATGGATTTATCTTTGATTCCCTCATGGCTGATCGTTTCCACATGACATGAAGACTGCAGGGAAAGACAAATACGGCACTCAGGCCTGACAAGCAACTCCCTAGGTTTTTTGTTTCTTGATAAATAGGTTCAATAACTAGTCAGTAGGAAAATCTGTTGATAGATAGATCAAGATATCTCTAGAGACATCTACTTTTTTGTGTATGTAGATAAATTTCAATATAAGAAACTTCCACATTTCTGAGCAGGATGATAACATCATCATGTATCTCCTAAAATTACAGACAAATATGATGGAGGAAGTACATGAGAGAATGTCACTATCCATATCTTAAGTAGGAATCAATTTATTTAGAGACTCACAATTCTCATGTGCTCACTTCGATGTCAAGCTGCACTAAAAAAGCTTTCTTTCCTTCAAAATACACAAATAAAAATATTTCAGTTAAACTGGTCATCGATACAGTGCAATGCAATATGTTTACCTGAAGTGAATGTAGAATAATAGGAACTGACAACGCTGGGCCTTTCAGGAGAGCAACTAGTTGGACATTTTTGTTATAATAAATATGACAAGGTCCTGTACTTTGTCTTTAGAATGTGCTAAGAATTTACAATTACATTGGAATCTGGTGGAAGTATAAGGGGTTAATTTCCTCTGAAACTCACACTTGAAGAAACTCATAGTTAGAACCTAGAGTCAAAGAAGACTTTGGCTTTAAAAGTTTGTTTGAAAAATATTTGAAAGAGACCGAAGTGGAATAAAAAAGAGTATTCAGTATAAGCAAAGAGCAGCTGGATGATCTTGTGTGCATCAAAGAACTTGAGACATTTTTATAGTGCTGTGTGGGTGGTTAGGAAGGTTTGTGTACACTTCCCAGCAATGTTCATGGGCAAGCATAAACTTTGGCTTTCCGACCCCCACTTTTTTCCTTTTTTAATTGGAAAAATGGAGAAGGTATAACTTTATCCTAAATAAGAAGGCAGCAGGTTGTCGATAACCCTGGAGAGCCAAGGGTATTGTTAGAAGTGCGTAGAACTAATAATATATATCTGTTGTTGCTCCCAAATACTCTCTTGATTTCTTTTAGATTCTTTTCATCAAGTTGTTTGTTTAAATTCACAAAACAGAGTAATATCTGTTTGATAAGTAGTATTACTTTCTTGATCCCACCTGAAATAAATGTAGCGATAGTATGATGATTATTTCCTTAAAGTTTTGCTGTCTCTGCCTTTGTGGAGTACAGAGGGCCTTGTGAGATGATGAGGAACACTGCAAATGGAAGGAACTAAATGAAATATTTGTTCATTAATTTTCTCAGTAAAATGAATTCGTGCTTTTTAAAAGTTTTTACATTTTTCATATACATAGCTGTCCAATATTGTTAGCTTTGGTCCTTCAAAAAACAAACACAAACAAAAACCGAAAAGCCTCCACCCCAAAACAGTAACACCTGTCAGAGTTTTTTTTTTGGAGAAATTGAAACACTATTGGAATGCATTAATTTTTTATGAAAGAGAGGCAATTGCAGGTCCAGAAAAGGGTAGACTTACATAGGGATGAAGGAAAGAGTTCCAAATGACAGAGTAAGTGACATTCAGTATGCACATGCTTGTCAACACTGGATGTTTGCTTCATTGAAGGAAGGAATTCTTTCTTTTTTTTTTTTTAATCTAGAACATTATTTCTTTCCTTTTTTTTTCCTTGAAATCAAGAAAGATAAGCTTTAAAATGACTAAACCATGAAGTAAAATTAGGTCAATTTGTGAAAAGTGTGATGTATTTAAAGTAATTGTGTTGGCTGAGGTTGATGCAGTACAAGTCTAGGCAGCAACCTGTCAGCATGAATTAAATATTAAACCCCTGCTGCAGTGTCTGAATTGCAGCCAGCAAAAAGTCCTCCAAAGTCTCCAGGTTAATCACCTAGTTAAAGTTTGTTTTGGCCTCCATCTCATTCCAACCCTAAGTAACCTATTATTTTAATATAGCACATTCTTAGAGAACTTGAGACACTTTGAAATCTGTTCCATTTTCTGATACAGTGTATTATATCAAGATGGACTTTGTGCCACAGAGTACAAGCTTAGGTAAAGGAAAACTAATTCAATACATTGTCCAGATTAGTTCTTTTTCTGTAATAATCTAGTTTAACTGGTTTTGGAAACACACTGTCTGCCGCTTATGCAAGTTGTGGGTTTTTTTTGTTTTTTGTTTTTTACATAGACCAATGAAAAGCCAGGTAAGAGTAGCTGAAACTCATGACTTTAAAGATGTGTTATCTAAAGATGACTGACTTAGTGACCTGCAATCCTGTTTAGGATTGCTCAACTGTAATAGCTTTATAGCATATTTGTTTTATTAAGGTAAGCAATTAAACCAGCGAGTAAGAAGCTTTCTGTACAGGAAAAGTAATAGTAATGACAGTCACATCTTAACTAGCAGTAGCAAGACGCTAATTAATTGTATTGTGCTGAAGCTTTTCTAAAGTTTAAAAACAGTATTATTACTCTGTGCAGCTACAGTACTGAAGTAAGCACAGGGACAGTTTTATCTCAGGATTTCTTTATTTCAGTGATTTACCTATCTATCTATCTATGTATCTTTTTATTTTTCTTTAACACCTTTTAAAAGAAAGAACAAAATGAAAAAGAAAAAATGCATTCCTCAGCAGAGTACATTGTTTCACATAAGCTTATTTTTTACCTTGACAAATACAGTCCAGCACTGCCTGTTCGAGACAGAAGTAATGTCTCTCAAAACCAAAATTGGCATGATATATTTGAATTAAATATTAGATTGGTTAACCAAGAAATCTGTAACATCATCAAGTAAGGATAAAAATGGTCAGTTATTTGACTCCTTTGGAGAATGAAGTTTGTCTTCATGTTATGAAGCATGTTCTGTTTTCTGTCTTTAGCCATTTTGAATTCTTGCTAAAATGTTTGCTCAGATTTCTTTAACTGACACTTGATTGTGACTTCTGTGTAGATGTATTATATGTTTATACATGGGCTTCATGTTTAACTCCTAAGTTCCACTTTAATATTTGCTTTAAAAGAGTTAATTAAAATATTATGGTACGTTCATCATTGGAAATGCTGGAAAGCTAATAGGAATTAATAAGAGTGTTAACTCATAAAGTGAAGTTAGCATTTTTTTTTAGCAGCAAGGTGTAAGAGCTGCTCAGCACAAATACTAACTGGTGAGTCTTTAATAGAATGAGTAAAACTTAAAAATTACACCCACATAAGTATTATTGCTATACTACAGATCTGGCTGAGAGTTTTCATATCACTTTAGATTCCTAATTTTGGTCTGATTAGCTGCAGTTTTAATACTGTGAAAAAGGAATATACAATAATGTTTATTTTTAAGTAAGTTATTGTGAAAATACTGTAAATGACTTGTAATGTTTCCTGTCTTTACAGTTAAACTAAACCATTTCCAGAATTATGTTTTTGTTTGTTTATTGTTGATGCTATTGTAGTGCTGAGAAAGTTGAGACCACCCAGCTATGCTGTACTTGTCTTGTAGATATATTGTCTTACGACTTTTAGACCAGCTTGTACAGTATTATGAGCAAGGAAATTACAAAAGAGGAGAAAGGAAAATAAATTTTCTTTAAGTTTAACATTGCAGCAACAAGTTACGTAAGATCTGCTTGAAAACAATTTCTTTCAAACCTTTTAAGGAAGTATCTTCAGTATGACTATGAAACTTAAAGATATCAAATTTTCTTCCTCTGTCCCTACATCTCTGTCCTGCACTTTTAAAGTTTTATTGCTGTTTATTGTGTTGGTATTACATGCTGTCTCTTGTAAGTAAGCAAAAATCTGCTCATGGAGACTGCTTGCAAAACAAAGTTTGCATACTTGAGAAATTGACTCAGAGGAGCTTGGTTGATAGCATGCTTTTGAGAGATTTGTTTTGTGATTAAGGGTGTGCCTATTTGCTGTGTTCGAAATTAATGCCTGTTATATGTTGAAGCAGTGACTTTTCTGCAGCTGAGTTATGTGAGAAGCTGCTATGTCTTTGCTTCCAGCTCTGATCATTGCTACTCTTTGGCCATAAAGAGCTAAGATAGAAAAATCTTGGGGTTTTTTGTTTGTATGAACTCTTGTGGTAAAATTAATGCCTCCCTACTTACTGCTATAATTAGAATGGAGCAATTCCTGTTCTGCTTGGACTGTTTGAAGATCCTTATTCAGAATTCACAAGCAGCATGCAGTTGATGCAGGTCTGGCATCCTGAATGCTGTCAGAACCCATGCAAAAGGCCAGTCTTTCTGTCTTCTCTGTAGCTGACATTTGCAATTTGTGTTCCTTGGACTTGGACACTCGATCATTTTTTCTTTCTGTCTTCAGGAACTGTTTCCATGAGTTATGTTCTATTGGGTAAGAAGGTGGAATTCTATCCTAACAGGGTATTTCCAGTTAGATTTGCTTGAAGTTATATAACCAGATACACGTTCCAAAGTCAGCTTGGTAATAAAATGATGGGCAAAAAGGTGACAAAAGAGGCAGTATATGTAGGGGCCTCCGAAAGTTGACACAGCTCAGTTTTAGACAGCTTCTGAAAAAATGTTACCTTTATCCCTGGAATGAGAGCACAAAGTTTAGCTGCAGAAGTCATCCAGGATTTGTCAGTGAGAGTGTTCCATCGTAGCTTACTGCACTAACGGCTGCCTGCGCCAATGTTGCAGAAGTAGTGACTGAGGCACTTGTACTAATGAAGATATTGTAGTCATTAGATGTCCTTGGAGCAAGTGTATTGTAGAATCTGGTGTGATCTGTGACCTATTTGACGTGAGGTGTGTGCATATATTTCTTAAAACTATTTCATAACATTGAGTTGTATTTGCACTTATTGCTTTTTCTAGTGTAAAGAGACATTAAGCAGGACCATGTGTCTGCTAAGGGATTTTTGGAAGACTTTCCCACTGATATTTGTAAAATAAATAAAATAAAAACCCAACTTTTGAAATGAATAGCATTAAGAAATTAAGGATGAAAACAGAAGTATTTTAATAGCAAAACCAGTAGTATTAAAATAGTATAATATATAAAACAGAGCTTACATCTGAAACTAAGTCATACCAACTTCTGACAGCTGGTTTTCCAAATTGTTTAAGCTGAATCCTTTAGCTACAGAAATACATATCATGTTTAGGTGTCTCATACTTGTATAGGCCCTAGTTCCAGTACAGTGGCTTTTGATACTGTGATTTGTAATTCAGTTTGGGTATATAAACTAGAGTATTATAGGATTATTGTGTCAATTTTTCAGCTAGTATATAAATTGTTGTGACTCTGGAATTTTGTAGTTCTGCTGAACATTCTCTAGCTAGAGCTGTGATCCTTTATCATCTGCCACTTTAGGAATCTATTCTGTGCAAACCACTCTTAGGAATCCTTGCTCATCTGATAACCGGTGCGGACATCTCTCATCATGTCTCAAAGTTTCTTTTGCTGGCAAAATGAAGAATGGCAGCCATTTAAATAATGCAACTGTAATGGAGATATAACAAATCACTGAAGTACTTTAGATTATTCTGAAAATTTCTGTGTTACTAAGGTCAGAGTCATAGAGTTATTTTAAATGCAAAATGGAGTGAACCTTGGGATGAGTGTTCTTAATAAATTGTGTGTATGTGGTAGACATGATGAACAAGGTCTTCTAAAATGCAAATAGTAATGACAGATGAACACTTAATATTTGACTGACTAATGATTTACCCTAACAAGATATCAGTGTCTCATTATGTGAATTAACTGTGCTATAGAAAAATTTTGGAGTTTTGTGATTTTTACTGGCAGCTTGCTTTAATTTGATTTTCAGGTATTTACTGGGGCATAAGGAAATAAAGTGGTCAGAGATGGAAAATTGTTCAGCCAGGATCCAAACCTGAAATTTTGTTTGCATTCTGCATTTACTGTGGTTTTTAAGTGCTCTTCTACAGATTAATTTTATTCCTTTTGCTCAACAAATTTATTCTAATTTTATCTGGCAAGCAATTAAATCTTCTATAATATCTTCTACCAGAAAAATCAGCAGTGAATGCTGATATTAGAAACAGTCTGCTGAATAAATTTATTTTGTTGAATTTGGGGATTCAGCACACAAACTTTTAATTTGGCAGCAGATATTCAGGACGGTTACACTTACTTTCTATTTCATACATCAGCAAATTGCTGTCCTTCAGCTGCTGATAGATACGCCTGCAGTGTGCTGGGATGTTTCACCCCGCCTTTAGAGATTAGACACTTTCTTCAGAGGCAGCAAGGTAAGTCTGTTTCTTCTCAACCCTTTCTGCTCTTGAAATGGGATCTTTGTAAAGGATTTCCTTTTCACTTTGTTATGCTGTTTAGAGTGACTTTTAAAAAAAACACCCCTGTCTTCCTCAAATGGCAGTTAATATAGCTCTCCTCAAAGCTCAGCTGTAAAAGTTGGCATGCATAAACTTAGAGGAAAAAGGGTAAGATACCTCTTCGAATCTCCAGATATAAGGAAGAAGGTGCTTTTTTCGCAAAGGAAGCAAAAAGAAGGGACAAACTGAATGAATTAAAACTTTGAACATTGTTGCTAGGGTTATTCTACCATTGGAAAGATTCTGCCTTGACTCACCACCGCCACCTCTTCCCTTACTGAACTGGGAATATCGTGATGGCAGAGAAGAGGAACAGAGAACAGAGAAAAGGTATCTTTGGCTCATGTGACAAGTAGCATTGAAGAATTCACAAGGGTGATTAATCAAATGTTCTTCAATAAAATTTGTTGTGATGATATAGGTGCAGGAAAAAGAACATAGTTTGGAGTAAGAAGCAAGCTAAGCTGAGAAGATAAAAACAATTCCTGTTTTCTAATATTATTTGCTTTTACTCCAGGATAAATGGTGATTTGCTATGCTGTTTCACTGAATACAGAATAATTAAAAGTCCAGTACTTTCTGAAGGAAGAAGGAAGTTTAGTTCTTTCCCCAGTTCTCTTGGCAACCTATATTCTTTATCACAGTCCAGCATTCTCCTTTCAGAAGCTACAGTGGAATGCCTTATCAAACTGCAGCTGGTGCTCATGGGAGATAAAATTTGCAGCTCTAGAAAATATCTAAAATGCTCTGAATTACCCTCTTAAACTGTTTGTATAGAGCACTCAACCAGCACGTGTCTAAGGTTTTAACTTAACTAAGTTAACATTTATTGTGTAAATACATTGCTTTATAAATGTCCAAGAGATCAGTTCATTTTTCAGATAACATTTAACATTAACTAAAAATAAATGTTTAACAGACTGCACTGAGTTGCATTGGATTTGAAGTTTCTTGATTTTCTGTAATATACTTTCAAACTGGATAGGCTTCTTCTCTTCCCCTCCTCCCCCACCCCCAAATATTGAATGTTTGTTAAGCATCTTGACATGCATGGAACACTTTTACTGTTTATCGATGGAAGAGGTGTATTGACATGTTTATTATTCATGGAAAACAGTCTTGTTTTGGTTATCATAGCTGCTGGTAAAGCATGTCAGGGGACACACATCAGGAATTGGCTTCTACCTTGATTTCCTAGGTACATCTGTCCATTTAATCAGACAGCTGAAAGAGGCAGCCTTGTCATAACCAACTGTTTTATGGTAGTGGAAAAGCCAGGTAGTTGGTTCAGGAAGATCCAGGAGGCAGTGAGGCTCCTCTCTACTCAAGAGAGGCAGACATGGAAGCCCCAAGCAAAGTGGTAGGAAGTAGAGGCTGTTGATTTGTGTGGAAGGCGCGAATTATTGACGGTTGAGTTTGGGGGGGAGGAGGGAGGAATGCTGTCCTTCTGAGGGTATCAGAATTATTGCATTTATGTAATTTGGTAAGAAGTATAAAACAGTTTACTTTGGTTCACAGCTTGGAATATGAATTAGCTCCTTTTGCTTTCAATTTTTAAATTGAATAATGCACAGGACTTTAAAAAGTAAGGGTTGTACTGCACAACACAGAAACAGAGCTTTACTTTCTAATACAGTGTTACTTAGTTTCTAAGTGGGTTTGCCTTTTCTTTATGCAAATGCTAAATGATACATCACAAAAATGATAAATTGGTACTTGGACACCTGACATGTTGGCCTTTCTTGACCTTTTTGGTTTAATTGTTTTAACCATTCAGGGCCTTTAAGTATAAAAGCTTTCTAAAAAATCTAGGGGGAGGGGTTGATAATTTTTTACAGAATTGCTCTTTACTGAGAGATATGTGAACTTCAGTATTTAAGAAAATGAGCAAAGAAAATCTTTCCTTGTTATAGAGAAAAACAACTCCCATCGTGTATTTTGGTATGGCTGAAGAAAGGAGGGTGGCTGGGCAAACTCATTTTGTACAAATTTAGTAAGAATTTCTATGCTGTTTCTTGTAGATTTAGGAAGAGCATTTCAACAGTGCACAGTTGAACAACGTAGTTAATTAATACTGCTTATCTCAAACTGAAGCATGTCACTAATGAAGGCTGTGCATAGTTTCAAATAAACCATTTAATCATGAATTGTTTGTTTGCAAGATGAACTGTCACCATAGCAAAAATTTTCCACACAGAGAACTCTGTTTCTCAAATCTCTTAAGGTCCTGTAGTGTCCAGTGGTGAGCAGTTGAACAGCAATGTATTTTTGGCTTTTTTTCTGTTTTTTATTCCTCCACAGAAATGGAATTACATGCCTTACTTGTATTTGAAGTTAAATACTCAAAAAATGGAAAATGAGCTGTGCTGAACTTTTCCCTTCAGCATATGCTTAAGGGCAATCAGAAATACATAGCTGCCATTTATTTCTCTAATATAGTATTACAATGGGCACTACTTATTTCTGTATTCAAAACTGTGCACTGGCACTAAATTCTCAGCATTCATATCTATAGAAATCATGTATGTGAAAAGTGTGCGTTAACTGCAAGACTGATCCACAAAGGTAGTTAAGCAACTGTGCCCCGCAGATTGTAGCAGGGGGTAGGTGCTGACTATCCTGCCAGATCTGGGCGGAAGTACACAGGACATGCCACAACTGACCACCTCTGGAGCAAACTGTATTCCCTACAAAGTTACTATGTAGTTACTGTGTGTGTTACTTTGTGCTATGTGTAGTAACTATGTGCATTACTGCTTGGCTCACTTCCTGGGACTGGGTCTTAAAAATAAAGAGGCAGAAGAAAAAGAGGAGGAAAACGTAGGGCTTTTGCCTGAGAAGATAATGCAGAGTGGATGTAATCAGACATGATGTCATTGGCAAATTCTATTGTCCAAACTGAATTTGGGATCATAGAAAACATTACAGTGCTGCATTTAGAAATAATACAGCTTCTACAGCAGTGAATTTAGTTCAAAGTTACTAATCTCAACAGAATGTCAACAGTTGTCACTTGTGTCCATGTCCATCTATTGCAGGCTGTTTTGAGGACCAGGATGACAGTCCAGTTTTGTCTCAGAAATAAAGAGGGTGCTGGTGCTTATGACTTATGGCAGTTTTCTTTTGGCCCACTTTTTCTAATGTCCAGTTACAGTACTTATAAGTGCACATACGTTATTGTTCTCTTAGTCGAATATTTTTATTATAAAACACTAACTCTGCTCTTTTTTTCCTTTAAACTCCTTTCAATTATTCATCTTTTTATTCTTAAGATAGTACTTCTAGGCTGGTGAGGTGTTTGTGTGATGAGTCTCTTAGTTTAAAAGCATGCTTGCTCTTTCTTTGTCAGCTCAGTTTGGAAGTATGGAAGAAATTCCTTGGTTCAGCCGTATGGAGTAAATATCTATGTTACTGAATGAGGGCTGATGGATGTGTGCTGGCGCTACAGTTAGTGAACCTCAATGCTTTTCTAACCCACACTGATATTCCAGTTGCTTGCTATTCTAGTTTGGCCCATGAACAACAACAATAAAAGTAAGGTGCTTGTGAGATAAGTGAAGTGAAACTTGGTGAGAAATGCTTCTTGTAATGCTAGAACACAGTTTCCACACCCAGGCTGTAGTTTAGCTGTAATACCTATCTGGTGCCTGTTCCCATAACCTGCCCAGCCAGCAGCAAAATGACAGCTAAAAATAGGGGCTTTATAGTATGGGATCCTGGTAGCAGTGGCAATGTGTAGTTCGACTAAGATTCTAAATAATCCTAGAGAGTATTTTGACCTAAGAACAGATGCACTATGTTCTCATGTTTGGCCTGAAATATGCTTTTCCAAAAAGTGGATAATCCTAGTGAAATGAAAATAGTGGCCAGAGGTTATAACCTGAGGTTAATATAACCTAATAAATAGGTTATTTGCAGTTTTATTAGATTCCTTTCTCTGTTCCTGTGTTCATCTTTTTTTACTTCCTGATTTGTTTCATTGGCTGTAAGAGCATGCTATTGTTTGGCTGGATCATGTTTCCCAGATGACTGAGCCATTATTATAAACAAATCCTCTCCTAGATAAACTAATGAGTAGCCTGTGGCAATGTCCACACACAGTACATGCCTGGCAGGGTAGAGCAGGATAGCTTGAAGATAATCATTTAACAGGTAATTGTTTTCAAAGTACCATGGGTTCAATATATAAAATGGATTGGGATGCAAAGGCTTATGTATTCCTGTGGTTAAAAGGTCAGCAATATTTTTAGATGCTGGTTAAATTCAAGTATATATTTTTTATATTATTTGTTTACATGTAGGGCCAGGATTCTCTACTGTAAACATAACCAAATTTCATAAATGCCAGTTTAGTTATGGTGCAGTTTTGAGTTTAACTTGAGAGGGTGGGAAAAAAATAAAGCTTTTAAGACCAGCTTTTCCTGAAATGAGGTAGATTTCTGTGTGAGATGGCTGCTATTTGAATACCTTTCAAAATGGAGTTACCCAGTCCAATACATGGTGATTATACAGCAGCTAGGAAGTAAGCCACAATAGAATTACTCAGTTTACTTGCTGGGGCAGCAGAGTAGATTTTTGTTGATGCATCAAGTATGTAAAAACAAATATGCAGGCTAATCCACTCTTTTCTAAAACAATTCCATCTTTTTGCCAGAGCCTCCCAATTTCATTTTGCAACTTGTGTAATGGATTGTAATATACTTACTAATTTTGTGTGCATAAGTGCAACTTAATCATTTTGTAATCCTGCTGATGACAGTAAAGAAGTAGCTAGTAAATGTCTCTGTTAAGCTGAAAGAGGGATTCAGAATGTGAATAGAAGCTTTCATCTAAACCTAAAATTGTTTAAAAGACATTTAACTAAGGGCATTTAGCTGAGAGGACTGGAGTCAATATGTTGATGTGTTCAGTTTTAATAAAATGATAGTGTTACTTCACTGATATATCTCATCGTGAAAGTTGAGACTAGACAAGGTTGCAACCACAACTGGAATTGGAACCACACACTTTTATACTAGCCAAATAAACTGTGGAAAAGTAAAATTTAAATTAGACTTTTCAAACAATACATTTTAAGATGTTGAGGGAGGATCAATCTTGGGACCGTTCAGCCCCTGGAAGGCACATACTTTATATTAAAATTGTGTTATTTTAAAGCTATCTGCTAACATACGCGTTGATTAAACGTTTTAGGACAACATGGCTACTTTTGGAGTGTATGAGATAGAATGCCAAACAATCTTCTGCAAAGAGACTTGCAACACTGATTAAGAATGCCCTGATCTAGCTGTTGTATCAGAAATGGTTGGTCAGCTAAAGGCAGACCAATGTGATGGAAAAAGGAAATAAGTATGTATTTCTGGCTCTGGAGATTAATGAGCCAGAGAGAAGAATGTCACTCCTGCTGCTGCACCCCAGGCTAGAAGGGAGTGCTGTGAGACTACAGCATGCTTACAGTATTCTAAGAAGTGGCACAGAGGTGGAGATTGATTTTTCAGAAAAAGAGATAACTATTGTCAAAGTGGAGAAGTGAGCTGCCCTTTTGTGTACCTTCTTTTCCTTCTCTTTGCTGTCTGTGATGAGGGTGTTTTTCTTTACTTGCTGTGGTCTTGCCCTATTGTTGACATTAGGATTTTGCAGCTTTTGGAGTAGGAATGAATTTAAACCTGTACATTTATGACTATAAACATCCTAAAACAGCTTTTCTTTATTGCAGTTACAGTCTCACTCATTTTACACTCTTCAGGCTTAAAGAAACCTGTTTTTTCACTGTTTCTGGAGAATATATGAAATATATCTTGTTCCTTGCAGTTTGGTCAGCTTGCTCACTATGGGTTGTATGATATGGGAAGAGCTGTAAGCAGAATCAGACTTTACAGTTGTAGCCTTTGTTGATACCATTCCCGGAAGATGACACTTCAGATGAAATATATAAATCAGTTACTTCTCAGAGAAGTTATTTCCGGAGTGAGGGTTGTGTGGGGATGGTTTCCAGAATAGCACTTGTAGGTGAAGACTATCCTTCCAGCCAGTCAGAGCCTCGTGCTTTCATTGTTAGCATAATCCAAAGAAAACGCTCTAGGTGAACCTTTCCTAAGAATGCTGGGCAATGTAGCCAAATAGTTTTTAAACTAATTTCATTTATAAGAGAAGATCCTGGCAATTTGGTGTTTATTAGAAGAGCATGCCAGAATACAAACAGGGCTTCGGTCTGTGGAATGTGAGGTGTATGTTTGGAAAAAACAGAGGCTAAACACTTTTAGCTAATGAAATATCAGGACATCTTCTGCTCCTGGCCTGGAAAAGCATTCAAGAAGTTTCTTCAGTTAGAAAATGAAATTTGCTTATAAACATTTAAATTTCAGGCAGCAAGCCTGTCTCATATCTTTCTATTGGGGCAGAAGAATGTCCCAAGACACATGGCCAGCATTTTTCAACAGGCTTATTCACGTTGCCAAAGAGTGGAAATTCTCTTACAATGTCTGTTCTTTAAAGCTATGGCATTCAACCCTTTTAGGGTCCTTTTCTAGGTAAATCAGTCTTGCTGGGCTTGAAAAGAGGTTGCTGAGCAAAAAAATCTAATTAGGGCCAGGTGGGGTAAACGGGCATGAAGAAAACAAAGCAGGTATTGGTTTAGTGTCAGTCTCACCAGCAGTGATACTGGCACAGATATGAAAGCCAAAAAGTTTACTTGCAACCCAAGCACACTGTTATCCCCTAGATTGTCTGGAAGAAGGTCTTGGTTAAAAATGGGGGACAGCAGGCAGCTCCACAGGGTAGTCAGGGATTTGACCTTGTGATTCACAAATCACAGGTTGCTGTCATGTGGCTTTGTTTGACAGCTGTCTGTTCTGTCACATTTCCAAATCCTAAATCCAGACATCTAAAATTGCCATTGTGCCCCTCTGTCCTCCAGCATAAATAGCTTCTGCTATTCCCTGTTCCCCATTCTTCCCCAAAATGCTGCCCTTCTCTCAAATTTTTCATGTTTTCACCATCTCCTCCAAATTCTTGAATTTAATTCCTGTCATCATGTTTGCAGCTGTAAGGGATTGAAAATCATGGGTCAGTTTTCAAAGCTCATTGTTTGTTTTTAAAAAGTATTAGTGTTGAGTTAACCTTATCTACTTTCTCTACTTCTTCTTTTTTTTTTTTTTTTCCTTCCCCCTTCCTGAAGCATAGGGGTTATGTTTCCAGGATTTCTTTCTGTAACTAAGAGTGATGGTAGCTTACCTCAATAAAGAATCACCAGATTGCAAGATCTGAAATATTAAAAAAAAATCACTAAATATGATGATTTTCAGAGATCATGTGAAAACATTAAATGATTTATAAATCATTTGTAAAACCTGCTGTAAAAAAAATCAATTCCTCCTGAAGATAATGATGGGAAAGCATTCAGCTGTTGTTTCTACTATCTGTGCTTTTCTTAAATGTTAAAAATGCTTCCAGTGCCTTCTGTTACACTTCCTTTCTTTGTAACTCATTCCCCTCACTTCCATTCTTGTCTTGGAGTAGCTCAGGGCCCTGACCCTCACTTCCCACACTGTTTTGAATACTGCAAGGATTTGAGATGCTTTTTGTTCATTCCTTTCACTTTCTGAAAAACAAATAGGAATTTGGGGATACTTTGCCAGTTCTCTTCTTAATAAGCTGTAGGAGTGTTTTCCTGCTTCTTGTGGGGTCCCCTTCTGAGCTTCCTGAGGATGCAATATCCATTGATTCTGTTGCTCCTTCGTTTTTTTTTCCTGGTATGTGAAATTTCCCCCCCCCCCCCCCTTTTTTTTTTAAGTTAGGTTCTAATGGATCACGGGAAAGGAAGGCAAGCCTTTGTCTGGTGAGATAGATGGTTAATGTTGTCCCAGTTTATGTTGCAAAAGGCATGATATTAAAAAGCAAATGAGCAAAAAAAAATTATGGATGTGCTCTGTATAAGGAATTAATTAATAACAATTTGAAAGCTCTGTCTGAGATTCCAGATTGTTTCCTTACTGGTGTTTCTGCTTTACTGACTCTAACATGTAAGTGGCTTATATTTCAAACAAAAACAAAACCAATTAGATAAACCAAACAGGGGTGAAACAGAAAGATGAGCATTTTGTTTAAAGCACAAAAGTCAGTCTCTGAGAATAACATGAAAATAGGGTCCCTTTCCTTTGTTTACCCTACTGCAAATATGTTTGCTTAGGAGCAATAAGAGTTAATAGTCAAACTTTACAATATAGTCAGAGATTTTGTCATAAAATGTATAACAGACTCTGCCCAGATGGCAAATGCTGATATGTAAATCTAAAACATGAAAATTTCCATTGGGCACCAGATGGTAGCTTAATGTGAATTGTTTAACATTTAGGTTTCTCTTATTAAAACTGCCTTTATAAGTCCAAACTAAGCTATCAATGTAGTTGGGAGAGCATATAACTAAATGAACAAAAAAGCAAAGCATGAGTAAGAGGCACCTTTTGCTTATATTGATCATGGGAAAGCAAAGCAAGTCCTTGTCTGGTGAGAGAAGTTCTTTCTCAGTTCACAAAATTGTCGAAAAAATAAACAAAATCACTACCAGTTCGCCAGGCGAAAAGTGCTCAAAACATATGACTCTCCCAGAAGTTAGATACTTGGACAATGGTAATACATACGTTAAATACCTTAATGTACTTCCTCTCATAATAGAGATTGGTATTCAGTGGGAAAGATCTGAGTTCTAAGTTAGGGGAAAACATTACATCTGAAATCCCTCTCAGCTAACAGACTTACTTCCTTGTGCTGAGGAGAACTAGCTTTTCCTGCACCTCCTTTTAGCTCCTGCCAAAACAATCATTTCCTCTGATGCAATTCAAGAAATTACACAACAGAGGAAAGAACAAACGGGCACTTGTGGGCTATGTCACATGATGGACCACTGGTGCCTTTACAGTAAATACTCCTGATATTAAGGGAAGTGGTTAGCATGGCTCTGAAATACAGTCACAAGCCTTTGTTTAGACAAACCTTTCATGGAATTCTTAGTGCATATATTCTAGTTTGGTATTAATCTGTGCGTGCTCTTCCCTCCAGCCTGCTCTTCCCCTTTAAATGAATCTTTATGGTTCTAGCACATGATGTTGAGCCATCTAAAAATTAGAGGGTAGCTATTGCACAGGCAATACCTAAAATACTTTTTAGTAGCTTTAGTTAAACACTTCAGACATCAAATACACAGTCACTTTTGTGATTCTTTCACAATGGAAAGATAAAATATGTTTTGGTGTTAAACCTAAAATAGGGTGTCTGTATCTGTATGTATATGTCTGTGCGTGTGTGCTGGTGTTCAATGAGGCTAAGAAATAAAGTGAAAGGCTGTGGGAAGGCTGAAGGAACAAAATTGCAGTATATTTGCTTTAGACTGCGATTCATTTATTTGTTTTTTGTAGTTTTTTGCCACCACCCCTTATGCTGGGGGTTGTTTTTCATTCATCAGCGAATCACTGGTCAATGTTGTCTCCGTTATTTTTGACCTGAGGCTTTGTATTAATGCCCCAAATTTTGTACTTTCTTGAAAATGGCAATATTAAAATCATTGGCTGAAATTATAAATAAGTGTTAAATGGCAAGTTAGATATAAATCAACATTCTATTTGAGTATTTTACATAATAGCTTACTCAGTAGAAGAATACTTCCTACATGCAACCCATTCACATGAAGAGTGGTTATTTGAATTGTTATTAGAATTTAAGGATGATATGACTATATTTATATAGAACTTTTCAGGGTAAAAATAGCAAGGCTCTTTTCCCAATTATGTACTGATAATTAAAAAAAACCACTTTTTGGTTTTCAGCGTCACACACACAACAAACAAATAAAAGTGCTTCTGACAGACAATTCTCTCCAGGGTAAAAAACAACACTCCTCAACAAAGCTCTGGCCATTTGCCAGAGACAAGGTACTGAGCTAAATGTTGCCCCTTGAAAAATGGTGACATGAGGTAATCAAAACTGTGATTTTTCTCAGACCACAGTCCAAGATCCTTAATACCAGACAAGCATATCAATTTGATTCTGATTTGAAAAATAATACTGCTTGCTGAATTGATTGGTGTGCAAATACAAGGGTAGTGTACACCCACACCATTTCTTTGGCCAGCTGATGTGTCTTATCCCACAAGTAAGGCAGCACCTAAAGCTACTTATTTTGATAACGAATCTATCCAATAGATTTAGGAGCTGCACCTTAAGGTGCTTTTGCATTAAGGTTGCATATTTTTCTTCTTAAGGAAAATGTGTCAGGCCTTTTCTATTTCTTTTTTGATCTCTTTTGTTTTTTTGTGATTTAAACTGAAACTGAACATCAGTTCTATTTTTGTTCCGTAGTCTGTCTGCAACCCAGGGAGAAAAACAGCTCTATTAATTGACAACCTCATGCATTACATGCGCAAAAAAAAAAAAAAAAATCTTTTGAGTCAGGTTTGTAAGGGTGCCTTGTAAATGAATAATTCAGAAGTGAGTCCTAAAATCCAGATCCTGCAGTTTTATCCAGAACATATTGCAAATGCTCCAAAACTAGGAAACGGTTTTGAATCTACTGCAGAAGGAGACAATGAGCAGCTGGTAAACTACTGGCCCTTAATGAAGCTATACCATATTGCAATATCTTCAATTACTGCAGAACCTAATTAGTTCATTTTACCCTGCCAATCTGGAAAGACCAAACATTGTCTTGGGCAGCCACTGTAATTATTTCAGCTTCTTCATTGCTGGCCATTAAAGCTGAGTTTGATCTCTCCCAGCAAAGTATATTATGTATGCCTTAGATTTGTCAATGCCTGCATTGTATAAACACACAGATATTTTATGTAACTGCCCGATTAAAAAAAAAAATTTTTTTTTTTTTTAGTAACTAGTAAAAATAGTTCTTGCAATATGTAAGTATGAATGGTAATAGTATAGAATTTTAAATGAAGAAATGAGAATACTGAATTGGTTTGTTCAAACACAAACTCACACTAAAGCCGTTTGCCATAAATGTTGTAGAAAGGTTATCTTTTTGAATGGCAGAGTGACTTGGTGTTTAGGTTACTGTGCTTCTCTGTTTAAAAATAATCTTTAGAGATAAGGGAATGTTTTGATTTTACTATGGTGGATCACTATGGTTATACTAAATTTATCTCAGGTCTAGAACTGCTAACTGAATCACTAAAGATCTGTTGAAATGAAATGCTGATATATTATTTGTGGTGTGCTAACCCGATGAGTAAGTTCAACATTAAACATTATTTCTGTGCACTGCTGCTAAAAGCTAATTTTAAGAATAATGAAATATGCCATAAACTCAAAACTCCCAGGAACCAGCTAGAATTTGTTCAGCTTTTACCCATCTGACAAGTGTGGCCACAAAGTATTAAAATTCTCCATCAGCCAACATCCTGATCAGTGATTTTGTTGAGTGTTAGATTTTCTTCACAGAAGAAAATTGTCCAGATTTCAGCCCTTAGAAATACTGAATGGTTGGACAATTAAAAAGCAAAACAAAAAAAACTGTGTGATTAAAAGTAATTGTAGACAGATAAAATATATCAGCTGGGTGGATTTCCCTAGATCGCAAAGGTTACTTGGTCTTCTGAAACATAGCTGCCTTTAAGTAAACGGGGATAGCTGATTTCCAGGGAAGTTAGCTCACTGTTAGCAGTCTGATAATGACCAACTCTGTGATGAGCCAGAGCCTAACTGATTAACAAGATTTGACACCTATCAATTTATACTCAACTGTTCCAAACCAACCACATTTAGAATGACAACCTGGACTAAGATTTAAATTGCAATTTTAGTAACTGGTCTTAAAAATTGCATTTAGTGCTACAGTGATGTTATGTCATTTGGTGACTTTGAAACAAGGTTATCTTCCAGCTCTGTAGCACTGTTCTGCTGATCTTTAAGATTAATACTGAATACTGTGATGGAACATAAATATTTTAAAGTGCATTTTGCAATATAGCTGTTAGAATTACTTCAGCCAGCCCCCTGCCATGTTTTTAGTCAGCTTTTACAATTTTATGAGATCATACTGAAAGAATTTACATGAGCAAACTCTTTAATTTCTATTTTTTTCTCTTAAAGAAAAAATGACTTTCTTAATGAAGTCACATAGTTCCTCTTATAGCTTTATGTTTTCTATTATCTAATTTAGGAAAGAAAAATATGCTTATCCTCTGGCTAGTTCATATGTTACCTTAACTAATTATAACAAATTGCTTAGTTCCTGCAAGCCTGTGTGTGGGGCAGGGCAAGCAAACTTATCCGTTCGTGCACTTCAGAAGGGGCATATAGAGTCATATTTTATTTAGATAATTTGGTAGGATTAAGAGACTAAACCTCAGTTACATGAATCTACCTGTTTAATACAGAATTAAAAAGATTTGTTATTGTTCTAAACCAGTTTTGCTGGGAAGGAGGCTTGCTTTAAAAACATATTTTTATTACAGGACATGAACTTGATTGACATTCTTTGGAGGCAAGATATAGACCTTGGGGCAAGGCGTGAAGTTTTTGATTTTAGTCAACGGCAGAAGGAGTATGAACTCGAGAAACAGAAGAAACTTGAAAAGGAAAGACAAGAGCAGCTCCAAAAAGAGCAGGAGAAAGCCTTGCTGGCTCAGCTGCAGTTAGACGAAGAGACAGGTGAATTTGTTCCAATTCAGCCAGCTCAGCCTGTTGAGTCAGAAAATACTGAGCCACCAATCAGTTTTTCACAGGTAAACTCTTGTATGTATTTGTGAGTGTTTTCAAACCTCTTTTCATTCACAGGAAGACATAATGCTAGTGGTTACCTAAAATTAGTTTGCATTTATTGCTGTAATGGAAGATTCTTCAGTTATTCAAAGAGACAGTAATATTTTTTCCATAACTTTCCTATTTAGAACACACATACTTCAAAACCAGAAACAGAAGCCTTGTCCTTTGATGACTGCATGCAGCTCTTGGCAGAAGCGTTCCCGTTTATAGACGACAATGAGGTAAATTCTCAGTTTCATGGTTTTGTGGGTGCTCTTTTAGGGGATCAGTCTTATTTCTTAAGATTTGTTGTGACTGTGCTGTTAACTTGTGGTATGGCTTCCGCTTTGTCCCCACTCCAACTCTCAACTGGAATAAAGCACTGTAGGAGGCTTAAACTAGGGCTGTAACAGGTGTGGGTGCCCTTGTGTTCTTGTGCTTACCCTAGTAATGCAGTCAGGATTCAGTTTATGACCACAACTGATGGCAATCATTCCAGTTACTACAAATAACAGTAGTGGAGTTTTGCAGTTTGGCACTTGCATAGTTCAGCCATCTGGAGTTGATATATTTGAGTTGCTTTACTTCAGTGTACTCACCCAGACTATTTTATGTGGTAAAGATAAGCCCTTCACTAGTCAATTAGTAGCTTTTTTTCCTTTTTTTTTTTTTTCTCCCTTGATATGAAAACTGCTTTCATGGGAATATTTCTATATTATCTGATTATTTACAAGAAATGCTTTTGTTAAGAAACACCTGTCTGCTTATTCTGCAGAAATGGTAGAACATCAAGAAAAGATTTTTGCTTTAGATAATTCTAAGCTGTTTTTACTTTTTTAAATACTTCAGGTTTCTTCTGCTGCATTTCAGTCACTGGTTCCTGCTCAGATGGATAGTAACCCAATCTTCATGTCTTCTAATCAAACTCAGCCACCTGAATCACCTGTTTTAGTTTCACTTACTGATGCAGAGAATATGCAGAACATAGAGCAAGTTTGGGAAGAATTATTGTCCCTTCCAGAGTTACAGGTAAAGGGTTAATATGATAAGCACCTGAAATTAGTAGCATGATATTCTGGGAAAGTATGGTATTCCAGAGAATGTAGTACAATAGCACTTTAACAGATGGTGATTATTACTACCACATTGAGGTACTACTTGTAGGAAGTTTGTAAATCAGTGTTGGCTTTAATTTAAAAAAAACACTAAATTAGAGAATATGTAGGAGAAAGGAAACTGATTATCAGAATGCTGTAGTAAAACAGTCTGTCTTCCCAACCAGAACTTCCCCGTGTTTATTAAATTATTATTGGCCTCTGTATGCAACTTGTATGTATGTTACATACAGTATTACAGCACTATCATGGTTGAACTTCCAGTTGAATGAAAAATGGGTACTTCTGAATTATGGATCCTATAACAACAGGAATTGTTTCCACAAGCATTATTGTAAATGTGTTTTTGACAATGTTTAAACAAATTGTGTAAAATGTGAATGAAAGTAACCATAAATGATTTGTCTTCAACTTTTATCTGGGGAAGGAGTTTTAGTAAAGAAAACAGCATGTATATATAGGCTTATAACTATACCTGCCTCTTCTATGTGATTATTGTTTATATATGTTCAGTAATAGCTAGTTGTGTAAGGTACACAAACTGAATATTTCCAAGGAACAATAGCAGGCTAAAAAAAAATCATTTTACTATATTACTAAATTGTGCATTACAAAGGGCATGTAGCTGGATTTCTTTTCCTATCTTTATTATGGTTTTATTTATATTTTACTTAGATTAGCTATAAAATTGAGCAGATTTATTTTCCCCTATATCTTTGTAAAACATTATGGTGCTGCAGCATGATGTTGCTTTATTTTATGCTGTTAACACAAGAGATGAATGCTTGGTGGAACCCCTGTCAATCTAAATCATATTTTAAAAAAAAGAAAGCAAGTATGGGGACTGCATCTTTTCTGTCATTGTACTTTTTCCCTAATCTTTGTATTTTTAAAAATTTTCCTGCTTTTCTAATCTTTACTGTTGTGATAGGGTTAAAAGGCTCACACAAGGACAATTTGACTGTGAAGAGGCAGCAGTGAAGCTATAAATATAAAATCAAAAAAAGTCATCTGTTGCAGTAATTCTGAATAGTATTTGAATAATCTTCTGAAAAGAAGTGAGATAATTAAATTAAGAGTACCTTCTTTGTATGAATTATGTTTGAAGAAAAGAAAGAACTCTTACTTTCAAAACTTTATCTTAAGCCTTGTGTGATCTCCATTTAAATAATCAGCGTGTGGTCCTTAAGAGAAACAAATTCATTTTGGTAATTGCCTAATTCTGTGGGGACAGCAGGCACTCTTATTTCAGTTTCAGTTAAGATACTGCTACCCAGTTGGAAAGAACATTGGTCTTGTAGCCAATGAAAGAGCATCACTGTAATAGTTTAAGGCATTTATGCTGATGTTAGCCAGCTTAACTAAAAGTAGATGGGGTGAGTTAATGTTTGTCAGGCTCCTCTTTACTTCACAGAGAATTACATTTCTCTGCACCAAACAGCTGTTTCATTCAGTAGTTCCTAAAAGAATCTTATCTTCTGAAGAAATTTAGTTCATGATATGAAATTAAAGATTGCTGAGAATAATTGTTGGCTAGTAATGCTCAGTAAATCACATGCAATGTTACTTTTACTGTACTGATACCATTATTAGCAGTGGTGCTTGTGAGAGCTCCATGATTCCTGGTAGCAGTTTAGCAGAATAGGAGGGCTCCATGAAATTTTCATGTAGCACAGTGTGTTGGAATGGGTCTTCAGCATCTTGTTGTGACTGACGGGCTCTGCTGGCTTAATCTAAGTAGCTTTGTCTAGAATAAGTTGCCTTATATTCCATTTAGGTGTCTAGTCTTCTCCCTCAATTGCCCCTCTATAGTAAAATTGTGTTGTGGTAATCTAGGTCACAGCAATATTGTAATACCCATTTTATATGCAAGGTGATTTGCTGAAACATTTAATGTTTGTGAATTATATAAAAGTTTTGTTATCAATTAGTGAGGTGTTGCTGAATTTCTCTACCTTTCTCATGCAGTGTCTTAACATTGAAAATGATAACCTGGCCGAGGTAAGCACGATCACAAGCCCTGAAACGAAGCCAACAGAGATGCACAACAGCTATAATTACTGCAATTCATTATCCATGATGAGGAAAGATGTTAACTGTGGTCCAGATTTCCTGGACAGTATTGAGGGTCCTTTTTCCAGCATTTTGCCACCAGAAGACACCACCCAGCTGAGTGGGAACTCTTTAAGTAGCACATCCACTTCAAGCTCTGACTTCTGTGAGGATTTCTATGCCACCTTTATTCATACAAAGGCGAACAGTGACACCGCCATGACAAACACTATCAGTCAGTCACTTGCAGATATTCTAAGTGAACCTATTGATCTTTCTAATTTCTCTCTGTGTAAAGCTTTTAATGGTGACCACTCAGGAAGTGTACCAGAATGTAATGATTCTGACTCTGGTATTTCATTGAATGCAAGTTCTAGTGTAGCATCACCTGAACACTCTGTTGAATCATCTGTCTATGGAGATAAGACTTTTGGTTGTAGTGATTCTGAAATGGAAGACATGGATAGTGCTCCTGGAAGCATGCCACAGAGCAATGCAAACATGTATTCATTGCAATTCCATGACCGTATGCTTTCTTCCTTGGGGCCAAGCACTCAAACCCGTACTTTGCGATGTGCAAACACACCAAAGAAGGAACCACCTGCCAGTCCAGGCCACCCCAAAGCTCCATTCACAAAAGATAAACCTTCCAGCCGCCTTGAAGCTCATCTCACAAGAGATGAGCAAAGAGCAAAAGCTCTGCAGATCCCTTTTCCTGTAGAAAAAATCATCAATCTCCCTGTTGATGACTTCAATGAAATGATGTCTAAGGAGCAGTTCAGCGAAGCCCAACTTGCACTTATTCGAGATATACGCAGGAGAGGCAAGAATAAAGTGGCTGCTCAAAACTGCCGTAAAAGAAAACTGGAAAATATAGTGGAACTGGAGCAAGATTTGAGTAACCTGAAAGACGAGAAAGAGAAATTGCTTAAAGAAAAAGGAGAGAATGACAAAAGCCTTCGTCAAATGAAAAAGCAACTTACCACCTTATACCTTGAGGTCTTCAGCATGCTACGTGATGAAGATGGAAAGTCTTACTCTCCTAGTGAATATTCACTGCAGCAAACTAGAGATGGCAATGTCTTTCTTGTTCCTAAAAGTAAGAAGTCAGAGACTAAATTCTGAAGGGCAGCACAGCTGGCTAGTGTTCTTCAAGTTGTTATTTTTGTATCATTATCCAGATAGATTTTACTGTGAGATGGAATGCAGAATTAGGTAATATTTTTCAAATGATTCTATGCAACAGTAATTCTAAAGTTAATAACTAGTTTATGGAAGATGCTGGTTTAAAACTGATAGTGTAATGCAGGTGTATGTATGCAAAATTTGTAATCTCACTTTTATAACAGACATTTCCTTCTTATAGTACGACTTTGACTAGTTTCCGTATACATGTAAATATTTAAAGATACCTTATTTATATACTGTTCCTATCTCTTGTTATATGCATAGATTTGATATATATATATAAATGATTTTAGCCTTCTAAATATAATTTCTTGCAAGACAAACAGTATGGCTTCTGATACTTCTTTTTTTTATAAATATGCAATAATGTTTGTTTCCCATTTTTCTTATACATTTATACTTGCTTTATATTTAATATATAATTTAGGATAAAGTTGACAACGTGTATGATTTTGATTTGTTTTAAAGTTCATTAAACTTCTTCTTTTTTTTTAAACTGTACTTCATACACATTTATTTCCCTAAAGTAGATTATTTGATGATTCAAACATCCTCACTAGTTTTCCAAGGACATCTTCATGCAACAAATATGCTAGTAGTGGGAGATGTATCACACAGCATTGTCAGCATTATTGCTCCTTAGTTCATAATCATTTTAATTGCTATTGGAAGGATGCTGTAATGTAAGTTTCAAGTCTATGCTAAGTTTACATAACAATTTTTGTTTTACTCTTTGAATGCTACTTAAACTCATGATGGGATCTTTTCTCCAAAGGCATTTAAAATCTGTTAATTAAAACAGTCAGCAGTGTATGTTTTTTTCAACTAAATATTCTGTGTATTTCTCACTAATTGTTCTAGAAATGCACTATGCATCTCTGATCAACAAGCATCATTTGTCACTGCTATTACTTCTGAGGTTATAGAAGATGACATACTGCCAACCAGCTGCACTGTCTGGGACCTGTGCTCAATAAATTAAAAAGTGTTGCAGAATTTGAAATTATAGTTTGTAAGAGAAAATTTGGGGCAAACAAATAGAATTGTTTTGTTTACTGTTCAAAAGACTCATTGTACTTGATTATAGTGGATTTTAAGTAAGTATAGAAAATAGCTTGTAATTTGAAACACTTGCAGTATTTCTTTACAGCTACACATTGATCTGAACAGTAAAAAACATCTCATCTTCATCTTCCCTGTGAAACTTCTAACTGGCACATTTAATCTTAAATTTGATTTTTTCTGCCATTGGTACTCTAAATCATTATAGGAATATTTCCTGTCTTAGAATATTATACATAATTTAGCATAATAAGTGCCCAGTTATTCTGCAAGTTTTCAAGACCTATTATACATTTTTTAAAAAAATATATAATTTAGCCTGGTTTTCTAAGGAAAAGGTTAATGAAATCCATCAGCCCTCTCTATTTCACTGGACCTCAGTGTTCAGCTGAGCACATTGCAGGGCTCAAGTTCTCAGAAATGTTACATTCCTGTGACTTTTTTGAAAACTGGGTTGGGGGGGGGGGGGAAGCAGATGAAGAGACCAAAATTAGGGCTCTCTTTAAAGGCAAAGTAGACAGAGCTTTGCCCTCCTCCATTTGATAAAATTGGTGGCTAGTGCATGTGTGCCAGCCTGTGCATATTATCAGCAAATCTGTGCATGGACAGTACAAACCAGGTGCAAAACATGCTATCTATCTTTCACATAGCAAAACTTGTTGGGGAGATGGTAGGGAAATAAGATAAAAGAAGGGGCTGGACATACTTAAGAAGGGTAGACAAGGACCCAGAAAACTTGTGCTAATAATGTAGGGAAAAGGGTTTAAAGGCAGGGTCCCAGATTAGGAAACCAGATCTCCAGTAGCTTACTGTTCACAAAACAAGTTTGAGTAGTGCTAAACAAAATGGTTATTGGTGAATTTACAATCTTAAAGTTTGTCCCAAACTGTTTTTGGCCATGCTGCAGCTGAATATCTAGCAGAACAGCTATCCATGAAATGCAAAACAACAATTTTAATTATCATAATCCTAATTCCATATTAGATCAGTTTTTATGGATCTTGTAATTTTTTTGAGTGTCTTCATAGATTTAAAAAAAAAAAAAAAGTGAAGAGGAAGGATAGGGAGTCAGTACAGAGAGCCATAATTTTGATGAATGTTATTCCACCAGTGGCTGCCATGGAAATGCTCAAGACAAGGAGCAGAGAACTCATGTATTCAGGACAAATGTGTAATTGTTGAAACGGGTTTTAATATTCTAACCCCCTGGCCAAGAACCTGGTAAATTCTTTGTAGGCCCTTAACTGATTCCTTGAATTCCTGTTATAACAAAGGTTGAGCCTTCTGTGCTGTACCTCTGAGGCACAGCAAGGCATGTCGATCCCACCAGGGATTTACCAGGCTGTAGACCTGGTAAAATTTAACTCAGAGTACATCTGCATAGTTCAACACAACACAGTAATACATAAGCTGCTTCAAATGCACCAAAGGTTGTACAGATTAATTTATCCCGCTAGAAATAACAGATCATCATATGCATCCAGATAGTTGACCTCTTGATTGTACCCTCACTAGCTTCCAACAGCATGCAGGTGAGGGACTTCTCAAGCACAGCTACACCCATATTTTTGTGTTGAATAGGCCTGGGATTTCTGATAAATTTGCCTAACCATTTGTGAATACATTTATATTGCTGGGCTCACTTCCTGTAGTAATGCAGTCTGCAGCTTAATCGCTTAGGCCATGGGAAAGTAGTTCCCTTTGAAACCTACAGATTCTTCTTTCATGGGTTAAGCTCTGCTTACATCTCCACTGCCTTCAAGTTTGCACAGACCACTGTCAGGTCCCTGGCTCTATCCTTTTTTTCCCCCTCAATGGAACAAGCCTCATGCAGTGAATTGTTCCTCATTAGAAAACCTGATTTTAGTACCTTCCTAATTCTAAATTACTTCTTTAGAACATATGCTGAGAACTGCATGCCATAGCCAAGATGTAGATGCTCAAGGGACTTAAAATGGCATAGTTTTTTTCTTATTTTTTCCAATAACTCTTAACATTGTATCTACATCTTTGACAGTTCCTGAGCACTGAGCTACTGTTTTTGTACAACTCTCTCCAGTTCCAAGACCCCTTTCCTGAATGGTATTAAATAAATTGGAGCCTATTATCATAGAGGTATGCTTTGTTTTTTCCTGTATGCACTGAATTTCACATGCTATTTCATTGCCCAGTTGGTCACAGTAGTATCGGTGCAACTTTTCACAATCAGCTTTTGTTTTTAGTATTCTGAATAGTAGTATCTGCAGCATTTCCAGTCTTTGTCATTCATCCTCCTGTTCTGACTCACTTGAGTCAGAACCTGACTCAACACAGGTTCTGAATAGCAGAGGCTGCTGTGGTATCTCTCACGCACACACTGTCTCTATTGCTTTTCATTGACCTTAGCTAACCAGAGAAGAGCAGGCTAAAGAGAACAGTAATAACAGCTTTAACAGGAAGGTAGTTTTGTTCCAAGGCTGTGTAGTGCTGTAGGAACAGCAATCTTATTTGGCTATATTCTCTTTAAAAGGCAAACTGGTAGCTAAGCGCTACTACCAGGAGAGAGCCTTTGTTACCTAAAGCTGGGCCTTTCAGATGCTCCAGCCCTGCCACCCAGAAGAGAGCCAGAGCATAGGTAATAGTTTCACAGAATGTTCTCATCTTTCAGGTAACTTTTCATATCGTGTTACTTACCGCACTTTCAAAAGTGAACTCCTGCCCCACAAAGTGTTTATATCTGAGCCAGCAGATACAAGAAATTGTGAAGGGGTGAATATAAAAAAAAAAAAAAAAAAAAAAAAAAAAAATCAGGTAAAACTTGAGTTTCTCACATGTCGGTGCACAATTTTCTTTCTTTTTTTTTTTTTTTTTTTAAATCTGGAGATTCATTGTAACACCATGAAAACTGGCAGTTCCATTCATGAGATTAACCTAAGTTCGGCTTTGCCATTGTATTAGGATCATTCAAATCCACATACTGCTGCTGCTGTCAGAAACACATCAAATGCACTTAGCTAACATACTAGATCAAAGTCAGTCCAAAACTTCTTTTAAGGAAGAATGATTTCACATTTGTGGTAGCTAAGATCTTTGGAATCAAAACTGCAGGCAATGGGAAGAGTAGCCCTTGGGCAAAAGCAGTGGTAGTTTCCTCTCAATGCATTCTCAAAAGCACCTGTGAATAGTTCAAAACTTAAGGCTAAAAAGCAACAATGTATCATGTTTCAATCTCCTCTACAACACAGTGGAAAAATAGCATAGCACCTTCAAAACAGAGATCTTTATTCCTTCATTTTACAGAAACGAAAGCTATTAAGCCCTGGGTAATTGTACTTACATGCCATTACTGCATCTAGTGTCCTGTGGGCCGGATGCTCTCCTTTAATCTGCAAGGCCACAAAGCAACCTGATCCTAGAAAGGCCTCGGTGTGTTCCGATTAGACTTTTCAACCTCTCTAACAGTGGATATTTGATGTGGCAATTTCCTGTATCATGTAACAAGTGAACCATTTGCAAAACACTCTTTCAGGATGCAGTTCCATGAGGTGACTGGAGTGGATTTAACAGCTCACCACGACCAAAAGGGGAACTGGCTTCCCTCACTCTCTTCACTGTCACCTCATGGCTGCATGCTCTCAACCTTGCACTAATCATAGTCGGTTAAGACACTTCTGTAAGCTGATTCAACTTACTAACTCTTCTGCAGAAAACTACCCTGGAAGAAGAAAGCAGTTGGTCCTTTTGCATAAGCACTGCAACAAATGCAAACCCATGCAACAAAACGGGGAAAGGGAAGAAGGGAAGAGAGACTTCTCCCATTTTGTAATGGGTGGACACTAGTCAGTTCAGTTCCTTGCAAAACTGTATCCTCAGATTCCCAACATATCTAGAAATACTAGGAACCCTGCCACTTGACCCTGCTACTTTAAGTAGTCACATTTATGTTCTTGCAGAAAATATTTATCAGAAAATGGAAATCCAGGTGATGCAACTTACACTCTCAGGCTACTTACCTTGTTTATGCCAGCCTCCTTCCTTATTAACATGTCAGTCCACCCCACTGTACATTCCTTGAGATTATAAAATACAGAACTGCCATTTTTTGCATGCAAGAGGACTACTCTTTTTGGAGCAAATGGCCAATAACAGTGATTAGAGTGCTAGGGGCTGCATTCAACTGAGGAAGCAGGTTTGTTTGCTCTATGGAAGAGGCCAGGCAGCAGATCAGCTAAATCAAGAATACCACTGCACTGTGAGGGATGCTGTTCTTGCCATTGTACAAATATGCCTCAAATGACTTTGCCTCCAGTGCTGCCTAGGAATGAGAACACAGTCCTAAGGACAGTCAACCCTCACTGAAACAGCAGAGGAATGAGAGATTTCGGCACATTCTTAAGTAAGAGGCTCTAAGCCATTCTTACGGATGGCAATTTTAGGGCATAAGCATTAATGAGGGAGCACACCAAGCTACAGTCCTGAACTGTCTCTCAATTGATAAAGTAGCTCTAATACACAGGCTGGTTTGATGGTATAGCACAGAGAACCTAAAAAGGCAAAGCTCCTGGCTTTGTTTGCTATTAATTAGGCTATCACATGTCTCTGGTTTGTGAAGAAAATGGTCTGTCTAGATGCAAGATAAATATTCTAATCACAGATTGGCTATAGAACAGAGCCCTCAGAGGCCTCCATTTTAAATTTGGTCCTTCCTTGAACCCTAAAGCAAAAGCCCTAGGTGAAACCCTTACAAGCTTTGCAGGGGGCAGTTGTACTATACAACCTATGTTTCTAAAACCAAATATAGGGGAAACTGATTCTGTTAACAGGTTAAGAAAAGCAGCTAAAAAAGCACCAACAAAAAACAGTTAATGAAGCAAACAAGCCCTGTTTGGATTCCACCAAAGAATCATTCTGAAGTAACTCACACCATCACAACTTGCATTCACAGTTTAAAACCAGTATTTTTCATATCATGAACACAATGATGGTTGTACTTGCATTGAAATACCCAACAAAATGAATGCAAAAAAATATTCCACAATAGATGATCTTGGTACACATGAAGATATCCAACCAGGAAACTAGTGACAGTGCCAAGTGCTCCTGTAAATTCTAATGCACCACAATCCTGACCTTGTACACTGACAAGGCTCCATATGGAGATGATTCGTATTTCAATCAAAACCTTCAGTTGCAAAGATTTTAAAGCTTCAGGCACTGGCTGAACCAATGTAACTTCTGACTTACAGTCCTGAGTGGGAAAAATGGCCCTATTACTCAGTTTGTTGTAATAATTTAAGACCTCTTTGTGCTCCTCAGAGCACTAACAAAGGTGATGACAACACATTTCAGGTTGTAAGTCATTTGACAATATACACTTTATTCTGATACAAAAATATTTTAACAAATTTCAATCCATTATGGATTATACTGAAGTTTTAAATATCCATGCTATTTTTAAACTTGTTTAACCACAAGTATTAAGATTTCACCATACTAGCACCATTGTTCTTGAAGTCTTTGCCAGTTATTTTAATACATTATTCTGTTTCCAATCTTGCGATATTATCTTCTACATGAAGGCCATTTTTCTTCTATGGAGATACTTGGATTACTTTAGGTCAGGAAAAAGCTAATCTTAGATAGAGATGTCAACCTGTAGCACCCACAGTAGAAAAAGAATCATCCATCAGATATCTGAAGTTTAGTGATACTCAAGATCTTTCATGCTCCACACAAGTTAAGACACAAATATTTGGCAGAGATCAGACTGATATGAGAGTGAATATTCCAGCGCAGTGTTGATGATAGTATATGAATACATGTTAATCTCCCAAATACAAGAACCAAAGACAGCAAGTCAATACATCACACAAGACTCAAAAGGCTAGGAGGATCCCCCTTCCCACTTTGCAATAATTAAAGGCTATCCAAGTTAAGACAATGTGTTTAATTCCAATGTTTTCTAATGACAAAATATTTATCACATCTGCATCATCCTGGGCCCCATTTGGAGAAAGATGAACTTAATACTGGAAATACCACTTGCTTTCAAGTTAACAAACACCTTTAGCCATTGAACAAATTTCTGTAGAACTGCAGCTTAGGGACCAGTGCTTTGTTTACCAATAGCAACTACTACAGAAAACCCTCAGTTGCATTTTATATGCCATGGTTTATACTCTCAATAGCCCTATGTATTTAAAAAGCAACTAGTTAGAACCTGTTAGAGAACAGACTCTGTGTAGAAGAATAACAGCCATAGAGCATGCATTAAATGAGTTCCATATCCAAATCTGAATCTGATTTGGAGAAATGAAAGTGCTGTCCATGAAAAATGTCTGCATTGCAGAGGAAAAGCGAAGGTGCGAAAACAAGCTAGTTGCAAAAACAAGCTAGTTGCCTAAACAGCAACCTATCTAGTATAATGTATGTAAGACAAAACTGTGACCTCCCTGCAGCATTTTTAATTTTGGCTCAACCTTGGCTAAGAAAAAAAAGTTTGTCACTTAAAAAAAAAAAATATATATATATATACATATATATACACACAGTCACTGTGAGATTTCCATTTTATAAGAACATCCCAAATATAGGAAAATCTCTGTATTACCACTGTAAATTACATCAAGCTAACTTTCAATTGTACATGTTGCAATTTCAAGAGTTTGCTTTCTAGATGTTTAGAGACAGCAGGTAACAAGTTTAAATGTTGGAATCACTCTGAACATACCTAAGCCTTAAGTTAAACTGAAATGCAAAAGCATATTTGAGTTTATTTTCAGAGTAACTTGAGTGTAATCAACATGAAAAGAAACTGACTTCACAAAAATACTACAAAGACTCAAAAACATATTGTTAACAGTTTAAGTACTAGACTACTCACAGAAAGAGTTAAGAACAAAAATATTCCATACCTGTGACAACATGTAAGATACAGAACAGGAAAATATGTTCCCCAAGTTAAGAACCCACATGCATAAGAGTAGATTCCATGAAAAGCTATTTTATTGGTAGTCATCCAATTAAAAGCAGTTTTGCTTTCAGCTGGGTATCACTTTACAATACTAGTCTCTACTAAACTACCCTGAAAGCCCTAGAAATCTGAAAGAGAATCACTTGGTAAGCCAAGATTCATTTATTATGGGACAAATCACTGTTCTAATCAATGCAAAAGGTTTCTACTGAATTATTGCAGAATCACTACATTACACAATATTGTGAATCGTGATGAAGAACTGGAGAGTCTTAACCTTTTACATCACAGGTTTTTTTTGACTTCCATTTTTATTACAAGTTAATGGACAACTTCTCAAAAACTGACTGTACACTCCTCAGTGTAATGAGAATATTTATTTCAGAGCACTTATTCCTGCTTCGCTGATCTCAGACACGCAGCAATTTTGTACCTGTCAGGAATGCAAGATTCTTGAACACAGATTACATCAGCAAACAAGCCTGATCCAGACCAAGAATTACTGGGTGACATATGCTTCCATACTTGCCTAATACTTAAGGCTTTCCTTCATGTTAAAAGGCTGGTAAAGGAAAGCCTAGAAGGAAGTAAGGGTTAAACAAGTGTTTTACTAAGCACTACAAATCTTACCCAGTCAGAAACCTCCAATTGAAGAGGATGTGCAAGACATTCCCCATTTTGTCAATCAGCAGCTTCTCATTCAACCTGAAAATTAAAGAAATTACTCTTACCTTGTTAAAAAATCTCCCACTACTCTTTTTAATTCATGAAAAATTTTAAAGGCAAACCTTACCTATGCTCATTGCCCTTCCTTTCAGGTCTAAATGCTAGACCTATTGATTTTGAGTCAACTCAAGTAGCTATCACTCAAGGAGGTTCCAAGAGGTGAAGAACTCTTGCTAGACTTTCTTCGATATTTCAGCTGTGATAAGCAGATTTAACTAGCTTTGGAAAGCTGCTTACTATCAGCACAGTATCTTATGCCTTCACTTTTCTGGAGTTGAAGCTGTTGCTCCTGCTGCCTTGTCATTCTTTAATTATGCTGACTTCTCCATACTCAATAGGCTGCTGAAGTCCTGTCTTATGAGTCTCCTTAGCAAAGTATGGATCAAAGAAGTACATCCTAGGTCCTTTAAAGCTGGTTAATCACTGTCCTTACAACTTACGCTTTTCCACATCACAAACAACAGCTAAGCTATCCCACCCACCTACAAAGCGGTCACTTACAGACTCCATCTCTTAAAAGGTTGCATACAGATCTTGTTCATAAAGTTTATTATGACACTATTTTTCAAAGTTAACAGTTGTCACAGTACAGCTACAAGAGGCCCTGTTAAAAAGAACACTGTCAATACATTCTAAGAAATTTAGAAATATCAGATCAATTATCAGAAGGGACATCAACCCCAGCCTCCAGTTGTCCCTGCAATCAGATGCAGGCCCCAGATGCAAGTCTACACTTCTCCTAAGTGTAGTAATATACAAAGCAAGTCAGTAATTAGGTGTCTCACTCCCTAGTGAGATGTGTTTTAAAGTTCTGAACGTGTTTTCAAACTCCAAAGGGGTTGTTTAAAAAACGCCTTTATTGAAATACAACCTCCCCCACCCAAGCCCAACTTAATAAATATGTACAATAACAAAAGTGTTCACTAAATCACCAATTCTTGCTTTTAAGTTAGATATTTTTAAAACTCCACAGAAAAGAATAATCAGACTTTGAAATCCAGTTTGGAGTCTACCAATCTTGACAGCGGTTCCTTGTTTTAGTATACTGCAGTCTAAATACACTCCAATAACAGTGTTTAAATAACATTGTTTAATTTTTTCAACAACACACTCATTTTTCTAGTACTTAAAATTATAATTCATTATTAATATGACTGATTATAACTTGAGCCATTTCATACATCTTTGCAGATTCATTCCTACACTGGAATTGCATTTACCTTATACTGCACATTGACCCAGAAGTGAAACAAGTGAGAATAATTCCAATACCACATATACTGTCCAGTGTCTGAGCATATCTTCTATTGACTGTGTCCCTACTCTTCTGAGTCTAAATAGACAGAAAGCACTGTCCTGGCAATAGCTGAGAGAGAAGTCAGATCAGCTGAGAAAAGGACAGATGGTAGCGCCTTAATTTGGAAGTCAGAAGTGAGAATTGAGTACAATTTCTAGCCATATGTGCTGATAAGATTTGCTACTCCAGTGTATCAAATCAAATTGTAACACACTATCATTTTACCTATGGAAACTTAAGACTGTACCATGTTTTGTTCTATATCGTGGGAAGTGCTTCTCATCAGTAAAATACAAACTAGGTTGTGTTTTCTTCTGATCTTCAAGCTCTTATCTGAGCTTAGATACTCACAAGGGAAAAAAGCTTGAGAACTATACTGCTTAGCCCATCATGAATGGGCTTTTGGAACGCATTACCTGGGACTGTCAGTGATTACACCTGTGCTACCCTTGGCTCCCAGTCAGAAGAATGTGTCCAGAAAATTGCCTAGGGTGCATGCAAGAAAGTATATAGCCATTAAGTTATTTTGGAACATACCTATTACTCTCACTATGACGCCTCTTTTATTTGAAACAGTGCAGTCTGGTGTGAGGGAGAGGGAAGTGGGGAGAAACGAAGGGGAAGGAGATTGAAATTCCAAGCCACCCTCCCCACAGTGTACTTTTATTCAACAGAATCATGTATATCCCAAGGAAACAGGCACTTGATTTCCCCCCCTCCCCCCCCCCACCTTTAACTTCTCAGGAATTACAATAAATAAAAAGATAAAAAACAAGTTTCTTTTTTTCTTCACCCAAAACTTGAGCGACTGCAGTTATCCCTTATACATCTCAAATGAGACTGGAGACAGCTTGAATGTGGCTAAAGTTGGTCTTGTTAAAATATTTATCATGCCTTATTTTCTTGAAGAGCTAGTACTAATACAGAACTACAAATTAAAAAAATATGCACAAACCAAAAGTAATTTGAAATTTTCATTTGAAGGTAAAGCTTAGTTCTATAATTCACAAACACTAATTTGAGTAACTCAATCCTAGTTATACATCTAAACAAACTATAATGCAACATACAGATGTTTTCCCTCTGTATGCCTATGTAACTCATGTCAATGACAGTTACATATATACACTGAGACTAGACCCCTTAAGACTGCAAATCAATAGGTGTTTCTATTGTTAACTTTAAATTAATACAAAATAGTAATTGAGAAATGCATTAATCCTCTCTATTAACTAACAAGGAAACACCCTAAACTACATTTTATTTCTGTTATAGAATTCTCTGTACTAAATGTGGAAAAACTGAACTACACAAATATTGAAAAGTTAAAAATTCCTTAATTTGTTTATTCCTGGTACCACTACCACAATTTACAGGGCAATATACCTGATGTAATGGGAAAATAAAAAGAAAAAAGAAAGACAAAGCTACAACAGATAAAGACCTCAGGAATGTACATCTAATCGACACTACATTGCATTAATCAATAGCTGCACTTTTTGCAAACTGTGGCTATGACAGTCCTGAACAAGAAGGGTTTCCTGTTTAAGCTGCAGTAACTTTTCTGACTATGGATCATCGTTCCTTCTGTGGCAGATTTTACAGTTCCTCTAATGCATTTGGGACGACTGTCTCAAAGTAACCTGCAGCTTTCCTGACAACTCCTCGCTCTCTCTCCTGCTAAGAACTGTAGCCTGTTGAATACAGGATAAGAAAATTATTACTCTCAGTGAACAGTTGTACATTATTCATCATCATTATAAATATGCATTACACCTACCCTTTCTCGGTAGCATTTTTAGAATCTTCTACCACCATAGCCCCCACTTCCACTTCCAGATCCATAACCACCTACAAAAAAAGTGTATATATTGAAATATACAAGTAAGAAAGCTTAATCAAGAATATTTTCAATATAAAATGTATTTACCACCATAGGGACTGCCTGAACTTCTGCCACCAAAGCTGCCACCACCTTTCATGGGACCATAGTTAGATTGTTGCTGTCCACTGTAATTGCCAAAATCATTGTAGTTTCCACTGCCACCATAATTACCTGAAACAAATGCAGATTTATAAACCCACTTGTGTTCAATACTTAGGACGTGAAGCTTGTCAACTTAGAGATTCAACATAAATTTCAACAGCTGTTTAAAACAACCTAAAAAGAATTGCAAACATTTTGCATTCTACCTCTACTCACAATGCACCAATGAGGGAAAATCCTTAACATTTTCAAGATTAGAAACACATATTTCATTGAAGGTGAAAAATACCACACTAAATCAGAAAACTTAAAGTGATTTGAATAGGCAATCTGAAGTTAACACAGTAGGCCAAATTTAATGATTGCCTCTAAACTCAGCAAAGCACGTGAGTTTCACCATCATCCTTCCACTGCCTAGTGCTTTGCGCGTATGACAACAATGTAAACCACAAACCAAGCACACAATTTATTTGCTCTCAAAAGTAACAGAACTGTGAGGGTCATACTGAATAAATATCTCAGAGAGTATGAATTAGTATTCAGCAGATTTGCATCAGATTAACTCCCCAGACCTGCACTAGTCCTTGCAAATTCTTACTACTCCTTCCTCAACCATTGTAGTAAAGACTCTAAGCTGGTTTTGTAGTTGTGGGATACCCTGATCAGAAACATCATGTCTGTCATAACAGGCCTCCACAGAAGTTGCTCCAAATTTAAGAATTAACCATACAGTTCAGAACACCCTTCAGGGAAACGTAACACTAACAAAGAGTAGGAACACTGCTGAACTGATTACTCAACAGGACAGGCTAGCTGTATTTTGGTTAGATATTAAAATGGAAGATGTTAATCATTTATCAAGGATTTATTCTAGTTAATGCTGTAAAACAGTATTACTATAATGCAGTGTTCTATTAGTCTAAGTAATTGGTGTTCAAGAATTGAGGGTTGAGCCGTTCCGCTGCTCTACAATAAGGATTTTTATCAGCACAGTTATGTTGTGGAGTGAAATTTCCATCATCCATAACTGACACATCTTTAGTAGTGAAATTCTGTAACTTAGTCTTGGCCTTTATTCCAATACATTATGTAAGATTGCATCATCCCAAGCTGGACATGTGGTCTATGGTCACTAGTACGCTAAATGACCTCCTCTTTATCTGTAGATCACACATACAAACCTTGTACAGCAAATAAGAATAGCCATCTCAAAAATATGCAAAGGTTACCTAATTCTTTATACAGTAAGCGTTAAAAGTTTAATGTGAGTTTAGTCAGATATAGTCTGGTCACAGCAAAAAAATCTGCTTCTAAAAATATAATTTGAGTTGCTCATTTCACAAGAAAACAGTAAAAAAAAGAAGCTTACGCAAACTTAAAATCACCAAGGCAAACACGATCTAGACAGCATAAACTGATAACTGACAGCAACAGAGCCCTTCAAATGGTGAAAAGTTAGAATAGAAATCTACATGATAACTTCACATACAAGTCCAAACAGGGCTGGGTAGAGTCAAGGGAAACCTTTCCTCTTGCTCTTAGTAAAGTTTTTCCCTTTTCTCCTACTCCACCTCCAAACTCAAGATTTACAGCTGCTGCTTCTTGAAATATAAGCTTCAGGCAAAACAATGCTATATAGTTTAAGCAGAGCTTATCAAGATAGGACAGAACTTTCCTTACATTACATAATCTTTTCTGTCAGGACCTAACTATACAAGTTCTCTTACATATTATCATCCTTCAGGTATTGTACAACTGAGACCTGATTAAAAAAAAAAAAAAGGGATGGATAACTAGAGTTGGCTTCTTACCACCACCAAAATTTCCTCCTTCATTGTAGCCATCATATCCTCCTCCTCCACCTCCATATCCACCACCTGGGTTTCCATATCCTGGTCCTCCACCACCACCATAACCTCCTCTGCTGCCATAGCCAGGACCACCTCCATAGTTGCCACCTTCAAAAAAAGAGAAGAGTCAAATTAAGCATATCGAAGTTAAATACTGGTAAGATAAAGCCCATATATAAAACCAACAAAAACAGTTATAATTTACCTGAATTATCTAGTCCAAACAGAAAACATTTGTCTATGTTAGAAGTGTAATATTAAATTTAATTCTTGCTCATGCAAATTCCATAGACATAACATCACCACCACCACCCGTTATCTATGTTAACTGCATCTTTACACAAGTGGCTTCCTGTCAGTACTATATTCCATTCTCTTTATACCTCTAAACTGAAAGTACTTCGGCAAAGCCCTCAAAAGAATTCTGGTTTACAGTTCTGATCTAGACATACAGCTTTGCTTAAACTTGTGCCAAAACTACCAGATGATCTTTTTTCCAATCACCAAAGTCATATCTGAAAGACTTAATATTCCAGGTGCTGACCTGGTCTCAGACATATTCATGGAGTAGTTCTGAACTGGGAAATAGTTCCCGAGAACTCAACATCACTAAGTATGACTGCTTGTAGAATCAGGACATATGTAACTACGGGTTATCTTGCCATTCATTTCAATGAAAATGCTGCTTTCAAAGCTGGCTGACTGGCAACTTCAACAGCCTTTTTCAGATTCGTTTTGGATACTCACCCCAATTTAATCTTGGAAAAGATAATACCAACGCATGAGAAGTCTTACCGTTGATTTAAAGAGAGTTCTGGTATAATTTAAAGAGACAGCTGGTCACTGCTTTACTTCACAGATTTAATCATCCTAAATGGTATCTGAATCTTCATTCCCCTGCTCTCAATAACGATATATAGCTGCTTCACAGCATGAAGCATGACCTCATGACACGAGGTTATTTAAAGGCTGAATGCAGGGGAAAAATTTTTTCCACCACGTTTGGGGGAGTGAGGGGAGAAGGGAAAACTAAACAAAACCAAGAACCTCCAACTCTTGACGCTTGACAAGGTAAAAAACTATCACCAAAGTAGACTTGGCTTCCAAGATGGGAATAAGACTTAAAGCCAGCTATAAAATTAAGAAAAAAAAAGGGGGGGGGGGGGGGGAGTACACTTACCATCACCAAATCCATTGTATCCGTCACCACCCCCAAAGCTTCCTCTGCTCCCACCACCGCCACCACCACCCCCATAGCCTCCTGGAACACAAAACAGATGAGATTTTTTTCCTGCACACATATTAAGTATTAAAGCCAACAGAGACAGCAAATGAAAAGACACGTTTTAGAGAAACATTCCAGTAATCTACCTCTTCCGCCAAAGTTTCCTCCTCGGCCAAAGTTTCCACCACCACCTCCAAAGTTTCCACGACCCATGAAGTTGCCTGAGCCACCCCCACGACCTAAAAAAAATATTTTGCTTAAATTATATTAATTGAAAACCACTGATATAAAATTATCATACATAATTCTAAATTTACCTCTCTGAGAGCTAGCAGTCTGCATCTCTTGTTTTGAGAGTGCTTTTTTCACTTCACAGTTATGTCCATTTATAGTATGGTATTTCTGAACTAGAGATAATTGTAAAATTGGAAAGTTAGAAAAACAAATCATTACAAATATACCATAAAACACTAACAAAATGTAAAGCATGAGCATAGTTAAAGTATTAAATCTACCCCATTTCTCGCAATATTGTCAAGCAGTTGATTTATGAAATTACATTCCACGCACTGCTTTTCGGAGAACTAAAGTTAGTTTATCCCCTATGCCACTTCTTGTTAAAGAATTACGTACCAACGATTTTATCAACTGTATCATGATCATCAAAAGTTACAAAAGCAAAGCCTCTTTTCTTTCCGCTTTGCCTGTCTTCCATGACTTCTATAGTTTCAATCTTGCCATATTTTTCAAAGTATTCTCTTAAATTATACTCTTCTGTATCTTCTTTAATTCCACCAACAAATATTTTCTTTACTGTGAGATGTGCCCCAGGCTTTACAGAATCCTGCAATACCAAAAATGATATTCAGCGCTTTACATAACTAGGCACACATTAAGAAACAATAAAGTTAACTGAAACACTAACTTACCTCCCTTGAAACTGCCCTCTTTGGTTCAACCACGCGTCCATCAACCTTATGCGGTCGAGCACTCATTGCAGCATCTACCTCCTCCACACAAGAGTAAGTCACAAAGCCAAAGCCTCTGGAACGTTTTGTTTGTGGGTCTCTCATCACCTGCAAAAATGTAGAAGGGACACTGCATTCCTATACTACATTAAGTACCTGTATCTTTCCAAAAGCACAAATATTTGACACCTTACCACACAATCTGTGAGTGTGCCCCATTTTTCAAAGTGCTCTCTCAAGCTATCATCTGTTGTTTCAAAACTCAGACCTCCAATGAATAGCTTTCTCAACTGCTCTGGCTCTTTTGGCTCATGGCCCTACAAAAGAAAAAAATCAAATACATTTTTGAATACAAATCACAGAAACTCTGTGTAATTTTAACTCTAAAAATGATGTGTGCACATTCTAACTAAAGGTGGAACATATTTACACAAAAACAATAACTTCTAATGATTGTAGACAGCAGTGTAGTGAACTTAACACTTAATGAGGTGTGGTTTTAATTAAAACAGTAACTAGTCAACAACTTAAGAATGCTCAAATGCAAACAATAGTAAGAAGAAACTTCAGTGTACTGAACTGTTCTGTTCTCCCCCCCAAAGTGCTTCCATTTTATGTCTATCTTAATTCCAAGTTGCAAATTGCTCTGTAGGGATTTGCAAAGAACCACTGCAAGATAAAAGGAAGTTTTAACACTTTATAAAACATAATCATGAGAAGTCATCAAAAACTTAAGAAAAGTGTTCAAGGTAAAATGTCCAAATCAAGGGTCTAGTCTTTTGTAGTATCCAGTTTAAAACATTTAAAAAAAATTCTTATTTTTATGCTTGTGTGAGAAGAATTAATTCTTAGTTCCTTAAAAGTGCAAATTTTGTATTGAGATAACTTTGTTGAGAGACCACACAAGAAAGTAGAAGGACCTATCTGGCTTTCAGTGTTGTGGGAAATACCTCTTAAATGTGAATCAGTTTGGACTTATTTTTATTAAGAAAATGATACTGTAACAGGTGGTTAGGAATTTGATCATGAGTGGGGACTAACTACTAGAGTAAGACTGGTGTCTTAACAAGCACAGCTGAAAAACTTCAGTGTAATTGAAGCTACAGTATCACCTACACCTGATCAGCCACATCTTAAAACAAAAGCAACTTATAAATAAGACTTTAATGTAGTTGCTTGTTAATATTTTTGTGCATTCAAACCACTCCACAGCAAAGGTGCTGCCCAGAGCTGCTGCATGACTTCAATTCTGCAGCAGGAATGCGCAATAGGATCCACTGTTTCTGCTGCAGTGAGTTAATTCGGACTAGCAGTACAAGCCGGAGAGTTGAAATGGACAGATCAAATCACAGCCTTTTACATATGCATCTTTGTACCTGTATTATACTTTTACATACATCTTGCTTCAAATGTACAGGCGAAGTGCTTTACCCCTGTCACTGTTTAAATAAGGGGGGGGGGGGCAGTCAGAAAAATGTACTGCACTACATCTGCCCTAGAGAGCAATGAAATTTGTGAAGCAATACATAGCAAAACAGTTTCTCAATTATACACTGCTTCAGGGTTCTTTTACTGCTTTTAGAATCCTTTTATAATCCAATGGTTTATAATGTTCAGATTGTACTACAAGAAACAATGCCTAAGATTATGGAGAGCTGTCTGGCAAGGAAACCACAGGTCTTACTTACACCTTCAAAACTGAGCAAGAGGTTTATCTGTGTGAGAATTAATTCTCAGTTCCTTAAAAGAGCAAATTTAATACCCAGTATTCTGCGTAACAATTTTCAATTTAAGGCACTGACTTTTTACAGTTCTCTGACACTACTTATGGCTATGGGGTTGTCTATTAGCAATTCAAATCACTTCTACCTTGCAAAAATGACAACAGAACTCTTCAGATCACTCCTGTCAGAAAAGGGTTTTGCTTTTCCTTCACATTTTTATTACATACACATGAACTGCAGTTCTCATCACGGAGGAAAAACACTTGCTATTACAGCTTCCCAAAGCCAAAAGAAGTTGTCGCACACTGTGGTCACTCTCTTCCATCATAGGAAGACATTATTACCCTCAGAGCTTCCCTGTGTTATAGAAGCTCTTCACAGAAGTGGAAGACAACAGTTTCTTACGGAAAGGTATTTTTTCAGGCATTTTGCTCTTACTGGGGATAAGAGCAACCAGGGTTTTCAGAGCGCTGCTCTCCATCATGTAAAATGCTACCTTTTAGTCCTTCAGCAATAGGCTAGTCATAACAGCACTCTTCTGGGCAGCAAGCCCTGCACGACACAGTTCCTTTCCTCCTCTCCATTGTAGCTACTACATGGGCTGCAATAGGATTAGCAAGCTCCCTCCCACTCAGCCGATACTGCGAGCCAGCACGCCATTTCACAGTACTCAGTTTTTGCAGCGTGGGGGGGGGGGGGGGGGGAAGTGGGGGAAGCTCAGCCTTCTTGCAGCCAGCAAATCACTTTGTTTCTTTTCATAAGCAGTTTAGGGGAGTTCCCAAATATCTTTACACATTCTGAGGAGGCGGGGACTTTTTCTCCTTCAGCCTTGCTAGCGACTTCCCTCCCTCAAGCCAACGCTTTCCAGGGCACCAACCGCCTCCATTTTGTGAGCAACCTAGTTTCCTCCATCCTTAATATGGAGTCGGAGGGGGGCGGGGCCACGGCTGAGCGGTAATGCGCATGCGCAGTAGCAGCCCCCCTCCCCCCCCGCCACGTCCCGGCGCCGCAGCGGCGCCGCGGGAGTGCCCCTCCTCTCCCCGCCCGGCGGGGCGGGCAGCAGCGCGCAGGCGCCAGCAGCGCTGCCCGCGCGCATGGAGGCCAGCGCCAGCGGCCAGCATTTCGGGAAGGCATTTCCTTCCATCCGCAACATCCTTTCTCGAAGTAACTGTTCGAACTACAGCCTCCCACGTCCTACCTAAACCCCAAACACTCAGTCCAGTCTACGTGAACCTTCTTTTCTGTGTGTGTGGGGGGGGGGGGGGAGGGGGAGGGAGGGGAACCCCATAGCACTGCCATTCCCCTCCCAGTCAAGGGACTCCTGTAAAAGTTATCTTCTGTCAAAAAGGTCTCACAATTTTGGCACAATGCTGCCGGTACACTGTATCACCTTCATTCCGAGTTGGTCAGAAACTTAATTTTCATATGACAGGGGCTCTGGATAAACAACATTTTGAAGTTGCAGTATTTCCGTCAAAAGGCACTGTCCTCATGTTACTCTCATGTGCTATATCTCTGAAAAAGCTAACAGCAACAAGTTTCCACAGAATGCCTCTTGCTACACTGAAATTTATCTGCAGTGAAACCTGTAAAGTTAAACTGCCCAATCCCCCAGGCAGTCCAGTTCCTGGACTATCTCCTGACACTCAAAAGCTTACAGACAAGAAGGGCCTAATAAACTTTCTCTGTGAAACATTTTCTCTAGTAACTTAATAGCCTTTAAGTACATTCCAGGCAAAGCTACTTTTGTTAACTACAAAAGCTTATTTTGCAGACAGCAGAGTAATCAAAGTTATATTGTATCTAAAACCCAACCATAACCTGACAATTGATGCATTCTTTTCAGAAGGACTTTAAGCACAATACTTTGATACAAAAAAACTTATGCTACAGGATACACCCAACTCAAATGAGGTTTGTTCAGAATTAAGTAAGTACCTGCCCTCTCAGATTACAGTAGTGTATCACCTCAAAAAAAAGATGGTTTAACTAGCTAAAATATCCAGTCATGCTGGAAAACGAATGTTAGAAAGGAAATAAATCAATATAAAGAAACAGAAAAGAGCTCAGTTAGAGGCTATATAAGCATATTTAACAGCCTCTTTGCTGGTCATAAAATTATTTCTGAACAGTACCAAGGCTTTCCTTTCCCCTCCCATTTCTGCACCCTGCCCCATCCTCCCAGAACAGTCCCAACCTTCATCACACACCTCATTCAGTCTACATTTCTGCTACAAACATGAGAAAACAAATAATTTTACTTAGTACAGCCTCATTTTCATCTGCAGTATTAGGCAGCCATTTGTATTAAAAAGAACCTGTCTTTATTCCCACTAAAATTAAAAACAGAATTTTGAAGATCAGAAAAAGTCAAGGTCCTGCTGATGTTATGAGTGCAAAAGTTTCTTGAAAAATTGCTACACCTTGTTCCAATCACGAACAATAAGGACACACCTGATCACTTTTTTTATAACTGAAAACTAGGAAAGTAAAATTTCCCCACTATGCTTAATGCTTAACTCCTTAAAATCTAAAGTTTTTTTTAATTTTAAAGTTATTTTGCTAATATGGGGATGAAGACGGCAGAAAAAGCTCAGAATTCATCCATCAGATGGAAATAGTCAGTTTTGTTACTCTTTTCTCCTTAAAACTACATTTTTTAATAAAAAAGGCAATAGTCTCACCTGTGAGGATCGTCTTCCTTTCCTCTTGTAGTCTTCAACCTCTCTTTCTTCCTTAAGAGCAGCCATTTTGGAAGGGTACTCTGAATCAGCCTTTCTTTTAAATCTAGGAAACCTAGAAAACAAGTTGGAAAAGTCAACACTTACTCCAAATCCTAGGAAACAGGGCCTTCTCTGGCTGGAACAAATGGCTTTACAGGAGAAAATGGGGGGGGGGGTGTTAAATTAAAAATATAAATATTTAAAAGGATACAGTAAAAATCCTCAGCCTATTTTGCTCACAGTTAAGAAGAGCTGCAGAAGGAATATCTGCTATCCTACTAAAGGTTTGTTTATAATTGTTAGAATAACCAGGAACAATCTAAAACTTAAATCTGCAGGAAAAAAACTATGTTAAATGTTGTTTTACATGACTATAATGAAAACAACTGGTACAGGGCAAGCAAATTCCACTTTTGATACCCAAATCAAGTTCTACTTCTCTAGATTTTATGCCCTAAATATTTAACGTTTTACAAACAAGGCTTATTACCAGTGATCTTATGCATGGTCTACTGTTACCAGTGACCCAGCAGACTACAAAATTGGAACGCTAGAGGGTGTGTTAAAAATGTTTTCTGCACTGAAAAATATTTTCCTTAAATTATCAGTGCAAAAATTTTGTATTAATTTGGTACTTGCAAGATTTGAAACTTTAATCAGTAGTAATCTGTAGTATAATACTGGTCAACTGGCATACTCCTTTGCTTCCAAATTATGTATTTAATGTTCTATTTCCATGCCTAACTGCTCACAATAAAGATACTAACATATTTATGTAACATGCCATTGCAAAAAGAAGCAAGTATTTCACAAATAAGGTTAGTGAATGAATCCAGATGTAAGCATTCAAACAACAAAGCATGTTCCCTTCAATCTTTATTTCAAGTATACTCAGATCATTAAATTACTTAATTTGTCTTACTATACTGTGTTAGTATCTTTGGCAACACTTCCTCATCAATTTGGATGTTGCTTAAAATTTATTACAGTAGCCAAAGTAGAACACACACTAATGAACAATGTGCTACTGTAAAATTACATTTGTGCTACACAAAGATCATGGATATTTACAAGATTAGGTGCATTTTTAAAGCTTTATTCCTGCAAACACTATATTGGGAAAGGCAGGCAGGTCTCTTAATGACCAGTATGTACTGTTCTTCAGAGGGAAAATTATTACTTAAAATAATTCCATGTTGAAATACAGCTTCAAATGACGATCTTCAAATTAAATCCAGTTGCAAAAATCATAAGCATCGTGATTAACACTTTTTAAAGCTTTTATGAAGTAACATTAAGAATTCTGTATACCTCTCTACAGAAGTGTCAAGCCTGCTCTCGAAATCCTTCAAACTAAACATTAGCAAAAGGAGAGCAGATAGAGCACAGTCTCCTAATACCTCCTGAGCTTTAAAATTCTTTAAAGCATGCTGCAGAGGTATGAAACAGAGTACTGACAAGTCAAAAGCTTTTGAAAAAGTAGCTGTATGGCAACAGAAATCTTTGGGAATTGTTCAGGCGAGAAGGGATAAGCCTATTTAGTTATCTACTGAAAACATGAAAAGTATGCAGTCCCTCTCTCATACTGTCACCTGCTGCTTTCCCCAGTGGGACTCCATGTTGGCCAGCTCATAGGCATAATCTCTGCTGTGATGGCCTCTTAAGGCCAGCTGAGCAAAAGAGAATTGTCTCATTGCTAATGCATATGACCCACTAAAGGGGAACACAGCCCTATTCCTATTTTTTATCACAGAAATTTAAGACATTTTTATACTGTTTTTTATACTTGCTATCAACAAAATACTGTATTCAACTTTAATTTAAAATATTCAGAACATTTTTATCAACTGAGTTAAACCAGCATTGAAACAGTTGTATACTACAACTTAACCACAAAACTGAAAGTTAATCTCAGAACAAATCTGCTAGCTATAGTGAATGGAAAGCCACTAGGGGATGCCTCATTACTCAGAGGAATTTATACTACTGTATCTCTTACAGAGGCAATAAGCAAGATAGTAGAGGGGAAACAGACATTCCCAAGATGAAAGTTTACCTGTCCATTCAGAGAATACTATGGAGATGTATTGGTCTTTTTTGTAAATAGCTAAAGTTGGACCTAATGTGCATACAGTATATCGTGCCAAACCTAAGAGTTAAAGCAGCAAAACAATAGATTTTCAGCTCTAAGTGTGTTGGCAGTTTATTCCCAACGCCAACAGGAACGTCTGCTGGGAAAAAAACAAGAAGATATTAGCTTAATAACTTATGTGATGGGTTTCCAAGCTTTATTCAAGCATGTTCAAATGCTTTGAAGTCATCATCCCTCCCATTTGTCAAACTATGCAACAACCCTGAAGCAACTAAAACAATTGCTTACATGGAAAGTGGAGTTATTTTTAGCTGTTTTGCTAAGGGATCCAGTTTCTTCTCTACTTTTAAGGCAGGAACAGAAGCTAGTGTGAGCTGTTGGTTTCCTCTGTTCTCAATTACACAAGGTTTTGGCTTGCAATAAAGGAAGGGGCCAAGATATCCAAGAAAAATACTGCAATAATTTTGCTCACCGTGCATTACTTGCAAACATTTGAACAAAAAACTTAGGTTTTGAGGGAAAAGGGAAGAAAAGCAGAAGGGGCTATCGTTACAGTATCTTCCCTCTGGGTAGGATGTGGATGACTGCCCTAGTACAAATTTAATCGCAATTTCATTCAAGTCAAGGAAACTTTGAACCAAGCTCCGCGTGGGGCTGCTTCTTTGTGTTGCCTACCAGGATCATGGCGGGAGGCCACTGAATGTCGTGGCTCTCGTGCATGTATAGGTGGGGGAGCTGGGAAAGGAGAAAGAGAAACGAGAAAGCATCTGAGAGAGCTTTGCGGTAAGCCTTTCCCCCCCTTCCCAGTCAGCAAAAGCTCACTACACGTGTTAACTCCCCTAGGGAAGGGGGGAGGTGGGGGAGGTGGCCAAGGGAGGTGCTGCTACGTGTACTAGTCCTTTTTTCAGCGAGGAGCGGGGGACGGCCCTATACAACCGTATTGCTCTAAAAGTCTCTTCCCAAGAAAACAGGTGGGAGAAGAATACCCCTGGCGCAGCACTCCGCACCGCTTTTACTGGGGCCATACAGACAAAATAGGAACAATGACACTTGTAAGTCCCCCCCCCGCCTGAACACCCGCCAAAGCATTTCGGTCTCGCCCAAGGATGGCGGAGGGGGACTCTGATGCCCACAGCCCCGTTTCAAGCCGAGGGCCAGCCCTGCGCCACCCACCCACACGTTGGTGCGCAGCGAAATGGCGGCCGCAGCCACCGTGCCCCAGGGGACGTACGGAGGAAGCGCAGACGCTCCCGCGCCCTCCCCCTTCCTCCCAGCGACCGCCATTGCAGGCTAATGCGCCATTTCGCAGCGAAAAAGGAAATGAGCCTAGAGCGCGGGAGAAGCCCAACAAAAAGTCAACGGCGATCGCCGCTCAGCGAAGGCGGCGGGAAGCGCGAAGAGCACCATTGAAGCCCCCTTCCCCCCCGCCCCAGCCCCCTCCTCCAGCCCGGCGCGCCCAGCACTCCTCCTTCCCGCCCAGGGGTACTAGCGGAGAGCTTAAGCATCTCTACTAGTACGGGGGGGTGGGGAAGACTGCTTCATCTTCCGTTCCTCCCTTGCCTCGCCTTAGCTTAGCGGATCCCGCTCCCTCCACGCGGCAGGCAATTACCTCCATTTTGTGACCGGACTCGCCTCCTTCGGTATCAATATGGAGCCGAGAGGAAGAGGAGGGGGAGGGCGGAGGAGGAGTCACGTGACGGGAAGGCGGGCTCCAGGCGCCGCGCGATCCGGCTCGCGGCCGGGGGGGGGAACGCTAACTGCAGCCGCGCGCGGCGGCTGTTCCCCCTTTCTTCCCCTCCCCCCGCCCCTCCCCCCGCCCCGCAGTGCCGCCAGCCCCGGGCCGCGCTCGGCTGCGGCGACCCTTCCCCACTCAGAGAAGGGAAAAAGAAAGGGAGCGGGAACAGCCGAAGAGGGAAGGTGGGAAAGGGGGAGTAGAGGTGAGATAAGATAAGATATAACCGTGCCAGCGTTCAGTTAAGCTTCTTCCCGCCCTCGTCGGTCACACGCCTGCCGCTGGCCTAGCGCACTAACCGCCGCCCGCTGTGGTGGAGGCGGCGCTGACGCGCAGCCGTTAGTGGTGGCGCACTGGCGGGCGCCGCCTCTCCCTTTCAGCACGTCAGGCCGCCCGCCCGCCTTGCGGCCGCCCGCCCCCGCTGCCTTCATCACGCGACCGGGAGCCCAGCCTGCCGAGCGGCCCGATCACGGGCAGTGCGGCGCCTCGGTTGCCTGCGGCCGTGAGCGCCGTTGTGGAAGGGGAGCCACCGAGACGTTGACCTTGAAGAAAACTGTTAATTGGACGGGTTAAAATACTTTATGGAGAGGAATAAAAAAGGGGGGGGGGATGTGATAACTCTCAGAGTTCTGCAGGAGAACCACGATATGCCTGCATGGGGCCCAGGACCTTCAAAATGAAGTTATTTGCCTCCATGCGTTGGTTTAACCCTAGAGCTCCTGCAAGGAGGCAATGAAAAGATCTCTTTCTAGGGATTGTTAAGCACTTACCCTTTGAAAGTGAGGGAAGTGAAGATATTTCGGTTTGGATATCAAAGCAAGTAAAGGCAGTGAGTTTGACAAACCTCTATAGCTTATTAAGCAGAAGCATCACTTGTATCTTGATTTACTGGCGTTTGTGATCAAAAATTAGCATAGAGACTTGAAAAAAGGGTAATGTACAAGAAATTTATATAGAGTAAAAGAGGTTGAATAGTTAAGCACATGCATAACTAACTTTTCCTTGCTGGAAAATGACACCAGAAAAAAAATCATTATAGAAACCTACCTGTAAAAGTCATCTTTGCTCCATAGCCTTGGTTACCTCTATCCTCACTGTACCAGTAGCCATTTCAGTAGGATGATCTAACTTTGGCAGGGGGAGTTGGCATTTATCCCTTTTTGAAATACCTTTATGGCCAGTGGATATTGTTTCACTGAAAGGTTTTTGGATGGGTACGCCCCATATGAAATGTTCAACTAAAAGGATTATCAATCAGCAGGAAGAAGCTTTGTATGAGCCGCACATTTCCCTTCTTTGCTTGTATCAGTAATCTGCAGTTCCTACAAAAAATTGAGATAATCTCTGAGTTTCAGGTTAGCATCTTTAGTTCACTTCAGTTTGTGCAAAAGTGTCAAAACCTGTTCGATTTCTCTAGCTGAAGCGAATTTTCCTGATACATATGTAAATTTCATACAGGTTTAGAAATGTTCTCACAGCCGTTGTGTACTGAAGTTGGGAGTAGAAGTGTTTATGTAGATCATTACTGTATTTTGATTGTTCTCTGTGAGAATACAGGTGACTTCCTAGGAAGTGGAACTCACTGGAAATCTAGGTAGCATCTAGATATTCTTTGCATTGAGGTGAAAACCAACAATTTCTGGTCTTCCTTTTTTCTCCGCCAAAGTCAACTTCCCAGCTTTAACTTCTATTTCAAATATAAGTCTTCATGTATGTGTCTTTTGTGTTGCCTCTACTCATGACTCTGTCACCAACAGGATGAGAATACTGTGGAACAGACAACAGTGCTGGCTAAATATGTATTAAAATACTTGTCAGTTGCAAACACTTTTGTTAGGTTGTATGAGAAGTGCCTCATAGAATTTGAAGAATATGGGGCCTTCATTACTTTGATTTTCATTTTAAATTCACAGTTAAGTGTCACTCATGGAGACTGATTGTCTTGTCGTCTCTCTTGGTGGCATAGCCATAGGCAGATGAAGTTTGAATTCTATAGTTCCGTTATCCTGCACTTCAGGTAAGCCACTGCTTACACATAAGCAATGCATGAATGTAATCATTTTATAATACTGTGCTCTCTACACTGATATAAAAGACAAACCAGTAAAAGAGGGAGAGTCCTATTTTACAAAGATTTACAGTTGCTCATGAAAGTTATCCACAAGTCAGGTCCTAGATGAAAAAATATAATTTTGATTTCAAGCAAGCAGTCTTCTGCTAGTAAATGTTTTCAAATTTGTTGGTATCTGGTAGACTGATGCTTTCCATTTTGGACCTCACATTTCCTTAAAAGAAAATACAGTGTTTAACACACTTGTATCTAATTTGGCTGATGTAGTTTCATATTATGCTGCAAATGCAGCAGTAGGTGAGCTATGCAGATGGCTAGCATGCTATTTTTTTTTCCTAGCGGTGTTTGTAAACATACACTCTCTTCTTTGTAAGCCAAAGCAAAGGTAATTTGTACCAGGTTCAATAAAAGTAGGAAAGACTTTTAACTTTTGTATATTTCTCTGGCTGAAATTTGTGTTCATTGCCCTTTTTTCTTTTTGGTTTAACTCTTGCATGGTATTAGTTTGTGAAATGAATCGTTGGGTACAAAAGTACTATTATTGGTGAAGTTATCCAGCCTTTCTTTTTTAGTGTTACATGGGGATTAGGATGTGACCACCAAACTGGTCTTTAATTCTGGTCTTCAGAGAATTAACGTTAATGAACCAGTTCACTGAAACAAATGTATTTTTCATAAGCCTCTTAGATTGCAGAAACAAAAGGACTTATTATTGATTAAATGGTAGTACTGTGATGATAGTTTTACAAGTGTAGTTGGTTTAAATATATTGAAATTTCATACTTTGAAAAGCACACGCACTGTAATCTTGGTAAGGAGGCCTGAGTGCTGTATAGTAAAAAACTAAAGTGAGCTGCAGGACAAAAGATTGTCTAACATGCAATTCTTTTTTTTTTCTGTATTATAGATGTATGGTCTATTTAAATATGCATAAGTGCTACTGCAGACACTTGACTATTGTGCAAGCATCTGTAGATTCTGCTATCTTCTTTATATAGAAGCCATTGTTTTCATCTTTGCATTTGACTTAAATGGCCAAGCTTCACTAAACAAAGACAAGATAATATATTAGTGTAAAGTCTGATAACATTTTGGCAATTGTAGTTGTATGCAATGCAGGCTGCAAGAATCCCTTTCACCTCATTAATTTAAAAATACCTAGAACCAACAGTCTGGTTATTGATATCAGAATGAGTAGTGTGATTATGTTACAGTATTTACTTTATTTCAGAAATTGGAAATGATAGTTTCTGTCTCTCTCTTTTTATATAGATGTACATACACATGTGCATATACATACTCAGAAACAACAAATCCTAAAGGCCCTTTCCACTTCAGATGATGCCAGTCCAAGTGTCTGATGTCTCAGAACTCTGGCAGTCTCTACAGGACTTAGTTGCAGTGGTTTTGAGATGGTGTTTCCACTTTCTACTTTTTTCTACAGAAGTTACAGAATGCATATAGGCACATCAGCTGCTTCAATTTAGAGTCTCCCATATTAACTTTCATAGCTGATAAGGGTGAGTGTGAATTAATATACCAGTCTGTCAGCTAGTATCTCTGAAGCAAAGGCACATGTCCTTGTCTATCACCCTAGTACTGGAGCAATTTCTAGCAAACAGTTGGAGAAATAACACCAAACTCTTGCAACTAAGTTCATTAGACTCCATCTGTCTGACTTGAGATTAGTTTGGCATGACTTACATTCCTCAAGAGCTCCATCACTGAGCTGTGACCCAGGAAATGAGAGAGATCAAACAATTAGCAACTAGCTCAATTAAAAACACTTTTAAACTGCTTTCCCTTTGTATATTTTGTTTTCATTCAGGGACAGGGGGTGAATTCTTTTTACAGTTGTATCCCCATATAAAATGCTTATTCTGTAGAATAATCTGTGTGTGCATCAGATGTGTAAGCCTATACTTGCTAGATTGAAAATAATCCTGCATTTTGGATTACTGTAAAATGAATACCATTTCCTAAAGAATTCTTTCCAGTTGCTTTGCTTTTCTTTGAATGCTAATCAAATCTCAACATTGACTCTATTTTATTCCATAACCTGCTTTCACTGTGTTTTCTCTGAATTTTCTTCTTAAAATATTATTTGCTTGAACCCTGCTGACAGAAATTAAAAGCCACTCATTGGGAATGGTTTGCCAGGCCTTATTAGGACTACCCAAACAATAAGACCTCTAGCAATGAAGAAAAGAAAGCCTGCTGAGTTGCCATTATAGCATAGTTGGCTGTGTAACTTTGTGCCCAAGAAACTCACATTTATTGCCTGGATCTTAGGATAGGGGGAATTCTACTGTTACTAACAAAGTTGTACTCTAGACAAAGTGTAAAGCTGTTATGTTAAAGTGTCAACCATCATATTTTAGGAGCTTACTTTACATAAGATAATGTAAGCCTAACATATGCTGTACTGCTTGATTTACCCTAGACTCTAGGGTAAATTTAGGGCTTTGTTAAGAGCAGCATACTTTCTTTATGCTAGACTATTTTTGTTAGCAAGCATGTGTATTTACTTTAAATCTAGATCAAATAGGGGCATATTTATTGTCAGGGTTAGAAACCGTATGATTTTTTAACAACTTTAGTCCTGTTGAGATGGCCACCTATAGCTGAAAAGTCCAGGTAAAATGAAAATTAATATTTTGTGTTTGAGGTGCCAATGCATGAGGAGTCAACTGTGCTAAAATCTATTTAATAAAATCATTGCAACATGGAAAAAGGTAAAAAAATCTGGAATTATATTTAATCAGGGTTCATTTTGTCTACACAGGAAGAAAAAAACTTAAAATGTACAGGAAAGAAGAATGGAGGACATAGCAGGTAATATCTGCTCTTCAAATCGAAACTTTTAAAAGCAGTATAAGGTTGTACTTGATCTTAATATTCATTCCTTGTTACTAAGATTTGGAAAACACTAGTAAGCAGTAATTGTACTACTACGTAAAGAATAAATATTATTGGTACAGTTTAGGGCAGGAACTGCAGGTGGATTTCCTGCTTGCCAAACTATCTGTGCAAGAGAATAGAGCAGAGGAAATAAATCTTGTTCTTTCCTTGACTGCAATGCAGATCTAGCTCTGGGAGGGGTTTTGGGATCTGCACAGCTCAAACACATGGTCAGTACTCAACCAATAGTTAGTCTTACATCTGGCACTGGGTTTGTGTGGCTCAAAATGCCTTTTCTGACTGCTAAACATGAAATCCTCTCACTTTTTTTCTAAACTGATTTTGCACACGTTCTTTAGACTGTGACTAAAGTTATATCAAGCATAATTTTAACTGTTTGGCTGGTATGCACAGTAGCTACCCTAAAAGCTTCTTTGCCAACAACTGTCATAAGCAGGGTTTATTAAAAAACATAACTACACAAATGATTCCTTCCCTGTATTTACTCCTGCAGTTATGCTTAATACTTGTATGTCTAGGATTATGCTTTTTGATGGCATGCTATGTTTTCTTCTGCTTGCAAGTTGTAGCCCATTTTTAAGTATTACGCTTCTCCGGGAAGTCTGATATTTCGAAAGACATTGAATTGATTTTTTACATAATCATCTTCTGGTCTGTTGTTGCTGAGAAGCATTTTTTTAATCTGAGATTTTTAGATTACTGTATTGCAAGATATGTGTACTGCTCTCTGTGTATAGAAAGCATGAAACATGTGAATAAGGTTGTCTTTCATAAGCTGCCAAAATAAATCTAAATTCCAGGACATAATACCACAAGTGCTAATGTTTGCAATTTAATGCATATCTATTTAAAAAAAACCCTAAAATCTTCATAATGATTTACATATACAAGCTATATATCATTCTTTTTTCTCTAATGTAGAATTTTTGTATTTAGTTAGAAGTAAGTACTGCTAAATACAAAATATTATCCCCTAAAATATGAGTTGTCATAATTTAAAGGAGTATCATGAACACTGTAATTGTTTCTGCTAAGTATCTTGTCATTCTCTCTTACTACATTTAAAATTATTGTACTGACCAATACCAAGAGCCCAATGGAGATACTGGGCAAGTAGAATAAAGCTCTAGAGAATGTCAAGAGCCTACCTACTTGTTGCGGCAGATTATGTCACTTAATTAAGAGAAATATATTGAAATATATTGAGAGAATATAGCCTCAGGTGAGGAAACTGCAGCTAGTAGTCATTTTTACATTCAGAGACCTCAGATGTATGAATGCATGTATTCCATGGAAAAGAAAATTGTGTTATGAGTTTAAAAAAATGCCCTGTAATTCTAGAATGTTCGCCACAGAAATGGTTACACGCACTTGTTTACCAAATACTGTAGATCATGTGCAATAAGCACAGTTGGAAAATGCTGAATAGTAGAAATATTTACGGCAATATATATCCTGACGACATTTGCTGCCTTCAGGACACACGCAGTTTGAGTTCTCCTGATTTCATTGGCCAGGTAATTAATCATTTTCCATGTGTTAAGAAGAGGATGGTAATCTAAGCAGATTATGCAAGAGAAAGCTAACATAAGGTCAGCTATCTAATACATAATAATGAATTAATATTTAAGACTGTAACTTTCAAACAAGTGAACTCCTGTAAATGAGAACAATGTGGATTTTAAATGTTTGCTATTTTGCTTTTTTTTTTTTTTGTGAAATGACAGACAAATATTCTTTTGTGGAGTGTCATTTGACCTTCCCTGAAACCTGACCACTCCTGTTCAAATGTAATATAAAGACTAGTAGTACATTTTTAATGTTTGCAACCATAACCCTATTGTAGATGGGTATCAATCTACATTAACCAGATGTCAGAAGACTTGGTTACACTATCTTATATGAGATACAGGTAAAGCATAGTTTAATTTTGTGGTGTTTGAACAATTTAATAATTCTCTAATAATGTCCCCACCATAAAAAAAAAATCTGGATAAAGGATTTAGAGGCATGGAATCAGATTCTTACGTGATGTACATTCCTTACACATTAATTTATGCTGGCTGAGGATGAGGCCTACAGTGCAAGGCCTAAGAAATTTGCGGATATTACTCATTTTCATATTTTTTCTGGGTGCTATTTCAGAGTCTTGTTGTTCAAAGCATGCAAGTAAATGGATCTGTTTGCTTCACTTCGGGGGGGGGGGGTGTCAACTGGAAGGAGTATCAGCTTGACTGTGACTAAGGAGTTTCTTTTTAAGTTTAGTCAACCAAGAGGGCTATACCATTTCAAATATTAGCTGTAGTGACAGCACAGAATTTACAATGAGAAAAATATTTTCTTGTATTTTTTTATCTATCATTATACAATATTTAATTTAAAATTCAAGAAATATGCTTGTAACGTGTAATTATAGAAACACACAACTGGTTATTTATGGAAATATATCTTAAAGTTACTGTTTAAGAAAAAATTAACTACTTTCTGTGTCCTTCCCAAATGGACATATGCTAACCCTCCAGTCCACCTGTTGCTTTTTTTCCCTCCTCATCATGAAGTTGGCTATGGGACTATCTGAATTGGAGTTACTTTATCTTCTGCGCTGTAAGTCCTGTGCCCAGATGCAGCCTCCTGTCTCGCCTGTCTCTGTTTATTTTTTAGCTTAATGCCTTCCCAAGAGTTTAAGATGGCAGACTGATGCAATGAGATAGCACATCTCAATGGGAAACTAGGACTGCTCTGTCAGGCCTGAAGCAGTGAGGCAGTATTCCAAACTGACTGCTGGAAACCACAAATCTTGACCATTATTGCAAGACTTGTGATAGGAACATAGAGAAGAGTGTTATTAGCCAGTCATGGAGTATTAAATTATACATGACTACAGCACTGCTGAAACACCAGCCTAAAGCTCTTCTTTTTCCTCTTTTGTTCACTTCGATGAGATGAGGCAGATTTGCCAGTTTTGACCTTTGGGCTAAGTCTGTCAATATTGACTCTAAAATCTGCCAACGATTCATCTACGGAGCCTAAATCTTTTTTGTGTGTATGTACCTCAGATCGCATTTATGCTAAAACATATATGCTAAAACATAAGCATGTATGTTTCAAAGTGATTTACATGCCTGTTGGTCTTAGGATATTGAGGGAATTGGACAGTGTGTAAGCTGAAAAAGTCTATACATGTTTCACCCCATTATTAGGGTTGTACTTTAGTGGTGTCCCACTAGGACTAGGGTATAAACCTCAGTCTGTGCTAGCATGACCTCTTTATGTATGCAGTAGCAGTCGTCTTTGCTCTCACAGAAGCAAGTTATTGGACCAAAACAGCTGTTGCTGAATTACTTCTCCTTGAAGAGTAATGAGGAGAAGAGAATATTTTGGTTATTAAATACTTTATAAATATATATATATATATTTATACATATGTATATTTATAAATATATAAAATATAAATAATATATATAAATAATATAATATAAATATATATATAAATACTAAATAAATATTTAAATTGGAATGATCATGTCCTTACTATATGCTGCTAGGTATTATTCTTAGCTTCATAATTATCCCACAAACTGTTAGTTCCTCACAGCGGGTACCATGTTGCTTTGTCGTCTGCTTTACATAGATAACATTAGTATGCCAGAACCCACGTTATTAACTGCTGTATGAATACCACCAGTGCAGAAGGTCTCCTCAGACCTTGCCAAAGCTGCCTCAGGCCTTTCTGAGACGATACTGCTCACTGCTGCTGTCCCTAGAGCTCTGTGAATGTTCCTGCTTCTGCTGAGGACTGTATTTGACCAATGCATTTGCATTCCCATAGGACACTCTAGGACTGCCACCTTGTTACTTTTTCTAAATTAAGATTTGGTCCTATAAAGTCACAGTCTAAGTAGCATGATTTGGGAAGCGGAGTAGACTAGGGTTCTGTCTTCGCTGTGAGGATCAGCTGTGCTTTAACCATTCTGAGAGGAAGTGGACCATAAATAGACAGAGAATTTTGAGTATTTTGAAAAAAATCAAAACATATTTGCTCACTGTTACTTCCTGGAAAAAAATTCTACCTGTTTCTAATAAAATTTGGCAAAATGCTGCTTTCACAGTACTGAATTTGAATACAGATTTTTCTTTTCTTTCTTTTTTTTTTGGCAGATTAGTTGTGACTTTAGCTATGGTGATTGAGGATGTTTTCCTCCCTCCAACAATTTAACGTGTTGAACATGTGAACTGAAGTGGCTGAAGTGTAGGGCCACATTCCCCTCTGCTTACTGTTTTCTGAAAATGGTAACTTCCAGCAGGGGAGGTATGAACAACAGGCAGGGTACAAATGACTTAAACCTCTGCAGCTGTTGGCTCATTTCTGCTCTGTGCCACATATTGTTATCAGTAATTTGTGACATTCATCAAAAGCAGAAAGCAATGTTACTTAACTTGAGAAAAAGTGTGTGTATGTTCTTTTTTTGTAACGTGTATGTTAGTGTCACAGTTAAGCTGAATGTTAAAGCATTAACACAGCTTGTTTTATTGCTTTGGCAATACTGCCCTGGCAATTACAGCTCAACAGATAGACTTTGTTCAGAAGAGAAAGTCAAGGTGAGGGACAGCAACGAAAAAAAATCATTAGCTCTTAGCTAATCAAAAAGAATACTTTACCTTCTTTTTGAAATTCTTCTGCTTTTGTTAAGAATTACACGGAGCAGAGAAAAATGATACCAAAAAGAAGGGGCTTGATGAATCTAGTGGAGGGAGGTTAGGGAAGGAAACAACCCCTTTGTTTTCTTTTCATATAAATGGTTGGTGAATGTCAGACCCTGGACTTTTCTCTGATCGCATTTACAGATTAGGTAATTGATAGTAGTTCAACAGGAATTAGTATCAGATTAGAGCACATGACATCAGAATAGAACCTCTGAGTCCATTTCTAGTTTGTTGATCTTTTCTTAAGAGTCCAGAACTTTCATACCAAAGCTTACTAGAGATACATCCTAGCTCACAAAAATTAGGTTTAGAGGCAAGTTCTTCTAAAATCTGGAGGTGTTTGGTTTCTAGGCTTGCTTTCTGATCTCTCAGTAGATACTGTCTATTACTTTGTTTTTACTTGTGAATGAACTGCAGTCTTGTTCTTTTTGTAGCTTCCGTTTATTTGCATTTATTGATCATATCTCATATTTGTGTTACTGTCCTCTTTATCCTGCTTTAAAAAATCTGTTTTCAAAAATTTTCTTAATAGGTTAATCATAATTTTCTTTTAGTATTTATCCCTTGTATTTTTCTCCATTGTCTACTTTTCATTTTAAAATAAGGTAGCTAACCTAGTACAAAGTGAATTCAATTAAATGTTCAAATAAAAAATAATGCTTATAATAAATACATTTTACTTGTAAGAGCAAGTTAGTGTTTTGCTCTGAGGTCTGAATCGGGGGCCCTTCCCTTGTATGCAGATTCTAATTCTTGCACAGCATTCCACTGCAGCTGGTACAGGAATCCAGCTGCACAAAGCTGGTTGGATGACCAGGATCCAGATTGTTCCTGAATGATGGATCTAATCTGAATTTTTCTGTTCCATAATCATGGTGATACTGATTTAATGTATCAGTTCTGTTGCGAAGTGAAATATCTTGAGCCATAAGCTCACTCCTATTTGTTGAAATAATCTATTCATTCAAAACATGAATAAAAATCAAAGTTTACCTTGTGTGTTTCTTTCAATATTACATTCCTAATCCCTATACTATTGTTTTGACAGTGATCTAATGGTGATAAACAGCACTGGCAAACTTAAATGCTAGTTGTAAGACTACAATTTTCCTTTTACTAATTTGTAATAAAGAAAATAGCACAAGTCTATGAGTTTATGGGTGGGATAATATTGAAAGCATTTTTTCATACTTGAATTTGCATGTCAAATTTATTGAATTGCCAAATTTTTGGCAAACACCACAAGTATGCTAGAATTATGCTATATTACACCATTTCTTTATTTCTTTGGGAAGAATCAGAATTGGGAATATCAAATCTGAGACCCATTGGCAAAGCAAAAGGAAGAAATTAAACATTCTGATCCCACTACAAAATGATTATCTGAAAGAATATTAGTATCTTGGGTATGAACTGTTTGGTTTGTAGTAAAGATCTCATCCAACAAACTTGGGGGCTGATTAGATGTGGAGCTGTAATATAGGTCTCTTACCAGACTTTATATATATTAGCATTGAAGAAAGGGTTGCTAAATTCCTAAAAGGAGGACAAACCTATCTTGAAAGTATGAAGTTGAAAACAGTACATTTGTCAAATAAGTCTGAGCTGGTGACACATACATTTGTTTTATTCCCAAACCAGCTTTGTGTACAAAATAAAGCAGTAAAAATTACTGGTATTTTGAAGCCTGGTCTAGCTTTGTGAGTGAATGACTTTTTTCTTTTTTTTTTCTTTTCCACCATTCTACATATAAATACTGAGAAGCTTGGCATAAAGAACGCAGCCTGGGGCATAGCCCATAAAACTTACAATGCAATTAAATGAGCAATTTCTACTGGAAATAAAATGGGTATGTTGAGTAGAATATGAATTAAACCAAGCAAGAACCGAGTCAGACAACCCTTCATAGTACTCCAGGCTCTTCAAAAGAACCCCCAGGGTCAGCAGTACCAAAGGCAGCTGACAGGTCAAGGCCAATCAGTAAAGAAAGATAACCACAGTTTGCAATGAAAAGCAGGTCATTCCAAATTTTGATTAATGTAGTCTCAATGCTGTGGTGTCCACTTGAGTGCGTTAGCAAAATAAAGACAGATAGCAGTGGATTAACTCTAACACTTCTTTGTTATACTGCGGCCATTACAAGCTTCTCTGCTGCATTCACTAAGACCGGGTTTTCTCCAATTTATGATCCTTCATCTTACATTGCCATCTGTCCTGAAATCTGTGGAATTGACTCAGTTACAAGGGACCGCCCTGTTGACTATTTGCAAGACTATCGAAATGACCTCGGAATAACTTTGGGACAGGGCAAAATAAGGGTGGTGTTCTTTTATATTATGATGAGTTGATGTTGGCAATGTGTTTATCCTGTTGACCGTATGGCAAAGAGGTGTCAACTCCCACAACTTTGTTAAAGCACTAAGGGCAGCTAATTTGTTGTATGTTGACAGTTTTTGTTAGACAAAACAAAGATTCAAAACCTTTGGCTACAGAATGAACTCTACAAGTGTAACTTGCAAGTGGCAGGAATCTGAGAATTCCAGATACAGTACAGAAATGTTGCTATGTAATCTTTCCTCTTATGAAAGGACAGATTTGATCCCAATCTGTGTTACTTACATAGTATTTTTTCAAATAGAGAAGAAACTAGTATGCCCTCTTCATCCTTTTCTGTTCTAAGATAGGAAAGAAGTGTTTGTATTCAGGCTGGCCATTGCAGGAGAGAATTATTTACAAAGCACAAAATACCTATATTGGTGAAGGGTAAAATTCCCCAGCAAATATGAAGCTACTCAAGACGTTTAAGACACCAAAAAAATTTGATCTAGTAGTAGGTTCCTTTCATTACTTTCCAGTCATTTTTTTTTCTCTTGGATGGTAAGAATTTGTGCCATGCCACTTTGAATATCTATTATGATTTTGTTTGTTAACCCCAGTCCTGCCATACTTAGTCTTCCAAATCAATCCATTAGTAAGAAATGGTTGTGTCATTTTAGACAGCAGCCCTTTCATAATATTGATGATCATCCTGGAAGCATAGGTACAGTCTGTATGCATAATCTCCTCAGTGCTGATGTGTGGGAGCTGCTTTTTGCTCTGCTGTCTAGCTAGCCTGGCACCTTTACTGCAACATGTAACTGGCAGAATCTAGCCTGTCTATAGAACAGTGAACACGTAGATTAGGTTCACTGTTTCCCCATTTGCACGGAAATGTCCCTATGAAATTACACAGGAGGTGACCTCTCTCTACATAGCCTCTAGTATATGTTATTCTGTGATTTTTTTCTGTGGAGAAAGAGAATATCTGTTGAACAGTGATGGGTAGAAAGCGATTGGCTAGAGACTGTAATGTCTCAACTGCAGAATTTGTACCATTGCTCTTCAAGGTATACATGATCTTCCCTCTGGTCCTATGGAAGACTGTAAAAATGAATACGTGTAGTTTTACGTTTATAAGCTGTACTGTTTAAGGGTACCAGGGCCAGAAAGGCAGAATTCCCTTGAAGTGACTGCTGTTACAGATAGACACAGTCTTGTCTGTATGTTCCAGGTTTCAGAGTGACTTTGGTTGGACAGCTGCAGAGAACCTGCCCTCTGACAGGAGAAAGCTTAATTTATTTTTAGGGAGTATTGTCTTGCACGATAGAAGTATTTCAGTGTCTATTCATACCACAGCTGACAGATCAGCCACAAATATGATGTATTTGTACATTAACAAATTGTGTGTACGGTATTATGTGAACATCAATGTTTTTATACCCTAACCTGTGAATAAATATATAATCCATAGACAGTTGGCAACAGTTGCCTGACTTTTCATTTGGTCCCTTTTAAGGTTGGGCAGTAGATGACTAGCCTGCTAATTCCCGTTCTTTGAGCTTTGTAAATGCCTGGACGTGTGGGTACATGTGCCAGTATGTATGTGTCAGATCAGACCTCAGTGCTGAGTCTGAACGAATCGCAGTAGAACGTAGCAATGAAGTTTGTTGCAGTGTCAGGACCACTGTGGTCAGAGAATGAAAACCTAATCCTAGCCTCTCAGGGCATCCATGCCCGGCCACCAGACAATGAAAGCAGCAGGCTGTTATTAGAAAAGGGAAGCCAATGAAGGAGACAGGCTGCGGGAAATTTATTAGCTGGTGCAATAAAGCAGTTTCCTTGGGAATGAACGTGAAGTGGCCTCTGATTTTAATTGGGATAGAAAAGCCCAATAAGAGGGGCAGTTTATTGGGGTTCGTCCCCCTCATAATCCAACATGTTGACCTCTACAATCTCCCATTCAGTAGCAAAAATACCAGACTCTCCCATCTGTGCACAGAACTGTTTATTTTCATTTAATAAAAACAAGCCCTGAGTCCATTAACTATTATCCATTTCCCTTTACAGGGTGTATCTTACCAGCCATCACTGAGAATATTGCTTTCAGACTCATTTCAGTTTACAGCCCAAAATATTTCTCGTTTGCTTTGAATAATTGTTTTCTGTTGAAAATTATGTAGCTGGCTTGTTAATTAGTAAAATATAAATGGGACATATCACTACATTTTTAAAGCTATGGTGCCAGCTAGTGGTGAGAGATGATAGACAGCATTTCAAGCTTGACATTTATTTAAGTGTACAGTATATTTTTATTTGCATAATGATAATGTGACATTAAGTTTTATTGTCAGTTATCACTACTTTGCGACTAAAAAAAAAAGGTAAAATCAGCAGCTACTGTCAATTTCCAGTCAGATTTTAGTTGGGTATTGTTTATTTGAAACCTTCCTACCATTACTGATGGAAAGATTGCATCATTCATCAGACCATTTGCCAGTGAAGTCTTTAAGTCTTTAGTTTCTTATTTGCAGACATCAGTTCTTACATGTTACGGACCTACAGGCGCTATTCTGCTTTGCTAGAAACACTACATTTCTTAAAAAATGCAGCAGGACTTAGTCATAAGCATCTGAAAGATGCTCGGACTGTCTCTGCAATTGATTCACTTGTGAACACTGAGAAGGAGAGATCTAGAGCAGTCAAATACAGGGTAAAATTCTCCATTGGTTATACTTATTTGCAGTTGATGCACCACATTACAATGAAAATCCTGTTTTTTATTAACATGTAAGGAAAATTAAGACAATCCATTATTATTTTCTGCATTCAAATCAGCTCAGAAAAGAAAAACAAGCAAACCATAAGAAGGTTTGTAGAGAAATGGAAAAAATAATTTTTTTAAAATGTTTTTTGAACAAAGAGTCATTGACAGGCCATCTTTTCTAGTTTAATTAAGCAATAACTGATCTCAGTAAGGTTGTGGAAGGCTCTTGAATACTAATAAATAAAACTAGAAGCTGAAGCATTTCTTTCATTAAATAGTGGGAGCTGTTTATAACTCTATTACTTACTGCTAAAATCAATTATTATTACTAATACTCTACAAATAATTTATAACTGAAAGCACACTGAAGGTTGTAAAGCAGAACTTTTCTTTTTAAATGTCAGGCATAGCCATGAAGGTCAGCTGTGGTGAATAAGGACACCTCAGATGAACACACTTGTAATAATATTTGTGAAGATAGATCTAGTGTTAGTGACAGCTGCAAGCAGTAAGCAGAGCTGTCACAGTCTTACTTCCAGTCTAATGCATATGACTACACTGGTGTAAAAACACAGGGATGTTTCTAATCCCAGGGAATAAAGAAAATGATATTTGTAGAAGATTTAATCAACTGATACAAACACACAGGCAATTTATTCAAAAAGATGCTTGAAATATTAACATATGGAACAAATAACTTTCTGTTATTAAAACATTGTATTCTAATAGGCATGAAAAAATTTCAGGGAGCCAGTGTTCATGTTTGTTTCTTTGTATGTGACTACTTGAACTGTACTGGTCACATTTCCACTGTGCACTTCCTTTTGGTCCACTTTCCATAGACAATGTATTTGTGACAGATGTTCATTCTCTGCTTTTTTTATGTATAAAGCATAGTTGTTTTAATTCAACACTAGAGGAAATATTTAAATAAAAACATCCTATATCTCTTAACATATTAAAATGCAAGCATGAATCTTAACTATAGGTTGATTTCTTTTAACCTTAGCTTTTATAATACATCTTTCGTGTGCTTCCCTAATGTCTTACTTAAATATAAGCCCTATATTTGGGATATTCTTTAAGTTGGCACTATCTCTTGAAATTTACATAATTGTTGAATCAATAAGGTTTAATATTTCGAAGAATGTAGCGTGTGTTACCCAGTTGCGATAGTCACAGAAAGTTAGGTGGAAGCTTTGACACTTTGGTGGATTTGAGACCAACAAGTGGCATTCTGTTGATTCAGTTTCTGGTTTTGGTGCTTTAAATTAAATAACTGTCCATAAATGTTGTATTGGTATGTAACTAGAACACCATATGTATGCTGTGATTTCTTTTGTTTTAGGGGAATTCTACTGCCTTATTAAAAAAAAAGTCTCTTATTCATCTTCAGTGATTAGACTGAAATCTTCAAGACTAATTACTGTGTATAATGCTGTCAGCACTGAGTCTAAATTGCCAAGGAATTTGACCTCCAGTGAAAATAATGTGAAGTTCAATGATCTAAACATGGTGACCAATATTTATACTGTTAAAGTATCCACTTGGATCGGTAGTCTTTTAGCTATGATGGCATTATGCTCTAAATATACTCATTGTTCAAAACGCATGCTCGATGCAGAAGACACATACACAAAGATTCTTTGACAAAGCATTTTAAGAGATGATTTTAAGTTTGTTTTTTGCATATTTACTGGGTAAGACATGAATTTCACAGTCTGCTTTCTTTACTACTGTAGGCCATATCCTGTTATAATAGCACTGAGATAACATATACTTGGAATATTTTAAACTGGATAGCCTTATGCATCTTCTAAAACTTTCTGAAATTTAGTAATTTAAAAATCTATATAATCGATTAAATTCAAAGTACTTAGAAGAATGCAGATTTTAAACATAAACCTTGATTAAAAACAAAGAAGAAACACTTGGCCAAATTATTTCCTGGTGTAACTCCTTTCCATCTAGTGGAGTTGTATTGTGGCTGTATTTAATACCATGGCTCATGAAGGGGGAAAAAAATCACAGTAGTTTTGCAGTTGAAGGGAATTTTCTATTCAGAAGGCCGTCTGGGAAAAAAAAAAAAAAAAAGAATGAAAGAAAGAAAAGCTTTATTGTTTACAAAGAAGAATGACCAGGCTGGAGCACCTGATGGCTGAGTTTTCCGTCCTTCACTGGGAACGCTGTCACTAGAGACCGCCACAGATCTCTGCATTAGAAGATGTAGTGGCCCAGTATGGGAGTTGGCCGCATCTGTTAGAAAACTGTTACAGATGGTTCAGCTCATTAGCTGACAGAACTCCTAGCGAACATCATCAAAGAGTGCTGGGACCTCACTTGGGCTAAATGTTAAGCTTGCCTCCTGTTCAGTGCCATTACATTTTCTCCAGAATAAGATCCTTAACTGGTTCTATTAGACCCTGGATACACTTTTGAATGTAACCAGTCTGCAACCCTGTTTTATGCAATTTGCAAATGTGACATATGTAATTTAGTACTGGTTGTCACAGTACAGTTCTGCCCCAGCACAGTGTCTCCAGCATAGCTCACAGTGTCTTTTAAATGCTGACTGTATCTGATATTAGTATGTTTCCATAATAATATCAGAACTGTGATGCAATGAATTCCACTGCATTTCTAAAATATTTTGTATTTGTAAAACCTTCACTTCAGTATCATTTCTTACTTTTCTTCGTGTTACCCTGTGTTTCTAGCAAAGTTGTTACATGTTTATATGTCAGTGTCATTAGTAGCAGAGCAATTACAGTAGGCGTGTTTCATAGTTGACTTCTGCAGCAGAGCCAGCAGAGGGAGCATACACTTTGCTATTTTAGGATAATTATGGATTTGGGCCAATTTTTTTTCCGTTTTTGCAGATACGTTTATTTTCATGTATGTAGTTATTGTATATGACAACATAGGTGTTCGTACTCTGCAATTGCAGTAACTGTAGAAAAAAGCTGAGCTGTCTGTTGGTTTACGATTACAAAATTAGCTTTGATTTTGCAAAGACTTGCATATATATTGTACTTTGTTTACTGGGAGTAATTCTTATGGATTGAGTCTTTTGGACCCTGGAGGGAAAAGATTTCCTTCAAAAAAACCTCCACCATTATATCACAGAATACACTATTTATTTATTTATTTTTTTAAAACAACGACATAAATTTAAGGACAAGTTAAAATGACTTCACACACTTACAAGGTCAAGCCCTTAATAAATCACTATATGCATTGCGTGCAGATCACCTGTGGGGTGAAATAGCTTTGAAGAGACTCTTCTGGGTTTAGTTTATATTTCGAGACATCTTTTGGGTGTGTGTGAAATATACTGTGAAAAAAACTCTTCTTTGGTTATGCATAAATCCATAGACTCTAGAATGCAGAATCGCTTGGAAGTTGTTCTTACGTTTACAGTTATCCATGTTTTAGGCCCGATTCCGAAGTTAACAGGAATTTTGAATGAACAAGTGTCAGGCCAGAAAGATGCTTTTTGTACAAACTTGTGTGTGTTTGAACAATACAGTGAATTAAGTATTACTTCAGATATTATGTTGTTTAGATCATGATTTAAACTTTATTTAAATAGTTTTTTGTGTTTAGCATTATCACACTATGTGCGTGGTTAAGCCAGGCGGGGTTGATTATCATTAAAGTGTTATTTATTTCTATTTTATTAAGCCCCTTTTTACATTCATGTTACAGGTTAATTTATACTTTTATTTCATGCACTACTTGGCTTTACTGATTAATATGCCCCATGGCATTCAATAAAGCCAGGCAGTGGAGGAAATAAGAGTGGTATTAATTTCTAACATTGCTATAAATTTGCCTTAATAAAACTAGCTCAATAACATTGCAGTAGTAATACAATGGATGCTTCCGAATTGTTAGCAAAGACACAACTGAAAGAACAATACATTTTTTCCTGAATTTAACAATGCTGTGCTGCCTTTTTACTGGTGTTCAAATTAGACTACCTGTTATAATATTCACTGCTCTTACATTGTGTTCTAAAAGCAGTATGTATTTGGAAAAAAGAATTATTATTTTACTTAGTCAATCAGTTCTACATATGTGCATAAATCCTTCAGATTATGCGATCCTTTCAAATGCACTGCAGATTTTCATGACCACTGTTACTTTAACAGACCATCTAAAACCTGGTTTTAAAATATCAAAGAGAAAAGAGAAAATTCTAGAGTTTGAGGGCAAACAGCATACAAGAAAAAATAGAACAATAGATTTTCTTTTTAACAGTAAAATAACTACTATTGATTTACATTTTCCAATATTTTCCATTGATTTACGTGTGTTACAGGAGAGCGAAATTCTCAAGAAAGAAACACAGGATTGCTGAATGTTATTTTTAGGCCTAAGAACTATCCATTACAGTGGAAATGCTTTTTTTGCTATATTTTATTTGTGTCCTACTAACTGTGGTAGCTATAATTTTTTCAGGCCTACATTGTGAAATTTTTGTGGTGTGAAATTCTGAAGTAATCTTCACTATGTAACAGCTAGCTGTGACAGACCTTTTATTCACACCCGCACTCCCTTCTTGCACAAACTCTTATTGACTTAATTGAAAATTTTGCTCAAGAAAAGAGTTTTAGATACAGCTTTTATCTGACCTCAGTGCAAAGTGAAGGCATGACAAAGAAAGTTAACGTACAAAAAAACTGAACGAAAGTATAGTCCAGAAGGACTGCAGGATCTTTAGAACTTGATCCTGGAAGGTGGATGGAGAAGCCCTTTATTAGCCCTTAAGCTCCTGAAGCCAGTGGGATATGAGCCTTCTCTGCACTTTGCTGGGTCAAACCTTAATAAATCATTCTGCACATTTTGCAGGGATCACCTGTGGGGTGAAAGGCAGCAAATGTTTAAAAGGATTAATATAAACATTATATATCAAATGGAACTTATTTTTGTATTCAAGCAGCTATGAAAATAATACTGTCATTTTGATAAGTGTATTTGCTAGTTAAAATCAGATGCTCAGCAGACTATATTCTGTCATTTGATTTTGCTAAATAAATGCACTTATATGCACTTGCATAGTGCATAGGCTGGGGGATCTACCTGTGTAGATCCAAATTCAAATTTTAGGCTTTATATGATAATGTTTGCTTAATATATTTTTCTGAATAGTAACTAAAACTGTAAAAGTAAATTTCATTGCCTTATTTAGATATAACTCATGTATGTCTGGACATAAATTTAATTTGTTTATACAGTGCTGGTGTAGTTTAATCATATTGAATAACTTCATGCAAGTGTTCTATAACCTTTTAATCATAGTCGTTGAAGTTAGAAATCGAAATGATCTTGCCTGGTCCCTCTCGCCGCCAGGTCAGGTCTGTGCCCTACACATGCTCTGTGACACTTTGTCCAGGCCGGTCTTCTCTCTGAGTTCCAGTCTACCAATCATTTTCTCAGAATAATATTCAGTTTCCAGTCCAAAACTAAATTCTTTCTGGATCAAGCTTTAAACAAGATATTAGCCAACAGCAGGAGTAATGACATGCACAGTTACATTAGATTCAATATTTTAAATAGGGATATAATCCTTCTTAGTTTGGGGGGATTTTGCCAAATGCTGTGTAAAGCTGGATAGCTTATCTGGGATTGTACTTCATGGGAAGCTCCTCTGTATGCCACTGTAGCGATGGAAAATTAGGTTAGATAAATAGACCATTGATGAGATTGTTTGACAATTAGTTAGTTTGCCAGAAGTGCTGAAAATCCGTACCACCTATTAATATCAGTGACATACACAGACAGTTACTGCTTTCCATCTCTCATTGATAGCCAGAAAAGTTTGGTCTACTCGGTAGCTCTCTGCGTAAGGCTGTCATTTGCATTTGGTGTGCGTGTAAAAGATATTCAGAGCATTTTATTTCTAGCTACACATGTAAGTAGCAGATATGATTTTAAAGGAAAATTCACAATAGTAATTTTTAGAGTGTTTAACACCCCAATGCAAAACTATATATCTGTTTTCTTCTTGGATTGTCACAACTGAACAGAATAAGCTGCAGTGCTTGCAAAACAGAAAAATGTATGTTGGGCTGTGAGGCATAACACTTGCAATTAAATATGAAAAGATCTCTTTAGTTAACAGCACGAGGGCCAGGGGGCGGAATGTGCAGAATGCCACATAGCCTGGGCGCTGCAAATAAAACATGAAGGGGTGAGGCAGTGAGTGTCCTCTCCTTAGAGAGATCTCTAAAAAGCAGTCCATTCTAAAGGAGTGTCTATAAATTAAAAGATTACGTGAAGGGATGGTGAATTACCCCTTATCTCTATTACTTACCTTAATGCTGTTGTTGAAGCAAGAATATTCATTTCTATTTCAACTTTTCTCCTAGTGTCTTTCATCAGTTGGGACAGGATTGGTGTTTTTGTTTCTTTTCCTTTTTTGGTTTTGTTTTGTTTTGTTTTGTACACCCACATAAGACACCTTTACTTTTATAGAATGAAGAAAGTTCTCTATTTTTTTGCAGAAGGAAATAGATACTCTTTTTCTATTCTGTCCCTCCACAAAGTATTTCTCCCTATTGAATGTATTTTTATGGAATTAAAAGGTGTTGCCCCTATTTATTGATTGGCATTAAATAAAATTTATTTGCACACCTCTTTCTATACAGTGCAGTCCTGGAAGAGGAACTGTGGTCTAAACATTGTTAAGTTTTATATTTTCAACCATGCATTAAAGTAACTTTTGTTTCTAAAAGAATAAATCACTTTTAAGGTGACATTTTCTGGGAACTAGAACATAAAATTCAAAAACAATGTAGCCAAATCCTGGTCTATATGCACAAGAAGAGCATACAGTGAACACAATAAGCAGCCAAACATGATTGTAATTAGGATCATTAAAATATTTTCTGGACTTCTGAGGCAAAGCTAGATAATATATAATTATAAATACATGTGATATGTCTGAAGTGGTTGAAAGACGGTGTTACAACAATTGCTATGCTACTGATAATGTTCCGTAGAAATTCAAAGAATATCTTTATTTGGGCCTTTTAGCAAGCGGCACATTACGTGTGTATTGAAACTGTACTGCCTGGCTCTGTTAGTTGTAGAGCTGTCGCTTGTGAAAAACACCATTTCTCAGCACCTGTCTTGCACTGAGTAGTCCTGACCGCGCGTTTGAAGGATATGGAGAGCCGGCTGCTGTGTCACGTAGTGCCGTGCCGGGCGGAGGGGGGTCCTACGGCCGCCCCGAGCAGAGGGGGGGTCCCTTGATCTCCCCAAGCGAAGGGGGGGGGGTCCCACGGCCGCCCCGAGCGGAGGGGGGGTCCCTTGATCTCCCCAAGCGGAGGGGGGGTCCCACAGCCGCCCCGAGCGGAGGCGGGTCCCGCGGTGACCCCGAGCGGAGCGGGTGCCCCGGCCGCCCCGACTGTGCCTCGCCGCCGCGCGGTGGCGCCGCCGCCCGCCCCCGCCGCCTCTCTCGGGGGAGCTGCTGACTCGCTGGAAGCTGCGGCAGTCGCTGTACAAAGCAGCATGATTGATGTGTAATATTCACGCTAAGATAAAATACGCAGTAAACTTAACGTTACTCGATACAGTTCTTATAATATCATCATTTGCTAAGGATCATTATGAGATCATTGTACTGAAAACCATATTGCTGTCCATTCAGTTCCGCACAGCAGAGCTGTGCCCTATGCTCAGATCAATGGCAGCATGCTAGACATGTTAGATTCCTGCAGTGTGTCCCTGCCTTGCAGCCTTTGCAACAAAAAGTATGTGCCAACAGTCGCAATCTTAGTACAGCGATAGGAAGATAAAGGTGGGAGTGGGGAGGGCGGTGGGAGGATATCGATTTGCATATAGCTGTAATTCCTTTCTGTATTTGCTTTCATATATTTGCTTAAAGTCCTGTTTGAAAGGCAGGAGTGGAGAAATGTCATGCCCTATAAGCTGTTGAAAATTAACCTCAGTTGATGGCTTCAGTAGGGATGGTAGTTTAAATGCAATCCTGAACCTGCTGGATAGAGGAATGAATTTAGGAACATTCACCTTTCTGTCTGGAGTTTATGGAAACTCATTCCTCATGTTTGGGATGGAGATGCAGAGAAGGAAAAATGAGCTTCACTTTGGTGCCCATCGCATCACTGTTGCTCCTTACATGACGATGATGATGACGATGATGATGATGATATCAGAGTGAGGAGCAGAGCAGACAAAAGGACTGCTGTGCTAGGGAAAATCATCAGACACATTCTGGACACCTCCCCCAAACCAGTTAACCCACTGAAATAAACACTATCTTTAAAATCTGATTAAGACACCTGTCTCTCTCCTCTTTTGAGCAGATGTTTGCTGAAAGCCCTGCTCTCTTCTGGTCCCCGAAGTGGAAGGTTATTTGGAGGATCCTTGGAAGGCAATGATGTGGTTTGCTGCAGTTGAGCCCAGGTACAGAGTCCCGCTCTGGCTGTACAGTGCAGGCGCTCATTACTAATTACAAAAGTATGGCCTTTTAAATTAAAAATCAATGTGTCTCTTTTTACTGGGCCTTCCTAAGATTGATGCTGAGTAACCACACCATTTCTTTGCATTTAATTAAGCTTCTTGTGAAATAAATAACTGGCATGCATATATATACAATATATATTGGCCAAAGAGCCTGAGGAGGCTAGCAGAGAAGGCTGGTGCTCTCCGCCTGATGCTTTTAGTACAGTGATACAATAGCTCTCACTGAGCTTCTGAAGGCGAGATGTCCAATGTGGACAGTTTGTGTCATGTGCAGTTCTTTTTGTACTACCACCCCGAGCCTCTCTTCCTGAAATCCATTAACTTTTGAGTTTGTATCTTTAAGTTCCTGTTATAATCCAGCACAATAAATTCAGCTGGTGAATTTAGAGAGAATACAGGACTTTGTGGCCTCAGCAGTCCGTCTGAGGAGATGTAACTGAAAATTTTCTCTTTTTCGTAGTTATTTTTATCCTGTTCTTTGTTGGAGAAAATATGTAGGAAAAAATGTATTTCTGCCCAACTGTAATAGACAGTTGTTACAAAGCAGGGGCTTTCTTTTTTAAACTCTACAGTATGTTCTTCCAAATTGCAACAGTTTTTTTCTGGCATTTGTTATTTGGAAAAGAAACATGGGAGTGACAGAGGAAAAAGCTGAGAAATAGATTACAGCAAATGGAATAACTCTTCAGGAGCAGTACACTTTTCACCTCTGGGTGCCACTGTTCAACTGTTTCTTGTTCAGTGACCATCTGCTTGGAAGTCCAGCTATTACTGTAGAAATACTCCCTGAAAGAAACTATTAAAGAGGTATTACCTATATCTCTGTATAATCAAGAAACAAGTTTCCAACATACGAATATTAGTTATGCACTGTCTGGTATGTCTATTTACATGCGGAACAATGAAACAGTAAACAATCCACATTTGTCCAGTTAAAGTGAAGTACTCAGATGGTTTATTTAAATCTCCCCTTTCCTGTTCAGTCAGAAGTTAAAATGTAATCTCCTGTTCTTGTATATAAATAAGTACTAGTACATATTTATTAAGTATACAGATTGATTATAACCATTCAGTTGATTTAAACAAGTTTTACAATATCAACAATAATTTACTTTATTGCCCACAGCCTACTTAATTCAAAAATCTATTGACTGATATCATTTCTTTTCAACTACTGTGGAACTGTTAATATTCAGAGCAAAATTAATTACAGTCTGTGTATCCAGCTGTTCCACCAGATTAATTATGCTGTGACTACTTCTTCTAGAAACTCAGCCAGGGCAACTCATTGTGGGTTGACACTGGACCTCAGCTCTGAACTGTACTATGACTTTAATTCTAGTCAAACAGAAATCTCCTATAAGTGAAATCAAGTATGTCATTTAACTCCTTCATTGCTATAAGGCTGTTTTTTGGGCAACATTTTCAAAATAGTAATAATTGCATTTAGGTCTTAATGGAGTATACCTTGTCTCACCCAGAGAGGGACCCTGCTGCTGCCTTTGCCGTAGCCTCAGTCCAGAAGCGTTCTTCCTGCACCCCACTAGGTACAGCGGTTTATCAGCGAAAGCCAAGAAGCGTGTTCATAGCTGCACACAGATGCTTGAAAGTTCCACAATAGCCTTATAAACAAGCATAAGCTGCATTTATTTGTGTTTAATAGTTGTCTTTTGTTGGGGGAATTAAATTTGGTCTTTTTATCACATAGAATTGATAATCTACTATGTCCTTCATTCCTAACTGTTAAGCTTGCCTCCTTATGCTCTATATGTATATTTTTTTCAAAATGTTAGAGGAAAAATTCAGACTAAAACATCTGTTAGAAATTAATTTCAACTTTGTCCCAGATTTGTACATTTTTCTATCCCGTTTCATTGGAAAATCCCAAATAAATAGAGCACTTCAAAATAAAAGAATTTAACTTTATCCTGGGAACATGCAGTTCAGGTTTTGGAAGGGGAAACGTGTAATAAAATGCTATTTAAATGAAACTGGTTAAGCTGTAAAATACGTAAGTGGAAACTTTGAGGAAACTGGCAATGAGAAACTGGAAATCAAGCAGTAATTTAAGTTTCACACAACCACCCTTTGCATGTGTGAGTACAAAGGAGAGACTGGGCACGAATGTGAGTCAGAGCCCTCCTCTCAGGAACTGAGGGGACAGAGATTCCCAGCATCTGTTTCCTTAACTATCACCCAGAGGATACTGGTGGTAAATCACAATGAGTAAAAATAGAATCAGAAAACTAGCTCAAAACAAATGAAGCGCTGTATTTTGCAGTACTTCAGCAGTAGGCCTGTATCCAGCTCAGCTTTTATCTGTGTTCAAACTGAATGTGTCAGATCACATTCGTCTTTAAACAAATGGTTATTAAAATCACAAGCATGGAGTTAGGATATCCCACAGAATAGCCAGCCAAATTTGCTGCATGAAGGGGAGATTGATCTTGCTTGCATTTTTTAATGAATGCACCAATGTCATTGTTGTAGATCAAGATGACCGGACCCTTTGGTAGTGTTAATCACTGCCCTTCTTTTGTAGCGAATGTGTCTATGTTGAATTGAATGAACTTTGGGTCCGGTCCACAGACTCCAGCTAGAAGAGTTTGTGTATATGACTTATTTTAGATGCCTGGTTGATCTGTCTACATATTTCCCATGTTATCAGTGCAAGCTATAAAAAGAGATAATGATACTTTGCCTTGAAGGGCTCTAGTGAAATTTAATTAAAGTGCTGTGAGTTCCTCATCTGGAATACACTGGAAGGAAGGAATTCCTATCAACCTTATGAGTTCTGAGTTTATACTTGAACATCAAACATTTTAAATAATATTTTACCCATTTCTTAAAATTCTGATGTTTTACAAAAATGTCAAAGGTCAGTATGGAATTGGCATGTCTTCAGGATATCCCATTTGCCTTGTCATTAGAATCGTAAATATAATATGACTGGGACTTTTGAAGAAAAACTCAACCTTTTATTTTAGAAATAAAATGATTTATTATTTATTTACAAATTTGTTTATTTTGTAATCTTCACCTCATAAGATCCACATTCTAAATTATATAAATACCAGGAAAGAAAACTGCCTTAACAAGGTTACTGTGGCAAACTAAAGAAGAACAAGGAGACTAAATGCACGGTATAACAAAGATGTAAAGAATTATCAATGACCAATACGTATGGTTAATTGAAAGTCACACTGTTCAGTTTGCCTGTTTCAGAACCACACAAAAAAAGACATTTTTTCGAAATCTTGAAATCTTTGTAATTACAGATTTAGATTCCTATCTGAAACTCAAATAATTTTAAAATTGTCTCAAAGATTGAGACAATTTAAATACTCTTAAACACCACTGTTGCTATTTTGCTATTGTGTTGTTTGTGATATTGTTTTAAACCAAATTATCTCTCTACAGAAACAGTAATAAGACAATGAGTGCCTGTGACCCTCATGGTAAAACTTCTTCTTTTCAGCTTGAGAGCTTTTAACCAACAGTGGTTCATTCTTAGAATTTACTGCATATATAATCGTTCTCTTTTTTGTTAACTTTTTATTGTTTTAGCAAGTATTCTTCAACCACAAGAATTTTAGGCCTACTACTACTAAAATTATGAACTGCTCTAGAAGAAAAGGCTTTTGTAGAAACATCTTGTGTTGGAAATAAAATTAAATGATCTTTTATGATGAATAAAACAAAACTAAAAATGTGTATTCTCAAAATATGAAGAGGCAAAATACTAAAAGCAGGTATAAAAATTTTATTCTCTCTTGACAATTGTATATATTTAAATGGTAGTCACTAACAGTTGTCGATGTTAAGTTACTGGATCAATTCTATTAAATATCATTAACTTCCCTCAACAGGAAATCTAATTTATTAAACCTGCTGTATTTCTTGAAATCTGTCCTTATCATTTACTAAAATATTATAGGGTCATATCATCTTCAAATGAATACAATAGTTGAGTTTCAGATAGGAATCTAAATCTGTAATTACAAAGATTTCAAGATTTCGAAAAAATGTCTTTTTTTGTGTGGTTCTGAAACAGGCAAACTGAACAGTGTGACTTTCAATTAACCATACGTATTGGTCATTGATAATTCTTTACATCTTTGTTATACCGTGCATTTAGTCTCCTTGTTCTTCTTTAGTTTGCCACAGTAACCTTGTTAAGGCAGTTTTCTTTCCTGGTATTTATATAATTTAGAATGTGGATCTTATGAGGTGAAGGCTGCACCTTAAAACCAAGTATTTCTTACATTTTTATCCAGATTAACATATTTCAATTAATTTTAACTTGGTGCTTTGATTAACTGGAATCAGGGTTCCCCAGCGCTATGTTCTTATGCTGTGTGCTATTATACAAACAGTAGTAGTGACAGAGAGGACTCTCTCCTGAAGAACTTATGAACAGACCTTCAAAATGACTAGTTGCTGTTGCATCAGTACTGTTATAGCCACTATGTTCCCTTATGGCATTAAAATATATCACATAGTGTAATCAGCATATTTAAAGATAGGAAAACATAACTGAAGAATATTCAAAAGCCCACTTGAAACAATGATGCTCTAGCGCCATTCATTCCCTTGTGCCTGCTTTTGTTTGTGACATTATTATTTCAGTGATTTTTTTTTGTAGTATTTGAGACATACAGTGTGGTGAACGCACCACCTGCCTCAAGTGCAGATGGAGTTTTCCTTATATGCATCTCTATGCCATTTTGTATTTGTTTTCTGTTTTGTATTTTCTCATTCACTTGGGAGCTTTAGCAACTGAAATATACCTAATGTGCTCATTGAACATCATACGTGTTTTGTCTTTTATCTACTGCTGAAAAAAGGTGTGAACTACCCTGAGAGAACAACGTGAGGCAAACAAGGCAACAGCTAAATTAAGTGATGTCAGGATTATTCCACTATCTGTGCCTGCTTTTTTTGATAAAACAGAAAAAGTACTTTGTGTGCATTACATATTTTTTAGTATAGTTAGCAGGTATTAAGTGAGCAGCCCTCCCCTATGCCCCCCCCCCCAATAGCAGCACTTCTTTCTAGCAGTGTGGAAAAAACTCTAAGAATTTAGAGCCAATAGGAATTTGCAGTGTGCAGTTTCCAATGTTTTTAAAGAACTAATATTAAGCTAAATTGTTTTTCTGTGCCTTCTCACACTGATCCTGTAGACAGCACCACATATTTGAATTTATGCTGTTTTACTCTTCTAGCTCTTTTACTAGAATACAGAAATTTGCTAACTCATTCAATAATGTTTTGCGACATCCGTTTTCACACTGCACTTGGTTAACGAAACCATGTGGCTCTACGTGACTGGGAAGGTCTGCTCACAGCTCCAGAATCACAACCTATGAAATGACTAGAATTGTCCTCAAATTGTTTAGTCACTGAGGGCAAGATTTAATGAAATTGTTGTAGTGCAGGAGCCTACGCAAGCAATGCTACTCATTATTTCTTGTGCTAAGTCAGTGTCTAGACTGTAGGAATAGTCTTAAGTATTTGTTGAATTAGGTTTGTATATGTGTGTGTGTGTGTGTGTGTGATCGTTTTTGAAAAAAGTGTAGGCTAATGGAAGTTAGATGCAATCTTAATATAAAATAGAATGAGTTCTATGAACTCAAATACCCAAAGAAGCTAAATAACTATTGGCATGCTGTCTTAAAGAGAACACTTTTAATGAGATGAGATCTTGTTCATATGTTCTTAGAAAGAGGGTTAATATTTATGATAAAGGGGATTTTTTTTTTCTGCTTTCTTACTGGATCCTCTGCTACAGATAAACAGGAAATGCATTGACCTAAAGCTGTGGGAGGATTTTTATCTGTATATTGGTAAGGTCTCTAATGCAGTTGTCAGTACAAACAAAACCATAACACATTCCAAGAAACAGGAGTTTTGCCATGGGCTTTCCTGTAAAAAAAACCAAACCAAATCTAAACCATGCTCCATAATATTCTTTCTGTTGGACCTTAGTTTTAAGCTTCTTGAAATTTTGATCTGAATTATTAATACATTTCATCATAAAATATTTTGATTTGCATGCACACATTATTAAATTTCACTTGTGCATGAGAAAGGTAAGTGGTGAACACCCACTTAACAGAAGGGAAGACTGACAATACCAGTGAAGCAAGGTGAGAAGAAGCAGGAGCTGGTGTTCCAGTTCACTATTTTCAATAGAAAGGTCCTACTGCTGTGTCTCATGTCAGCTCCTTCTCTCCCTGCCTCAGTGGGCTTTCTTACTGCTTGCTTTGTGGCAGCCACAATGTTCATTGTGTGTCTCTTTGAACTGAATTAAGTAATCGACTAAGGTGATTAGTGAGGGTAGGGGGGTTGGTGAGGGTAGGGGGTTGCTGGGATAGTGAGTTAAATGGCCTTGCCAGAGGTCAAGTACACACCAGAGCTGATAGGAGGGAAAAGGTGAGATCATGTAGCCAGTACAAGAGCCGAGGGGGGGAAGAAGCAGTATGTGCAGGGGTGGGGTGGGGTGGGGTGGGGTAGGTGATGGCAAGGTTTCCCTTTCTTGTACCAAGCCACTAAGTTGTCTCATATAAAACCTTAGCTTCACTGTCACACTAGAAATTCTACAAAACTTAATTTTTTTAGCAAGTTTATGTGGATGATACTTAAAACAACTACAGCTATGCATGAGAAAACTCTTAGCTGCCTAACACCAAATCCTACAGCCTGTATTCAGTTCTGAAGTAAATTTTCCCTTGGCTTCAGTTTTTCTGGCGGGTTTTCAAGAATAAGTAGAAATCTTATCCAAGTGTCAGATTTGGTCAATAGCCAATATTTTATAGAAACACAGATGTAGAAAGAAAGGGAAAGAGACTAGCTGGAAAAAGGTGCAGCTGGTAGCTGCACCTCTATGAAGTTCCTCTCTAGTAGAAGACCAGGTGGTCTTGTATGTGGAGCTTTCTTGTTTGAAAACTTGAAAGTTCTGCACATGTATGCATGTAAATGGGGTTTCTTTCAGTTTTTATTTGAGAAGTTTTAAGTGTCTGCTGTAGCAGAAAGGCTGCGGGCTGTGATTCTTACATTCCGAAGGTGTGTCCTTACCTCTTCACAGGGAGGCTTTGCATCATCATGCCAGCTCTTGGATCTTTTCTTGCTCTTTTGACAGCCTTCTCTAAGTTACAAATCGTTTGCACAATATTCCTGCCTCTCAGCTAACGAGCAATTTTAATTTCTTATTGTTGTTCAGTATCCACACTTATTTGCTGCACATTACTGGCATGTTATGAACACCAGTTCCATCCTTGGCTTTACATAGACCTTGCTATCTCACCAGCGCTTTTCGTAATTAATTTTAACAATACCTTTAGGAAATAAAATGCCATTATTATTTCCATTTTACAGGTGCGGAAGTAAGGCATGTAAAAACAAAGATGAGAAGAATCTACTAATTCTGGGACCACAACTTGACACTACTTTTTCAGAGTATCTAGTATTGTAATAACACTGTATACATTCAAAGCACAGTTTCCATTGATTTCAATTACTCCTATCATGCATGAAGAACACATGCTTAGTGATTACTTATGAAAAATTTGCTTTGAGTGACCTGCCCAGTGTATATGGACTCTGTAAGTCAGAGATAGCATCTAATTCTTTAGGGCAGCTTCCAACTGCTTCAGTCAAGAAATCATCCATTCTGTTTCAACTGCCTTTTAATTACATGACTTAGCCCACATAATGTAACAAGTATATCTGGTTGTGGCAAAGAAGGTAAAAAGATCTGAAGTAGGAGATGCCAAGCATTATAGGCAAGCTTTAGGAAACATCCTATGCATCGTAAAAGCAGTTACTACTTCTTGGATGACTGCAAGCATGTTAAGTAGGGAATCTGATCTGTGGAGACTTATGAGGTCCTGAAGGTATTTCTGGAAATATCATACTAAATTATGTCACATATAACAAACCTCCTACAATGAAGGACAGTGACAGTCATGGAGGTGGCTGAATGCCTAACTGCCAATGTTGTACTTCATTCTAACATTCTAACCCCACATTAAGAATACACCTGCACCTTTCCAGCACCTGCACCAGGTAAAGCAGTGGAGTCTAAAAAGTCTTCTACAATAATTCTAGCATAGGGCATCTCCAAAGTGTATAATCAGACAGGAGTCCTGTGGAGCAAGTTACCTAGAGTTCTTTTCAGTTCTTGTCCTCCTCCCCCCTTCCCACCCACAGTACTGGTTCTCTCTGCTTTCATCTCAGGATGCCTTTGGGTCTAACACTGACTTTTACTTTAGTTAAGCTTATGGAGAACTTGAAAGTTCACAGTCTCGTTTGCAGCTGAAGAATGATATTTTTCCGTGAATAAAAATCAGCTGGTGCTGTGCCTTGTGTGCCGAGTTTTATCATCTTGGATGCTACCTGTAGACTTTCTCATGAGAACAATTCATTCTTGATGAAACCAGTGTTTGTGGTGGTTTGGAGCAGCCTGTAGTTTTTATTTCTATTTGGCTTCTGTTTAATTGGTTTTCTGCATGCATATACAAACTATAAAAATCTATTTATTTCAAGCAATCACAAACCGAATGGGAGGAAATGTTTCTATCCAAAACTTAATTCACAAAGAGCACTTGGGTCAAACAGTTATTTTTATCTCACTATTTATAGTGAGTAAATGTTATATAAATATGTCTTGCAGGAGCCGCTTATAAACTAACGGTTGAATCCAGTCCTGATAGATATATGTGGAACTGTGCTGGCCTCATTCATTTATATCAGGTCTGGAACTGGGCCATTCAATCCAGTAGGTTAGTGCAGGATGTAGATTGGTGTTGAATTTGGTTCACTGTCATTATTAGGTGGGTGAATATGAAGGAAATTGCCTTGTGAGAAAATATTAACAGCAAAAAATCAAAAGGAGTATTTCCATTAGGCATTTCTCTGGTTGGTGTTCTGTGAAGTCTTAATAATATGCGAGTAATTCTCTGAATGCAGCATGTGCACTCTTTTTTTATCAGGGTTTTGAATGTTTGTGAGAACAGGATGCTTTCAGCTCATTACAAGATGCTGAAAATTCTGTCTGCTTTTTAAGGCTTATGCTTGTCTCTTGCTGGGAATTTGAAGGAGGGTAGACTTCTGAGCTTGCTGAGTATACAGATGACTTGGACCAGCTCTGCCTCTTATATACACTGTGAATCCAGATTATACTGTTTTCAACATCTTATTATAACATATAACAGAACATTTTTGTCAGGCACAAAGTGTTTGTGCAGCAAATGTATTTATATGTACATGTGTTTCTTAAGACCCCAAATCCCATTCTGTGATTTTATTTAAATTGTTGAATAGTTTTCCATCTCTTCTGTCTACAAGCTCATGCATCTGTAGTAAAATGGATTAGGCTAAGATGGAATATTTTGTGGGAAATGATAGAAATGTCGGGAGCAAATGACTGCACAGCTATCGAAGGCTTTTTTTTGAGCAAGAATAAAAGAATATGGCTAGCATGTAATAATTAAGTGTATGCCTTTACTGTAACAGGCACAGAATCTGTCCAATGGTATCCAAGAACCTGTTTCAATAATGACTACACCATTTTTAATGAAAGAACATAGAACACCTTTACAGTTAAGTGCTAATGGTTTTTCTTTTGCTGTTTTTTTAAAGCAAATTCTCAACAGCTGTAATGTAAAGTTAGTTATTTCCTGGCAGTTAACACTCAAGTTTCTGTTAATAAGATTTGTTTTCCATAGCAAATTGATGCCTTGGTACACTAGAATTAAAATTCTAAATCATCTCAATGAAATGCCTATGTTTCCATTTTTAATTGTTGATGTCAGAAAGGGGGTAAAAACTGCATAATTGCAAATGGGTTTGGATTTCAATTTAAAGAGAAAGCTGTCATCTTAAGTAACTCCAATAACTCCTGGGAGCCAAGATCATTTTCAAAAGATAATAACTTTGAACAAAAAAAACCCAGCCTCAAGTGATGTATATTTATAAACAGGAAAATCATTTTCAATTGAAAAGTAGTCCCTTGAGATCACTATACTTCCACCGTAAAACAATTCTCAGCTTGGATCCAATCCAATTTCATAGCTTTCTACTGTCCTAGCATTGTACCCTTATCAGTTAAGATGCTAATTATTTCCTCTTTGACTGTATCATCTGACTCTGATGATATCAAAGCAAACTTAAGTGATTAAACAAGCAATTATTGGACAATTGACGTCATCCAGTGGCAAGGTTCACTTTTTCCTCCTATACACTTATAATGCTATTGTTTAAGTACAGTAAAAGTCCTTTTGTATCATGACTAGAAGTGGTATCTTTTCTAGAAATGCTGTGCACACTTATTCCTTTCAGGAAGCAAAGGAGAAAAAAACACTATGTTATGAATGCGGCTTTTTGCACTCTGATTTAACCTTTAACAAATGAAAAATACAAGGTCAAAATGTAGTTATATTAGAAAATATTCACCTGCATTGCTGTATTGATTTTTTTAAAGGGAAAGCCAATAGCATATACTTACAAAATGCACTCATTAGCCCAGATGGCATGTTTCAAACACCAGTGCTGTAGTAGTTTTTTCCTTTTTTTCTTTTTTAATAGTTACTGTAAGATATTTACTAAAAAGTAAACTGCTCCTTTTTCTGTAACATAAATGATAAATTTGATGTTACATGGAAAGGTAGCATTTATCTTACATTTCTATTGCGCTTCTGAGAAAAAAATAACAAAGAATCAGAAGCTTTAATTAACTGTTCTTGAACTGTCAATAGATTCGTGCGTTTGTGGAAAAAGGAGAACCTCTGGGAACCAACATAGTAGGACAGATTCTCATTTTATATTTATAAGCATTTAAATAGTGCTGCACAGTATAAAGAAAACTTGATGAGAGAACAATTTATTTTTATATTCACGTTTGAACTCTTTAGATTTACAGAATAGCTTAGAGAAGTCCATAGGTACATTCAGTGTCTTTCCTGTGTTGACACGTTTGAGCAGAAGTAAAACCATAAATATACAGAACAATAAATTATTTCTGTTGCAGTATGGATACTTCGATCTTATCAAAATGGTAATTATTTTGGAACCCAATGCAAAACCCTTGAAATAAATAGTTTCTTTTCTTTGATTTTGGAGGGCTTCAGATGAGTATGAACTTAAATTTTCTGTCTCATTCAAATCATGGTATCTTCATCACCAGAACGCTTTCCTAGCATTGCCGAAGCATTGTTTAAACATTGATTTGTAGGAGAAAGAAACCGCTTGCTGATTCACCAAGACCACTTCCTGAACATTTTAATTTTACGGGAAAAAGAAAATAGCCATAGGATATTGAAAACAATAGGCTCAGCAGCTTTTGCTTGGAAGTCTGGCAATAATGGGTTTTGATTTAAATACTGTTATGCAAAAGTAATTTATCTTGCTTTAGGAAATCTGAGAAAACTAGGAAAACTCTACTGAAGTTTCATCTGTCTTTTTTTCCCATTGTGCTCTCTAAAATCAGATTTATGATGTGATTGTTCATGTCAGCTATGTAACTAAGAATCTGAAATGTGCTGTTCCCGACTATTGGCTTAAAAATTTCAATATTTCAATTTTTCTGAAAAAAACCCCAACAACCAGAAACAAGTTTATTTTCTTTTTTTTTTTTTTTAAGCCCCATTTGTATCCTCTAGAAAATTTAAAATAAGTTCAGTGGAACAAAGCCCAGCACTAGATTACTTCCGTATCAGTTTATTTAAAAGTACTTGTCTAATGTCAGATCAGATGTGGACTATGTAAGTGATCCTCTGTGACTGATTAAATATTTTGATGATTTCATTAGAAATTGGCTATTAATATTTCAAATTGTGAATTATTTTAGCACTGAATATTATTTGTTATGTGCTCCCAAGGAAAAGAGAATTTGGGAACTCTGCCTGTATCTGGATCTGGTTTCTGCTAATATAAATCAATTAGCATATGTAAAGGCTTATGTTATGTAATGCTGATCAGCTAAAACAGGCACTGACTGAAGCGGTTTCCTTGGCTGCCAGAAAAATCAATGAACAATAAAGGAAAGGGCTTAGTCTTGAGCGGTATGATCAAGGTCTGAGAATAATATGAGATTCCAGCACTGGTATACTCAAATCTTGATATCTATATCTAGCTTAGAATTGATTATTCATTTTCATATGCTTGATCTAAGAACATGAAAATTCTTTAGGTAATGCCTCTGCTTATCTGTAGTGCTATGTATAACTAAATTGGCTCTTTCCATTAAGAATTTTCTATTGAAATAGGAGGTATATGCAAGGATTTTAAAATGCTCAGAGCGTCTGTTCTGTGCTTGCACAATATTTGATTTTGTCTAAATTTCTTTATAGCACCTAGCTGTTTTTTATAATTAAGCCTATTTCCCAGGTCATCCTCTCCCATTCTGTTATGATGTATTTTTCTTTAATTTTCCTTCAGCATCTCGTGTAACAAAAGACATCTATCCACAGTTCTGTGCTTCTTTCACCAACTGCCATCCTCTTTATACACAGTTTAATATCTTCGCCATTAAAGATCCCATGCTGGAGAATTAAGCAGTTCATGATTGGTTTTATCTGGGTGAAGACTTTTAGTTACGTGGGAAGGCTGAAGTTCCCAGGAGTTGACTTTTATACCTTGGGTATTAAAGGCAAAAGCCTCAGCCTTATAGGTTAGGGGAAAACATTTATAATTTCTGGTAATTATAATGACAAAAGGGTGTGCTAGGATTTAAGCTGTTCAATTTTTTCACAAGTGATCTGGAAAATGGCATGAATGGTGATCTGAAAAAGTTTCCTATTCATGCTCATAAAAATGAAGTCTGATAGCAAAAGATTACATGATATTGGAGATTGGGCTATAAAATGGCAGGTGAAATTAAATGCTGACAAAAGTAAAGCAATGTACATGGGAAAAAGCATTGCTAGCTTTACACATGCAAGGATGATCTTTCAATTGATTATTATTTTTCAAGAAAGATCTGCTGGAGTTATGAAAGCTAGTTCTATTAGAACATCAGTGGAGTTCTGGGTAATAGTAAAAATCAAATAAAATATTAAGGATTATTAGGAATAGGAAACAGTTTGGAAAAAGTCATTATGCCATTGTTAAATCCATCATGAAGTTACATCTTGAATACAATTTGTATTTCTGACTCCTTCATTTAAAATTCATATACTAGAACTAGAAAAGGTACAGGATGGGACAACAAAGACAATAAAAGGAATAATTAAATAGATTAGGATTCTTCAGCTAGGAAAATAGGTAACTGGAGGGAAATATGATAAAGGTTCGTAAAATCTTGAGAGGCACAGAAAATGAATGTGGAATGATGGTTCAGTCTTTCTTCTAATACAAAAATGAGGGGCCAAATTATACTACAAGGTGGCAGGCTTAAAACAAAGGCAGTACTTTTTCATACAGTTTAGTTTGACTGGGAAAACTTTTGCCACTGGACATTGTGGATGCTAAAAGTTTACATTGGTTGAAACAGCATTTAGATAAATATGTGGAAGAAAAAATCCATCAAGGGCTATTAAACACAGATATTACCTCTGGCTCAGGAAGTCTCTCCCACAAATTGCTAGGGGCTGGAAGAGTGTACAGGGAAACTATTGCTATTTAATTGGTCTGTTTTTATACTCTTCCCTAAGCATTTACTGTAGGCTTTTGCTGGAGACAGGATGCTGGGCTACCTTTGTTTTGACCAGCTATCTCTATTCTTATGCTCTTCTCTGAAAATAGCAAGCATTCTTATCGAGTATTTTCTATTGAAACTCAAAAATCAACATCTTTATAAAGGGAATAACACTTAGTTCATAGAGAAATCATGGTTCTAAAAAACCTTCTGCCAAGTGCTTTTAGGTCTTGTAATTAGAAGAGTGTGTGTGTGTGTGTGTGTGTGTGTATATATAAATGTATACTTTTATTTATACATATAAGTGTATATATAAACAAACACACCCACATATATAACATTACTACTATTGATTTTATCTGTGGTGATATGATCTTAAAGGTTTGTGCGTCTAAACACTTGTAAAGATGTGCTTAAAATCAAACATTTGAGTTGTTTAATTGACTTCAAATAACCTTTCGTGTTTTGCTGAAACAGGGTATGTGTAAGGCACTGGGCATTATTACTGATAAACTGACCTCACTATTAATTATCCTTTCTATATCTTATTACTGTGTGTAATCCTTTTTCTTAGAAGTAGGAAGATATCCAAATCCATTTCAGTTGGCATTTTTCTACAATTTGTAAATAATCATGATTTTTGGTCTGTATTGTTCGAGCAGTTTTCTTTAGTCTTACTCAATTTTATAATCTGACCCAGTAAACCTTTACTCTTGTAATGTTCCTGACTGACTTAGCTGCTTATGTCAGTGAAAGCTTGGAGAGCAAGTACTTGAGTGTTCCTGTGTCACAGCTGTCTAATGATCTCTTCAAAAAATATCCAGTCATTCTTGTGCAAGTGTAGGCTGTACCTGCTGCTGCTGTGAGATCATATACAGGTGAGGATTTCTGGTAACACTGGTCCTGATCTTGAAGAAAAACCATCAAGAAGTATTCAGAGGAATGTTCTACCATGAGTAAAGTCTATTTGCAAGGATCTTTTCAAAATATGGGCTCAGGATTTTAAAATTCAGTTTAATTATATGCTTTCTCTGGGGCAAAATGGAGGTATGAAAACAAAGAGGAAAAACAGGCAAAACTAATGCCTTTTTGCTTCTTGGTATTTTTTATTCCTTCTGTTTATTGAAGATTACATGCTACATCTCAAAATAATCTCCTGAATTTACAAAAACCAGTTTCATTGCAACATGCAACAGAAAAAAGATATGAAATACCTGATGTTTTGAATGTATTTTAAGAAATGTTGTTTAAAAAAATACAAAGCTTTAAGAAACATGTCTTCCATTAAATGCTGCTAAATTCTTTTACTTCTCAGTAGAATTTTATGGCCCCAGAAGTGTTTTATTATATTAAGTACTAGATCTGCATTTCTTTAGTTGATGACCAAAAGAGAAGAGCTTCTTTTCTGGGCAGCAAGGCTGAGATTCATAGTGTCTCACATCAGGCACCTTTGCATAAGTAAGATATTTGAACTACGGCTTTAGACAAATGGGAAGAGGCAAGCACTTCCACAAGCTCTATTACTGAATGAACCTAAGCTTTAGACTTAAAGTTATCTGGAAGGAGCAAGTCACTTGAAAATTTGTTGCTTTTATATTTCTTACATTATTTTTTACCATACAAGAGAACCAGATAACAAAAGGATGTGATGCATGGATGTGTGTGTATGCAGCTCAATGTTTGCTGATAAAATGACTATGGTAGTGCATAAGACACTCTGACTGAACGGCGACTGATACAGTAAGAGGATTTCAAAAGAAATCACCAGTCCTGAAAGCCCTTATTCGCATACCTACTTTATACTTGTGCAAGGAAAGACCATCATATTCTTCCTGCATCAGTAATGCAACTTTTTTTCCACATATAATTGAAAACTATAATTTCAGCATCAAGCCCATAACTTCTCTTTAGGAGATATGGTCACATAATAGACTAAAATACTCATGCAGTTTATACAGAGAGACACAAAAGAAGATAGTAAGCCTTTTTTGGAGTGGTAGAACAGATGTTGCCTGGATCCAACACTAGAATCCCTGGAGAAAAAAGTAATCTGCTCTGAAGTTGGTGTGCATCTTGCCTGCTGCTTCTCCTGCTATGATGGATAGTTACAGGAAATAAACTGACTCAGCAATGACACTTGGAATCTCTCTCCCTGCTACCTCCTCCTATTTAGAATTAGTAGTTAGATACTCTGATTAAAACCTACTGCCTAGATACAAACTATAACACTGATTAAATGGATCGTTTTGCCAAGGGAGATGTAGCTGAATTGCCCATTTTTCATTCAAATGTTCAAGCCTAGAGAAGTAGCTTCCAGCTCTAAATATATTGAATCACCATTAACCCAATGAAGAGGGTAGGAACACAGATACACACTTTTTATTAGATGAACAGAGTTGCTTGTCTGATAATCAGAAGAATTAAATGGTGCTGTTTATTTAGATTCTTTTAAAATGACTTTGGTATAATTCTGCATGACAAGGTGTTGATTAAACTAGCAACAACAAGAATTCAAAGTACTGAAGTATTTGTACAAGTCTGGTAAGGACCCATTATACAAAGGGAGGGAGAGTGAAAAAATAATTGGATAAAAAAGAAAAGGCAGAGAGGCTCACCAGGAAAGAGTTACTACTTGTCCACAGTTGAATAGAAGTCGCATCCCATAGGAATCAGTAATTGAACCCTGTTCTTTCAACTCTGTAAAATGACTGTGACATAAACATAAGAGCAAAAAACTTGAAGAATAGAAGAAAATGCACATGCAAATGCACTGAGTTTTGCTATGTCGATTACATTTTATGTAGGAAGAAACTGCTTTAAAACATGATAAAATATCTAATTTTGTAAAAGCTCTATTAATTTCAGTTAGTATTCAGTTTGGATTTCTTTAATACATAATAACTCATGATATATCAAAAGAGAATTAAACTGATATATTTTTGTTTATTAGTCATGCATTTTTAATGTAAAACTCTCCATATTTATAACAGCTTTAAAAGGGATTAATAGATTTTTAAGGCCAAAAGGGACTGTTATGATTATCTAGCTTGACCTGCATAACATAGCCTATTTCCCTTTGTGATTCCTTATTGACTCTGATGACTTGTGATTGAACTACAGTAAATTTTATAGAAGGGTGGTAGTAACAGAATATGAATAATTTGCACATTTTATACCATATTTCATATGATAATCTCAAAGCACCTTGTATGTTGTAGACATGCCTGGATATTTCCATTGTGCCTACCACTGAATATTTAAATTCACTTGGAGGCTCAAGGCTTACTTCTCAATTTGTTATTTTACCTGTTTATAGATGTTGCAATTCACAGCATGGAGTAGTAAATTACTTCTCCAAATAGAAATCAATGACAAAAGTAGTAACAAGACCCCTCATGTATCTTGATTCTGGCCCCTCCCATCCCCTCTCTTCAAAGTACTGCTTCCATTAAAGTATCTAAAATGTGTGGTGTACTCTCCAATAGTTTTTATTAGGTTTGAATGAATGGGTGAACTACCTGGAAGGAAATCTAACTTAAAAATCTAACTTAAAATATGAAAAAATAAACATATCTTCCTTGTATTAAAGATGATATGGTATAGATACCTGTAGGCTTTTGGGGATAACAGGGAAAGCAACAAACATAACAGACAAACTGATCTTACTTTTGTTGATAATTGTGTAGTAGCAATATATCCAGCAGTGTTTGAAACCAAGTAGGGTCTTACAGTTCAGGTGGTTTTGTGCTGAGAATGTTGAACAAGAGCTCTTAAAAATGAATACTGTTTTCATTATCAAGGAAACAGGAAATGAGGACAATGGAATTTAATTTGACAAGATTTTGGTAGCAAAGCACATATAAAATTCACAAAACTCAAATTAATGAATATTAATAATTCTCTTATAGAGAAGAGAAGACACAACGACTGCTAAAAAGTAGTATTCTCTTCAAGGACAGAATTTGTTTTAGAACATGTATTTGAGTCATGTAGTCCTCTAATGGCTGGCTTAAAAAAGATAAGGAACCTACCTCTACCCGTGACTGAACAAAAGTCATCTTTCCTAAGTTCAGGCCTGCATTCCTTGACCTGCAAGATGAAGGTTGCCGTCTCAAATCTTTTCAGGTGTGTGTCCATATGCTTGTGCGTAAGAGATTCACAGAACAATACATCCATGCAAAATAGTTTCATTAATGCATTAGGGGAAAGCACTGTACAAAATTACCATTACTAGTTAAACAGTAAGCCACAACACTGCGAGAACATTACCTGTACCCGCCTGTTGAAATTAAATGCATTTATTCCATAGTTAAAAAGACAATAAATTTGCCATTTCTGCTTCACTAAGAAATCATTAAGTGTTGTGATGCAAAAGAAGTATTTCCTTTTCCCCCACACACAACCAGTAAAGAGAAAAATTTCACAAAGTAATGTTTTTTGTGCAGCCTCCTTATTTTAGCTCTGTAGTTATATACTGAGATGTCAGATGTTTCTTTTATTTGTTGCTTAAAGCAGAACCTATTGCAAGGTTGTATTTCCTTCTGTAGTCATTTTAAGCAAATAAATAAACATCCTGGCACATTTTCCACTGGTATGAAAGGGAAGGAGATGCATGGTTTAATTGTTTATCACTGTATTTCTGGGGTTTTAGCTGCTCCTATTGATTGTCATTTGTTTTCTTTTGACTAGGCAGCTAATTAACTAAACTTTCCATAAATATTTATTGGCATTTGAGCTATACCTGAAATTCAACTCAATCTGAAGGTAAATCTTCAAACTGTGAATGTGTCAGATCTTAACTGTAAACTCAGCACTAGAGCTTAGCACACAATATGTGCTAATCCCGCTCTGATTGGAAGCTGTAAATTTTCATTTCAGCACCACTGGGTCAGGCTGAGTTCAGTTACATTGCAGAATGAAGCCGTTTACATGTTGCATTACCATTGCATGCTAACTCATTCTTTTAGTGCTGAAGAACTGACTACGAGATATCATTTGTGAAGGTAGAATCTCATTGAATATGAGAGTCCTGTTCTCCTGGCATGATAGAAATACCATTTTTGGGGGTATTTAAGAAACTCAATTGAGATGCCTTAGACAGTAGGAGACTCGCTTTAAGTATTTGTGGCTGTTTCCTCCTAGTAAATGGTACACATCATATTACAATCCTTGGTAATATTTCAGCTGTTGGAAACGAGGAACGCAGAGCTTCCAGTCAATATCTGCAGTGTCCTGCAGGATTTGAACATACACAGCAAACAGCTCTAAGAGCTATAAAATTAAAGCATGTTTTATACTGGTAGTACAAATCAGCCTGTAGCAGTGAAGAACCTGCTGGACTTCTTCAATTTTTTCTTGACCACAAAGATTTAAGGCTGAATTCAGATTTCAGTTAAACCATTGTTAATCTCAGATTACTTAAATCAGTTGGGTGGGAGACCAATATAAACAGAATTGAGAAAAATGTAATAACATCTTCATTTTCTGCTGAATGAGAGATGGAAAACAGACATACAGAAAACCACCTCAACAGTCTTGGAGCAGCAAGGGCCAGCTGCTTCCTAAGGAACAAGGAGCCAGGAGTTGAACACAGTAACCCAGCTGACAGGACTGAGCCCTGTCCCTACCCAAGCAAGGCAAGCAGGGACATGGTGGCCGGGCTCAACCAAGAATCCAGATCACCAGGCAAGTTTGTGGTGATGAGGCAGGTCGAAGGTCGGGCCAGGATAACCTGGAGATTAGGATCAGGTGCAGTGAGGGTAGCCAGGGTCAGGCACAGTGCAGCAATCATGAGGCAGGTCCATGGTGCCGGTACCAGAGCCAGAGCCAACAGGTTGAGGTCTGGATCAGCAGGGTCCACGGCCAGGCATTGGCACAGCTGTGGCTGAGCTGGAGACCAACACTGCTACAGCATCACTGCAGCAGGGACTGAGCTTAAACAGAGCCCCTGAGCCCCTGGGCAGGGATGTGGGTGGGGGTTCCAGGTAAGGCTGCTTGGGGCCATTCAGGTCTATTAGTGCCCACAGGGCCGTGAGATACTAGCCCAGTTTTTCTCTGTTTGAAGACTGCAGCCAAATTTGATCATTGGTTACATTCCTGCACTTCCAATGAAATCATTAGAGCTATAAGGGAATAAGTGAGGCTAATACTGGCCATTGCAGTTTAATGAAGAATGATAAACAAAAGGCTTCCATTGTGGATTTACATATTTATTTTTGTCCTGTAGAAATTCTGTACAAGCAGATGGATGTGTCAACTTCTGTCTGAAGAATATTCACATTATTTTTTGTTGTACATAGACATCCTCAATTTGTATGTGGTTGCTGAGACTTTGGTATGGACAGGAGCATACCTGCTCCGCCCCCATTGCTTTGGTTTGATCATGCAAATGTTAAATGAATTTTTAACTGCAAAAAAGTCAGTATCTGTACACAGTCTGTCTCTATAGAGAGTTTTTTATTTTTGTTTGTTGTTTAGCTTTGGAGAACAGGTGCCATTTGGATAAAAAAGGGTAGTGCCGGGATATGCAGGCAGGAATAGTTGGAGTGTGTAGCATGTCAATTATTTGCAGTGCTGTGCAAAGTAGCTATGGTGACTTTGTTGATTCGGGACTGGCTTTAGTAATATTAGAGAATACATAATCTGTCTTAAATCCTTACCTGATTGCACCCATCATCAGTATGCAAATTTTACCCTCTATCCTGTTGCTCCTTCTCCCTCACTTGAGTTACTTGGAAATATTATTGAAAATTCTTGGGTCGACCTATGGCATTCTTTGAGGTGTGTAATAACATACAGTCCATAGTTAACCTCTTAAATTTATGCAAGTATTAAATGATTATTTTGATATGGGTCTGCACATGTTTTTTTTTAATTCCTGTGGAAGTTGCCTGAAATGGGCACTAACTGTATGACAGGGGATTTTTTTAGAACATTTGAGAGCTGGACCTTCACAGAGAGATGACATTTTATCTTGTTGTTGGGAATTCTCTGCTGCTCTCTGAAAGCTGTCAACTTTTCAATAAAACTGACTACGTCCAGCAAATTTTCCAAGCCAACTGCTTGCTTTTCTTTTGTGCCCAGGATATTGCTGAGCAGGACCTAACTATTGCACTTGGTCTGCATGTCTTTTTTATCCCATATTGTTGAAACGATCATCGCAAAGGAACAATGTGAGCAACAAGTAAACTTAATTAATAATAAGGTTTTTAGATTTTTGTTGTTGTTAATGTGATCCAGTTTTGAGTCAACAACTCATTTAGCTTTATTTCTTTGGATAGGTAGTAATACAATATAAGAGATGCTGAAAAGAGAAAGATTAGGTATTAGATATGGGAATATGTTAAAGTTTACGAAAAGAAAAGGGTTATGATTCAAGGTTTATAATGTAAAGGCTTAATTTTGCAAATTCTCGCTACCAGCCTCAGTAGTGATATGACATTCATTAGCAAAGTCCTATCCATTCTGAAGGTCTACCTTTGTGACTTACAATTTGCAGGATTTATGCTTTTAATCAATTTTTAAGAAGCAGTGTGTGGAATGAGAGCAAAGTTCTTATCCTATTCTATCCTATATTTTTAATGAGAGAAAATTCAAGGAAATTTAATATCAGTAATGGATGAATAATACTTGTACATGTTTCTGTAAACAAATACAAACATCTGATGAGCTGTTTTCTCATCTGTTAATAAACATCTTACTAGTTTGGTTTCTTTTCCTTTTGGTTTGGTCATTTTTACCAGTCAGAAAAGTATGGCACTTTGCAATATCTCATTTCATTCAAGAAAGGGTGTTGATGATACTAGCATAAAGAAAGAGCTTGAGAAAAGGAAATGCAAAAGAAGCGTTGAGAAAGCAGAATTAGCAACACCACTGGGATCATAATGAGGGCATAAAGAACATTGATTTGTAGACCAGCATGAATGGACTTTTCTTAGATATGCTCCTGAGAATTATTATTGCCTAAAAAGCATTGAGGAGAATGAAAAAAAGCTATTACCATCTATTACCAGCTATTACAAGAACTACTTGCAACAGCTTGTTTATGTGAGTGTGAAACTAAATTGGGATGTACAGGCGCACCATACATTTACCTCACACAAGGTAAATGGAGGAGCTGGCTTGCTCCGGGGGTGTATTCTTTTTTTTTTTTTTTTTTTCTGTTTAGAATTGTTTCACCCTTTTGACCTGAATTGCTGATCTCTTTGCTAGGCCTCTACTGCTGCACTCTCTTTTATCCATCCAGAGAATAAAGAAATATAGGGCTAGGACCTCTTGGATTTGTAAACTGGGCATATACCAGCCTCTGAAGCAAGTTATTTTGACTTGTTTATAGGAACAGAGATGAGAGCTGGGCCCTGTTAAACTGAGCTGCAGTATGACAGAACTAATAGAGTAAGTGATTCGTACTGGAGTCAAGCCAAGCCCATCAGTACTGGGTGTGATGTAGGGTCAAAGCCCGGTTGTCTCCAACTCTTGGCTCAGAGCAAGCTTGAAATGGTCAGTGCAGATTTGTTCAGCAAGCTGTAAGCCTCTGAACACAGAGCAAGTGAATGAGAAAGAAACGTTATGAAACACAAGTACCAAAGAGGTCTATGACCAATGTGAATGGGAAATAATGAGTTATTACCTAAGCATGCTTACAAATTCTTCATCATTCCAATAGAAATCATATTAAGGCACAATTTGAACAATGGGATAAAAAACCACCTGTGTATTTTCATACTTTACTTTAAACATTTTTTTTTTTTGGTTTAGAAACCAAAATTGTAATTTTTTGGCCAAGTTTGAAAGGGAAAATGGGATTTGAATGTGTTTTTGGAAAACAAGAAGGCTGAATTTCAATCTTTTCTGTTTACAAGCCTTTTATGTACTGGAATACTGCAATAGGAAAGGTGAGAAGAAAGTATCCGTAAATGATGGTATTTGACCTCTAACTCACGTTAGTGTTGTTGCAGAGTCCTGCTCCACCCCACCTGGAATAATTGGATGCATTTTTCTCCAGAAAGGCGGTATAGTCATTGAGTTTCCTTGCTGCCCTGAGGATATGCTAATTTGTCACCCTTGGTTAAGAGGCACCTAATACTTCCAGACTCAATAGATTTTGTGGTTGTCTGGACCAGCGGGAAGGTGGGAGGAAACATGAGGGACACTGCCATTTATAGCAATCTGATTCTGAGTTGAAAAGAAACCTGAAAATACTGCCGTTTTCCCTGGATTGACCAAGGAAGGAGCAGAATCTCATTTTAAAAAGGCTGTTTTAGGACTTGACTGAGTAACAAACTACAAGTAAACTGTCTGTTTTGGTCTCTGTTAAATTTAGGTCTTTACTTCATGGTGTAGCCTCTCTGGCATGATTTCAAGATGCTTTGTAAGTGTTCATTCAAAATTCAGAAGTCCCCCAGGTTGCTTGCATGCAGCTGAAAGTAAATTTTAACCCGTGTTTATTGTTTCCAAGAAGTGGTGATTAGATTTGTTCCCAAAATGATATTTGCATTTTAGTGAAATGATCTGTAGCAAATTTAAAAATTGCACAAGGAAGACAAATCACTTTCCCAGATTAATAATGCATCACTGGTGATGCATCGTTGTCTTCTACACCTTTTTCATCATATCTACAACAATACACAAACTCGTGCACTACACAGAATATTTAGTAGAGTTAATTTTTTGGTGATTTATGACTTGCTCTTTTTTGCATGATTCTGCAGAAGAAAGATCCTGCCTACATTCAGTGTTATTTAGAACATGTCTTTAGTAATAGGAACTAGATCATATATCAGTAAATACTTATTAAAGTTAAAATTATTCAATCAAAACAGCTAAATAAATAAAACCGTCACAGCCAATAACAGCGTGTAACTTGACAAATAATGGTTGTGTTGCTTCACCAAGTGTTTTGGCAGAATGGTGGGGAATGAAAGGGGTACTTGCTGACTTAATTTCCCACTTTGTTATGTCTGCTTTACTGGCATGGCGCTGCCTAGTAGCAACGGGAAACTCAGCAGAGGAATTACAGATAGCAAAGCTAGAAATCGCACTTCACTTGGTAGAATTTCAGTAGTGTGATAGCAGTCTACCTCAGCTGAGAATTTGGCTCTAAGAAGAATATCTCTTCAACAGGAAACATTTTTGGCAAGGTAAGTATTTACAGAGCAATCTCCATTACTGCAAGCTACAAACAATGCTAGCCAGCCTAAACCTATGTGTACAAACCTATGTGTATCCTTGGTCTGAAACCTGACTGTGGTTCTTCGGCATTTGTATGAACTGTTTGCAGATAGCCAGCCACACCTGTTCTGGTAAGAAAGAAATACAGTGAAGAAAAATATTTCCAACTTTCCTTCAAATATTTCTTTTGTCATATTTGGAAGCTGGCAGAGAAAATCTCACATGTACAGAAGAAGTTGTATTTACATTCAGAGAACTTCATAAATATTACAGTCTCCTTATATTAATTCTGCCTGCCTGGTTATTGGTTTAGTGAACCTGGAGGCCAGATGCTGAAGGGAGGATAGACTTCCTGGCAACAGCCCAACTTTGTAAAAAAGAGAAGTGCTCTGCAGAGAATGATGAAGAGCTGGCTTTCCAAAGTTTGGTATAATTTCATCAATTTACAACCAAAGCATGACCAGTGATAATTACCATATACATGTATTATTGCAAATGAAATAGGTTACAGTAGGCAGCTGCAATATTCTAAACAGTGAATAACTGAAAGAATAACAAGTCTGAAGGAGGAATGTGTGGGGAGATAGGTGCTGCTAGATATTAGCTGACTCACTGATATGAAGGCCACTAAGAGGTCCCCTTTAATAACTTGTCTTGCTTTATAGTTGTGAAGATCTATCATTTCACTAGAGTGAGTCATACTTCTGAGGACAAGAGGTTGCTGTAGAACTGGAACCACACTGCTGTGAGGTGATGGAAGCAGAAATGTGCTGGTTGTGATAGTTAGATGTGACTAAATGTCTCCATTTTTGTGAATACTACCTTAGACTTCAGGAAAAAAAAGCAGGCTTAACTAGCACATGAAATCATCTGAAGTACTTCTAGATTAAACTAAAATTTACAGAGACAGGATCCTTAACTTATGCAAACACAAAAAATACATGAAACAGCTATGAACAGTCTCTTTACTTTGCGATAAGCATCTGCCGTTTGTATTAAGATGATAATTGTATTAAGATTATATGAATTTATAACCATTGTGAGTTCTTCTCAGATATCCTTTCTTTCAAATTTATGGGTTCAGATAAAAATTTGAAAGAAAAATCTAGTTCAATACACTTTTTAATGGTCGTTATTAAAATAATAATAGGCAAGCAAGTAAATATATTATAATGAATAATTCAGTAATGAAACTGAACTCATAACTGGCTGTGAATGAATGTGTTAACTTTCAAATTGGTAGAGAAAGATGTCAAAACAAATGATGAAGAAAGAGTTGTTTGTTTTCTTTTTTTAGTCTCCTTTCATTACTTGGAAGGAGCGACTTATTTCTTTTAATCTAAGACCCTAAAAATCTAGCTACTGTTATAGCTATAATAGTGGCCTTTATCTAAGTGGTGAAGGACACAACTATCAGTTCTGCTCTGAAATCATTTAAGAAGATAGATCACTCAGTATATGTGGTAAAATCAATTTAGTTCGTTTCTGGGGAGTAAGAGACTAGAGAAGTTTCTTTATGACCCACAACTTGAGTTTCTCCAAATCTCAGTGCTGTTGCATTAGCTATTCTTACTTTATTTGCTCTCTTGCTTTACACACCCTTGCACAGAACTCATAAAGGCTTAGGTAGAGCACGCTGCTTGACAGCTCCAATTTGGACAGCTCAAAGCAGCATTGTTTAAATTTGTCAGAAGGTACAGATTTGGGAGCCGTAATGTTGTCTCCCCACAGGTGTGTGTGCATACAGAAGCTGTCTGTGTATTCACATGCTGATAGGAGAAGATTGCTTCTCTCCCACAAAGCAAAAAATGATTACTATTTTTAAATGTGCTCCCATTTCTCCTGCATTGTTTTCTTCAGGAGCTGTTCTGTCATATGTTTGTTGTTCCTAAAATTCAGCCAAAGAATACCTTCATTAAGATATCCATGGCAGCAGGAGTTGCACAGGAGTGGTTAGCTGGCATAGCCAGTGACTGAAATCTTTCACGTTTTACTCCTTTAGAGGCTCTAGAGGGCTTTCTATGGAATAGGGAGGCCCTTGTCTGAAGTGTAGTGGGTAAGCTGAGAGGCCACAGATTTCTTTTATGTGTTCTTGACTTCCTGGGTTGAGGGAAGCATTCTGCTTCTTTTGCTATAGAGACAGTTAGTCCACAAGTTAGTCCACAAGTGTAAGAAAAGTTCATGTGGCCCGATCTTCCCATAGTAGGTAGACTTGAGATGTCATGTGATTAGGGGGAGTCCTACTTAGAGCTTCTTGCCGGTCTTGCAAATTCTACTGATGTACGTACCTATCTGGTACTTTCAAAAATACATAAACAGCATCAGCTTGACCCACACCAGGAAAAACAGCTCTCCATTTGATATGTTGGTCATAGGGACCAATTCTTAAAAAATAGTCTATGACCTCATTAGCATCTACATTTCATTTACAGCCTTTTAAATCCATGACAATTACTTCCTGGCAAGAAATGAGGGAAGTAACATAGGACCTAAATCAGAACAAGATATATTAACTACTTCAGTGGCTTTTAATCTTGGGATGCAGAACTGCTTTACCTTTCTATCAAAATTAATTCCATTAAAACAATTCAGGGTTTTTTTGGTCTTTTATGTTCTTTTGCTCCTTATTGGCTTAGTAGTACTTGAGTATTATCCTATTCATTCAAATAATAATTAGTCCATCTTTAGTATTCTCTTTGGTGACTGATTGTTGGCGGATTTCAGATACCATGTGCAGCTCATGTTTCAAAGAGAGTAATCACAAAATGAGAACAAATTCAAGGAGGATTTGGCCTTCCAATCAGCCAGTTCTAGATGAAAATCTAGCATACATACTGACTAATCAAATTCTTCCTGCCCCCTAGGCACTTGTCTGGGAAAATAACTTTGAGCACTTATAAAATTTTATATCTATCACATACATTGATTTAGAGCATTAGGCCAAGAGCTGTATTTCTGTAACTGCTTCACGGAAGTAATGGGCAGAATGTCTTACAGAGCTTGGAAGAAACCCAACAATTTTAAATACCAAAGTACTCTATAATAATCCTCTTGGGACTTTTTTATCATGTGTTATACTCTGTGATCTGGGTTGTTATCTTTCTTCCTACCTTGATGCTCAGAATGGAATATAATCAATAGTGAAACTTAATTCCAAGCTCATTTCTTCCCAGTGTCAGTAAACAGCTCAGCTGTAATTCATTGTCATATCCATCTTATTTTACGTGCTATACCTGCAAAAGTTTAGCAAATACTCTCCTCTTACAAAGCTTAGAAGTAAAACTTATAGACTTTACTGGAAATTAATATGAGCTAATGAATTTGCAAGTTTGCAAATATTCCAGATCATGACTGTTCAGGTAAAAAAAAAAAGTTATTTACACAGTCCATCCAAAAAAGTATTTCTTCCTTATTAAGTAAAAGGACTGCATACAAGCACCTGTGCAATTCAGTGACCACTAAGATTGCCTGAAGAAAAGCTGCAGCTGGAATCCTGTAGGTGTAGACATAAAAATAATAATAAAACCCAGGCTGTTACAAGAAATAGTTTTCATTAGCACATCAAAGAGCTACACTATTCTTTCCTTGCTTCGAGTTTGATAAACAAGTAAAATGCTAGGAGATCTGCTTCCTGCTTGGTTTATGTGGGTTGTTCAGTATCATCTTCCTTTGTTCCTGTCTATAACGATTGCCTCATGAGGGTTAACTAACTTTTTTACAAAGATGTGAGGTCTTTGGGTGGAATTCATCATAGAAATGAAAATGATCGCTACTACTCTTTGGAATCTTGGAAATAAAATCTTCATATATAGATTTTATATTTATTTTTTGCAGACACAATGTTTTATCTTAGGCAATTTTGTGAGGTTCGAAGTATTTGAAACGCAAATGCACAATGCACAATTATTTGAAATAAACAAAAGAAGCTATTAGGTTAAATTTCAGACTTAGGAATCTTAGTTATATCACTGATAATGTTGATCTAACACTTACCTCTTTAAATGAAAAGACTTATTTTTGTCTTTTGTTACTAAGTGATAAAGAATGGTAGGAGAAGATAATGTGTGGAAACTTTAGTACGACTGAGTGCAGTAAAGACATATAAAAAGTCTGTAGTGTAATAAAGAAGTGTTAGGGTTAATCCGTTGCCATACATCTTTCTTTTCTATTCCACTCCTTTGCAACCACAAATATGAACTTGACAGATGTTAGTAAAAGGCTGGATGTAATCCAGGCTACAATGGTTGCTGTGGATAGAAAGTTTAAAAGTTTTAGCTCAAGACTGCAAGAAGCTGAGAGAAAAAAAAAAAGAGAGAGATTTTGGACTCAGTGACTGATGGACAAAACACAAATTAAATTGATGAACTGTAAAACAATTTCAGTTTGAGAAATACAAGGTTGATATAGCTTCATGAAAATATGGGAACTGGATAGTTTGAGATCTGGTTTTTTTGCTATGGCTTATAATGATATTGAGAGATGAATAATTTATCACTCATTTTACATTGTGTGGTGGGACTTTCTACACTGAGATTGGTCAGTTGAACAACACAACTATAGCATTAGTGTAATGGGCAAGCCTTAGCATTAAAGGATAGAATGTCATAGTTCTCATGTAAATATGAGTCAAGAGTTCAAGTTTCAAAAATCATATTTTAAAATCTGTGCTGTGGTCCAATATTTGAGCTTAAGTAAGTGTTTGTGATTGTCAGGATGAGAATAAAAAAATGAGCTTGGAACACAACTTACCCTCTCTTGCCAAGGTAAGGATAAACATATTTCTTTCTTCCATCTTCCCAGTGCCACTGATATTTTTGGCTGAGGGCATGGAAAATATATCTACCTTAAGAATATAGAAATGTCTTTGTAACAGTTGATCTTTTCAGCAGTCTTTAATAATGCTGTCTTTATTCACCACATGTTGTGATGCTGAGTTCAATGAAATCTATATGCTATTATAAGTGTTACTACCTCACAGAACTACTACCTGCAACTTAAAAAGCTGTTTCTAGCAAAATAATAGTTTTGTCTTGCTAATGTAGTATACGTGTTTGGTTCAGGAAAGCATGAAAACCTTGGACTTTGGCCAGTAAATGTTCCTATTGTTTTTGCTGAAGTGAAGAGTTGGCAGAAAGCAGCTTTTTATTTTAACTCAATCTTCACTGCTCTGCAACAAGATGTAATCTAGGCCTTTTTACAGATAATATTCTAGAAATGGAAAACACAAACAGTAGAGACTTATATTGTGGCGAACTCCTATTTCTTGGCTCCTTCCCATTTGTTCTTAGCTGTTTTTCTGGTAGTAATGCATCATTTTGTTATCTGCTTTCATATATCTGTTGCTTTACTTAAAGTTCCTCAATTTTTAGAGTCAGTAGAGCTGAAATCCAGAACTTCATTTCTTGTGGCAATGCCTCAGTTTTGACTAAGGTGTTTCTTCCACTATTGGGTTAAAAGCAGCTGAAGCAGTCCTACAGGCTGGTTCGTTATGCAGGAGGGCAACATCTTTTATGACCAATAGGTATTTTTAGAAGAAAGACAGAATGTTCCTTCAATAGAGCTTGCAGAATTTTTTCCAACACAATGATGCCTGTTTGATGGAACAAAAATGTTCCACAGGAATGTTCATTCTGTCACAGCTATCAACAGAAAACAAGCAGGGAGGTGAGCTTTTATTTTCTTGCCAGGTTTTGTACCAGTCAACCAGCTTGTCAACAGCTGTGTGACCTGTCTTCTAGGATCTCTAGGCTTTTGACCTGGCAGGCTCTCAAACTCCTCAGTATCCCAGTTCATCACTTGATGGGCAGCCAGCTCTTTCTCTGGCTGCTTCCTATGGATTCCAGAGCAGCTTGCTCCTGGCTTGCCTAAGCTTCCAAGTGTCTTGCTAACTGGCCTTTTTCCATGCTTCTACTTAGCTCCTCAAACACCATTTCCACAGACTGCCAGTTGCTTGGCTGCTTGGCTTTTGAGGTGTGGTTATTGTGACTGGCCTGTGTCCATCTAGCTGGCTCCCTGGTGGATAAGCTTCAGCAGTCTAGCTGGCTGGCTGTTCAGGGTCCCCTTCCTGGCTGGTGTCCTATTTAGCTGTTGTGTGAGTTCTCTTTTTAGGCTTGCCATCGCAGGCAGTTGGTTTCTGGTGACAGTTTGTTGCCTGATCTTGTGTGGATTTTTGCTGGATTCTCCTACCACAAAAAGTATACATTTTTTCCTTTCAATTAGGATTAAAGATGATAATTTTTAAAAATAAACACTTGCACAGTCTTCATAGAAAATTCTTAAGACTTGGGCTACTTCTGTTCTTTGGTGAGCAGGAAGTTTTTTAAGGGAACATTGTAAAGTTGAAATCCTAAAATGATAAGATATTGCACCTGTCCTTTTGCTAACTGCCATGTTTTATCCTTTTATTAAAATCTCTCTCTTTCTTGAGTTTCCAGAAAGACTCAACTCTTCAGGGACAGCATGCTATCTATCAATTAAATGAACGTTTACTGAGAGAAAATACTTTCCTCTTGTTTGTAAGTTTTATCACTATATGTGCTAAAAGTAAAAGCAATATGAGATAAAGCAAAGTGATGTTTAAGATAATGGAATTTCATTTAAAGTATCTTACAACTAAGAATACCATTTACCAACATTTAACAAAAACGTCATCTGACTATTTCTGGCCTGTAGAGGGAGAGGCAAAGCTATTGTATAGAAGTGTGATCGTAAGGCCCACTTATGACATGACTATTCAGAAAGTTTTGATTCTGAATTTCCCCTATTTTCTATTATTTGAACACCTTTCTGGTAGAGATGCTGTTCTTTATTTTGTTTCTGACCTTTTCTTCTATTTTGCTAGCTCTTACTTCTCTTATACTACTTGCTGGTACTGGCAAGCTTGAGCATCCTAGTCACAGGTCAATGACCAAAGATTATGGGAGAAATTAAACTTCCTTTTTTTTTTCTTTTCTGACTGGGTTATTTGAAATGTATTTTTGTATTTTCAAGCTCTCCTCTGCAACCTTAGTAACTTTCTTAAAAAAAAAAAAAAGAGAGAGAGAAACTGAGATTCTTTTCCAATTTCTTGCTTTCAACACCCGACTCTTCAAAATTAAGAGTGCTGATAATCTCCTAAAAGTTGCTTTTGTCTCTAGGGAGTGGTAGGTGGCACTTTGTTCTGGCCATACCTGGGCATTCTGGTCACCTCTTCTGCTGATAAATGGTGCTTTATTGTTTTTGTAGTCTGAAGTTGCAATAAACTGCAGAAACTGGACGAACATAAAAGATTTTATGAAAAAGCTAACCCTGCACAACTGCTAGGAATCTTAAGGAACAGATTACTTTTTTCTCAGATTCTCTCAACAGTTCGAAACACAAGGTAGTATTCTTCACTGATCACAGGTAGGGGAGATAAAAGATATGCCAGATATTCAGTATTACTGCAATATTCATGTTAATGATGAGGAAGATGCGGAGACTTGGCTGCAAAAATTAAATGCTAAGTTAGCAGAACTGAGACATACAGATGAACCAAACTCTTCACTCTTCAACACTGAACCGAAGAAACTTAATGAAAAAATGTCTGGGGTTCAGTAGAAGCGAACTGACAGGCTGCAAACACTGGAAAGGTCATCAAGTCCTGGACTGAAAATATGGTGAACTAGAGAAAAAATGCTCCATGCTTCAAAACAGCACTTGGGAAAACAAAACATAAAAACTTACAAAATGGCAGAAATAAATAGCATCTATGGTTTTTCACTGACTGTTTAAACACTTGTTGCACCTGAGGTTAACACAACACTTCCAGGCAGTCATATCAACAGAAATCACTGAATGATCAATGCATTGCTGAATGCTACTTATTATGAAAACCAAAAGTGTGGCAGGCATAATTCCTGTTACCAGCCAATCACGTCTCCTCAACATGTGGAAGCTGTTAATATTTTTCGTAACAGATCTATGACCACTTAATTGGAAGTGTATATTTTACACGCAAACGGAAATGATGTAAGGCAAGCAAATATAAAATTATGATTGACAAACCTAATCAAATATGTCATTGTGTTAGCTGACAAACTCATTCCAGAAGAGTAAATGAGAAATTTAGAGACAAACCCAAATATCAGGTGGTAAGTGTAAAAGCAGAAGTGTGAAATGAAGGCTGTGTACAGCTGAAGTGATTAGAGAGAGTGTAGCATAGAGGGTAATGATGGAAGTATGGCCATTGCCAGCACAGCAATTAGGACATACTGTAGTTCAGATTCTGTTAACTTAATTTCTTTTATGTTTACATCAAACTCCTGCAGCTTTTGAAGAAATCCTTAGGCAAATTTTTTTTATTCCTTAATTTTCTTAAGATCTTGTTAGACACAGAAATCACAGCTTAACTTAACTAAGGATTTTCCCTCCTTCTGTTGCCATGACTTTTGGTAGTAACCAAGACCTGTTACACCTGTTAGACCTGTAAGACTGTTGACCAACGTGAGAAAGTCTGAAGACGTGAATTCACAGGAGCTGGACCCTGGCCCATGGTACTGATTTTCACAAGAAAAATAATGGTCATGGATCTCATATTTTCAGAATTAAGGGTCTTTGAAATTAGGTTCCTTTGAAATCAATGGGAGTCTTCCCATGAGGTTTCAGTGAGCTTCTGGTGGCTCCCTGCATGCATTGGTCAGGTTTTATTTTATTTTCTCCTCAGTGAGTTCTCTCTCACGGATATGTGCACACATATTGTCCTGAATATTTTGAAGTCTATTCTAGAATTTTAGCTTTTTTCAATATGAATGCTTTGCCAGTTATCATTTTAGGAAAGACTGGGACAGTTAATTGTATTTTCTAAGTGTTTTCATGAGGCTCTGGTTTTACATGGAGCTACCAAATTTTCATTTATTGGCCATATGCTTAATGTAATTTGTGAATTCAAGTGACAACCTTAAAGATTTCAAAAGTGTTATAAAACAGGAAGAGGATCTGCATGTCTGTAGGCCCATGAACAAATGCCGATTAAGGTTTTTAAAAACTGGCTAAAACTTCCAGCCATTGTAAATTCATCAGATAAATCCTGTCACTAGTGCTAAATCAGTTTGATCAAAACAGGTTTACTGCTTGTAGGTAAATACATAGAAACAGAAGTAGATACTTTAAGAATAAAGATAAAGAGCAAGAGGAGAAAACATGGATTGTTACTTAGTTTCCAAACAAAGTGATGATGTTTCAGAATGTTGTTTTAATTACACAATATGCAGCTGATTTTGCCTGACTTCCTATTTAATTTCAAGATACCTGCCCATTATAGTGCCATTCCCACCTCTGGAACCCTTACTAGGTGATAATTTCTCTTCCCTTTTTAAGTAGGGAACCAGAGTCATAGGCATTTCACCTAGATGTAGTGCTCTGATTGCTGTGAGTTTCTGACCTGTTAGAGGAGCAGTGTTCTCCTGAGAATCCAGGATTGTCCTGCCTTAGTTAGCTCAATGTTGTATGTGTAATGGGACATCCCAGGGCATTTGCAGTGAGTATACAGGTGCAGTCAAGCAGGAATAACACCTTTTGTCTTGAAAACTAATTGCGCTGGAGGTAGCCAGGGTATGTTCAGTGGCTTCCCAATTTCAAGCCTTGTCTTGGTAGAACTCTGTTTCCTGCTAAGCCTAGGACATTGATCCCTTTCCATTAGCCCTGAGATTCATCACAGGAACACACACTGCTCTTCCTGTACAGCAACACTCCTCTGAGCACGTGCAAGATCCAGCTGGCACACAGGGCCCTTCAGAGGGTGCACGTAAGGAGTTACCTTTCAACTGCAGCAACAATATGGTGAGTTTAGTATCCTGATAACCATATGCACAAAGAACACTTTTAAACCCTATGAAGAGCCAAAGAGTGCCTTGGATCCAGTCTCTTGGTCAGAACTTGGGTGCCTTGTGTGCATTGGAGTAGTCACTAGTCGCCTGGGTGCAGTGTGAGCAGGGAATGCTCTTTTGTGTGCTGGTCAGTACTCTTTTGCTGGGTACCTTCTCTAGCTACTCCTGAAATCAGCAGAAACACCACCTGCACAGCCTTCAGCATACGTCCTGCCTCTATACACTGAAGCAATTAAGTGGCCACAACCATTCTTAAGTCAATGCTTAAGTGTGTCTTTCAAGCCAGCTCCATCTCATTCCATCCCTGAATGAGTGGAAGGCTGTTTTGTTCACACTGCTGCCATAAATACACAGAGAGAAGTCTCTCCATTAGAATTAGGAATATGGAACGGAGCAGAGGAAATGAACACAGAAAGGTATGCCTCTGTGTATGTTAGGGAATGAGTATGAGGGGATGGGAGACAAGTCCTTTCTAAAGTTGTTTTGAATGTTTATTTAAACAAGGTGTAAATTTTTATTGAGTGATTGCTCTTCAAAGGCAGTACTCACCCATAGCTTCAGGACCTAATACAGGTACAGATTCATATTCTCACTCCTTTTCCAACACTTCAAGCTATTCAATATGTTCCTCTTTGGCACATGTTAGAAAATGATTAAAAAAAGTTGCAAATCTCATATCCGTACTTGAAACTTGAAGAACCATAATGCACTCTTGGAATTTAAAAGCTATTTCCTGTAGGTAGTCAGGCCAAAGGAAGGTATCAAGAGTATATTGCGGAGATTTAAAATGGTCTCTTTGGCTAAGAGAAAACCTAAGTCAAGCCAAAGTAACATTTGTGTGTCTTGAAATTAATGTGAACGTTTTCTTCACCTGGCATTTGGCATTATTTAGATAGCAAAAAGGTGAAAACAAAGCAAATGGTAAGACATAACTCATAAAAACAAAACAATCAGATCAGCTTTGCTGAAAACACCGGATCCAATTGTGAACAAGGAGTAGTTTGTCTGAATGTCTCTGTGAATTGTGAAGCTTGTAGCAACATATTTGAAACAGATATGTTTTTATATATATAACACAGAAAGAGAGAAGAGGTTATTATTTGCAAACATGAGAGGGGGAAATAGTTCTTGCTTCTATTAAATGTCACTTCTAGGGGAGGAATCCTATGCATCGATCAGACAGGAGTGGTTGTTATGCTTCGAACTGGAAGTTCTCCTCAGCTGAAAGGTCCTCGCTAATTTAGCTAGTAGTACTTATCACTGTGCAAATATTCACTATTCATAGGGTTTATTATATTTTATTATAATAAATCATCAGATTTTTATGGTACCAGGCATTTATTGGTATATACTATACCTAGCAATGAAGGGACAAACCCTGAAAAAAGATTTATCTAGATAAAATATAACAGTTGATCTGGCTAGTAGCACTGTCAGCATTTTACCCAGTTATTCTGTGTTTTGGCTCCCTATGGATAAGAGCTCAGTTCCGATATTCAAGCTGTATCTATGACTGACCATAGCAGCCTAAAAATATTATGTGTTCACTACCACAAGCTTGTCCTTGGCCATCTGTAAACCCAAAGAAAGTGTCAGGCAGTGTGCGATGACTTATAAATATGTTAGTGTGAGAAAAGAATTTCACAAAAGCGGGGTATGGATTTTGTAACACAGTTCTATTTGAGGCAGAATTATCTCAGGTATTATTATTTCAGAGTTCAATAAAAAACTCAAGCTTGTTATTTAGTTTTTCCTCTTAGTATTTTTTTGTCTTTCTCTCACATATATACACACACAGAAACACAAGAATAAACCAAAAAATGAATCAATTTACTTTGTCCGATTAGGAAAACAAAGATGACTTTTTATTGTTATTTCTTCTTTGAATCCTTTGGGAGTTGTTATGTGAAGTGCTATGTAGTATTAGCGAAGAGAATTTTAGAATTGGTTACAGTAAGTTTACCTAGCAATTTGGATGCCTGCCAATGTTAGTGTTTTGGCAAAAGTTTCTTCCTTTCCACACCCTTTAAACAACCTTAAAATATTTCCAAGAAAAGAAACAAGTGTAAAGATAAAACAATATGTTTGGCATTTCTGATAGAGAAAGGCCTGATTTATGTACCTTTTGCACACCACTCATGTTAGTTCACAAATCATAAATCTATACCCCTTCTTCCCTTGCACTTGCAACTTCCTTCTGGCTCATGAAGGACAAACTGGGTTACGCAATTTATATGGTTGCATACTTAAATGTTGCTTTGCAACTTATATAGTGTTGTGCTGTGACAAAAAAGTAGCGCATTTGTTTTCCTTACAAGTTTGTGGTCTGATGGTTGCAAAAATAACTGGCTTGTGTTCAGTCCACACAGAAATACATAAGCACAGAGAAGGTACACTAATCACCTCCAGCGAAAGCCAGTGCAGTCTGTTTGTCCAGAGGATACCAGAGTTTGCTTCCTCTGAATGGATCCAGGAGGCGATGGAGCTGGGGTCCCCTGGCCCCCAGTTAGCAGAATCGGTCAGAAGCACGATGGGACACGTGTGACATCCCAGAGAGACCTTTGGAGTTCCAGGTAAATGTATGTTTCTGCAGTCCATCAGAGAGTACCTCTGCACAGCCATTTCATAAGGGCTACAACTAAATTTCAGAGCCTAACTTTCAGATTTTGTTGTGTATAGATCACACGATAGAGTTTTGCAGCTATTTACAGCTCAGTGTTGATTTTGATGTTTAATTAATACAGCCAAATACATAGGAAGTTCTTAGCCTCTCTAAAGAAAGATTAACTCCTACTTGCTTGTTGGCACATCATATTTATTTAATTTTAGGCCAAACACTTCAAACATGTATTAACATTTTGTATATAAATGCTCTGCATGCATTCACTCAGGATCTGAAGCAGCTCCTAAAAGGGGACATACTCTTTGCTGTTGTAAAGACTGTATAGTGAAATGAAGCCATCTGCATGATGGATGTGCTGCGTAATGTAAAATTGTCTCATTAACCTTAACCACAGCACCATTAGACTGGTCAAAAAACAAAACTATGTAGCATTTGGGCACACAACATTAATTTATTTAGTAATCTTTATTTAACTAGGAACAACATCTCCCTGAGCTGTAATCTCTTACAGAAGATATTTGTTGGCCAAGGGGACAGTTACACTATCTTGCAACTTCTGGCTCACTGACGTATTGCCTAAATGAGGAATATTAAAAACATACCTGCTGAATTGATAATACACTTTTTTACAATTCTTTTTTTCTTTTTCTCAGACACCTGTATGGCCATACACATAATGGCTGCACTTCAGAATTAAGTCTGTCAGACTGATTGTCCGTATCTGATAAGTTAGGTAGTTGTTAGTTTGTGATGTGTCTGAACAGACCTCGTCACTCTTTCCTTTGCTGCATGCCAAGAATCCAGGCTCCTCCTTTGTCTCCACGACTCGTTGCCAGATCTCCCATTAGCTTGCACCTGGGTTACTAAATGCACCACTTGTGTTCACTTCCATTCTGCCCCCAAAATACCACCTTAAGTATCTTTGTTGACAATTCACTTCACTTTGTCACTTCTTCCTCTGAATGTAAGACACCATGTCAATTTTAGCCTTGTTCGGAATTTCTGTTAATCCTAATCCAGTTAATATTAATTCTGCATTTACAAGATTTTGTGTCCTTCCATGTCCTCTTACTCACTTGGGTGCACAGTTGTAATGCTATATGTAAATCATTCTATTCTATAGATTTAAATCATTCTATTCTAAGTAGGTGAAACCGAAGAAAATTAGAAAACTAATGTTTAACTTAAATGCACAATATAACAGTGGCAGTGATATGATATCGAAATGAATCATAGTGTTTGATTTGTATTGACTACAGAAATTATTTTAAATATTGTTTTTTGTACTCAATGTTTTAGGTATCATTTTTTCTTTAAAGGAAAAAAGACCTCAAATACAATTCTTTTTTTTTTTTTTTTTTTTTTTGGCTAAAATGTCTATTGTGCCTTGTAGATAGAACAATTCCAAGTGTTCACAAGGTAAATACAGGTAGCATGGCTTAAAGTGTTAGGTAGGGAGCTGATTTGATTGTGTTTTGTAAGGAAAATTTACTTTTATTTATATTTTTAATGTGTATTTTTTATGTAATACAGAATGACACAGTTGAGCAGTGTTGTGAGTGATGCTGTATGTGTCTGGACTATTGGAGTATGATAAATTTTCAAAGCAGTGGGTAATCTGAAACAAATGCCAGTCCATTTTTAGTATCCCAAAATATTTCTTGAGAGGCTGCAACAAATCTACAGGAGCTTTTATGAGGTTCGGTGTCGAGAGTCTGTGTACTAAAGAGAGACAAGGTAGACCTTGACACAGTTGACTGTTGTGGCCTACTCTGTCAATAAAATGCATACTGAAGAGAAGTCATAGGTTTGCAGACTGGCAGACTGGCAGGCTGGCGTCTCCTTCATGATGCATCCAACTCTACCTTCTCTATTGTTACTGTATATTGATAATATACATAAAATAATTCTTGTATAGACACTTCACAGTGAAAAGACATTATGGATCACTGAGTCTCGGAAGTATTCTCTTGGATCTTTCTTTTCATTTGGAAATAAAACTTCATACTGCAGTAAAACTCTCATACTCTTGATTTTAGATTAATGCAAGACAATATCCATTGAATTTTTAATATTCTATGGTGGGATTGTTTAAAAATGTATTCAAGCAAAATAATAAAATGTTTTCTGAAAGAAATAAACACCTTTTTAGAAAAGATAGATGATAGTAATGGATTAGTATATATCCACAAGTGCAAAGACAGAATTAATGTTGAAAATTCATCATTAACAGGCATAAGTATTACTGGATTGTCAGGTCTGATGTACCATACAATAATATGTTGCAGTTCCTCCTTACTACTTTAAAAGGCTGGCATTTACTTTTAATTTCGAACTCTCCAGTTCAGTGCATTTGTGAGAACCTTGAATTTATGGATTATTTATCAATTTAATTAAGGAATTATGTAAATTGTACATGAATTTTTCTGGATATTACTCCTTATCCTTTAAATAAAACAGTAAATGAAAAATACTTAGTAGTAGTGTGTGAACTCTCACGGGTGGGAATTCAAGAGAATACAGATGCATATTCAAAACATATCAAAGAAACAAGACTGCAGTTTGTTTTAGTTTAATGTTTAGTTTAGTTTAATGCCTGCAATAGAAATTTCATGAGTTTTCTGTTCAGAAAAACAGAAATGAGCTGAAAAAATGTATGAAAACAACTTTGTTTGCAATAATTCCATTGTTTGCTTTTCACCTTTGATAAAGACAGTGTCTATTAAACACAGTCCTCAGTCTTTCTACATCTCATTCCCATTTTTATTTTTTTATCTGTATTTGAATAAAAATGTACAACAGGTCTTCTTTCATAGCAGTAAGGAGAAAATCCACAACTGAAAGATCTTTTTTGGAGCTTCCTATGCCCTCTTCATTGAGAATATCTGAGTATCGGGTGCAAAACTGTAGATCTGTTTTTATTTTATTTTCTGAGCAGGGCCAAGGTGATAAGGAGGGTAGCTTTTTTATTTAAACCATAGAAAAACAAGAATGGTGCTAAGAAAACAGAACCTGCTATTTCTTGAAACCATAGAAATTAGTCTTTTAGATTAGCATGTTCTGCATTGGCTCCAGTCCTGAACATATGCTAGCAGGCAACAGTATACTAAACAAGCCCATATTGCATAGGGCTAATCACACACAAATTTAACAGCTTGTAGAAGTGTTTTTGGGTTAAGGTCTTCCATTCCCATTACACCTTAATTAAATCTGCAATCTCTGATGTGTGTGTTTATGTTTGTGTACTGATTAGGATGGGGATGGGAGTTAGTATAACTCTTGGCTTATAAAAATGGGTTTGGATGTGCTTTCCTTGTCTTTTGAAGGCTCTTTTAGGGTTCCAGTTTCAGACCTCTTCTGTTTGTGCTCGGCCAAAATGATACTTCAGTGCTGTGGCATGAAGTGGGTAGGCACATCAGTAAAACAGTGCCCCATGCCACAGGCCATGTGATGCAGCAAGGGTGAATCAAGCAGGGGACCCTATTTCCCTGCAACCTGGTCCATGTCAGGGGGTCCTTTCACCCAGGTGTGGCTTTATTCATGGTAATGGCGCTCCGTGTTTGTTAGCCCTTCTACCCAGTGACCTCAATGGGAGGTCTGGTAGGATTCAGGAAATTCGTCCTCCTGTTTGGATTATAAAATGAGAACCTTTACATTCAGATATCATTATGGTTATGTTAAACATATTGTAAATTGTTTGTTGGTAGTGAAAATGTATTAAAGTTAAAAAAAATCAGAGACTGTTGGAAGCAGTTCCTTTAACGTTTGCTCTGATTTCTTCTGACTTTGGGATTCTGTGCTTTGTTTATCCTTACATACAAGCTGCACAGAGCTCACGCTCAGCAAAATACAGCTTGCATTCAGAAAAAGCTCAATTTTGATCTTCTTTTCTGGGCCATCTGCAAAGTAAGCACAGCAATCAGCAAACTTACTTGCAAAGCCAGTTGTTTGTCCTAGCTCAGGTCGGAATATTGAAAGTTTGCTGTGAACGTTCCCTGAAATCCAAATGACTTATTATCAGGCTTCCTTTGCTTTTGATCCTGTTGTAGAATGATGTGTTTTCCTAATGATGCAGAATCTCTCATTAAGTTCAGGAAACAGGATATAAGGATAAGTCAATTGACTCAATTTATGGGCATAATAAAGCAGGCCCTATTACCTTCAGCAATCAAGGCAAGACAAGGTGAACACAAAGTTGTAAAGTTATTGTGACAAATAGTTTAGTATTTACCTGCAAATACAGAGTTAATATGCTGTGTTTATTTTTGAAGCAGAATTTGAGGCATTGTGAAAACAATAGTCAGAGTCTATTGTTTAATCTGTCATCTGAGAATATTTCAGAATTAACTCAAAGCCAGAAATATCTGCTATTAAATCATAACAAACTACAAGAATTTTTGAAAGTATTTCCTAATGTCTGCTCCACATCTCCTTTTGGCCTTACTCAGTCAGTGTTAACAGCTGGGGCATATTTTTTGCTTACTTGTAATATAATTAAAAACAAATTTAGCAGAAGATTAGATGTTTTGTGCACTGGAGGCCTGTAAGTTTTTAGGAAGGTGATTGGCAACGTACACAGCTGTTCCTGACAATTATAAAGTTAGAACAGGAAAATGGGGTAAAGAAACTGAATTTACCAAATATGGTTTCCTTTGTATGTCAGTGAAAACTAATCATTGGACTGGCTTGTGTTCTTCATGCAGCACACATGAATCTAACTCTTTTATACGTGCCACATTACAGAAATTGCAGATGAAACTTTGTGTCTTCCCAGAGAAAGCGATGCGATAAATGCTTGCAAACTGCATGGAACACAGTAGCAGGTAAAGAAAACATTGGCACTTAGGGATTTAGGCTATATTTTTTTGCCTTAGCATGAGAAGAAATGGTTTTAATTTCCAATAGAATATAGTCCAAAACAGGCACAGAGAGATGTTGCGTACTCATGTAATTAAAACTTGCCTTGAACTTCAGCTACCTATATCCACTTAGGTTCAAGAATATGAAAAAAGGCCTTGTGCCTTACTTTGGTCTGCCATAGTACAGATATCAGTAATGGGGCAGTAATGAAGGGAGTGTGTGAAGCTAGTTGTTGGTCATTAGTACTGTTGCTTAATATTGATCTGTGGTGCTCAGGGACAAGGGCACAGTGAGGTGCTCTGTCTTTGTGTGTGCCATCATTCTGGTGAGTACTTAAGGTAGGGCTTTGACTACCTGCAGCACTTTCTGTAAGGAAAGATTTATTCATCATGGCCAAATTCAATTCAGACAATTGCAGTTCATCTAAGCTTCAATTCAAGACTTAGCTGCAGTTGCTGTTTTTGGCTGGTTTGAAGCTGCTGCTGTGGGGTGGCACGGGAAGCAGATATTCTCCAAAGGAGAGTGATGTGAGTGACCCTTACGTATCATTTGTATGTTAGTTTGCAAAGTGCTTTTGAATCTTAAGGAATTGTAAGTGCTAAGTGCAAAACATCATGAATTTTAGATAAATGCATGATGATTAGCATTAAAAATTCAGAAACAAATTATTTCCATTGCCAGAGCTCCTTAGTATGTTCACTTACTCAACAGGCAAAATTAAAGTAGAATACCCGCAACACCATTCCCATGCCAAGAAAGACACTGCAGTTCAAAATGAGCAAAAGAAACAGAGTTAGTACTACAAACATTTTCACTGTCCACTCCATGCAACTGATGAGACAAAATTATGTTGCTATGTCTCACTTTCCTTCTTCTCCCTTGATATCACCTGTACCTCTGAATAACAATGGTGAATATTGGTTAGCAAAGTGGTTAAAATAAAATATAACAGCAGGGACAGTGCAGCTGCTGTGTAAGGTAAATGTAATAATTATACTGATGATTTTACTAATTTACTTAGTGGACCAGAATTTACCTTGGGAATGAGGATTACTTTGTTGTCCATCATCATTATTTCACCCATCAGCTAGATGTTGCTCTGGACAACTGGTATGCTATTTGCTTCTCCCTGTTTTTAGCCTGTTTTTTGGCCAGAAAGCTTTGCATTTCTTTTGTTGCCTTCCTGCACTTGAGGTGAGCAGTGGTGGAAAGGAGACTGCTGCTCTGTGAGGAATCTGAAACCGGCCCCTTACAACACCTGAAGAGCCAGCAAGGCGTATGGGGCAGTGCCCTAGGATGTGTTGCCATTTGAGAGGGGCCCAGCCTTTTGTTTCAGCTGATTTGTAATGTTTAACAGCTTCCATTGCCTGTAGCAGCAGAACCTGATTTTGCAAGAGCGTGTGTGCTATTGCATTTATGGTGTCCCTGTAACAAGCAGCTTGTTGCTGGCGCTGTAGGAGAACTTGAATAATTTTTAAATGTTGCTTATGATCAGATAATATCAAGAGGGGAAACAGAAATACACATTTTTCCTCCTTGTTTGTGTTTATAGCTGAGACTTCCCTGCTATGGATATGTATGTGTAACTCCCATTTTTTCTGCCTCACTGATTCTCCCTTTCTTTTCAGACCTCCTTTGAAACATGCTTTCTCTCTCCTGTTGTTTGTTACTTAACTTCATTATTTTGTTACTAAGCTTATATATGTTTACAAACTTAGAGCTACAGGCAACCTCCGCAGCACAGAGCTGACCTTGGTAGGGAGGCCTAGTCAGGTAAGACAAGTCAGTGAGTATTGTGGCAGGGTCCCGTTAGCGGAAAGGGATTAGAAATACTCAGTAGGTTTCAGGGTGTGCATCCTTGTGGAATCTTGAGGTTAGTGCTGGGGCAGGTGTTGTTTGTTCTTTTGGCCTGCTGGGGACCCTTGCTTCCTTCCAAGCAGAAGTTCCTGTTCAACCTTTTGAATCTCCTGGAAGAGGGAAGAAGGGAATGAGGCAGAAGGAGAAGTCAGAACTTCTGGCAGTTTGTGGAAGGTTAGGACCAGAGCCAGGGCGGGGAAAGAATGGGCTAATGACTGAGAAGTGAACTGCGCCCAGCAGAGCAGGGCTTTCTTCTTCTGCCCTTGGCAACGTCTGCTGGTACCGAGAGGGACAGGCAGCAATAGGTGCCATGCCATACACTCTCATGAGCAGTAATAGCAGAAGCAGTTGGTTGTGAAAGCATAAGCAGTTCAGACTAGGTCCCTGTCTCGTCAGACGTGAGCAAGATGAGCAGTATGTTGCTGTGCGCTGTTGACTGCTTTGTTGCTTGAGCTTTCTGGTCAACTGTAAGCAACACAGGAAATCTGGGAAACCTTTCTTATGGGGTATGTAGATCTCATTTAAGCTAACAGTTGCTTAGAGTATATTGTTGATAAAAAAATCTGGGTAAAGCTGAAAATGTATCCAGCAAATGTTGACATACAGACAGTTATATTTCTTTTTAAAGTTGTATATCAGAAAAAAGTCTATAGCCACTTATGAACTAGCAAATGCAGATCCAAGCAGTGACAGTGGAAGCTGTAGGTTTTTGCTGAATAGCCAACATTTATTCTTCAGAAAGTCAACGCACATTTGAAAAAGTTCACTGCACATTCATGTGTCACTGCATGTTTTTATGGCCCTGCTGTGTATGCAGAATTGTTTGTTTTCTTCTTCAAATATAAAATAGTGTGAACCTGACCAGCACTACATAATAGCATGGGTCGCTCTTCTTACATCTGTTTCCTTTCATACTGTAATAGGCAAACTGCTAAACATTCAGTGGCTTTTTGGTTTTTTTTTTTGTGTGTGTGTGTGTGTAAATCTGAGGCTTTCAGATGCTTATCAGATCCTGACGGGCTTGCTGTTTTTACCTAGGCAAAATCATCACTGACTTTGAAGCCCATTTCAGCTTTGTCTAGCTAATGAGTATTGACTTGAGAATCTGGCCCAAATTCCTTTTATAGATAAATCATCTGGAGCTCTCACATAAGCAGGCTGACTACCTTTGTTTCCATTACTTTCTGGGTTTGCTAGCATCAGGTATAGAATTCATGGTATAGAATTCATAGAATTCAATGACATTTCTCATAATATTTCAGTTTCAAATTGGAATTGGGGATTTAAAGCATAGGTTTCTAGAAAATGTAATTTTTCTTGCAGGAAAGTAAAGTAAATTCAACAATCTTATGCAGTAACACTCCCACAGAAATGGATAGCAGTAGTATCAGACACCAGTAAGAGCAGAAATGGCAAAGAATACTAGGAAATAGGACTGTATGACTGGACCTGTGAGGACCTACATCTGCAAAACATTATATAACATGTGGGCAGCTACACAGGTGTTATAAAACTGCTGGTGTTGAGGGACTATTTGATTAGCTAATTACCCTTGTAAAGGGACAACTTAATCTGTGTGAAACTCCCCCAAAAGAAAACTCATTCTGTCATTCTATTTTCAGATTTTCTCTTCACAAATTGCAGTTAAAAATAATTGGAAATTTAAAAGAAAAGAAAAGAAAGAAAGAAAAAAGACAATCTAATTTGTCAATAAAAAAATCAACTTTTAAAATTCTTCCCTGGTGGTCTAGTATTATTAAATATTCTCCTTGATTTTTTTTTATCTTGGTTTATTGGAGGGAGAAAAACAATTATCTGTAAACGTAATTTTTAATGCATGGTAATAAAAATAAATGGTACAGCTCTGCTGCTGCTCACCTAAATCTTCTTCCCTGGTGGTCTAGTGGTATTAAATAATCTGTTCCACATGTATTCATCATTTGCTGACAGGAAAAGGAAAACTTTTTACATTTTATTGTCCACAAAACAAACACAATGTTAGTTAATCAGGTGGGGAAGACTTTTCTGAGGGTCACTCAAGAAACAAAAGAAAGCTTTGCCTTTTCCAGCTGGTGTAATTTTAGCTCTCTTAATTTACATGACAATTAGAATGAAACTTGAAGGGCAGAAATTATTTCCAGCATGCCCTTTGGGCTCAGTAATATTTTGCCCAGATTATATTTGTATGGTTTTATTCTTTCCTGCAACAAATTAGCTAAAATAATGAGTATTTGCCACAAATTATCTCAATGCTGATGAGTCATTCCTTTGCTTTAGGATATCTATTGTTATTTTACATTTTTATAATGCTTTTTTCATGTGTAAATCTCAGTGCTTTACTAAATTAGGCAAGCAAACATTATCCTTCCCATTTCACAGACTGATAAACTGAGAGGTGGTGATGTGTGGTGTGATTAAATGAGTTCCCTATAGCTGTGTGGCAGTTTAATGATGAGAGAGATGATGAGAACCCCAACCTTTTTTTTCTCCCCCTGTCTTTCAGACCACCGGAATCTTCTGCTTCAAAAACATGTGAGGTTCCAAGTGCTCCTAAGAAAATAAGTTTTCAGCAATGGAAATGGTGTCCTGATTAATTCTTATTCATCTCCTTTTTTGATGTCTGTTCTACCATTTGTGCAGTTTTTAAAAACAAACCTGGACAAATTTTCCCTGACTAGTTTAAAACCATGTGGTGTCACGGCTTTGCATGCTTACCTCTCAGAGAAGACACATCAGAAAAAATTCATGTGTTGATCAGTGTATTAAATGTAGAAGTACTGGATTTTGAAAATACATCAGTTCCCCACTGTTATAATTCTGTTTATGGCACAAAGTTCAGTAACATATTTTAGAGAGTTATCTATGATAACTGATGATTCTTTATATTTTATAAAACAATATATATGATTTACTTATTAAATACAAGCTGATATTATTAACATATAAATCTCAAGTATTATACTGGACGTATACTTCATATGGCACATTGGGGATGTTAACAGGAACAGCTTCATTTCCTTTGGGTTGCTTTACTTTGATACAGTTTGGACACTGAAAACAGCAGTGGGTAGAAAATGCGTAGTGGATCATTTTTACAAAAGCTAGTGCAGAGGCTGTTTTGTTATAAAAAGCCTGTAAACAACAAGAGCATAATAGACTGCCATGAGATGTAATTTTGATCTCATTATGCTGTGAAGGCTTGATAACTCAGGAGAGGTAAACCACAGGAGAGGAATAGATTTCTTATCACAATGATGTTAAAAGAAAAAAATCATTCCAAAGGGTTCACAGTCTATTCTTGAGAGGCACAAATATTTTTGCTTTAAAAGAAGAAGATATGTACTTTTTTTAAAACATGAATTGCTTTCATCTCAGTGGTATAAAATAATTAACTTAAACTCTGATAAAATCTGTAGTTTGTAATTGAAAACATGTGCATTGTGGGACTAGTGGAATGTTTCCAGCCGAGCTGTGTGTGGCAGAAAGGAATCTCTGCAGAGCTCAAAGCATTCCTGGTTTTATGGTAAATGTCTCTCTCTCCTCACTGAATTCTTATTAATCAGTTTTATTTACATGGCGTTGTAGTGATCTATTGAAGAGTAAAATGCTTTAAAAATATTTTGAAAGAGATGTAAGAGTCCTTGAGGGAGTAGACTTTAATTTTGCAGTAAGCCCGTTATAAACCACATTCAATGATAAGGCTTTCCCAAAAAAAAAAAAAAAAAAAAAAAAAAGAAAAAAAGAAAAAAAAGCTTTCTTATGTATGTATGTATTTATTTTCTACTGATGCTGTTGGAATGACTTTTTGGGAAACTCCTTTATAGTGGGATGGCGAATGATTTGTGTGCCAATGAAAAGGATATATTTTATTAGGGGTGTAATATTTGTTCATGTTAACTACTGTGAAGATATTATAAAGACTTTTTTATTGTACATATGCTCTCAGAGGCATGTCATTCCCATGGATATTAATACAAACTAGAGTACTGTCTTTGGGGCAAATGTCAACCTGTTAAAAGTGAAGATTGAAAAGGAAAACCTAATGTAATCTTTAATTTCATCTATCTAACAGCTTTTCTTCCCCCAAAACATTACTTTTATTTAATATTTTATTTAAAAAAATCAATTGTTTCTAGAGACTTAAATTCTCATTGAGGGAGTCAAACTCCTGTACCTGTCACAAGGAATGTCACTTCCCTAAAATGCCTCATTGAAAATAACTCATTTGTTTTCTGATCAGGTTATCCCTAGTATTGTAAAGTTAATTCCTGGGGGAAGATGATCTTTGTGTAGTTATATAGCAAAAGATTTGATATAAGTTACAAGACCTTTGCAGGATGTAAATAAATACGTGGCAGCTTGCCTGTAGTAACCCTTGTGCTGCTGTGGCTACACTGCTATCGGTATCCTCATTAGATAATTTAAAGCAATCTCAGAGATATCTATATGAATTGTAGCCCTACTTTTAAACTGTAATACAGATGTATATTCTGTTTTGTTTCCAAAATACCGTATACTGAATGTAGCAAGGTGACGAGTCTATGAAAAAAGGACTTTGTGATTGTATAATTAAGTATTTTTCCAATGTTCGTTTATGCAATAACACTTAGACTTTGCAGGTACTTAATTACCCAGAACACTTTTAAAAAGCACGATGAAGAAATGGAAATTCCATTGCATAGGTGACAGTTTTCTCTAGCAAGATTTCTGGTAAGATTGCAACTCTGCAGCACAGATCTTTGTACCTTCTGTTAACTGAGAAACTAGGAGTAACCATAGGTTGCTATTTTCGCAGTCAGCCTGACATAACTTGGGGGGAGAAGAACTTTTTTTTAATGAACTATGTATTACAGCGAAAGGAATGCAGGGTGTTATTCTCTGTTCTGGAGCTGTATGATCCTTCTGCTCCCATTCCTCATTACTGACTGGCCTGCGAAGGGGAAGTTCTGTTCAGCCCCCCTTGCAGAATAGTCGCAGTGAACATGGTAAGATCATGCTCAGAAGGGCTGACACAGAGGCCTGAGAGGGAGGGCCTCCGGAGACTGGATACTTAAAGACCTCAAGCTCATGCAAATGAAAAATTTCAAGGCTTAAAATTTTCCAAATCTCAGTACACTCTTATAAAAGCCTTTCAGATTTTTGATCACTCAACTCTCAAATTTGAAATGCTTACTTCAACGTAACAGCTTTCAATATTGGAAAAACAATGTATTTTTCCTAACTTCATGTTTGGTGTTAAGATTTAATTTCATCAAAAAACTCTCAGCTCTGATAAATGCATGGAAATTTCCTAGAAGAACAAAGCTTATTAATTTCAGGATAAGAACTTACGACTAGCACCACAAAAAGCCAATGCACTGAGCCCCTTCAGCTCCACCCACCAAATCTGCTTGAAACATTAGTTTTTTGTAAAAGCCAAAACAGATATTTCACAACAGATATACATACTTCATACCGTGATGTTAATATATTCTAAAGTACCAGGAACTTATACACTAATTAGAATGAAAATAGTGTTATTCCAATAAGAAAGGGAAAGTGAAGGAAGCTCATGGGTGTTCAGTTTGAAACAAACGGAGGAGATGTTTCACGCAGAGGGAAGTAAGCACTGGAATTCCTTGCCTCCATGTTTAGGAGTTGCTAAAAATTTATTTTGATTCAAAAACCTATTAGACAAATTGATGAGAGAACATATTAAATACAAATACACTGCTTTAGTTTAGAAAGTCCCTAAAGTACAGATTGCTAGAATTTGGAAGAGTAGTCTGGAGAAATATCAGTATATGATATATACTTATAATCCTTTTTAGCCATCCTTATTGGCCACACTAGAAGATAGGATAAGGGGTTAGACAGATGTTAGTATGGCTGTTCTGTTCTTCTGTTGATAGACTGCTGTAATATTGTTACTTTGACAGCACTAGTCCTGTATCATGGAGTAATTTTTCTTATAATTGTTAGTCTCTTTGATATTTGCACAAATATCAAGGACATAAGTCTTCGTAGTTAAAGCTAAGAATCATAGGAGTCAGCGTTTATGCGCATTACTCTTATTTCTCTTATTGCCTCCTTATGTGACTTGAGGGAATTCATCAGCTTCTGTGCCTCTGTTTACCTATCTTCAAGAAGCTGTTCTTGAGTTTCCATTAGCCGAGTGTTAAAACTCTTGGCTGAAAGATGAGGTTAAAATAAGAGTCAAATTATCTTGAGAAGGCTCTGCTTAATTATTTTACTTAGCATCATACTCCTTAATTTTCACTTTCATCTTTACATTTATTTTGCAAAATGGAAGTGTTGTGCGAAAACCGAGGATGAATAAGAAACGTACACCAATAATACGTCTGGAAGAAAGAAATACATTTTAATGGAAAGCTTCAGTTATAAGCTGGAAATCTGAGGAAAGAATGACCACCTAAATAGCCTTTCAAACAGAATCAATTGTATAGCATTAACCTAACTGTCATTAGGCACTCTGACCATTACATCAATATTCCATAATATTATAGAATTGGGATGGTGATGACACAGAAATTGCTTTATCAAATCTTCATGACTTTCAGTCATCTCAGCACATGCCCTTCTTCAGGCATGAATCCACAATACAGACAACTTGGTATTTTGCTTCTTCTCAGGAGTCACCTGTGGATTCAGCAAGGATGCAGACTGTTTCAGCCGAGAAGCATCATGTATCTGACAAGAGAGGGTGTTGCCCCACAGCAGCCCTGAATGGTGGTGGCAACCTTCCCAGCCCTGTTCAGGGGCAGCCTTTGCGTTCGACTCATTCCTGGAAGCAGTTTGAGCAGCCCAGTTGTGCTTGCGTGGTGGCTTCTCAGTACCTAGATGAATGCAGGTCTTCTATTCTTTTAAATAGTTGTCATGTATAAGACTTCCTCTGTAGCTGTGGTAATTTTCCTGAAACAAGCAGGTCTGCTGTCTGTGCCTGTTAATCTGGAATGCATGGGAGATCGTCATCCTAAGAACATGGCAAAAATGAAAACATTGTTAGGTATACAGAATCTGTGAAGAAATCTAAAGGGATCTTTGTTTAAAAGAAAGATCTGGACTTTGATTCTGAACTGATCCATAGCTTGCAGCCTATGGGAAGGAAAGCTTGTATCACACTTTGGTCCATTCCAGATCTAAGGGCTGGAGACACACCTGTACAGTAGCCCTGCAAGACCTGCTAGTGCGACCCTGCGGATTCCAGTTCTTGTGCTGGTGGAATTCTTCTTCTCATGGCTCTGTGGCTTCCAAGGGCTCACTGCACCTCTTTTACACAGAGTAAGTGGGTGAGAGCTTAGTCTTAAGGAAGTCTGTAGGAATATAGTGAGAATATAGCTACTGAAAAGCTTGCATTATGTCTACCAAGCTGCAGTCTATATACAGACTGTTGGAAGAAACGGCTGTATCTGTGAAGTTAGCTCTTGAAAAGGAGTAGAAGCTATTCCCCTTGTAAGGGTTACATTCAACTGTTACAACTAATAAAACCAGCTGACTGACATTATCAGCACAACTGGCCACGATTTTCTTAAGCTATAATGTAGGTTCACAATTGGGCCTATCAAAGATAGTTCTGCCTCATCCAGCTACAAATCAACAAAAATAGGGTCAATATATATGCTTTTAAAATTCAGTGCACAAAAGCAAATATCTTGCTCTTTCTGTTAATATTTGCTTGTTCTGTTCCATCGCAATGGAACTGTTGACTCATCTCTTGGCCTGCTCCACCACAAGATAAGAAATGCAGCATCACTATCAGCCAGTCATTCTCGATCTTTCCTAAAAAGCCAAAATATTCAAGAATACCTCCAAAATTGTTTTGTCTTTAGAATCAGAGAGAATTTCACCTTGAAAATAGTCCTGTATGACACCTCTGATGCTTTTTCTGTAGGAACTGCTGAGATTTCTATTTCTTGCCTTATCTGTGAAACACTACAACAGCCTCAGAGAATTGCACAACCTGTGCTGAAATAATCATGAGGCAGGCTCTTTTCCCCCTAGAAAAGCAGAAGAATGTCTTTTAACATAGAAAATACAACATGCCCTGAAATAAAGCTGAATGTTTGGAATTTTTTTATTATGAATATTTGAGAGTGAGAAGACTGTCACTTGTTTTCACCTTCTCTGTGATCACAACAGTATGTGAAGCAAGGAAAACTTAGGACAACACCGAAATTAATATAACTTAGGGTAAATAGCTAGGACACACAGATCTTTGTGTAGGCATATGTTTTAGTCAACATTTCTTTCTCAGATTGGTTAAAATATGATTTAGAGCTGTCTAAATCTTTGCAGTGTAACAACATTGTGCAAGGGGAAGTTCAGAGCTAGCCACAGATAAATAGGCAGTGTTGCCTTTGCTAGGGTCATCCATGTTCATGTGAACATATAAAGAGATTTGATTGTTTTTGTCACTTAAAATTAGTAAATGATAAGACAATGTAGTTCAACATTTTTAGTTATGCGAGGGTAACAGGAATGAAATACAACTGAAGAAGGTATTGAAAATGAAAGGTGGAAGAAAACAGCTCAGGACTAGGTGGCTAAGTAGGTGTACACAGTAGCTTCGCATAGGCGAATGGCAGGTCATTTCAGTGATGCGGTATCCCAAGATGCATATCAGAAAAGAAGAATTTAAATGATGGATTGAAAAATAAGTGCAGTAGTACAGCTGAGCACAGAGAAGTCTTCCTAGAGAGGACTGGATTGCCATGTCTTTGTAACCTGCTGGCCTTCGGCTTCTTCCAGTACGGAGAGAGTGGGGAGCAGGCTGGTGGGATCAGCTGCTCAGCTGTTATCAGGGGCGTGCTTGTCTCAGCAGCCGAGGCTGTGTGCAGCCCCCACAGCTACGGAGGAGAGCTGCTTTGTCCGTGGCTTCTAGCCTTCCTTATCCCTACGCTGAGCAGATGAGTTGCACTGTGACACTGAACAGAGGGACTTGTCCTAAAAGCAGCTGTACTTCTACACGAATAAACAAGGCGTATGGTGTGAGTGGAAGAGGTGGTTACGGATACATTTCATATGCAGCTCTTCTTGAAATGTATCAGCTAAGCTGAGCAATGTCAAACGGGGCTGATTAAGCAAAAGGCAGCAACGGAATTAATGCTTGGCTTTCTGAATAGTGTAACTCTCTTTGCCTTTCTCCCTATGTCACTCATCTGTGCTTTTATAACATTAGACTGTATCAAAATCCTAGCCACTCATAAGAGAATGAATATGCCTGTGGCAGTCTATAAACTAAGGCCACAGTTTGGGAAGTGCTGAGACCATAGCAGTTCTAGCTCCAGCTGATTTCAACAGGAATTGCAGGTGCTCAGCATGTCTGAAAATTCAGGCCTCAGTTCTTCAGCAGAGATCTGTTTTAAGTGTGGCTATATGTGTGTTTGGGGAAGGGTATTAAAAATGTCAAAGCACACGTGCACATGGAAATGAAGCACAATAATTCTGTGTTTTCTTCTGTACATTTGCGAGAAGTCTTTCAGAATGTCAGAGCGAAACCATTTTTATATGATTATTTGCAGGTACTAAGAATATGCTGCACACATTACAGAACTGAGGAGGACAGAGGGCTAGCCATGCAAACCTGCCACTGGTGCCCTGGGGACAGAGCCTTGCAACTGGGGAAAGCCCCATTACGTGCTCAGGCACTGACCCACATAGTTCTTGAAAGAATTAAGTTTACAGAGACAAGCAGGGCTGAGCTTTCAGCACTTCCAAAGAAAGTCAAAGGGAATTGTGCTTTGAATGTAAAAAGCAATACAGTGCTATGGATGGTGATCTGAGAGTCAGGTCATAGCAAATTCTTATGAGCATCCAAAATTACTAGTGATACGTTTGGTAACTGATAGCTATCTCCTGCATCTTTTTTCGCCTTCCAGAAGACTGAGAAAATAATACTGCAGAAAATAATACTGCATAATTCCATAGACGTTGATTTTGTTCTTTCTTCTTAATTAAACGTATTCATGCTGTACTGAGGAACTCTAGAGAGACTCCTGCATAGAGCTAAAAAAACCGCTGTATCTGGGGCCACACGTTAAGTGGTGAATATACAGAAAAGACCATATAAGTATCCATTTGCTGAATGAGGCAGGGATCTATGGAAAAATACTGCATGCAGTCATCTCATTAAAAGTTTCATCACAGACTATGTGGAGCTTTCTACTAAACTTTGAGTGTCTGGTTTGCTAATTTAGCATCAATTTTATGTAGCTGTGTAAATATGTAACTACATTAACCATCACAGGATCAGCAGGGAGCTTAGTGGGACTGTCCTTGCAGGAAGACTGCAACAGCATGGATATCACAGGGTTGTGGTATTATAGAGAAACTTGCTTAATGTCATAGCTGCTCTTTCTTTGCCTTCTAAACTTAGATACATAATATACATAAGTGCTAAGCTCACTCAAAATTTAAAAATCAAAAGCTCCCCAAACTAAACAGAATTTGCACTGATTTTGCTTTCCGTCAATATATTTATTTATGAAAGAAGTAAGTCTGTTACTTAAGCAAGCCCCTGGGTGTGTTTACAAATACCAAACAACACGATTAATCATTTCCCTGCTAGCCATTGGCTGTGTAAAGGATATGCCCTGCATTTTCCAAATGCTCTAAGAGAAACGCTAACATCAGAGTCCAAATCTCTAGTGAACAAAACCGCAACCCTCTGCCTACAAAAACAAAGCCTATCTTCATAATTTTGCACATAAAACAACCTTTAACTGTGATGATTTGGAAAAAGCCCTGGACTTATGAAAGATCTGTTGTAGAGTTTTCTGAATTGTCCTCTGAGCTTGTGCTGTTGGCCAGGATTGGAGACAAAATTAGGGGCCTCGAGAGATGCCGGGTCTGGCAGGCACTCTGTCCCTTTAAGAGTCTCAGCTTGGTTGTCGTGACGAGTCTGCATGCTTCAGACTGACACTAATGTAAATCCTATTTTTAAAAATTGTCTGAAAAAACAGGACTTCCTTTAACAGCAGGCTTTCTAGATACTGAAATGAAATCTATATTCCTGACCTCCTGATCTGCATCAGTGTTCAAAGAAAGTCTCAGTTTCTTAAGTACTTTTTAAATGCTGTAGTTAGATGCCACTATGCTGCAATTTTTATTAAAGGTAAATTGGATGGAGCTGTAGGTAAAAAGGTTCTAAAGAAAGAAAAATAAACAGAAGCACGAATGGTAAAAGGTGAAGGAATACCGAATGGATAATAAAATATTTAGTGCTTTTCAATTAACTGTTCTGACGATTAGTATACTAGTGTATTATATCATAAAAATCATGTCTATTAATTTTTTGCAGCCATTATCTTGACCGTGATTTACTCCCCTCAAATCATTAACAATGCTATTAAAAAGGCAGATGTAGACGAATGTTCTGGATAGAGTGCAGGAAAATAATAGGATTATAGCTGAGGGTCAAGAATGAAGCTGAAAACCACAAGATTTTAGGGGACAGAGGTGGGGGACTGAAAGGGAGCAGAAGCCTGAAAGGTGATGAAATGAAGAGGAAGGAATACAGCAAAACCCACGATCTGACTCTTATCCCGTTCCTTACGGTAGCTGAAGTGCTTTCTGATAAGATTCCTCCTCTCTTCCTCAAAATGCTGCAGTTTAATGTTAATCCTGAACAAACCTTCATGTTGTGAAAGGCACAGGCTTTTGGATTCACACAGCTTTTCTTCACAATGGAAATCTGTGTGTATATCATGAAGAAGATAAATATGTGTATGAATAAGAGTCCCCGGGGTCTTTTCTGAAGCAATGAAGCATCCTTGTTTCAGGTTACAATGGCAGCTGGAGGGCAGCATTTCCATCCCGAAGAAAATGGCTGTGGCTTCATAAAGAGAGGCCTTCTTGGGAAAGGCGAGCAACTGCACAACCAGGAATGTGTTAACCAGAGAGAGGAGAGAAACAGCAGCAAAACGAAAAGGAGCGGCTGACACATAGCTGGGAAAAGGTTACCAGTGGGGATTTCTTTGTCTGAATGGACATTTTGTTGTAGAAATAGGTGTGTTTTTATCATGACTGTTGTTTGCTAGTATTAATTAAAATGGTAATCAAATTTCTGTGGTGCTTTTCGCACCTGAAAATGACAGTCCTTCACCCAGCTGTAAGGATTCACCAAGTTAGAGTTAAAATCTTACATTCAGGTAGCAGCCAATTAGACTGCGCATTTAAAATGGGGTCATTCTTTCTAAATTTTTACTTTTATGATTTGGGATAGAAAAGTTGGGCTGCTGCAAAAGAGGTAGTAGCAATGCCTTTTGACTGAAAAAGTGTGTTGTATTACAAGGTCCGCAATATGTTTTGCATGTCCAGCTGCTTCTTATAAATACGGACTCTGAGCAAAAAATCAGCCACGAAGAGGTAATAACGCAGCAGAGGGATGCTGACTGCCATACCTTTCTAAGACAAGATGGCTGAAGGCTGTGTTCTGCAGCGCATGCGTGTGACGAACTCTCCGGTGTTTGCCTCTGCCCTCCCCCGCTGACTGGCAGCGACTGCGGCAGAGGAAATGTGCACGCCTGCAGCTGCGTTATTGCACCCACTGGCCCGGGCCTGCCCCTGGGCATGCCAAGGAGTTTTTTGTCTGGAGCTTATTCTTTCCGTCCCTTAGATCCTTAGGGAAGCTCAGGGGCTTTCAACTCTAGCAATTATTTTACACCTTTGCAAAGAAGAAAAGAAATAGGATGATAGTTTTAGTAGTAATTAAAGGCCAAGGAGAAATGTGAAAATGAGATGAGCTGGTGGCTGAAGGAGCTCCTATCAGTGGCACAGCTCCCTGTTCTGGACACTAGAGATCCTTCTGTTTTTTGTGAGATAAGGGATCTGCTTTCAGAGTCCAAAAAAGAAATAGAAAGGAGTAGAGGTAGAACAGTTATTCTTTGGCTCGCATCACAGGTGCAGCCCGACTTCTGAGTGGAAGTCCAGCAGGACTTTTACCCTAAGCCAGAAAATATGCCCTTGAGGGAGAATGCAATCTGGAGTCTTCAATAAGGCAGAGGGCAAGCTGGAGAGTGAAGAACGATTGATGCTAGTAGGTGGATGAGTAGATGTCTTTTCTTACAGTTTAGTTTATTTTTGGTTTGGTTTCGTTTGGTTTGGTTTTACCAAGATGTGCAGGTTTCATCTCATTACTTCTTTCACAGGTCAGGCTCATGCCTCCCTTTTCCCATATCTGAAAGGATGAAGGTGAAAGGCTTTTAAGCTGAAATCTTAAATAGCTGATTTTCTCACACTTCCATAGGCTCGGGTATGTGCTTTCAGCAATTTCTATGAGAAATATCGACGAGGCTTGTTCCTCTGCATTCTGAGGTACAGGGTGTTTATATCTTCAGAAGAAAAAGAAAAACAGTGACCGTTTACTTGTGATTCATTTTAACAACAAGCAATATTATGAGGAAATTATGATATGCTATGTGTAAACTATTTTACCAGAATTTATATACGTTTTATTTTTATATATATATGGAGAGCATAACCTGGCATTGTGAAATGGAACTTAAAAAATTTTTTTCACTTCCACCGAGGCAAATCATAGCTTTAACATCAGCACCATGCTCTAATATCATCTGTCAGCAGCTTCCCAAGATGGTGCAGAAATGCCAGTCACTTCCTTAAAGGTCTTAATAGAGTAGCATTTTAGAGATCTATGGATCTAACTGGTTTATCTGGCCTTTAATGTTCTCAGAGTAAGTCACACCACTAAATGAAGCAATGACTGACTTGATTAAAAGATTTCCAAAGAAGCTTTTTTTTGATTTTTAAAATAAATTACAGGGATATTAATAAATATGTGCAGTGTAATTTAGAGTTTTCTATCTTTTGACTGTGCTCCTTAATGTATTAAAGGCACATTAATCTACAGTTGTTCCTCATTCTCAACTGCTGTAATAATGAAACAGGGTAAAGGGGCAAGTGCAAATATGAAGTATAGGGGCAATAAAAGAATTAATGAATGCCACACTAAAGCCAATCTAACATCCATTTAGCTCTGGCTTCATAATCTGCTCAGAAAGAGCCTCACTTGCTGTCTTTTTCTCATTGTCCCATTCTTCACCTGCCATCTTTATTAAAAAAAAAAAAGAAAATACTGAAGGGGCAGCTTTTACAAAATTCTGTGTTCTCATAAATTTGAGTCATAGTTTTAACACCTCCTGCCACAAGACTTTTGTTGATACCTTGTTGCCAACCCACTTGAAATCTCTTCCTGTATCCTAGCATCTTCCGTATCCATCCTCTGGTTGTCTGCTCAGTCCTTCTTTTTGTTATCTCCCTTCCCTTTAGTGCGCTGACAGAAAGTTCAAACTAATAAACTTCAGTTCCTTTAGTACTGTCGTACTGCACTGGAGTTTGCATCTGGGTTGTTTATTAGCCAGCAGTGTGACTATCCTCCATGAATTTCTCTGTCTTTGTGATGCTGCTATGTGATTGCTCCATGAGTATTTTTGGAATTTTGTCTAATTTGTTCTTCACTGAATGCAAGTTCTGTGGTAGTGTCAAAACGGGTCTGAAAAACGGCAGTTACGAGTTTATCCATTAATATGTTTGTTTCTCTGTCAAAGTCGAGAAAATCATAGCCTTTCTTTCATTAGCTGAAATGGTGGTAATACTACAGTGTTCTCAGAAACAAGAAGGCTGCTTTTTGGAATAAGCAGCCTTCAGAATATTGTCTGTTGTCTCATGTATCAGTCCGATTCCTGCCTCTGCTGATGGCAAAAGCAGTTTTGCACGTGTGATATATTTTAGTTTTATTCTACTACAAGCAACAATGTTTGGAAAATCTCTATTACAGACCAGTTATAGTACTATTTACTACATACATAATGTTCTAAGGTGGCTTTGTCTTTCCTCTTCTTTCATATGCTGTCATACATAGACATATCCCAATCTTGGATGCCTTACTAACAAAAGTGTTTCTGCTAAAATCGGTGAGAATCCTCGCCTAAGAGTGTCTTCTTACATAGCAGGTGTTGTACAAATACGCCTATATATTTGCAAATTTTATTAGTTGCACGAAAAATATGGGGTAAGGTGGATTTTCTGAATGTTAATAGTTTACTTTAACTGTTTATCCTGAGCACTTGTTCTATTAGCTCTTCTTGTAAATTATAGTACAATAGCACACGCTTTTAAACACTATAGATGCTGAGCTCAATAGTCAGAGCTTTATGCTGACTTTCATAATCTGGATTACATTTCATAAGTGACATAACATCTTATTAATGTATCCTAAATAGGCTACAGGTAAAAATCTTCTCTGTTCATATAAAAAATCCAGATACTGCTCCAAAAGATTGAAACAAAGACCTGACAGCAGTGAAATAGTGACCTAACGAAATTTCAGAATATGTGGAAACAACAGAAAGGAAGAACTATATACTATATGACTATAATAATGAGAAGATGTGGATATTCAGAAAAAAATCCTTTTGGGTGTTTCAGTGTTAAGGTAACGTGAACAGTGAGCAATAAAGTTTGCTTGCAAAGAATCTTCTAACAGCATGTAATAACACTGCTTAGCCTGAGAGGGAGCTCTGAGCTTATTTTAGAGCTAGGATGTTACTGAGGCTGGCATAGTGTCATTGTATAATTGCATCCAGCTGATTTCTTTGCAATAATCCCTACATTTGTTATTTAAATAACTCGAAACAGAAAATGACAAAATGGTAGAACTCCTCCTTTCCTCCCTTCCCCCAAACGTATATTAAGGCTGCTCTCAGCTGGCTCTTGTATTTATTTTTCCCAAATGCTTGTAATTCATTCCCAGTCTTGAAGTTCCATTTAAGAAACATAGTTTCAGCTTTGCCTATTTTTCAGCAAAACTGAGGCATGGAATTAAAGCACCCTTTTTCATTTATAAACTAGGTGGGTACCTTACCTTATGCGTATCCTTAGTATTATTGCTGGCATTTGTTGGTCTCTTGCTTGTTTTAATTTGTATTTAAATACGATGTATGGTAGCAAGTCACACATTTCTTGTTCTCCACTGCATCCGTAGTCACATTCAGTTAAAGTTCGCTGGTGTTTTTCCTTGAGATTTTGGCTTGGCCAGAGAAGAGGGTTAGCTACAAAATTTAAATGTGGACTTCACTGGCATTTAAACGCTCAGTGACATTTGGGATTAGAGATTTGATTCCAATCCACTACTATTCTTAATTTTACTTTGTTCTTGCTAGTGTAACCGATGTGTTTCAGATACCACTAGTTCCTATTACCACTAATACCATCAATCTTACCTTAAATCCTCAGTAAGGTAAGAATGGTCTGAAGCACCATTAGTGACTAGTTACCAGTAAGTAACTTAACCACTTATCTTTTCAACTGTGGGATTCATTTTAGGGGCAGTAGGTGGAAACTCTGCAGGAAGCCAAGACTTCTGTTTGTTTAAAGCTGGTCAAAGAATGACACCCTCCACTTAGATACCATGCAATTGACTTGTAGGTGATATTTTCTTCTATATATTTGCATTTTAAAAAGGATAATCCTTGTAATACACTTTAACGCCCAACAGCAACATAGTGAGAAAGTGTTCTCATGAGGCCGGTGACACGGCTAGCAATAAAAATCATACTGTAATACCTCAATATTTTAATTTAAATGTGAATTTAATTTTATTTGGATGCAGCATAAATCCAGTGATAGCAATTGTTAGATTTAAGAGACTCAATAGGTCAGTCTTTCTCTTAACTGAGAGTCTGACAATTTGTTGATTTAGAGAAGGACCAATATCTTGATTGTTTTCTAGCTTTTGTCAATTTGAAAGTGATTCTGAATAGATCAAAGTATATATTATTATTTGTGGAGAGGCCAGTTCACTCCTGGGTATTATATTCCAAAAAGGATGCAGTGGGTGCATCCCTTAAGCATGTCAATGTGTAAAACATGTAGATCAAGGAAAAACAAATTGCTTCAGATTGATAAGTTAGATCTACTTCTTTACCATTCTTAGGCATAAATCTTTGATTGAATTGAACTAAATAAGTTCTTGTGATGAGGGCAAATAGTTCTGGAGAAATAACTATAAACAGTAAAGCCAGGACATGCCCATTTACATTCCATTAATTTTAGTAGAAAACGCAAATCACTGTTTTCCCTATATAAAAATACATAAAATGCATTTTGTTTAGTGAATTGTCACTACATGCAACAGACATTGCACAGGTGAGTGTTCTCTGTTTCTGTGCATTACTCTGTCTTGTAATTGAAGCTCTCTACTTGGCTTTGGAGATATGAGTTTAGTTCTGTGAGTCTATAATGTTTAGGCTTTTAAATGATATTTGTCAAAGTAGTTTTGGGCTTAGCGGCTCGTGGAGCGATGACACTGGTACCTGTCACATGTTTTGTTCTCGCGCTCTTCCCAGCCTGTGCAATGCAATGTCTTGTTTTGCTAGAAATTTAAGTTTTCTGCTTAAAATTCACAAGTTGCTATGTGCTCATGTTAGGGATAGCAATGTCACAGAAGTGTGCCTTGCGTTGGGAGTGGAACGGGACGAGGTTGGTAGTAGTCCTTACTCTTTGTGGGAGTTTGAACGGGTTTGAACCAGCTCTTGAGAAAGATGTGTGCTCTGTAGGCCAATGTACATTTACGGCTGAGACTTCCATCGTACTGAGGAGTGTAAGGGTTGATGACAGCCTTTGCCTTACAGCTTGAGGTGGTTTTTTTTATATTCTCTGGGTCCAAGCTGCTGAGGAAATGAGTACATGATAACATACAGTGCACGGATGTGCCTGAGTTGGCTCTGCACGAGCTACCTCAGAGCTTTCTGGAGAAAAAGAACTTATGAACATGATTTGAAATTTAGTTAGAAAACAGAAACATCTTTGATATGCTCGTCGGAGACTGAGGGAATTACGTTACAGACTTCCTGTGTGGCCTTCTGCAAGATAATAGCTGGGCCTGTAGAGAGCCATAAGGCATGCACATACCCCGAAAGCAGTCGAACTCTGAGTGCTGTGGTTCATTCCTGGCCAGCTCCTGGCCTAACATTCACAGAGAAGGGGCAGTTCTCTTGATTGAAAAAGGAGAAAATTTTATACACATAAATACCTAGCTTGTCACAAAATATTTTGGTTTGTATTGCTAAATGCCTGTAGTCATCTGTTAATATCATTCTTGCCAGCCTTGTCTGTTGTAATGTGGTGTTACAGAACGAAAAGTTTTGCAGTGTGATGGGAAATAACATTGAAAAGCACACTGCTGTACTCTTTATGGTAATTATGTCTATTAAATCGCAATCCAACCCTGTAAATTATTGTAGGACTAGTATAAGTGGTGATGAATTGCTATAAGCTTTGAGGAGCTGATATTTGCAGATCAGGTCCATCATTAGTGCAAGATCCAGAAAGTGTGCTCACATAGAGTTAGTTTGTGCAAGGATTTGAGGGCAGAAGAAAAGAATTCCTTACACTTGCATGATTACAAGATTAGGTCTATAATGAGTATAGTAAGAGAGTATGCTTTTATTTCTTTTAACTGTGTGTAAAATATTTTTATTAAATTTAAATTTTACAGAATTTTTCCTTGTGATAATGACAAACAAAGGAGTGCAATGTTCTGCTCGTGTGCTAACTAATTCTCTAATCTATACATTGTCTCCATCAGCTAAATAGGAGCGCTCCTGTACTGCTTGTTCGAGGAGGACAGAATCCACTGCACAGAAAATAGTCTGTTCCAAAATGGTTGAGTGTTGCCCTCTAAAATACTTTTTGGTGTGTTAGGTTTCCACTTAATAGCCATCTAAAAAAGAGAAAGAAAAAATGAAAAATGTGACAAGAACAGAGTATGTGTGTATAAGTGTGTGTGTGTGTGTATCTATACACATTAAAAATATACATACCCATCCCAAAATATACATACAATCCCATAAATGGGATTTTAACCAAGTATCATTCATTGCAAAGGACAGAAGTGGAGTACTAAAATATTAGTACAGTCCATCCACTGTATAAATTAAAACTCGCTAATATTCATAAAGGTAATATTTTCTCAGGAAATTCAAAATGCAAAGAACCCCGGGACTGAAATGAATCAGAAAACTGTTCTGATTTATTTATGAATAAAGGCCCCTGATTCTGCAAGGACTTGCAGGAATAAAGAGCTTTGAGCATACTGACAGCTCACTTATTCTTTGTATAGAATAAAAATATAAAAACATGATTTTATTCAGAAGTTGAAGGATGCCCAAACCTTTGATCCTGGATACACCCATGAACTCTATTTTGCTCATAAAAGTAGCTTTATGGGTGTTAATGGGACTACTTACATGAGTAAGACAAATGTTTGAATAATTTTTGAAGAATTGGTGCCGAGATATTAATGTATAATATGAGCTATTAACTAATTAATGTGCACTTGCAAACGGTGCAATGCTCCTGCAGATGCTTAAAGACAGGCTATTAAATTTGCTAAGACTAATCATGTGGTAATGCTACTAATGTACTTAGTTGTACCTAAAAGTTTTGTAACTAAAATTTCCTTTTACACTTGTGACAATTTAATGTTCAGACCAATCAATGTTTAAAAAGTACTCTTAAAAGTGTCAAGTTCATTGTGCTCTCTGGGAGAAAGAAAGCACAGTGGAGGGAAAACATCTCTAGAAAAAGCTTAGTAAGTTCTTTCATAAATATTCAAGTGTGCAATATTTCGCTGTTGGTTTGATAAAGGGCTAAGGTGAAATCTATGAAGTGCTCTGGTGAAGACGTTAAAGACCCAGAGCTGTTTTACATACTCTTTATATTATCTGCTACAGATTCTTTAGATTATCTACCCACTAGACAACATATGCTAATATGTTAGTATGAACATACCGCTTTGTTTCAGATCTTTACTCAGCGTTGCTCTGTTCCGAAAGATATTTTGCCTGGCTGATTTTTGTTTCTCTGAAATAAAAAAATAAATCGGAAGATTGGGCCAAATCCTGAAAAATTCCTCGACTGGGCATGAATAATGAGGGCCTGAGAGCAATGCATATGGAGATGCTGGATTTAAAGATGGCATCTTTTGAGGCACGTTGACTCACTGAGGAGATATACCCTCTCTTTCTTTACAGGGCAAAGTACTAATGTTATTTTGTATGTATTTGCTGTTTTCTTGACCAATCCTGTTCTGCCAGGTATTCAGTTTGGAAGGTGTAGGAACTTTGGGCAAATGTCCGAGGATGCCTCATGCGTCTGTCTGGTCTTTCTCCCAAATTCCCATTTGATTTCTTTTTATTTTCTTACTTCACTCCTGGGATTTATGGAAGCCCTACTACCAGTTTCAGTGGGATGACAGACCACTGTGTTCTCTCTTACTGCCTGGCAGGGTCACCAACGAGCTGCATATTAGAGCTTCTTGCCGTGACAGTCCCAACTCCCCTCCTATTATGAGGGGCATAAAAGAGGTTCTGAAAAATGATAATCTAGCCTGAAGCTGTTTTGAACTTCAGAAAACTAGTATGTATCCAAAGGGGGCTGCTGTTTGTTCCCATCAAACAGCCATTTCTAGCACTCATTCCCCTGTAAGACGTCCTTGGCCAGCTGGAACCAAGGCGAGGAGTCTGTATTGCTGTAGTGTTCCTGGAGATCTTTTCTTTTTCCTTCTGTGAGTGAAGGATATGATATGTACGTGGAAGGTAACTGCATGCAGGCTGCAAGGGGAAGCACTCAGATGTCCTGTCTATCTCATAACTGGGATTAATAAAAAGACTCTGTTATCAGTATCTAGATGTGCTAGAGTGTGCCAAGTGTGTTCTACATCCATACATAAAAGTGTAAAACAATAGTTTAACTAAAGATATGAGCCTGGAATGGCTTGTTGTCACCAAAAAGTTTTCTAGACACCTGCCTGAAGTTCCAGTCCAATGCACAACCTTGCTGCTATTGCAAAAATCCTGGTGAGAAATTTTGGAGCTTACCATTTGCAACAGCATTATTCAAAGCTTGCCTTGTAACAGAGCACAGCAAGAATTTCATGAGGAATTGCTTATATAAAAATAATAAATGCAATATTATGAAATAGATCACATTTATATAATACCATGCATCTCTAAATATCTCAAATGTTTGTTGGTATTGTTTTGATTTGCTTAAACAGCTAAAAATTTGGCTGAAGTTAACGGGAATTTTTGATGTTAGAAGTGCAGATAGAAATGACAAAGCTTGATCTGATTTACTCAAGCATAAATGCAAAATGACCCCGCTACCATTAAAGGAATTGTGCTAGATTTACAGTAATATAAAGGAGATAAGAAACTGTCCCCAAGTAAGCCATGAAATGCATTCGTTTATAGGGTGGAAGAGTACATTGAAGCAGTAAGGGATATGAAGAAGCTGGAAGGGTTCAGTCTGGCGGGTCCACCAATCGCCCTCGAAGAGCCTGCTATCAAGACTGGCTGTCACAGCGCCTGTTGCTGGTAAGAATTTTAAAAGCTTGGACACAACTTTTACCTCTCAAAAACGGAACAGGCCTGAACTGCCTGAACAGGACATACAAGGGGAGAAGAAACCAAACATATAGAAACAAAATGTAATCTGTAGAACTGAATTGCCTTCTTAAACTGTGCAAGTGACAAAAAAATTCTTTTTCTTATAATTCATTAAAATGAAATTAATGGCAATCTTCCTTGGGCATTCATTTTTTGTAGAGACATTTTGCTCTTTCATCCTGTATAAAATTGTTTAGAGACAATTTAAAACCTTAGAAGAAGTGATATCATAATGACAGTAAATAATTCTGATGTAATAAGCTCTTTGATCAGTATTTGACATCACTTCTGGTCTTATTCTGGGCCAGAAATCTTGAAGTCTTATGCACATGGGAGAGTTGTAAGCTTGTGGAAAAGTGATAACATTTTTTCATGGAGATCAGAGTCAGATTCTGATTGTAAGATCTTGAAAAATATCCACCTCTACCTTACTACTATGGATTTAATTTTAAATGATTGTATTTCTACAGAGATAAATGAAAGTACTGGTAAGAATAGTATTACAGTAGTCTGCCTGGCACTCCACCATTGTTCCGGTAGGTACAACCATCCGGAGCAGACACTTCCAGGATTGATAGCAAACTTTAGTCGTTCAATACGGCTGGCAATACCAGTCCATCTTTAGTGAAGGGCACTATTAATAGCCAGGTAAAAGCATTTGTGTATTAGAAGATTCCAGTTATGGTCATATTGTGTCAGGAAGATGTCAGTGTTCTATCTCGTCTTGGTACTAATGATTGCTAATATAGTACTTACAGGATAATAGATGAGGAAGGATGGATTACAAAGTTATAAATCAATCAAAGTTTTTGTGATACATTTAAATGCTTTTGTGGCTTGTTAAATCATCAGAACCCCCAGATTGATTTTCACTTTAACAATCAATCCTCACTACATTTTTTAACATGCAGTCAAGAGTTAAATTTTTGTAACTATAAATATTGAGAAGAATATTACGACACTAGAGGGAAGATTTATTACATTCTGATGGCTGAGCTGAAAGGATGTATACCCTATACCTCTGAAATGTCAAGATGCAAAAGGTTGATTAGTAAGAAAGAGTTTGTTTTACACAGAAGAAATTCATCTATATGTTCATCAGCTGATGTGCAGTGGGAATTCATCTGCACAAATACTTACAGTCACAAAGACGATCTGATATCAGCCTGCTCATAGGATAACATGTTTGAGTTTGTACTGGGAATACTCGCAACATTATCTGTGATGAAGCTACAGCATTACACAGGTAACTGTCACACATCTAAGGCTGTGCAGCTACTCAAATATTCATCGTGGCTTGTGATAAGCAGTAAATGACCCTCAAAGGTTCAAGCTTTGTGTTCACGCATTTACCCAAAAGGTTAGATTCCAAACTAGGAAGAATCTTTTAAGGGAGAGAGAGCAATTCAGTCTCTGGGTATGATCAACTATTAGCCCTTAGGTTTACATGGCACTTTTATATTTGAATGCCATCCAGAAAGTATGTAAAAATTTGACAGCTGAGCTTTTGACAGAAGTTTTGCAATTGAAGCATATGCAAACCAAGAACTAAACTTTATCTACTAGGCACAGCCCACACATTTAATCCAGGATGTAGCACCCCAGAAAAGCAAGTTTTTATTAGGCACATATCAGTTTCTTATGAAAACTGGTCTGTGCAATGTGTAGAAAGCACAGCTTTGCGTGCAAGAAGCTATGCCAGTCCACTGAACCTTGGGTCAGGGAGGGGATTCTGAAAAGATGGAGGCTGCAGATCATTAGTGGAGAGGTTCATGATGACACGGTAGATTGGACAAGCATCCTGTGTAGCTCTACATGATGTTCCTACCCTTGGCCCCCATCTGAGGCATGCAGATTAGGGGAGAATTTAAGTGTAAAGTATGCAGAACCCCACACTTGTCTAGCATATGTCTTCAGTGCAGCTGTATGCGGCTGCCGAAGTGCAGCAGCAATCTGAGTTGGGAGATGTATGTGTCAGCTGGGTGTGTTCGGTGACTTGGCACAAGTATGGCCCGTTGCAGTTGTGCAGTGAGTGTTATAGCTAATCCACCTCTGGTTAAGCTAACCTGTTTTACTTCTCAGGTGGTCTGGTAGCAGATGCATGTCCAGTCTGTAAATGCTAACTTTCGAGCAATGGTGACTCTATTATTCGCAGTTGTCTGCTCATATTTTTAGTGTTAAAGACACATTGGTTAGAAAAAAGCCTCGTATTATGTCAAGCTAACAGAACACTTATTAAAAGGATTAAAAATAGGCCAATGACAGATATCAAAATATACTTGTGCATAGGGAGAGATTAATTTGGTGGATTTATTTTCAGTGGAGTTCCTCAGAGATCTGGGCTTGTTTTGACACTAATATTTTTATCAGAGAACTAAACGATGAAAAGTATTAGCTGCTGAAGTCTGTAGATGAGACAAACATTAGTCAGTTAGTAATAATAAGGGAAAAGCACAATTGTTAAATGGATCTCAATGCCCTGGTAACATGTTCACTGACCAATAATAATGCATGCTGTTACTTCCAAATGCATCTTAGTGTCACCAGATATAAGATACGCTACACCTAGAAACTAAGAACATAAGCAATGATTCTGCCTTAGAAGAATGTAGCACCTTGTTCAGCTCAATATGAGCTGTCAGTGCAATACTGTAGCTAAAAGAGCCAAGGGGATTCTTGGATGTGTGAGAAGGAAAATATTTATAGAAGTAAAGGAGTCAAACAAATGTATTTCTATGGCAAATACTGATAAGATGCTAATATGATTGTGCCAGGTTCTGGAGACGACCCTTCAAGAGGTAGATGTGGAGGTCATAGCATTAAAAGGAAAGCAACAAAAGCAATGCATATGCTAGAAAACAAGCCTTACAGAGAAAGAAGCAAGGAGTTCACTTATTCAGCTTGTTGAAGATAAGGTTAAGAAGCACATACATTGATACCCTCTCAGGGAAAAAATATAAATAGTGGGGTTTTTCTGTCCTGCTGACAAAGCGTACATAACAAGATCCAATGGCTGGAAGCCAAATACAGACCAATTAAATCTTAAAATAAGATAGCATTTTCTAGCTGTGAGTGTAATTAGATGCAGGAATAGCTTGCTAGGTGAGGGAGAGGCATCACCATCACTTAAATTTTTATAACAAGATTAGATTTTCTTTTTAAAAAAAGCTTCAATCCAGCTTTGAGGAGAAATTCTAATATCTGTGTGTTCACAGGGAGGGAAGTGTGGAGATGGCAGCTGAAGTGCATTGCTGGAGGTTTCCAGTTACTCTTTCTGGCCTTAGAGTGTGTAAATCCTCATTTCCTCCATTCTTTTGTTGTAGCAAGAACTGAGTTGTCTGCTTTGCCCTCCACGGTCTCTCATAGGCAGCTCTGCATTAAGGCAATGTTTATTAACAGTTCTCAAGCTTCAGAGCTTCAGCCACTCAAGAAGGAATTTCCCCACACACCAAATTAAATATATACAGTGAAGGATTTTGTTTGTTTGCAGCTTCCTCTGAAGCGGGAGAGGCTGACCGTAACTGGACATGGGATACTGGCTGATGTGAGCCCACGTCCTCAGCTGCACAGAGCACCGGTTGTCCCGGGTGTCCCTGCTTTGTCCTGCCCCCGTGCTTGTGTTTGACTGAGTGCTTTGGGAGGGAATACAGCAGTATTCCCTGCAAGCCAGAGGGCCCTCAGTAGCTTAGGTTACAGTTCATCTGTTGAGATCACCAAAGCAGACCTTATCAGCCTCCTGCCTCTTTGGGAGTTTTAGCTATTTGACTCTTATTTAGACTCCTATACTTTCTACCACAGCAAATAATTCAATTCCTTAGGAGTCCAAATATTTTGGTTTAACTAGAAATGCTGGGAATCGTTGTGGACCATCTGATTGCAACTTAACGGTTTCTGATTAGCAGATGGCCAGCTAGAAACATCTAATAATTCTTTCTGAATTTGAACTACGAAATTGTGAAATACACCATTTTATGACTTTTATTTAGAGCTGTCTGCTTGAAAGGATTAGAGTCATGGTCCTGGTTTATCCTTAGGTTGTCTTTCAAGACACTCTTACAACTCTAGTGATCCACGGTTATTGTCCCATTGTCCCACCTCTCTGAAAAGTCCTGCGTCCTTTTCCTGGAAACTGTTAACACAGGTTTTGGCTTGGTGAGAGGTGTTGGTAGAGACAGATGCCAAAGCTTCTACTAGTCAGAATGGACTGTAGCTTGTGCGCCTGCAAACTGGAGGAATGGATGTTGTTACGCACATACTCTGTCACTGAAAGAAAACTTCCTTTGGGCATCGTATTTTATCAGTACATGATGTACAAAGGGGTCCAGAGTAGCTTCATCACATTCAAGTTTTATTGGGAAGGATTCAGAGTGTCTGGGTTTGAAGCATGAAGAATGAATGAAGATTGTACTGCTTGATCAGAGCTCCACGGCAGCACTGTTTCCCAACATACGTGTGATATATGCCAGTGCGCTCCATTTACTGTTACCTTGCAAAGGGGTTTACGGTTTAGCCCGTGTTAGTGATGAACTTGGTTAGTGATGAACCTGCAACAAGTGACTTGGTCACATTCTGCTTTGGTCAGAAAACCAAAGTGATTTAGAGCAGGCAAAGAGTAATTCAGGTGACTGCTGAACCGTCCTGCCTGCTGAAGCATGGGGTCCAGCAACGTGCAAACACAGGTGACATTTTAAGGGCCCTTGCCCTCTGTTCCCTTTTAGCTTTGCACTATCAACATTAGCTAATGGTAATACTCTGTGACAGGTTTTAGCAAAGTAGGGTTTTTTACATAAAGATGAATGAAAAGAGTGTGAATGCCATGTGCAGTACTGTGCGCATGTTTATTGGTATTTCTTTCAATGTCTTTACCTTTCTAAGAAATTCAGGTATTTTTGCTAAGATGTTACCCTGAGGTATGAAATGTGTTATAAATTGGTCCCCTGATTCTCTGCAATGCACTAGGTTGATTTAATACTAAAAACACTGTGTTTGAGAATAAACAGTTCGTTCTGTCCAACCTTCTGAAACTCATCCTCAGTTGCTTCTCGTGAATATTTACTGTAACGTATTCTGTTTGCGCTACAGTTTGAAGACTGAATGTCATTTTATCTGCCTCGCTATATGTACGGGAACAAGGCTATTTGTGCAGAACAAGGTTATCTGTTATTCTTTGAGTTTTGTCATTTGCAATGTTATATGTTTTTGTCTCAGTTAAAAAGTCTACTAACCATTTATTAGAAACAGAAACGTGACTGCATTTACCAGATGCATGGCAAGCATAGAAAGCAGTGTAAAAATTTGTAAATGATACACAAAGTCAGATTTGTTTAAAGGGTTCATTGAATGCATTACGAATAGTTAATAAATTAGTGAAAGTGAAAATCAATTTTGTAAAGGATTTGCAAAGAGGAAATATTTGTTTTATGTTTCACATAAAGTAATGTGGCCAATGGTGGCATTAAAATACTTGTCAGTAAATAAAATCTCCCATTCAGCTGCAGCTCAAAAACCTGAGCCGCTACTGCTATCCCAAATACCTGAGGCCCAGATTCAGAGTTGTATTGAGCAAACTCTTATTAATTGATATGAAATCAAGCTACTATATTTGATGGTCTTTCTCGCCTGTCCAACCATTAAATTAACTCTTTAAATGCATTTCTAGTTTTGATTTTTGTTTTGGTAAGGATATCAGAATTCTTATTGGTGTTGAAAATGAAATACAAAAAGAAGAATTCACTCGTTAGGATAATAGTCATTTTATCACTGACTTTTTTAAGATTAGAATGGGCTTTTCAAACACATCAAAAATGTCTGTGGACTGAAAAATTAAATACTGTTTGGATTATTTTTATTATGTCTCTGCCTCTATATCACTACAATTAACTTCAGTTAATGCAGATGTTTCATTCCATTCACATACCTCACGGAAAACCAGTAAGATTTCCAGCCAGCAAGCAGGATAGGCTTTCCTGAAATGCTTCTCCATTTACAATGGCTCATTGTGTTTTATTGCTAAAATGTTTTGAAACTTTTTGACTGTGTAATTAAGTTGATTTTTAAAAAATTGATATACAGAAGGAAAGAAAGCATCACATAAAAAGGTAACAACTAAAAATGAAGCAAATCACTGGGCTGGTTGAATGACATTTTGTGTTAACTCAAAATTCTGCTTTTTATTATTTTTGGCCAATACTTGAGAAAATTAACTTTTGTTTTGGTTTAAACTTTCTCTCTTTGCTCACCTTACGTTTTTAACTTCAGCGTCCAAAAAAGGAATACGCTGTTTTCCCAGCTCTTGTACTTTTGTTTAGGCCAAGAGCTTCCGCCAGATCTTTCTGTATTTTGCCCCAGGCATTTATCCCACTTTCCTTTGACAGAAGAATAGAAAACCACATTTGCAGTATCCCTAAATTAATTATACTTTTCCAGGCTTAAAACACTGTGACAGATCAACAAAACAGCAGCAGAAAAGTAATTCCTTCAAAAAATATGAAAAAAGGAAGTTGTATAAGATGGAGTAATTAATCTTGCAATAAAAATAATTGTTTACAGTTAAAATTAATGTAACATGCATTCCTCAGCAGATAATAAATTATGGGTTTTCTCATTAGCATTTGAATTGATTTCCTCTAATTTCTGAGGAACACATGAGCATGTGACTAGATTAAGTTTAATTGGACTACAGCTGGCGCTGATTGTGTGTGGACAGGGAGGGGGGTTTTGACTGATTTGACATCTTCCTGCATTGTGTTTCATTCTTGTTTCTGCCCTTTCAGTTTTTTCTGTAGAGATTATAAGGCACTGTGAGAAATACTTAGAGAATTAAAATGGAAAATAACCCTCTTATTTGTGAACAATGCAAAATGTAGGTGAAGTGTTTACAGAAGGTCTGTGGTGTCAGCTAGTGAACATGGAAAAGTGAACGAGAGCAGGATCGATATCATACTTTAAAGCCAAACTGCTATGCCGTAGCATATATATAATGTGTAATGTGCAGATGAAAGACATGATCAGACAAGCATTTGTGAATCTTGCTGCAGCAGTGTAGGGCACTGCTGCTTGGCTGTGTGCTTCTTCCTCACTAAGTGAACATTACTGCCGTCTTAGGAGAAAGTTGGCTGGGATCTGCATTATGTTCCAGAGCTCAGTTCAGTGCTTGAAATGAAACCTTCATCTGTGGTTTAAGCTCAGAATGGGACCCGGAGCAGCTGAGGGAGTACATGCAGGAGTACACATTCTTCCTTACGAACTCTGCTGCACAGGCCGTAAGCTGTGGCAGAAGATGAGATTTTAAAATTTCACTGCTAGCTTTACTAGAGTTCCTCTGTCAGCCTGGCTAGCCCAGAAGTCCTTCTCCAACAGCGGCCAGTAATAGCCACCTTTGGAAGGGCATGAGATTAGGTCAAACATATAGTGATATTCCCCTGTGTGTTCTTCTAGTCTTCATCGACATATAGCTCTGGGATTTCTTGAACCAGAGGTGATAACATGTTTAATAGTCTTGGATGGATTTTTCTTTCATAAATATGTCTAGCAGCTTTATGAATCCAAGTGAGCCTTCGGCATCCACAGCATCCCGTGTCTAATTTCTATAGCTTCACTGTGCATTGGTTGAACTTCTGTTTTCATTTGATACTACCTAGTTCTTGTATTAGGAAAGACTTTCCTTTCAGCTTCTCCATGCAACTTGTGACTTTTATAGCTAGGATCATATATTCCCTGAGGCAGCTCTTTAGCCTAAAGAGTCCTGCTCTCTTTAATCATTTCCCCGTAGAAGTCACTCCAAGTCCCTAATTATCTTTGCTGCCTTTCTCTTTACATTTTCAAATTCTGCTACGCCGTTTTGAGTTGGAGGGACCACAACTATATTCAGTACTCAGAGTCGCTCATCCTGGATTCATACAGTGACATAATGATGTTTTCTGTTTTTTTTTTCTCTACTCATTTCTGAAGGCTGTAGATCTGTAGGTGAGACATTTGGGGAGTACTATGCTACTCAGTGTGACTGGGGGTGATGGAAGGCAGGACTACTAAAAATAGAAAAATACAGAGGGCTACCTATTGAAAAAAGCATCTCATGCAAGAAGTGGGTCAATTAGTAGGAGACAAGGAGAAGAGCTTAGCCTCTAAGATGTTTCACATACTGAGAAGGGAAGTGTTTTCAGGAATCTGAAGATGACAAAATAGATTCAGGGGAAGAAGCAGTGAACTTGGGGCATATGTTAAGGTTATTAGTGCGAAAGAAAAGGCTACAAGGTATAATGAAAAGGCAGATGCTAACAGTGAGCAATTTAATAAGAAATGCAGATTGAGAGCCAGACTCACCCACAATGTAATTCAATTTAGGCCAGCAAATGAGGAAACATCGGAAGAATGAATTTGGTTCGTGCTGTATAATATTGGTTTTGATTCTGTCTGCCATCTTTTGTCTTCCAGGTGTTTCCCATCACAGCTAGAGATGGAGAACAATGTTTATTGTTGGTTCACACTGAATTTGAGACAAGTAACACATGTGGGGGGAAGTAGAGAAAATATTTTACAGGTCAAAGTTAAATAAAAGTATTTTAACTAGTAGGTTCCTCCATTTTCTAGAATTGTTTCTCAAATGCACACTGAGAAGGCAGACAAAGACATTTTCAGAATGACTAGAGGATTGAGAGACCTTATGCTGATGGCGTTTCTATAGACCTTTCTTCCTAAACATGGTAATTTGTAGATAGATCAAATCTGACTAGAATGGGGAGAAAATGGAAAAAGACAACATAGGAGGGTAACCTTCCAAAAAAACCCAAGAAAAGAACATAGAAAAAGGGAAAAGATACCTAGGTTTTCCTTGTACTTGGGTTGAGGAGTTGCCCATTGCATGAGTTGCCTCAGTTTTTCAGTGTTTCCTTTTACACATACTTTGAAGAACATAATTGGTAGTATAGAATTTACAACTTATGAAATATTTGGTGCTGTCTAGTGGTTATTTTGGACAAAGTAAGAACATATGCAAAATTATCTGCCTACTTGCAAAAATACACAAAAATATTCTGCCTACTTTGTCTTTTTTTTGAAATTTGTTATTAGCTTTTGAAACATGACCTTAAAAAAGTCTGAGACATTTGCTCGAAACATGTGTGAAAAAAATAAGAGATTTTCTCTTTTGGGGACAAATTCACTCCCCAAAATTAATTCCCCTATGCTAGAATTTGGCCAGTAATAATACATTTGCTTTGAGAAACGTATAACAGCATCTTAAACTTCTACGAACACTGAGGAATGTAGTTTTGTGTTTCATCTGAAAAATTACAACTCCGGCAGTGTATTGTATCTTAGCACCACGCTGAGACACTGGCTTACCACTGATTTGAAGAAAAGACTACCCCCTTTTCAGGGAGTAACACTGCCTGTGGGTTTCCCTTGGAGTATTTTCTGCCAAATACTGATCAGACATTTGCTAGGTGTAAGAGGTTTGTGAGATTTAGGAAGGCTAGAGCCCTAGAATTCTGGCTACATACCAGGCTCTGGTGATCTGTTTCTTGGGAACAGATCTGTTAAAGGAACATCTTGTAACAGGGGGGAAAAAAATCTCATTATCAAATATTACATTTCTTGGTTAAACCTAGATATAATTCTGTATTTAATTATAAGTAGAAGTGTATTTACATAAATTATTATTTATTTTTTGCATGACAGCCATGCCTAGAATTCATGTCATAGACCTGCTACTTACTGTGCTCAAATCCGTACAGACAAAAAGGCTTCAGCTAGCATGAGGTGTTTTAAAAGTATTTTTTCCACACTATGAATGTGGGGTGTCCCGTGCATACCAAGGAAGACAGCATTACCAGGCTAATGATCAGCTGGTTAGTGATCAGCTGGCAGTGGGATGACCATTAGAAACAAGGCAGGAAGGGAAGTAAGTAAGAGTGATGCTTTTGTGGTGCTCTCCAGAAAATACTCACTGCTTGTACCATGCCTGCAATAAAAAATAGTATGCATATTACTGTTTCACTTAAGCATGAAAAATAATGGTGCCAAGCTTAAATATAAAATACAGCATTAAAAGAAGTAGTTAGGAAAAAAAGGAATGAGAGAAGTTAATTGCAAGTCTGTTGGGCCTCTTCTGCATTGTGCTTTGCCACTTGTTTTGTACCCCTCTTGTCCCATCTCTAGCTAAGAGCAAAAAGAATCCTTACAGTAAAGTACAAATGTCCCTCCTGTATTTAAGCATCAGTTTGGAGGGATGCTGTAAACTGCCAGCTACCCAAAGTCATTAAAAAAGCAGTGTAGTTACTAGCTAACCTTCTGCAGTCAAGGGTTGTTGACAGCCCTCAACCTTCACCAGGTTGTTTCTTCTCTGATCATTTTATAAGCCTACTTTCACGCAAATTTCAAGATTTGAGTTAGTCAAAATTTTAGCTAGTCTGAACTAGCCTCTTGCTTCTGTGGCACCTTCTGATCAAAGCCTACAGTACAATCTGACTGCAGCAAAATGTGCTGTGCACCATCTCTAACTGGTTGGGCTGTCAATACGGGATTTTAGCCTGCCCAGAACTTTCAATCTTCCATGCTTTATGTGCATTAAATCTTTCACCAACTACAAAATGCCTCCCCCCCAGCCCATACTTTGTGCCATAGGAGAGCTATAGTCCATAACCTTTGTTTTCAGTTTTATCATAAATTGAAATACACACACACTTAAATTTTCCTAATAAATAAAGTGCTATGTTGTTCTAAAGCTGCCTTTTCACCTCATTACAGCTCAGCAGAGTGGAGAGTGATGTCATGCTTGACCCAGCACCAGCATGCCCATAAATGATACAGTATGCTCCCCCCTTTACTTCCTGGCTAAAGCACTGGGAAGGAGCTTAATAGGAAATTCATGCCGTGATGACAGATTTAAAAGTTGCTACAGACTGTAACAGACAGCAACTGCATTTTGCAGACATACATGACACATACCACTCTCTTGTATTCTTAAGTGATGACATTTTCAGTTTAAAGAGTTATGTTTCTATTGCGTATTATGGCTGTCTGTCTACAAAATTAGGCAGGAGGAGGAAAGGAAAGGACAGGGCAGAGAAAACACTGAATTTGATATAGAGCTCTGCTTGGAGAATATGTTGAATATTAATCAGTGGTTTGAGGGGCGGCACACACCCATTTTGGAGCAGACTGCACTTCTGCTCTTTTCCTTTTGGAGGATTTTGGCTGCTCGGAGGCAGACAAAGCGGTTGTACTTCATCTGGTGAAATGGGCCCCTCACACTTTTAACAAGGAGACTGAAAATCCAAACGGTGCTAAATTGTAAATCTGCAAGCAGGAAACTAACACGCCAAACATGAGGCACCCTTCTTTGGCTGGGCTTTCCAAGCAATTAAATAAATAGCCATCCTGTGGTGTCTCCAGGGCAATAAAACCTGCCACTGAGGAGAATTTATGGGAATGGGCTAGGGAGGATTTTGCCTGATAGAGAGCTCTGATGTTCTCCACTTGCACCTATGTCTGTGCTGGAGAAGCTTCTCATGAAAATAAAGCTTGACTGTAAATAAGAGCACAGGTTTATAACCTTGGCATCCTCTTTCATCCTCTGCTGGCTGTCCTTTTCTGTAGCTACTCAGTATACTCAGTATACACCATACATGACAGAAAAATAGTCACTCAAATTGATATAGAGCGGAGTTATGCAAATACATAAGAATGGATTACTAGCATTGCACTAGATCAAAAAACAAAATGACGCTGGCCTCTTATCAGCAGGCATTTCATACTGTTGCTGCAGTTTATGCTGCAGTTTCTGCCAAAAAGATAACTTCCTACACTGGAAAGTGTACTCATTAATTTCCTTCAGGATTCTTAGATTGCTGACCAAGATTTTGGAGTAGCTGGAGAAGAATACCCTGGAGAATTCCTCCAGGTTTTACCTTGAGATGCAGGTGTGCAGAAACAGGATTTTGTGATCTTTTAGATGCTCAGCACCCTGAAGTCAGAGTTGAGGGAAATCAGCATCTTGCAGAGTTATGTCTGGTATTCATGGTAGGAATGCCCAGTCACAAGAGACATGATCAATAAAGCTTATGATTTATGTACCTTAATATTGAGTTTCCACATTTTGATTTAAGAAACTCCTGGTAACATAACCCATGGGGGCTAAATTTCCCTGCTCTGCATGAATGAAATGTTGCCATTCTGTTCAATATTCAGGTTATTTATCATGTAGAGTGTTCCCCCATATCACTGAAGCCAAATCCCTTCACATAAAGAGGCAATTCTTACAAAGGAGCATAAAGCTCCTGTTCCAGTAAGGTATCAGCTAGTGAAGAACAAAGCAACTTGAATGAAATCAAAAGAGAATTAAACCTTGAACCCTGCTGAATCCGTAATTTTTTTGGCTCTCGAAAAAGATGTGGTCTTTTTTTGAGTTTCAAAGGAGATCTGGAATTTTTAACTTTCTTAAAATCATTAAGTGCTGGAAATCTCATCAAAAGACTGACTGGGAGATTTCCAACTTTGGTCCTAAGTTGAGCTTGCTTGTGGAAAGGCTGTTAAAGCATGTCAGCATATAAAGATCCTGTTGTTCAACAGAGAACCTGACATGAGGGTGATATTTCAATTATATGACCTGTCTTTCAAAACATCCTACAATCTAGAATTTACTTGTCTGAGGGCAGGGTAAAACCTGTGTAAAGATCTAGATGCTTGACTCTGAGATTTTGAAGAGATGTCACACTTTTCCCCAGCTGATTTTAGATGAAACGTTGTAAGCAGTCTTGACATAGGTAGTCGGGTATGTTGTTTTCTGTCTTCTATTACAGCTGCCAGACCACTGGGAACATCTTTTTCATTTTCCGTTCAATCCAGTTTCCCACATCTATATCAATTTATCTTTGTCTCTTGCAAAGCCCCACTTAGCTGAGTAGCTCTCATTTGTCCCCTGACCTTTGACTGCTACTGGTTATGTTGAGTATAGGATAAGGAGGGGAAATTGCCATGAGAAAGGTGTCTTTTTTCTCCATCAATCCCTCGAGGAACAGCCTAGTCAATGCAGAAAATGTGAGGATAATTTGTAAGTTTTGGCTTTATTTTTATTCCAAATATTGTTTTTAATAATTATTGTCACTGCAAAGTGTATACAAAAATATTATTTAGGAAAAAGATATCATCATCCTATTTTCTGGAAGGTCAGATGAGGGTCTATTGGTGCAGAAATCATGCAAGTGTTATTCACAGCAGAAAATTCCTTTGACACTGGATGCCAGATTTTTTTAAATTATTGTTTTAAACCTGCAAATATTAGATTGCTATCAGTTTGCTAGTTCCATTATTTTACAGCCTCTGGAGGACAGTTACTAATTTTTCAAAATTAAGATATTTTGAAGTGAAGCATAGTTGACATTATAGAATGGAAAGAATTAGAGACTGTTTAAAGCTAGTGGCCTGTTCTCCAACCTGGAGCATGGAGTAGCAGCATGTAAAAGGGGAAGTCACCAGGGATGAAATATTGACCACGCTAGCGGGTCCTCATCAAATAAAAGTGTAACAAACTAGAACATTATTAATCACTACTTCTCATGTGTGCTTTGTTTTTTTTTTTCTGAGCAATATCATTAATAATGATAGGTAATATTCTAAGTATAAAGTAAAAGTGGTTTTGAATTCTTTGCAAATTTAGATATTCTGATTATTGCTAAAAAATTAATCAATTTCATTTTCCTATTTCCAAAGTCTTCCCTGGAGATCTGAAACAGGAACTGTCATGGGAATATTTTGCCAAACCTTTTTTCGTGTGAATCACCCGCTAGATCTTGCTGACAAAATAGGCTGATCTAAATAAACACCATTTTACATTCTTAATGAGCCCCCTGTGCAAGTGGTTGCAGTAATTTAGTAAAACTTATTACTGGAAACAAAATCATAATCTTAAATATAATTTAGGACTGTTAAACCTACAGGTTAACCTGCACGAGGACGTACCCTGACCAATTATATACAGTTGCATGAACCTGAATATGACTGTCCAAAATGTGACTAGTAAATTATATGTTTATCTGGAATACAAGATTAACTCTGTGTGGTAAAAGCTTTCTTCTGGGGTTTGAGCATTGCCCAACCTGGCAGGAATGGGCATCTGCCTTCCAGAGAATTAGCAGTTTGGTCAGGGATTAGTGAACACTGGAATGGTATTAGCTAACTCTGTTTACTATCTGAGCAGATACTGATTTCTCCTGAACATGCCAGGTGAAAGATGGAGGAAACAGACAATGACCTGGTGGCAGGAAGATTTAAACTTCTTTTTGTTTCAGGACAAAGAAATACCTGAGAAAGGGCTGAATTTGAATAGCTCACAAATATGCATTTGAGTGATGAAAGCACATGTAGGTTTCTACTCTAGATCCTTTTCTATGAAAACAGAGTTGAGAATGGGAGTCTAATATGAAAGCCTGTACGTATCTAACATTTTAGCAGCCAGAACCTATAGGATGAGAGGAATTTTGCAACTAATCTAATCATGAGTAGATATACGCATTGTTTCCTTTTCTACCTTATTCACTTCAGTGTTCTACTGTGTTGTCTCTATTAAAATGTTTATTTATATATATTTTGCATTTCTCTTCATATGGCTTCGGTAAAGGACAATTTCATAGTTCTGTCAACTGCCAAAGAAACAAATTCCTCCATGACATTGAGCCTTACAGCTAGTCTTGCCATGACAGGCCCATGGACCTCGGTAGGTAACAGGCTGCTGCACCATAAGCTGCATGGGTCACTTTAGGATTTGGAAAGGCAGGGCTGGTCTGGAGGAAGTGTCTTCTAGTGACTTACATTAGGCAGGCAAGCTCCCTGGCCTGCTGCAGGATAATCAGGAAAGTACTTGAAACCTGAGCATCCTGAGGGAGTTTGTAATAGGAACGACTCCATAAACACACTGACAAAACTTTATTGATATGTATTTGAGTGTGTATATTCTCTGGATTTACATATAGATAAATATATGCTGAATGCATCATATTATAGGCAGACATGTTGCAAGTCAAATTACGATGACCTGATTGAGTTCAGGTCTGATTAACATAGAACTGATGATGTATACGTAAGTCATCCTATTTTCTTTGTTTAAAAGTTATGTTAAGTGGAAACCAGTCTGCAAGTAATAAAACTGATGGACTTGATTGAAATCAGTAGGGTAAATGTTGAGAATTTGTGTGCATATAAAGCTAGTTGCTCTGTTTAACTTTCTAAAAGTAAATGGGTCTCCATAGAGATATTGCTAACTTTAATAATGAAGTGTTCAAAAGTGGTGACTGTGCCTCTTTAGAAAGGACACTATGGATTAGTGTTAAGCAGAATAAACACAACTGCATAGGCTGCATTTGGCTGAGTTTCTGCATGAATGTACACTACAGAGCAATAGTCCAGTGCATGGCTGCTCAGAAAGGAGTGGCATGGGGAGAAGAGAGCACAAATAGTACCATCTGTATGAGCTGATAGGAATGAGAGACAGGAATACTACAGTTTGTGACATGAAGCAACATGCAGTTCACAGCATGAGGGCTGGCCTTATGCAGTTGCTTTGCCAAAAGTGGGACAGAGAAAAGGAACCAAAACAATTTGTTGTGGCATCCCAGTCCGGCAACACAGAAAACAGTGTTACAGGACAGGAACATTTTATTATTTATGACTTTAAGCTGTATAGTAATGCTTCCTATATTCTTGCATTGTTCGCTGGTAATTGCTTTTACAGAGATGCCCTGCAAATTTGGAGGCTGATTCTACAAATCTTGCTCGTGTGACTTGTCCTTAGAAATGCAAGTTATCTTCTTGGAGTCAGTGGTTAACACGTGAGCAAGACTTGGGTTCTTGAGCTGATATCTCATTCAACAACAATGAAGGAACAATTTCCTGTACTCTTGCCCGTATTTATGAAATAATGCATATTTCATATACAAGGCAGATATGTCTATAGCCTCTACAGTATAATTGTAAGCTTGCTTTAATGCAAAGTGTATTATTTCTCTTTTTTTCTGCCATGATTCTCACAAGATACTAGAATGTTGCCTCTGATCTTTTTTAGCAGGTCAATACAGTTCTGAAATTATGGCAAAGACAGCAATAATGCTGAAATCAGACTTGCCGATCTACTTCATTTTAGTGCAGGAAAGCTACATCCTGATTTGTATGATGTGGGGATGGAGGGACTTCCACTGCATTGGGTCATGAGCCTGATGCAGAAGTCTAGCATTAACAGAATCACAGAATGGTTGAGGCTGGAAGGACCTTTAGAGATCATCTAGTCCAACCCCCCTGCTCATGGAGGGTCACCTAGAGCACATTGCCCAGAACCGTGTCAAGACAACTTTTGAATATCTCCAAGGAGGGAGACTTCACAACCTCTCTTGGCAGCCTTCTCCAGCGCTCAGTGACCCTCACAGTAAAGTAGTTTTTCCTCAGGTTCAGACGGAGCTTCCTGTGTCTCAGTTTGTGCCTGTTGCCTCTTGTCCCGTCACTGGACACCACTGAAAAGAGTCTGGCTCCATCTTCTGAGGATGTAAAGATGCATAGATTGTAAAGATGTGAAGGTAGAGATTTTTATACACTTTGATAAGATCCCCCCCTCAGCCTTCTCTTCTCCAGGCTGAACAGGCCCAGCTCTCTCAGCCTTTTCTCGTATGAGAGATGCTCCAGTCCCTTCATCATCTTAGGCCCATTGAAGTAGCCCTTTGCTGGACCTACTGCAGTAGCTCCATGTCTCTCTTGTACTGGGGAGCACAGCGATGGAGACAGTACTCCAGACGTTGCCTCACCGGGACTGAGTAGAGGGGGAAGAATGAGCTCCCTCGACCTGCTGGCAACTCTCTTCCTAATGCAGGCCAGGATACCATTGTCCTTTTTTGCCCCAAGGGCATGTTGCTGGTCCATGGTCAACTTGTCATCCACCAGGACCCCCAGGTTCTTCTCTGCAGAGCTGCTTTCCAGCAGGTCAGCCCCCAGCCTGTACTGGTATGTGGGGTTATTCCTCCCTAGGTGCAGGACTCTGCAATTCCCTTTATTGAACTTCATGAGGTTCCTCTCTGCCCATCCCTCCAGCCTGTCGAGGTCCCTCTGAATGGCAGTGGAGCCCTCTGGTGTATCAACCACTCCTTCCAGTTTTGTATCGTCAGCAAACTTGCTGAGGGTGCACTCTGTCCCTTCATCCAGGTCATCAATAGATGAATTGAACAGTACTGGACCCAGTATTGACCACTGGGGTACACCAGTAGTTACTGGCTTCCAAATAGGCCTTGCACCACTGGTCACAACCCTCTGATCTCTGCCATTCAGCCAGTTTTCAATCCACCTCACTGTCTCTTCATGTATCCTGTACTTCATGAGCTTGCTATGAGGGTATTATGAGAGACAGTGTCAAAAGCTTCACTGAAATCAAGGTAGACAACATGCACTGCTCTCCTGCCATCTCCCCAGCCAGTTGTTCCATCATAGAAGCCTATTGGGTTGATTAAGCATGATTTCCTCTTTGAATCCATGCTGGCTCCTGGATCACCTTCTTTTCCTTCATGTTCCTGGAAATGGTATCCAGGATTAGCTGCTAATATTGGCTGCTAATATGCTAATAATTGTTACCAGTTTGCTTCCACTCTGTATGAAGTTGTGGTGCAAAGTTGATGATCAGGAGTTATGCTTTCTTCTGGGATCCCTTGGCTAATAAGGCCTGACCAGTAGGAACAGTACCAGCTGCAGTGAAGCACAGCAGCTTCTATCTGGCTTCAGGAATTCATGCACTGGATGGTAACCCAAAATTAACTAAGTGCTGTGATGAAAGTGTTCTCACATGTTCATGGGTTGTCGGTACTGTTTTTGGAGACTGGGAGATGGTATGAGTCTCACACTGAGAGCATGGGATTTTGTAGATTTATGAGATAGAGGATTCCCCAAATGACTTGGAAGGGAGGAATGTATCACAAAATAGATATCAGTGCTCAAAACACCTCCTGCCATTATCAATCTATGTGCAAAAGATTACAGACAGGCTTCTCATTCCACTTGAAGGGAGCTTTGTGTTAATGTGTTAATACCTGCCATGCTTTTATGGTCTCAAAAACTTCTCTTTTTTTTGATGGCTGCAAAAGCTTTGTAACAACAGAGTCTGCCATGCTGACAAATTCTATCTCACTGCTTACTTGTATTCCCTGTGGTCTATCAGTGTCAGTCATCTTCCCAGTCCTGGAAATAAAAGCTTTGAGTAAGGACTCTTCCTCGCTGTATTTTACAGCACCTTTCACAATGGGTTCAATTTAATGGTCGTGTTAATGCAAATATGTAATAAATAAAAGAAAAATCAATTAATAGACCATATTCGAGTGGACAGTCAAACCAATGAATAGCAGTGATGCCGAAAAGATCACAGAAAGTGGGCAAGAGATTAGGCTGCAACCCCTATATCGTCCTTTAGGCAGATGTTGCACACGTTATAGCCAAGGGAATTTTTGTAATGTGATATGCTAGAAACCCATATTAGCAAAAGTTTGTATGACAGATGCACAGGCTTCCAATCAAGTATGGTGCTAGGAAAGCTGGAATTTACCAACAAAAGATTAAAGACCAAATTTACTGATGTCAAGTAGTAACTTACTTCACCAATCATGCAATTGGGATAAAGAGGCAGTAAACCTGGATAAAGTATGGCAGAGGATGACCAACACTGACAATGCAAAATGCATTTTTTTATGGTAGATGGTGTTTACCTAGGAGTGATGGGATAATATTTTTGAGAGGGGAAAAAAGGCTGAGCAGCTAAAAAACAAAATAAAATGTCTTCAAGTGGCAGAGACCTCTTTATCTAACACATTTCAGACAGAATCACTCATCTTTGGTAACTAAATATCGAGTTAAATTTGCCTAAAGTTATCTCAAAATGGCTCATCTCTGATATTTAGAGATGATCATCTAACCATCAAAATATTAGAGGGGTTTTGCAAAGCCAGATTGTGAATCTCACTTTTGCTAAGAAGTAGTATCACTTCATGTAACTGCTCCCCAATGGGAAGAAAGGACTCCCATTCTGACAGTGCTCTGATAGAATATTCTCTGTTTTCAGAGGACAGCAGAAATGTTACTGTATTCATGTAAAATTCCTTTTGAAAACATTTTCTGCTTTTTTTCCCTTCCTGTCTCTCTTCTTTCTAGCATACAGTATTTTTATTCTCCCTGTGCTAACCTGTAAAGTTTTGAGTAGAAATTAGCATGAGCCAAAAATTAGACACTTAGAATAGAAGTCTATTATAAATGTAACTGTTTATATGAGAATCTGATTGAAGCTTTTTGGCTGTTCGCTACAATAATTGGTGATTGAAGGAATATAATCCAGGCTTCAGGGATGCCTGGATTTGGACTGGGTGTTAACTGTGTGATTTGGGACAATGCTAGTACTGTTACTGTGTACTCATTAACATCTGTTGTATTTTATGTGACTGGTACATAAAATGCTACATACACCTACAAAGAAGCAGGATTCGTCTGTGAGCTAGCTGGAATAAGCCGGACAAAGGCTGTTGATTATTTTAGGGGAAATGGAATTTATTAATCTCCCTTTCCCCCTGCCCAAAGCTTAATCCCAGGATATCCTTCCAGGCTACTTTCAGGATGACCCGCTGTATGTTTTGGCATTACCAAGACCAGAGTGACTGTGGATAACCCTCTCCCAAGGCTCGTACTATGTTGAATGTGGGTTTGGTACAGCATTTATGTATTTATGTAGTAAGTCTATTTGGAATAAGTTTTAGATATGTCAAAATCAGTACAGTTAATTTTTGATACCTGTTAGATTTGGGTTTTTGAAGTCTTAAAAATTATATCTGTGCTTTTTAGCACGTAAATATATTGACTGATAGTTATGCTCACTAAAAATTGAAGTCATGGTTTTGAGTATTGCTGTATTTCAGTGAATGTTTGAGATAAACTTGCACCCAAGTGAGTCCAATGTTTTAATACCATTTTACTGTGTTACTTGCCATGAATTCTCCTTTTAGGACATAATTTGCTTGCTCTTCTTGGATATTAGAAATAGACAAGACCAGCAAGTCTATTCAAACTTTTCTTACCTTGTTTTATAGGTGTTTGACAATGTCTTTGACTATTTTCTTGAATCTCTGGGGAGACATCTGTGATATGCAGAAAATTCTGGTGCCTTAGTATTGTTACTCGAGAAAGAAAAATGTTTTGGATTTAGCTGAAAGTCTTGTAAGCAGATACTTTCAATGCTTTCAGATATGTTCTAAAAATGCTTAAATGGATGACTTCATGCTTCATTTTATGACATTCCTGGAATACTGTTACAAATACAATAAATGTTCATTTAATCACGAATACTATGCTAGTTGTCATTCGTGAGACAGTGCAATAAAGTCCTCACAAGTTCTAAATGGCCTATTTTATATAGAATACAATATCGTTGAGCTATAGCAGTGACGTTCATTTTAGGCTCAAGGATTTAAGTTTTAAATTGAAGGGTCTTTCTCTTATTTCGCCATGCACATGACTTCCCGTAGAAGTTAATCTCTAAATGCACTGAGTCCTACCATTTTATAACATATTTTATAGGGGAAGATAATTGCTCTTGTGGTGCTCTTTGCTCTGATTTTGTGAAGTTTATTCTAGAAATCTGCTGCCTATAAAAGCTAACAAGAATATCTGCGTCAAAATAGTTTTCCTGTGGTAGTACTGCCTAAACATAACAAATGAAGCAGATATGATGCACGGTTTATGCATACTCTTTGTATAGTTGTGAGTGACATTTACCACTTGGCATAAGATATTTACATCCGTTCATCAAAATATGACTCCCCATTGCAGTCTTCTAAAGCTAAGCCAGTAATATACATGATTATGGTAATTTAAAAACGAAACATAGTGTAGAAAAAGAACATGATAAATGCGTATCATCTTACTCTTTATGGCTCCAGTAAATTTTGTACCTTAGGCTAGAGCGAATACATTTTGAGTTTCCCGTGCAACAATCATTTTGGAAATGAGTCAGTCAACAGGCTTTTCCTTACTCATTACTACTTAGCCTAAAGATCTTAGGAATCTGTTTTTGTTTCATTATCAATTTATTTCTGAGAAATATCATTGCCATTACCTAGTACTAAAATCATAATTTCTCTTCAGTTTGTAAGTGGGACAAAAGTAAATTATCTACCTATTCTGTGACACTACTTCTGTGCCTGGATATTTCCTTCTCTGTGTGATGCCTTAATCTATAAATTAATACAACAGATACTCTTCACAGAGCCTCAGAAAGGAGAAAAAAAGGTGTTTTTTACTGGAATCGAGTAATCAGCTAGATATTTTAGTTCCCTTTATTTGCAGAGCAGTAAATCCTTTTCGCAAGTGGAATAAGCCAGGGAGGAGAGCGAGGACGGCATTTGGTGAGTTACACAAAGGGTGTGTGGTTTAGACCTTTTCTGGAACGCAGGCTGCAGTTTAGCTGTCGAGGCACTATCATTCTCCTCAAAGGTGAAATGATTTAGAGGCCTAGAGAAACTTAATTTTTCTTGATCACCATGTGCAACCTGGAATTTTAATGGCAGGCATAATTAATTCTTCTGATGTTAATCATCAGGGCTGGGCTCCACAATTATCAGCCTAGTGCAGCTGGGGCATGGTGCAGACATGAAAAATTAGGAAAATGAATCAGTAATAGGGTGGCAGATTTAATCTGCATCATGAAAACAAAGTTAAAAAGAGGGAGATCGAGAGAATTTCAGCTGAAGCTTTTGTGCCAATGAGCACTGACAGAACTGAAAAATGTTGCCGATGTCCAAAGTGATTGGTAATTACCAAGCCATTGAATTTTTTATTGTCAATTTATCATTGCGCCAGAGGTTAAATTTAACATCTTCTTCTAAAGCCATCACTCTAGGAGGAAGGCAAGCTTTGCATCACGTGGCCCAGGAGTCAGTGAAAGGTTAATCAGGTATTCCTTTAGTTTGTGTGTGCTTCCAAATCAGTCTTTCTTTTTGTGTCCTTTATGCTGCATACATACCGTGGGGTATTTTCTAATTTATATTACCTCTGCATTTCAAAAAAATATTAGATTGCATTCCTCAGCACAGCATCATCTGTCTTGCTGTGTATTTATAATGCAGTATTTTCATACTTCCCCGGGCATATTTTACACACATTTTAATATATATTTGTATAGAGAAATTTTATGTATACAAAGAACTTTAAGAAAAAAGGCAAGCATTTCCCAAGTAATGAAAAGAATAATCTTAGTGCCTAAAAACATTACAGGAATTTAAAAAATATAGACATAACTTGTTTCTTTTAACTTCTAAATTGTGTTCTTTGGTTCAAGCTTGATTTTGCTTTATTCTGATGCCGTGTTGTTTGTGAATGATCTAGTTTAAGATCAGGGTAATGTCTGGAATGCTATAAACTGCTTTTGGGTTGTAAGGACTGTGAGGGAAAGGCTGTCTGAATTTTGCATCTTGCACAATGCCTATTGCAGTTTTGGCACTTAGCAAATGATAAATATTCACAGTTCATAAAGGAAGCACACCTTAGTCCTTTGAATATTCCCCCTCAAGAGTACTTAGGAAATGGTAGGGTCTTTATTAATGCAAAAGCCATAAAAGACTGAAAAAAAGACAGCATCTAAACATCCTTGTAATAGAAATGTGTGACATAAATATACATTGATCTATTAGGGCCAAACTGAGCCCTGAAGTATGTGGAAATCTGTTCAATGAAATAGTAGGATTTGTGCTTCTCTGATTATGGTCGGATCTGTCCCAAAAACTCCAAAGGCATATTCTTATACTCATTGCTATTTATCTGTCTTTTAACACGATGTTAAATACGTCTCTGTCTACTTCTGTTTTGCTGAGTAATCTCACTTCTATTTACTCTATGTTTTATGTGAGTGTTATATTTATTTTAGATTCCAGACTGTGCTCGGATTAAAGGAATTGTATGCATTTTCTATAAATTAAAAATGGAAATGGCCTTTAGGGGAGAGTCGGTGGAGGAATCAATGCATGCATTAATTACTGCAATTCATTACCCAAATAAACACAAGACTCAGCCTTTTCCTGGATACAAATTTACGGATATAAGATGTTTACAAGAGACAAAGGCTTGTGATCCTGCTCATGTTAATCTACAGATCAAAGTATGTGAGCCCATTTCTAGCGGAGGCTCCTTTGGGGATACCATAGCTGGGATCAATCCCCACATGCAGGCAGTGAATTATTGCTGCTGAATACAAAAGCTGCTCACGTGACATCACTGTCCCCTAACAACAGGGACACCCGCTTCAGATAATGCTTTAGAAGAGCTTGTTTTCTTGATACCCCACTTTTCTATAATTAAACCGTAAAGCAATACCTGTACAATCACCTCTGATTCCCTTCATAAGCAAATATATGCTTCAGTTCATAGCAACTACTCAGTCATTTGGAATAAAAAACATGAAAATGTAATCTTTAGCTTCCCAGAGGCTTTCTGGAATATAAACAGAAGGTTAGGAAAAATACAGCAAATAAAATTATACAGAAAAGATTCGGTGATTTATCGAAAAGATTTCATATTCTTTTGAATTAGTACCCTGTCTTCTCCTTAAGAAGAGACTAGAAGAGCATTGGAAGAATGTGATTTCTTCTAACAGCATTTGGATGCCTTCCTTGATCATATTTTATAGGTGGAGGATAAATTACCATATGAAGGTTTGTGTTCAAACCGTGAGCACAGAGCATGATTTGAATTTCACTGCATTTTGTATAGCTGCCATTGTGGGTACAAGCTCACCCCAAGTCTCAGCAGCTCCCAGCAGAACACATATTAGCCAATTCCTTCTTTCCTATTGGAGCACTCAGCTATTTTAATTGAATTCTGTCCAAAACTGCAACTAATTAAGAATCAATTCAGGACCATTAGTAAGTGGGACTAAGCTAGCCACTGCTGAATATTTCAAAAGAGTTTGCTTTAATGAGAGGAGTTCTTGGATAGGGGGAAAAAAACCCACAAACAGATTAAAGATAGTGTACGGACCTTCTCCAGTTAAACTAAACAACTAGTGCTACACAGAAAGATGCTGAACTTGTAGTCCTCTCTAATTGATCTACTTACTGTTCTTAAGGAAACTCAAAAAAAATAATGAGTGCAGGTATTTACTGTGTGTTAGTCACTCAATAGCTATTTATAAACAACAGCAATTGTTGCATATCACAGTCTGTCTTTCTCTTCATCAGAGAAACATATGTTATCTCTTTTCAGACATATTAACCTTAGAACTGTCAAGACATTTTCTCTTCTTTAGGCTTTGTACTTCTGCAACATCTGTTTATCTGCACCGCATTGCCTGCAGATGGTATTTTTAAAATTTGTTAAGGGGTTAGGATGCCATATTTTTGACAGCTGTAGTTTCGTTTCACCACAGAACAAAACTTTGCTATAAACGCTGTGCTTTGAGGAAACGATTTTATTTTCATTATTCCTTTAGGCATATCAATTTCTCCCCCTAATGTCTTGCTATTTTGAGTTCTATTAATGATGGTATGGACATTTACTCTTTTTAGGAGGAATAGAAGAAACAATATATGATTGATTTTGATTATTAGTGTGGGAATGCATACAACTAGACTGAGATAGTCTAATATTTAAGTACTAAAATCAGTACACAGTAAATTGAAAGTACAAGCCTGAACATACTATGTGGTAAGTCCTAAACCTCACAATGACCTCGGCTTATGAGAAACTGCTTGGAGAAGGTTTCTTGATCTGAGGCAAACTAAACATAGTGACAAATCTACTGTGACTACGTTTAAGAAAAAAGTATGCAGAGCTGTTTATATTCCTAGCATGTGAATATGAGTGTACATTCAATGGAGACCTTGGTGCAATAACCTTATACTTGATATACATTTTAGATATTTTGTAGAATAAATTAAGAATTTACACAGGATGTTACCAGGAACCTTCATTATTTCAAAACACCAATTCATCTGACTGGAGTGGAAAGACTGTATTAGAACATCTTTCCAGTATGCTTGTTTGAAAGAGAAGGTTTTTGGCCATTTGATTGTTTGTTTTCTATTTTGCGGTCTAAGCTTTATTGCCAAACAAATGTTGTGTGCTCAGTACAACATTCTCTTGCAAAAAATAGCAATTAATATGACCAATCAGAACAATCATAAACAGCAAAGAAATTTTGCATTATTTACCTTTGTAGAAAAAAGGAATGGTTCCTGGTCAGGAACAGAAAGAGCTCCTTGTCGCAGCCATTTACATTAGTCCTTGATTTGGGTACATAGATAACCTCTTGATAAAGAAATTGTGTACACATTGCAAATACTGTTCTTAGAAGCTTTATCTTTTTAAAAAAGCTTCTTTACCTTCTGTAAAAAAAGAAACAGAGTTTGTGTTTGTAATGGCAGTTTATAGTTAGAATAACAGAGGAAAAGATGTTGGGAGGAGGAAGGAAAAAGGCTGCTTTAGTGAGGCTGGAAATAGGTCAGGACTGTCTGTTAAACACCCAACATCTTTTTAAAAATCTTACTTAGTTACTGCGTTTTTAGTAAGTCTAGATGTAGGCTGACATTGGACCAGGTAAATGACTGACAGAGCATCAACACTTGTGAACCTTTTTCTTTTTAAAACAGGAAAAAGAGCAAACTAGTAATATCAGCTCCTTATTTCCTGTGGGCTTTGTGCTGAGATCTGAGAAGGATAAGAATACAGAGTCTTCCCACATCCTGGTCATAGCTTTTGGCTTTTGCAAAGTAACATGGAATAGAATGAAGTGTCACTTCAGAGTGTGTAGAAGGACGTTTGAAATGAGGAACAGGCCGGGAGAGACATGACCAGTATTTCCATGTCAGTGGAGATCCACAGACCAAACATCAACCCTCAGGCGAGTAAGCCTCAGAACAGCTCCTAGATGCTGTAAAAGCTATTTCAGATTAGTTTCACAGCCACCCCACATCTCATGGGAAGAGAATTCTACTGACCTATGCCAAATGACATAAGCAATATCCATTTTCCTTTTTTTTTGTTTTAAGAGATGATTTGACTGTTTTTCCATTTCTGTTCTACCATCAGTTAGAACAGTAAAGTCTCTTAGGTTGAGCTGAAAGAGGTAGAGTTCTCCCGTCACTTAAATCTCCTGGAGTTTGTGTTTCTTTTAGTAGAGTTAAAATGCCTGTTTCTACTGTAGACTCATCTATGATGAGCTGTGAGGGTCTCCTTATGCTCAGTTATGGTCAGCCTGGCCAGCCTAGCAATATACCTGCAGAACTATTCTGTCAAGTTCAAGAGGCCTTCTCAGTTTGTATGTGGTGTCCTTTTGATTTTAGTTAAGAATATCTTCTTTATACAGCTTCAGTTTCTGATGCTGTCAAACATCTTCCAGACTGTTCACATCTCTCTGTAAGGCCTCTGAAGCTCTTTTGTTGTTGTTGTTTTTTATGTAGGGATTCTGGTAGCTATGTCATGGTAGTATCTGACAGAGGCTTGGTGAAAAAGTTGATAAGCTACAGGAGGTCTTGTGTCAGGTAATGACTTCCCATTGGCTAAAATTTCTGAGACTGTGTAAACTGAAGAAGTCTGAATCATCATTATTTTTATTTTTACTTCTTGGCATATATCTACTGCTTTCTTTCCCATGGAGTTTGCCAGCAACTTTTTCTCATAACTGCCAGCAATAGGGAGGCTACAGGAATCTACCATTGCCCTTGTCTTCCTTTCGGAAACTCATGAAACACATTTGACATCTTTGCAGGGAAGATCTTCCTATCTCTAAAAGAGGAACTGAAGGAGGTGAAAGAGAGGGGGAACACGGTTCTTTTTCCTCCTCTTCTTGGATATATATGGTACTCCCTTACTGCTTCTCCTCCAGCTTGGCTTCTCTGATGAGAGCTCCCCCTTTTTTCTCTGTTGGAGCAAGGTCTAGCTGCTCCCAAAGGGAAGGGGAAGCTGAGGGTGCTCACAACACAGGCCAGGCAAAGACTTCACTGGCAGGATGCAGTTGTGCAGCACCTGAGCCAGGAGAGCTGTGGTGACAGCAACAGGTCCTATTGACAGGCCAGTGATCATGAAGCAAAAAAGCAAGATAACAAGTCAAGTCCAAAATCAAGCTGGGAAAATGAAGCAACAGTTCAGGAACAGGACTGGTTATGGATGTACCTACAATGTAGCACAGGCAAGAACTGAGTGCCCAGGCCTGAGGCTTCTGAGCCCACAGGCGGAGGGTGTGAGTGGAGGCCCCAGGTGAGGCTGGTCAGGGCAGTTGAGGTCTATTAGTGCCCTCAGGGCCCTGGCAGAACTTTATGGTTTACGGTTCAATGTACATTTCTCCTGCTTCACATTCTCCTGCCACTGAATTCCTTTTTCTGTGCCACCAAAAATGAATTTGCACAAAGTCTCTGCACTTCCCTACTTGTCCCCTACTCCCCAGCTCTGCCTTTCTTCACTGGTCCAAGAGTTTTAAGACAAAGTGTCAGCAAGAACAGTAAAACCTTGTTATAATGTCGCTTGGGGTTTGGATAGAAAACAATATTTATTTTAACAAATCCATGGCCTCATAGCAATTTTGCTGTTGGCACAGTGCTGCATACCATGGCTGCCTGGAACATCGTAGCCCCAGCAAAGACATTTCTACTTCCTAACCAGGGCTGCTTCCTGAAGAACAAAGGGAGCATTTCTCATATTTGCTAAAGGAATGATGCTTATGACACACAGTTGAACCCATCTGATATTCTCCAACAGGAGGCAGGGGTCCATGTGCACTCAATCAATATCATTTAAATAAATCATAGCCAAATGAGGGTGGGGGCAGGACAGACAGGAAATAGGTATGTTAACATTCATTTGAATGATTGTTGCTGATAAAGGCATCCTGCTGGCTCTCCCACTCGGTCGGATAGTAAAGCAAGGTCACAGAGCATTAGGGAAATGGAAAAAATCAGTGATATGAGAATCATGGACATTATAAGCAAGGAGCAATATTATTAGGATTTGAACTGAGCAGTGGCAAGGGCTGCATATTAGCCCATGTTTTGCTAGTGCTGATACTGAGTGTTCAAAACAAGGCTTTGCAGTCCTTAAATAACTCCCTATAGCAAAGTGATTTCTCTGTATAGTTGAACTTAATTTGTTACTTATAATGGTATAAACATACAGATTGACTTTAAAATATTTACGTTCATGCCTGTGCAGCACGAAAAAAACCCTGAAGTGAAACAAAACATGAATATAACTGACTTTGCCCTCTTCCCCTTCATGCACTTAGCACAAGCTTCCTGCGGAAGCTCGCTCGAGGAGTGCCCACTAAGCTCTTTTGTGACAGCTATTCCAGTGGCACTGGAAGCCTTGCACTTATATGAAGCTGTTTATTCAGATACTGGCTTTCTCAATGTATTTTCTTCATATGAAATAAAATTGCACCTTAGGGTTTTTTATTATTAATGGTGAATACTAGTGCTATAGTATCTGATCAGCAGTCTTTTTCTCAAGTTAGGAAATTCTGCCTTATTTACAGCTATTGACCCAGTTACTCCCAGCTCTGCCAAAAGATATTAAAGTACATGAATACTCTGTGAGACAGAATGGGCTAGAAGACGTAAAAATGAACATCCTCATTCCAAGTTTCTCTGAAGTTTGCTTGAAAAAACTTCTAAGTTTAGAAATATTCAAATAAACCTTAGAGTTGAGGGTTAGTTGTGACACCATAAAGTCCATGGGCTTCTGCCATTGTTTTGGGTTTTGGAAATTTAGACAGTATGTACTGAGCCAATATGTTTTGCATTGGCAATCACTTGCCAATTACCCCTGCGTGCTATTGACATAAGGTGGAACTGAACAGGATAAAAGGATATAAAAGTAAAATATCAATGGTGAGGCAGCCATGAGCTGACTGGAGAGGCGGAGAGATGTGGCATAGCTTCAAACAAACCATGCCATGTGATGACATGCCCCATCGGTCAGCATGAGTAGGAAGAGGACATGAAGTAAATTTGCACCTGGATTAGCCCAAGACTATAAACAGTCACTCATTCTGACCTTAGAAATTGTGAATATCCATAAACCTGTTATTTATTTTGTTTTCAGAACATGTTCCTGGCACCAAACCATATAGAGGCAACTCATTCTTTCACCATTAATATCAGGATCTTGTTTAGCCAAGCAAATTTGCTAGATCAGATATGGCAAACATAAAGTCTTTGCATGGTAGCAAATTTTGATTCCAACATAAAAATCTTGTGAACCAAGGTCCTTATTTTTCATTTTGTTCAAATTATGTGGTTGCTGCACTTATTGGAGGAAATGGGGCTCTATGGATTGTGTGCAGCAATCCACGTGTGCAGATTAGAATGTACAACTATGGTCTAAAGACCTGAGTGTGATGGCCACCTAAACCGCCTATGCCTTTTAGTGAGGGTGAGGTCTGTCTGCATGATCGACTCAGGCTTGTAACCCTCATTCAGGTAAAACTTCTGCTACAGGCAGGATTTGTGCAAAAACTTTAGGACTGAGACTTAAAAAGGAATTTGCTTTTGAAGTAATTTCTTCTTTCCTTCTTTCTTTCTTTTTTTCTTTTTTTGAGGAACATAAAAGAGTCCACAGAGCAGTGGTATATAAAGACAAAGACAGGCTGAGTATTACATCTTACCAGTGATGCACAAGTGTTAGTCAAATGGAGAGATGACAGTAGAATAAGGAAACAATTAAACTTCAATAAAAGAAAATAAGGAATAACATTCCAGTCAGATCTAATCACATTATGTATAGCATAACTTTCAAATTGGAAGTCCATAAAAACCAACCACACCTCAGCCAGTTTGTCTGGCATCCGTCCTGTATAATAAGCCGGAGGTTCCTCGTGGCACAACTCCAAGGCAGTTTGAAACCATGTCTGCAGTGGGGATGGCACTGAGCCACGTTTGCAAAGAGGCAGAGTCATTTTTCTGGTGGGAAAGGTCAGGCAATACAGAGCCATGAGGGATTAGATTCCCTTTTTCAGCTTTTTCTCCATTCTTACTCCTTCAAATATATTTCTTTTAATAGTAAAATTAATTCACAAACAGAAAACCTGCCATTACAGTAATGTTAAAGATCCATTTAAGTTGACAGGCAGCAGGAAATCCAGAACCAGAGTAACCTGGCTTGTATCTTTATAAAAGTTAGTAAAGAATCTGACAGGTTGCTGGTTACCTTTTCTCTGTACTGTAAGTCTCTTTCCCAACAAACTGTTTAAACTCCTATCTAATACAGAAAGAAAGAAGAGCCTGTAGAGGATGATCTCATTCTCATGTCTTATATTTGATCTGTGCAATGCATGCATGAGTAGTAGTAGTTAATTTACATATATCTTCCATTTTAAATAATAATCTTATTCATAATGCATAAATGGACTCCATATGCGACCAGACAGATCATTCCTAATTTTCATTATGGGAACACATATGGGAATTGTGCTCACCCAGGGTAGAATCCTGGCTCCACTGAAGTCAATGGCAAGATTCCCAATAATTTTGCAAGGGCCAAGATTTCACCCTTGATGTTCAGCCACCCTAGTAATACAAAGAACCAGTGTTGAGAAAGAGCATCCTGTGCTGTTGTTCTCTCCTCCCACACCTCACATAAGTTTGAGCAAGGACTGAGTTATCACTGAATTAATGCAATCCATTCCTCTGAGTTTTCTAGCTTGCATCAAGTTCTCTGCTTGGGGTGAGAGGGATCCAGATTTACAGTCATAGTAGCCACACAGTTCTCACAGTTTAATGTTAGTAGTACCAATTACTGCAGAGAGTTTGTTGCAGATAGGAGAGGCAAGGCGAGGTGGAGGGGAAGATGTCTGGGATATGAGATAAGCACTAGAGCATGTTGGAGAGGAAGGGCGGTATGGAGCTTTTCAGCAGTAGGAAGCGTGCCTTAGGGGAGCAAAGTCTGTGGTATCCTTTAGCCCAGCCTATGACTCAGGATTGAACCTGGCTTCACAGAAAACTTGGAACTATTGGTCGTTCTATGTAGCCCTTCATTTCGTGGAACTTTTCAGACATGTAGAAAGTGGGTAACATGCCAATGCATTGTTCTTGCAATCTGATTTCATTCTCAAGAGCCCTAGGGGTATGGAAAGTGATATGATAGGAAATACCTTCTTCATGTGACTAAGATGCAGCCATCCTCCATCATGGGATGCATGCATGTCCAGTCATTTGTCACAAGTGCAAATACTTGGGTCATGTGATGGTCACTGTACAAGTAGTCCATGTTATTTGAAAGAAGATACCTCTCTTTTGGTCCTGACACAGGCACATTGTTAATTACATCATGGAGAAAGGACTGGGACATGTACTAGAGCCAGGACTCTCTAGAAAAACTTACGTGTCCTTCCCCCATCAAAAAGCTTGGCACAATTGATGTAACAACTTTCTTCTCCTTGCTTCTCCCTCTGACTGGCAGGCAGTCAGGTGGACTCAGGTTATACTCCCCCTCCACAATCTTTAAAGGAGTTTCTTCCTTAAAGGACAGGGGCGGGGGGAGAGGCAAAGAATGAATGAAAGGAAAGAAAAGGAGGGAAGAAGGGAAAGAGACTCTTGGAGGGCACTTCTCAAAGTGTCAGGGGAAACCTGGGAAGTGTAAATTTGAGACAAACCACCCTGTAGCCCACGTGGGGCACAGATAAAATCCATGTGTGCTTTGGTTGTACTCAGTCGAGAACCAGAATCAAGGCCAAGTTCCTCTGAACTTCTGTGTTGTCACAGTCTCTCCTCACATGTAGACAAGAGAGATGTTCTGAGAGGGCCTTCAGTGAAACTGGTGGGATCACTGTGTTTCCTCTTGAATGAGATGGAGCTTAATCTCACTCATTTCAGAAATGGATGGCTAATTTTCAAGTCTGACCCTGATTCACATTCAAGCATCCCCCAAATTCACACAAGTTTAGCCTCTAGAAACTTTAAATACTTATTCTTACTGGAGCTAGCAAATAAGAGACATTCAGGTTCACAGAACAAATGGGAATATTTTATTTAATGTGTATGCACTTTGAAAAATGTTCAGAAACTAAAAATAAACAGCAGTTTGAAACGAAAAATCAAAAATTTCCAGTTAGAACGACATTCTGAGTTTTCTATTTTTTTTGCTCCCTTTTTTGACAATAAATATTAGTCTATTTCAACTGAGACTCCTTTATCATTCTGGTCAAATTGCAGTCTTGACAAATCAATTTATGATTTGAATTTATGAAAACATGTCAGTCAGCCTAATTACTTGATAAGATCCATCAGTTTGGAGTCCTTTCACTAGAAAAATTGCTCTTGAAGCTAATCGGCCAAATTATTTGCAGGTGTAAATCAGAGCATCTCCACTGGTGTTACTGGCAAGATCTCTGAAGTCAGCATAGTCACATCAATGGCTGCTGAAGCAGATGTTAACCCTGTGTAAAGAGTACAAGATCAAGCTCCATGTCATATCTGGGAAACTGGTTAATAAAAAGTTGGAACAATAAATTATATTAATAACTTGGGTTTTAGCTAATTTATCTCTGGAAGGTATTTTTCCATTTTATTTTGTCTGCATTTTTATTTTTCAGCACTAGGAAGTGACAAGATGTGAATTATGACCTATTCATTCATGCCCAGTTTCAACACAACTGGGTGTGAATTAGTACTCCATAATTCATGTAGTGGAGTGTCTTATTACAATTATAAAATTTTATTTGAAAATGTTTTTTAATATTTATATTGTTAATTAAATGATGATGAGTCTCATAAATTCTGAACAATGAATTATGTTGTATTAGGCACTATTCAGATTTTATCTGTTAGCCATTCAGGGTACACAGATTTCTCTGCCTATTATTTAATATACTACATAATAAAGTTGGGCTATGATATTTGTCTTTAGTATGCGAAATTTCCTATTCAGATGGACTTTTTCAGGAAATTCTCACTGCCAATTTGTAAACATAAGGGTCAGTATAGAAATATTATTTCCTATTACAGAAGTAAATTCATCAGATGTGGGAAAGAGCACTTAACTCTTCATTTAAAAGGTAAGAAAAACTTGGTCACATAAACCTTGGGCAATTAAGCGATGATATTTTTGAGGGGAACAGTGTTCCCTCCTAAAGATCTGCCTGCTAACTTTTGTAAAACACCTTCATCTTTAGTATTTTGGATCTGACTCTGCGTTTTTTCTCCTTTGTAAATTTCCTGTAAAGCTTCATTTCTGGTCTGTTTGTGAAAGCACTTAAACATGTGCTTAAAGTCAAACATATTCTAAACATATAACTTCCATGCTGTCCTGAATTAGAGTGAGATCTGGAATAGTCGCAGGCATATAGAAATTGAAGATCAGATGCATAGTGGGAATTGTAATTCAGATAGATGAGAATTACATGACATTATTAGAATAAAGATATTGCTTTTCTGATCGTTAATCATAAAATAAAAAAAAAACCAGCTACATAAGTGATATGGAAAGATACAGCAGCCAGAATGAGTTAGGTAAAAATGAGACTTGTTCAGTAAACAGCTTGACCCTCTTGGCATGATATAAACAATAGGAAGTAATTAATATCCATTCTGTATCTACATAAACATTTTTTTTTAAATCCCCATATACTTTTCTAATCAGTTTCTATGAGAATTTCAATTTGAATGTAACTGTATAAATTTAATACCCATGTAAGTGAAATTACTTTGAGCCAGGTAAAGAGAAGACCTGCAGAGGTGTACCAGTGATGCACTGCCTCCCTGGCCTTTGACATTCTTTTGGTTACAGATAGAATAAGGTCCCAGTCCCAGACAGAGCTCTGATGTGCAAGGATTGCCGGGCTGAGTCCTTTAAGTAATGGATTATGCTTGGCAGCGTACTTCCCCATCAGGTGTTGCTGTTGTGAGAATGCAGCCGGAGCTGCCTACTGCTACTTCATTAATAATGGAACATTCACACAAATTCCATGCAAAATTGATTTTTGAACAGTATATAAGAATCCAATATGAAGTCTTAAAATGTCATTGAGAAATCTGTTTGTAATTTACTTCACCTGTAAGAACCTGCTGCTCCACTATGTACAATTTTACTGTATTTCTCCCCATTAAACAACTATTTTTTGCATTTCTATTCAGCCTTCTCACTGTGACACGCCATTGTGAGCTGATTGATAGATATTTAAAACAACATGTGGGCTCCTTTTCTTTTGCTTCCTTATTCAAATGGCAAGTGGAGATATTTTCATCACAGTGCAGGTGAACAGTGTTAATGGCTCATTATCTAATACAGAATGTTAACTGATGAATTGCAAATGCACTGTTTGAGAGTGAACATGGTTCTGTAGCTGCAAAAACAACTGTTCTTTTTTTAGGCTTTGAAAGGGAGACTGTCAAGTAGGGACCAAAGATTCCTGGGCTGGAGGCCCTTGATTTTCATTGTTTTAGGTCCAAAGTTTTCTTTGTGATTTAATTATTTTACTAAGGGCTTGATTTAAGCTGCCATTCCCCTCACTCCTGACCCCAAACTTTATCAATATGATTGCAAATGTAACATTCAAGTCTTCATGATGCCACTGATGAGTAATATGCATGTACAGATATGCTCTAGGAATTTTTTAGCAGTTCTACAAGGCTGACTATTTCTCAGCCTCCATTTCCTATCTTTACAATAGATCAGAAAATACTGTTGGGAAGATAAGGATGTCCACTGATGTTTGCACAGACTTCACAAGTCACACAGCATTTTAGGTGACACGATTTCAAGCATACAGCCTCCTCGCTTAATACAGGCTTTCTAGAACTAAGGTACTGAGGAACAGCATTGCTTGAGCTTGTTTGTAGAGCTGTTCAGTCCTCGGCAGCTGGACTGTGGCTTTTGACTTTGTTACATCTGACAAACCTGTCAGGATTATGAAATTCCAGAACCACTCTACATTAAAAGATCAAAGCGATGGCTCTGCCAATTAAACCGCAGGGTTTTATAGGAGTATGACAGAAATTTTAACAGGCCTGTCCAACTTTTGCTACTATTTTATGACTAGGGATGTGGAGAATACAGGAAGCTAATAGTTAATTCTCATTTTCTAATGTGTTTCCAACAGAAGGATTGAAATTTAATAACATGGAAAAATATAAGAATTGCAGCAAAAACTAGCTGGCTTTATATGCTACTTAACAACAGGTTCTTGATCAACAGGAGGAGGTATTTATACTTTTGACTTTAACAGCAGCACTTGAACTCTGCATGCATTTCCAATTATTCTTCAGTCAGGGATAGGCTTTAACACTTGACCTGAAAAAATTAATTGAGGATTAGGTCATTCTTAAGCCCCACCTCAGGATCCTCTTATTCGAGGTATAAGCACATGAACAAAAAAGAAATCTTCCAAAACATTAAAACACACTTCTGTAACTGGTGGCTTCTAACCAGAAGAGAAGCAACAGTAATCTTCCAGAAAACGTTTACTACAGGAAATTCTTCCTAGTAGGCTTTCGTAACTTTTACTATAATCATTTTGCAATGTATATAATCTCTTGGATAATGGCAGACCAATCATCCAATTTGTCTGATTGCTGCCATAGCTGACCAGACTTTCTAAACATGGAAATACATTCAAACTCGATTAAAATCAATAGGGAGAAGCCCAAACCTCCTCCATTGAGGGTTGTTGCTGAGGTATATAACTGGTGATGAGAAGGGCTGCTGCTTTTAAACTGTGCAAGTTGGGTAGTTAGTTACCAACTAATGAGTTAATAGTGAGTTTAGAAAAGTTATGAGAGAATATGTGTCTCGGAGGATAGTTTGCAGGCTAGCATTTTCTCAGGGAGAGCGTCAAGTAGGTATGAGGCCTATGAAGATGATAGGGCTAGGAGCAGGAACTATCTGATCGGAGCTGATCGGCAGAAGTAATGGGTAGATGACAAGGAAGTAGAAATGAAAGGCTAGTAGGTGTTGCACACAGGAACGCATATTGAATGAAGATAGCTAAATATGGAGACACTGCCTTGATAAGCAATGGCTACAGTAGACCCATGTGTGAAAATGCAACAGGACGTGAGGAGAATGACCTGTGATCTGCCTTGGAATATAATCCTTTCCCTGACATGTGGGCCAGGGCACTGAGGTTGGTTTCTGCTTCTTGGTTGGCTTTTTGCACCAGTTGATAATGCAGTAGGAGTGAGAAGGCTACAACTAGGGGATAAATGTCATTTCACATTGCTAACAAAACTTGGGGGACTTTATAATCTGAGGATATGACGCAGTGTTTTCTAAGAACAGCTACACTATACAGATCAGATTTTTGAATTTTTCTAATTTAACAAAATTTGGTGGTGAAACCAAGACATGAAACTTAGAGTACGTTGTTTCTTCTAGTTCTGTTCAAAGCGAGAGAGAATTTTAAAAGTGAGAGTGTTGCTTCAGTTAAGTTAATATTATTTTCCTATGAGGTCTTGATGTAAAGAATGGTGCTGTGGTTTCCTGTAGCAGAAAAGGAGCCACATGTAAGGGAAGAGCATCTATAATACTTCTTCATTGGCCAGTGTAGTTTGTGAGCAGATGATTCAGTATTCTTAGATTACTAGAATTGTGTGTATGCGTACGTTTATTTGCCTGCTTTGTAATGTATTTACACTGCTGTATCACATCTTATCAACCAAAATTCACCTTCTGTTGGGAAAATAACATTTAGATCTGAGCCATGATTGAAATGCGAGTCATATTCTTTCAGCATGTGTTTTTGAATTTAATCTGCCAAGTTTCAGCAATGTTAAACCTTGAGGCACTGGAATGTATAGATGAGGCCCAATATTTAACAGAACAGCTTTTTTGATATTGTATGTGGCAGGAGGTTTCTGAATAGATCCTATGCACCATAAATATCAGGTAATTTAAAGAAACATTGCAAAAAGCTACAGTTAATCAACATTTTGCTTTTTTATTAATCTTTTTGTCTATTCAAATAAAATTAGACATTATGACTTCCACAGCAAATAGTACTAAATGTGAGGAAGGTGAAGACACTTGCTATGGTTATCTGGAGTGAGAGCGTTACATATTTTTCCCTTTCTTCTTTCTGAATATTATTTGAGCTGTTAGTCTGTAGGACTTTAACCCAAGCTGTTATGCCTGCAAATATGGATGGCAACTAATTGGTCAGCTGCAAAATTTTGGATGACAGTATGCTGCATTGAAGAATGCCATACAGAATACCTGCACAGAGGAGAGAGAAACAGGTCTCTGCATATGTCATTTGCAAGGATATAATGTCATGTTGTCACAAGTAAAAACTTCTGTAGCAATCTGTTTTGGGAAGAGCTGGACAAAATATTTTCTCTTAAAAACTTATTTTTGGAAAACAATGCTTTCTATAAAAACAGTATTTTGTAGTATTATTAAATCAGTTTTTCATAAATATCCATTCAGCAAATCTAATGAGCATGGTATTTATGGCTTCACACTAACTGTATTTTTCAGCAAATGAAAGATGTTGAGGAAAAATATTCCAATAAAAATGTTAATTTAACATGTTGCAGAGTTTTATGGAGTAAAGCTCCATTTTGAATCTTACAAATTGAAGACAACTTAGTTCCAGATACATGCGTGGGATGTACTGTGGGATGTAGGAGATGTATTGGTTTGTAATTTGTTTATTTTATCCCTATTTTATTTTAAAGAAGCTTCAGTATAGAGAAAACTGGTGGGAAAGAGAAAGCTCACACAGGAAGCTCCTGTGAACAGAGCGAATAAATTATCTTCTAGGCTCTGCATATGTCCAGGAATAGAGAATTTCAGTGGTAAACCAAGCCACTGGTTTCTGTACTTCAGAAGAAGGAAAACTATATAGTCCACTATATAGTACAAAACAATATAGTCAGCTATACTCTAGCTAAGCAGACCTTGGCAAGTCTGCTCATAATAAATTTTAAAACCTTTCATCCTTCTATCCAGTTTAATGAAAACTTTGGCTTTATAATCATCTGCAACAGGGTGACCTTATGTTTTTGTTTTGTTTCGTATTTTTCTGTGTCTGTTCATCTTCCACATTTTCATATGCTGTTGACAGTTCATGAAGTTTGATGCTTTTCTGAAATTCTTAGGTTCTCTGGATTCTGAGACTATTTCCATACTGACCATATCTATACAGTTAGCTCTTCATCATTATAGAACAAACATTAAAACTATAAATCAAGAAATTTACCCCAATATTTTATTATTTCTTGGGACTTTCCTGACTCAGAGTTTTTGAATCCTTGGTTTTGGAAAACTAATTTTTAATATGAATGCTGAATTCAGATGCATTTGATTATTGAACAAAATCCAACTTTCATATTTATAAATTTATTAAAAATACATGCCAGATAAAATGGCAGTTTTCTTCTGCATTCTGATATTATCATGCATTTCCAACAGGGCTGAACATCAAATACAAGGAAAAAAAATCTCTAATATGTTACTCAAATTCCTTTTATAATACATCTTCCATAGTAGTCTAAGGAGTATACTGTTGAATTGTAGCTACAATCAGAAAAAAGATGGTTTCCAAATTTTTGAAAATTTATGTAAGAATCATATCACTTTCTTGGATTTATCATATAATTTTAACACAGTTACAATCCTTTTTTGTGAGTATGATGGATAACAGCCATGAAGACAAGGGAACTGATCCCATACCTTTAGAGCAGTTTTTCTGAACGTATGTTCCTGGGTGCCTAAACAAGAGTTGGAGGAAACAGAGAAAACTCCTGACATTCCAGATTTCTCCCCAGGTCTTTGCCAGTGTGAGCTATACTGGAAAAAAGTAGGCTGAGCTCCGTTTGAATGTCTCCCAAAGTCTCGTTGTCTGATCTGGGCAAGTACCCTCCTACACCCACTTTTTACATGTAAAGTGGATTGGTAATTATTTACCTCAATTGCCTAGCTAGGCCATGAGCCTTGGGAACACAAGCTGTGTGTAGGCAATAGCCAGTGCATTGGTATCCTTACTTTGGCAGAGGCCCCTAACATCTCCTGTACCTAAAACATGTAACAAAAATGCAAAACTCTTGGTTCCTTTTTTATCCATTGTGAACAGTCTCATAAGAAGTGGACAGAAAACATGGTGGGAAAATAAGGTGACACTATAAACTTCCACTACGAAATCTTGAAGAAATAGCGTGAAGTTAAGACCTGTTGTTGACTACCTTTTCCCCTGACCATGAGGGCAAAGCAGTAACAAATGCTATAAAGTGCTATAAAAGGGACTGCTACATGAATCTATCTTGTTAAGCGAACATTTTTATTCTAATCATAGGAAGAAATGTCTGAAACTTGGCAGAAAAAATATGGGCTGTGACTAGCCTCATGCATGTCTTGGCTTCCTGCGCTAGAAGAAATCATTTGGCAAAACTGAGCAGATCTGTTTTGCTTCATATAGTATCTGATGAGCAAGAAAATCTGTAATGTTTGTCTAATGTTTCAAAAACTTTATTGTGCTTTCACTGTTTAGGCAAATTTTTAAGTTAGCATTAGTGTGAAAACTTACAGATGTTAGCTCTTTATCCTTTGTCTAAGATGAGATTTATCTAACTAACCACCATTAAAAATGTGTAAATTTGTGGCAAACACAATGAATCTTGAATATATTAAAAAAAGAAACAGATGAACCATCTGGAAACAAGACGTAGATCGAAATAACTATGCCAGTGGAACAATCCAAGCATAATCCCTGGCATAATTCACACAGAGCAACTCTATCAAGAGCCAGAAACTATTCTTTTAGAAGGCTGAGTTCAATAACGACTGCACATTGTCATTCCACTTGCTGGGTAAATATTGACACAGGAGTGGCACATGCTGTAGAAGTGTATCCACATCCTGCATTCCCTCCAGGGAAACTTCTGTATTCTGAATTTTCCCTACTATTTTTTTCCTTTTGCCTTCCCCAGCCCCCTCTCATCTGCAGGAATTGTACTAGGTCTAGCTCTACAGCCGCAGGAATTGGCTTGTTATTTTGAAATTATTTTTGATAACTGATAATGTACATATTATAATGTACAATTGATTATGTACACAAATGCTTAATATTCTGTAAAATAGGAGGATTTGATAAGTGGGAAAAAATTTGCACATCACCATTAAGTAGACCTTAATGTTGCCATACGCCATTAAACATTCGCACATAATTCATTGGCTTTCCCTTTTGTGCTATCACCTGAAAAGGGTTTTCGTTGTCACATAATTCCAGTGCAAACCACTCATGATGGAAAGTACTAGGTTTTACTATTATATGACTAATTCTAATGAGTTTCAGCTGGGTGCATTTTCTCATGGCACTGAAGTGTTTTGGCAGCCCTCAGTTTCATTGGTACTGATCATGGAGCCACACAAATTAGAGCTTGTGTTCTTTACATCTTTGCATTGCTGGCAAAGGTGAGACACTTCGACAAACAATGCATCTCGAAGACTGTTTGCTGGCTATTTTGAATAGTGAATATATACTGGAAACCTGGATAGGAACTAGGTTGCAGTATATCTTAAAAAATGACTGATTTAAACCCATACCTAATGTATCTTGTAGGTTAGCATTAATTTGACTTGCTGAGTGGATGGAATTTATGGATATAATGCATTGCACTAGGCAAATAAAAACATCCTCCTTCAGTAATAAAGGCAAAGGCAGGCTCCATACTGGCAAGCAAAGTGCTGTCTTCAAAGCTTTAACTCATATAATATCCATCTTATTCCTGTGGCGCAGTGATGCAACACATTGCAAATGACCACTGTCAGGAAATACTGTTCCGGCATTTGAATACAAGCTTACATTTTTCTTTCTAGCTCCATGCAGCATTTTTGTCACATCCACTTCAATATTGTTCCCATTTTTCCCAGCTTTTTCTCCTTCCCATGTGTCTGCTGCTCTTAGCAACTTAACTGTCTATTCCATCAGGTTACCTGGTTTCAGAATTGCTTCCTCCCTCACTTCTTTCTGTTCTTGTCTGACTTGGTTCTCTACCAAAAAACAACAAGCAACATTTAAGTACTTGTGCTAGTACTTAGTAGTACTACATGCAAGTACGGTCACAAAAAGTATAGACTTTGCTCTGGAAAGCTTATGACTTTAATTAGGCTTGCAATATTAATTAGATTTCCAAATCAAACCTTGGAACGAGGCATGGAGAAAAGAAAGAGATTTTCCACACTGGTAGCAGAACTGGCAACAGAACCTATGTCTGCTGACTTATTACAGTGCTTTGTCATTTCTACCACTATTTCTTTCTCTCCTATTCTTTCCATAAAGAAATTGGGCTTGTTTTGCTATTCAGGAAAAGATGACATGTTTATTGTGAAATTTCTACAAAAGCAAGGCCCTGATTTACTGAAATAGAGATCTGTGGCGCTCAGAGATGAGCCCATACTAAAGCCCTGCTTTGGATTGTGCCCAAACTGTGAGTGTTTGAAGTGTAACCAGTTTTGTAGCTTTGTGCTTCTTCTTCAATAGGGATTTGAGGACACAGTTAAATAATGAGGATAAAATAAAGATGTTTCAGTCTGTTCAAATGGGTTAGATGATGGTTTAAACAGGTAGCTGAGATTTCCCTTCATTTGTGGGGAAGCTGTGTCTGTGTATCCAAAGTTAAAAGCTGTCTTGAGTATTCCTTTTTTTTCCCTCTCTCTTTCTTTTTTTCACTTTCAGGATTACTTTTTAGAGGCTGGCAGGTGTTCATTCTTTCCAAAATCTATGGAAATTATGATTTGTGTGTGTGCCTTTTCCTGCGAGGTCAGCCAAAGGATTTTTGCCATTGCTGAGATGGATTTTTCAAAGCCCTAAATACCCCAGATCCTATCAAATTCAAGAAAACATATATCTTGCAAGAATGACCTAGAGCTTTATGAATCAAAACAATGCCTTCCCTCACTAATAATGGAAAACTTTCGTTTTCTTGGCAGCTGAGGTTTGTTTGCTTAGAGTTTTGACCCTGAACACTCTAAGCCTAAACAATTACATGTACTCAAGTGAGCTAAATGAACATACTCAGGCAAATGAAGTTCCACAAATGCTTAAGAGCTTGCTGGCTAACTTTTTGAAAGATATGGTCTAGTTCAGCCACAAATTACTTGGCTAGACACTGGAATTGCTGGGTGAAATTCCATGGTCTGTGTTTTGCAGCACTTCAGACTAGATGATCACAGTGGTCCCTTCTGACCTTGAAATATGTGGATTGGGTGTTAAGCTAAGTTAGCAAAGCCAGAGTGAAAAATTTAGGAATGCGATTTTTTTAGTATATGAAAGCTTGTTCAGTTTTCAATTTTACTTTTAACAAATCGCCCAATCAAAATAAACAAGTTATCTGGAAGCCCTGAAAAGAACTACTTGACAATACTTAATCACTTGCCCAGTTGAGTGTTAAGGAAAAAAATCCACTTAATGGGGGGATTTTTCCAACTTCCTTTCTAGTATTTTCTCAAAGTCTTCATATTGCCAATCCTTAAGAGGCTCCTAATGTTAGAAAACCTGCTTGGTCTTAGCATTTATTTCCGAGAGGCTTGTAACAAACACAACATGTTTGAAATCAAACACATGGAATATTCCTATGATTTTCCATCTTTAATTTATTACTCTTTCTAGTTATAGATGGAGAAACTGAGCTTTCTCTTCTGTTAAACCAATTTTGCACTACTGTTATTCCAAAGGAGAGGATTTATATTGCTTTTTGCCATGAGAAGGCTTATCCTGGACTGCTTACTGGGCAGGCTTCAGCAAGATTCTCTTCCTTTTCCTGAGGTGCAATGGCAAAATGTGCTTTTTAATTTAAATTTTAGATACACAAGCACTTTAAAATAAATGTTTGGTTAAAAAAAGTTTCTTTTCCTCCCTTATGTTGTGATAAGCATTTAATTGCAGGGGAATTGACATCTTATGAGCTTCCAGGGAAAATTCAACATCCAGTTTTATATCAAGTCTGATATTACACAACAGCTATGCATGCAAGATCCCTTGTCATAGTGCTTGATAGCTGTGTATGTCAGCTCCCTTGTTATGTTGCTTTTTGTTTTCTGTGAGCTGAAGTTTAGAAATATATTTCAAAGGTAACTTCTGCTTCTCTTGGCTAGGGAGGATTTGTTGGTTTTGAGAATGGTGCCTTTCCAATCCTTCATCGAGGAAAGGTAGAAGAGAGCCATTTGCATGCCTGTTTCTTTCTCATGCTTTGGACGGCTGTTTCTCTGAACTGCAGTTCAGAGGTGAGAAGGGTAGAACTGGTGTTGCGTAGGCTGGAAGGGTAAAAGTCCACCTCTGTTATACTGCTTTCTGCTTTGGAGTAAAGAGAGTCTTCTGTATGGATGGTGAAACAGTAGAAGATTGGCAGCTCTTCTTGAATGGCTACTCAAGCGAAAAGTATTTCCTTCCTTAAATGTAGCTACTGTGAGTTGTTAGTTTCTGTCTTTCTAACATGAATTCAGAATTCGTTTTCAGTATATAACTAGTTGTTTCTAGTTGGTGAACAAGACTGAATGCTGAGAATATAAAATGACATGTGGGCATGTGGGCAGTTCAATTTATACGGAAGTGATATTGCTTGCTACACCAGAGGCTCAGCAATAGTAGTTTCTAATGCTGCTACTGATGGGTATTGTGTAATGTCAGCACACAATGAAATTCAAGAACATTGAAAAGCACTCCATCTATAGGACTTCTGACAACTCGTGTCTTCCAGATGGATGATTGACTCACTTAAAGGCTGCGCTTGATGTGAACTGTATTTCTGCAACAGGAAAGACTTACTGCTTTTTCACGTTTTACAATTTTTGTCAAGTAGGTTTTGATCAAAAGAAAGTATGGCTGATTGTACAGTGAAATACAGAAAGATGAAAAGTATGAGGTGTTAAATTTTTACCTGCAGACTGTCGTGAAGAATGATAGATAGGTGAGCTCATGGTCTCAACATTGTTTCACTGTAGCTCATCCAAATACAGGATTGCGATGTCTTAGGTTACAAGAGAGCTCTTTAAATCAAGATACTGTAGTTAAGAACATAAACTATCAACTTATTGATCAGAACCACACAGAACTGCCTTAAAAGTCTGTCCCAGCATTCGCTGAGGTCAATTTCTTCCTCAATCATTTCAAGGTTCAGTTCAGGATGCTAAAAGGGACTGTGCTGAAGAAGGAAAAAATTACCTAAAAACTGAACCTCAATATAGTTGTTAGTTCTCACAGGAAACAGCTGGCATTAATCCTAAAAAAGTTTTCAAGTTTGTGCTTTTTTTTCTTGATTCTTTCACTGTATCTCATTTTCTATTTAGAGTATGGACTCGTAATTTTAGCCACTTGTACACCTCACAGGGAATGGTACAACTTCTGAACTTCCAATTTGCAGGGGAAACCAGCATACATACTGAAGCCTCTCAGTGGCCCAAAAAACCAATAAACAGTAGGCAGGCTAAGCTGGTGCTTCTGCTCAGTGTGCTTTGCCTCCACCATGTAATGATCAAGGTAGTTGAGCACTGCAGCAGTTTTTAGCTGCAATAGCCCACTCATACAAAAATGATCCCAAACTATAGGACAGCTACCCGTTTTATAAATCAAACACAAAGTTTTGGTTTATGCTGTTTTTATAGAAAACAGTGGGGCAGTCAGTGCACTTCACTCTCTGCAATATGTTTGGGAATAAAGCATTTCTGCATTTGATGAACCACATATTTTCTAAAGTGTCCTTAGACGCTTCCATATAATTCATATGACTGTTTTCCATCAGACAGGAACCTCAATGATTTCTGCAGCTGCAATGATAAGTTTGCATTATCTTTGATCAAGACTAGACTCGAAAGACACTTGTGACTTCTTTTTCCCTCTCTTTGATAAGCAAAGGAGAAGATTGCCCAAAACTTTCAGGTTGCTGCGATTGGTCCTCTGCTGACAAGGTAGTTACATATGTTCTACCTCTTTTCAGTCTGCTTGTTCCAATAAAGCATCTGCCTTCTCTGGATTGTGTAGCAGCCAACCAGTTTCATGCAGGCCCCCGTCTTGGCTAGACATTGAAACAGGCAGGAAACAGCATAGCCTGAATCTAATGGAAAAAAGATGGGGAGGCTGCTGTGGGTATCCTGGTGATGGCACTGCTTGAACTTTTTGACCCTTTTTGAGGAGGCAATAACAAACATGTTAAATGAGAATGGTGACAAACTGAAATCTTACTATTCTCCTAAATAATCTGTTCGTTTTCTCTTCATCCCTTCTAGCTTTTTCATGTAGGTCTTGCTGAGCTTGGAAGTTCCTTCCTGTCTTTTGGAAGTGAGGAAAGGAATTTTCTCAATTCCTGGTGAATTTGTCTTCTTAACATCCCTGCTGGTTGGATCCTCTTTTCCCACTGATGCACTAGAAGAAGAATGTAATTAACTGCATTATCTCTGTGTAGGAGTTGCATAAATCTCCTTGGGAGAAGAAGACTCAATAACGGGATAATTTCCTCCTTTGATATGTCTGACTCCTATTGATTTCAATGAAAATGTATGTGTGTCTGAGGCACAATTTACATGGAAAGGGCCTGAACTAAAATCTCTGGTTTTGACCTACTAAATTAGGGGGAGGAACAGGAGATAAACTTTGCTTCTCATAAAGCTCTTTTTGCAAATACCTGGCAAGTATAGGAAGGTAAGTGTTTTTCAAAGTGCATCATGGTAACAGGTGCACTAATTCTGCGAATGGTTACAGTAAGACAAATCAAATGAAGCAAATTCTCTTCTATTGTGAACAACACAAAGAGTTTTTCTCATTTCTGTAATTAGGACATAAAGAGAAATTTCCATAGGAGCCTTTGATTTGTCACTAATTTTGCTACTGCATAGGTTGTTTTTAAAACTAAGAAGCAAGTAATCTCTTCAGTTGGTACTGTTCACAAGAAATAAAGTAGAAGCATTCTTAAAGTAACTTAATCCTCTTGACATTCTCAGCACTATTTTTTTTCCCACTAATTCTTAAGTAGTCTTGAGGTTGGCCATTTTTGCCTCTTAACACAAAGAAATCATGGCTTGTCTGTTCTCACAAAGGAGAGTCGGGGTGACATGAAAGCATTCCAGGTCCTCTCTGAAATGCGAGGGTGAGCTGATGCAGAGATTGCGTGCAAGAGATGTAAAACAGCTCTTACAAAATTAATCCCCCTTCTTTGTGCCATTTCTGGAGCATGTGCATTTCACAGAGGCTTTTCCATTTCCCTGCTGGCAGAACTGGGAGAGGAGCCCATCCAGCAGCTTCGCTTAGCAGTTCTGTGCCGTCCTGCCCGCTGGTAGGAATTGCCCTGTGCTGTTTGTTGTGTCTGCACTGTCTGCTCTCCTGCATCACCTTACCTGCTGGAGCAATGAGACCATTAATGGGAGCTCTGTAGTATGCCAGCAGAGCTTCACTTCTTGATCAATAATTATTTACTTCTGAGAGGTCAGAGCTTGGCTAATATAGCTGAATAATTTTATTGATAGATAACATAACAATGAAAGATAAAGTTTAAAATAGAAGATGAATGAATTCAGCACTTTCTTCAGGGATGAATATTATTATTTGAAAATTTTAATAGCCGGTGGAACGTTGAAGGGGCAGACAACAAAAGCATTGAGTAATTGTCCTAGGACTGTAATCAGACTTCCATTATTGACCTCTGCTAATATTCTACTGTAACTGTCTGCTAAATTGGTTCCTTGGGGCTTGAAATATACAGTGATGTTATGAGTTCCTATTGTAAATTGCCACACAGAAAAGTAGCAAGTCTCTGAAATAGTGCTGGCCCCAGTCTGATCAATACTCAATTCGAAGCTGTGCAAGAGGCAACTGTTGCCATAGAAACATTGATGTCACCGAGGTTGAACAGTGGCTGTTACAACAAATCATTTCCTTTGAGCAGCAGTAATTGACTATATGTACAGTTTGCTGTCACCTGAGACTATTTACATCAAGCCAGTAACAGAGCTGCATTAGTTATTCTGGGAGTAAGAGGGTTAGCTCTTCCTTTTGTGACCTTACAAATACCTAGGAGGATATTGCCATGGCAACCAGAGATATAACAGGATGAACATTAGGGTAGCTACATAATGCAGCAGCATTCTTTTGGAACATGAGAGGTAGTTTTAATAAACTTTATCTAGATGTTGCATAATATAAACGTTACATTAAATATATCTCTGTCACAACTTCTGACTTCTAGAAATGTTAGCTTGGGTATAAGTAAAATGAAGAACCTTTTAAACTTGCTGCAGAGCTCAAATGCTACCCATTTGGTATTAAGACTTTACAGAAATCCATCTCTTACAGGATTATGGAATGAGTTGAGCCTTTTGCTGTTTTCAGATGTAATGGCCCATGTTCATCTGCAGGTAGTGCTAGCTTCAGAATTTGTCTGAATTGTTAAGGTCCATTTTTTTTCTGTTAGTTGGGGATTACGTAGACTGCTATATGTAAACACAAAGCCAGCCAGTGATTAAATACCTCTTGTGCCCTCATGTCACAATCTGCCACCTGAATGGAGGTTTTAAAGTAAGCACTGCAGAAGCTCCTTTAATGCTTCCCTCCATTGCACCTGCTATTGTTCTGCTAAGGGTCATCTGGAGCCCAGGCACCTCGTTGTGCCCCTGCAGCACTCAGCACTTCCACAGAAGGGTAAGCGCAGGTTGTAAAGTACCTGCAGTGTCCAGCAGCACTCAAGCAGTTAAAAGAAAAACCTCAGTAATGCCTAACGTAGAAGCTCTCTAAATGCAAATCACTGACCTTGCCATGAAAATATATATTACAGTACTTTTAAAAAGAGTGGTATTTGATGTGATACCATAATTACCTAAACCTGCTGTATTCTGTTGTGTAAATATAAATACAGTGACCTGTAGTCATATAGATTAACATTCTCTAGTACCTCAATTATATAAAGTACTATGAATGTACGAGCTACCAAATTTCAAACTTAAATACCTAGCCTCCATGTGCACTTATGCACATGTATATACACTCTTTTCATGTTTTACACTGTAAAAAAGTAAAATTAATATGATTGCTCATTTAATAGTATCACATTTGCTCATTTAATAGTATTGCATAGACTTAGTGGCCTCATATACTTGTAAGTAGTGAAGAAATGATTGAGCTATGCAGGTTTTTAAAATATAGTGCCAATGAAGTCTCATATCATCTCATATCTATCACTTCTTTCACAAAATGTCATGTGTATGTGTGAGGTCCTTTCTATGATAATGCATGGCTGACTTGTGGAAATCCATAGCCATGAGAGGTCAGTGCCTCCAAGAGCTTTCTAACAACAACAACAACAATAACCCAACAGCCAAGAGTTGTTTTGAAAAATAACATTTATATAGATAGGACATATTTGAAAAAAAGTTATTTTCATATTCTAGGACATATTTATCTGGGGGGAAGGAAGAAATTCCCCTCAGTCTACCCTAAAAGCATTTCAGGGTTTCTTGGATCTTTTTCTGAAGTTTCCATTACTGCTTGCTGAAAACCCAGGGGATTTTGTACCACCATTTGTACAGCCATTTGTATACAAGAATTGTTCAGAAAGTTACTGGACCATAGGCATTGCTTGTTTCTTTAGGTGAACAAATTGTGACATTTTCTGCTGTTTAAAAATACACTTTGAGGGAACGTATTTTTGAAATGCAACATGAAATCACAGCTGTATAGTATAGAGTATATAAAAGTAACTGAAAATGAAGTATGTGCTGACATTTTGGTTTAAGTGCAATAAAATTAATTTACAGTGAAGAAATGAGAATGCTACATTCTTTCCTTCCTTCAGTTTCAAATGCAGGCTTCCTTTCCCCCCACCCCATTTTTTTTCCTAAGGAAGGCCATATAACTTTTCTGGGGTGAAGAGAACAACCTCTAATGTTATATCATTTTTGTGATCCTGTCACACAGATGACTGAAAAAGAACATAGCCCTGTTGATACATTAAAAAAACCCTCTGCTAGAACCCAAATGAAAACAGATTTTTTTTTTCATATTTGAAGACTGTACAGATGAAGGTTTGGCTGTGACTCTGTTCTCATTTTATTTCTGGGTGGCCACGTCAGCTGTGATTTGTTCTGGTCTAGTTCATATTTTGGGTTGGGCAGTGTTATGTGAGCTTGGTTTGCTTCCACTGGGATTGTTGGTGTTAGAGTACAGATGACCAGCTTTTCACTTAGAAGAGGCAGTCCTTTTTGAAGTGCTCGTGATTGGTTCTGAATAGTGTAGAGGAAAACTGGAATAAAAATGATTCATCAGATTGATATGACATTTGGGTTTGGACATTCCAGTACTGTGAAAATACTTGAATTCAGAAAAACAAGGTCGCAGTATGAACTATAAACTGTGGCACCAGCAGCAGATGCAAAGGAGACCAGAGAACTATCTATATGAATTACTTAATGAGAATATCACTACTTTAGTAACTCTGAAAAGTTGCCAGACCCTTTTCAGTCAGAGCAGTGAAGCAGTCAGGGTGAGGTAAAAACATGGGGTGCTGATAGGCAGAGCAGTCGATATATAGAAGCAGCACCACCAGTGAAAGAACCCTGAGATTCTGCTCTCTGTCATTATAGATGTCCTTCTGTTCCCTTCATGATTCACTGGCAGAGAAACGCAGACATAGTACTGATATCATCTCTGCTAAAATGCTGGGTTTGGGACAGGAAGAAGTATTTTATACATTAGATGTGCTAATGCAGCCCTGCACTGTGAGCTGCGAGCACAGTATAGCCAAGGGACAGCTCTTGAAGCTGATGAGCTCTACAAATGTGTGTGTGAAATACTCAGCAGAAAGTTTCAGGTTGCCAGTAGTCTTCGGCCAGCATCATATATAAACTTTCCATGACCCAGAGGGACAGCTATGCTGACTGAGAATGCTGAAGAGGTTGAAATTCAGGGTAGGATTCTCAGGAGGTGGAGGCCTAGAGAAGGAGAGCAAAATTCTCAAAGCTAGATGTTACAGTCTGTGTAATGACTTCCCACAGTTTGATTAAAATGAGCCAGAGCCTAATTTTGTTTGGGACAATATTCTCCATTTTGGAACAAGAACGTGGCAGGTCAGTCCTGTTCCTCGCCACAAAAGAGGAAAGAAATGAAAAGGAGCAAGAGAATGAAAAAGATCATGGAAAACCAGCACCTTCGTCCTCTCCCTATTATTGTCCTTTTTGCAGTGGATATGCTTCATTGCAGCAACTGCTTCCTACCAGCTGCTCTAGTCACTATTGCAAATATAATACACCAATCAAATATTTTGTCTTTATGAAGCTTCTACACAGCAAAGTTTTTATGGAAATAAATGAAATTGTTGCCCAAATGTGAATGCAATGGCAAGTCAGCAAGGAATTCTTTTTTGGCTCTGGATATCTTTTGTAGACTGGAATTTTGAAAGCTGCTTTTCCCTCTCCTTCTCCATTCCCTCTCCTCCCATTGTGTAACTTATCTAAATTGGGCATCAATTACTCTTGATAAACATTACTATCCAGTCAAGTAAGAATCAGTTCCATTATCTTCAGTGGAATTTTCCTTTCCAATTTTGGCACCCTGTCCTTCCCAGGACTGCTGTTACATTTTAATTTTGATTTGTTTGTCAGAAATGTAGCCAATTAAAGCTCTGGTATTATTACATTTATAGTGTGTGTTACAACACGAAGTACTACACAGTTTGTCTGAAAGGAAAAAAACAGACCAGTTAGAACAGAAAGATCAACTCTTTCTGTTAAAGATCTCATATAAATGCCCATATTGTGGAGAAACAACCAGCCTTACATTTCTTTTCTAATGTTGGTCAAAAGTATGCAGATTTCTTAGTTGCCATGAATATATATAGTTTTTGTTTTTCAGAAAATTTTGCCTACCATATAAGTTGGCCCAAAAAGTCAGTGTTTTTCAGAAATCTGTAAAAAATTCTGGAATACATGTTAGATGTCCATTACCTCTATTAGTTACCCCTTGAAGGGCTAAAGATGCCTAATTATGTCCAACCTGTAACAGCACAGCTACAGTGCTGTGTTTTATGCGAGAGACTTCCTCCAGCAGCTTCAGAAGTTTGGATAGGTGTGATCTCTAAAAAGTGGAACTATGGTAGCAGTAATCACTAGTATATTTACAAAATTATTGACTGGCATGGATTATTTTGCCCACATATTTTTTTTGACCAGAAACAAGTGTAGTTTTGCTGGTAGCATTTGGGATCACACTTCCAGCACATGTATTGGCACAGGTTTCTGGTAATCCTGCTGTGGCAAAAGTCTCCCATGAGGGATTCATCCATCTACCCATCTAGGCTGTTTTAGATCGTGAATTTTTGTGCCATGAATTATTCCATGATTTAGCACTAGTTCCTCTGGGGATCCAGTGTCTTTGATGTGAGGGGACACATTTGGGGGCACATTTGCCAACTTGCTTTTGATCAGTTGTTTGCCTTGGCAGACTGGGTATGGTATTATCTGAACCCATGCTAGTGTTGCAAACATCTGTCCTCCCCTGAATTTCTGATGTTTCCAGTAGATGCTTTCTCTATGCCAGGGAATTCATGTGGAGAAATTCCCCTTAAATTCTAGCTTCTTCCTCCTCAGTGCAAGTCTCTTGTGCTCAGCTGAGATGTCTGATCCGTGTTCAGCAACTGACTTTTCCCTTCTGCTGTTCTGAGTAGTGTTGGAGGTTGTATATGACATACTTTAAAGTATGGAAGCGCCTTGTCTTTTCCACTATTTTGAAAGCCTACCCTCCAATGCTTTGACTAGCCAGACAACAGATTATTAATCTAATCAAGAAGCTTCTCCACTCTCTTTAGTCAGGCATAAGATTGCTACTGGTCCTTCAGCATCCTGTCTAGCCACGCAAGGATCACCTATGTATTCATATCTTGATGCTGTGGCTGGTTGCCTCATTGGGGCAGGCTGCTGAGTTTTGGCTAGGCATGGACGTTTCCTGTAAACCTTGAATGAAAGAGGCCAACGTCCTGCTCTGCAGAGCTGGGGGTGATTGTGAAGGCTGCTAGTGACTCAGCCTTGAGTCATTACCACTAACATGGATATGGGTAGTGTTTATGTCCAGCCTGCCTGGGAGCTTTACTGCATTTGGATACCATACTACAATTTGAGTGATTGGCTGTGGCCTGGAAATCTCCTGGCTAGCGGTTTATGTCTCCTCCTTGCTCTTTTCCTTCCTTACAACACAGAGCTCTGCAAGAGGCAGTGCTTCCAGCTGTGGTCACCTACATTTTCATGGTGTGCTATTCCACCGCTAGGAAACCACTCGTTCTCCTTCCTCAGAACTGTCATGTGATAAATACTCTGCCCTTGGGTTTCAGCTGAGATGTAATGGACTGAAGAATGAAAGGCTTTCCCATATGGCAGTAGCCTAAACTTAACAGAAAACACAGGGATGAGAGAGTGGGAAAGATTCTTTTTCACAAGGGAATTAGTGCTGAAAATGATAGGCTGAGCTGTATGACAGCTGTTTTTATTGGTTACTAGTAGGAATCTTTTGATAAATCAGATAGTTGCCTTTTTGGGACCAGAAAAAAGAGAAATTTTTACAGTATCAGAAAGAAGTTTTTCACTTCCTCAACTCTTTCCTAAGAATAGATTTTCCACTGGTAAAGGTTTGGGATCAGCAAATATCATAGATGTACATACAGAAGGGCAGAACTGCAGTGGTATACAAGATTGCCATCCAGCAGACCTTAGCTGGCAGTCAGTTGTCCTCAACTGCCAGTGACTTGAGAATGTCTGTGCATGGGAGGAGTGAGTGAGGGAATGGGAATGAATGAAAGGAAACAGAGAGAAGGCCTAGAACAGGTTCTGTCAGGATTCCTGGGTCTGTGCCATTCACCTGGGTTGTGCCTTTAAAGGGTAGGGAAGCTATGTGTATCCCTACTGTGTGCCCTGGGATCCTGAGTGCTGACTCCTCTCGGTGCTCTTACCAGTTTCTCTGAGAAAGTAATGAATGTCTCATCTATTCACACAGAATCACAGAATGGTTGAGGTTGGAAGGGACCTACGGAGATCATCTAGTCCAAGCCCCCTGCTCAAACAGGATCACCTAGAGCATGTTGCCCAGGATTGTGTCCAGACAGCTTTTGAACATCTCCAGGGTTGGAGATTCCACAACCCCTCTGGGCAACTTGTTCCAGTGCTCTGTCACCCTCACAATAAAAAAGTTTTTCCTTATGTTCAGATGGAAGTTTCTGTGTTTCAGTTTGTGCTTGTCACCCCTCATCCTATTCCTCCTATGCTGAGTCCAGACTGATGGAGACATGCAGGGGACAGGTGATGTCTTGGGCATCAAAACCTCAGTCCAGCATTCTGGACCACTCTGGTTCCCATCTCTGCCTGCTGGGCATCACTCAGCACCTATGTCCTACAGGCTCCGCTCAGTCAGTGCTGTTTCCAGAGCCCTCACGTCATGCTGTGTGAGTAGGGGCAGAGAGCGTGGATGTTCATTCAAGGTCTTTCACAAAAGGAAACTGTGACAGTTATGATGAATGAGTGAGAAGTTGTGAAGAAACAAGGATCAGGTGGGGAGGTGAGGAGGCAGTGGTGGGAATAGCATCAGATTTTGCAGGCCTGGGCCTGCCTAGCTGTCTAAGGACAGTGTGAAAGGGGACACCTTTTCAGAACTGAGTCTTCGCTGTGCTTATTGGTTATGAAGGAAAACTGATTGTTTGGCTTGGGGCATCTGAATTGCAGCTAAAAGGCAGCTGGCTAATTTGGGACACCATCTACTTACATATTGCCTGGCTAATATAGAGGTCATTTGTTTGGGCCTTAGGGTAGATATGGCCTATGCCAAATTCAGGCAGAAACCCAGTTGTAAAGCAACCAATGCAGCCTATTTTTTCTGAGTTCCTCATTACAGATCTGGCTTTTCTTCTTTATTAATATGTTAGAGTAGTCCTTTCTTTTGTCCTTGTCAGTGCCACTTTTCTTCTTCAGTGCTTTTTTCCAAAGGATTTCTTAACATTTTAGTTCTGGGTAGCTTTCAGTCAGTCTTCTCTGGTGATGACTAATATAAGCACTTTCTCTATAGAACAGTATTAAGCCTGTTTATTGGCACTGGCCATTTCATGGGTGAACTTCCTTCTCTGACATTCCAGTATAAATTGTTGTTTGACAATGGATGATAAATTAACCTTCATATTAAGATTCCTTCTATAGAGTTAATATTATTAACATTCATAATGCATTTTTGGTTTAAGTATGTAAATCTCTGACTACGCTACCCTTTTAGCAGAGCTATATAACAACCTCCATGTCTATACTAAGCGAACCTTTCCATTCCCAAAATAGGAAATGCTAACCTCGAAACAGTATGAGTTATGGATTTCTTTTCATGGCAATACACAATTGACTTTACCCAAGGCATAGGAAGAAAATACAACTGAAATTTTAATGAAAAAATGCACTCCATTTGTCCTTCATGCAGACAAGTGTGGAGTTCCTATAGCATTATATATTGCATCCATATTGATACCAATATAAGATTAGTAGTAGATAATAATATCATCGTTCATTGTGATTAATTTAATTAACAAGCATATAGAAAGCAATAAAGGTTTGTCAGCGTTACTGGAAATGCTTTTAGATGTCATTATGGTCTCCACCATTGTGTACCTCATATTTAAGACTGCTTTTTTTCCTTAGTTGGGAGCTTCCTTCCCTTGCAAAAAGTAGAGGTGGGCTGGATAGTTTATCTGACATAAAGCACCTCTGTACCGGAATACTTACGCAGAGGAAGGAACTTGTTCACTTAAGAAAGTGGTGGGACATGCTGCCTCCTTTCCTGGTCGGGCTTATGCCGGTATTAAATAACATAAATAATAATAATAATCAATTATTAATAGCAAATGATACTTAGCACTTACATATGCAATTTATTACCAAAAGGTGGAGCTGGGCCTTATTATTTGCACTGCACAACAGGCTATATTCTTGGCAATTCAGTTTGATTTTTGTTAGGAATCAGTCTGGTCTATTGCTACTGTTTAAAAATTACCCCCAAATCCACAAAACATGGGGCTAGGATAGGATAGGTTCTGTTGTTGTCATTTAATCTGGCAATATCCAGATTGGCATCATGGATGTTACCAAAAAAAATTACACAGTGCTACTGTCACTTTCAAAAAGGAACTACCTCCGAGAGGACACATATGCAGGTCTATGTTAAAAAGCTAAGTTGGATTGGGTTGAATTCAGGTTTCCTTGTCTGTGGTTTGTTATAAAGATATTTTGAGCTAAGAGAATTGAATGTGAACTGTCTCTAAAGTGTCTGATTCTAGTTAGGAGAATGATAGCAACGTGAAGGAAGCTTTGCGGATGTGTTGAATTATTTGCTTAGTGATGCTGTGTTCCTGTTGATCAAGCAGTGTCTACTGAGAACACCTGATGGCCTTTTTTCCTGAGTACATCTGCTCACTTCCATCTTTACCCCTTCCACCAATATGAGATGCAACTTAGACAAATCTCCTGTTTAACCATTCTGACTCCTTAAAAGAAGGGAAGAAGTGCTACAGATGGGGGAGTTGCTATCCAAAAAACTAGAAAAAATTACTTCTGACTAAACTAGGCAGCCATGCATTCCCAGTGTTAAAATATTGCACTGCCAATTTGTATCGGTGCTATGAACCCCTTCAGAACAGCATCACTAGTTTAGCTTTTGATGCTTTGAAAGAAGTTATGTGTTAGGGAGTATGCTTGAGACTACATCACAGGCTCAGTAATAAATGATGTTCATTAGATGCAGGCATATTTGTACAAAAACAAACCCTTTTCTTTCTGAGACTAGCATGAGACATGCTTCTTTGCAGTGGAGAGCCTGATTGATGTAGAGTAACACTTAACACATACCTAATTACAGAGCACACTTCCCCTTTCCGAGATTTGGAGACGTTAATTAAGGAAAGAAATTTATTACAACCTGCTCCATTATCTCCAGTCACCTTTACACAGCTGAGGACTAACTTCTGTCTCTTTCTAACAGAGTTCTGCATGCAGAACCACAGCAGTTTACCAGAGGCTTTCTCATCATCTCGTCATGTGGGTAGGGAAAACAGGATTTAAGAGAGACCGTCCACTTGGTAGATTATACCATACAAACCATATGTTTCTCCTCTCTCTAGTATCTGTTTCTGGGAGATGTTTAGACTATGTGCTCATGAGTTAATGACATCTCTTTTGGGAAAAAAGGTATTGGCTCCTGGTCAAACATCCTGGCAGAGACATTCAGAGCAGGTGCCATATTTCTGCAGCTGACATAGGTACCAGGCTCAGGCTGGATGTTTTCCAGCACATTGTGTGCATGGCCCAGCTGGTGGAGGCTGATGCCTTTGAACTCTGTTGTGTCACTCCGCTCTGGCTTGCATCCCTGTAGCCCATTAGAGGGATTATTTTGTCCTCCGGATGTGAGAAGGGGGCTGTTAATTTCCAGATATGGAGGCCAGTTTCATGGTCTTGTACGATGATTTGACAGTAGCTCCAGAGCAGAAGCAAGTGTCATTCTCAGGAAGTTAACTATCCTGGACACCTCCCAGTTTGCAACACAGTGATTTCATGTGGGAAAAGAGCAAGGGGAGAGTGTAGAGCTAACAGTCTTCCAGTAGGAATAGAGTCAAGAAGGAAGACATTTGTTACTGAAAAGAGTTCTTTTTTTAAATGTTGTCAAGTGTAAAAACTTTTCCTGTTGTCAAACTTCACAAAAACTTTGACTGTCCTCACAGAAAGAGGTTGTTGGCAAAGGGAAAGCCCTGAAAGTTAGCACACAGTTTAGACAGCACCCTAGGGCCTGTCTGATCCACAGAGAGCAAAATACCAGAGACTGGGTGAATACTTAGGGACCAGCCCTTCTGTGTGACTGAAGTTAGGTCTGCTTAGGTTCACTTCCACAGAGTATTCCAAACAATGCATTTATGATTAATCATAAAGATGAGTCAGAGCTTTTTTACAGGAAGCTGGAAGAGAGGTCTCTTGCTGGGGCCCTCTGGAATTCCTCTGAGTCTAGTCAAAAGAGCCTTGGCTACCTTACCCTGACAAGGAGCATAAAAAAGGCCAACTGAGTAGGAAGTTGACAGTGCCCTTGTAGAACTAGCTGTATCTATAAATATAATATAAACAAAAAACAAAGGACTCCCTGCTCTTGAAGGTCAGATGTTGGATTCAGACTATGGGATGCCTGCCCGTGAACTTAATAAACTGTGCCCACAATACAGTTTTTTAAAACATAGATCTTAGGACTTCTTAGCTTCTTGCAGGCTGTACTTTCCAGCCATCCTGCTGGCTCGATCCTGTCTCACCCTTATCTCACCAGTGTTCCCTAAATGCCATGAGAAGGTGTAGGAACAAATGCAGCCATATTGGGAGGCTCCCTTTATAGCTGATGTCGAGGAACACAAACTCGCCTTCATGGGGGTGTCTGGTGTGGCTAATTATCCTGCAGTTTATGCTTCCAGCATTGACAAGTGTTTTCAGGGGAGCATTGTTACTTGCTGATGTAGCACTCTGCCCAAGTGTCCTGTCTCTAGGGAGGCCATGTCCACTGCTGGGTGCAAGTCCTCCTGAGTCCTTTCCGGAGCAGCCACAAGCACTTGCCTACCATTTGCATCCTTTTTCTCTATTAAATAGCTAGTGGGAAATGCCAGGGTCTCTGCTAGTCTCAGCCTTTGTTTGATAGAATTCCACTGAGAAAACACCATGTCAGGATTTCATTGTTTCCTAAATTCAGCAGCATGTCTGCCAGTAGGTGGATGTTGGGCAGATGTGATTTTCCTAAGCTGCCTGATTACTTGCATTAGGAGGTCAGTGTTGTAGGGCATTCGGGGAAGAGTCCTTTGTGCCTATACAGTGAGCAGGAGGTTGCTCATGTCAAGTTGTCTCAGTAAGAATGGACCTCAGTCCTTACCTTTTCTCTCTTTGTGTCACCGATGCCTGAAAACTGTACGCTATATTCTCCTCTATGGATGAGCCCATGTCCCCTCTTCTTGCTTAGGCAGAGATGTCCAGAAATGCACTCGCTGATTCTTGGCTTGTACTCCTGTGCTCCAGCTGGGGGGCAAAGGAAGCAGGCTTCTCTCAGATGGGCTCCATATCAGCCTTCTTGAATTCATTGCTCAAGAGGGTCATGCCTATAGCTATCATCCTCCTACCTCCCAGGCTTTGGCTTCACTGTTACAGGCCTCCTTTTGCTTTTTTAACTATCATCTGGTGCCAATCCTAGTTCCGCCTGTATCTCTGCTGGGACATCTGGGTATAGCGGATCTTAGCAATCATGGCTGTAGGACAGTTTATTGAAAGCATAAATGCATGTGTTGGTTGCTAAATGTAAAGAAGGTTATTGCCTCCTCACTGGCCCAGATGGCACCTCTGAAGAAAGACTCCCAGCTGCTGGTACAATGCAAGCAGCTTATAGCAGCCTCTCTCTTAGTATGGCCATCTGTGTCGTCTCAGCTGTAATGCCTTTGAAATGACAGTGGAGGCTGGAGGTGGTGCTTTGTGTAGCATGAGGACACAGTGGAACAATTAGGACACAAATTTTTCTGGGATAGGTGCTGGGGTTGAAATCTGAGTGAACCAGACTGCATGTGCCTTGCAGCACAGATACAGACTACGTGACCTCTTCAGCCAGTCTCCCAACGTACCTCCAAAAGATGAGCAGTATTTATCTGCTGATGAAAAGGGACTTCTGGCTGATTCTTTCTGTTCCAATATTTGCTGTGATGAATAGCGGATTGATTACAGTCATATACAGGTGCTCTAGCTATAAGACAGTGTTTCTTTTCAACTTATTAGTGTTACAGGGAGCTTGCTTTATTAGCTTTTTTCTAGTTCATCTAATGAATTTTCAGCTTTCAAAGCCCCTCCATATATATATTACACACTGAAGGGCAAGGAGAATAGTTTTTAAAATTCCAGGAGAAGTAAATAACTCTGAGCAGTGTTGAACCCTGCTGCCTAGCCCTGTGCTTTACAGATAATTGTTCATTGATCTTTCTGGTGGAAAGGAACTTGTGGATCTCTTATATCAACATCCTGTTGATTCTTGGAGTTAGGGCTATTTCCCTATCCCTCTTCTCTCTCCTCACTGTACATTTTTTAGATTTCTGCTTTTGAAAGAGTGCCAAATAACAGGCTAAATAGGTCAAAGTCTGCAGGAACGTGGATGGAAACTTAAAATGGATACAGGCCCAAGGTAAAAAGGCTTGAGGAATGCATTTTGCAGTTTCTTTTCAGCTACAATGTGTTTAAGATAGGTGACCGATGGCATAATTAATGAGTAGGCCAGATTACTGTGCTTATGTGACGGCATTTTGGGCAAGTGTGCAGTGATATATTGGAGAGGGACTGTGAAGTAGCTGAGACTTCAGTTGTATTAACCTTAGGCAAGTTTCTTTTCCAGTCAGAGCTTTCTCCTGTTCCAAAATACAGTGTTGTCTTCTTGTTTTGTGCTCAGTAGAGCAATATTTTTTACCATTCTTTATCTCTAAGAGCGTAAGTGGGATGCCCAAGAGCTTCATCTAATCATTTAGCTAATCATCCTGCTCTGTAGTATCTATTCAGGTGTTTAATTCAGTTTAGATTGCTACTCTGACAGTCCTTTCTGGCTGCTGGTTTTGACAGGACTCACCCACACTCTGCATGCCCTAAAGAAGAAAAGTCATAGTTAAGACCTGAATTTGCTGATGGTTTCTTGCTTTAGATTGTGCCTCAGTGTTAGGCACTCAAACTAAATATTAATATTTAGTTTATATTAATGTGTCCTTAACTCTGCCCCAGATTTCACATGTACATTTTGTGGGTCAAAATATTTAAAAATGTGGTTTATAGCAATTGGATATCCAATTATCTTACTTTTAGGGAGGAGATGTTAGTGCTCCATGAAGTAATCACTGAGGGTATGTATAATCGTTCTGTGATTATATTCAGGCAAAAACACCCCAGCCCCCCCCATACTGAACTGCTTTAGAAATACAGCTCCATAAAGTGCTCAAGGGTTTATCAGGTGGCATTCTGAGAAGAAATGGAGAAGCCTGTGCGCATAGGAAGTAGGAATCACAACACATTGCTATTCCTGTAAACTTCAGAGAGAGGACCTCATGCCTTTGATGATAAGCTATCTTCTTTTGTATTTGAATATATGGGGCAAGACTCTTAGCTAGATTAAATTTAAAGTATCATCTTCTCTGATGTGCCGCTCTTGAAATCTAAATGTCCTGACACTTCACCGTGAAGTATCTAAACCTCTATTGCCACATGACCTGATGTACTTTTCTTCAGTATCCAAGAATGTTAGTTTTTGGCCAACTGACTGCTAGTTTTCTACTCAAAGTAAGATATTCTGAGAAAGGATATTCTGATATACTCGTGTATCATGTTCTTTTGAAACTTTTTAGCAAACAAACAAAAACAAAACAGCTAGACAAGCATGAATGGAAGACTCCCCAGGTCCCCATTTCACCTCTCATTGAAAAGTCATTAAAGTTGTGGCTAGTCAGCAGATCCAAAATCTAGCACCTGTTTGCCAGATAAAACCAGCTGCAGTGTATGTATATTATTTAACCCATCTGCAAATTGCATGCCATATGCAGTACCAGTTGTTTAAGTTGTGGTGCTTAAGGTGTTTTGGGATATTATGATATTATGTTATCAAAGATGAAAGGTCTATGCAGTAGAGCAAAACTTGTACTAAGACTTTGTGGTATAATTCTCTTGAACTCACAAGATTATAGGAGGGTTGAATTTTTAACTTGTGACTGTTTTATTTACTTTTTAATGATCCTGCCCACTTTTTTTTTGTCTAAAAATATATTTCACCTCTTAGCTGATTTCTTCGTTGGTTTGATTAGGTCATGGCTTACTGCAGTTAAATGAATTCTTCTTGTCTTTCTTTCAAAATAATTAGAAAAAGGCAAGCTCCCTGGGCAGACCAATCTTTTGGAATCCTCCCTGTTTAATGCACATGGGACATTCCTGTGATATGAGTTCATTTGGAAATTGTTTCTCTTCCTTTAAAACAGAGCTGGCATGCTAAACTGCTTTTCCTTTTTCTAAAAATTATTGTTCTCCAAAGTGTCTGGAATTATGAAACTGAAGTCAGAGAAAATCTTTCTTGCCTGCTTCCAAACTGTAAGCATTTTCTGCTGTTCTCCATTTTGTTCACATACACTGGTGAGGGTTCTATAAACAGTTTTTCATAGTCTGTGAGGTCAGATAAGAGTTACTACAACGACGGTCTGAAATGGCAGGAAGATACAGCACTAGGGAGCCTATATTCTAGGCATCTAGTGGACAACATGAAAGGAGTGGAGTTCAATCTGAATCACATACTGGATAGCTCAATACTTGGATATTCCTAAATATATCTAATATTATCTTCTTCTGAATTTGTTTTAACTAAGCTGTGAAGAGTACGTATTACAAAATATCAGATTTATCTGTGAGATGCAATCACAAAGGAAGGGCGAATTTGGAGGCTGTAGTATGGTTTTAGTGCTTGGTAGAAATAAATTCAGGTTCCAGTTCTCCTGTAGACTTAGTGTATGATCTTGTGTACTCTATAGCTTACCCTATACATATGATGAAGCCATAATCACTACTCTGTGACTTGAGGTTATACTGTTAGACTATTGAAAAATAGGACAGACTAATCTTGGAAGGTACTGCATGTTTCTTGACACCTTTAATTCCATATCATTTCCATGGGAATTGAATATTACCTCACAAGATGAGGACCCAATTGATAGAACTGTAAAAGACAATCCACAGAAATTACATCACTGGTGCAAAAATTATGATCTGGTGGTTCCTAGAAACTTCGTATTGTGATGGTTTTTCCTTTTTCCTCCCTGGTGCTAAATTACATTGAACATCCATATATGCTTTTCTGAAATCTACTTTGTGTATAAGGAATTTCTGAGTGATTATTGCAGAGCTATTTGTCAGAGAGAGAAGCAGCAGATGATCTGCATAGTAGTGAGCTGGTTTGTATAACAACCCTGGCATTAGATTTGGGCATGGTGCTTCAGCACCCTGAAACAAATTCCAGTTAAGAATAGGTAATGGACACTTGCTAAAGGTATGTCTGGGTCAGTAACTTTCTACAGTACCATAAACTTAAACATGCTCGTCTCCAAAGTTGCTCAATTTTGACATAAATAAACTCTGTTTAAACATTTTGTTTCCAATACCTCATCTTATAATTTCCATCAAATTCTTCTGAAAGGTGCATTACATGGAGCAGTCACTAGTCAATGACTATTGTCATTTTATTTTCATGAGGAAATATTTGAAAAACTTTTCCTATTCAAAAGCCAGTTTATACTGCATGCAAGATATTCTTGGTCTCTTTATACAGCCACAGAATAGTAGCTTCTGCTTTGGCACTCGTGCTATCTTAGAAAAGACATTTGAACTGAACAGAAGGGCAAAGCAAGGTCACCGATGTGTATCTACAGATAGCTTTAAGAAATGAGTCAGACTTACAGATGGAATGATATTTTGCCTTGTCATGAGAACACACATCTTCAAAAGGTTCCTGCTTTGGAAAAATAAAATAAAAACCATAAGGAACCACTTAAGGAGGCTGCATAAATAATTTGCCATTTGTGAGCAATATATGCAAAACGATAGGACTGCAAGGACTGTATTTGATGGAAAAGCTTCTAACCATTTAAACTGCCATCCTGGTGTTTATTACCTGAATCACCTCCGGGAGTCTGATAAACACCTGTGATCTGCTGGTAATTCAGGAAAGGAAGCAGCACTCTACATGACCTGCTTTTTTTCTCTTAAGCAGTCATGGTGTAATAAACAGTGTACACTGATTTTGCACATACAAAGAATATATTTAGACAAGTTAAGGTAACCACTCTTGGTTTAATGCTCAACAAAGCTAACAGCAGGAAGTGTATGGTTTAGCACCCAGATCTGGTATATCTCGAAATGGAAGCAGAGAGTAAAAGACAATAGGAACCAGCAGTACTTGGAAGGCAATTCAGTCATTTGGTTTAAAAATGAGAGTAAATGGTACATATTTTGAAGAGAAATGGGGAAAAAGTAGTGGTTTCATTTAACTGATACATGTTTTAAGTTCCTACATGACCAGTAAAGTAATAATTTCCTGGAAAGCAATATTTAAATATATCCATCATCATTTACATCTTGGACACATACTTAAATATTATTGATCATTTGCAATTGTGTGCATCCATGTGTAGGTATATTAAACAAAAAAGTAATGGTAGCATGTCAGTGATTGGGATAAAGTGCAAAAAGGGAACCAGAGTTTCTAATTACTAGATTTTTTTTTTAATTAAGAAAGCCACAAGCAAATTATAGACATCCAGTTTATAGCATTGCAATCTTACAGGCTTGCTCTCATGAATATGGTAATTTTTTATTTTATGCCCTCTTGAGATGTCTTGTTAAAAACATTTTATTGGTGATCCTAAAATTCAGTAAATTTGAAGCCCTTGGCACCCTGAAGATAGTTAAAGTTCTTCAAAAAATGTCAGCAATAAATATTTGGCAAATATAAAGAATATGCACATTTTTCCCAAGTGGGTGATATTTTTTTCCCCCAGTTCTTATAGTCAAGTGATGACACTGCAGTTCAGAATATAAGTGCATATTGATATTTTCTTCCAGAAACTGCATGTGTTGCTTAGAGAGCGCTGCTCCCACAGAGTTATTTTTGGGCAGACACCTGGAAGTGGTTACATACTTGCTCCAGCTTGCAGACTAGTTTTGGACAGTCAGGTGTAAGTATGAGCAAGTGGTCTTTATTTGGAGCAATTAAAATTCTAACATTCTCCTCTCTTGACATGCAATTACTAGGGCTCTGCTGTTCCCACTAATTGCTCTTGCTGGGGACATTGGTGAGGAGCCAATGATTTTGATGGGTAGTGGATTATCATTTTTACTCTGCTACCTGAGAAAAAAATCATTTGCAAAATCCCATGTGTAATTAGCAAGACTCATGATTAATTGTCCTGCAAAATTAGCTTCACTGTTGCTTTTATTTTATGGCTTCAAATATTAATTAATGTTAACTCCTTTCCTTCAGTTCTAGCTTTTGAATATTCAACATGGCTTTGAAAAATTAGTCAGGGCTTCTACTTGCATTAGCATGCTGGAGCTTTGATTTCTGAATAAGTATTCTGATTTAAAAGATCACACTTGGGTCATAAATAATTTTTATAGGAGGACAAACAAAGCATCAAAGCATCATGGGAAGGCATTCATGCACTAACTGAAAGTAAATTGTTTCAGTAATGATTCATTCCCCCAGTGCTTTTGGGGAAACATCAGCAAATATGCAAAATACTGCATTGTGTGGGGCAAAACAGTTATTTAATGACAGCAATCAATGTATATATTTTCAAATCAGTAGCACCGTGAATGAGGTGAAAATAATGGTAGAATAATACTTTTTTATTGCCAAATCATCATTTAAACTTTGAGCAGTTGCAGTATCTACTCTCTGTATTTCTATGATCATTTGCAGGTTAAGTTTGATTGTGCAAGGTAGAAAACGCCAAGTGTCTGCGCTCCAGTGCTATCTGTCTTGGTGCTCTCAAAACTCTGAGGTGTTTAGTCGTATGAGTATCACAGGGGCAGAGAGTACAGAAAGGATCTAGTGAAGACTCTGTCCTTGTCACAAGGCTTCTGATAGATTGAATTCACAGGGCAGCTCATTAAAACCAGCAGTAAGAAGCCCTGAGAACCTGAAGAGCCCATTGCCTTGGCTTCTGTTTTAGCAGTGTTTTTGTTGTGCCGGGTTAGCTCATGCAACTCCTTTTCATAGCAGAGCTCTTTCCCAACAACTGCTGGTTCCTTCCAGTAGAGCAGTAAACCAATAGCGCACCCCTGCACAACAGCTGTTGGCTTAATTTTGCCCCTGCATCAGGCCTTTCTTTATTTCTTCTCTGTGTTTTTAGCATGCAGCTAAGCATGACTTCCTTCATAATAATCAGAAGAGCCCTGGGCCTCCTATACATTGCCCAGGACGTTTTAAAATCATCTTCATGTATCCACTGTCCATAAGCAATAATCATTCACTCCAGTGTTTTTAAGGATGACTTCATGACATGGATGATGGGTTACAGTGTCATTTTGGGAGCACAGTCTTCTCATTATGCAATGGTATCTCTGTAACCTTATTAGAAAATTTAAAGTTGAGCACTGGAGGCAGCAGCAGGGGTGACAGTGACAGCATGGCATTTTGGGCGATGTACTTGGCTTCCTTATCAAACTTAGCAGGAGGATAAAATTTGGGAAGTTCTGTCCCCCTCACTCTTCTCATTAAACTGTATAGTTCTTCTGGAGGCTTCTGCGACAGTGCAAAACCCAGCACACAAAACCTGGCACACCATAGCTATCTTCTATTGTTCTAGTTATTTCAGACCTCTATAACTGAGAACGGAATTTGACCCAGTATGTCTGTAAAATGATATCAGAGTCAGCTTGCTTGTCTTCTCTAAAGCAATTCTGTTCCCTGTATTGGTTATTCTACATGAAACAACCAAGGAATTGCTTTCTCCGTGCTTGGAAAGGAGTGCTTGCTCCAACGCCATGCCAGTGGTTACACCCGGTGCACATTCTGCTGTTTGCAGAAGTTGACTCTAATCTTGTCACGCCACCTGTTTCTGATGGTATGGCTTGTTTGCATGAGAGTGTACTTATCATTTACACTGAGGGAAGACATTCCTGCATTAAGCCACCTTGTTGATTTTACTTGTTTTTTGATCAAGTGAATCCATGCTCTTAACTGTTTTTGTAGTATTGACCCAGGAGATCAATGACAGAAAAATAGTATCAGCTTTATAACTGAAAATAATTAAGAACTAGACCTGAATCAAGCCATTTTCTTGGTCACACTGTCCATAAATGGTGATTCCAAAATCATTCTTTACTATAGGCTCATTCAAGAGCTTGTGTTTTCCTGCCTAAAACTGTCTCTTTTCACAGCCTTCTCAAATCTCAGCTTTAATGGATGGATTCAGGGTACAAGCTTCTTGCCCCTCTTCCTAGGTTCTGACAAACTGTCCTTCACTTTCTTAAAATATAAAAGGCTATTGTGTAGACATTGTAGTTCAGCATTTCTGTAGAGCCTCATTACATGAATGACTTCATAAATGAGTGAAAATGAAGAAATAAATTCCAATATGGATCCAAACTTCAAGAGAAATTTCACATTGTACTTGGATATTTTGAGATCTTTGAATAAATAGCAGGCTCTGTGAGTCTTCTCTTATCCATCCCTGTAATTGCTGAGTCAGCCTCAGGTGCAACCATGAAGCAAAATTTAATTCACATGTTCTTCTAATTTCAGCAGAAGCACTCATGTATTGTAGTCGCTCCCGAGAAGGAAGCAGGAACACTTGCAGATGCACATGTACAGGATGCTTGCTAGAGTAATTCTCATTGTGTCTCTATCGCATGCCTTAAGAACTCTTTTCCATATGGAAAGGTGCCATCTCCTAATCTGATAAGAACATATCATTCTTCCTATGCAGTCATAATTAGATGGACAACCTTCTTCTAAATAATGTATGCCCTTTTTGCTCTTAAATATACCGTTTCTGAAGGTAACTTACCGTGTTAAAGCCCCTCATGTACCGATATCATGCTGCAGCAATCAACCTGAGAATAACTAGGGATTTGTAGCACAGGTGGCGTCTGAGGGAAGGAGGCCCATTCAGGGATTTAAATAGGAAATATTTCAAATTTGGTCCTTTATGAAAATCAAGGATTTGCTCTACTAAACTGATAGAAATTAATAAAACAGAAAAAAGATGTTGAGATACAAAAATGATGGGACCTTTCTGTTTCCACAAACTGTCATATTTGCCAGTCAGGCTCCCCCATGGACATTTCTCAGGCAGCTGTGTTTGACAGGGCTAATTTAAGATCCTCTTTAATAGTGTTTATTTTCCTTTTCATTCCTGCAGACTTCCCATTGCATAAATATATCTACCCTAGAGCTCCCATTTCACAAGTATACCTCCTCAGGGCTACATGATAGTAAAAGAAACTGGTTTTGTAAGACAGACAACAAATAAATAGTCTTTAGAAATCAGAGAACATAGTGCTTTGACATAATAATTAGCCATTATATGATGCAGGATCTTCTTCATGACTTTTGAATGTTCTCAGGTTTAGACTCGGGTACTATCAGATGTCCTCTTCAGGATGTAGCTTTCCCCCTCAGCTGTAGCACCTAATACTTGTGCGTGCCTGTGAACTTCGTGCCCTCGCACTCACTCTGATCTGGACAGTTGGAGCTTGTCTGCTTCACGTCCAACTTTCCTACGAAAATGTTCTGCAGTCTCTAGTCCTTTTGTCATCCTCATCAAATGATTACATCTCCTGAGAAGTGATTTGTTATTTACTTATTCAGTGCTGGAGTACTGCCTAGAGAGAGTAGGTTTTTCCTAGGTAATAGGAAAAAGATATACTGTGTATATGGATATCATCATAGTTTTATGACTCTACTTCTAGCCTGGTGCTACATGCAAAAATTTGTTTTGTCACATCAGATGGGTTTTGTTGCAAAATGGAAACAAAAGGCAGAAGAGAGATCAGTTAATCTCCAAACTTAAAACTGAAGAAGTAGCACCATTCTAACACAATCTCCCATACGTGAAAGAAGTCATAAATCGTGTGCATCAGTAGCATGCCACTTTGAAGTTTTGAGACTATACATGACACACACTTCATCTTCCAGTGATGCCCACAGGATTTGCACATGCGATTCTACAGGAGTGAGAGGCTTCGAGTTTATGGTCACAGGCACACCAGTCATTACCTGAGCTTCTGCATTAGTAGACAAATGTTTTGAGAGACTGAATAACTGATTTTGCAGGCCTCTGACTAGCTACAGCTGCTCAGGGAAATTTAACAGCTTGCAAAATCTGGCTTAAAAAATAAAAGAAAAAAGTTTAAATCCCCTCCCACCGTATTCTTTTACTGTAATAATTTTTTATCCATGTTTGCATAAAGCAGCAATTCCACAGAGCAGGGATTTGCTTCGGTGATTATTCTGTTATTTGAAGGACAAATACCATCCTTAGTTACTTCTTTGCTTGACATGAGAATGTAGCTTTAATAGCTGTGGATTTGGCTGTGCTATATAAAAGCATATATTTGTTTTTGAGAAGGGCAGGGCTAAACCTGGGAGGGTGTGCAGAGAGCTCCAGGAGGCACCGTGCTGCCTCGAGCAGCCTGCTGCATTACAAACATACTGAATAGCCTCTGCGGGACTGTGTTGCTTTCTGTTTTCCACTTCCCTCTTCTTCTCTCTTCTTTTTCTTCTCTCTCTTTTTTTTTTTAACCCATAGGCCAAGAATCAAAACTTGGCTTTTTCTTCTGAGCAAATATCCCTTTTGCTTTTTCTGCTGATTAGCACTCTATTAGGTACTAGTAAGAAATGAAAGTGTTACAAAATTCTCAATAAATAACATACAGGACTGTTTGATGTGTGGGGAAGGGCAGCGGGAAAGGAAAGGTTTCCTTCATCCTTCTCTAGCTCTTAAGGATCAAATACAGTTTATTCCTTTAAACTGGCCTCTGTCAGGAGGCTGAAATACTCTGAAGGTTAGCTACAGCACTATCTGCTGCTGAGATGGTGTTTACTGGATGATGAATATATTAGTTCAAATTTAAATTGATTCTGTGGAGGGGTAATGTTGATACCATATTTACTGCTGTGTTTCAGTAGTGGAAGGCAGTCATTAGTGTGGAGAGAGTGAGAAGAAAATAACTTAAAGGTGACACTGTCTGAAATGCAGGAAACGAAGCAGCGCTTCATAAATAATGTATTTCTCCTATTATGTTAATTTTTCAAAATAGGCTTAGAGTTAAGCATAATGTTCGATCACTGGGTGCATCTATACTAGCATATTATTAGTCTGTTTAGTCACATCTAGAAATATGTTCTTTATATTTGTGGTTGCCAAAGTAAATAGAAATCAATGAAAGTAGCAGAAGTGCTGAAGTCATTTCAATAAGTGAAGTGCTCATTAATTTAAATTTCACACTTGACATTGTTACGGACTAATCACAGAAAATAAGACATTGACTTCTAAATATGTTCCAAGACTAGGATGAATCCTGCAACTTTATTTTCAAAGTGGCATTGACAGTAGTAGGAAAGACCTCTGACTACAGCAGTTTAGGCAGATGTTAATGGTATGGGAAACTTTCTCAAAAGCCTGAAGTCCATTCATATGGATGACATAAGCTTGAGGAGTTAGCAAGCAAACAATATTGAGACCCGGGGAGTGAACATATTCTGAAACATCAAAAAGCTCTTCCTGCCGTTTTCAAGCATCTAAAAATGTTTGTGAAGCCTGTTCACAATTTAATGGGAGATATACAGAGAGCTGGGGGTGGTTATACAGGAAATTAGAAAAGCCTCATCTCATGAGAGTGAAATAAATGTGCCATTGTGTAGAAAAAGTAATTGGAGGGGTGTGTCACTTCTGTTGATGTCAAGCAGGTGTCCATAAATTAGAATAAACATTTATAATTAATTGATATTAGCGATAAGAAGGTATTTTGAATTACACTGAAGACAGAGACCTACCTTGTCTCTCTCTATTGGAGACTTTTTCCATTTAAAAAGGAGAGGACCAGAAAATGCCATTTCCCCCAACTGTTTTTCCAATGTCAATTAATGCACTATTTGGCTGCTTTTCTGTGATTCGTAACTCGCCTTGCATAGTGTGGGATATGACGGAGGTACCTCAGAGGGAAAACCACCCTGTGGTTACAAGGAGGTTCGCCTGCAGGTGAAGGAAGGCAGGTAGGCAACACAGAGGTGGTGGTTTGTGGTTGATTGGTGCGGGGATGCTGTATCACTTCTGTTCATTGTCTGGTCAGTCCCGTACTCATGCAGCGCTCCCATGTTATTGGTACCTCATTCTCCCTCCTTTGATTTTCAGGAGTAGCTGTCTGTATTGCCTAGAATATTGCAGAGAATTCAGAACTCCTTTAGTACCCCCCATAGGTGCTATGAGGGGTACGGCGATCCCCTCTTGTCACCACATTTTAAAGCCTTCAGTCAATGAGCTTAGCTCAGACTTGCTCAGAATGCAGCCCCCTCTCTGCTTAGGCAGCTGTAGGTAGGATGCTGCTAACTCCAGTTACAACCTTTTGTGATCCAGGATAGGAATCATGACCATGAGTTTAGATATTAATCCTGTGATGTGTCTACAATATCTTTTAGAACACAAGTATTTTTCGCTGTTACAATCTCTTGCTTAACGCAGGAGAAAAGTAGTAGTGATGGTAAGAACTGCGTTAGTGTGAGAGTGTGGTGTGCATCTGAATGCACTGCTATCTTAAGTCTGGTATTTACTCGGATCTTTAATAATTAATAATAACAGTATTTTCTCATCAAGAAGCGGAGAACTATAAAAATGTACACGGTGTTTGAGTGCCTCACCACATTACAACTCTATGTGGCCTATCTTTTCACCAGATTCCAGTGTAAATTTGGATAAACTATAGTGCTATCAATATGAATTGGATATAAAATCTAAGTCAAAATTTTGGCCATCAATCTAATTTTATGAATCTGGTTCATATTACTATGGATTTTTGGTTTGATCATTTTGGGTCGACCTTTTCAGGAACAAAATTTCAATAGCAATTTGACTTCAGATTTACATGCATTTTGAACTTAAATTTGCCGATAAAACTGTCAGAACCATTCAGCAAGTGATTGTTTTCATCTTTGCAGAACAGAACTTGGAGTTACTGCTTAAGTTCTCTTTATGTTTTACGAAGCTGCCCAGTTCCATTCTGATACGAAATGTTAGTAAAGCGGATTCCTCCCAGAATGGCTCAGACAATATTTATAATACAGGATTCCAAAAGGAAATCTGTGACTTTGAACACTTCTACTGAAAGCAGCAATCAGGAAGATAGTGTACCAAAGGGCTTACATCATTTGCAAGGGAGTGTTTTGCCTTTTTTTTTGACAAAGAGTATTCAGTATGGTATTTGAGGCTTCTGTCTTCTGCCTCCCTGCATAAATGTTCTAATCTGCAATGGTAATGGGCTCGACGAGGAGGAAGAGGAGCTTCTCAGTCCTCAAGCCCCAGCATTATACTGTCCCCCTTGTTGATTAGGTGTAACACTCCAGTGTGACATAATATTTCTACCCCAAAGTTTGGCTTACACGAACTAGTTTTGTGCCACATGTCAGCCTTCAGCTCAGACAACACATTTGTGCCATGCAAAGAATGTGCAACAGCTCCAGGATCATTAAAGTAAGAGTCCACAACGGAAGTGGGTGGTGCCAAGTGGGTGGGAATAGGAGAGCTTTGGAGGAGAGAAGGCAACCTGAAACATCTGCAAGTGAGGGTAAGGAAACAGTTTGGGGGGCGGGGAATAAGTGGGAAATTGGTGCAGTTAGATTCTGCTTTACATTAGGAAGCTATCATTTCTCTTTATGGCTTTGTTGACAATCCTCTTAATTTTTTCTTATTGTGAATGACATCATCAATACTATCAGATGGAAGAACAGTCTGCTAACAGATTTCTTTGTACCACTTCCAGTAAGGTATCCAATATGTTGCATTATATTTACCTGCTTTCTGAAGTGTATTTTATTTAGAGGAACTAGTTTAAATGAGGATCCTATGTATCTATCAGTAGGCCATAATGCAATAAAGAAAACCTGGACAACATTTTGGCTACTAGCTAATGAAGTCAATGAATTAACATGTTCTGAATGTAGGCTTTTTGTAGGCAAGATTTTCAGAATTTGGCCCTGGTATCCACTGTGTTCCTGTTTGTTTACCTTTTAGCAAAATGATCAAGATTATGCTGATTTCATTAGAGAAATTTTAGAAAACATAATTAATGCTCTGAAGTACTTAATGTGTAATCTCCCCTTAGAAGATGGTGAAAGATAGCTGACCATACCTGGGCTCTGTTCAGAGGGCTCCTCCATGCCAAAATAGAGTTCCTGTCTTCGCAAGGCATTTTTGTCAGCTGCTATTCTATTTTTTTTCCACTTCATTTACTCATACCATTTACTAGAAGGGGCAGGATGCTGCTGCTCAGGCGTTAGACACAGCTCCAACTGAAATGGGGAGAAGGAAGATGATGCAACTGCATGGCATGCTGGCTGCTCCTGAAGGGAGAGCTACAGCACTTCTAAGTCCCTTCTCTCTCCCCTGTAAATCTGTGCAGGCCACTAGTGGTGAAGCAGCTAAGGATGAAGTGGGAAAGAAGCCATTTCAGTGAATGCAGCTTTGCCAAGGAATTGGTGGGGCTAATCTAGTTCAAACAGGGTGATGAAGCTCTTGTGCTTAAACTGTGGTAATGATGAATGGACAATGACAGTTGAATACGCACAGACAGCCTAGATAAAAATTCATGAACTTAGATAATGAAGGTCTGCAGGTTACGGCATTAAATGGGACACTTGCATAGTAAACTTGATAGTATTCTGCCACCCTCTCTGGTCAAGGAATCCTTGGTAATAGATGGGATGCTGGAGGTGACTTCAGAGGCCATAATCTGAGGGCATAAAGGAGGTAGAAACCAAGATTTTTACTGGGGATTGAATGTAGTGTTTGAAGGGAAATTTAGGTGTTCACTGAAAAATGGAAAATGTACAGAATTCCTAAATCACAACGTCTGAACTCAAATTAAGAATATTGCATTATTTTCTTTACTGCAATCTCTAGCTACTTCAGTGAATGAGATGTGGTGTATTTTTGCTGGCATCATGCAGAAACTAAGCCAATATATTCATAAGAACTTATTGACATGTTGCTGGATTTAAAAGCATAAACTCCTAAGAAAGAAAATACCTGGAGTTAACAGAAAAAAAAGTGAGGTTTTTTAGTATTTTGATGACTGCATTTCCCCTTTAAAATGTAATTAAATTAATTGAGAGAAATATATGTTGACTAGTCCTGAAGAAAACCCGACTTCAATAGAAGCAGAAGAAGGTGCAATGCCAGACCTGAGGAACTGCAAGGAGAAAGAGCTGACGGATGTCTCATGTGCATCAGCATTCTAAGTAGTACCCCTAATGCTTTTGATTTTTGGTCATTTTTCGATCTAGTCCCTAGCAGTTTGTTTTCTTTTTTTAATTTGGTTTTAATTTGGTTTTAATTTGGTCTGAAGTGAGTCATGCAACCAACAGGATGGAGGCCCAAGCTTTGATAGTGTCATTCTTCTTTAGCTAGTCCTGATTAGTGTCCAGCTGAAGAATCAAAAGGTTGCTGAACAACTTGAAGAAGGTACAAGATGTATATTCATATCTGTTCCATTTTCCAAATACATCTCTGACAATGGGACTCTTTTTGAAATGAAAGCTTATGTCAAGTTGTGTCTTTTTTTAATATGCAAGATGAGGATCTTTCTACATGTTCAGCATGTTTGAAAGTAAGACCACTTGCCTAGGCATCTAATGCAGACTTCAGATACTAACTTTAATCATCTTAAAAAGCACACTCCTAGACCTACCATTTTATTACTGTTTGGCTCATCCTCCTATTAGTAACTTGACAAACTAATAATGGTTTATAAATTTATCATAATGACTGTGGCTAGTAATATGTGTTATCATTTGTATTTTACAATGACTTGCTGACTTCCCTCATTTCCAGTCTGTACAACCAGGAGAGATGTGGAGGTATGGGGTTTTTTTTGTATTCTTTCATCAGTTTAATGGCCAAACAAATTTTAATTGAGCTTGTAAATTATAGATGTTTTTGACACTTATAGAACACCCTGCTACCTGTATGATCTCACTGTCTGTGCAAGTAGTGCCAGAGCATTTCCCGTGAAGAATCTATGTCCAAGGTCTGCCAAGCACTAAGGTTTTAAGGCCATATGGCATGCCAAAGTGTATTTCTCTCTGGGGGTTCTGGCAGAGGCTGCTGCGAATGGTTGCTCTGGAAGTGGCTGCCTTGGATGCCTGTGGAGGCAGAGGAGGAAGGGATTCTATAAACTTCAGGTCTCTGTTCATTATCTTTGCATTTACTTTCAGAGTGTCACAGTATTCACATGTCTAAATTAAAGTATTGTTTTTACATATGGTCTTTTGTGCTGTATATCTAGCTGGATCGTATGTTTTGGGGGGTTCTCATTAAAAACTAAAGCTGCAGTACACCTAGTAATACACCTAGGTCTGAGTAAAGGCCCATCAGTTGGTAACACAGGCTAAGCCTGTAGTTCTAGCTGGTTTTGGCCATTCTATTCAGTCCAATAATATCGCTTATGCTGACTGCTTCATATTGCTTGATCTGCACAAAAAAGCTCTCAGAAAAGTGCATAGGTTTAGTGACATATTTAGGGTTAACTTGGATCCCAGTCCTGCAGTGCTTGTAGCTAGTGGAAATACTGCGTGAAGGAGGAGTGAGCAGTCAGACTTTATATGAAACATCTAGGAAAATTATAATAAGATTAATATGATAATAGATTACTAATAATAGGCTGTACTAGAATTTGAGATTGGTCATAAATGCATAAACCTTCTTATATGAACCCAATAAGGTTCACAATGTCTTGTGCACCTTAACCTGTAGCTGCAATAATGAGGTATGCAGGCATTATATCAGCTTTTTAACATGCTTTTTTCAGTACTTTGATTTCACAGGCTCTGGTTAGCTATTTCCTTGAAGATGCCCCAAATCTTCCAATATAAGAGCTGGGAGCATCAAATGAAGCTAGTAGGAGCCAGATTCAAGGCAAACGAAAGGACAAATATCCCTTATGCAGTGGATAATAGATCTTTGGAACTTGTTGCCGGAGCATGTTGTGGATACTTACAGTTTACAGTGGCTAAAAAAGAGGCTGGAGGGGTTCATGGGAGAGAGATTCATTGATGTTTACTAAACATGTAGGAACCACCTCTGCTTCAGGATGTCCCTCAGCTGAGAACAGCAGGAAGCTGGAGAATACGGGGGCTGGGGGGCTACATTTGCCTTGTTCATATTCTTCCATAGGCATCTGCTAATGGCCGCTGTAGGAGAGTACCACATTTGTTGGACCTTTTGGGCTGAATCAGTACAGCGATTCCAAACACACTGGAGCTCTAATAATTAAACATTTAAATAGCAACATGCTAGTGGGGTGCAAAGTGAGGGTAGGATTTGTCTGCCCTATTGTAAACTGGATTTGGTATATTTAAGTTGTTTTCTCACTGATTTTCACAAGATGATAAGCTTACAGATGGAAATGCTTTTAAGCCATAAATACCACTCATGCTGTCCTGCCCAGAAGTTCAAATAAAGCCAATGGGATGTTAAAAACTGCTGAAGTGCATTCCCTCTCTACCTGGTTGTCTGCTATCAGTTTGGGCGGACAGTGTTTGACCCTTGCTTGTAGATATAGATGACATAGACCTCCTATCACTTAGTCACAGTGCACTGGATGACAAATTTGTCTGCACCAGTTGACCTGAAAAGTGGAAGCTTAACCTTACATGGAAGCTTCTGAAGTTCCATGCATCTGCTTTATCTCTCTAAACATTCTCCAGTCTTTCTCCATCTTGTTCATTATAGACAAGGCTCCTGGGACTCTGTGGTTGCAGACCTGTTCACTGAATTTTACACTCTGTTATTCTTTTATCTATTTGTGTTTTTCCCCTGATGTGGCTCTGGAGAAAAAGGATGGGGTAACATCTACTGCACTTGACTTTGTACTACTCTTGAGTCCAGTATACTCATTTTTCTAAAGTTTCATTTAATATATTTCAGGATATGCATTTTATACATATAGTTTTTATTACACAACTGTGTTCTCATTCTGATAGTTCTTTAAGGTTTTCCCATCACAAATCTGAGTAATACCAGTAATAAATTGTATCACTCGATAGTGCCCAATTTAAATGCAAAGTTGTAAGAATAATAATTAGAAATGAGATGTACATGCATGATCTCCTAGGGATCCTGAGATCCACACAGGGGTACAAGAAGTCTTCCCCGAGGGTGTGAATCCAAATGCTAAAGACAAGTGATTGGCATTTTATTAAATTTCCTGCACGTGGAATAAGTGGGTTGTCAACTCTGTGCTTTACGTCACACTGAACTGAAGGAGAACAGTTGAACAGCAGCTTCCGGAGTTAGTGTCTTAATCCTCTCACCTTAAATATCAAAAGTTAAACTTTCACAAAAGGCGAGATTATTTCTCCTTATGCTTTCTACAAACCCCCATTGTGTTTAGAAATGGCAGGCGTAGTGGCACCTTCCAAGGATGTTGAAATTCGGGATCAATATACAGAGAATTCTTCTGTAAATTGGTAACATTTATTACCTAGATGTTAGGAGAACAATGATGTTTTACATCTAGAATATTATTTATCCAAATGTTCTCTGATTAACTGGGCCAAGGAGAGGGGAGAAAAGTGAGGGTACTCCTATCGTTCAGTTCTACAGCGTAATTTCATTCTCACAAATGAGACACTCCCAATTTCACACTTAAATCAAGAGATTGGAATGTTACTGACTTTTTTATATTTATTCATGAGACAGTAATATCCTCTATCTATTTTCTCTTTGTGTGCTTTAGTTCTTTCTTTGGCATTGGACAACAGTTGAAAGTATGTCCCAAAAGCTAAAAGTAAAGGATTGCAAGCTGAAAGGTTAAAGAAGCAATAGAACTTTGCTTGTTCTGGGCAGGTTGCTGACAAACTTCTATACTTCCATTCCTCTTTTCTGTGGGAAAAGGTCAGCCCTAGCTGTTTCCACAGCTGTTTGCTCAGATTTACAGAGAGCGCAGACTCAAAGCTATAGTCTTCAGGTGGATAACAGCAGATCTTTCTGCAAAATCCTGATGGGGAGTTGGAGTGGGAACTCAAACACTTATCTTAAAGTTCCTTTGCTCCGATACGCTCCACTGAGAAGGAAAAAGCCTAGCTGAATTTCTTTATCACCTTTTCATTTCTGTGGAAGAAGGAAAAACGACAGGACTGCTCCCCTCCAAGAGAAATGTTTGTGTGTTTATGACTATTTAGCACATGTATTATTGTGGTTTGTTTGGATATAACATAAGAAGAAAAGACTGTCTATGCTAGATTAGAGCCAGGCTCCGTTTTGCCCAGGGACTGGTCTGTGCCCAGGGAAGACCAGAAGGACAAGTCAAGCATGCAGTGATGCATTTCTCACGATACTCTCAAAGGACTCCTTGAGCTCAGGTCTTCCGTGAGCTTACCTGATCCTTTCTGAATACATGCAAACACCCTGCAGCCATGATATTGCCTGGAAAGACAACATACAAAAGACCAAGGTGTTGGATTTACTACAGAAATGACTTAGTCACTGCTGAAAGTTTGGGCTTTTAAAACAATACAGTTGCAGGTTAGGGTGAGATTCGGAAAGTTCAGATTTGTCTTCAGTAAGGCTCTGAGTTAGGGTTCCAAAGTCCCTGTGGTGGTTAGACTTGATGAACTTGTATCCAAGACTTGGGAATTCCTGGTCTCCTTTTCAGCTTGACAAGTCACTTTAATGACTTTCAGTAAAGTAATGCAGAAGGAGGAGGATCACATTAGAAATCCCCCTCCATCTCTCCCTCCTTTCAGGCACAAGCCCTTGCCTCAGAAACAAATTCTCTCAACTTCATCTAGAGAGGATCAAACACCTTCTGCTGTTGTTCCCAGGCATTGTTAATTGTTGTTAATTTCCAACACCTCATTAATTATTTGCTATTAAAGATGTGAGTGAGGCAAATGCCCTTCACCCATGGATAGTCACAAGAACAGACCATTAATAACTACAGAAATGTTTTACTTTTGAAGTTGAAAGGGAGCTGGTATGAAAGTCACTTTGTTTGCAAGGAAAGCCTGATGCAACATCATGGTGTCATTTCATAAAGGGCTGGGTATCAACTGTGCCTTAATGTGCAAAAGAAATGAAGCTTAGGCAACATTGATATAATTGGGATGATGGAACTGACAGAACAGAGTGGCTAGAAGTAATCCCTCCTCTCTCCCCGCCCCCTGCACCAATTCTTACTTAACGTGTTTAAAAAAACAGTAATTTTGATGCAGTACTTTGTGATGAAACTTCCAATTTGTGTAAAGTTTTAAATCCTATGAAAAATACATAGCAGGTTCTATCCTTTAATATGCAAAGCAGTACACTAAGCAATAGCCTTATTATGTTATGACTGAGCAGCTTTAGTCAGGACTGAGACTGCACAATATTAGGCACTGCAGTATTGAGAGAGAATCTCTGGTCAGGGAATTTACAGTACAGATAGACAGACAAGTGGATGAAGGGAGCTTGAACATTCCTCAGAAGTCTGAGTGTGGTGCCTAATGTAAGGGTCAGGAGTTGTCCTGTATCCTAGGAGCTGGAAAAGGATACTCATTATTTTCATGACAGTAGCATAACAAGAGAGGAGTTTCTCCTGCCCATTCCCAGGCTTGTTTGCAAAACTGAACCACTCAGAATGGTTTCCACGATTGTAAGACTTGACCTTCTTACAGACAATGTCTTGACTAAGTCTACAAGTACCGTTCAATAATCTCTTTATTGCTGGCTTTGGCTTGTGGCTCTGTTTTGCAGTAAGCAGTCCATCAGAAGTCATTTCTGGGACTCGTCCTAGGCTAATGGTGCCTGATAGACAGGTGAGATGGCAAGTTTTAGGGCTGTTGTTCGTCTCCCTTCTCCAAACTGGAGAAGGTATCCTCTAGCTGATCTTAAGGTGTACCCATTCTGCAGCTTGTCTCTCTCTTTTAACCTCGGTCAGGTTTCACTTTTATCTGATATGTTCAATTACTCACTGCACAGATATTTGGTAGCACCAGCTCCAATGGTTGGTTGAAAATCAGCATTAGATTATAGCCTAAAAACCAGAGTTAGATTATTAGGCCGGTTGTCTTTCACCACTTTAGCTGCAGGAACCGAGCAGGTAACTGCCAAAGAGGAGCAGCAAGTTCTTCCACTGCTGTAGCTGAGTCCAAGTAGGGTTGTGAAACAAAGCCTTCGTTTGCCATTGTTCACAGCCTGGTACATTCCCTTTGATTAATGTTAAAAACATTTATGTGCGAGGCTGTGAGTCGCAGAGGCTGTGAAGTTCACACACTCTGTGAACCTCTGCTGTGGTCTCCACACCTTCTTTAGGGGAGTGGGTGAGTTGTAGTCTCAACAATTTCTACAGTGTAGTAATTTCTTTAGCCACTGCATCTTTTCCCTGCAGTGGGTCTGTGAAGCAGAGCCAACAGGTCATCTGGGCAAAGACTGCAGAAACCTGTCTCTGAAGCCAAGTTGCTTCAAGAAATAGTTTCATTTTCTATCAATTGCACAGGAAGCCTGAAGCAGAGCCAGGAAATGTACACCTGTGTTCTGAGCCACATTAAGCCTTCTTAAGAGCAGAGCTATCTTCCAGAGCCAAACCTGGATTCAATGAACAGAGCCAGAATTTAAAATTCTCTGACAGCCAGCTTACAAAGCAGTCAGTAGCAGGGAGCTCGTCCTGCTCCATAGCTGTTGCTGCAGCCCCCCTTACGCTGCAGAAGCTCCTGCTCTCTCCCCTGGGAGCAGGGTAGAGTTTTACAGTGTTGTTGGATCTCAGCTAATTTATATAGTACCTAAGTAGCATTACTTTTGTCTCTTTTTACTTGCTCTGTGATGTGAAATAATGAAGAAGATAACACAGACTTAAATCTTTTTCTCTCTAAACCTTTCTGTGTATATTATATACATAAACAGTGATAGATTTTAAGGCTGAAAAGGACCATTAGATCATCTGTTTATTTCCATAGGTCATAGCATTTCAGCTCTCCTGACATTGTCTCATGCCTTTTATTGGGCCAGGCATCTTTTTGATAGGCCTCCAGCCTTGATTTGGAGAGATCAAGAGGCAAGACATCCACCATTTCATTATTTTGTCTCAACAGATGGTAAGTCTCAATGATTAACCATCCATTGGTTGAAAGCCTTATGTGAAAAAAACACTGGGACTTCACATGCTCTTAGATGTTATCCTCAACAATATGCAATCCATATTGCAAGCTCAGACAGGTTTAGAACAAAACACTGAACTATATCCTATAGCCTTCTCTCTCTTGAGTTTCACTTTAGACTAGATGAAATTCCAAGAAGTTTTTTCATCAGATGCCAGATCTGCTTTTGTTTTAGAGGAGCTGAAGTATAATGGAGGACCTGACTTAAGGCTTTATAAGTGCCTCGTTGGTGCTAAAGCTTCATTCTTAATTCACTCCTTATTATGGGAGTTGTTCTTTCTGGGAGTTTGAGCTGTGATCAGGAACATAACCAGGACAGATAAAGCACATGAACTCTGCCCTGAAAACTGGCAAACTAGCATAGCTGAGCAGTCAGTTATACTGAAGACAGATCCCTTTCAGGCATTAATTAAAGCTGAATTTATTCCTAATCACCTCCAAGAAAGACTCTCTAAAATGGAACGTATCCCATTATAATACGTGACTTTTAATAGTTTATAACCTATGTGTCTACCAGTTACTGTCAGGAGATAATAAGTAATAAGAAAGGGAAAGCAACAAAGCCTTCTTTGTTACACACGTGCATACCAATACGGTAGTACACAGGTAAGAACTCATGTGTGTGTATATAATAATAACTATATATTACAATATTTATTATGGTGGATTTTAGATTTAATCAGACACAATCCCAAATCAACTGGGTTTAATAAGGTAGAGAAACTGAAACTCGGCAAAGCCATGAAACTGTATGGGCATTCACTTGAACATGTTTTGAAGGAAAAACTTGATATTTGGTTCAAAAATTAATTTTGAGATCCCAGGTTGGTTTTTGATCCTCTGTGCTGTGATAACTATTTTCTTAGTTTTTGTAATGACCAATGTATTGCTTTATGTTTATTTTGCCTGGATTGCCATGCAGTTTCTTTGGGGAGGAGGCAATGAACCACCAGTTTCTTATTCTTTGTACAGTGCCTAGCACAGTGGTCCTAAATGCTCCTAAATACTGCTTCAGTACAAATAATGTATTGTCATGATATTTCTAGCTCTGCAAGCTATTATAAATTGAGCTGGAAGCTGAAATAATCCATGGCTCCTTTAAAATTGATGAAAATTTAGTATTTGGCAGTCCTGAGCCTGAAATACATGTTTATTTTGACCTTCTGAGCTTGGAACATGTGGGTGATGTACTTCGTTATCAGATGGTGATAGAAAATCTTGCTTTTCTGTATCTAACAGAGACCAAGAGTGAGAAACATTTAAAAGAAGGAAGCAGTTTTGCAGTTTTCCATACTTACCTTTGTGCAAAGACCCATTTGTGGGTCAATGACTGAGACAAAACTAGCCAGAAGTTTCCTGGAGATCACACACAACAGTTATTTAAATAGTGACATTTGCATATGTGAGTACAATAGCTGAGCCTCCAAATAATATGCATACAAATGTGCACCTGTAAATGAGAAGCGTGGTTGTGATTGACCAAAAATTTATTCTTAATGTTCTGTAGATTTTTTTTTATGTTGGGGGCTGCGTTTAGCTTTAATCCCGGCAGAGAGAGTGAAGTTGATTGTTTAACTATCAGCATAATATTTTATTATTATTTAGTTGTAAGCAAAACCCTTTTTTTTTTTGCAAAACAAAAGCAGAAATCTTGCAACCGGTGTACTTATCACTCTTTAGGTGCTGGGGGTTAATATCAATAGCTCGTAATATCTTTATTATAATGCATTTATAATGATTTACTGGAATGATTCTATAGCTAAATATCTAATGTCAAAGACTAGATTTGGCATGGAAGAAAATGTTGTATCCTTGGGTAGCTCTAGGGAAAATAAGGCCTCAGCCAGTGATTTTGTAATTCTACAAACTGTAATGAGGATAGGGGTAATTGCTTTAATGTCAATTAAGCTATTAATAATGCCCATCTTGTCATTCCTAAATTTAGCAGTCACTCATACATATTACTGTTGCCTGTAAAGACTGTACATAAATGAGATCATGGCTTATTTATACTTTGAAATCTGGCTGACAGCCAGTCTTGTATCTCTTGTATAATACCACAAGAACCATTATTTTGGAGAGAAACAACCTATGCTACTTGAAGAGACCACGTCCTATAACCGTGATGCTGATCACCCCATCCTAAATACACAGCTCATGGATAATTTTAGGTCCCCAGGATGCCAGCAGGGCATTTTGTGTCACTAATATTCGTGCCAGAGGAAGCTTTGTAATGACTGACAAAGATGATCTTTAAAAATAATGCTTGCAGCATCTCTGTGCCCCCAAACACTTCCTCTCTGTTGATGACTTCGAGTTTCCGATAGGATAGACTGCATCTAGTGGAGCTACTGTCGTTGCTAACCGTCTGTTGTGGGCTACGTTATTTTGGCTGCATTTTTAAGATGAAATTCTGTTTCTAATGCCATTTAAAGATTGTTTATTTGTCTTAAGAAGGATTATCATGAGACACTAAACCCTAGATTAATGCAAATGTATCTGTAATCTCCGTAAAACATGCACAGATCTAGATTTAAAATGGTTGCTGGAAATTGGTGCAATAATTTAATAAAATGAGAGGCTAGTTGGTGGTTTATGCTGTGCTTTGAAGATGCTGGTTAAGTGTTCAACATCATCAGTTACACTGCACAGCCAAGCATCATTAGCAAATCCCAAGGATTACCAAAGGGGTCACTCTTAGCATTGGGCTGTCCTTCAGGGAAGGGGTTGGGGCAAAGAGGAGAGGCAAATCTGAGAGGAACCTTTCAGTTAGAGCTCATGATAAATGACAGGCCTTGGCCAGTTCCCACAGGAAGACAGAGAGAAGCGCCATGATCTTCCCCCACCCAGGAGCAGGAAGGGAGGCAGCAGGTGTGTGGGCAGGAGGGGAGAGGGCAAGGGACGGCAGAGGGGGCCTGGGGTTGCTTGCGAGCACCTCCAGCGTTCCAGCGCCGCTCAGCCCCAGAGCAGCTCCAGAGAGCTCTGCATAAGGTTATAATAGGTGAAGTCATTTTTGCAATAAAGTTGGCTGTAGCTCTAGGCCATAAATCACTGGTTCTAGTGCTAAAACTTATTATACATTTCTCTCTCACCTCACACTCTCTTTCTATTAATACTTTGATTTAGATGAAAATTTTCACTGAATACAAAGACAGGAGGATTGAATAATTTTCATCCCTATAGAGAAGAATACATTTACATTTATCTTCTTTGGACTGTTTTCTCAAGAGTGGCTTTCTGTTTTCTTCTGCTGAAGGAAAATATAATTCCAATGAACCTGTTAGCATTTCCATCTTGTTTTTAACTGACTTTCTACCGCAAGAGTTTAATGAGTCTACAGCTGTTATGAGTAGTCTTTAGGAGGCCTGCTGTCTGCAAGTTTGTGTCCTGTCTGTAAGTTATTGGATCTTTCTCCTGACTCAGCTTTCATTTATTCCTTACTTGGGCAAACTCCCAGTGAAGTGAAGCTGTGCCCTGTAGTGCACCACGTCTCAGAGCTGTCTAACGGAAAAGAAGATCAACTGGCATCTTTGCCGCTATCAGCATCTTAACAACAGTTGAGTGCATTGATACCTCTTTGTCTGTGTGGGGCTTTTTTTGTTTAGAGTCAAAATTCTGTCACCTTTGTTAACTAAGGATATTTGAAACAGCTGTTTCAAGCGTTCACCCCCCTCCACTGTTTTAATTGCTTTCATAACTTCTGCCTTTAAGTAAAGATCCAGTAAAGAATGGCTTCTCCCTTTAAATAAGGGTCCAATGCAGAATGAGAGTGAATGTTGTCATATGAAGTGCATTTCAAATGTAATAAAGCAGAAAGGAGTTCCTGGCCCCTGTGTCAGTTGTAAGAGGGTACATAGTGCGATCACTATAGCTCAGTGGCTGCAAAGCAGAAAATGAAGATTGTAAAAACGTCACATAAAGAAAAAATGCACAGTGGATTCGTTTTGCGATGCTCATAATTCAGTAATGCCTTTAAGTAGCTAGAAGAAATATAATAAATGTTTTTCCACAACATTGATCATACTGTATCAGAGGAAATATTAGTGTGCAGGGAGCCATGATTATGCTGGTAGTAATTCTCAGTGCAGAAAACTCCTAGAAGATGGGACCCTTTATAGGCTGAACTTTTATCGGCTGCAGTTATTTACCTTTAAGAATACGCTTAATACACTGTCCTGTAGCTAAATATTTTTGTGAAAACTCAAACCAGCAACTGTCAGAAACCCTGCTACCATTTTATAGAATTTATAGTTTTCCTAAGGACGTTCTGATATTTCCTGGGATACAAAAAATGGCCAGTTGACCATGTAAAAAACCCAGAATGCTTGTAAAACAAATTTTCCTACTGCATTTTAAAATCTGGATTTGGTCAGACAGGTTTCTTGTGTGTGATCCCATCAAAATATTGCCTGTAAGCATAAAATATCCTTAAGAAATGTAATGCTTTGTTAGATTAGGCAATATAATAAAGTACGTGATTACCTGAAGGTTATAAGAAAACATACATGGACCACTGTAGGCTCCTTATTTACCGTACTGAAAAACCCATCATAAGTCACCAAAACATGTCTGGAATTTCATGAGGAAAATGTGAGTATTGATTCCTAGTGCCGGTCTCTTGCTCCTCAAGGTGGCAGGACCCGGTAATGCTGATGAGAGGCTTGGTTCAGCCCTGCGGGAAGGGGGACCTGGCCTCCCTCAACATCCAGCACCTTTGGCTGATTGGGGATGGAGGAGCTCTTGGGGAGGCCTACCCAGCTGTTCCCGGCTGGAAGAGTGGCACACGGGCTGCCTGAGCTCGCGTAAGGAGAGGATAGATGGAAAGAAGAAAAATGGAGGCTACCAAAAGGTTCTTCCATGGATGCAGAGACACTCTTTCCCCTGTCCTGGAAAGGAAGGAAAGGCTGAAGAAGATACATGGATTTTGTGTGCCGAAGAGCATGTTACTAAATTCTGGTTTCTGAAATAGCCTGCTCTCTCTAGAGAAGGCGCTAAAATATTCATGTTCATTTAGCATTAGACTCCTTTTCAAAAGAATGGTTAAATGTGGTTATAACTTTGAGCAAGTATCTACATCTGTGTGTTTCCAAGGTATTGCTCGCAAGCTTTCAGCAGCACTCCTGCAATATGCTTTGCTGGGCTGGGGCCTTAAAGGAGCAAGTTTACTGTGTTGATCATTGGTTCAGGCCCTACAGAGCATCTGGTCTGGGTGTTTCTCTGAGCAGATGATCCCTCAGTGGTGGAACTTTAACTTTTTCTCCCTGAAGCGCAAGCCAGGTCTTTTCTTGCATTTAAAATAACAGATTTTTCCTTGCTTTGAGTACCAAAAGCAATTTCTCCTCCTGCGCCTCCCTTTATCTCTTGTGGGCTGATAGCTTGTGTAGAGACTAAGGGCTGGTCCTGCACGGTTTGTTCCTTGGCTGTGTCAGTGCTTTGTGACATGATCTAGGGTGAGTCCTAAACTTAAACTTTCTGTGTTTAAGCCTATCCATTCTTAAAGTGATTAAAATAATAGGCATATCTGCCGGGAGTTACCATGTGGCACTTAAAGGCCTTTGACAGGTTGTGTCAAAACAAGGCACGTGTGCAAGGCTGCAAATGGTCATATGCACAAATTCTGCTGTGTATGTTGCTATACCTTTTGTGAAGCAATGGCAGATATTTAATGCTCTTTGTGAATGAACTGTTATGCTAATATTTTGTATAGTTTTGTACAAAATACATACATGTATATAAGTCTCAGAGGTGTTTATTTGCATATGAATATCACATAGAAGAGTTTTAAATGCTAGAATCAAGAGCATTATCTTAGTACAAAGTACAACTGTTGCTATCACATGAAAGAAACTCAGTACCATAGAGGGGTAGGATTTTAGGGTTCTACACCAGCGATCCTAAACTGCAATTAATCTCAAGATTAGTTATGGGGATTCTTGCTTTAGAGATGAACTTGCACTGCAGGTAAAATGTAATCTAGTGGCAGCCCTGTGCGGTTCTGCATGCTCTGAAAGCCCTGTAGACCTGGAGCTCAGTTCTCTCCTCCATATGGGAAACTATCCCAACCCCTGCATCCCCACCCCCAAACACATAGAAGACCAGAGTCTGGTTTGCAAAGTTAAAATCTGCCCGTGGATACAAAGAGAGCATTTTATAGCAACTCAGGTGGCACTGCATTGACGCTCAGTATTTAACATTTAATCTGAATGCAGCTAGCTACCTTTCAGAAAAAATGTATTTATTTATTTCATTCTAAATAGAAATATTGTCATAATCCCAGGGATTGTGCACGTGTGAGTAGCTGAGCTGCCACTGGATGGCACTGTTGCATATATCTGGCAGTAAAAAACTTGCCTCTTAAAGCTCCCAGTTTGGAAATGAGGTTTGGGGCAGTTAAGCATACCTGTCGGTATGTGATTATTGAATAAGCAAACAGTACCATACTGCTACACTTACATAGCAAGACAGGAGACATAAAGACCTCTGCGGTAATATATGAGTTTAATATTTATTACCTCCTAGTACTTGTCCTACCACTTGCATGTTCCCTTACTACAAAAAGGAGCGAATATTTAATAAGAGATTGATTTCATTTAGTTTTCTTTATAATTAAAATGGAATACCAGTAAGAGCAAATATTGTAATTCCTCCCTACACCTTTATCTGTACACAGAAAGGTTGAGGAAGTTGACTTTAGATTGACTCATTATTAGTGGGGCCTAATTTAAAGCCAACTAGACCAAACTGATTTGATTTTCAGTACAGGTATAAGTGGGACTGCTAGTTTTGAATAAAATTTACTCTTATAAATCTTTTTACTTCTTCTGTTTTAAATCATAGACTAAATTTTGCATTTAACTTGATTGGCTATTGTATTTGTATTGTAGGAAACAAGAGAAAATGGGATGATTTTTTCCCCTGAATTCTAAAACAAGGATGAGGCATATTCCTTTCATGTTCAGTTTAATCCTTAACCTCTATATTCTTATGCTTCTACAAAAAAGTATTTTTGATACTGGAAACGAGCTTTCTTTTAATTATATTGAGAAATTGTACAGTGGTATGATTTCAACTGGACCTCTGTGTTCTTCATTCCCCTCCTTTTTCTTTTTCTAGAATGTTAGAGTACATAAATTGTAGAATAGTTACCAGCCTAGGTTTTAGCTATGGGATTTCTTTCTCTTCTTGTAAACTATCACAAAATTATGTTGCCTGCCATCTATGGGATGCTTTGATCCAAAATTTCAGTCATTGTTTCCACATTTAGGGGCTGGAATGAACATCAAAGAAATGGGTGTACTGAATTTACTGAATGCCAAAGCAGTACAATAACATACAAAGGATATAAGCAAATCCCAAAGGTAAAATGTGCTGCCAAATCTTGCACATAATAGAAGCTCTAAAGTGACAGTCTATCTTTGACAAATGCATAACGGTATCAATGCCAAGGGAAGGAACTAGCATGCTGAAAGGTGAATAAAAAGAGCTGAGAACAATTCACTGCATTTACACGTTTCCTCAGTGTGTTTTCACACAACAAGGAAAGCAGATGAGACAAATGCATTAGGTAATCATTGGAGAAGACCGTAAACCTGCTAAGGCTTTTTACTAACCTAGATCTTTCCTTGGCTTATACTGACTATTAAAAAACAAGACGTGGCTAGAAGTAATTCATCTTCTGAGTGAAAAAAGTACTAGCCATGAGGAATGTAAAAAATTGTTTATTCATTCTTCCTTTGACAAGTTCATGTTTAATGCCCATATGGTACTTGCAATAAGCTGTTCTCTTTCCTGGTTAAGAATTTGTAAATGCTTTGAATAGTTTGCCAAGGGAAGTTAAGGGTTCCATATATATTCACCAGGTTTTCCACCACTGTGGACTAACAGGGTAATTTAAATGGGTGCTATAAGGTGAAATATGAGACTCATTGCGCAAAAGCTATCAACTTATCTTGTAAAAATCTGAAACCTACTTGTCAAATTAATTTTATTTTCTTTTCTTTGAAACCAAACCAAAACATAAAGCAAATAATGGTTGTAAAATCTTTAACAAAAGGTTTCCCTTCCCAGTATGTACAACACTTAGGAGAGGCAAATCTCAGGTTATTTAGCTGATCCTAGTGTGTTCTGGAGTATAGAGATTCTTTCCAAGCCTACAAATTAACATTCATCAGAGGGAGTTTTGACAGAGGCCCACTGATGTGCAATACTCTTGCTGCAGCTGGTAGAATATTCAGAAGGAAGATCTGCTGTAATAAAACTTTAAAGTGAAAGCTATGGAGGACCTGCTCTTCCCCCATTAGTTTTCTGCTCTCTTTCTGGCAGCTGAATGGTCGCCTCCAGTTTTCATATTGCAAGAAAACTGCATTCCCATTAGGTGACTGAAAGCACGGCTGCCCCATGTAAAGAATGCGGCTCGGGTGCTAGGTGCGTATCCAGCCAGGCAGCATTTTGATCAGATGATGACCATATTCTGCTCATAGGATTAAAAAGGCTATTGGATCTTTGAGAAAGAGTGTCAGCCATCTGGGGGAAGAAGCGGCATGTTCTTTCCTGAGCTGTGGTTCTTGTACTCTAGATATAGAGGTCTAAGGAGCGTTTGGTAGATCTAGGCAGGGTAACATTCCTGCTGCTCAGTAACTGAGAAAAAAGCTTCTGACTGGCACAGGGCTGTGCTGAGACTGGAGGGAGTGTTTCCATTGCCTAATTATGTGGATTTTCAGTTGCTTTGGGGCAGCCCATTAACACCTCAGGATGCACCATAACTTAGTTACTTGGGCTCTTGAAGGAAGCCCCAGAGGCACATATATAGTTTAAAGCTGCCTCTGTCTTGCTCTTCCTCCCCTTTTTCCCTTCTACTCTGAAACTACAGGTTTTCTACTATGCTTTGGTGAAGTGCACCAAATAATGTAACTCTTTATACATATAACATCCTGGTTTGTGGAAGCACTTAGGAAACTGAATGCTGTGTCCAGATGGGGATCCTGATCCTGTATGCCTTGACTCCAGTCCTGCATTAGACTTGTAAGGAGTGTGACCTACATTCTCTTCCAAAGAAGGCTGGATAGGAAAGGACATCTGGTTTGGATTGTGGTTGCCAGTAACATCTCTTATCAAGCAGGGAGGAGAGCTGCAAGTGGTCAGGCAGAGATGCATCTGTTATTATGAGAGAGGATAGATACAATCACTGCTGAAGAAAACAGACACATAAACTAGGTAAACTAGATTAGGTAATGCCCAGTAATGAGGGAGGAAATGTCTGGGATATTACATTTTTGTAGGTGAATAGTGTCTGATCCCGTGCTAGCCACCTGTTAATATTGAGAATAGACCTGTTCTGGCCACAAGTAAGATAGAGTCCATCAGCTGTAATGAAGGAAAGGCCAAACACATCAAGAACTGTCAGATTCATGGACAGGTAGCCACTTTCCCAAAAGGGGAAAAAAGTTGGTGGCAAATACGTCTTCCGTTACCTTCAGGACAGGATTAACATCACCTGATTATCCCTAAAAACTTACTACTTCCCAGAAACTCTGATCAAAGTGTCACTGAGATGTTTCTGCAGCTCACCTGCCTCGCCGATCTCTATTGCAGCCTCTTCTTCTGTCACAAAGATACTGCTGAAAGTGATCTTGGACAGATGAAAAAATCTGCAGATAGAGGGTGGAGATATAGAGATCAGCAACTCAGGTGGGACTCCTGTGGAACCTCCCATTTGACAGACAGGCCTCAGCCTGAAGATGAACATATGGCTATGCCTATGGTGCGGGTAGGGCTTTGGTTTACCTTGACTATTAGTGAGCTGCTGGGCAAACATGGAACTCACTGACAAAGAAGAAAATATCTTTTAATAGTAGTTTGCTAACCTGGAAAGAGTGGCTTTAATCTAAGAGTTAGGGAGAGAGGTGGCAAAACCCCTTATAGAAGAATAAATACCATCAACTTGCACAAGGGTCAAAAAACTACAAGTAATAATGCTATGCTTATTTATCATAAAGTCAAAGAAGGATAAGAAACAAAACAGTAGATCAGTGATGAATATCTTAAACTTCCTAATGAAAAAAGTATAGAGAATAAACAAGAAAACCTGGAAATTTTAATAATTGATCAGGATTACTTTTACAGCTAAATTGGCATAACAGAGCCTTGGTGGGAGATTCATATGGAGGGAATATTAGTCTGAAGGATACATATTGTTCAGGAAGGAAGTAGGGGAAAAGCAAGCAAGCTTTTGCTTTGCTCTGCCATCTAAAATGAAGCTTAGGGCATATGTACAAGAAAGGAGAAACAGACATGGGTAATCTCACAGTTAGGGTCTACTACAAAGCACTAAATCTGGAGGATCAAGTGGAAGATGTTTTTAAAAGTAAGTAGCAGAATTTTCTAAAGCCCCGTGCTCTGTGGGATTTTGCTATCCAACTGTTGGTAAGGGAATGCTGTGGAACACACTGGTCAGCAAATTCTTGGAAATGTATTGGTGGCAATTTTTTGATCCAGTAGATAACAAATTGATTTGATGCTGATTAAAAGAGAAGAACTGAAGGTGAATCTGCTCCAAATGAGTCTTTTTTCCTAGAGGCTGCTTTCCAATTTTTTAAGAGACTTCCTCAGATATTCCCACAATGGCTTTGCCTTGGCATAAGGTAAACTCCAGGATCTTTTGGACTTGTTGAATAGGTCCCAAACATTGTCTGAGGTCTCATGGCATCTCTGCTGTGCTTGAAGCAAGGACAGCAAAGATAGCAGGAAAGTCACCTTATCTATGTCTGCTGTATTGCATAATGAAAATATGGGGATCATGTTTTAGGCTCAATAAAGATCAGGCTTATTTTAATCAGGATTCAGCGTAGCTGCAGGGTTCTTCTGTTCAGGCTCTGAATTCAGGACCAGACTCCTTTTAGTTTTTGCCTCTGTCAGCCAGAGAAATTATTCATGTCAGACGTCTTCTGTTCAACCTCATGACTGAGCTAGACTTCTCAGCCAGGACTAGATGAGTCACAACTCATCTTTCTTGATTCGTTGGTCAGGGGTCTGTTCCACGTTACTCCTTTTTTCTGCTCATCTTTTGCATGCTGCCTTCCTAAATGGTGCACATTGTGATCCTGGGTGCATACTGTAATTGTGCCTTGACTTTTCAAAGTCCTGCAAGGTTTAGTGTCTCAGAGAGACAAAGGATGAATTTCATTGTCAGGCAGTTGGTGTTGAGTGTTTAAAAGTTCCTGTTTCATTTACTCAGGCAATGTTTGTTTCTAATCTTGATGGACATTGAGAAGACTTGGGCAAATGTTCAATGCTTTCCTCTCTGTGGACATTAAGAAATGGAGGCCTGAGTAATGCACATAAAAATATGACATTATTCCATTGCAGAACATCAAGGGCAACATCACTTTGCTGATGTGATCGTAAAAGACAAAACTCACAATGCATACGGAGAGAAGAAGGTAAAGGAGCAAAAATAAAACAGTGATCTTCAGGAAGAGAAACTTTTCTGAAGTTAGACAATTGGGAAGTAAGCTCGAGAGAAAAGGAAATATGGTGCTGTGACAACTGAAATATTTTGTACCTTTATGGGACCTGACTTTACTAAAAACATCAACTGCAGCAGTACACTAGTGTAATTAACACCAGCTATGAAGGGGTAAGACCTCAGTCTAGAATAAAACAAGAGCAGGACAAATGCTTTCTATTTTTTATACACTTAATTATCCCAGGAAGAAGTTCATCATGGCCATCTCAGAATTGCTAGCAATTGTCTCAGTGGACACAGGGAAGACCAATGAGGAAAATTTAAAAAAGTCAAATGTAATAGCAGTTCTTTTAGAAAGAGAAAACAAGAGGAGCGAGGGAATTATGGCTAGCCATGTGCATATTTATCTAAGGATTTTTCCGTGATTGATAATGATTTTTAAAGCATCAAGAGATGAGAAGGAAATAAGTAGCAGCCAGTATGAATCTGTGAAGTTCACTCACTTGACAAATATGAATTTGTCAGGAACTACTCATGTCTTCTTCCTAAAGGGTAACTTCCTAGAAAGGGTAACTGGACACAAGTAAAAAGGAGAAGTGATAGGTCACAGATCTTTTGACTGTTTGAAACTGCCTTGCTTTACGTTTTTGTAAGCAAACTGGACAAACCAGTCCAGATTAAAACAGTGCAGTAGTGCCACATAACTGTATCTAGAAGGATCATAACTGTATCTGAACCACATTACCTGTGGTTCACTGTTGAAAGAAAAGGATGTTTTGGACCTGATTCTGACAGGGTATTCCCTGGGCTTGATTATAGGGGACCATGAGAGGAAGATGAGTCAATAATGGCAAGATGTCATGAAAAAGACGAAGACCTTGTATAAAACAAAGTATAGCAGTTACTTCTCTCATCAGCACTGGTTAAGGCCTGAGTTGGTGTACCACGCCGGGTTTTGGAGCACAAAACTCCTAGAAAGGCACGAACCTGTTGAAGAGAGTCCAAGGGAAGATAACCAGGTCACAACAAGAAGACGCATAAGAAAAATTGGAAGAAGTGTATTGTGTTTCTTTCTTCACCATAAAAAAGACTGATAGGCCATGAGAGCAGCCTTTGATTGTATTTACAACAGCCTTTTACAGGAATTATTTGTTCTCTCTGGTGGATAGAACAAATTGTCATTGGCTTAAGATCCAGCAAAAAAAGATTCAAATTAGAATTTAGGAAAAAGCTTTCAAACCCTAACAATGGCAAAACACTGATTTTTTTGAGAGGGCTGTGGTGTCTTCATCACTGAAAGTGTTTAAGAATGGGTTTAAGAGGAACATCTGTCATAAATGACACAGATATAATTAAAACTGCCTTGAGAGAGGGGAGAGACCTCCCAAGGGAGTCTTATTTTCCAATGATTCCTGGAAGCACAAAGTCAAATGTCTGTAAGCTGTGGTTTCTGTGCTGTCTAAAAAGGGAGATGCATCTAATGCACAAGAGAGGATCCACACACAGCTTTACCTCATGTGGGCAGCAGTAGCAATGGAGGAGTTATGCCACTGGATTAGAAGCTCAAGCATCTAGCCACGCTCCCTGGTTTGCTTTGTTTTTACGGACACTAACTAGCATTAGTCTTTATTACCTGTGCTGCCATCAAACTTCTCCTGTGGCACAGACATACCTTGGAAAGGCAAACTGGTTTAAAACTCTTTTTTACTAGGTCCTTTACTATCCATTTGTTTTCTCCATTCATTTGTACTGCAGCCTTCTACAGCTGATGAGTGAATAATGATGGAATTTAGCTTAGCAGAAAGACTTGCCTGAATATATAATCCTTTTGAATTATGATTAAAGATTGCAGAGTCCCAGGTAAATTAGAGCATTTGGCTTTTTCATTGTTTCAGAACTCATTGTTGAAGTATCTAAATGTACAAGAACATAAATGTACAAATGGATGTTAGTTGAATGGATGTAGTAAGATTTTTCTGGCATGAAAAGCATAGTATTTATGAGTTAATTTAATCAGAGAAGACAAATATTGAGTAGGTGATGAAGTAAAAATGATGACTGTGTATTATGTTTTTGCCATGCAGCTGAACAAACACATTCAATGACAGACCTTGGCAGGAGCTGCAAAGATGTTCTTGACAATGGCTTGAATAAATATTAGGTGTTGTGCACAATTCGCTGCATTCCAGGCCTTGAGCAAAACCAGGTGAGCTTTGCCTGGAAAATGCGGAAGAAACAATATAAGCATGTTGGGAAATTGTAAACATCTACAGTATTCTCTGCAGCTGCTTTGCTGTAACATTTTCATTTGCATCAGCAACAACTCTGTCATTTTTTATCTGCTATACTTTCATTGCACTTCTAGGAATCAATTAAAATCCCAGCTGCTTTAGAGTTCATGGCAGGTACTTCAACAATATAGCCTAAATAAAGGACTTTATACCTTCTAAACAGAATATACTCATCAGGCTTCATTTCCATTGCTGCAACTGGTTTACACGAAAAGTAAATACTTTGAATGGCTTGGTGGTCCATAAAGAGGAAGAGAGGATGTCTCCTAATAATTTAAGATGGAGCAGGGAAATTAGAGAGAGGCTATGCACCAGGGAGGTGAGATATGACAAAGAGCTTGTAGTAAGGCAAAAGCCTGCCAATATGTCTATTAAAAGAATAAGTATGAGAATATGGAGGAAAATTTCTGTTTACTGATTATTTTTTCTTCGAGGCTGGTTTATAGCAATAACTCTCTTGCTGGAACCTACAGCAGTATGAATTGTTCAAGCAGAGCTGACTGTTTGCTAAGGAGAAAAGATCAATGGGAACACTTCACACGAGTTCTCTCCTCTCTATTTGGCTTCCATTGAGTAAAATTTAATTGAAGGTTAGTCTTCAGACCGTCTCTGTTCAGAGAGGTAGTATCTGCAGTGCTGATTTTTTACTCTTTTTTAAAATCTGAAAATCATCTTATATGTGTTTGCGACAACAGTCTTCACTGACAAATAAAAATTAGGCTAAATGCTGAATTATCTCTCATTAGTTTTATTTTCTACTGATCTTATTTGCATGTGTGAAAAGTTCATTTCAGAAGTAGTGGTCTTAACGTTATTCCGCCTTCTGTGTCACCCCAGAAGTCAACGGAGACAGTCTGCCTGGAACGTGAAAGAAGAAGCTGATGCAAGCTGATGCTTCTAGGAGAGATAACAATGTCTTTCCTTTATAACATGATGTATTTGTGTGCCCGGGACTCTTCAAGAAGTCCCAGTAGGAATAAGCCTGCAACAGAGAAAACGTTGGCATAGCTGGGAAAGAGAGAGGCAGTTCCTGTCACTTCTGTGGTTCTTTTTCTGGAACTGGTCCCAGGCATAATTCAGAGCAGCTTCAGGCTCCTTGGCCATGTGTAGGGATGTTTTAGCAGCTGAGGACAGATGTGGTATTGAGCTGCCCAGCCCAGCCCTTCTTCACTCGTTCTTCCTGTACTGCGATTTGTGAGGATGTATATAAACTTCCTGGAAAAACTTGGACTGGGCTTGTCAAATTTTAGATATGCAATTTTTTTACTGGAATATATAGAGCAAAATGAAAATCTAGCTTGTGGGTTTGGCTTTCTTTCCCTTGTTTCTTTAGAAATAAAAACATGGATTTGAACCCTGAATACACATACTGTGAGTAGAACAGCAAACAGCTTATGTGTTTTTCTGTGCAGTCTTTAGATGTTAGGATGATAGATGCATATTAAAAATGGACTAAAAATAGGTCTCTTTAATCCAGAAGAGTTTGGGTAGCTGGGGATTTGTACTGTCTTGCTACCTGTTTTTTGAATTTTGCATTTAATATGTGCCATTTGGATTTCTGCCCTAGGTTTGCAGAGACTGCTGATTTACTCAAAATGTCTAATATACCTGTTGTATGATTTCTATTCCTTAGCTGTTGTCTGTTACTATTAAACAAGCTGGACTGTAATTTTCTGGCTCTGAAGGCACCCAGAAAGGCAGACCAGCAGACATCCTCATCTGTTTGCAGTTGCATATTGCACAAGGAAAGTAAGGAGTTTATTCTGAGCCTCAGTTGAGAGATGACTTGATCAGGCCATTCCTATATGTATTAAAACCATTTCCAAACACCCATTGCTGGGGGAAGTTTTTCCAGACTGTTCATGTCTCACTTATGAACCTACAAGAACATGTTTACAGGGGTGGTTGGCAGGCTGAGGACGGAGCTTTTTTTGAAAAATTGTCATATATTTTGGGAATGCTAGTCCTACTTACAACTGTTGTGAAAAATTGTGAAGTTGGGCCCATAATTTTAATCAGATAATAAAATATTTCCTCCATAGTGATATTTATTATGTTGACTCAGTTCACAGGTCTGTCACTTGCATCATCTCTCACTGGGTACTTGACAACAGAGGTAGCAATCTGGGAAATCAGTAGTGACAACATCAGTGAAGTGTGCACAGCATCCGTGGTTGTCACAGATGTGTTGCATACACAGAGCAAGGGAGCAGTGTCTTGCTCTGAGCTACCTTTTTTCCGAGCTATTTTACAGCTACACCTATCTGCTGCTGTGGATTAGTAAGTTTAAGAATGCCTAAACTGAAATAATTCCTCACTAAAAGGGGGCCTTGGTGCTAAAACTGAGTCCTATTTTTAGACAGTCTGCTGCATACTAAGATTTCAGAAGCCTGTATATAAATACAGGCTGATGGTCATCTTGCATCTGCGTAGGCATTGATTTTATTGTATCAAAAATCTCTCCCTCTCTGTTAAACTCCATTCATTCACTGCTGCTTGTGTTATTCACGGTTGTAGATCTGATAATATGCTGGAGTGTGTGTGTGTACCTTTTCAGACTAGTGTGTCTAGATATTTAACGGGTAGGTTATTGGAGCAAAGCTGTTTACTTGTTTCTGAACTCTGCATGAACAGTATCACAAGATGCTGATTTTCACCTAGCTTTCAAAACATGTTCTTTCATTATTCTATTATGTTTGGTATATCAATGGAACATAAAGCAGGGGGAAGATTTTGATGGTAAGGAAAATGAAGGATACAGAAGTTTGGGAGTTTCTCCATGCCTATTTTAGTACAAAATATTAAAGCACAAACGGGTATCAGCTCTTCAATTGTGAATAAAGTCAAGTGCAAAGAATATGTAGGGTCACTATTGTGAATCGGTTCTGGAAAAAATGCTGAAATGTTCCCATATGTGAATCTTGGAGCAGAAGTTGCTATTCTATTTTACAAATGTTAATTTTAGTAAAATGAAACACTATTTTAAAAAAACAATAACAAGATATTGCTAGGAGGTTAGCCAGCTCCAAATCTTGAATATTGACTTGCAGGTCTTTGTCTTTATCCTATAGCTTTTAATTGCAGGACTTCAAAGTATCTGAAGAGGCAAATTTTTGAAATAATAAAGCTGTGATTCAGCCTAAGAACATTTTCAGGGATGTAATCTGTTCTCAAAGTAAAATTAATATCATTTTTATTGATAGTAATGAAAGCTGTTTCAGAAGATTAAAGGGGAAGCAGACTGAGAGAATATGAGCAACTCTGAATCTTGACTTAAGAGCCAGAATAAGTGAGCATTTTGATTAGAGGAAAAATACCCTCAAGACATGGAGGGGGGCAAAGGACAGTTTCTTGGTCCTTTTACTAACCTTACATCCACCCAGGCAATTTGCTTGCTCATGAAGACATTGCTTAGACATTGATGTTTACCTGGTTTTGTTTTTTATATATCACTTATGACAACACTTAAGAAAAGTTGGTAGGAAAATAGATGAATTCTTTTTCTTCTGGTGATACCATGAGGCCCAACAGCTTATGGAGAAAATACTTATTAGTACTTTATTCATCAAATATCACAGGACATTTTCAGAAAACTCTTAAATACTGTTATTCAAATAGTTTGAGATATTGTATCTGCAAATTCTTAACTTTTTCCAGTGGAGTAGCCATCTTTTGAAAGACTGGGAAAGTAAACTCTTGATTTAGTTAGAGGGTATTTAAAATTACAGTTAATATTTGTAATGAAGCCTGTTCCTTTGATCAGCTTTGCTGCTGACTAGGATTTAAGTTTGATTATGCTGCCACAGTAGAGAAAAGTTCTTGTATGCTTCCTTTTTATTTCTAAAGAGTTAAGGAAATAGTTCAGTTACTGAACATGCCAGGGCAACTGCTGTCCTTATATTCAGATCCTTTTTCTTCTACCTGCACATTTTTGTGCTGAAGGGTTTTACTGAGTAAGTTATTTCATTTAGTCTATAAACTGATTATAGTTAATTTTGACTCATATTTATAGGAGTTTTCAAAACTCCTATAAAAAGTTTTCTTTTGTACACATTGCTCAGGAATGTTATATAAAAAAGCATCAAGTAATGACTTTAATTTGTGGTTAGTTAATAATACACAGCTAATCACAGTACTGGAAAGTCTATCTCTCGGTCTATCTCTTGTATACATTAAGAGGTATACAAGCAAATAAGAACTTGCAACTGACAGGCTGCAAGCTGTATGAATGAAGAAGGAATGTTGGAGATAGGAAAACAATTGATATTTCTAATTACATTATTACAAAAATGCCTCTTGAAGGGATTTTAGTCAGAAAAATTCTTCTGTGCTACCTTTAGTGCTACATAGCTAAAAAAATTGATTTCCAGGACAGACATTTCACAAAAATGGTGAAGCCCCAGTTTCATAATTTCCCACAATAGTCTGGACTCCCAAGCCCTAGCACAAAGTGCTACATTTCTCCAGGCTGCTGTACAGTTTCTTGGCAGCTGACGATAAACAGACATTCCTTTTTAGGAAGTCTTTCTTCCTTTCCCCCCCCTTGTTTTAGACATAATCTGGAATGAAAACTAACACTGTCATCATACAGGCTCCAAAAATAACAAAGATGATTAATAAAATAATATTTAGAGTATGACTTGGGACGTAATATTAGATAAAGCGTTTAGGCTTTGCCTGATTGCAGTAAAAGGTGTAACATCAGTATTCCAGCTCCAAGCGACGATGGCAAAAAAATCCAAACTCCAGGCTCTGCCTTCCTCCTGCCCATTTGCTCTTGGAGGAGAACAGGAACCACTTTTTAGACCCGGGCAGACCCTAGTGCTTTGATACTACTGTGATGTATGGCAATATAAAACTCACAGATAGCTTTGGATACCTGTCTTGGATCCTTGTAGATTCAATAAGCAGAGAAGGGAAGTGTGATTTCTTTCCTCGTCTGATTGAAGACAAGGACACTACCCTTTATGAGAGGTGGAACCAGCTAAATAGGAACTTAAGGTCAAAATCAAAAGTTTATGAACCATCACCATTCTCTTGTTAGCTGGAAAACATTCACGCTGTCACGCCCAACATATGGGTATTGACAGACGTATTTAAAACAAATGGGTTAACAGAAAGAGAGGATCTGATTTCTGGCCAAATGGCAAAGCCTGAGAAAAGCTAAGCCAGAGAGGCTTAGATCAGAGGGATCACAGATCACCAGTCACAAACACAAATTCTAGGAAATCATTTCGTAATCATTTTGTAATCATTTCATAATCAGATATGTTAGCAAAGGAAAACCAACAGACAAGGAAAGATACAGGCAGGCCCTAAGGAAGGGCACAAAAGCAGAACTCCTTGGGGCAGAGAACTGTGTGGAAGGCCGGATTAGGAAAATACGTGCAAATAGAATTTTGTCTACTTTGCATGAGTTCTTCATAAGCATGACTGTCTGGAACAATATATCCGAGTGTTACCGATTCCTCCCTTTGACAGAAGCGATCCTGCATCCCCCAGACATGGGACAATTTTAGCTGCCATTTTAGTGGCTGGGTAAGTTTCAAGCAGGATGAGTGCCTGACCATCATTAGTCTGCCACTCCCACGAGAATTTCGCGATCATGGGTTTCGTGTTACAAATGAAAGGAGCTGGGTAAAGGAACCAGTAAAATGAGAATTTTTTTTCATGTTCTGAAACAATTAAAAACATTCCCCTAACACACGTGCCACCTCTTTGTCTCTGCCTTAGATTCTAACACTCCTATGAGGTTTCCTGGGAGAAGACTGGATATTTAAAAATATGTCAAAATATGGATTTAAACTTTGGAAAAAGAAGGCCCAAACAGCTACATAATTATTGATGAATAGTACAAGGTACAAATGCTGCGTATACTGTACTAGATGGAGCCAAACTCTGAGGCAGTTTGTTTTGAGTAAATCATGAATGAAATGTGGAATAAAATGTATCAGCATTTGAACTGTATTTTCTTAATGCCAATTTATTTTGAAGAATTACAGAAAATTGAGGAAGCAGCAAAAAGATTTTCTTAGTAGACCAGGGTTGCCTGAAAAATCTTTGCTCTTTTCCAAAACTTTCCCATACAGCTATTTTCGTCCTTCTTTAAAGGGTAGATTGTGTCTTCATCTTGAAGTAAAATGTAATGCAAATTTTCTCAAAACAGAGTGATTTAGATAACCGTAGGTTGGTATCATTCTGCAGTAAGTTTTGGGGGAAAAATTCAAATCAAAAAAACAAAAAATCAATCGATTTTACTGTTGCAAGACGATAGGCTTAACAAAACCGTAGAGTAAAATAGCGACCTCCACCCCTTAAAACAAACAGAAACCCCAAACCATAAGCATGCAAGATTCTGCAGGGAATTAATGTTGAAAAAGTAATTATTTGAAGTGCTCTTACTGTTCATGCAGTTCTTTTGTTTAAGAAATGGTTCAAACATCAGTGGCACACTCAAAGGTTGACTTGAACTCTCTCTTTTGTGTTGCTTTGTAGTTAATGGTGAATAGGTCTTTAACCTTACCTCACAAGCCCTATACTAATTCTTCTTTGGCCAGCCAAATAAGTACCTGCTACAGTTTAACAGTGCAGTTCCACATACTTCTTTCTCAGAGGCAACGTTTAAGGAGTTTCTGTCCTCAGCTGCTTTTTCCTGACCCACACCTGGCCCTCTAGTTGTTCTGTACCCGTCTTTTTAAAGAGGAATAGTAGAACAGATGAGTGAGCAGATTCAGATTAAAATATTCCTCTGCTTTTGTTTACTTTTTCAGGGTTACCTTAAATTTGGACCCAGCTCCCCGACCCCGTTCCTTGTGTGGCCCTGCAAACAGTTGTGTCAGCACAGCTGCAGCGATGGGGCAGGGCAGGAATGAGGGGCAGGAGTAGGAGGTGTGAGAATTGCTCACACTGGAATTGCCACCAAAAAGCATTTGAGGTTAAAGCTGTACAGCCCTTTAAAGCAGAAAAAACACTTGGCACCAGAAACTTAGTTTAAAAAGATAAGAAAAAGAAAAGAGTTATGATTAATTCCCTAGGAGTACAGTAAGATTCAAGCAGCTCACACCAAGGCACCTGTTCCCCACTTTTTGGCACAGCATAAAATAAAAGATTAAATGTTTCTCTCTTAAAATAAATTACAGGTTCCATGTGTGTGTAATATCGCACATATGCAAGCATACACATGTGCGTGTCTCCTTTTCCCCTCCTGGTTATGATGTTTGGCATGGGAACTAGGCAGAGAGGCCTGGAAGCAGGGAGTGGAGGTGGCTGCTGACAGGTGAGGTGCTGTTGGGTCTGGACCCGGCAACAATAACCAGAGAAAGAGACTGCTAGAAACAAGGGCTTGGCTGTGGTTTTGATTTAAGATGTGTGTCTGGATAATTAACTGAGAAAAAATACTCATTTTGGGGAATGCAAGTGTGACCAGTTCTGTCAACTTTGATTCTATCTGAATTTTGAGATGTTATTTTTAAACAGTGATGTAAACTTTTAAAGCTAACTCCTTTCTTCTGTAGTCTCTACAGTGCAAGCAGCCTTTCAGAAACATGTGGATTCATATGACAACCTGATAGCATTTTAAATGAATGGCTTTTTAAATTTTTAGGTGTATGTCTTTTATTTAAGGTATATTTTATTTTTTTCTAAGCCTTGAAGGTAAAAGGTAGATTTAACTGGTCTCAAGGAGCTTTTCAGCTCTTTTGCTATTGTTACGAAGAATGTATCATCTCCCATTTATTCATTTTTGTTCATGCACAGAAATTATTGTATGCTTTCTGTGATGACTCCCGTCCTTCTCTTACATTCGCTTTCTCAGCTGCATGTGTGGCTGCTGTAACATTGTCTGGAGAAGACCTTTTTAGTGTCAATAGATTTGTCTTTAAATTTCTATATGATGTTGTGTGAATATCGTAGAGAACAGAATTCAGGTCTTTCATCTTCTCAAATGCTCTTATTTACTTCACAAATAATGTATTTGACATATTATAGGGTTGGCTAGATCCTGCAAAACCACTCCTTTGAGAAACTGCCTCTTCTCAGCTGCTGGCAGCATCACTGGATGCTCTGGGCATCCTTTGGAGGACGCGTGCCAGGCTGGCCTGAGCAGCTCTCGTGTCCTGCTGGAGATGTGTAGGCAAGAGATCTTCTGGGGCCATCTTTTGTGTTTCTGCAGCCCACTGGCCTCAGGGAGGGATTTTTGGATTTTGTTCCATCTTAACCAGTCCTCGATTGCTCTAGAAATTTACTCAGCAGTTCTGCTGGATGCTTTAATCATGTTTATATTATCTACACAGTTTCTGAAACACTGCATCACCTTATGGGAAATCTATTAGCTCCATTGCAATTCTGTTTATTTATTGTTATGTTCATTTTTCCAGCGTTATACATGTTTTCAAAAATATGCTAGATTTTCCGTGTGTAAGTTCTTTGGAGAAAGAGCTCTATTTGAATAGTTCTTAGTCCTTTCTTTATTTATCAGCCATGTTTTTTGCTAGTTTCTAAACATAAAAAGGAGATGGGTCGAGAAGTATTTACATTGAAATCCATTAGTGCTAGAATCAGAGTTTAACGAGGATGAAGGCAGACTTTATAATTCCTAGATAGAGGAACAAGGTAGAAAGTAGCTGACAGATGGTTGTTATTGTGCTCTTTTTCCTCACAGGAGAGAGAAAACATTTTCTCTAATCATTTATTATTAGTAAAATTTTAAAAAGAATCTTTTTCTCCCAACTTTGAGATGATGCCTTCTGTTGGGTTATCATTTTATGTAGTGAACTGCAGGTGACTATTCAATAAATCCAGTTTTCCTGTCATTATTATTTTGGAGATCTCCAACTTCCAGCAGCATGCTTTATTTATGATGAAGTTCTTGCAATCAGAATTGTGATCTTTAATAAAATGAAATGTGTGTGTCTGATTGAAACAAGCATTAATCATGCAGAAAGCAACCAATACACATTTATTTCTTTTTGCTGTATTGTCACATTGTCACATTGTATTTCTATAGGTTAATCATGATTTGTAAGTAATATGTAGATGTGTTTCCAAAGCAATACTCTCCTGTAAGGCACTGTGTGTCCAAATGAGCAAGAGATGTGTAGTTCTTCCTCCTATTCAGAGAACAGAACAATTCAATGTCCCCTTAGCCCTGCTTCACTTTTACGTTTTTCCATTACCTTGTATGGCATGGATGCTAGACTGGTAGACCTGCAGTTCCTTGCAGCATACATTTTAGATATCAGTACCACACTGAAGTGATTCCAATCTTCTGTAAACTTCCTGAAAGTTAGCCTGTTCTTTGTCATAAACATTCGTGCTCTGTTGAGTGCATGTAAATGATGGGTATTGATATTTTGTTTATTTGCACTGTTTCATCAGGTTTAAAATCCACCTCCTGTAAAACACAGATAATCTGTGATTTTGTTAATATTCTGCTTATGGCAACCTGGGATGTTTATTTAGCACTAAACTCTTTTTATAGGTCAACCTCTCTGTTGAGTGAACTGTAGTAAATTTAAATCATACAAATATGAATCATACAAATGAAAAAAGGGCACTCAGCAGAACTGTAATCTCCAAGAAGGTGTAAATGAAAAATGACTGAAAAAACTCTTTGAATAGCTGCATTAATTGCTACAGGAATTAATTGCAGTTATTATTATATCCCTTTTGTGCTCCCTGTCATCAACAGCCACTAATCAGTTGAGTCTCACAGGCCCAAGCATTAATGGAAAATAACCTGCACAGTCTCCTGTACTAGGTTCAATCCAGCACCGGTATGCCCAGCTGGCCAGGGTTGCCCATTCAGGAAACAGAAAAAGTGTAACAAGATATTTAATCAGCCACATCCAAGCAATGCAGCTCAGCCCTTCAAATGGTAAGTAGTTTGTATCACCTAAGCATATGAAAAAAATTGTCAGATAAGGAACTGCTCTGTGCCACTGGTCCGTTGTCCAGCAGACACAAAGGCTTTCAGTCTTGGATGTGTACCCTAAAGGCTGGGTGGATAAAGAGGAAATGTTGCCATCACCTCTTCCTCCTTCTGCTTGTGCAGTGTCTGCCACGCACACTGTAACACCCCTTGTTGGAGAAGCTGCAAAAGCACAGGGGAATCCTTGTGCCAGCGTCCCTGGGGGGCTTTGGCACAGGACCGGCGCTAAACTGCTGAGCGCTGTCAACACTGAAGTTTTCTGAGTAGGGCCGAACTTCAGCCACAAGTAATCCTGAAAACTGAGGTGCCTGGAGGTGGCTGGCTGCGTGTGGTGGGGGCAGCTGACAATATCAATTTTGGACTTAGATGTGTAGAAAGAATTCAGTGTACCTGAATCCCATCCTTAATCCTCAGTGAGTTGGAGCATAATTTCTATGGGAAAAGTCCTGACGACTAGACCCTTAATAGTTGTAAATTGGCATAGTAGCACTGAGTTTATTGGTGCTCACATAATTTACACTAAAAGAAGATCTGGCCTTCTTTTTTTAGTTGGAAAGATTCTTTTCCGTAGTCAAGTCAGCATGTAGCAGCTATTAGAGGCAGCTCATTATGGAGGAGCCATAGTCACCATGTACTCTCTCTGGGAGGTCTTACTTTTGTTCTGTCATGATTTCTGCTGCTGGACCAAAGCAGAACAGAGATCAGTGCCACTTGGAGAATAAGTTAGTTTTTTAAACTGAGGCTGCACAACGGAAATTCTGGCTGAGGAGGCACCTGTCTGGGCTGGGGGCTAGTGGGGGGGGATTAGGGGTTTGCAAAGGTATGCGACTGGCCAGGGAGAATATCTGTACGTGCTAAGGGTCTTGCTCTTCCCTTCTCTTTATTGTCCCCTTCCTTCTTTTACTTTCTCCTTCTCCTCCTTTCTTGGTTAGTTAGAGAACGGTTTCTATGCAGCAGCCAAGATCCATTCAGGACTGGCGCTTAATGAAATATATAACTGCAGACATAGCAGGACAAGCAGAACACTTGAATAGCTGATGGCTGAAAGGCACTATTTGGCAGTGCTAATTGTACACAGAGTATTGCCCAACTGCATTGCTCTATTTAATGACTTATCATTGTATGTATTTTATAACCCTTTGTGAGCCTCAAAAATTTGTTTAGGCTAATACCCAAAACTCAGAATTGGTGCCACAATTTTAAGGGAAGTACGAAAATCTTCCAAACCCCTGTTTCCTCTCGAAAGGGACTGTGGCAAATTTTCTACAATTAAGAAAACTCTGAAGTGGTCATCTCAAAATGCTGCTGTATGTTGCTTCAAATTATGGACCAGAAGTTTTCAATATTTTATACGATAGAGATCTATTCTCAGGGTAAGGACTCCAATGAAGTAACTAGTCTACCTCAGAAAAATCCCACAAAAATTTCCCCTAATTTTCCTGTGTTTTGATCCTAATTTACAATAGCAATAGCAAGAAAAGTCAAAAGTGTTGTGGAGGGATTTATAAAGAGCACTGTGTTGAGACTGTTTAGATATAAGCTGGAGACTCAGAGAATGAGTCTGGCCGTGCCTTGAACACAAGGCAGTTTTGCTTGCATTTTGTAAGTGATGCTACCTTTGTGAGTTATAAGTTACACTTTGCTTTTGCCATCAATATCCACCTTCAAGGGTATATAAAGCTGTCAATAAACTGCAATGGGAATTTGGTATGGTATGTCTGCATTTATGCATTTCTCTTCCAACTGTAACTTCATCATCACAAGATTCCCAGGTGCCCAGAAGTGGGGATGGTGAGTTTGAGAGCCTGGCTGTGTAGAAAATTTGCCACTGTTATTGTACTTCTGTGGCTTTGGAAATAGTATACAATAACCCAAATAAGGCACTTGCTTGGAATAAGAGAGGTAGCACCGAGATATACTCATTATACTGATATAACTACAGTGATATAATTATACCAATGTAGTAATATCAGTAAATTTTCTTGTTTAAGCAAGCCCCAAGTCAAATCCTTAACATTATTAAATTGTAGTTTTGAAGTATGAATAAGAATAGTATATGGTGTTTCAGATATTGGAACTGTCTAGTCCATCCACAGAGGCTGGGGCAGGATTGTATCCTCACAGTGTATTAGTGCTTCGTTTCTTCTAATTTTAAATGTCTCGGGGGGAATGGAGCTTTCACCATTTCCATAGAGACACTATTTCACAGCCCACAGATCTTTCTGTCAGGAATGTTCACCTTACAGTCTCTCAAATTTTCCCTTTTATGTAAGTTTGGTAGCATTTTTAACTCCCTTGGATAGCTTTATATGAGAGTGGTAGAAGGGGAGAAACAACGGCCGGAGATACCAGAATAGTGAGGGCTGAGGAAAGCTCTAAATAATTTCCTCATTACAGAAAAAAGTCACAGCACTGCAGCCTGGAGGTTGGTCTCCTTAGCACCATTAACAGGGTGAACGTTGCTCTCATAGGTATAAACTTTTAAAAATCTTAACGCCAAATTGAGCAGGAAGTTTACAAAAAGCAAGTATAATTTCTCTTGCCAATAAAAGTAAAATATCCCTCTGACTCACTTTAGTAGATTTCCCCACATAATTTAATATATCTGCTTTAAATATAAAGGAACTTGTGCTACTTTATAGACAGTGAGACCCTGCAATGACGTGGAGAAGTGGGAGTTAACTTTAAAAACATACTGGCTTTTGCCCAAGCAGTGAGTGCTGACAAGTATAACCATATTACTAAAATCACATCAGCAATGTGATATATTAAATAATAACATGATTGTCTACAGCCAAAATAGTTGGTATTTTGTCCATGAAAAAGCACTGTGTTACATCAATCTGTCCAAAAAATGGGGCACATCAGAAAACAATGTTAAGAAGGCTTTTAAAACACATCATTGAGATTACAGCACCTTTAAAAATAAACAGCACTGAATACCAACACAGGTAAAATGTCACTGTGAAACCCAGATCTGAAATTCAACGGCATGCTTTATAGCCTTCCAGTGTGTGATAAAATCTGTTCACCAGATGTACTATCTGTCTCCTGTGTAGCATACTTGAGCATCATCTAGGCCTGAGGCCCATTTATTTCATGTAATTGCCTTCCCTGTGCACACCTTAGGGCACCCTAATTCTCCATTTTATTTCAGACACTGTACAGGGTACCATCTGGTAGTGTTAAGCTCATCTCATTTTATTGCACTATTGCAGGGGCTATATTCAGCCCTATAGCATTCTTTCCGTGCAGAGAGAGTTCTGTTACTGCCAGCTATTTATTTTTGCCAGAAATAAAGTAGTCTTTAACTATACACACGCAGAGTTCACATGTATATCAGTCTCATCTGAAATGCAGGCCACTGCTTTTCGCTTCACATGATTAAAAATAAATAAATAAATAGTGACTTGCTGATATTCAGGTACAGCAGCAGTACTAGGCGGCATTTTCTTCTGTTAACTTGTAGAGTAGAAGTTCTAAATTCTTCTTACTCCTCCGAGTAATGATGTCTTTTTAGTATCTCATTTTTATTATTTCTATTAAAATGAGCAAAAAATATTATATCACATCTAAAAAAGGCACCTTACAGGAATGGCTTAATATTTAAAGGTAGCAATATACCTCTCAACTGTACTGTGTTTCAATGTTTGTTTGCTATTTTAGGCCCAAATTTACTTCCGGCCCTCACATGCCGGCTGTTACCCTGCTGTTTGTCCTTGTAAATTATCGACGGAAAATGCGGAACTCAAAACCGATGTTACAGAAAACTTCCTCCATTTCTAGCTTCTTCTTCATCACCTGCCACTTTTAATTATCTCCCTCCTTTTGAGTCTTTGTTACATACTTTAATGGCCTGATTTTTTTTAACTCCCTTTTTTTTCTGGCAGCAATTTTGTGCTCCTGGTTATTGCTACTTAGATGTCGAACTACCTGATTGTGCCTACAAACGATGTAGTTAGGAATCTAACTGCCATTAATTGCTCCCACAGTTTTCATGTGCAAAAAGGGAGCCTGGGTTTTCAAGCTCTGAATTTTGCTGGCAGTAGGCTTGAAGCACATCAGGTTTGAAAGTGTGACACTGCTGTCTGCTGTGGAGCCAAATTCTGCTTTCCTGTAAATTCTGCTGACTTCAGAGTGCTGCATGGCCTGTGAGGCAGATCAGAGTTACCCTCAGTGCTGCACCTCTTCTACTGTGGGGGAAAAAAGAAAAAGCTTTGCTAAATAACTGTGGAAACATTATGTGAAACACGTTTGGCTCCAAGTCAGATTCCCTTCAACAAAACAGATAAATATCAGTGTTTCTTAGCAGTGTGTGACCTGCTCCGTAAAAATACACTGCTTTCCGTCACAGCCCAATTTTATATTGCTTGTGAACCAACCCTAAAATTCTCAGTGATACAAAGGGATTATTGACTATATAGCAATGTAGGAACAGACTGGTGGCTTTGAGGGAAATAAATCCCATTCCTGATGTCCACAGCAGCATGGAAGAAAAAATCATCTACTTTTCTCCCTCAGGCTCTTTTTAACTGAACTATTTAAACCACCTTTCCATTGCCTGCCCTTCCCCTAGTGATTTCTCCCCAGGCAATGTCAGGCCCAGATTAAGGTAATCCTGATGTAGCATAATGCCTCCCCTCTCACCTCTTCCCTCCTCTACAGCTCTATCTCCTGTCTGAAGTGGCAGACAAACAGGATACCATCCTTTGAGGAGGTACAGGCAAGTGTAACTTGGGAGCGATTGTTATGCTAGGCAGTGTTTTCAGGCCAAACTGAGACAGCGGGTGACAAACCTCCCTCAGATTTGCCCTGTACTCACAGCTAGGGGTGGCCTCTTTGATACGTTGTCTTGTCCTTTCTCACCCCGGGTGATAGCAGAGATTCCTTTCCGTTCAAAGACAGAAATGTCTCACTTATAAGTATTGTTCCAGGCTCTCTGCAAACTCTGTCTCACGTTTCCCTAGTGCCACTCGGTTCATGTGCTCCTCTTCTCAGCTATGAGGATCTGGAAGCCATTTTCTTCCAAATGAAAGACGAAGTACGGATGTGATTGTATGCCTCCAGGAGCTGGGGAAGTGCCTGTCTTAATCCATTCCCAAAGAAGGCGACTGATGAGAGAAACTGTGATGGTCTTTCAAAGTGTAGCCACGGTTAGGTTTTAGATAAGTCATTAAGTCACTGACCTGCCATCTCCAGTGCTGGAAATGATTCTTTCCATTATCTGTGGCATGTGACAAGAAGATAATAGTGGACCTTCTCAGAAAACAGCCTGGTGACCAGCTCAAACAAGATCATCATAAAACCAATCACTGTTAAAAATGCATTCTTCCTTTTCTTCTGACTTGCTCATTTATTGATCGGTAATAGCCACAGCATGGCATTTACAGCCACATCTGAGAATGCCACCTTCCACGTAAATAAATTATAACACAATGAAGCTTCAAAAAAGGTGGAATTATACCATTTTGTGTGACTTCTGTATGCTTTGCATTCACTGGCAATGACAAATGTAGGTAGATGCATGTGGATTAGCTGTCTGTCTTGATATAAAGCACAGGTGAATGAAAAGCATAACTCTCACTATCATTCTCTGTTGTAGGAAGAGTTTATTTTACTGTTTTGAGTCTCAGCTGAAATCAGGAGTACTGGATTGTGACTAGACAAGCTGTGATTCTTAGCAACCATATGAAATGCCTTTTTCTAAAGTGTTGTAAATCAGTGGAAGTGTCCAGTGAACAAATAGGTTCATATTTATTTTCCTGGAGACTTCCTACTTCTTCAGCTTTCAAAACATCTAATTCTGTAAAAATGTTACTGATAATCTCAATATTAAGACCAATTTTTCCCCTTCACCCTAGCAAACAGAACATCCCGGTAATTCCGTCTATATCCATCTGCAAGGAGCTGGGTTGCTGACAAAGCAACCACAGGCCTTTGAGGAGTCAGAGCTCAGAAATTCTAGCAGATAACCGAGTACTGAGGCTTTCTGTACACCAAGAAACAATCTCTGACAAGGGAAGAGGTCTTCTGAGCTGGCAGGGTGCGATGGACAGGTGTGGACGCAGCAGGGTACCAGACACTATCTGTTGAAAGACTGGAGCTTTAAACATAATTAAGACTGTTCCTTTGGCATAGCAAAAAGAAAACTCATAGATTTTTATTGATAAAAATGTAAATGTGATAATTTGAGCTAAAAGGAGAAAAGTAATGGCACACACTCGTTTCTATTAAATTTATTTTCCATTACTAAAATGCTAATTAGCCATTAATCATTTGATAGTATGTATGTAGCAAAACACAGCTCGAAATTCAACTTGTCTAAACAACTAGCACAGTAGCTAATCGAGGTGAAAAAGACCATGTTTCTTTGTAAGGAATAAAAGTAAAAATCCTTGTTTCCCCTCACAGAAATTGTAGCTGTGGCATACATACAGCCTCAGTTATGACACCTAAGAGTTACTGCTAGCTAGTCAATCTTTTCCTGCAAGTGGCTGCAGTTAAATGGAAGCAACACTAAACCAGACTTACCCGTCTCTGCTATCAGACTGAGAGAAAACTGTCTTAGGGTTCACTGGGCAGCGGAATTTGAAAGCATCACATTCTTGCAAAGCTTTGCTTTGAGCCTGAGGGATGGCTTCCTAGCGCTAGTGACTCCTGCTCAGAGCTAATTTCTCCTCTGCTCCCATTGCACATTTTTTGCATGCATAGACCCCTTGAGTGCAGTGCAGCCAGACCTACTAGCATTTCCTTTTTATTTCAGACTCTGGTATGATATTGGAAGTAACATCTCAGCCTGGAAGTATATTAAATGAGGTGTGCATGCAAATTACTTGCAAAACATCATTTCCATTTTACAGGAGATCCTTGTTCAATTGGTTCATTTTGCAGGACTTAATTCTGTAGGACGGGCTAGGCCTTTTTTCCATTATAAAAAAATCCCTAATAACCAATTCCACATCTGAGATAGTGAAGATTAAAATCAACCATTGTGTTGTATATGAGAAGTAACTATTTTTCATAGTCTTTTTACTGCACATTTGGGATTATGATTTCATATTATGCAAATGCATTTTATGAAACCATAACATGGAAATGTGTACTATTGTTAATACACATTTGCAGCCTATGATGTGAAGTCTCCAAAAGAGCCATTTTGGTGTCTTCTCTCATTGTTTATTATGAATAATAAACAAAACATGGTTAGATGTATTCTGTACTACAGAACATAATAATAAAAATTGCATCCTGTCATTAATATGCATCAACAGTGTGTATCCTGGTAGCTCAAAAAGACATCTCAGTATGAATGCATGTTAAACAAAACAAAAAAGATGTCTAAATCATAGCAAGAACCACTGTTCAGGACAGCTCTATTTGTTGTACTTGAAGGGAGGGATGGTAATCAGAATTCTATTTGTTCTTCATTCCTCTTAGCCCATAATGTCATTATCCTTATCATTGGAGTAGTTAGCTGTATGCTAGTTCTCCTGTATCACAGTCATACTTTACAAAGTACTATAATAGACCACAAAACAGCTGTTACTATCTTCGTTTTCTAGAGAACTTCAAAGAAGCAAGTGGTGTCTGAACAGCCTAGTTGCTGCTGCGTTGCCTTGCCTAGAATGCCCACCTATTGACACCACTGAGTGTGATGGTTAGGTCAAGGAAGCCATTGAGTCATGGAATCACGATTACATTTTATTTCTTCTAAAATCTGTAATAAAAAGGGAAGCAATGCTTTCCCACTTCTCCATGATTTTTTCACTGTAGGTGCAAAAATATCAATATCAACATTTCTGAAAATATCCATAATTGACAGTGGCCTGTGACTTACAGGTGTGTTCCCACTTCCCTTGATGTGATGGATCTCAGATCTATGCTGAATGTCCATATTCCTTCATCTAGCCCTCAGAGTCATACTGGCTGGATATATTCTACTGCAGTGTACAGACATGACCTCTCCACCTCTTCCTGGTGTGATTGCTTCTGTGGAATCATAGCTGGTCAGCCACAAAACTGTGCCATATTACTAATAAAAACAGTATCTCATCATTTGGTGTTTCTGATATCCCAGAATGATACCTCCTGGGGCCTTTTATGGGCTTGCCAAATTTGAAAGAAACAAAGACAAAGGGGAAAAACAGGGCTCCTCTGCTCTTCTCCTGATGAAGTCTTCAATAAGGACATTTTTCCAGGGTGAATGAAATTATAGTATTTTTTTTCTTGGTCAGATGTATTCTGGTACTAAATTAGGTTTAATCTATCTGCTGGAGATGTTTCCAGTGCAGTTTTGCCCATATAAGCTGGAATATTACAATGGTATTAAATGTCTTTGTGTAGGCTGAGTTGACCACAGGTTCTGGATATTACTACTTGAATATAGTTATCTGAGATTTAATTAGAACTGCCTTATAACTCTTTATCATAACAATCTCTCTGCTTGTAAAGCTGGAAAAGATTAACTTAATAGCACAGTTCAGTAGAAAAAGCCAAGAAGAATAAGCTCTAGAAAAATATTACTTTACTTCAGATATCTGTATTTTGAAGATTCACACAGGTATCAGCTAAAGATGTCTGGATTGCATTAAAAAGCATGATATCAAAACCTGAGGAGGTGAACACTTGAAGTTATGTGTTCTTTTTTATGAACATTGCCTATCTATAAAGCTCTTTTACTTTTTTTCCTACTGCAAAAAATATATATATTTTTAAAGGTAATTTCACCAGACATTTTGGAGACTTTGAAGTGCATTTCTATCCATGTGGTTCTTTATGAAGAGTTAATTTTTATCTATGCTCTACTCAATTGAATATTTATAAGTCTATTTGCCCTCAAAGATACACGCTAAAAAAAATACAATTGCCCTAGAATGCCTAACATAAGATTTATTCCATTACCCTTTAAGTACTTTGCAAGTTATTTCCATTTTTCTCCCTGTAATTTTGCCCCCAGTAAAATCCTAAATTTTTCTAATTTGCTGTATTATTTTAATTAGTCAATTTTCCCTTATTTGTACAAGTAGCCTTATAAGTTTGAGACTGTAAATCATTCATCCATTAAAAACTCTGTTTCCTCATGTTGCAAGTTCGATTCATTTAGAACAGAAAAAACCTTGGTGTGGAACAGAATTATGCAATGTCATGGACACATTAACATTTGGATCAAAATTTTACATTGTGTCAGCCAGTAAACAGTATAAATGGTTCAGATTTGCAATAAATAATTGTCTATTAATACCTTGGCGTGGTGTAGCAAATTAAAGTCTCACTTCAGTAAGCACAGATGTAGGTAAGAGCTGAGGCCTAAAGAAAGCAACTGCCATGCAGCATGAGAATAGAGAGAGTGCATCATGAAGCGTTACTATATCTCTCCAGCAATGAGAAAAATGTATACCGATTTGAACACCAGTGGAGAAACATAGGGGGAGGTAGGTTGTAGGTGCATTTAAGTCTAATCAGGCAAGATTTAGAGCCATTTGTTTCAGATGCTCTGGCAGACGTTTTCCTTGTAGAAGATTAAGAGAAGCATTTTAAAATACAGCGTTGTGTGCTGTTGCATACAGAACAGAGCCCGTAATTCAGGAAGATAGCGGCATATGATACTTCGCAACCTCCTGGGCTATTAAGTTGGGTCCTTTGCTGTGCTAGTCAAACACCCCCAATAATCTTATCTGTAAACCTATTTTGTCATATTTCACAGTTTGCAGGTTGTTGCCAATTGTCTTGAGATTTTCACAGATTTAATCACTAACTGAAATTATGTCAAGTTACTTCAGGAACTTCCTGCCCCACAGACTGTTAGCAGATGGGCCTGAACGTTCAGTATCTGAAACTCAAAATTCAGTCTCTTAATATGGATTATTTATTTGAATGTTTTAATAAGTAAACATGCCATTACTTCAGTGTGGCAATTCAACACAAGTAGGAGCATGAAAGGATATTCATTACAAATTCAAATACCTATGAGTAATTACATATTAATAATTGTTCAGCAAGCTCCACAGTATTGTCTGTCAGCTGTCTATAGTGGTGTCACCTATGAGCCATAATTGTTCCCATAGTTTTGAGCATGTTTTTTCTTTTGCATCATCAACTCAGCCCATAATCCTGTAACACAATCTAGCCTGTCCATACACTAATGTGAAGGCATTAATCAAAACACTGTTCTCTGTTACATTAACTATAGAGCAATATCTCCTTATTTTGTATTTCTTAATAGTTTCTTTTTCCAAGTCAGTTTAAAAACATGGGCTCAGTGTGCTGGACTACAGGTTTTCTATGGTCTATGCTTGGTTGGCTGAATAATCTTTCTCATTTTCTTTGGCACTTCATGTTCATGTCCTTGGTGTCTGCAGCGTGAGTCAGTGGGTTTATAGGCACATGTGCAGGGTCTGTATTTTGTAGGCAAGAAGGCTTATTTAAAGTAGATTTGAAGCTGCTCCTGCTAGCTGCACAAGGAAGACAAGGTCTTAAAAATCTTCATCAGGGTTTGGCTGATAACAGGGCAAAGAAAATTGTAATGCTTGCTCTGAGGGAACTCCAGAATGATCTGCTTTCTGCATTGCCTTGTGCAGTGAGACTAGTTAAAGGGGATGGAAATGAACCCACGAGATCAGATGTCTGTGCACTTGGGAGCTCCTTGGACAGACTTGAGAGCTTCTCCCTTTGCTCCTTCAGTGGTGTTATGGCTCTGCTGCAAACCTCTGAGGCTATTAATAAAAAAATGAAAATCATTCATCTAATAAAACTCGTGTCACTCCTTGAAACACTCAGACCTCTTCAGCTTACCAATGATTTGCTCCATTTGTGCTGCATATTCTGTTGACATGAGTCCTTGCATAGTTACTGTGAAATAATGCATGTTATTACATGATTAACCACACAGTAACTTCACTGGAAGCAATGGTAATTACAGAGTAAGTTGTGTTAATCCTCCTGTGTTAGTATTTGGTAACTGTGTAATTAGCTCAGGTCACCTGTGCAAATCAAAATTGCTTGGTGATTTTTCTCTTCTCCCTTCTTGTAGCAACTGCAAATGAGTTGGAACGTTGATGGTATCTCAGCAGGGTATGCGGATCCAGACCTGCCAGAGCAATGTGTTGCTTTCTGTAAGCAACTGCTATTTTTTAATGTTATCAGCATAAAACTGATTATGGGAACAGAAGTTAAATTTGTCTATATAAACAAATGCACCTCCATTTTTAGCGCACTGATTCAAATCTAGCTTAACATTACAATGAGCCCTTCCCACCCAGTTACTGTTTAGGAACTTGTGAAATGAGTTGAGGGTCCTCAGCCTACTCCCACTATTATGGCTTGTGAAATCTGAGCAAAAGGGCCAGGAGTTTGGTAGCTACAGCTGTAGCTGCTGTGAAAGATGAAGTGTAGGTTTTCTAGAAGTGATCCCACCAGGCCAGGGCTGAGGCATACTCTAGCAATCAAAAGACAGCCTGGAACTGTAGTCAATAGTGTATTTGTTCTGTGGACAGAGAATGCAAGTCACCAGAGATGACAAGGTGTGACTTTTTTACATAAGCATTAAAGTATACACAGCCATGATGTAACAGTGAAATAAAAAAGTTGTAGGGGCATGCCATGATATGGTTCTCCTTGATACCAGTCTGAGTTGAATATTAGACTATAAAGGATTAATTACATGATACATAACCAGCTCCCATCAGTACTCTAGAAATCTCTGAAGTACTATCTAGGCTTCCCTTTACTATCACACTTTTTCTGTCTCCAATATATTACACAGGAAACTGAGCATTGCAGAGGCACACGAATCAATGTGAACAATATCATCCTGATGTAGAAATTTTTAGAGTTAATTTAAAAAAATCAAATATAAGCAGTCCAGCTTCTTACTAAACTAATTAAAAATATAAATAGAATAAGCTCTGACTGAGCTTTTGACAGGTCATTAAAAACACAAAATTGAGTCAAGTACAAAGACTAGTTTCAATATATAACAGAGTGACATAAAATGGTGAGGCTGAAGTTAGCACTGTTTTGGTTTCTATTGTTCCTCACCTGGTTTCTGTGAGTGAATTTACACAGTGAGCTCCAAAGGTAAAGTCTTGGTTGGTTTATTCTATGAAGTGAAAGAGGCTGTTTACCACTTTCTTTTGGCTTTAAGTCTGCTTGGTTAGCAGCATTACCGCCTAGGTGTGTTCCATGTGAGGCCTTTTTAACCGTGAGCTTTGAAGTCATTTTCAGTTCTTTGAAATTATTTCAGCAATATATAGACACACTCTCACCACTCTAAGTGGATCCTTTAGAAATAATTTTGGTTAGAAGTGGAGCAATGCTGTTGTTGCATGAGCTTAGCTTTTCCAGAAGGACTAAGATCTAGTAAGCGTTTTTCTTCTAGGAGCTTTAATGCCCTGAAGGGGCTGCGCTGGGCTGTCAACTTGACATTCCCTTTGTTTCACGTGGAGGCCTAGTCCTGTAGGTATCAATGCTGTACTCAGCTTAGTTCATACCTAGGCTCTTTTCTGGGATAAATAAATACTTCCTTGGTGAATTGGAATAGATTTGACTTCATAAGATTAGTTTGGTGCTTGGCTGTAACATACCATTCTCCTTGATACCTTTGAAACTACAGTTATATTTGCAGTGTGAGGAACTCTCCAATATGACTATTCAAAAAAGAAAAAAAAACAGGTGGGTATAGCTCTGTGAAAATTTTTCCTGTTGGCTTTGATGCATCTACACCATAATAAATGTTCTGGAGGCCTTTGAATCTATAGTTTCATTTGGAGTTTCAAGGATATTCCCTGAATTGCTTGGAGGATAGTGGGGGATGCCAGTGTGAATGAAAATGTTGCTTCCTATCATGTTCCAGTTTTCACTGACTGACATCCCACATGCATTCAGTTTTATACAACATCCAAGAACAGTATGTAACATAGGTTCAGCTGAATTGATTTCCAACACAGCTTGGCCTGCCTATGATTTGGCACCAAACTCATTTTTTATGGGTCTGGGCCTGAGAGAGCTTCTTATCTGGTGTTGGGAAAGGAGAAGGGATCAAAACTATCCTCCTTGCAGGAGGCGGCAAGAGCCCCAGTGCTGAGCCAAAAGATGAGGGAGTATCCCAAATAAAGGTTCCCCGAAGGAAGTGGGAGTTTCTGCCTCAGGGCATGTCTGCTTGAGAAACTCCCCCACACCAAGTGAGACTGTGAACTTGGTATAGAGTGGTGTAATACCCCTTGGGACAGGCAACAGGAGGAATTGCTGTGAAACAGCTAAAATGCTGGAGAGTCGCATCCTTGCTTGCTGCATGCTAATCCCCCCGGTGCAGACGTGCCCTCACAATCTGGGTCCCCCGGCATGGAGCCTCCCAGTTTTAAGGAGTCAGAAATATTGACATTTGTCACTGTTGCTGCGGCCCTTCGGATTTGCCTATCCTTGTGTGCATACGTACCTCAAAAAGCCAGAATCCTGCAGCAAGTTTTGCTTTGAATAAACTGATTAATCCCTAGAAAATATTTTAGTCAGAGTTTAGACATAGTTTCATAACTTAGTTAATGTTCTAGTACAGGAGAGGCCTGAGAAAACACAGCAAATAAGTATTAATGCTGGATCCTCCTCATTCTCTATTCTTTTCTAGTGCCTCTACATCAGATGGGTCTCCTTTTTATCCCTAGCATTAAGTTTTTATCACTTTACTAAAATACTATAAATCAATAAAATAGGGCAGAAAATTGCTTTCTTACATCATTGCACCAACATGCCGCTTGCATGGTCTGGAATGACAATGAGACATCCATCTTTCTGTGGACAAAAATGCCAGTTCCCAGTACAAAATGCCAAGTTATATATGGCTAAAAAATTCCAGTCCAAACATTAGCCTCTGCTGTTATGAAAAGTCTTCCACTTTTTAATTCTTTGAAGATCAAGAGAAAATTCTAATCCTCTAAACACAAAGTATTATTAATAAATTACTATTTATTTTCTGTCCTAAAACTCTTTTCCTAGTCATTCTTCTTCCTGATAATATTTGCTTGAATCTCATGCCAAGCTCTATGAAGACCTTTTTTGATTTTTTTTTTTTTTTTTTTTAATTTTTAAATATACTCACTAGGGGGAATGCTCATAAAATTCAGCCTCAGCCACAATCTGGACTACGGTCTGCCAAGCTCCACATAAATAAATCATCAAGTCATTTTGGCATCTTCTGGGCCAGGAGGAATATCTTTGGGGTGGATTTAAAGAGACATTGTCCTGTAAAGTATGCCCTTTGTGGAGAAAACTAAGCAGCAGCTTAAAAGCTACTTTGAATCACAGGTACTGGAATTTTTGCAAGTAACTGGTGAAAGAAACTATAGTGAAAGACTTGTTAATTCCAAAATCCCAGGTGCATTTGCAAGTCTTCCCTGCTGCTGTCAGAACACAGGTGAAATCAAATACCCAAGACCTCAGCGTAGAGTGAATGGACGATACTGGAGATGACCGTTTTGTGTGAGAATGTCTGCAGAACACACAGCAAGGAGCCATGAGAGATTTTCTCTTAACATTTTGAATGCCGAAACAGGCATGAAGCAGCCACACATTTATGGCTTCGCACTTTCTAAAGCCAGTCTAAACACTGAGACACAATGCTGCTCCATCTCTGGAAGAAATGCTGGTGTTGGCCTGATGTTCACGTATCAGCCGGATGCACCTTCTCCCTCTCTCACTCCCTTATACCCTGGGGAAGAAAAACCTGGGGGAAAGGCAAAGGGAGCAATAATCTACCGCAGTGGTCCCTGGGGTGACCAGTAGGACAGGCACACCGCAAAGGACATGTGCCCTGCAGCCCACGTTCAGAGCCAAGTCCTGGTTGTGTGACCTGCATGCTGGCTGGGAAGGATTTCTGTAGCTAGCTGTGAAATGGAGCCTTGTTCACCTAACTCTTGTGGGGCACATCTAAAACAAGGAGGTGTAAATCAGATATTAATCAAGAGAAAACAAGCCTTAACTGGTTTGTCAAGAGGAGACCTTGGGCCACAGTCCTCTCTGCCATTCACAGTTCACTGAAATCAATGGAGTTGTGCCTGCAATTGCACCACGGGGAGTTTGGATCATTTTATTTGGACCGTGGGAAGTTACTGAACAGGAACAGCAATGCAAAGGAAAATTGCCTTATTTCAGGTTTTGTTGAAATCCCCAACTTGGACCAGATTCATCACAAGTTTCTAAACCACTAGTGGTGCCTGAGGCCATCGAAGAGGTTTGGGTAGGCAGCAGGGAGAAAACTGGTGGCTTTTGAAGTCAGGCAAAAATTAGTACCTTCTGATACTGAGTTTTTTCCGGCTATTCCTTCATTCACAAGAACTACAGCCAGGAGGGATCTGAGCTTCCTGGGCTCTTTTGGAGAGTGAAATGAATGTTGTATGGGCACGGAGTGGAGGTGCTCGTGATTTACACCACTGTGGTGGTGGCAGACTGCTTGCGGGTTTGGAACCAGAAACTGACGGACAAATCCAAAACGGCATCTAGGCGTAGATCATTGGGAAAGGAATGAGTTGGGACGGGGCCACTAAATACCTTCCCGGTGAAGTTAAAAACATGTGCACACTGTGTTGTCTATCTAAATTGATTTCTGACATGCAGAGGTCCCTCAGCTGGAAAATCTGAATTTTAGAAATAATCAGGCTTTGGAAGCTGTGATTTGGCCCATTCTAAGTAATAATGACACCCTGAAAAATTGAGAGCTGAAAATCAGATTAAAGTCAGAGAGTTTCAACTCATGTCTTTTCACAAAATAGTCTGCTAAAATTATAGTAATCAGCTATAATATTAATTATATGTATTTTGGGTGACCTTTTAAAGATCATTTGCCTGTTTTGAGCGCTCTGCTGTTATTGAAAACACAACGGTAGAAATGCATATCAGATTCTTCTTTCCAGGTTACATTAAAACTGAATCTTCGTTTTTTGTAATAGTGGCGTGAGGTAAGTGACATACACGCTGTTTGGTTGGCACCATATTCCTTGTATATATTTCTGAATTGAAAAGAGGTACTGAGAAATATATACCAGGCAGTTACAGGTTAAGGATCATTTACATAAATTAGCAAATTTGCAAATGAATTCATCTAGTGAAAAGTAAGACACGGGACACTGCATTTTAATAATTGACATTCCACTTGAAATGCAATGTTCTTGAGGAGGAAATTGAGCTCCAGGTTGCTATTAGAGCCAGTGGAGCAGCAAGAGCAGGAAAGAAATGCCATCTCATATTACGCGAGTTACTGCTCCTGCATAACAACTATCTTCTATTCTGATAGACTTCTTTTATTAAAACTAGTACTAGGGTTTTTATAGAGGGAGGCAATCAAGAAAAATACAGTCATCAACAATACTGAGCAGGAAACAAGAATGCAAGAAATGTCTATGAGACGGTCTTAAGATTCGTCTAGTAATTCATTATGCTGGAAAGTAATCTTTCTTCTTCTGTTTTGTTTGGCAGCCAAATCTCCTTACTTTTCAGTTATACTAAGTAGTTACAAGATTACCCCACAGTATGCAACACTGACAGAAAATTATAAATTATCCAATTTTTTTGGTCCCTGTCACAACATAGGTTAAATTGCAAAATAAAGATAAGTGATCCACTTAGCTGCCTCCTGCTGTCCTGATCAGTTTAAGAACACATTATCTTACAAATATTGGTCTTGATACAGAAGTAATGACTTTCAAAAGGTGCTAGTCAGTCATTCAAAGTCACGATACTTTCATTGTATGCCATAAATACAAATTATATGCTCCCAGAGAGCTGGAAGCAAATTGTCCCTAGCAATGTTTCTTAGTATAATTTAAAAATTAACTTAAAGTGAATTAAATCATTCTTTCAATGATATGCTTTTTCCAAGATCCTACACAGTAAGTATGTCATATCAGCTGCTTTTCAGTGAATGCCAGTAAAATTTCTCTTCTTGCAATATTCCTAAATACTGATGAGAGAGTTTTTGTCATTAATCTGACTACAGACCTGGAATCATGCATGGCGAGTACTGTTCTACTCCCTTCACTGAAAAGATAAAGCAACTAACTATTGCTATCTGCATGCTGTTTGACATTTTGTTGTCCTAACAGCCTTTCTCCTTCTGTTTGTATAATTTATTGTAGTAAGATGGTCAAGCTGACCAAGTTCTTTTCCCCTTCTTTTCCCTCCCTCGTTTTAGGAATCCGAGAGATTTTAATTCTTGAATAGCTTGAGATGTCCCTCTAAATGAATCAGCTGCATTAATAAAATTTCCCTGTCAAATGATTCAGCTGTTTGAAATACAGATAGCGAGATTCTTAACTATAATAAGCTCAGACTCAATATATGGATAGGCTGACATCCTTTCTCTTCAGTGTTTTCACCCACTCTGTAGTCCATATGTACACGTATGACAAGTGCATTTACAAAATGGAACGGTGCCCTGATAAGCTAAACTCACCGACCTCACTGGCACAGGAGCAATTGTCTGTGTCTCGTATGCTAATAAAGGGCTGCAACCAAGCCTCTTGCTATGGAGTATTATGGAGATAGGCTGAATAAAGCAAGCCTCCATTTCTGACTTCAGTCTTTGTGACACAAAAATAACTGCCACAAGTATTAATAGGAATGATCATGTGGTAGATTTATTTTACAATGAAGGAGAAAGAAAGCAGCTCTTAGAGACTATTTTTCCAATGCAGAATTATATTACCCCCATTCCCCAAAGTAGCACTGTAACCTAAGTCAGCTAGTCCTGTGCTCCATCATATGCAGAGTAGTCAATAGGCTTTCCAGAAGTCTGTAGCTTCACCACATAAGCCTTTACCTTTAAGAGTGTGGTAACAGTGTGAAAGCCTTTTCACCAGGGTGTCACTGATGGATCTGAGCAGCTTTTCATGTATGCGTACTGCAAACTCTTTATATTTTTACATTCTAATAACAGTGAACGGCATAAATTATCTCTAATTCTTGATTCTGCGAGGAAGCAGCCATCTGGTCTAATACCACTGTGACAGTGATATAGGACTGAACACTCTGTGCTTGGTCTGCTGCACAGAAAAGGACAATAGGACATATTTTAAAATGTCAGGATACATCAGAACCATATTCAGGAAAGTTTGCATTTATGAAAATTGATAGTATTGGAGATATATCATGATGCAGATCTAATCATGGCTGCTGGTATGGTGAATTAAATTAAGAGCTGATTTGAATTTTTCTAATTAAAGATGTGTTATTCCCTCTCCCCTCATGTTTTCTGTTTTGGTGAAACAAGCTTATTCAACAATTTTCAGGAAAGCTTTGTGATTCAAAGGGTTAAAGCTTCAGCAAAATCCCTGGTGTTAGTGGTAGTTTGAGGTACATGTGTAAATGTTTGATGGTCTCAGTGCAATATTCAAGGGATATTTGTTTGTATTCCAGAATCGTCACCGATGCTCACGTAATCATTATTGTTTGAACAAGACAGACTTGGTAATAAGCATATCCAGGTACTGCAGGATAGGATGGTGTGTAGGCACAGCAGCTTAGCAAAGCCTGTACAAGGTATTCTGTGTATTCTTTCTGTCACTAAAGGGATATGGCATCTGCCTGTTTTCAATGCCTAAAATACAGGCTCACTAAAAATAAAGGAAGAGCAAGGAGAAAAATAAAGTTGACTTATGTGGGAGTAAGCAGCTTTACACTTTAGAGGTAAGCAAATGTGAGTTAGATCAAAACCTATCAACTTGTGATTTGCCCCAACAAACTAATGACAGCTTTGCTTAGTAGTTTATTTATATAACTTCCCATTTACAGTTTTTTTAATAAAGCCAAATAATTTTCAAGAGTTTGAGATATCTGAAACCTAAGAGTACCATTTATAGGCATCGCATATAATGTATTTTCATCATTAGCCTTAATAGCTTTAAGAAACTTACTATATTATTTAAAAAATAAACATGAAATAGTTCTTTTCTCAGCATGAATAGTAGTTAACCTATAGAGGTCAAAGAGTTAAATACTGTAGTGGGATTTTTAAAGGGACTTCTTAATTTTATGACCAATATCATTTGTATTTTATGTACTAGGAGGGGCTATCAAATTCATACTCCAGGGTGTTAGCTGATCACAGGGATAAGAAACAGTCCTCCCAACCTTTTTTGCCATGTAGGACATTGCATAATTAGCCAGCTGTTTTCTTTGAAGCACCTAACATAGGCCACTGGCAAAGACAGAATAGTGGGCTTGAAGGATAATTGATCCAATCTGGCTTGGTAACTCTATGTTCACATGTCGACTCTTAAAATATATACTCTTCGGATCAAAGACGGGGCATTTTTGAGTTTTCCATCTTGCTTTCTGCTTATAAGAGTGCCAGAGGTATGCATTTAATGAGTCCTTTCAGAAAGTGGTCCTTCTGGAATTTGTGTCTGCATATTTGATAGTTAGCGTTGTCCAGTGCTGTGACTACCTTAAAGGATGTATACTACAGAGAAATACTGCTTACACAGCATTATTCATAGTATTCCAGTTTTGCTGACTCTGGTTGTCAAATGTTAAGTCATGTTTGTATTGTTAAGGATTCAATCACTCTTGCCAGTTCACCTCCCCACTACCTTAACATCCTGTGAAATGCAAACGTAGTATTACTCATGAAGGGTAAAGCAGGATAAACAAAAGCAAAGAACGGTGAGCTTACCCCAGCTCCTGCCTTTCCAGGGACAATCTCCTGTGATGCTTCTGCTTCACATCATCAGCTATGGTCATATACATACTGTAAGCAGAGTAAACACACCCTCAGAGGTAAGCATGGAGAAGTATGTAAAGCTAGATCTGGCATCACTTTGCACACCAAAATTTTGGGTGAAGATGCAGACTCCAGCTAGAATCTTGCATTTTGTGTGGAGGAAGACGGAAGCCTGTGTGTGCCAGGAGTGGAAGTGGCCTGCCCCTGCGTGAGTAGTCAAAGGTTTTCCAGAGTCAAATGGAAAATGGTTTGATTTATCTTTGCTTAAACCTTTAAATTAGAGCTTGAGGGAAGAAATAGGGAATGTTAGCTTACAATCATCATAAAATTTCTGCAGGTATTTCATTTTCCCTGCTAACTCACAGAGTATATGAAAGGCAAATTTTCTAAAAATGATTTCCTTGTGGGGTTTCATCTGTTGCATCTTCCACCTGGCTGTAATTTTTTAAATGCAAGCAGACACTAAGAAAGCTTGTAAGTTCAGTTCATTTGTTCTTGCATGCCTTAAGTGTTTTCAAGAAACACACTCTTCTTCACTCTTTTGTTTCTTCACTGTTTTGGAACCAAGATAAATCTTTTAAAATCTGCTGGGATCTGTGAAATCCCAAGCCCAAGTCACTTCTCATTTCTGGCAGAAAAAGCAGAAGCAATGCTAGTTCCCCTGATCCCTACCTAACTGTTGCACTATTTTGAATAGTAAAGAAAGGGAAGCTCTGACTAGACAGCAACCGATAAGCACTTGTGCCCATCTCTCCTCCATGTACGTTCATTGGTACCTCTCTCCATCAGTGTCCTATGCTTATAGGCTGAAGTCAAGCTTTGTGAAGTCTCTGAGTTTAGAGCTTCTTTTCTCCTCTCATACTTTACACAAGGATCCACTCTAACTGGTCAGTGAAGCTAAAGCGCATAATCACATGTTGTGGCTGAGCTCTTCTAGGCAATTGCTGCTACAGAAAGGGGGAAGCTGTAGTCCTGCTCCTTTCTGGTGCTGGTTTCTGACCACGCTGTGAGCTCATTCTAATCACTGAACTAACAGAAAACTAACTTGGCCAGAAAAAATGGATAATTCCTGTTCAGTTTGTGAACTGCATTAGGTTACAGAACAAGGGAGGCGGGTGGAACTGGGAGAAGTGAGTGGGGTGTACTACAGTCTTTTTCACAGACAGTAGGCTTCATCATTTCAGCTGTGGTGTTTACCATGACCCAAGATGCTTGGAACTGGAGAAAAGCAGTTACAGTTAAGTGGCCTTATTTTAGGATTTGGGGCTTTGACCTCATCAGATCTCTTGAGGCAAGGGAGGTTATGTCTGGTCTCTCACTTCCCTTTCCTCTTTTCCCTTCAAAAGCCAAAGCTACTTTGCTAATTGGTACTTGCACCCTGTGCTGAGCTTCCAAGCAGTCAGAGAGGCAAGGAAAGTGCAAGAGTGAGTGTCACTTGTGGATGAGATATCAGCTGAGGGTCTTGACTCTTTAAATAGATCAAACTATGTCTGGCCCAAGACCTTAGAACATCTGTTAATCAGACTTAGGAAATGCTAATGAGATGAGAGTTTGCAACAGAAGTACTGCTAACAGGTTGCTGTGCAGCCAAGAGTGTCATTTGTCATCTTCACTGAACTCTTCTACATCTGGAAGGATGTAGTGAGTGTATCTGGATGGATAGCAGTGAGAAGAGACTTTCTAAAACTGGCAGTCTTTGCTCTGTCTGGACAGTGCTAAATAGTTTGTATGTCCTATACCATTATTAGACTTTCTAGAAGTTCTATTTTAGAAATTCAAAGCATGGTCTGCATTTTTTTTGTTAAAACAATTCTATTGAGTAGATTTGTATAACCTATACAAGATAGAGGGAATTTAAACTCTCCTCTTGAAAGCCATCCCTGAAGTAGTTGGACTATTCATTATCATGTGTTATGTCTGTCTTAAAAACATGAACAAGAAGAATAAGAAAGAATGAAAGAATGAATGAGAGAGAGAGAGAAAGAGGAAGGAAGGAATGAACAAACAAAGGAAAGAAGGAAGGAAGGAAGAGAGGGAGAGAGGAAGGAAAGAAAAGGAAAGCAGCAAATAAGCAAGCAAGCAAAAAGAAAAGAAGGAGAGAAGAAAGGAAGGAAGGGGGAGAATGGAAAGAAGAAAGGAAGGAAGGAAGAAAGGAAGGAAGAAGAAAGGAAGGAAGAAAAAAATAGAAAGAGAGACAATTCCAGTATGCTTTCTAATAAGGTTTTCAGCAAAGGAGATAACTCATTAGAATACAAGAGGAAGCGTGTAGAAGATAATTACAGAAGTACAGACCAAATGCCACAACATTACTGTAAGTGAGAAGAAGACTGAGAAATGCAGTAGGCATCTACACACAGCAGGACAACTACAAAGAATGGTAGGTGATCCATTACTGCTATATTAACTCATTTCACTTTAAAAGACTGAAAATGGTATTTTTTCAGAATTAGCAATACAAATGACACATTTTTCCATGATACCCCAGTGACCAGCTAGCAAGCATTTTCCAGTCAATCAATCAGTCACTCAAGTAGTCAAAATCTTTAACCACATAAAAGTCTATTGAGAACAAGTTTTATTTACAGTGGTGACCTGGCCAAGAAAGCTCACAAACAGCAATATGTAACATCACTTACAGACATACAATCACTATTGTATATTACTAGAAAGCTCCCAAACATATCACCAGGCATAAATCAATTATATAAAATACCACAAACATCAAATAAACCAATAAAAGAGAGAAGGTCATAACACCGCCAGGCATGTCATGAATAACCACCACAAACATCAGCCAGTGATTCATCCAGAGTATGAATAAAAAAGCCTAAAGATATACAAGGAATTCCTGCTAGATTCTTTTGTGTTCTGTTAAAAATGTGTTACTGTCTTTTGATGTTGTCTATTTGACAACATTACTTCTATTTATATTTCACTGAGGACAACAATTATTTTTAACTTTTATGGGGTTTACATTCTTTGTATAAATATGCATTTCAGCATGTGTGTTTTGCTTTACAATTCATTACATATGCTTGCTTGTAATCAGCAATACTTTGCATTTAATAATACAGTGCATTATATTATTATAGTTTGGTCTATTAAAGGAAATTGGACATAGAACACTATGGATGACATTGTTTGGATCTCCTCCCCAGTTATGAATACACATAATTTAAAACCCGCTAAGATTTGAAAAACACTCTGTTTGAAATAATATTACAGATGTCTTGAAAGTTTCAGGTATTCATCACCTCTTAGGCTCTGCATCACTGTTTAGACGTATCTTATGCTTATTATTTGCTATATTAGCAATCAGGAATGCATGTAAAACCATAATTAAATTTGGTCGTTAGAGACTTGAGAGCTTATACATAGAACAACATATCTGTAATGATTAAATAGGACAATTGCAATCATCCATTTTTGAATGCAGAATCATGATTTTCTTAGTGTGTCCGTGTCCATTGGCAGGTCCATGTTAAATCCCTGCCAATCTAGAAGGGTCCTGTTCCTCTGAACTCTCAACTAGAATGTGTATTTATATTTTTGCAAGGGTCACCAGAGTATAAGCCTTCCAAATTCTGTTTTGTCTGACAGTATTTGACACACACTTTTCACAGAAATAAATGATTGCATACAAAACAGATGTCCCACACATGATGTCTCATCTATTTGAGTGAAATTTTATGAAATAAATAATATAGAATATGCTAAGTTCCACTCTTTGTTTAGCACTCCTGATTATTCAGCATGCACATAATGTAAATAGGCATTATTTACAATCTGTCAATCAAACTTGACAGAAAATTAGATAGCATGGCTCATCAGATCCTATTCTTAAAAGGAAGATCTCTGAACAGATCATAGCTTACAAGGTGGTGATGATATTGTCCACCATTTAAATGTGAATAATATTCACTTGCTGAGACATCAGCAGGACAAACCTGTCTGCTAACTTGGTACCAAATGCATCTCGCTGAAAATTAGATTTACTTTTAAAACTCTTCTATGGCTGAACTGAATGTTTTTGAATGAAGAAGTCGGTAAAAATGGTTTATTTATATACATCCTATTCCAGATATGCAGCTTATTCTGAAATTCAGAATAAATAGATCATCCATACTCTTAAACTAAATACCCTGCTTTTAAACTGATGATATTGGCTGAAAATCAGACTGCCATCATTTCAGATTAGGCATTTTTGCTTCATTGATAACATATGCACTTAGAAGCAAGTTCTGCACATTTAAAAAGATTCCAACCCCTCTATGCATGAATTTCCAGATACAGACCCAGCTAGTATATGCAAACACCAAGCAATTTGTTTTGCAGCATGTCACATAATTCTCTTTTTTTACACCCAATATCTATGATTAAGAAATGTAATACATACTAAGAAAGTCTTAGATAATTTACACGATGCATTAAAGTGTTTTGCATGAGAATATAGTATGATGCAGACGGCAGAAGAATTATGTCTTTCATTAAAAGGTTTGCAACTCAGTGTGCTATGATATAACTATAGCAGTTTTTCTGTCTCAGTGAAGGTTTTTTATTTTAAACACTGCCTTGAAAACCAAGGGATGCATATGCAGTAGCACTACTTTAGCTATATGTTTTAACTTAATATCACCTCTTAGTAATTACACACTGTCAGTTTACCTGCTGTCCCAGGGTTATGGGTGAACAGCAGTGCTGTCACTGTTCATCTCCCTGAATCTTGATGTAAGCAGTAAAATAAGATGGCATTTTTTCATTATTTAAAGTTTTTTTTTAAATCCTAGTTCAAAGCCTATTTGAAGCAGTTCATCAAGAATGATATACATTAAGGTCAGGATTAAAAGAAAACCAATTACATGGAAGAAATATGATTTTTGCCACAGATCCTTTATGTGCAAATTAGGATTTGTATTTGCTGCCTAATTTATAAAGCACCAAGGACAACTTACAGGGATGTAGAGTAGGCTTTGGAGAAGTTCAGAATTTGTGCTTCTGGAGGAATTCAAGCAGGAAAGAGGAATAGTGCACTTGGCAAGAAGGCTTGTGTTTGCATAAAACCTGGTCATTGCTCAGCATGCTGTGCAATGTTTGGGAAAAAAAAACATTTTTGGTGGAGCCCTGTTTTAACTAGCAGCTTGGAAGCTTCTCTGGCTTGGTGTAATCTCCAAGGGGGTGTAGGTATAGGCTGTTCTGCATCCTGCTCATATCTTCACTGTATTGCTGACAGAATAAAAGAGAGCTCTAAGCTGATGCAGTATTTTGACGCTATCTGACTATAAGAATGGTTTACAGGGCTTAGTCCAAAGAGTTGAGCTTTCTACTTTTCTAGGAATCAAGGTCTATTTCAGGGGCACTGCAAACCAAGCCTAGTGCTTTGCAGATGTCTTGCCTCAGCCCCATTCACTGCAGGTCAGATCAGCTGATGGCAGGGGTTTCTACCTGTTTTCTCTCTCTCATATTGTCTTCTCATCACTTGTCTACTTCATTTTGTGTTCATAAGTTCTTCACATTTTTACACCAGATATTTGCTTGCAATATGTAACTATGAAGCAGCTTGCTCTTTCTGCTTCAAAACTCTTCTGCTGTGTTTTCAGGAGAAAGAATGGAATGTCCCTCTTGATAACAACCAGACCCTGTAGCTGGCACTTTAGGGAGCCCTGTTTTCAGCATGCAGATCAGCATGACAGGTAGTTGTTTCATCCCCGCTCACCAGTTCTATCCATTCCTACACTATATCTAAGCATCTGCATCACTGTGGGGGGAGAGGGGATATTTTGTTCCCTGCTTCATGCACTATTACTATTGTTTAGCTTGTGGTGCTTTAAACATGAAACATAGATGTATTTGAACTTTTGATGCAGGTAAGAATGATGATACCTGTCTGAGAATGGGGGCTATAAGCTAAAAAGCAGGAAATTGAGTTGCAGATCTGAAAGTCATAATATAATAGTTAATATTAGCTGGTATAATGCCTAACACCATTTTAGCTAACTGGTAAAAAATACTGTAACATCTTGCCCTCAAACACAATTCTTCTGTTTTGCTCTTTCTGACTAAAATAACACACAGACTTGATAAATCCAAGAAGTTTGAAGGATTTTTCCACAAGATATTTTGTAGGCATGAGGGCTTTGGTGAAATTTCTCAAGCTGAATTTAAAAACAAACTGAAGAAGCAGTAAATCCTTTGTTGTTTAGCCAGAGCTTACTTGTAGCTTGGTGCAGAAAAATAATGTTCTACTGCGGGTGCAAAGAATCTGCATATCCTCCCAAGACTTATTTGGGAAGACAAGAAAACTCAGTGTGGCTTGTCCAGCTTAAAGGAGCTGTTGTATTTCTCCTGCATCCTGCTCCCCGCAGACTCGGACAGGTTGGAGTCACAGCGCAGTGGGCTTGGGCAGCAGGGCGCTCCCAGGGCGCAGGAGAAAACCTCAAGGGACAAAGAGCTGTAGCTACCCTCATGCAATACAGTGTGCTCGGATTAATGAGAGCAGTGTGTCAATTCCTGACTACTGTAATGGCTTTTCAGACTGTGGACATCTGGACGCTTTTTAATCTACCAGAGGGCTGAATTCACACATGGTATCATGCTCCAAGACACCAATGGTATAGTGCTATTTTTGTCTCCTTTTTCCTGCTAACTGAGCTGAATTCCAGACTCCCTCCCAGTAGTCAGGTCCCTGGCCCTCACTTGCTGTCTAGTTGATGATTTGCTGCATGAATTACAAAACTTCTCCCAAATGCTCCAGGCATCTAAAATAGCGAGAGTGGCACTGACTCACCTTTTGAAAATGCTGTGAACTGGGTGTGAATGAAAACTGTTATTATGGCAACTGGTGTCAGTGTTTCCTTCAGGGCAAGGGAACTCAGAACGGCTTGTTGCTGCTATTCAAGGAATGCCCCCATGGATATTCATTTATTTCATATTCAGTTAGCTCAGATGAGTAGTAAATCTTTGATCCAGTCTGTCCTCCTTTGGCTTAGATGTTTGGAGCGTGTGAGCCACAGCTGATACTTAACCTAGTATAGTTCCTCCAAGCCTGCTTCAGATCAGGGCTATGGCAAAGCAGGACCATCTCTGAAATGACCATTCAGAAATTAAGAATTAAAATTGAGGTCACCCACAGGAAAACAATCCTTGGATCTTCCTGGGTTCGTCTCTGCCACACAGTGTCTCACTGATGCTGTGTACATTACTCTGCAGCAAATTTGCATGTGATCAGTAACTCCATGTTCCCTTTTTTTCTGAAGACCTAACTTGATCCCTTGTGCTGTGATTTTCAGCACTACTAATTGCTCACAGCAGAAGTCACTGGCAGATGAATTTTGAATGTGTGAAGTCCTGCATATTACTGGTCACTTCTCCTTTCTCTTGCCAAAATTCACTATCTAAAGAGCACACCCAAATTTCTGGGAAACGTCTAATTTTAATACTGAACTATCTTAAGGCAACAGCTGTGAAATAGAGGTAGTAGTGTCTATTCACCTCGAAAAGCTACTAGGAAGATGGATGCTTCACAGAAATTAAGTGCTATACTGATAAAGACCACAGGCATCCGTCTGAGAAAACAAGGAGCTCTGTCATCAGAATATGCTTTGACTAGTGCACAGGAAATAATTCTTTGGACCATACCTTGGCAATAAGGGAAAAACTAGTGATCCAAGAGCTTCGTATTTAGTGGGCACTGTTCAGCCTGTATACCAAATGTTACTGCATCTTGAAACTTGAGAAAAATGTGGAACTTGAGAAAAATAACATGCAGTCATGTAACTAAAAACTTTAGTTAGGTGCATACATGCAAGAGGTTTGGCTTAATTTTGTGCAGCCATTATTCTAGTGTTTCCTTTCGAGTGCTTGGCTTTGTAACCTTACCGATGTTCTTTCAAAATAGTTATTGGTATATAAATACTGATATATATTTATTTTGACCTTCAGAATGTGACCAGACTTTCTATAACTAAGATAAATTAACTCTTATTTTTGAGAATATCAGAAAAATGCCAGTATTGCACCTTATTTACATTTTTAGCACTAGCCTTCTATATCTTTATTGATATATGCATCTATAATTAATCATTGTCAATAATTGAAAAGGATTTAGGGAATAGCGCTCCTTTTGTGGTGTAAAATTATATGAATCATTCAACTGAGAGGAAAAGATGCTTCAAGATATATAATCTATTGAATTTTTCAGGCCAAATTTATGTCTCAGTATTTGTCATCTGAGGAAAAGAACATGAGGTCAAATAAAATCAGTTGTCAAAAAAAGATATCTAAATGAGCATGAAAATAATCTTCGTACGTTTTCTCAATATCAGAGAGTGCTGCATGTGTGATTGGGAATTTTTTATCATTTTCCATTATTTATATTGACAGACACACCTTCTGGTGGCCTGTCTGCTGTACTCTGACATGACAAAAATTCAAAAGTGAGATGTGCTACTGAGGATGGGAACAACCCAAAGGATATGTCAGGGTTACTAATATGCATCCTCAGAGCCCAAAACATGACATTTCTCTCTCTTCAGAACATCTACCTTTTCCCTGTATAAAGGCCAACAAACATTTCTAGGAGATGCTGTTTAATCACAGTTTTCCATAAGAAGTGGCAGTGTATTTGTATATGTCAGTCCTATTCTTATAACAAGATGTAGATATACTCTGAAGCACCTGCCTTGTCATCTATATTAAAATAAATGTAATGAGGTGCCACTTAAATTACACTAGGAGAAGGTTAAGATTTTCTGTGTGTGCATCAATGACATAATGCTGTTCACATCCTCGGGAAAACATTCCATAGAATCTAAAATATGAAATGTTAGAGATTGCCTTTCTTATCCCAGTTAATGGAAAGTATATATAATGTAATATACACAGAGATCACTGAAGGTAGTGGTCTGTTACCTCTGCAGCAACACATGCTCCGTGGTTTTCTGCCTGAAGCTGACATTATGAAATGTCAGGCTTCCTGCTGGTGCGCTAAGACAGGAACCAGTTGCAAGAGTGGCACAAGTAACTAGCTAGCTTAGTTTAGAGCAGCACTGCCAAAAGTGTTAGCTTTTATTTACTTATATTAGTCTCTCAGTTCTCCTGAAACCAGTTTCAGTTATCAGTGAATCAGAGTTGAAGATCAAGTCAAAACAACTTGTCCAGGATTTCCAAGTTAATACATTAATTAAACAGAATGTGTCCAATGATAGTGTCTTGCTTAAAAATAATCTAATACAAAGCAATTCAGGTTTTTAGTGCTGACCATTCTTATTCAGCTGGTGCGGAGATGTCATTGTCACCTTGGAGTGAGTAGGTGCCCACTAATAGACCAGCTTTGTACCTCATCTTAATTGTTACCAAGCTTCTGCAGTAAGAACTGCAAAATAGGTCTTTAGTTAGACTTTGTGTCTAAAATTTATATATCAATAACAGCTGTAAAGTATACAAACATGCAAATTGTACAGCATCATAAAAGCCATTACATACACTGAGTTCCACAGCTTCCAGTTATCTTAGCTCATATAGATAGAAAAACTATTTTTAAGTGCCAGAGGAAGTGATATACTACCTCAAAAATTGAATATTATGCCTTCATAGAGTGGTTAGTGAGAGCACTGAAGGACACAAAAAGGTCTGTTCTTTCATTATATGAACAGCCTTTGAAAATTATTTGCAGTCCCTTCTGATGACATGACAGAAGAAAGAAAAGAGCCTTTCTGATGGTTAGTTATGTCTCCTGGATCCCAAGTTCTGTACTTTGAGGTCTTGGAGGTTCTCTCTCTTAATTTACTTGGCTAGTTTGTAAAAATGGAACAGAAAAGATTGATAAAGTAATAGTTCTGTCCCTCACCTTTGTATCTTGTACATGAATATTTATGCCCAGAAAGACTCTCCTAAGAGCTGCCTTACAGCCACAATGATCTCAAAATATACTGTTAGAATTTGGTCCCCTGTTTACAGGTAGGCCATTTCCACAGTCTCTGTACAGACTCCTTACTAAATGAACAGACTCTAGGCACCCCCTCCCTTATAAATGAATGATCCTTTAGAAATTTCTGAAGGTTTAACATTTTTGACAGACACATTTAATTTTGAGAAAGGCAAGGTTTGCCCATAAGCAGCATGGCTAATTTACTACATCCTTATTTTTAAGATTTAAATTCGTATAAACAAGAATAGAGAAACAATCTATTTTATATAAACATTTTTTGCAACAATATTACAGGGTGCTGAATGTAGCTATATGATTACACATAAACATGACCCTCCCAGAAGAGGCTGCTGGCCTTAGAATCTGTTCTTACTAGTGAAATTGCAGAAGCTTGGATGGTCAACACTATCTAGAAATAATTGCAACTTTATCAGGCTGTTCTCAAGGAAGTGCTGTCACTGCCTGAATCTGGTGATAAATTGCATTGATCATGTAGGTTACAGAACCCCTATCAGTATCAAAGGAAAGACATTATATTTTGACAGTGGTGTCTCCATTGTCAACTTCTGGAAGTGTTGTACTGCACTCCATTGAATGCCTCATTTATTACCTGTTTGTAAATTAAACAAGCAGAAAAATTATTACTACCAATTTAAAATACTTGGGAATTTTTTTAGAACACTTGATTTTAAGGGAAACTTCAAATTAGTTAAAAGTTTTGGCTCTGGATATTGCAGTAACATTGGCACAAATTGGTTAATGCGCATTCTAGAAGGTAACCTAAGGCTTCCTTTCAGGAACACCACTTCTCCGGGAGGGTGACCTGCTGTATATAACACGGTCAGTTAATACGAACTACAGAGCAATTTCCACAAGCTCCGTGGAAACCCTTTCTTCGAAACTCACAGGAGTTTTCCATATTACAGCAAGACTCTGAGCCTGTATTCTCTTCTTAACTGCGAGTGTTTCAGGATGGCTGTAAGGCTTGGTGATTGAACCCACAGCCCTAGTAGTTAATTTGAGCATTATAGTAGCAGGCTGCTGCTTCGGATGGTGCCGTACATAGGTTTTAAACAAAGGTAGAATCCACAGTAAAGATAAATCAGCCCTGTGGACCAGGCAGGTAATGTCCTTAAGCCATAGGAAAATCTTTTGTCACCCCTCCTGGCTTGAGCAGCTTGCCAAAATTTCAATTTTTTTAAGTTATTCTTGGGAAGAAAATTAATGATGAAGTCAGATATTTTTAATTTAGAAACTTCTACTTTCTTAATATGAGAATATAATTTATAAGAACTTGGTGGAATAGGAGTTTTAGTTTTACTTTAAAAGCAGCATGAAATGAGGTTAGGTATTGCCATTAGTCTAAAAATACTCCTTTCTTCTTCTGTTCTCACTATTGACACGTACAGAATAGACTGTTACACACTGAAATCTGTGACTAGAAATTGAGTCCTTAGAGGGAAAAATCTGATATTCAGTTCCTTGTGCTTCTTGTGCCTAATAAACGGTAAAAGGTAGCTGTATTTTGATGGACCTTCCCTTCCACCCCCTTCTTTTTAATTAATTCTATGCTCAGTCTTAAGAAATGTGTGTCTTGGTCCCTGGCCCCATCCTAGCTAGCTTCAACGAGGAGCGCTAGGAATTCAAAATAACATGTCTCATAGGTTATGTCTGCTAACAAATTTCCACTAATTGACATCAAACTGGTTAATTTCCATATAATAAGTGTTGATTGATTCAAGGGCTTGACTCGGCTGCCTAAGCCGGTCCTTACAGTGATCGCTTCTGGGCTACCTTTTTGGAACACAGTGGAATATTTAAAGTCTTGCCAGATTTCAAGGATGCTGGGAGTTGGAACAGTGTTTTTAATCTTGGCTACTAATTATGTGGCAAAGGTATAAACTGGGCTTTGCAAATCATTATTTCCATTAGAAAGGTGTTGGAGGCAATTCCACTGAGGGCTTCCCTCCTATTTATGCAGCTGCTGTTCCCAGGGGAGGAGGCCATTGCAGTCCTGGCTGAAACAGGGGCTTCTGTTCTGTTTCCACAGCACTTGGAAGAAAAACAAAACAGGACTAATGAAAAACACACACGGGAAATGCTTTATTATTTCATCATCCTCACCTACTGAGATCTGGCACCGCTCTGTGTTTAGGAAGAGCTTCTCCCGCCCTCTCCCTCGCGCCGTGTGGTTATATAAGGCTGACACTCTGTCATTTCCTGTCACATCATTTCGGAGGAATTTGCTCTTATTTCCTCTCAGCCTCATCCCCTCCTCCCGGCCTCAGCGCTGGCTCCACGCCCCGGCAGCCAGGCTGTGTTTACTTACGGCACGGCGCGCTGGGCTGCGGGGGCGAGCGGCGCGGGGGCAAGGCGCGGGCAGGCACGGCGGCAGCCGCGCGCCCCGGCAGCGGCACCCCTTCTGCTGCGAGCAGCCAGGCGCCTGGGGGGCTGTAGATAGGTGAATTCTAAACTTTTGCACAAAACGTGGGCAAAAATCGTAGATTTTTATTGGCCCGCAAGTAAATTTCGCTAGCAGATGCATTTTCTCTCGACAATTTCTTGTATCGGATTCAGGGGGAAATACATTCTGAACTTACTTCCCTGCGTATCACAGGATTCATACGACGCCACTGCCAGCTAATCCGCAAATTTAGCCTTCAAATAATATGTTAGGATTAGCCAAACGCGTCTGGTTCCAATGGATGTAGCTACAGCACTGCATACTTACACATGGTTACTACGAGTATTTTTCTGCCTTGGCATATCTGTAACAGACTAGATGGATTAGCTAAAATACCTGTGTCTTATAAATGGTGTAAAACTATTTTAGCACCCAACAATGGTGTGAAAATAAGCCATCCAGAAACAGGACATTTATACTTGAATGATGTGTGAGCTTTTCAGTGGGTAAAGTGGTCACAGTTCATTGTTTAAAAAAAAAAGTCTTAAGACACTAATAATCTCCACACCAAGATTTATGGCATTGAGGAAAAAGAACTAAGTAAACTATCTGACTGAGAAGTCATTTCTTCCTTCCCTGGCAGCATGGGATTTGTTTAAATGCTGTTAGGAGAAGGCTAATTAAAATAATTTTGCCAGGAGTCTGGGAGATCGGTAAGTCCCCTACCAGCTCAGTGGTCTCATTCTGGAATGACAACTTCTTTCCTAACCTAAACTAGAAATTTCTTGCTGAGACAGAAAAGCAGAACTTAGAGAGATACTTGCCTCTCACATAAGTAAAAGAATAACCATTATTTTGGGTAGCAGCTAGAAAATGAAGGATAGCTGACATTTTATGATGACATTTAAATTTTGTTTAATATTATTGCTGATATTTATTTAATTTAAAGCTAACGGGCTGTCTTCAAAGGCAGGGAAAGAGTGAATAGTTTCCATTCTACTTACGATAGATTTTTCTTGTCCAGAATACTATGAGAGTTTTAGAGCAAAATCATACAAATCACTATCTATATAAGATGCTTTACTATCATTAGCTGGAGTTAACATTTAATCTGGAGTTAACATGTCCCCTGCTAACCCAATACGATATCAGACAAACAACTGTAGTTTTTCATTTTATGATTCATATCCTTTTTGCTTTTTCAGTTCAATTTTACACTTAGTAGAGATAATTATTTGATGCAAACAAGAAAATAGCTGGATTTATTTCCATTTGCTGAGTATCCACAGCATAGAGCCTTTAAATCTCATATTAATGGAACTTTTAGAATCTTCCAACTTTTAAGTTTATGAAATGAGAGTTAAAAGGAATCTTCAACTGCCAAACTAAAATTAAATCCTAATATTAGGAAGTTTGCCCATATGTCTGGAGTTGTGCTGTTAGTTTTTTGAAGTCACAATATCAGATAGGCACAGGTGAATGGACCTACCCAAGAAATAAAGTATTTTAATCTTCCTGAGTAAAAGTGGCAGATTTTTTTAGCACATTTTCTACATTTTGTCCAATTTAAATCCTTTGTTAAGTCAAATTTTCTATCATGTGCAAGTGTTGATTTGTTTTCAGGACTATCACTATGTACTTCTTGTTTTCTTGAGTTTCTGTATATTCCTAACTTTCTAGGTCCTTCATAGCGATGACTGATGAAAAACAACAAGTAATCTCAGTGGACAAGTTTCAAACCAAAAAGAACATTTAGTGTTGTTTAGCTCTGAATAAAAAAATGAGAAGACCTAAGGGATGCAAGAGTACCTGGCTGTACATAGGTAAAATAGCATGGGAAATTTATCACAGATGCTGACATCTGCTCTGAACATGATTTTGCACACAAACAAGCACCAATGATAAAGATTTTCTTTAACTTTATTCATTATTTAAATGTACTCAGGAATTCTTTTTTACTCTGCTGAGTTCCCTAAGAAGAATTCCCTGTGTGTACTCTTTACATGGTGCACCCCGTCTGAGCTAGGTTACCCAGAGGTGATTGGGCAGGGAGTAATACTAGCCTTGACATGTAAAGAGGTCTGTCATGGACTGTATGGTCTTAGGTTCTCCTCTTGAAATACTGTATTTCTTTCTGGCTGGAAAAATCTGAGGAAAGGAAGAAGACTGGTTATTCATGTTGGGAGCTGGTTAAAGTGATTTTAACACAGAAAATTAAGGTGATCTAGTCCACTGTCCTACCCTAATGCAGAAATATCTGTCCTTTTTGATAGATGCTTGTCTAATCTGTTTTTAAAGGCGTCCTTGGATAGAAACTCCTAATCTGTGGATTCTGTAAAAGCCATTTAGTAGCTCTAAGATAGAATATTCATTTAAATATCAACTTTTGGAAGAAGAAAAAAAAAGGGAGGAGTTTCAGATAGAGGTAGATCACTTGAGAATTTGCTGAAGTTGCCAGAAAGGGACTCTCAAGACACCCACCAGTGACTAGGTCCTCAGAAATATGAAACCGGGCCAAAAGGAAGGTGGGATGGAAACCTAGTGTAGAAGATCAAGAACAGAGTCGTTTCTAATAAGTGTATTAAGAAAAAAAAGTCTGAGGTAATAAGCCTAGAAAAGATGTCTGGCCTAGAACTGTGATGGCTGTTATTCCCTAAAGCCTTTGAAGAGCATAGATAAGATGGAAGAGGACCCACTGTGACTTTGTATAGTAACTTCTTATATGGTAGCCTTTTCTATTCTAGGAACTGTAACTAAAACGATTTTGGCAGGAAAGAAGTACATACTTATAACAACCGGATTTATGGCAGGCTTTATAACTTATTAACCAGAAGCAACAGAATGCCTGAGACAGCATGTACAGAAGCAGAAACATTGGAATGGGAATACTGGGAATACTTTTTGTGATCTAGGATTTTCCAAGGAAACGTTATTAGACAGAGGAATGAATTTCATATCTATTTTGATGCCAAGTTGTAGATAAAATCTGGGATTATACTGCTATACTAAAGTACTTCACTATGATTCTAAAAATCTTGGTCAATATATATCTGCGTGTATGGGGCACAGAGTAATTCTACTCGCAGCTGTATACCTCAGGATGACCTAAGAGGCCACAAAATTTCTCTCCTGAACTCCTGTAGAGAAAGAAAATCAGAGGGACTGTTAGGTGATAGAAAACAATCAGAACAGAGAAGTAGAAATACCTTTAAAATGCATGTTTAGCCAATTAGTCCACTGAAGGAAGTGCCACCTATACTGCTACCAAAGCACTTGCAATGTTCTGTCTAGAGAATTCAGCTACATCTAAAACTTTTTATTTGGATCTCATGGAGAATGATGGGAAATATGATGACTTAATGGTGACATTAATTAATGTATGGCACTGTCCCAAGTAAAAGTTCTGGGTGGGCACAAGGCAGCATTTATATCTGCAAAATCTGCAAAGGCCAGTGGGTGGCTGGGAGTCGCTGCAAAACACTCAGAAAATATCAGCAGCTGGACAAGGACCACTGGAAGGGAGTTAATGGTTTCTGATAGAATAATTAAGGTCTGGAAGAAGTTTTCAGGAAGGGATTCTACACACAGTTGGAAATGATCCATCAAAGCAATGAGAGATGTAGTAATTTCAAAAGATGGAATGGTTTTTTGAGGGGAAATTTTAAGCAAAAAAAATAGACACTCCTGTATGTGAGATATAACCATAGACAACTTCAGATGAGTTGTAAATGGCACCTTTCACATTTTAATTGTAAGTAGAAATGAGAGGTCCTTTAAGCCTGTTAGTCAGGGATATTCATGCCACACTGGTCAGAGGACACCTTACAGTTTGGAGAGAGGGTTTCCGTAGCAAGGATGCCCAGTGAAGATGAGCTGTTATCAAAAGTTGGGGGCAGCAGTGATTCAGACTCCGAGTCCGGAGAGATGCAGCTGCCTAATTAATCCTCTTCAGACAGGTATTCAAAACATTTGACCAAGTGGAATATCAGAATTTGAATTATTTATTTTTATTTGTAGGTGCTGACAGTGTGCTAAGTACCACAAAAGAGTTTCTGTTTTGAGAGGCTTCCAAAATAAATATCATCTAATTTTTTTGCTGGAGCTTGGCCCAGTGCCCATTAGTAGCCTAACTGCGATACAATCCTGGCACGTAATGACATACCGTGCTCTTTTGCTTCTGAGAAAAATGACTGATGATAATGCTTACAAAGAATTTCAGCTCTATTATATGGGGACATATATATGCATAGATTGCAGGGCCATGTGTTGTTCAGGAAACAGGCATGCATTCAGTATTTTTCATTGTTGAGGTAGTTGTGTTAATGACATAAGTTCTTCTGGTAATATTCACATGTGTAAAACTCACCAGGAAATAATTGGAAACACAAGATAAAATCTTGATCCCCTTGGAGTTAAGAGGAATTTTCCTTTTGAGTTGGAAGTTTACAATACTTCCATTTTGCTTGGTAAAGTGGTCAGCTTTCTGTTTGGCTTTTGTGCTTCTTATGTTCCAAAACCTATAGCTGTATTATGTAACTCTTCTACAAATTCATTATAAGTAAGCCCTAAAAAACGCTTATCATAGCCGTTATGTAATCATAAACATCACCTTATTTCTTGATGTTTTCTGGAGTTTGAACTGATTTTTCTAATTAAAAAATTAAAATCATAATTTTATAAAGCAAAAGATACAAAAAGGTCCTTCTTGTCCTGGCTCATAAATTGGTGGTTTAGATTTATTTTCATAATAATCAACAGAATTGTATCATTGTAGATAATAGAGAATGAGAATCAAAGTTTGAATATTCACAGGAAATTCGGTTATGTACATATTCTTTTGCAAAATAGTAAACTGCTATTACCTTACATAGTTAAATTTTCAGCACATACATAAACAGATATGTTTCATCCACGCTTTCAGAGAGGGAGAAGTGGTGGATATTTTTAGTGTATTTTACTTCATTGGATTTGAATCGGGTCTTGTTCTTGTGAAATCTGGCTTGAATGCAAGGTAAAACATTGTTTGCTTTCTTTTTCGTCTTCCTGCCCTTAACTATTCCTTTGCAATGTGAAATCACTGCAGCCTATGCTTGATGCCTTCACCACAGTGGAATGCTTTTAAACTTAATGAAGAGTTGCAGTAAATCAGTATACTTCATTCTGCTTTCTATCATCAACACGTACATACTTTCTTAGGTATTAATCCCCTCAGAGATTATTAGAAGTCAATAAGACACATTAAAAATAATTATCATTAACTTCGAAAAGGATTGTACCTGGTATCATAGCTGGTAGCTATCTTGTCTCCAATGAAATGACATTTTCACATTATTGAGCTACGAATTCCTTGGAAGAAAATAAATCACTATATAGCTTATGGCACTTAGTCACAGCCTTGCTTTGGGATGCTAAAGTTAAGCAGGTGCATTTTGTTTTGTGCAGAATTGGGACCTTGAATTGATGATTTTTTTCAAGCGAAGACTTTATGTAATCCTGTGTTTGGTCAGCACCCACTTCAAAGCAGTCAGGTAATGCAGGATGCCATAAAAATCATAAAAATGTCATTTCAATTTTTGGGGGACTATTTCTTAGTTCTAGACATGAAAAAATATTTCTAAGATACTGTGGGTTTTTTTCCCCTTAGGTTAATGGTTCCTAACCTTTTACCCCAAAAGCTACTAGGCGATGCTGCACCCGTGTCAGGCTCCTGCCCCGCCCGGCCATGGGCCTTGCCACCACCACGCGCAGGCCACCGCCCTGCCCAGCCCCAGCCCCAGCCCCGTGCCCAAGCCCCTGCTCCCTCAGGGGTGGCGGGATGCGCCCTGGCTGCAAGAGCCCCCACCGATACCGGCCCCAGCCCCAGGGAGGCCCTGGCCCCCGGGGCGCCCTGACAGTCAGCGCTGCTCACGTTGTGAAGCACCCACAGCTGTACCCGACTGACCTGTTTGTAAGCAATTCTGTCTCAGCCTGCCTCCGTGGGCCGCTGCTTCTGGCCCTGCAGATCAGTTCGGGAAACATTGCTTCATAAAAGGGAGTTCCACATCTCATCTCATCGTGCACAAAATGATAAGTGTGAACAGTCTGAACCAAAACCCTGGTCTTTACTTCCCTGACCTTGGAGAACTGGTGATTCAAATCATAACTTTCCACCTCAGTCCTCCTTCTGTGGCTGTACAAAACCAAAACAAGAGACTCTGTCTCTTCCTAGCTGCAACCTTTGCAAAACCTGAAAGCTGGATCTGCCAGGAGCAGAGAGTTAGACAAGTGATTCTGCAATTATTGCTAACTTGTAAATTTGTAATTTTAGTCTTCTTGAAAAGATTTTGGTCACTTTATATTTGGGCAAACACTCAGTTCAGTTCCTTTATTATTGGAGTTTGGTTATCCTTTTTTTTTTTTTCCCCTACCAACACAGTTATATCCCAATGTAATATACTGTGCCTGAAACATGCCTTTTTAAAACACATCCCTGGGAGGGATGGGTAAGATGGGTTGTTTTGTTATCCCTCAGGTTTTGCAACCAAATAAATAAATAAATAAACAAAATAAATAAATAAGGGGTAAAATATTGGTAAAAGGAATACAAGAAGCCAAGCAACGACAGTGTGTTCATTATGCCTGAGAAATTTATTCAACTTATTTGCTTATGAAGTTGTTTCTAAGCAAGGTTATTAAGCTTATTAAGGAAGTTACTATGGAAACAGTGAAAAAGAGTTTCACAGATTCCTTGATTGCCCTTCTCAATTAGGCTTCATCATACTCTTTGTTGAAAAACAAGCTATGCAGTTTCTACAAATGAAGAAGTCTGTGTCCAACAGGTGTTTAAGATGATAAATAACTTCTTGACAACTTAGGGTGTGTTAGAAGTCCATGTAATGGTCTATGTTCCAGCAGGATGCAACATATTTTATGATTCTTTTTGGTCTAGAAACAAGTTTAAATGCCACCTTTACCAGTGAATTTAGTATTCAGTTTTTCTGTCTTTGAGCGCTGAGTCGTGAACCTGTCATACAGAGGCACCCGACTGATAGGCAGGCTAAGACAGAAAATATCTTAACGAACCTTGAATTAAAAGCAATTTTTAAAGAATAATAAAGTCTTTAAAAAGCTTAAGAAAAACTTATTTTATGTAGGTTATGAACATGTCCCTTAGGATGACAGTGGAAGGATGTCCACAGGACACTTTCCACCTGCGAAATGGGGTGACTCTCTGAGCAGATGCTGCAGGAGTTCAGCTAATGTCCAGACCCTGCTACGCTTTCCTCACTGGAGGCAGATGCACTTGAGAGCAGACCAGATTAAGGCATGAGTCAGTAACGTTGTCCTCTGGCTCTCAGAGTCAGGTGGTGACCCTAGAATTTAAGTTAATTAGAAACAACTCTTTCTAGCTCTCCTGGTTAAGAAGAAAATGCTCAACAGTAACCAATAAATTATTTGTTTGAGTGATAACACAGCCTCTACTGAAAATCACCGTTCATTCCTATATTCATAACCTGAGCAGATTTAGCTCCTCCTTTTGTGGAAAGGAGGCACAGCTCTATGGCATGCGGGAATGGCTCTTCTTCAGCATAGTTTGGAGGCAGTTTGTGCAATTAATTTTTTTGGCCTGATACAGTTCCCTACAGTGGCTCTGGGCTGATGTGGCGTGAGGACAGTCAATCAGTGGAACAGACTGCCTACAGACTGTGCAGTCTCCACCCTTGGAAGTTTTCAAGACCAGAAGCAAAAAGCAGCAGTATGTTGGATTAGACATGCAATGTTGTAGGTTTTTCCCCACCCATAGGTGCTACCTGTATTTGTAGAAGTTGTGCCTGTCCCACTCAGGTCTCGCAGGATCCGCCTTCACGGGAATGTTACTCCCTCAAAACCTCATTCCAGTCAAACCTTATGAAGAGTGGTACCCGCATAGGTTCCCTGCACGTAAAATGAAAGTCTAAAAACCAAAGCTTTTGTTTATGCATATACAGGAGCAGGTGCTGAATCCTAAACCAATTGGATCTGTGCTACAGTAGTTTCGAAACTTCTTGACAGGCTGATGTTGCTTTAACAATGACTGTGAGGAACATCATCTGCCCTTTGTAGTAGACTGGAACTGAGAGCACTTTTTGATGTCAAAAACACTCAAGGAAAACCCTCCCCTAATAGTTTGAGCTTTGGAATGTCTTCCTACTAATCTTTCTTTTGCAGACATATAATCTAATGCATAGGCTAAAAGGTTTCCAGTCGTCTCTGCTATTAATATATGACATCTGTACTTTATGCTTTGCCTCAGGCTTAACCAATTTTCTCTAAAATACATCCAAGGCAGATAGCCAACTTCTAAGTTCATTTTGGGGTGAGAAGGTTTACACTTTATATATGCTAACTTAAAGAGACACTGGTTACCTAGAAGTTTTATAATTGGAGCTTGACTTTCTTTTTGTGGACACAGAACCAGATCAATTTATTGGCTCACTGCTGAGTTTTCACACTGAAATACTTAAGTTGCTTGTTTATAGAACAGAACTTTGTGTAAATTCATCAATTTACATTGAAACATGGGAGTTTGCCACTAGCTTGCGAATTTTTTTTTGTACAAAGATAGCTGTGTATCTAACTGCTGACTATACCGAACAATTGCATTATTGAAATGCTTAAATTGCTCCTAAAGGCCTATTTTAGTCTGATAAAAATTATAAATGAATAAATTAAACTGTGTTTCAATATTCAGCATTTTACTACTGCTGATAATTTAGGAGTTGATTTCCTTTGCCTATTTTATTAATGTATTTATAGTACACAAGGAATATGCAGAGGTTTAATTACTTTTTATTTCCAGTGCTTTGAGAAATTAAAATTCTGCACTGGACCAAATTCTGTTCTCAGAACAGGATATAGTTTGAGACTTATCCTCGTCAGTGACTGCAGGAAAAAGGCCTACTATGTTGGTCTTTTTTCTTATTTTGCTTTATTTTTTTTTTAAAGAAACTGAATTGAAAAATTTTAACTATTAAGTAATCCTTCAGGGTGTCTAACAGGATCTAAACAGCCTTTTTGCGGAATACAGATAAGCAAGAATATCTTGAAAATTTATTAGGTATAGATGCTCTTTTAGACAGGTGCAAAAAAGACAGAACTAAAAAAGAAACAGTCAATTTGTCAAAACCAGCCTTGTTTGAAATATATGCAACACAAACTGCGGAAACTTCTTGTGTTATAGAGGAGAATAAGTGCTGAGCAGGAAAGGTTAGCTCTTCTCACCGACATCATTTAAACCCATCTTTTATAGTGCCATAGGTACACGCTTTACACACTTTACAGGGTTATAAAAAGTCAAGGTACTTACCCTGGTGGGTTTACAACTCACAACCATGTGTTTAAGTGCTTTGATGGATCAGGCCCTTAATAAGAACAAACTCACAGTGAGACGAAGTAAGAAAATGGTATCCAGGGAGGACTGATGGGAGGTTATTAAATGGGAAGCAATGACATTGTATATATACCCTGAATGAGAGGGGTATATACCTAGAGGCTCACACCTGGGGGATGGCCCTGCTTAGACATGGCGTATTCTAGGTTCTCCAGACACATGTTTTTTTCTTTCAAGTATCCTTTTGCTATTGAACAGTGCCAGGCTTCTTGGAAGAAGCATGCATCAAAATGTAAGGGAAAAAAGAAGTTTGTGCTGTGAACAGAGAAATATCCGGCTCAAGGAGAAGGTTAAACACTACTGAGACAGGAAAACTAGACTTAGCTGAAAAAGAAAAAGGCCCCTAAAATGACACATTTAGTGCTTTTGCAGATATCAGAGGACAGTATAGCTTCTCTTTGTGGAGCAGACTGTAAAATTGAAAATATTGTTTTTATACACTTTGCAAAAGGAAAAAAGCTGGTGATTTTTCCCTGTGCTTCCACACATAGTAATACACTTTTCAGCAAATGGTCTTCAAATTCGTTTTTCAGCCAAGCAAAATAAAAGAACAAATGCAAGAGTGAGAAGGAAAGTTAATAATCACTGAAAAAGACAGGCCTCTTGTGTGCCGTCAGTGCCATACCACGAGCAGCGCTCTGCCCAGCCCTTCTCTGCACTGGGGGGAAATAACGTTCCACACAAGAAATGGGCTTTTCAAGGATGTGCTCTTAAACCAGACTTGTGTGTCTCTCATCTCATTCTTCTTAAACCAAAACAGTTATGTCAAATGGATCTGTTTCCTGCTAAAATTCACTATTTGGCAATGAACAGTAAAGACACTAACATTTGGGGGAAATTATTTTGCGACTGTTTTCTCCAGCTGGCAGTTAATCTCCTTGAGCTTTCTCGGATAACACCTTGAGAACAGTAGGAATGTCATTTTTTATAATATAGGTGTATAATACAATGGGACTGATCTGTGATGGAGATTTCCGCATGCTGCCTAGTACAAAAATACATCAAAGTGAGGAATAAAAGTGACTACTAGCCTTGCTATATAGCTCAAGTCCGTTTGCAAAGTTTTCTTCAGGCATCCAAAACCTACGTTTGACCAGTTCTTTATGGTGTCACCCACATGAGAGCTGAGAATCCAGGTCTGTTGGAACAGCCTCTTCAAATAAATTATGGAAAAGAATGAAAGTAGGAAAAATAGCATAATCAAATCATGTGCACTGTATGTCATACTGCCAGAACAAAAAGTGCTATCAATCGCACAGAAAGTGAAGGACAGATATGTGTATTGGACTTTATCACAAATCTGAGTCTGCCTACAGAGCCATTAACCAATTTACTAGTTCAAACCCTACCTGCTGAAGGAAGCCTTAGTACAAAGCAAACTAATACCCAAATCCTTGGGCAGTAAGTTACAGAGGGGTAACTACCTCTTAATGGCAGCAGAGATCTGGTATCTAGATTTTTAAAGTTTTGATTTAAAGTAAAGATCTTGATTTAAAGTAAAGATCTAGGAAGCACAGGAGAATAAAATGGTGAAGTAGCCAACTTACCCCTTCCTCCTGAAAGTTCTTGCTTTTGCATGTACCTGATTTTCTGTAAAGTGGGGAAATCATATTTGTCTCAACTATTCACAACTTTGAAAGCATATTAGCTAACACCAATGCAATTCAGAGACTGTAATGGCCCTAACACAAGCAATAAAGATCATTCATTCATGACTAGCATTTTTGGATCTCCAAACCTAGCAGCTTACCAAGAAGCTGGCCAGTTACATGGAAACTAAGAGCAGAAGAAAAGCTTAATGTGTTATCTGATAGGCAGCCCAGGATATTGCTGAACCTCCTGGAGCATGTCAGAGTGAGTTGTGCCCAGGAGATCAGGGAACAAGGAAATCCTGTTCCTCGTTCTTTCCTAGCCGTAATCTTGCAACATGTGTGGGCTGGTCTTTCACCAGGGCAGGTCTAAACACCCAAACCATTGCCTTTCAGAATTTAAGATGTGTTAGCAACATCAGCCAGTGTTTCAGTAACATTCTTCCCATTAAATTAACATATAGCTCATAAAGGCGATAATGAAATATCCTTTGATAGGCATAGTCAGAGAAAAATGGTGTAAATTCAGCTTTTCTGCATAGTTGTGCAGGTTTGCATGGACACAAATGACAGCGGCGCTCAGGCCGGGTTAGTAATGTTGTTCACACTGAACTGTGCTGCACACAAGATGACACAGCTTTCAACCTGCGGCAACCCTGCAGGGGTTTCAAACATGAGAGTAAGTTACACAAACAATGAAAGAGGTAGTAAATACTAGGAAAACACCACTATCAGAGGAACACAAAATAAAGCAAAGTCTCCCAGATGTTGCAGCATAATCTGTAGACCCAAATTCAGCACTGGTAACTCACAGAGCTCTGTAGGAGGGTTCATTCATTGTATGTGTTTGATTATTACAGATCTGTAACTCTCAGTTTTCACATCAGCTGACTGACAGATTGATGTTAATTGTTGGTTAATTTGTTTACTGTAATTCCAATATATAGTTAACGTTTGTCTAAAGTTTAACCCCCTGTATCATATAGGCAAAATAGCCACAAAGCTTCCTGCTAGAGAGCACGATCCGTTTCAAGTGCCTTTGCAAGAGATATTCATGAAAATCCCTTGGCTGTCTAGTTCCCGGTCTTTGACAGCCCCTTAGCACTCATGTCCTTTCTCAGTTGCATCTCTGTGCCAGACCAGTTAACGTTGTCCTAGCCAGTTTTCAGGTAGTTGATTCCAAGATTTGACATTCCCCCATCCCTTGCAGAAGGGCCTGAGAAGCCTAATACTTCCAGCATACTCATGAAATGACAGAGAAAGGCTTTCAGGTGATTCTTATTGCAAAGAAAGCTGCAGAATTTCACAGAAGTGGGCAATTTAACTAAATTAAAATAAAAGATCTTTTATGAATGATATCCAGTAGAGGAAATTCACATGGTGAATGGAAAGCAGAAAGAAAGCAGATTTAATATCTCTTTGCCAGCAGAGCACTGTAACTTCAAACCTTAATTAAACTAAATGCATGACTGAATTAAATATATTGTTCTGAATGATCCTCCAGGTCAATGAAATTATTAACTGATTGATCTGCAAAGTAGGACAGGTGATGAATCAACCCAAATTTACTCAGTTTCCACCCCTGCCCTCAGTGTAATTTGTTCTATACAAACTGAGTAAGCAGATAAAACTGGATAAGTCATTGAACTGGTAGTCTGCAAAAGTGTTCCTTCTGTATACGCTAATACAGCCTAGGAGTCTATCAGATTGACATCAGGGCCTTTTTTATTTATATTTTGGGGATATTGGTGTGGAGGAAAATGACTGCAAGAAAGTAAGTAGAACCCAGAAGCTTTTATTCAGGTTATCTAATCCATTAACTGCAAAGAAGGAGATGGTAACAGGGCAAATATTCTGGATTTCAGCATACCACAGATTAGTAGCCAATACAGTCAATCACTATTCAGAGCTTCAGAAGCTTTTTCAGAGGATCAAATATTGCATGACCATAGTTTTCACTGAATCGAGCCAAAAAGAAACCCAAACAAACCCCCAAACCAAGTAATGCTAAACACTCTGAAAAAGATAAGAGACACAAAGGAAACCTAAATCTATATTTGCAGTATTTCCATTGCTTTTGTGCTAGCCGCAATTACGTTTCTGTAATCAAATAAAAGGTGAGAGAAAACATATAGCAACACCTGATGCCATAACTAATGGATGAGTGGCTGTCTGAAACAGTGAAAAACAGTTAACAAACAGGCCAGTTTTGTGAAATGTAGTCCTGTAATGCTGCCAAAGTCAACGTCTGCCTAGATTATCTGTGTTGTAAGGGGTGGCCATGTAAACTCAGGCCACCTGCTTAAAAATATTCAGATGATTTAGACCATAAATAAGCATCCTTTGATCACTTACTCCTCGGCTTGCTTGGTCTCTGAGCCTGTTGAATTTCAAAAGCTGAGTAGGGACTGCAAGATGAAAGAACTTTTAAGTAAGTCACAGCCCAGAAATAATGGCTTTTGAGAGTTTGTTTTCCCTTGTGAATTGACACAAAATGACAACTAATTAGGAAGAATTGTAGAATGCCACTAGTGGTACCATCTTCTAGATTGAGGTTTAAGACCACGGGGGTCACTAATGATCTCAGATTTATTTTCAAAATGACAAAGTGGTTTAAGAACCTTGTGTTCTATTTTCAAAAGTGACTCTGTCCCATAATGAGGTTTAGGTTCCTAGATCTCTCTTGAAAACCTGTCTGCACACTTTGCTGCATTTTCAGGTTCATAAACGTAGGTTTCATATCTTTAAAGCGAAGGGAATTAGGTGCCAAAATGCCTTTAGATATTTTTCCCTACTTCACATTCGAGAATAGAAATTTAAGTCGCTTCTTTTTTAAGAATTTTCCCTCACATGTCACATCACATAAGCTGTGGGTTCTAATGGGGTTTATTTACAATTAAATCTAGCTGAATAGTAAAACCATCATGAACACTCAGTGGAATTTCTTGGGTGCATTAACACAGCTGAACAAGCTCATTTTCAAGTTTTACCTTCTACAGATTCTACTTTGCAGGAAAACTCAACAAAGAAACATGCATTAAGTTCTTATTGTAAAATAATCAGTCACATTTATTTGCACGGAAAAATTTATTTTAATAATACTGCTTGTCTACTGAGGCAGAAGATGCTATATCTATATAGTACATTGAACATAAGTCCATGCTAGATGAAAATCGGTGCTCAGCTATTAGCTTTTTGTGATAAATCTGGCATAGCCCAGGGCAAAACAGAACTCCCATCACTTCTTGGTGACACGAAAAGCCTGCTTGTGCTTGTGGTGGAAACAAGATAGCCTTGGCCATGAATCTGCCTGCCTGGCAGAGCCCTCCTTCCCATGCCCTGCAGTGCACTGTGTGCCAGAGGCTGAGCAATTAAATAATCTGGGCTTCCCAGGAACAGAACCAGAGGACAGGAGCTGCAAGAGCGGCTGAACTGCAGACGCTGAGCGGACGTCAGCCACGGGGCGAGGACCAGGGAGCGTGCTGCTCGCTGGCACGTGAGCCTCCACGCCAGGGAGGCCCTGCAAACACTGCTTTTGCGAGACCTGCCTGTGGAAACCACCTGGATTGATCTTTGAGTACTGAATGCTCAGCCATATTCCTAACAGCATTTACATGTATGAAATATGTGATGGAGAATTTAGAAATAAAACAAAACTGAAAATGTGCTTGGCCCCTGGAAAACTAGTTTGCCCATTGAAAAAGGGCTTAAAAGTCTGTGCAGTCTTACCTCTTGCTCTGCTTAAGATTCAGGTTGAGTATAGTAAGTATAACTTACAGCGAATTCTAATTCTCTGCTTCTGTTCTGTTAGATCATAACCTTTCATATGTTTCTTGAAGGTAGTGTGTTCAGCAGTTATTTTAGAAACAAAATAGAAAAAGTGTGCTGTTTTTTCTGGGCTACTCATGAAAACCGATCTCACACTAGTAAGGGTTTCAGAAACTGGTCCTGCTCCTTGGTGTGTGGACATAAACTGCCTCTTGGTGAATAGGGCTGTGTGACATTTAGTTAAATGAGACTGATTACATTAGATTATACAGATCCAATTAAATCATCTGTTATTCTGAAAGCACTGAATTCACACTGTTCATTAAGAATGTGAAAAACTGATGTTATATCTGCCTTCCTTTAAAACTTGCACTGTTACAGTCTGCCAGGACTTGAGCTGTGCCATAGTACATTGGTTTGGATTCCACGAAACAGAAAAACTCATCTCTATCTTCTCTGTTCTTCTGTAAAGATTGTAAGCCCTTTCCCAGCATCGTTGCAAAGCCAGAAGGCTGAGGAGGCATTCTCATTTTGCTGGCATTCTTAGCTACCATCCCTCTTTGCATCTGCAAGGAGGTATTTCCAAGGAAAACTCTTGTTCCAACGATCAGCAGATACCATGTTTTAGAAACTGGAAATTACCCCCTTAATTGGTCTCCCATTCCAGCCCAGTCTGCTTTGATCAGTCCCCCAGAATACCAGTGTGGGGACCAAAGGAGCAAACAGTTGTCATTTACTCAGCAGTACATCATCCTTGGTACAACTGATGATACCAAGGCAAACCGAAGCCTATAAAGCCACACAAGGGTAGAATGGGGAAGAGACTGTGGCTTAACTCCTGCAGCAAACTGACCAGAATCAGAAAGTGCTTCCCTGGGTGGATCTTGGATTGTTCTTCAGCCATGCAACTATACGAGAGATACCAATTATTACAAAGAAAATATGATTTTTGTCCAGTCTAAAATCATCTCTGTTCAGTAGGCAATTCTTTCTTCCATGGGCCAAAATCATCCACAGTGGAATTTTGTTAGTTATTTAAAGGAAAAATATCTCTTCTGCTTACCTTTCAGAGTCATATAACTGATCCTTCATAGACATGTCATAGATAATATGCTTTTTTCTACTGTATATAGTTTTGTAATGGTACAATCAGTGTGTGCTCAGAGGCATAATCTGAATCTTAGAAATAAGTGTTTATTTATATTGTAGGTAAAATAATTGCTGGTGTCTTGATAAGGAAGATGATTTTAGCTATGATTGAGCATACTACTGATAGCTCTTTATTAAGCAATAACACAGCACACTAATCCCTCTTTAATCTTGGGTAAACTCTACACTTATTTTCCTGGTGATGGTAACAATCATCTTGAGCTCTTGTGGCATTTTGTTATCATACTGCAAATAGGAAACTAATTAACTCTTTGCTTTGATGGTAGTAGTTAAGTCTGTACTATTAATTTAAACCTTACTGACTGTGGATTGCCACACGCAGTTAGCTTTAAGATGCATGTTGCATGAGGCTCCAAGAAGTACATAGGCTAAGAGTTCCCTCAGTATTTGCAGCTTTAATGCAGTCAATGAAAATGTGATCAAAGGATAAATCATATTTGTGCTTTTTTGTTTTGTTTGCTTTTCTAGGAAAGCAATGCAACAGCTTGAATTTATGAATTAGATGATCTTTCTAGGGATTAGTTAACTTAGGGTCTTGAAATTGCATCTTGAATACAAATTATTAATCTATCTATATTTTCTTCTTTTTTTTTAAACCCATATTCTTAGAAAAAATGCGCAGTATGGTAAAATGGAACCCTGATGTTCAGAGCCCTGATGTATATCAACTCTTACTGCCTTTTCATATAACGTGAAGTGCAGCAATCATTCTATGGTGTCAAAAACTGTTTGGGCTGTAAGACAGATGGGACTTTCAAAATGAAATGTACCTATGACTGTTTGCTACTATATATATAAAACGTCTCATTTAGTCTCATCTGTGATTTTCCAAGAGGAAAATGTTACCACAAGTAATTTATCTCAGTCCTACAGGTTCGGATCATTGAATGACCACCTCCAAACAGGTCTAACAATTGAGTTTCTATTTTTGAATTAAACTTGGGCTTTTTTTCTGATTTATCATGAACACTTTCATGCTTCTGCTTTTAAAAACAAATACACAAATGTTTAAATTAACTATGTCATAACACAGAAACAAATATATTCACTTTCAGGTTTTGGTTTTTTTCAAAGGTTAGTTTAGCAAGGTATATAGGTAACTTTAAACCTTTAAGTCGAGTTCATCGATGTACTTACATAGGGCATATATTAAATTGCAAGAATATATATTTCAATACATAAAAAAACAAGAATGCCTTTGGTCAATAGGATAGATGGATGACTATCCTTTTAGGTAACTGGTTGAAGCTCAGAGAAGTAAGGAAAGGAAGACAAGGGTTGTTGTGTTTGAGGTCAGTCTGATATTTTTTCAGAGCTGTTTCTTACCATCTTGGACTCTGGCTCTGGAGAATATTCACCTGTGGAATGAAGCTTCTGTATCCCTTGAAAGAGCAGCCTCAGCAGTCAGCTTTGCAGTTAATTCTCTTTTCAAGGGTGATGAGCAAAGGAGTTTTATACCTACAACATTGAAATTGGACATTCACTCATAAAAGAAGAAAATGGATTAAATATTTTTGTGATAATGAGGGCTAGATGACACTGAATAAATATTAAAGCTATAATTTTGTTTTCATTTAAGCAGAGGCTATTTTATCTTAGAGTTAAATTCTCATTCTGAGTACTGGTCAGTTGAACCATTCACTTACTGAGCTTCTGCAAAATGCAGGGACGCTCTTCTAGAGGGCACGGCTGCAGTGTCCAGCTCTTAGGCACCTCAGACACAGGAGTCTTAAAAAGCAAACAGAATACTGGAGGCCTATAAATAATATAAGGACTTGCAGCACGTTCCCTATATTATAGTTTGTATGAAAATTCCTGTAGTACTTTTATGAATAGTAGATTTTGTGATGTTTATAAATATTTTAACAAAAGACTACTGCCCTCTGTAAAATAGTGATTTTACTCTCTTAAATTATGTTTTATCTACTGTGTTCTCTCTTTTCCCCCTCCTCCCCTCTGCAGGGGATTATGATTTTATTTTGTATTTGTTATATTTTATTTCATTAAACTCTTGTTTAAATACATTTCTCTATGTATTTATTTATTTGTTTATTGTGTGAATCTCCCCTCCTATGCTGATACTTTCTCTTAGAATCTGAAACAGAATAATGCAGCAAATGGTGAGAAAAGCTACCTAAACCGCCCTTTTCTCACCGGGAGGCACATAAGAGCCTGGCTGGAGAAGTACCTTTGCTATTACTGGGGGGGGAAAAATGGTCCTGCAAAATATCTAAGAGAAAAAGAATCGCAGTCCCTGAGAGCTGATTAGGAAACATGTCCTGCTCTCTGCGTGTGGCTGCCGGCGCTTACGGAAAGCTGCTCTGCGGCTGCAGCGGGAAGAGCGGCACGGGCGCAGCACGCAGAGGCTGCAGCGGGGCGCCGGGGCTGGGGGTGCCGAGAGGGATGCCACGAGCTCTCCGCCCAGCTCTGCCAGCAACTTACTGGTACAAAGCTACCTTTGAGGCCAGTTGTAGAGGACTGAAGCCAAGCTTCAGGACGAAAAATCAATTTACAAATGACAGTTACCAGCGGTAGGGAAATAGCGGGTTCTCAAATGGTGATTAAAAGCTGGAAATAATGTTTCCGAGTGAAAGGAGCAAGAGCAACAGCGCTCTGTTTACTTCTCTGTGGGACAAGTTGCTCTAAGTACCGTGTCAGAAATGGGCATTTTACAGTAGTTGAGCCACAACCAAACTTTGCAAAAATCGGAATGATTGCAGGCGAGATGAGTGAATTCCTGGCTTCAGGAAGCACAGCCCTACCGACTCCTCGACCGCTTAGTGCCACAGCCCCCCACCTCGGCAGGTTTGCTTCGATTCCCAAGCTGTCCTTGGTTCTCTTTGCCTTCAAGCCTGTGCCCCGCACAGTCTGTGTGCCCCACCGCGCCGCGCAGCGCCTTACAGGCCAGGGTTACGTAGCTGCGGAGGCCGCAGGGTCACTGGTATTCGTGTGGCTTTCTAGCCTCATGTCATCTCTCTCCTGGCATGGAAAAAGTAATTCGCTTCCCCCATACACCCCCACAATGAGCCTGGAGCTCTTCATTTCCTTTAAGAGGAAGGGTGCTGCTTCCTTTCTTTGCTGGGTGAACATCAGCAAATGAAAAGCATTACTGGGTTCACTCAGTCTATTTGTCAAGAGGTATTTTAGCTGACTTTTTTTTCTTTCTTTTTTTTCCTTAAGTGAGGGGAAATTCCTTTACCATGACATGTTCAATCTCATGTTCAGAGAAAAGATGAAGCTGAAGGTGATGGGTTTCACTTAGTGTAAGATAGAAGCCCTTTTTAAGGGCAGACTGTGTAAACAGCAGGGCAATTTCCATTACATGGATAGTTCCACTTAGTGATTTATGCAGGAGCACACAGAGCAAAGCTAAACCATTTTCTATTTCTTCTAGCAAAAGCCAATATCCAGACTCCTTTCTTCCCTTTCTCTTGGACCTTCTGTTCCTACCAAACCAGTCACCTTCCACTGTCGTCTCAACCCCATACAAACTAGATGTATTTGGAAATGAAAATCCCACTTCTTCCCAGCTCTAGATGTTATACCAAGTCTTATCTGACGTGTGCAGCACAATGTAAATAGCAATGGGGGTGTTCCTATGTACAGGCCTCAGGTATAGGCTATTCATTAATCCCTATATGCCTTTCGTACTTTTACGGAGTGATGACGTGACTACATCTACTCTATAGTGTTAGCAGGTAATGCTTCTCTTACTCAGACATTTCCTTTCCTGGAACAATGTGAAAGTCTCCAAATCTAAACAGGTGTAGCTGAAAATCAGAAGTCATTAGCAGCAAATCCTTATGCATACATTTCAGAAAGATCAGGATTTCACTCTGTGATTTTCTCATGATTTCTTTGACTTGTTACTTTATTTCCCATGAGATTGTCTTTACTAGAGTAATATTACACACAATAAAGACAAATTTACATCACTGAAGAGCTTAGTTATACATTTAGGATGAAAGAAGTGGAATCCAAATTATAGCATTACGATAGTAATCCTTATGAGCGTGTTCTGGCACTGCCATACAACACGTTCTGTCATTTGAACAGTGCGATACACTTTTCACCATTAAACAGGAAGTTTTCTTCTGCTGATAAAAAGGCCAGGACTTTCCATCTCACTTAGTACTGGTCATTTGAGATACAGCAATTTTCACCTTTGAGTGATGGCTTTCTCTTTAGCCTCAATAAGCCTGGGTACTGTATCTCCAGCCTATACTAAGAAATGCAATGCAGTATTATTGGCCAAAATTCTTACTTCAGTTACTCCACGAAATTCTCTTTGTTTCCTTAAACAAAATTATTCTGGTTTATACCTCAGAGCAGAATTGATCCTGGTTTTTACTGTTTATGCTATTAGCTCAGTGCCTTTAAAAGCTCTAGTCAGAGCCCTGTGGTGCTTCGTGCTCATCATCTTGCCAATGGCGTAATCCCTGATTCACGGCAGCTTAGTATTTAAGTCTCTGATGAAGCAAACATGCACATCTGCACTAAATTTATTACTTCCCCGTATAAAATCATTGTGACTACTTGCACAGGTAAAGTTAGGCAAGTACTAATATGACTAAAGTTGGTTATTTGCAGGTGGGAACAGAACAAGCTGTGAGGGTAAGAGGATAATCAGCACATTGGTGGTGAAATGAGGCACCTGTGTGACTCCCATTTTGACTCAGTGAGATAGTTTCCAGGGGTTGGTAGTGACTACTAAATAAAAAGTTGCATTGGTGTTCCTACAAATCAGGAATAAAGGATTTAATTCAGTCTGCATATTTATTACAACAGCTTTTCAAAGGGAGGATTCATGTTTCGATGCATGTTTTCCTGTAATAAGGGAACATTCAGCAGTATAAATGTATTACAGCTAGATAGAATTTTTTTTCTTATTTTCTTGTTTTCGTATTTTTAAGAGCTGGTGAGACTTTCAATTTCACTTTGTCACACAACTGTGTGATTCCTCAAACGTAAGCATAGGTGTGGGCGCTTGAAGAGGCATTAAAGCTTCCTAATATAATTTAACGGAAGTGAACGGGGTTTGGTGATGAGTTTCAGTTGACACTAGAGATCTTTAGTCCGTGTTCTCCTGAGGAGCAGGACACCCATGACAAGGTGCCTTGAAATGACAGGTCTGGAATAAGGGAAGGAGTCTGGCATTTGGGAGCCTTCTGGACTGAGTGAGGCTGTGGAGATCATTGAGGAGTACTGAAGAAGGTAAGAACAGTTATAATGATTTCTTCTTCCTCTCTTTGCCTCTGGGATCTGCTAGCTTTTAGGAGCAGTTCTGTGGTAACCGGCTCTTTTGTAGATCAGTGAGACCACGAGTTTCTCACTCGCTAGCCAGGCATGGGACCAGCCCTGGGAACTGCAGTGGGGAATGTGGCAAGCTGTTAGGCTGCAGTGCTTCTCGGGAGCCTGTCAGGGAGGATCTGCTCCAGCTCCATTAAACCTGGGAGAGTTTTGCCACTGACCTTGGCTAAAGGTGTACATAATATAATTTCACTGCTGCAAAGTAAGATTCAGCCCTGCAGTCTGCAGTATCCTCAGCTCCCATTGCCTTCCATGGAAGTGGTGAGTGATCAACACACTGTGAAAGGAGAAATCAAGCTACTGGTGAGTCTCTGTAGCTCTGTTTCATCCGTTATGGGAGACTTAACATCTCTCTTGACTTACAGCATAGAGGCCAGTTCTATAGCAAGGGTGCTCCTGTCATAACCAGGCTTCCTACCTCATGAAAGAACTGATCTTTTCTGCAAGATTATTACCTCTTACCTCTCTCCTGCCCTGCTCCCCTAAAGATTTACACTTTACAGGACCCTATCCTGTCTGGTGTTTTTGGAATCTGCCTCATGAGTAACTGCTTTTGCTAGGTATTTGAAGGATTATGCTGTACAAAAATGTAGCTGTGCTGGAACTAAGTAATCGCCTGTTATGAACCTCACTAAGAAGGGGACTGAAAGCTGTTGATTTTATTCATTAGTTCCTGAAAGTCTCTCACCCTCCGCCACGTCCCTATCCTCCATTCTTTTATTTCTATAAAACAGTGTCAGATAGCAGGATGGAGAGTCTGATGTCTCCTGACTTACGTAAGGAGTAATTCAGGAATAGTTTCAATGAAATCAGTAGTTCCCTGGGCTAGGAGCGTAAGCAGAATAAAACTGCAACAATATCTGTTCTTAGGTACACAGATGTAGATTTTAAGCACATTTAAGGAAGTCAGTGTAGTGTAAAATCACGTTTGCCCTTCTCTGGATTTGTACCTACATTTTATCTGAACCACAGACTGCACTGTCTGCCAAAGGGAAAAGGGAAATCAAGCAGCAGTATACTCAGAATCATTAGCATTATTCATCTCAGATCTATTATTTCAGATCCAAATATGAGCAGCCTTCCAAGAGTTGCAAGTAATTAACTTTGTATAGCTTACGAAGTAAATTGTGTACAGAAATAGTCCCTTGACTGCAGTGCTTACACTTAATATTTTGCTTATAAGCATACTGGAAAAAAAATACATTCCATGTATTTTCACATCAACTGCCCCAAGAAACTGGGGATCAGAAAGCAAAACAGGGTTCCATATTGCTTCTTCCTCAGCCAAAGCATCCCACGATGTAATCAAAAGATGCATAAGAACTGCTCAAAACAAACTGGTCCCCAGTAAGCAGAGACCTGCTGCTCAGCTGTTCTTCTGTTATTCTGATTATTCTTCTCTTCTGCTTAGAGCAAGGGACATAAAACAATGCCGTTTGGTGGATCCTAGACCATAAGGGCAGCTTCACTGTCAAGAACAGAAGAAATAAGGCCAGATATAGGCACATTTATTTGTACTGAGTGTTATTTCCCCTTCCCAACTAATTTCATTGATTTCAGTGAGGAAGAATTGTGGAGGAAAATGCTACTTGGCATTAACAAGGAGAGCCAAACCTGGCTTTTTAGATCCTCTGCTTTTAATAGAGCCACTTAATTTTGTCTTATACAACTGTTTTTTTAAAAAACTGACAGCTGTGCTTTGCCTTATATGTCTTTCAAAAGGCTGAGTGCTAAGCTAGCTGAAGAAAATGCTTCACAAATCTGACATGTTCAAACTATCCACATCAAAAGATAACTTTTTTATCTTCAATTTATTCTGAAAAAAAAGGCTCTGGGGGTTTATTTCAAAAAATGAAAAATGGGCCAGCAGAATCGGTGGTGTACAGCTCCTATTTATCTGTTTTACAGCTATCAGTTTGATTGCTAGAGTAGCACTAGAGAAGCTAGATGCTTTCTTGAACATGGTATAACAAACATTGTATTAATACAAAGTGAAAATAAGTTAAAAGCAGAAAGATAAGCCTGAGTCGTGAGACATTTTATTTTATGGACAGTAAAAGGTTTGACTCACGAGCTCTATTGAATTTAGCTGCTGTGGCTAATAGGATACTGCTGCTGTAACAGGCATGGCAGAGTGGACTTTTCAGTCATGGTAGTTCACACCTGGGTGTATTAATTTAACCTGCAGTTGGTTTCAGTGTGTATCCCTGCGTACCCGTAGTTCAGCCCAGCCCCTGCAGTTGTCCATGCACGGCGGGGCTGAGGAGCGGGCACGCTGCTCCCGCTGCTGCCCGGGCGGCGGCGGGTGGTGGAGGACAGCCATCGCTCACGTGTGAGAGCTCTCACTCTTTTTCCCAACTTCCTCAGGCTGAATCAGATACAGTTTGTAATGGACTGTTACCTGAATTATCTCACAAAAAATTCAATGTGTTCTAGGCACTGAGAGCACAATTAAAAAGTCTTTTCTAATAGGAAATCAGGTATTTTAACAGCCCATTTCTTTGATCACAACAGTTAATTTAACCACTGCTGTCTGCTTCACATGGACTGTGATTATTGAAGCTGTTCTATTTTCTGAACAAAATGGGAAGTGCACGTAGGTACCTCTGCTTCTGTTACAGACACTTTGGAACAGCTTGGGGAGAATTCAAATCTGTCTGATGATCGAATTACAAACCAGCAATACTAGGATAAAGAAACACATTTGATGTGTTATTGCCATTAAGTGAGAGCAAGGGTGGTCATTAGAAGTCATGTGTATCCTGTCCTGTTACAGCTTTTAGAAAAATCAGAGATCGCTTTAAGTTCATAAGCCAACTACTTATTTTTTGACATTTTCTTTCCAACACTAGTTGTGTTTAAGAGATTGCCATCAGAAACAATCAGTGGAGACTTAAACTATAAAAGCAGCAAGTAAAACAGGACTTTTATGATATTTGAAAATTTCTCCTTTGTGGTAGAAACTCTAGAGTGCACACATGGTGCCTTCAGGACACCAACTGAGAATAAAGCTGCTTTCAGAGGCGGTAAGTGATTTCATTCTATTAATGTCCAGGTGATTTGTGGTGCCCATTACAGCATTACTAATGTGATGGCAAACATTTCCTGGGCATGCCATGTTTTCAATGTTCTGCAGAACATAGCTCAAGTGCTTGTGCAGTGCCTGATTGGAAAAGACAGCCCCTGGGGTTCATTGTTTTCATCAGCAGAATATTAATTCTGAAACAAAAGAGGAGCGCTCCATTTCCAAAGATGCTGAAATAAACCTGGTGTTAGGGAACAGAAGGACAGAGTAAAAGAACCTACAAAGCAGGTGTATAAAAGGCATTGGAAAGGGTCACAAAAGAGTTCTCTGTATTATTTCCTTCATACAGCTTTTGTTACTTGTTTCTTCCTTATTCTTCCCAGTAGAAGAGGAAAGTCAATATTTAAACTCCATGTATATACACATTTCACCATTTAATTATGATAGAAAAGTCAAAGGCAAAATAATGTGACTTATACTTTGAGTGGAAGATGGAGACACTCCTGGAAACCGGAGATAAGTATCTATACTGCACACACAGCTTTCTAGAGTCTCACTTGACCACTGTCTTCCTCTACAGAAAGTCACCTCAATTTTTATCTATTTAAAGCTGAAGAAAACATGGGGCTAAATGATCAAAGTGCATATATTCCTCTTTGTTTTGCTCAATGGAAATAACAAGGAAGTTATGCCCGAAGAGCCTGGAAAGAGGCTGCCTGAATCATGGGTCCTCCACGGCTCCTAGCCCAGCCTAGCGTGGGAACACCCTGCGCGAAAGCACCTCGTCGCTGCCCATCAACCTGGAAAGCCCGAGCAGAGGGAGCAGAACTGAAGCACAGGTGCTCTCCATCGCTTAGCCTTCACACACCAAAACTGTTAATCCTAAGGAAGGTGGCATGGCATCTGAAGGAGAAGACAGCCAGGTGTGTTTTGGCTTGGGAAGTTAAAATTCAGAGGCAGCAGTGTTACGGCTCCTGAGAGAACTGCACGGTTTGAAGAGCCTGAGGGAGCAGAGTAGCAGAAGGGAAAGAGAGATCTTTCTTGCATCTGCCCGTGATGCACAGGGCTGACGCAGAAGGCTCTGCTTCCTGCGAGGAATATATAGTAAAAGATCCATGTGGGTCAGTGTGTTGAGGTTCCTGAGGTTTCTCTCTCAGGCATTACAGCAGGAGAGTGGGCTGCAGATGAGAGACGGACTCTGTGATGCACGAAATGAAGTGCTGGGACACAGTGGAAATGTATAACAAGGAATGAAAGTATTTAAAGGGATGAGCACAACTGCAGGTCACTAAACAAGCCTGCTAATTAGCTGACTCTCTCCCACCGTCCTTCCCTAAACTTTCTTCCTACTTACAAAGAAAGTCGGATCTGGTCTGTCTCTGTAGTGGTGCAATGGAAGTATCTGTGGAGGAGCTGAAATAATCACCTAAAAGAATATGATTTTTAGAATGAAAATGTTATCACTTTATAAACTCAGTCAAGATTTGGATTCCTTGTAAAACAAGAGAAACTTTAAAAAGGATGATAGGGTAAAATCAATATTGATTATTAGGAGTAAAAGTGCTATAATTGAGGCCATAAAACCTTTTAAGATCCAGCTAAAATTTTCCAGTAAAACTACAATAAATTATTCCTAAATAAGTAGAATATTTGCATGGAATTTAGTGTCATTATATCAGACCCCATTTAATGAAAAAGAGAGTATTACTAATTCTGCCATGAAGGCTATTATAAGGAGAGGATTAGCACAGTTATTTTGGCAAGTTACCTTTTTTACTAATATTTCATTGCATTCCACAGGAATCCACTTTTAAAATCTCAACGTGCTTTTAAGATCTCGCTTTTTGTTGCTGCTTGTTTTTCTGGCTCTTAGACCTTTCAAATCTGACATATTAGCTCCTTTATTATAGCTCAGCAAGAGCAAGCCCTTTTAATTTATGGAGGGCCCTAATTTTTATAATCTGATATCAGTACAGGCTGTAAATCTTTTTAATGATAAAGTAAATGGAAATCTAACATGGCATTTTTGTCATCACTTCTTTAATAGTCTCTATCTAGGTTTTTTTTTAGAGTTGTGATAAGTAGAATTATGCAAAGGAATAAAATCAAATAGTGTTGTGAAACTACATTTCCCATGTTTGAGAAGTGGCTTACTAGTGCATTATTCCAGTTTTATCCCAACATAACTCAAAGGATGTGGCATTTAACAGGTAGCGTATGCTTGCTTTTTGTTGTTCAGTGGAGGGATTCCCCAGAACTTGTAACTGCTACCAGATCAGGAAACAGCAATAACTAAAGCAGCTTATTTGTTTTACTTACGTACAGTCAAAAGTTTATGACTGTGCCCACAAACACAGACTTTTTGGCTGTGCTCACTTTAAGAACAGATAACCCCAAATCAGGCCTTCCTGATGCGGAAGGAAAATCATCCAGAAATTGAAGATGGAGAGTGCAGCATCCTGATGGCATTTCCCTTTTCCCTTGTAACATCCAGATTGTGGCTACAACCTGATGCCTGACCTACAAGGGTGCCCGTAGATTTCTGCGGGAGACTGAAGGCTCTGCTTTTAACCCAGAAAGCCCTGGGCTGCCTAAGATCCACAGGCCTGAAACACTCCTTCCCCCCGCCATCCCACCCTTGGGCTGTTGAGATCAGCAAAAGCACCTCTGACCAAAGGAGAAGAGGGAACCTTACTTTTGAGTGTTCACTGCTGCTTCTGATCTGAAATAACCGGTCCTGATGGGCTGTACAGAACAAGGCAAAGCCCCTACCTTGGGGATGGGGAGTTGAGCTGTCAGCTGAACTGTCAGCTACGTTGTGGTGAGTTACCCTACTTTGGTCTGCTGTGCTTTGCAGGCTTGCTCTTGTTACGGTACGCAGATCGTATGATTAATATTTACTTCTACTTCATTGAATTCCACTGAGCAAAGGCAATAATCACAGTAGTCATTTTATGTTGCTTTAAACTTCAGCCATATAAGGGTCCCCTGAAGGAGCGTGTTGGTATGATGTACATATACCTGGCCCTAGCTGGGAGGAATTCCCTTTAGTCTCTGCCGGAGAGCTGGTCCACTTTACGGTGGTGTTAGCTCTCCACGTTTCTTGGGTGTCTCTGCCGTGTGTAGAAAGCCGAACTATCCAAGCTGCGATGTGCCATGTAAGTTGGCATGGTCTTGCTCCAGAGGAGGGTATTGTACAAAACTGTCTCCCCGCACACTCATATAAGCCTTTCCCTGTGTGCTGCTGCTCTTTGCCTGAGCAGAAGTAGCTATCCCGTGTGCCTGACCGCTCAGTCAGCGATGAGGGATGATGTCCAAGACGCGCGGAGCGATCTGGGAATGCAGGCGCTCATCAGCTTGCAGGCACTGGCTCCAGAAGAACCATCTGCTTGACTTACACACAGTGACATTTGTGAGAAAAAGGCTGCTCTCTGAAAGCGAGGCCTCTCTGCAGACGGTCTGTGCATGGGAGCTTCTCACCACAGCACGCAGAGAGCGTGGAATTTTTCAGACTGGGGTCTTGTGGTTTCACACTGCGAGGTTTGAGCCTAACGTGGTGCAGGAAAGAAGCTGGGATGGGAAACTGGTGGGTGGTGGGTTTCATTAAATTAATTGGTGGTAAGGCAGCCTTCTGCTCTGCAGCTCCCGCCATCTGGAACAGCCTTCCTTTATCTCTCTACCTCATTGACTCTCAATCTGATTTCAAATCTCAGCTGAAAACATCTCTCTTCTCCTGTGCATTATACCCTGTAATTTCTCTTTCCTGCTATTATTTCTTATTTAACTCTAGTGTGTTTTCAGATGGAGCGTGAGAGGTACCACACAAAATAAAGTGACACAGCATTGTTGTTCCAATCCACTTCAGGCCAAGCAGCAGCAGTGAGTGTTTTTCCCTCTAGAGTATTAACAGACTTAAATTGCCCAGATGTATGTCAATCGTGTCATTTTATATGTACATTTCAATTGTTGTTTTAATGAATGATTCTGTGGAAGGTTTTTGTTACCTTTACTTACAGTATACCCTATCTTTCCTCAAGTGGTTGCCTTAAAGGAATTAGAAAGTCTGAGTGTTAAGGACTTGAAATACTATTGGATTTTTTGTTTCTCTTGCTTATAATGGTATATGTCCACTGCAATCAAAAATATCACTTTAGGTCATGCGTGTATACCAAATAAGCTTTAATCTGACAAGTTTAGGTTGCTCAAACCATAGAGCTTTGTAAGCTTCAGCACTCAGTGTAAAGGTACCCTTACAAACAGGACTGCATGGTGTATACGTTGACAATGATGGCACTTATATGCTGCAGAACTTTTAAATCAGAGTATGTGGGGACAGGGGGTGGAGGCAGGAAGGAGGTGAAAACAAGTGTTCACATTGTACCTCATAATAAATCAACTGTCTCACATTAAATCAGGGTATGCGTTAGAAGGCAACTTCTTAATTGGCACTAAAACTGCAACAAACTTTATCGTTTCAGTATTAAAAAAGCAAGGACCAAGATTACAGAACTGTTTGCTGCATTCAGATAGGCTCAAATCCTGAGCTGTGGTCACCTGCCCCAGTGGCACTGCTCTGACTGGGATTTGCCATTATGAGTAGGTGAAAAAGTAAGAGCAGCAAGTTTATAGGGGGAAGTAACATTTTATTAGAGCAATTGCCATCACTGAGAAAAAAAGACACTGAAACTTCTGAGTGTGTAAACCCTCCTTCTGGTCTAAAATAGAAGCTGTAAACATCAAAAAGCAATAGCTCCTACTGCTCCCATGTTGCTTCTTTCTTGGGACACTGATGGTTGGTGGTGTAGAGGTGGCTCCATTGGTTTCCCTTTTCCTTGATAACTGCTCTTCCTTCCCCCTGTGACAGAATATGATGATGTTCTGCAAATGTAACTTCACAGTAGCCAAATTAATGTTCACCCCTGCCCCGCATATTTCAGATCTGCCACACAGTTGAGTCATTCAGCTTAATCTCAGGTCTTCCACCTTTGAAACAAGGACACAATCGAATGGTTTCTCTAATAACATAGTGAGATTAAGATTCAGTTTAGAAGAAAGTGTGTGTGCAAAGTCCACCTGGCTCCTTTGTTTCCCAGAGATAACGGTAACTTTTAGGAAGACCTCTTTGAAAGTGTCAAGGTATATGAGCTTATTACTAAATGGGCTGTGAGCAGATGTTACGATGTTTTGTTATTTCTATATAGTCTTTGTGCAAAATCTAAGAGTGTGTTCCCTAATCTAGGATTGTCCCAGGCAGTTCAGAACATATGGTAGGGTAATGTGCAGTGGACTGAAATCACTGATCATAAACCATCTTGAAAAGAAAAAAATGTGTTTTTACTGTCAGAGATTACTGAGAATAAAACCCTGTTTTAAATCAAGAACTGGAGCCATTTTAATTCTCTAAACTAGCTCTGTTTTAGCCTGCAAGTTACCATTGCTTTTAAATCTAAACCATCAGATTTAGCCCTCTGTAAAAGCAAAGTAGCATAATAATTGAAGTATAATCTCATTTATGTACTTTTTAAACATGGCCATTGACACTACAGGATTATATCTTTTATATCACATCCTTATTTGCTGAATAAGATATTGTAACATGCTAATAGCAATTGGGGACCTAGTGCTGCTGTATTTAACACATACCCTGCTCTCTTTGAGTTGATTCAGAAAAGAATTGAGGGTTCTGCCTTGCTAAACGTCAGGGTCCATTTACTGCAGTTTTCTTCTTTTCTACTGTTCTCTTGAACCTTTTATCTGCAGAAGGTAAAGGAAGGAACTCAACAGAGAGATGGTCATCTTTAAAGTGCAGTCATCTGGGCTGACTTCTTACACTTTAAAAAATTTGCTGTCTGAACTCTTTAGTTCTTTCTAAGCATGTCATTTAAATCTTCCTGAAAAGCCAATGGATTTCTGAGAATATTGCACACAAATCTGTTAATTAGCCTCCTGATCATCCCTGATCAAGGAAACATTCCAAGTTGTATTTTATGGGGCATTATTTTAGCAATGTTTTGTCATGGTTGGTCATTTCCTAATGCTTAGAAGTGCTTCAGTCAATAACCGTGGGGATATGTCTGCTGTGAAGAGACATCAGTTTACTCAATAGATCTTTTTATTTAATTTTTGATAGAGCTTTTCTTATTCGGCTTGACCATTCATCGTTAATGTATTCATAATGATTACAGTAGCTATAATTCATAACTCTAATGATTTTTCTAAATCTATAGATATTATTTATTAAAAGATAAAAAGTCAATATTTCTTGTAGCAGCCATTACAAAGAAGTCAGCTGTTGCAAAATGGAATAAATATACTTCACGCCTATGCTGCAACAGATCAAAAAGATGAACCTAAAAAAGCACTTTTGACTTCAATGGATTTACGTTGTCTACATAATCAAATAATAGAGAGTAGAATTTGGCCCTTGCTGCACTCTACTGCAGCACAGTTAAATTTCTGCATTGCGTACTAAAAAGCCACTAGATTTTAGCAGTTTGTTTAAAAAAAAAAAAAATCTATGAAAGTGAGGCTGATTTTATTGGTTTTATAAAACAACTTGAGATACAGGGATCCAGATTCTGCTGTCTGGTAGCCTGATGTAGTTCCGTGGTTAGAGCGGTGATCTATAAGAAGGTAGGGGATGAACTGTGCTGTCAATTACATATTTGTAGATTTGGAGTAAGACTAAGGAAGTTAGTGCAATTTAAAACTGCAAATAAATATGGGCTCAAAATCAATTTCTTCACTTACCTGCCAAAATTGAGTTCAGGGTTCAACATACACAGCACTTTTTCCACCTAAGGAATTCATAGCACAAAGGTGAACGAATATTACCCCCACTTAAAAAGCTGAGAGACTTGAGACAGACAAGAGGGTTGGACAGAATCCGTGGCAAACTGGGTCTAGAGAGTGAAGCTCCTGATTTTTCAACCCCCTGGTCTGGGGGCTAGATTTGCTTCCTCATTTCTGTACTGATTTCTGAAGGAACACTGTGAAGATTAGGGAGAGATATCACTAATATGGGGATGTTATCCTGACTTTTTTAGCATGAGATTTTTTTTTAAGAGTTTTATACAGATGAAGAAGTCGTCTGTCCTTTATTTACTCAAATAATCTTTTGCTTTTCCAGATACAATGGGATAAAGCCCCAGCAGTTATTTCCCAGGTGCTGAGCTCACAGCTGCTATTTGGTCAGTGATGAACTGCTGCCCAGTTTGGTAGTAGACTTAATTACTGGGCAGTATGCAGGTAAATTTAATTTCACCCTGAGTGAACTTGCACTCCTGGGCCCTATTCTGTCAGCAGAACCAGCTAGAAACTGGGCAGCTTAATGGAAACCTATTTGTTCTGGACTGATGGAAAGTCCAGTGGGGGCTCCTACATCTTGCTAAGCGGATCCTGTAATTTCTGCCCAGGATATGGCCAGTCTCCTCTGAAAGCTGTCAGAAAAGGGCATTGAGAGATACCAGCTCACAACAATTTTACCTTCTAGAGTACTTTCACTTACACCTTGCTCTCTCAGAGCTGTGCTAGTCATGTTCGTGGATGAAGACTGCTTTGTCCTGTGTGACGTTATGGTTGGTAGACCTGACTGAGATACTACTTTCGTTTTTAATATACCAAAAGTGGTATCAGTGAATGAGGAAAAGCCTGGGCTCTCTAAACCACCCTTCTACATGGTTGTTCTAGGTCAGACACTAGCAAGGTCTAAAGCAGAGCTCATGATAAAGAGAAGCAGCTCTTGTAGGTTTGCATTATGTTTTCACATATCAGTACCAATCCACATACCAGCATGTAATATCTCTTATTTCCAGGAATTTCATGTGATAATTTTCTATCTCAGTTAAGATTTTGCAGTAGGGTGCTGATTTGAATATTTGCATATTGAAAAGAAGGACAGCTGCGGAGAGTATTCCACTTTGTATTAAACAACTCTCCGGTGCAAACAGGGTCATTTTGGCCATTGTTAACTGCTAATGATAACTTCAGCATCCCTCACACCAGAAGTGTTTTCACACTTACCTCATCAGGAATAGGATTAGCACCATATGACATAGTGTTCCTAAAGCTCAGCTCTTAGTTTCTTGCCCATAATAACACACAAATTAAAATATTCTTGAAAAATAGCTAAGTCATTTCAAGAGATGCATATGACCAACTGAGATCAAATCAGTCCAAGGAAGAGCCACAAACAGGGAAAAAGATTTTATTTGTTTTCACTCAGCTGAAATGAGGAAGCAGAATGCAATATGCTAAAGACAAGAACCCAGTTGTAGTTCTTAAGAGTGGAAATAATTGGTCAAACTGTTTAGAAAGAGAAATGATTTCAAAAGAACTAAAGCTACCCAACAGAATTAATACTGACATCTGATGAGTGGGAAATTTTGAAGGATTCAAAAGCACTCTTTCAAAAAAAAATTAAATAAAAAAGCTAGTTGTGAGACCATAAAAGGGAGGGGGAAGATAAAAATCTGGGACACTTTTCATGGTCTTGCTTTTTGCCTTTAAATTTGAGGTAGACCAAAAGGATACTGGAAAATGGAGCATAACATATGCAAGAATGGCTTTTGTTACTTTGCTCAGGGAGGTATCTGACAGGAGCATTTATTCTTCAGTAACCCTAAGAAACTCGAAGTTGATTTTATTTAGCTATTGTTCATTGCAAGGTTTATGAAATAATGTAATTCATCTCTAGACAATAATTATTACTGATTACTAAGAAATAAGTCAACAAAGATATTTTCCTGTTTACATTCTTATCAGACTGTATCAAGACCATCTGTATTTTCAAGTCTTTTATCCCAAGAGATAAATAATCTGTGTTGTTCACTGAATATATGCATGCAAACATGTCATTTGGATTTGAGGCACATTTGCAAAGCCAGAGCTAAAGGACTTGAATGGAAAAACAAATATTAATATTTACAGGAAAAAAAGCTTAAACATGCATTCACAGCAGACAGAAAAGTAAATACCTCAGTGAAACAATTCTGCACAACTATACTGATTGTAGTGCATCAGTACTTATATTTGGAAACTGCTCTGGGTGTTATCATCTCCATTTGCTGCTGATATTTTTGCAGATGCCCATCACAAGTGCATGTGTGTGTGTGCTTGTGTGAGAGAACTGCCTTTCTCACAGCAGTCACAAATCTCCCAAGCTGCAGAATTCAAACCTAGATCTGGGAAGGGAATGAAGAGCTGTATAAACTGGACATTGAAAATTTTAGAGGGTGCTTAGGAAAATTTTAGAGGGTGCTTAGGCACCCTGCAGCCTTAAAGCTGAAGAAAAGGAATATGCTTGCTTTCTATGCCTGTTTCTGCCAGCAGTCAGACCGCTCTCATTCCTGCTTCCTCTTGAGTCTCTGTTGCTTCAGCCACTGCTCTTTGCTAAACCTTTTGCCACAATTGGAAGGATTTTGCCCTTCCGTGCAGACCGGGGTTCTCCAGCTCCCAGCTCGTTTCCTCTCTGCTGTTGTTTTCACAGCCCACTCCCGTGCCTTGCTCTCACACATTGCTGGAACAGTGGTGGTGGTGCAGTGAATACTTTCTAGTATTTCTAGTATTCAGACAGGCTTTTTTTTTTTCCTCTCTCCTTCCTTTCTTTTCTCTGATTTTTCTGGCTGTAGAAATGGATGGCTCAGGAAAAGGCAGGGCGTGCTGGGGGACAGATGTGCAGGCAGAGAGGTTTCCTAGCAAAGGCAGACAGAGCTGCTGGGGCTGAGCCTTGTCCCACCTCACGGCGGGGAGAAGCTCCACCTTCCCTGAGCACACAGGACTCCCTGCTTCCCCTTGACCTCTGGAAATGACATCCCCATCCTGTGAATCGCAGAATGGCCAGTCTTCGATTTACAAAAGACACTGAAAAATAATCTTCAAGTGCTACACCGTTCCCCTTGCCGGAGCCAGAAGTGTGAAAGGCCATGGGAGGTTATTGCGCTTTCCTCTCATTTATTTTTGCTCTGTCTGTGGGTATACTGTGATCTTTTGTTTTGTGGCGGCATTTTAAATTCTTCAAGGTCTCCTAGCATAATAGTATATACCATCTTTTGGCATTATCCAGTACAAAACAGTAAATAAACTGCTCTGACTGGACTGGACACTGTACACGTGCCTTTTTATATGACAGCCCCCATCCCCATAGGGGATGCAGCCGTGGCTTTGTACAAGCCAGCAGAGACGACGTGTTTGTATCTGCTGATCCTGGGTTTGATGACAGTGTTCATCTGTTTAATGAAATCACAGTGTCTGTGAAGCTTAGATAGGAAATGGCTAAGTATGTCTTTTAACCATGATAGTGCCCAAAATGTGAGAGCTATTCCTGAGTTGTGCCTTCTGTGCGCTACATTATGTTAAAAACATACCTAATTGAAAACCAAGTAAAATACCCTTTTTAGCTGGTAGAGCAATATGGCTCAGCTGAATAGAAACCCTTGGAGGGCTAGTGGGAGATTATGTGTCCTGAAGAAGTAACAGGCTTCTTTGTGGCAGTGAGAGTGAGTGTGCTGATCACTGCAAAGGCTTGATTAATGGAGTGATTAAAGCAGCAGAGGGTTAGTGCTCTGGCAGCTGGGGCATAGGAAATGGGCATGGAAACTACTGGGAAAGGGGAAATACACAGCTCCAGAATCACAGGGCTGACTTGCCCTAGCAAACGCTTTGATGTTGCAGGTGGGGAAGGATGAAACACATCAGGCGAAAAGCAAAAAAATCCTCCCCCCACCCCCAAGCCTTATGCTTACAAGGGAAAGCCCCTGACTTTTGGCTCACTTGGCAGAAGGCAATAAAGCTTCCTATTACGAGGCTTCCTCCGATGTATTGTAACTGGTCTCAGGCTCCAGAAATCTGATCCCTTGGAACCAAACTTACAGTAGATGCTAATAGATTCTCTAGCCCAGCAGCGCTACACGCAACGCCCTGCATGGGCCCAGAAAAACTTCCAGTTCAGTCACATCCTTTATTTTCTTCTTTCCAACTCCCTGGCCTGTTTTTTTTTCCTATATTACTCCACTTTTAAACAGAGATGAGCCAAACCCAGACTATTTGTGCTCAAGGTATGAATTCCCTGAAACAGCTCAGCTACAGGCTGAGAGCCAGCTTGTTGCTTTGGGTCCTTTGCAATGGCAACAAATCTGTATGTGGTTGTTTGAGTTGGTCCTATTAAAGATAAGGATCATCTGCAGAGCTGGAACCTGCATCCGGAATCAAAATTCCCAAGGCTCAAAGGGTTTAGATCAGATGTCTGGGAATGGAGCCCTCCTCCTTTGCCTTAGACATCTGATCTAAAATAACTTCAAACTTGTAACTCCTTTCAGATTAACCTCAGCTGTGAGCAGCCTGAGGATTAACATTCTTGGCTTACTAGCATGACATCTCCATGCCTCACAGTTGATTAGAAAAACTTTCTTTATTAACATTCAGCTCCTGTCTCATGCATGAAGGTTAATGGCCAAGAATATCCTTAGAGAAGGTACCTTGTATTTAATAAATGAAGACCAGGATGGGGCATGAAAAGGGGAATAAAATTCACCATCAGTCCACTAGAGGGTAGCTCCCTTCAGATCATGGCTGAAACGCTTCAGCCCAGCCTCAGTAAGAGCCTGCTGTGCCTGCCTGCGCTTCGCTTGACGTGACAAAGCGGTCTTAACGGTCTTTTCTCGCCTCCTCTTACCCTCAGTGAGTTTTAATTTCTAATTTAATAACCTCAACAAAAGCATCAAAATTCCTTAACAGCTCTTCTAGAGAAAGATAGGAGAATTGGCACCCAAGAACGGTATTCATCTCAGATTGTTAGACCTTTGAACAATAGACAAATGGCCACTAAACAATGGAATTGATATATAACCTGAATTAACAAGTTTAAGTCTCTTAAGTTTATATCCCTGGTATATTATTTAGTGGTATTTGTGGGCAGCAAACATTGATATGAAATGGATAGTTCATGTGCATTATGCGGAAAGCATCTACATTATATATAATGCATAAAGAAATCTACACAGCCTTCAGCATGCCAGCTGTTTCTGTTTATGACACTGAGTTATTCATGAAATCCAGGAAGACATTTTGTAGTAAAATATGCTACCTGCTTGCTTTTAAATTGCTGAAGTTGTCTGTCCAGCTAGCTAAATAATTAAGGGAGCAATGTGAAATTAAATATCACATTTCAATCCACCTTTTCTGTTCATCAATTCTTTCTTGTAAGAGGAGCCAGGAACTAGAGAAAAATATGACTCACAGGGGCTGTTTAGGTGTTGCTATCATATGTACAGAAGGTAAAGAGAATGATAATATGCCTTTCCTGTCTGTAATAGTGTTCACTGTAGCAAACCTCTCTGCTTGTTACAGTAGAGTAAATGGGGTGTTTAATTTGGGATTCGGTGTAGTCTGGAGTCAAGGTGCAGCAGTTTTATTACAGAATACAATTTTATTGGAGACTCAAGATTTAAATTCCACCATACATACATATATAAATGGAAGTTTGCTTTGCAGATATAAGCTGTATGTACACACACACATACACACACACACAGAGGGTTCATGTATGTTAAACATACTCTGTGCTTTTTCAGTCTGCAGAAACTGATGAATTATGTTTCTGCATTTTCTAATGCACTGGAAAACCTTGTTAAAAAAGAGGCTCCTCTCCTCCAGCCGTCAACAAAAGAAAACACACACGTGCGCAAACACACACACACACACACACACACACACACACACACGCTCAAAAGGAGCAAGTGCTATTTTTCATTTCCTCCTTAGATATTTGACAATACCTGCAATGTCCCTAGTTCATGACCCCAGAAAGAAGCTTTTGGTTTTGGAAAATATTTTCTTTGTTTAGCTTTTTCCCAGCAAACAGCAGCAACCCCCCCAAGAAAGGTGTTTAGATCATGTAATCACTTCTCCCTTATTTAGTCTAAATCTTAAGACAGAAGCCTTTCAGTAGAATGATTTTCTGGCAAGGCCACAATATGATGTATACATTTGGAAATCAAATTATTTAGAATTATGACCATGTCATCAAAATAAGCCATTTTGAAATGCACTGCTAGCTCTCCAAACAGATTGTATGGGAAAAATTGGATAACACTTGGCTCGAGCGCTTAGAAGTCAGTAAAATCAAAACACTGGGGACCGTTTCATTTCATTTTCCTCAAAATATAAATCCATCTCCACCCGAGAGCTGAGGCGCAGACCTTTTTGCAAGCGAGCGCTGCTGGACCGCGCGAGCCCCCGCTCCCTGCGCGAGCCGCCAGGTGGTGCCCTCCGTTTAAGGACATCTGTCCACTCCTTTTTTCCCAAAGATTCAGAGATAAATAATATCCAGGCAGGAATCCTGGCTCAGACAGGATATTTAACACCCACAGATCAAAAAACGTAAAGCTTTTACCTACCCTGGTACAATAAACCTGGCTTTAAGAGCCTTGTTATTCCTAGATTTAATAGCTTAGCCATTTTTTTTTCTCTTTACAACCCTTGCAAACCAAAGAGAGAAAATAATATTGTTGTGTAGACCATAAATACTGTTGCTGTGGATCTATTTTATACAGGGGAAACTGCACATAGATTCTCAGCTTTTAGCGTATTTTCATGTCGTGAACAGTTACTGGCACACTGTGAAGCTGCTTTCTCTAACAGACTGTAGTAGCTGCGTACCTGGGTGAAAAGAAATTATTTCTTTGCAGGCAAAGGAGGATGCTCATCCTGCTGTGGGTAATGGCAGGCAATTTCTATTTAGTTAGCATTTTCCTAACCCTCTTTTGTGGTACTCTTTGATATCCAGCTAGTGGTAGCCAAGGTCACTGCCTGCTTTGGCTGCTGTTTTGCCAGCAACGTATTTACACTGAAGTGTGGGATTGACTGTTTGTATCCAGCTATTAAAAAAATCCTAGGCTGAACATATCTCTTGTGAAAGACAAACACTGACAGTCCGAGCATTAACTCCTGTATTCACATGTGCACATAGCTTTCGAATGAGCTAACGCCCAGATCGTGCCAATGACCTCAACCTTGATCTGGAGGGACCAGTTATTCACGAGCAAAACATTCCTTCTCCATACAAACTGGTCCTGGGACTGGGCGGCATTTGGTCATCTATTAATAAACACACAGGACACAAAATTACCGTGATTTTGTCCTCTTGCCAGTTGGGGTTGTATGTCGTGAACGCAGCACCGTGGCTATTCCTGAGGAACCTTAAATTAGAAATCAGGTTTAGTGGGTCTGTAGATCTCGCAGAGGAATTATGGGCAGTCCTGAGGCGACCGAGGGCTGTGAGAGCGTACAGAGACAGGCACAAAGGCACACACCGGCCAGAGAAACCGTCCTCCTTTTAGCTGGGGCAAGGCATTTTTCATGAACAGGCAATGGGACTGTTGCAGATCCCTGCTCATCAAAATCTGAGGAAGCACCATTTTGCACTCCGCACACACTGGCAATAAAATGGTGGTTCAGACTACAGCGAAACCACCCGGCTCAGCACCAGCGTTCCTCTGCTCACTCAGTAGGCTAGCTCTTTTTTTAATTATTATGAAATGGCAATAGATTTTAGATTAGGAATGAGACAGGAAATGAGGAAAAAATATCCTGTGTGCATCTGGAAAACACACAGGGTAAAAATTAACCTTGAAACTCAAAGAAAACAATGTACGTATGCATGTGAAAGCAGTCGCCTTAAGAATTTTTTAATAGCTGTAAGGTGTATCTTAAAACTTGTAACTTTAAGAAGATCTAGCACAGTATGTGTTGTTGTCATACTGCAGAAGCCAATGAAATATTTTTAAAAATAAAACCATATAGCAGAAATAATTACATCCAACTCTATGCAGGAATTAGCCTGGCACTGCAAATGATGAGCCTTGCTTTACAAGAAGGGGGCTTTATAATATGATGATTTGGCGATTTGTGGGGATGGTTATTCTCATTTTAACAGGCCTCTGCTTAGGATATGTCCCCTTGGGGATGTAATGAAGGTTAACAACTTACATGTGGGGAGCAGGGATTTTAGTGATTAGGAAAATTGCAGGCTCCAGTTTGTGCACGTGTGTATGTGAAAGAGGCAGAGATTCCTCCCTGTTTGAGAAACTGCTGCACAAAATGTGTGCGAGTGAGCCATTTCGGGGGAAAACCCGTATGTAATATAGAATGCAGTCCACCAGGGGCTGGGCTGAAGCGGCTGATACCGGCCCCCGGACCCTTGCCGGGTGTCAGATCAGGTGACAAAGGGGGGGGACGGATAGTTCACTTCTAAAGGTGCATCAGCATTATCTGTCTCACTGCAATTCCTGCCGTGACGGTCCCATGTAGATCATATATAGGACTGGAGTCGTCACATGACCAGCAACTCAGAGAGGCAGATGATTTCATCTTTTTCATCTCTAATCCAGTAATGCTTTTCCATCAAACTTCCTAGGTACTATGTGCAATCTGAATTTAAAGCTAAGAAGAGACTCCAGAAGAATTTTTCTCTGTCGTGTTTCACTTTATAAGATTTGTTATTAAATTACTTTGTAATTGATTCGGTATTAAACAGCAAATCAGAAGTCTACTTTCAACCGAAAACAGCTGTCCGCTTGTATTTCTGTGCATTCTTGACCTGACGTGACAATTACCAGGGGAAAAACATCCCTTTACAATATTGAATGCAGTCCTGTGCCTGGACGTTCAACAATATTCATTGGCCCGTATAACTTAAACAAGAACAGTTTGTTAGCCTAATAAATCCAAGATTTGGGCTGAGAAATAAAGGTGCTGTCAATAACCCTTTTGCCAGATAATAGAAAGGGGATTATGTGATTATTCTGTCAAAAAATTAAGTTTCATGTTTTTAATTGGCATCACATTCTGTCATGAGTCTGTAGGGTTTAAATCACAGTCCACCACGTTAGGCTGAGGAGGAAACCTGATAGTAAATCCTTTCATCCCAGAGCCTGTAGGGTTTTTATGTGAAGTCCTAATTTCTGTTAAAATACTTCCAAAGAAAGACAACAGGAAACAGTAAACATGGCAACACCACAAAAATACTTTTCTGATGCACTATTTCTGTCAGCGTTCAAAGAATAAGTTGTACAGGCTGGAAAGGAAACTGCTGTATCATTAAAACCCAAGCAGGCTGAAACAGCCGCCCTTTTGTAAAATGGCCCCCCTCCTCACCGTCTCTCATAAATCTTGTTTCAAACTAGGCTAAAGCCATGGACTGACTTTGCCTCTTGCATTAATGGCTTGAAACTGTTGTGCATCACAGTTCCGCGTTCAAAGGCAGTCAAGAGTATTTAAAAACAACTTCTGGTGCAGGAGGCAATTATAACTGACAGCCAGATGTCTGCCCTGTCTGGTGCAACAAGCCTCGGAGAGCCTGCAAATGGTCTCGAGACCTCGGGATCTAAACAGTGCGTCCGAGTGACTGATACACAGATAAACAACAATACCACAAATCACTGACACCGACTGAGGGGTTGCTGGTGCTGATAAAGATTTTAGATGTCGGGAAGCAGCTGACCCTTCCACCCTCACCGCTCTTATTTTTTACTGTGCCAAAACCAAAGTAGGTTAGTGAAAAAGGACTCAGCCCACAAAGTATGTTTATATATCCACTGCCAGGAGTTCATCTTGTGAGGAAACATGAGTAATTGCTCAGTTTACAAAGGTTAACTGGACTCTGCTGAAAGATATTTGATATTTTGATTAAATTATATGTCTGGAACGTTTGTATCAACTTCGACGCTATAGGGTGCTCCCCTGCCCCCAGTGTGTATTACCTGCTGAAAACTTTTAAAAATGGACTAAAACTAAAAATGGACCCTCATCTCTCCACAGTTTGATTTGCTTATTAGGCGTGTAAGAGGTGCTGCTTTGATGTCGACTCATGTTTCTTACAGGACTTCTGGCAATTTGTCAGAGATTTCTTTCTCTTCACACAGCATCCCATTTTGGGTATCTTTTATGAGGCATGTACACACACATGCTGAGTTAGTGAGCACTGGCATGTATGGGGGTACACAGAGAATTATACAAAGCTTTGGGGAAATCAGCCAAAACGACTTTTCTTCCTGTCCTTTATTAATATTCACTACAAGACCAACCAACTCAAAGGCTGTAGAAGAAACTGAAAAGTTTTCATTGATTTTCCATGGGCAGTGGATCAGGCCCCATCTGGCTTAGGGGATATTTTTGAAAGAGTGTGCTATTAATCTGACATACGTTCACCATATCACACTGTTAGCCTGTGGGGAAATGGCTGAAGAATATTTGGACAGTAATAGTCTGAAACAGTGAGGACATGAAAGTAAGATGAACTAAATGTAAGCTAATTTTTAGAGGTCATTTTTAGAGGTAATTCTTTACATGGATATTATATTTGATTTGCCTTTAAGATCACCTTCTTCCTGTGATATTGCTATTGTCTTTTTAAAATATCTTACTGATAAGACATTTATTTGTTTTGAGTTACCTTGTGTTTGTAACAGGATTTTGTAGAATTAAAAACAAGCAAACAAACAAAAAAAACACTGGAAGCTGTCCAGGACACATCTTCTTGCATCCCAGTGAGAAAATTCACTGCATCACTTTATCACAGGTCTTCAGTGTGTCACAGAGACAGGTCTATGCAATATCATTAGAATGAAAGATAAGGGACTCCATAATGCAAAGATGTCATCAGTGATGGGCAAATTCCAATTCTGAAAGAGGACCCCATTCCAAATATCAAGCCTGAAGGATTTAGTATCTTGAAACATTTTTCAGGTTGGTTCAATGTCATTGTGATAAAAAGGATGTCACTTAAATCACAGCAATCTGATGTGCAAAGTTGTCCTGCTGGATGAATTGCCAAAACTTTTATTCACAGAAGATTCAGTTCAACTAGCCTAAGAACTGACCCAAACCCTTGCCCATTCCTTGGGCCAGACTTGCGTTATGGGTTAACGAAGGATAGTTAAGGACCCGGCTTTCCAGCCTCCATTCTCTCGCTGGCTCTTTAGCCCTACAGCTTGACTCCCATTGCTACACAGGCACTGCTTGCTTGGTCATCACCACTTGGGGCTCTAATGCAGTTGACCCACTGAACTGCTGTAAACTTTTCACTCTATAGGTGACAGTTTTGTGCAAAATATTGTTGCCTACCCCTAGGGCATGAGATGTAAGGAAAGGATGCAAAGAACAGAGCTATCGAAGCGTCACTCTGGTTACTACAGCAAGAGAGTACCTCACAGCTCACTGGGTACAGATTTACTGTGGACCATTTTCCAGTGGACACTTTTTTGAAAGGTGTTTAGGTACCCAGACAGATCCCACACGGTACTCCGTTCCCACAGCATCTCCGTGACTTCTGTTTTCATCCTGATGATGATGATAAGATGATGAGATGTTGGACTAAGAGGTGTGAACAATATGAGAAACTGGAGAGAGAGTTCTTCACTGAAGCCTCTGTAAAAGGTAGAGATAGTCTAAGCAATCTTCATACAGCAAAAATGACAATTTGCCCTGAGAAGAAGCCACTGTAGCAAAGCTGTGTAGTATAATGCTAGCTCAGGTATTGTTGCTGTATACTGCGGTCTGCAGTGAAGGCATGCCCTAACAAAACTCATGCCAACAGAAAAGGTCCCAAGTTTCTGCTACTTAGCAAAAACCTGCTGCATTAGTAGACGTGTCAAAGCACTGCAAACCCAACCTTTTAAAGTGTGAATGGGAGTGAAAGCCCTAGATTTCCCCCTAGGAAAATGGAGAACTGCCAAGAGCGTGGCTGTGAGAAGAAAGACTGAAGTTTGAAGCTTCTCTGCAAAGACAGATCACATTGCGGGAGGGAAATGGGGCCTCGTGATGGTCATACTTCAGGTAGCACTGAAGTCTGGGGAATAATTTGTGAAAGGTTTGAGGAAGCCTCTGAAATCTTCTATAAATCAAATTGGCCCATGAATGAGTGCTGAGTTTTAAGCATTTCAGTTTCTTCTTCAAGTTTATCACTCTAATAAGCTTTGAATGGTCACATATCCCAAATTCATTTTGATGTGGTGAGTTTTATTTTGTTTGTAATATTTTTTTAAATTAATGATTACCGTGTAATGTTAGGTATAGGACGCTTCTTGGAGACAGTCTTTGTTACCATGAGAAACATTTCAAAAGCTCCTGCCTGTGTAACATGTTCATTGTTAAAGTACTTCTAAATGGTATTTTAAGATCCTGGGAATTTTCATCTATACAGGGGATATAAATATCTCCCCACCCATGAATCAGAGGGCACCAGGAAAGCGGTGCACTCAGGAGAGCAAGAGAGAGAAGAAAGCCTAAATGCAATGTCAGATCTTCCTCCCCCCCCAGCAAACCAACCCAGCGGTGGGGATGGGAGAGGGAGAGGGAGAAAGAAGAGGATCAGACCACAGCGTGGTCTGAGACCCATGGTGGGAACAGGCAGTCTCCGTAAGGCTCGCTTAAAGATAGAGTCTGGCTCAAAAAGTTTAAGCTTTAAATTGCTTCTGTCTGCACAGGATGACGAGTGGCCTCCCCAGGACATTGCAAAAGGGCCGGGAAGAGCCGTGCCTCGTGGCATCCCGGAGCCCTGGCTGCTGTGGCCGTGGCACTGCTGAACGGCCTCACGCCCTGCCACGAGGCCAGCACCCAGCACCCGGCACCCATGCGGTGCTGGGACGCGCGTGGGACCTGGGCCTCGTCCCTCTGCAGGAGCTGCTGCGGGCACCCTCCAGGCTGCAGTACCTGCCTGTGCTGGGTATCAGCGCCCGCAGGCTGATTCCCTGCGGCTCCCATGGCGCTTAGCGCAGCAGGGTGCTGGCAGTTTGCTGCAGGAGATTTCATCCCACCTTAAGTGCCGGCCTGTTAGCCTGGGACCGGGGAGTCATCTCCCTCCTCTGCCACGCAAATCCGTGGTGCCTTGGAGATACCATATAAACGGACAAGGATATTTTGGGCAGCTGAGGATGAAAGCAGAAGTCACGGAGATCTGTGGGAATGGAGCACCACGCGGGATCTGCCTGGGTCCCTAAACACCTCCCAGCTACGTGCTTCAGTTTGTCTGCTGGAAAATGCTTATGGAGGTAAATCTGCACCCAGCAGGTCGTGAGCTGCTCTCATGCTATAGTAACCGAGCGGCACTTGGACAGCTCTGTCCTTTTGCATCCTTTCCCTCTCGGCCTGGGGGTAGCTCGCCCGGGCAGGCCGGTGCGCTGGCACGCTGGCTGCCCGGGGCGGCACGGGGCGGGAGCAGCCTCGCTCTGCGCCTCACCCCGCCGATGCCTCACGGCGGGCTCGGGGCGTTCGGTGCCAAAACTGCCCACAATTCCTCAGCCTTCAGCAGCTGAACACCGCAGTTCGGCAGAGCTTTCCAGTGCCAGAGGGAAGCTCTCCAGTCGCATTTACTGCTAATAATTCCTGTGGCTAAGAATTGCCCCTCTGGTCCCTTGTAGTTATTCGGGGGGGGGGGGGGGGGGGGGTTGTTTCAAGACAGTCTTGTTAGACTCTCTTTCTACTTTACTATGGTTGCCATAAATAAAATTGTCTCCATAAGTTACCAGGAAACAGACAGTAAAGAAATGTTCATTTTTTTTGAGAACTAGTAATGATTGATATATATACATATATATATATGTAGCACACATAAAAGAAAAGAAAAATGGGACTAAGCCAAAATAATAAACAACACGAAATGATACGAGAACTACCACTCAGCTTCCAAACTTAAAGCATGCTGCATTATAAATGATTACTATGTCCCTAAGCATAAAAGCAAATCGCAGCCTCTGTCTCGAGAACTGTAAACACCATCCCCTTTCCGGTCTCAGCCATAAAACCCATCGTCTGGAGCTGCTGCCTACACCCTGGGAGGGGCTCCCGGACTTTCAAAATTATTTCACTCAGAGGAATTTGGGAGCCTGCTTGTACTTCAGATTGGAGTTCAGAAAGAAAATCCAAGGACGTGGGTAGTATTGAGTTAGATGGGAGTTTCATTGATTGAATAATCTATAGCTGCAGAAACTACGGCTATTTTTCTACCGAGTTTCACTTATCTGACTTTCTTCTCAGGAAAGCTTTTATAGGGTACATCTATCAGTTTGGACACAGAGGCACAATGTTCATTGGCACATGTCCATTAAACTATAATAAAACTACAATACAGGTAGCCTTTCAACTCTTATTTTTATATAATTTAAGTTTATATCATTATTATCTTCATAAGTACCTTTGTCCTTTTATACATCTGCAGTATACTGATTTCTGCAGCAGATGACTGCATAGGAAAGAAAAGGTTAGAGTTTTAATAGGAATATGCATTTTTTTCAAATGTGATGACCTCATCAGCAGCTCCAGCCTCTCACTCCTTATCCCTCCAACTGTAGGCGTTTTAATAAAAATTCATGGGACAGATTAATTGAACTTATTTTCTGTCTTCCCTTGGGCTCCCTGGAGTGCCTTCACCTGACGACCTACCTTGGAAGACGTCACAGCACCGCATTTGGGCGGTGGCAGATGTGGATTCCAGTCTGCGCTTGAATCGGTAGAGAAGGGATGGGCTTAGGGGCTCCTGCATACCAGGGGAGCCTCCTTCTATCTGACCTACAGGAACGAGGCCTTTCTTCTCCAGTAATGGCACTCAAGCCCCTGGAAAGATTTTTATTGCTTTGAGGGCCCATGTTTTTTGTTATGTTTTGCTCTGATTGGTGAAATGATAGTTTTTAGCAAACAAATGATTTGCCGACCAAAAAAAAGCGCACCCTGAAAGAGTATTTTCACATGTTTTGCCAGCAATTTTGGAAGAAGAAAATTAGAATCCTGATTGAAGTCCCTTTGGTAGATTTTCAGAAGGGAGTGTGCTTGACTTTGTGGGTTCATCATCATCCTTAGATTTATTTTCAGAAATCTGAATGGGATGTGAATGGGAACGCAGCTGCGCAAATCCCGCTCCAGTCAGTAGCAGCTCTGTGGCTACAACCCAAGAGACTCTCACAGAACATCTCGTCTTCTCCTCTTTAATCAAAGGCTTGTGGACTGATTTTCCTAGTTTATTGTTTTCACAGTTGTTTTATAAAAGACGCTGCTGGGATGTTGCATGTAAATATGCGTATGATAAAGTGCTAAACTGCCATTTTTTATTCCATCAGTCCGCAGCCTACCACCGTCCAGCTTTGTGCCTGATGTTACAAAGCTCATGGAAAAATGCCTCTTTGGCCACACCTTCAGTCTCATTGTGGACAATGGCAAAAATCCCACTGACGTGAACAGGACCAGGATTTGGCCCCTTGCGATGATTAACGCGTACCTTCTCATTGCCACTGCAGCATCAGCAGGTTCGGCAACATACTGTGTGCCTGGAGTATGCTGATTTTATTAGTGCGGCCTGCTTGACGGCCCATTAAAAGGAACATAACAGGGCCATAAAGAGAGGTGATGTGTAACTACAGGATCAGAGTGGCCACGGATTTGCCCCGACCAAGTCCCCCAGGTCTCCAACGGCATGATCTGGCCCCTGCGGAGGGCAGTTTCGCTCCCACATCCAGCGCGTCCCTCTCCCCGGGCTGGCGCTGGCGGGGACGGAGCAGCCCGCAGCCCCCAGCATCCTGCTGCTCCCCGAAATTGTCCCGCTGTGGTTGTCCTCCCCCTGCCAGCGCTGGAGAGACCTGCCCAGCCCTGCGCACCTCACCGGGGTGCCGCGGGGGCCGGGCGCTGAACCCTGCCCCTCCGTTTTTGGTTTCTCCGGCGGTGGGAATGCCATATATCCTTTTTCCTCAGGCCTTTTCTGATGTTTCAGGAGAAAACTCAGGGCGCTAGGAGAGGGTTACATCAGTGGGGCGCGTTACGGATTAAATAACGCCTAGCTTGTTTGCATGTTTACACTCCAGGAGTTTCTCAGTTTGCTCTTTCTCTCGGAGGAACAATCGCCAGCGCTTCTCTCCCGAAGTTAACGGCTCCCAGGCCATCACGTCGTTCACCCCATCGCTTCCTACTGCAGCTTTCCAATTTGATGGTTGTTAAAGGTTTAAAAAGTTTGAATTGACCTTGACCTGCAAACAAATGATTTACAGTAGATGATATTGTTCAGGAAAAACAAAACTTCTGTCCTGAAGCACAACCGTATTAAATGATTTATGTTGCTTACAGTGGGCCAGGTTCTGATGTGTTTACTAACACTGAGCATTATTTTTACTCCCGCGGAAGCCCCACTGGTTTCGGAGGCACTTTTCCCAGGGAGAGGCACAGCACAGTACGCACAGGTGCACCAGCATTTGGTCCACTAGCACACTGCCATGACTTGGGAGATAAATTCTCTGGTCTCTTCTAACCTTGTCTTCGGGTCTGTTTGTAAAGCCACTGCAAATTATTAAAATATATTTTTAAAATACACAGATAGTACCTGTTTTCTTTAAAAGAAATCCCTGTTGGCAGTATCATGAGGTACCTTGGAATATGTCGCACATGTTTGTGTTGGAAGCAAAAGGTCCTCGTTCTAGCTTTGAAATTCTGAAACAGGTTCTAGTTCCAGCCTTTCATGGGGCAGGTTTTAAATCACAGTGAATTAAACAATTAATTGTAAAATGATGAAAGAATATCCTTCTGGTGTCCCCATGAAGCCTGAAAGTTCAGAATAATATGTGTTAAAGAGACAACACTGGCGTTTAGGTGTTCCTGGTATCGTTGCTGCCTTTTATCTTTTTTGGCATGCTCTTTAGGAAACAGCAGAGAAAGAAAAATATGAAATTGAACGCAGCAAATTTAATTATAAAACAAAGCCACCCACCTTGCTTTCAGGGTCAGGAAGTACAATCGCCTCCTTTTGACGCAAGAATGAGTTTAACAACATATGTTAAATGAACAATTATTTAAAATAAAAGGAAATGACCTTAAAAACAGCTGCAGTAGCTCAGGCTATAGCAGACAGCAGCGCAGAAAAACAGCCCGTTGTGGAAGCCGGGCACACGCACAAATCAGAGCGCTCCCGCAACGCTGCCCGCTCCGAGACGAAAACAAAAAGCAATCGTTTCACCAAATACTGTAAAATATCTTGCTTTGTATTTGATCTCACCAGCTTGTTCTGCCTCTGCCTTTTTTATGGCTGTTTATTTTGGTATTTCTCGATTTTTTTTTTTGGCTGAAGACCAAATCCGCTTGCCCAAAGCCACAATTTACTGCAAACTGGCACTATGACATTGGATTTTTTTCAGCAAATTGTATTTCAATGAATGCTGCAAGCAGAGGAAAGACCAGTGCAAGCACATCAGTGTTAAACGCATGTGTAAGAAGAATAAAAAGAAAACAGCTTTTTGCAACAGAATAAATCCATTTTTATTGAAACTGCCAGGAGTCACATGACCAAGCGCGTAGCCTTTAGGACAGCACACAACTACCCTGAAATGGTAAAGAAATCAGGCAGGTCTGCCTCCTCCTTGCACAAGCTTTCTAGGCTGTCGACGCGCTGCTTGTCCGTATCCCTCACAGCGCATCTGTAGAGCTATTAAATTGGATAATCCCTCTGGCCTTTGATACATTTCTGGACATGATTATTTCATTACTCGCAGTATATCAGTAGGATCATAATAAAAAGGACTTCTGACAACCTGCCAAGAGTTTTGTGGCCTTGTAAACACAAAAGTGCTCTAATAAAATTTTATTAAGTGTTAAAAAGTCATAAAAAGTGAAATAACATAAACTACAAAATTTACTGTCCTCAGCAAATGCTGAAAATATCGTCCATAGTAAAATTAAATTAGCATGTAATAGACAGAGAAGCCGTGTGGAGTGGGTTTAAAGAAGGGGGGGGGGGGAATTGCACTTGAACTAAACACGGGTCACGGGGATGCGGCGCTCCGGGCGCTGCGCAGGCGGCGAGGGGAGGCCCGCGGGCGGGGCGCGGCGCTGCGCGGGGCGGCGCGGCGCTGCGCGGGGCGGGCGGCGGCGGGCAGCGCGGCGCAGCGCGGCTCTGCGCGGCGCGGCCGCCAGGCGACGCTGTGGGAGCGGGAATGCGGCGGCGGCCCCGCGCTGCGCCGCGCCGCGCTGCGCGGCCCCGCTGCCCCCGCGCCCCCCCCCCCCGCCAAATCGTGTATTTACTTTTTTTTTTTTTTTGGCGTTTTCTTCCAAATCGAAAAAAAACCCGGCGCGAGGAAAACACCGCGGGCCGCGCCGGGCCCCGCAGCTGCGCCTTCCCGCGCCGCTCTTGCCGCTCCGCGCAGCACCGCGCAGCGGCCCGGCCCGGCCGCGGGGGGCAGCGGCAGCGCGGAGCGCCCCAAACCGCGCCCTGGCGCCCCGCGGCCGCGCCGTAGCCACGTAAGTCGGACCCTTCCTCCGCCGTCGGGCCCCGCCGGGCCGGGACGCCGCGGCACCGGGGCCGGGGAGGCAGCTCCGCGCCCGCGCGCGGGGGTGCGGAGGGGCTGCTCCGCGGCGGGAGGCGCCGGCAGCGCCTCGCAGCACCCTGCCTGCCTCCCTCCCTCCCTCCCTCCGCCGCCGGGATGCCTCAGCTCTGCGCGGCGGCGGGGTCGGCTGCCTCCGCCTCGCCGGGAAGGGGATGATAATAATAATAATAAAATAATAATAATAATAGCAACAGCAAAAAGTAAATCGCTGTCTGACCTGTGCGTAGACAATGTTTCAAGTTCGTTTTACTCAGGTGCGGAGGACAGCCGCTGCTCGTGGGGCACGGCTGATGTTCAAGGCCAACTTGCGTGCGGAGAGAAGCGCGGCGGCCCGGGGCCGGGGCCGGGGCAGGGGCTGGGGCTGGGGCCGGGGCAGGGGCTGGGGGACGCCGCGAGCCCGGCCCGGACGTGCCCCCGCGGCCCCGGCGGGTCTTTAGGCAAAAACCGGCTTAAAGATGCTTGGTGGGAGCAGGAACAAAGAGCTTTGTTCGCACCGAGGTGGGGCGGGGGCCGGGAAGGTGGGTTTGGTAACAATTTTAGCAATTCTGTAAGTAGAGTGTATGTTAGTACTGTGGGATTCATACCCCGCATGTCAGGGCAGGGTTAAAAAGCAAAACTGAAAGCAATATTGTGCTTTATTTTGAGTCATAGCAATGAATGGGAAAGGTGGAGGTGTAGTGTTGAATCGCGCTTGCTTTAGCTTGAATGTCTTAAATTAGGACTGGTTTCTAAAAATAGGTATTTCTGTTTGTACATAAAGTTGGCTAGACCTGTGTGCATATGCAGAGCATACAGCCACAGAAATGTCTATCGCAGTGATTCGACACTCATAATATTTTATACGCCCTGACATTCATCACCTCTTACTAAAAGAATGAAGTTATTTTTGTGTAGCTCATAGTCATCTTTACTAATAAATTATAGAAATAAAATACTTTTGAATAAATAGCAAAATCTTTGCTTTTCTTCCATCTCATATTTTTGTATAAAACTTCAATAATTTGACGTTAATCAGTGCAGTTAGTAATGCTCACAGAGGATTGGTGAGAATATTTGGGGGCAAAAGATGTTGTGCTCTTTAAGGTGAAGAAAATTTCCATATCACACTCTGCTGCATTTAAAAAAAAAAAAAGAAATCTGAGCTCCAAACCATCTATGAAAATGCACAACTTTCCAATAAGCGCTAAATAATGATTTTCTCTGCCCTCTAATGAAATTTTTAGTCCTCTGTCACCAGATATAATGTAAAGACTGCAAAATTGCAGGCAGTAAGTGTAGCAGCAGTGTGATCAAAGCTTTGAACTTACAGGAATTGAAAAGCCACCGAAGCATTTCAGAGTTCCCCCTAGGTGTGGGCAAGGTGGGGGAGCGCCTGCACCACTTGGAAGAGTTTTTAAGCGAAGTGAAGAGGTCTGGGGGTTGTTTCCATTACTGAAGGACCTCAGGATCAGCTCCAATGTTTTTTGGATTTTGGGAACCCTCCTGAGACATCCCTGTTTATGGTGTGACGGGCAGGGCCGCACCACCCGTGTTTTTAAATACGGGCTTCAGAAGCGCCGCGGTGTCGCGGGGGGCTGAGCTGTTTGCGGTGCGGTGCTGCCGAGGGCCGAGGGCGGAGGCGAAGGCGAGTTGGGGGTGAGGAGGACGAGGAGGACGATGCTGCCGCAGGCAGGCGGGGTGGCGGCCGGCCGCAGGGACCTGGCTGCACGTGTCCGTCTTCGGTGGGGTTTCGCTGGCTGCTTGCAGGCTTTAGAGGCACGCAGCGGCCGGCAGCGGCCTGTCCTGCAGTCCGTTAGCCAGGTCTTTCCGAGCTGATTAATAGCATCGGGCTTTTGTTGCTGTTGAGGTTTTTATTTTGTTGCTGCAGCGCAGCTGGACCCTATGCTATAGAAACAAATACTGGATGAAATCTTGGCGGTCCTGAAGTCAACCGCTAACCTCATGGGCTTCACTGGAGTCACGTTTTCGTTGGCTGTGTCATAATATTTTGTATCAACCATATGGAAGAGATACAAAGTTGGCTTTAGAAGAAACCAAAATTAGCTCCTCCACAACTGATCTGCATGTGTTGTTAGCTGCGTTTTTCTCCAGGTAATATAAACAGCAACAGCCGGCGTAAACTGGCAAACAGAAGCCGTAAAGCATTTTGGCTTTCTATAACTACTTTGACTAAAATATTAATGTAAATCAACTAAGTTGAATTCTATGCTGTATGTAAGACCACCAGGTCTGATCTGGACCATGCAAGGGCGTGGGAAGACGTTCAAAGGCAAGACTGGCTGTTCACAGCCCATGGCCCTCTTTAGGACCCAGCAGATGTGGGAAGCTGCGTGTAGTTGCGTGCACGCAAAACACTGATGCAAGAGGCAGGGTAAGTGGGAGAGGCGGTATTAATTCACATCTCTTGCTGTTGTACATTTAGTGTTATTGAATTGTATTTCAATATTGATATTTTAAACAGATGCCTCATAATGAACTTCTTAAAATCTAATTTAAACCGTAACACCAGGAAGTACGATTTTGTTAAAAAGGGAGGGGGAAAAAAAGAAACTGCTGACCTCCCAGCCCCTCCCACAGTCATCTTTTCGTAGGCAGGTTTTTCTGATCCATTAGCCTCCCAGATGAGGATGGCACCTCTCCAGTGTAAATATTACATTTTCAACATTTGGATGGCGTTTTGAGCAACAGTTCTCATCCCCTGAGGATGTATTCTTTATAAATACAATTTTATCTGCAGTTCAGAGTTAGACTGAGGTAGGATGTAAATTTATAGTATAGAAGGTATTTAAAGAGCTCTGTGTATGGACTCACTTACTCGAGAATAAAACTTCTTCCTTCCCGTTTTTTTTTAATTTACAGTGAAAATGACTTAAATGAAACAGCATCAAACACACTTTTTTCTGGAATAGGGAGAATCCAGACATGATTTTGGAGAAATAACTCCATGTGTAGACAAGATCTGTTGCTACTGTTCAGCAGCGTAATGTGCACTGTGCATATCTTGGACTGGAAAGCCACACTCGCCTCTTTGGGATTTAATATGCTCGTTGGACTAAACGCTTCGCTGTGTATATTCTAGCGCTATCCCTGTGACACTGCCAGATGTGACAGTGCTCTGCATTGGAAATAATTATGAAAATGAGCTGATCTACATCCATAGCAACTAGTGGGTGTTCTTAGAGAAGGAACTTGTCTGAAATTCCCGTCTCTGTTTTAAGTCCTTCTCTTCCTCCTCAAGAGAAGAATGGCGGTATTTGAACTGAGCCCAGATAAATCGCTTTGCATTCATAGCTCTTTAACTAAGAGCAACCTGGCTGGCTTAGACAGCGCTGGTTAGGGAGGAGGCACTGCACCCAGGCACAGCGCTTGTCCTGCGAGCTGCAGGCAGGTGCGGATTGAAGTGGCTGAACTATATTCCCAGAAAGTGTGTTTACAGTGAAAAAACTGACCTATCTGTAACTACAGAAGCATTGCTTAGCACCCTTTCGGTGCATACGAGATACAGCCCATTAAACTGGAACAAATGTAATCCTGAAAATACTAGCTTCACATTCTCCTGGTTGGAGGGAATTTTCCATACGGATAATGCGCCGTTCTGAAAGAGCGCCCTTACTGCCTGCCTTCGAGGCACGGCGTAGCGCTTCTGCCGCCCCAGCCCTGCGTCCACCCAAGTCACCGCGCTCAGAGACGACCGAATAACATCCCAGCAGCTGGTGTGTGGTGCAGGGCGCTGTCGGCCGGCCACAGCCGCGCAGCTCGGTGGCACGGCCAGGTCGAGCGTGGGGGCTGGGGAGCCTGGCACTCGCCTGGCCGCCGCAGTGGGGAGAAGCAGAAACAGCAGGTTTCCATCACAAAAAGCTGGGTAAGAAAAATCATGGCTTTCAAGCTCATAGAGGCGTTTTACTGCTGAAGGGGCGACGCATCCGTGCGACAGGCGAGGCGCCGGGTGTGACGCGCGCCCAGGGGGTCCCCGGTGGGAGCCGGGTCTGCTCCCCCCGAGCCCGGCCGCTGCCCGCACCCTGCCCCGGCGCGCGCTGGGGCCGTGCCAGCCCGTCCTGGCAGAGAATTTGGCCTGACGTTTCCAGGCTTTGTCACTGCAAAAATAGCCTGGCAGACATGAAGGCTGAGTAAACTAACGAGCTTGCAGGAAGCTGAAGTAATGGTGCTGCGAGTGTGAGCTGTGCCCGCCAAGCGCGACACCTCCGAGGCCTCACGGCGCTGCGCGCGGTACGAGGCGCTGCATTAACTGTTAAATGGCAAGGCAGGTCCGTACAAATAACCGGCTAAACCGCTTGTCCCGCTAAGAGATCAGGGCGATGTGCAGGGGACGCGCAAAGCCGCCTCGTGCCCCTGGGAAGGAGACGTCACGGTGTCGTGCCGGGTCACGGCGCTGCTGCCGCTGTGCTCCGCTGTGCTGCTCTGTGCACTCTGCTGTGCCGGAAAATACGTGCCGTGCTTGGAGAGAGCGGAGACGAGGGACAGGCAGGGAGCGTACACGCACCTAGGGTTTTTGTCTTTCGCTGAAGCATCTGGCTTATGCCCACAGCAGAGGGAAGCAGCAGGAGATGATGCAGGGCAGCAGGGGCAGGGGACGGTTGATACTTCCAGCAGGGTTGAGATCTGGACGACGAGTAAAAGGGTCAGGCTGCCTATAACAGAGTGCGAGCGAGGTCCTGAGGGACAGACCTCTGCTTTGGCCTTATCCTGTTGCAGGTAAGGGTGTGGCTGGGCCATGGGGGGGGTCCCCAACCCTCAGAAACACAGAAGTGCTTCAAACAGGAGTGTTTGTCCAAATTTTTTTACTGGCAACTGGAATATCTTGCCAGTGGAGACTATTGTCTGGGAATACAACCAACAGTATTTTTACTTTTGACTTAAAATTTGTCTTTGCTATGTAAGTAGAAAGTCCATCCCAAATGGTGGCGGGGGGAGGCATTTTCTCCCACAAACCATGCAGCCAGTTGCGTCAGGATACCGGGCAGCCTGGGGCAGAAACAAAGTCAAGCGTATGAAGTCTTCAGGTTGCTCTGGACAGTAAAGCTTCCCCTCCCTGTACCACTGTTCCGCTGGAAAGCCATGTCCCTTCGGGTATATGTTTACACCCAAACTTTGCTGCTTGAGTAAAGCGTCATCTGTTCTCTGCTTACTGTTGTTCAGCGCGTGCAGCATGTGAGAGCCAGAGCCGTCGGGGTAGGAAGAACAGCTCAAATATCTCTAATGACATCCAGTGCTACAAAGCGCTTTGAAGTTGTAGAGCTGCTATTTCTTTTCTATGATTTCCAAATGTAGAAGGGGGGGAAAAAAAAAGGAAATATCAATGTTAAAAGCATCAGTCAGTCTGTTTAATTGGACAATAGCTGTCTGTCATTTCTTTTCTTCTTATGATAATATGAAGTGAAGCGGGGAAAGCAGAGAATTTTCTTGATGTGTAGAAAACTTGCATTATTTACTTGCAAGACCAAAAAAGCTACACAATGTTTACCAAAGGCCAATGTGTTTAGGTGTTTCAAAAAGTGTATTTTTACCTAGCTGTACACGACTGTTGCTGGTGACCCTGTGATGTGGGACACAGCAGGTCTCTGAAGTGCCGCAACTCCACGGTCCCGCGCCGTTGTGCTGGCCGCAGGGAGCCCCGGTGGGGCCGGCGCCGGCGCGGGTTCCCCTCCGAGGGCTGGGGCACGTAGCAGCCTGCGCCACGGGCAAATACACTGAGGCTTCATTTTGTTACTGTCCCGCTGTCACAGTTTCCAAGTGCTAGTTTATAACGCTCCGTATCAGCTAATAGATTAAGGGCATATTTGTGAGAAAATTTAACAGCACGGTAGGTGTGAAAGAACTGCAGGTCTCACCTACTATTCTGCCCAGTCAGGCACAAGAAGAGAAAGAAAATAGAATGAAAGCTGCCAACAGTCATATGCCCGCATAAAAAAATTTAAAATACAGAGCTGCACATGAGTATTTCATAACAAAATACTGTCCTGATAACAGTTTTTGTTTTCATTTTGTACTTTTATGTGACTTAATATCCAAACCATTTTCACTCATTGCTAAAGATGTATTCCCTCTTGTGCTTAGACCTAGATACAGCAAAATTAATGCCTTCTAAAATAAAATTTCCTGAAAAAGGGAGATGCTGATATACGGTTAGGTATAGCCCTGTGACTGCCACCCCTAGCATGCTGAAACAAATGCACAAGTGAGGTTGATTGCTACACAGTTTGCGCAGTGAAAGAATTGCCGTAACTTTCATAACAAGACTACGTTACAGTGTTTAGATAAATTGCCTGATGTAGGTCAGCAAAGTGGGACCAATTCATTTTTGTCCATCTTCAAAAGCCCTCGGAAAAACACAGTTCCTCACCAAACGTCCCCCGGAAGGACAGGTCCCCGTGCCGCGCCGGGGTGACGGATGGGTGCAGGAGGGGACGCGCTTCCGTAGCAGGGAGCCCTTAATTGTCCTTGGCAGCCACAGAAAAGGCACATAAAGTTTATATTAATTGATATAATCGTTAGTCTGCTTGCAATTTTGTCAGCTAAAAAGAAAAAAAACCTAAAAGACATACGAATGCACAGTTTGTGTGGTGTTTAGCCGTACGAAGCTGCAGAGGGCTTTCACAAGGTTTGCCCGTGATGGGTTGCTTGCGCACAGCCTCCGCGCTCTGCGCTTCCCACCGTGGGCCGCGGCCGCCGGCGCCGAGCCTGCGCGCCTCGCGCCTCCCTCCCGACGCGCTTGCTCCCGGCAGCGGCGCGATGGCCCCCAACGCAGAAAAGCCTCCTCAGTGCAAGATGCTGGCACAGGACATTTATGTGCAAAGCTACACAAAAATGCCTTTACTATTGACGTGTTTGCGTTCGTTGCTCTGGCAAAGAGGGGTAGCTGCAAGGGAAAGGAAACCTCTGCTGATGAGAGGAGGCGTAGTCCTTCGAGAGTGACCTTCTGGACGACTGAGGTGAGGTAGCAGTGTGGTTACTGGGTTAGCTTCTACCCTATTGCCACTTCAACCATACGCCTCTCCACATACTACTGTTGATAATGTATATCGAAATATTCAGCGGGGTGCAAGGGCACACCTGTGCAAGGATTGTTGCAGTGCCAGGATCTACTCCAAAAAGAAAAAAAAAAAGTAAACAGTAATACTTCCAACCTGCTTTTTGTCCCTAGGATTTCAAGAGTGCTTTGTAATATTAGTTCTCTCCACGCGTGTGATGCCAGGCTGCAGAGCGATACCCTGCAGTGTAGTGCGCCCTTGCCCTTACATAGCAATCAGTGGGGAAACTCAAAGGCTCTTCACTTTAAGTCTGCTGCCATGAAGTGTGATAACTTCCAAAAATGCTCATGGTCTCCCCAGCCTGCTGATTAAATATTAATAGTTTTTATTTGGGGTATGTCAGTAAAAAATATGGGGAAGCTGGAGCAAATGAATGAATCTGGAAGCTAATGAAATGAAAAAAACACAAGTTATTTATTGACTGGCAGAGCAACACACTAGGAAGCACTAAGTCTCTATGGAGTCTGTGAGTACAAAACACAATTATACTTGTTTCATTGCAGCTTTGTAGTTGCTGTGAACTCTGGCAGCACAAAGCGCTATTTCTGCTGTTGGGAACTGAATTTCAGATTTTTCCACTTCGTAGTTCAGCCCTGCCAGCCAAGTGGGTCGGGCCACCGCAAGCTGGGGGGCATCTGGGCCAGACGGAGGCGTTTGCTCCCTGCGAAGGGCGGCTGCGGGAGCAAGGCACCGAGGGCAGGTGCCCGTGCCGGCGACGAGCGCGGTCCCGCTGGCCTCGCGCTGCCCCGTGGTGCTGCGTCGTGGTGCCCTGACGTCGGTTGTGTGCGGTGGCTCTGGGACGGGCCAGGAGGGCTCTGCCGCCATGTGCAGGACAGCCATGCTGGGCTGCCCCTTAAAGGCAGATATTTTAACTTTGGTTTGCATTGCATTTTCTTCTGCTGAGTATTTGCCTCATGCCATTTGCAAAAAAGCTTCCATTGCTTTCATTTAGCTCATTATCAAGTGAGGGCTTGGGGAGAAACGCCTTGCTCGTGTGCTTTGCTGCACACTGCACTCGGTTTGTGAGTGGGCAGACATGCGAAACGCGCTGCTCACACTTGCAGTCTCCTAATCCCTTTTACTCCACTGTGGCTCTTTTCTTTTTCTATTTCCACTCTTCTCCCTCTTTTTTTTCAACTTCATCTTCACCCAAGCACCCCTCGAAGCCTGCCTTTACCACTTTGCCTTACCCAGCAAGCCCCCCACTTTCTCTGCCACCTGCTCTAGATGACTACATCAGACTCCCGTTCTCGAAAACAAAAGTATGTTATTTTTCCTCTTAATTTTCTCCATAACATCCTGTCTGTCTCCTCAGTCCACTCAACTCTCATATCTGTTTATCAGGCTCAAAACTTTGGCACCATCCTTAAGTATTTGCTTGCTCTTGCCAGCATCTATTCCATTGCTCAGTGTCGTAGATACCCTTTCCCTAGTACATCTGGTTTCCATCTCTTTCCGTACATCCGCTTCTCTCTGGCCGAGCTGTAGAGTCATTCTCTTGTATCCTTTTCTTCACATGGCTCTGCACAGATTTGCTTAAATGGGATTCATCTCAAATAGTCATTTGAAGGCTGGGAAGGAGTTCAGGCTGGGCCCCCCAAAGACTGCTTTACTGTCTTAACCTTGGGACGTGGTGAGTCACCTCCATGGGGGCACCTCCCTCCCCAGCCCTCCCTCTCTCTGGAGAGTAGAGGCCACAAGAGCACCTAACTTTTAGGTGGTTAAGTCAGATGACATCAGCCAGGCATTTCTCACTTCTCTGGGCCCGTCTGACAAGGCATCTCATCCAAAAGTCATCTATTTCCCCTCATGTGGGCAGCCAAATATTTTTAGTCTTTAAGTGCAGAAGGCAGAAGTTTATTATTCTGTCTGCACATACCTCAGTTTCCCCACTGATGTTCTTTGTGCTGACTGTACAAACTTAAACGGAAAGTGTCTGTTAGGGAGAGCTCTGGCCCCCAGTGGGTGAACTAGTAACTGGGGAACCCTGTCTGAGGGCCCAACCTCTGTTCCCAAACAAGGGACCAAGACCACAGAGTATGGCCTCGTTTTGGGAAGTGGGAGCTGCACACACTTAAGCTTTGAGAGAGGCGATGAAGTCGCAGGCGAAACCCAGGCTAGCTGGGGGTTTGACCCGCAGCCTGGATTAATGGGCAATACCATTACCTGGCAGGAGCTGTCCTGAGCGATTTTTATCGGCTGCATGTCACTGGAGAGGTGTCCTGCAGGCACCCGCTGCCGCCAGCTCCTCACGCTAGTGCGGACAGCAATGCAGGGGAATGCAGGACCAAGAGTTTTCATGCAGCGTGAGCTAAAGGCTAGTGCAGCTTTTCATTTGCTCAAGCAGGGTCACCTATGGCAATTTGATCAGGGCCGTGTCCCATCGGGCTTTGAATATCTCCAAGGATCGAGGCTCCATGACCTGTTCCAGGAGTTGGCCACCCTCACAGTAAAAGAGTTTTTTCTTGTGTTTAAATGGAATTTCCTGTATTTCAATTTGTGCTCATTTTAGAAGAAAATGAGCAAAAAAAGAACAAATGCAAGGTTTCTGGAAGGAGACTACAGGAATGTAATTACTGTTACTATTTCAGTTCTGCCCATCACAGGCTACAAACCTTTTTATAGATAAGAGGTTTATAACCCCTCTTTTCCCAGCATGAAGGCATTAGCTTGCTGGAAACAGCATGACCAATATCCCTGGCTGTTTGACTGAATGAACTGAAAGTCCAACACACTGAGCCCTTAGTTCATAACTCAGCCATACTGTCTTATATCCCCTGCTACCTCCCCTTTCTTTTTTCCCACTGTTTTTTTAAAGTTATTCAGGGCGAGCTTTTCCTCTCTATACCAGCCTGCTAATCAGCTGGAGTTGGACAAATAGTAATTAACTCAAAAATAATAAGCTGTCGGGGTTTTACGAACACAGCACCAGCCAGTTCTGCCAGCACTACCCTGTAGATTAATACAGCATTAGTTTGTTCACAAACACCAAATTCACCCATAAACTTCAGAAGAAAAATTACTTGGAAAGGATCTATGTTCTTGCCTTGACATTTGATATGCAGCAATGATTATATCTCTGCACCCTGTGTATCTTGTTGCTGGACTGTGACACAGTGCGTGAGGCACAACTGCTGCAAAATGTGGATCCTTCCAAGACATGTTATGCTTGTCAGGTTGGCAACAGATATGTGCTGGTGATAGGACTTGTCTGAGTTGCTAAGCATTGCAGGCCTGTTTCTGTTTACCTTGTCAGCCCATTTGCGGCCAGCTGTTCTCCAGCAGGAGACAATGTTAAAGCAAACACACACATGGAAATTGTCCATAATAAATAAGATCCCAAGGCAGTGAGTCCCTTAAACATGTGCTTAACTTTGTTTAATCAGGTGAATAGTCTAAAGCTTCTCCTAAAAGTCTTCTACAGTTGTTCAACCTATTAAAGTCTCCTCAAGCTGATAAAAAAATAATTATTTTGGTCTTCCAAGCATATGTCATCCAATTATGCCCACATGGCCTCAGACTGGGTGTTTGTCTGCAGCTGTCCCAGAATTTCTTTCATTTTTACGACCCTCTTCTCCTGTTGATTCTTTGATAGCACTTCTGCCTGCCAAATTCTCAATTTGTTGATAATTCATCTTCTCACTCTTTATATTTTTTATTATTTAAGAATAGAAGAGAGCTCTTAATTCATGGTGATAAAATTAATTGTATGTCCTGTCCCTGGACCCTAAGATTCTAGGGCTTGAGCGGTTTATGCGACCATGGTCTTTGAACATTATCATCTTGGTCAGCGTCATCAGTATTAGAAGCTGGGCGTCACTGCGTTTTGCACCGTGTATGCATTACAAGATTAAGTGTTGTTGATACGCAGAAAAGGGAGTGGATATCTGCAGCAACTAATTAATCTTGGAGGAAACTTAGCCATTAGATGGATCATAAATCCCAGTGTAGCAAAAGGTCTTAATCAAAAAAGACATGACTTATAAAGTTGATCTAGACAGACATGGACTCACTGACAGCCCCCTTGACAGACCTTTCTGCCTTCCATTTCTGATGGATGTCCTCTTTGGGTCTGCCACCTTGGACAAACACAGTTGTCATTTTGGAAGACACAGGTTTGAGAGGGAAGCGGATAAGGCTTTAAGGCCATGGGATATAACCATCAGTTCTCCCAAGAGGTAAGTGTGTCACCTGTCACGGGCGCTGGAGCAGAGGTTGGATCCCCTGGATGAATCCTGCCTGCTTAGAGGACGGGCAGATTTGCTCTAACTTTGCTAGAGCTGTCAGATAGCAGGGTCCTGAGCTTTGGATAGTCTGCTTTTATCTGCAAGTAAAACCATCAGTAATTTTAGAGGGGGAAATCCATCTAAGAGGAAGAGGTGAAAGACCTTGGCCAGTCTTTGCTGGAAAGCTTTTCTGACCATTACCGCTCTGTCTGGAAGTTTAGTACAAACACAAGATAAGGAAGGAGACAGGATTCTCATGTTTCTCATGTTGACTTTAGACAAGTTTCTCCACCATGCCGCATTCTTATTTTGATTGGTACAGAGTATACACACCGAAAATAATGCTCCTCAGGACATGAGTACTGAATAGGTACTTCTTACAAACCTTGCCCTAGACCTCTCTGCTTGAGCCACAGCCTCCTGCCTGGTTTTTGGCTGCTGTGCAAATAGGGAAGAGCCAAGCTCCTCCTTTCCTCTCCTCACAAGCCCCCCAAACCTCAGTACACGGTCTGAGGAAATAGCAGAGGGGAGAGAGACCACGCTCAGTGTGCCTCTGTGGAAAAATAATCCATGTCACCAAAAAATAACAAAAAGACTGCGCAACGGTTACTGCCCAATCCCATTAACCTACTATCAACAAAAATCTACACCATGGCATGACAAAAAAATCAGTAATTCTGTGTATGACGAAGCATAGTGCAGCCATCTGCTCGCAGCGTGTGGCCTTCATCTCTGGCTGCAAGAGGGTCTGCAAGACTTGTTGCACATTTCTGGATGTCATGTCTCCCTGCTGCTGATGTTGCCATCTGCATAGCAATGCGGTGCTCTGCATCTTACGTACCACAGCATTTGCAGCTTCTTAATCTCTTTAATGGGTGTTTTTAATCATGCTAGTTGTCAGTTGCAAACACCATTTTCCCCTCGTGATTGGATGGCCTAAGACATATTGATGTTGGCAGCTCAACGGTGCAGCAACTTTCAGAGGAACTCACCCTTCTGAAACATTGTTATCAGAAAAAGGAAAATATTGTTCCAAATTCTTCCCCTGAGGGTCTGTAACAAGTGCGTTTCTCAGGAGACTCTGTTTGTGCCACCTGTACCAAACACAAACCCTTTCAAACACAAAGTCCGTGCTGGCTGAGTGCAGATGCTGGTGACTTTGTGGAGGAGCAATGGCTCTTGGTCCTATCTTTCCTCATCCTAAGACATTTTCACCAGTCCCATCTCCTTTAGCCAACCCACACAATGGAGCGGACACTTCGGTCTTTAACAATCACCACATCACCTTTAAAAATGCATAGTCTTGCCTACAAACCAGGGAATATTTTCCTTTGAATGTCCATAAAAAGCATACAAGGAAGCAAAGACTGATGAGAAAGACTAAAAAGTTTTGGAGTTTTACTAACCTTCCCAACTGAGTGTCCGAGGCAGCTTGATGTGATCACACATGAAGACAAGCCCCTTGTCGCCGCTGGCTGTGCCCCTGCTCTCCCTCACTCTGGGGCTCATTGAAGGCTTCCAGCTTTTAGCAAGAGACTAGGTTTCCGGAGCAGGCTGTGAACAAGCAACATGAATAAAGCCATTGTACTGGCAATATGATTTAAGCAAAATTATGAGGATGAACACCTTTGAGCTTTCTGGCACTCCAGTCAAAGCCTTGGGCTATGTCGCAGGCCTGTCAGGGCTGGTCTGGAATAACAAAACTCTCTCATTTGTATTTAAATGTTTGCTCCATATTACAAGGAACCAACCCAATCCAGCCTGTAGTTTTTCCAGTTACTGTATTTTATCATTTTGATGATAAATATTCAAGTCTATCCTGGGGGAAGCCAAGTCAATGAGGAGGTCTCAAGTGCTGTCCCATCTCCCAGGAAACCGAGCAAGGCCCATGGTCACCATTTTGAAGAACTTTTGGACAACTTTGTGAAGTGGGCTCCCCGGTTTCAGCCGTGACTTGGACGCGTGGAGGATGCAGCCCTGTATGCGCAGGGAAGGACGGGGGCTGCAGTAGGAAGGGGCTTTCTTCTCACGCCGAGCAGGTCCAAGGAACGGGTAGGGCCTGGCCGCAGCGCCCCCAACCACCCGCCTCCGCAATGGCAATAGCAGCTGGCGTTGTGCCAAAAATGTGAGGGAGGGATTTTGTGCCACCACAGCAAAGAGGGGAGGAAGAAGAAGGTTGCAAGTTGCTGTGAGGAAGGGCAGTTCCTCCCTGCTTGCCGCCCAGAAGATCCCCGCTGGAGTGTGTGCGCTTCTCCTTGGGCACCAGCTTGTCCCTCTGCTCGGAGGACCGACCCCTCTCACTGCCTACAGGGGATCTCAGAGAGGAATCTGCGGGAAATAACCAGAACGGAGCTGAGCAACAGCTAAGGAAGGGAACTATTGAATTCCAGCACCAGGGAGGACATGCCCACACCGAGCCTCATAAAAATCAAACTCCAGGCAGGAGGAACTCTTAGGCAGCACTCGTAGCTCCCATGGATTCTTATTATCATGTGCACATTGTAGGGTTTTTGATAATCTGTGATGTAACAGAGATACAGTCACAGTCTTTACTTGCCGACATTTATCATTCTGGAAAGATCACGTCTATTAATCACAGGTAAGCGCGCAGCCGATTGTGTCCCTGGCAATTAGAGCTCACTGCCAGCAAAGCAGACGCAAATGCCAGGAGGAAGGAAATGTAAGGTCTCTTCACAGGTTTTTTTCAGAAAATCTTGCACATGCTATAAGTAGGGTCTTGAATTTCTGTAGTGGTCTGAAAGTGAATCTTATACAGCTCTAAATATCCAGAGCTGGGGCAGGAAAGGCAGGGCACAGGCCTGGCTTTAGCAATCACAAAGCTATGCTGCAGCTCCAGGTGGTTTTGGAGGGGGTTTCCTTGTCTTTGGGAGAGCAGCTGACGCAAGCTAATGCCTGTTTCAGCAGGGCTGGAGAGACCTCACAAAATGGGTTTAGAGATAAGAACTGACCCGCTCAGACTGGAAGCCCCCATGTTGAGCATTTAGTATGTCCCCACTTTCAGAGGTGATGGAGGATCTGCCCCCCTGGCGAGCTGGGAAAGAAATCTTGTTCTGGGCCCACAAGAGTTTTCAAGATTTCTAACAATTTTCTGTTCTCTACTGGGATAGGACCAAGTTACTTTAAAAAAAAAAAAAAAAGAAAGAAAAAGAAAAAGAACATTTATTTTTTAATAAATAAATGTGCAAAATGCAAGTTAGAAAGAAAGAGAGACCATAGCAGAAAAGCAAAGGGAACACACAAACAGATAAATAGCTCACAGGTCTGCTCCAGGATGCTGCAGGTCATGCTGTGAACCTCTTGAAGGGGCTGAGGACAGCACCCACTTAACGGCAGGTCTCCTCTGGTTTAAGTCAGTGACCCTCCTGCCAGGCTCTTCTGAGTCTGTCTGTTCCCTTTTATCTCTGGTTTTAACCACAAAGTGAAGCTGAGAAACCTTTCTTCAGAAAGCATTCATTGAAATTTTCCTTTGAAAATGTCTCATTTTGACAAATAAGCACCAAAAAATTATCTAAGGAGAAGGTTCCCAGACATCAGCAACAACTTACCCATTTATGCCTGAGCAAGGTCAAACAGTTCAGTATTTTGTTATGTATTTTACAATTTAAACTTCACTTTCCCCAAAACAAATAATACTCCAAAACACTTTTTTGACTATTTTTGTCAGCATGAAGCACGTTCTTTTTGTATACAAGGCTGTAATGCACTGATGCAGGGACCGCGAAGGCAGCTCTGGGTTCTTGCAGCTCCCCGTACCGCGAGGTGCTGCTCATGGTGGGCTCTTTAAGGGCTGCACTTACCCCCGGGCCAGAGCAGTGGACAGCGCGTGCTGGGCACCGGTGCCCCGGCACCCTGGCGAGATAGGTGCTGGAGCACGCGCAGCTCCCGTCAGCGCCCGTGGATTGCCATTTGGTGGGAATACGAGGTTAAAGGAGGAGCTGGGGGAAGAAAACCGGAGCACGGCCGGGTCACCTGCCATGAGGCTTGGACATGGCTGGAGCCATCACCCCAGCCTCTGGGGCTACTGTCCAGGGGCACTCCCGAGTCTCCTCTTTCAGACATAGCCTAGGGTGCTGCTGCAATGCAAATAGTAATTTATGGCAGCAGCATATGGTTACATCCGTAAGAATAACGTTTGTCATAATTAGTATATGCTTTCAGTGTGTTTCAGTGGCCACAAACAACATTTTAATTTGTTTCTTAGCTTCCCCAAAGAAGCTACCTGCTCTATGAGCAATTTAAATGGGAAATCCAAAGCAGTGTTTTTCAAGCCCTAGCAAGATATACAGTTCTGCAAACAACACAAAAATGACTCCAATTTTTTCCCCCATGAACCAGCTTGTAATTTACTCCTGCCAGTGTTCTGAGCTCTGAGTGCCCTTGTTGCCCAAAGACCCAAGACAGAGAGCACATTCTGAGGCTATTTGTTTTTTGGAGTTTTACAAGAGTGAAGAGAAACAAAGTTTACACTTGGTTGCTATATATTTCCCTTATATTTATTTTTTAATCAGCCGGGTTTTCTGCAGAAAACAGCACTCTCATTTTCTTTCCCTTTTATAGAAGGACATTTTTATACATTCAATTCAGAAAGGCTGCCATTTGGAAAGAGTGGAAGTTGTGGGAGCAAGGCTGCAGTGTGTACAGTTAGCTAGTTATGTACAGTCTAGCCCTGGGACGGGAACCGAAAGCGTGGGCATTGATGAGCCTGCGAATAGAGGAGCCATTGAAACTCTGGGTCCGCAACACGAGCTCTTCTTTGTGCGCACTGCGGCCCCAACCAAAACCCACCCGCTGCCCTTGCTCCTGCGCTCGCTGCAGCTGAGGAACCCAACGTACCTTCGGAGGTGTTGTGAGTGTTGCGAGGGAGGAATTAGCTCCCTCCATCAGCTGGGAGCTCCCTGGAGCTGCTACGGCTCCCAAAGGAGCCAGGGCAGGAGCGACGGAGGCAGGGGGTGCCATGGAAGAGGGGGATGCAGCTAAACTCTAGCTGGACTTGACCTCCCAAGCTGAATGACGCTTTTCCCCTACTGATTTCAGATGATCCATCTCACTTGAACAACTAGATCTGCACACTCCTTGTCCATTAGGAAGGATATGAAGAACTCATGAGGGCTTACGACGTGGTGGGAGCTCCCTCTATGGTAGGCACTCCCTACCAAGAAAGCTTTCTTCTTGGGAACTGTTTCTCAAAAAAAGAATGACTCCTGGTGTGGAGAATGTGCTTGCAGAAGGAAATCTCTGAGGACAGGCTCTAACGGAAGGAATCCACAAGTCCATTGGACCAGACTAGGGCCTAGCTTCTGATTACTGTTGTTTTTAACCATTAACTGTCGCAGCGTAGAAAACCTCATTTTCTAATCAGTTCTCTGAAAATGAAACCAAACCCAGCTGCTATTCTTGTCTGGGGGCTCTTAGGGTGTTTTTAAAGTCATTTCATGAAAGAAAGCATTTTGTTCTAAGCGGTTGACCAAAATAATTCAGATTATAAGATCCAACTCAGCTAAATTAAGTACAGATATTACTATTTAGCTAAAATGGTAGCGGGTTTTATAAGAAGCAGCATTGCTACAGCAATGTAGACATCATTTTCTTTCTGTAAAGGTGAACATTGTGTTCCGCACTGTTACTTTACCCTTGTGGATCAGATTTCGTCTGACCACAGATGTCCTGTCATCCCATCAACAGACCATGACCATGCATGATATCCCATCAGGACTCTTAAGAAACTCCTGATATTCGAAGGAGAATCATAAACACTACAGGTGTTATAAGATCATGGTAGACTTTTCTGTTATTTTGGAGATGAAACTCCTCCTTTCAGGGCATTTAGAACAAATAAAAATGCTAACTGAATCTTATGGATCATTGTGCAGATTCTGTTAAACTTTGTGATTTGGAGAAATTTACATTTAAATAAATAATACTCATGGTCAGTAGAGTCCTAAATAGTCCACAGCCTTGGAAATATCCTTGGAAAGGGAAGGATTTCTTTATATCTGAAAAATGGTTTCAGAAATATCAAGAATAATAATGAAGTCAGCTGAAAAGGCAAATAAATAGAAATGTGTTGGAAGCTGCTGGATGTGGGTCCACAGGTGCCTTCTGGAAGTGGGAACATGCGGGGCACTGGAAAGAGGGCACAGCTCTCCGTCACTGGGATCCACTGATGTCCCCTCAGCAGAGGCTGACACCCCTCAGCATCTGATGGCGGTTAGGTGGCCTGTGTGAGCGAGCTGTCAGTGTCGATGCAGTTTCGCGTTAATAAGGGGTTATCGTATGCATGGCATCCTCCTTTGCTGTTTTACACAGGAATTTAGGAACTGATGTGGCTGAAACTGAGTCAAGCTGCTGGGGCAGAAGAAGGGGAAGCCAGATGTGGTCTGTGGCTCATCAAAAGGCGTTTGGATAAATTCATTTCAGCGAAACCATTCCACAGATAAAGCAGTTTTATGGCTGAAACAGTGTATTCATATTTTAGCAGCAAGGCATTTTAAGTAGACCAGTTATCCTTTCTTGCAGCGTTAGGAAGTCACCTGAGAAAGCTACAGTGAGGAAACAATATGGAAAACTCCAGAGTACAAGTCCACCATTCTGTGTTATTTTCATTGGCCTTTCTAACTAAAATATATTCTTGCTCTATCATTGTTTTCAAGGACATGTCCACTTGCAAGTGCAGGTGTACAACTAAAAATGACAGAGATCAAAATTCAACAATAAAATGGGTAAACTATTAGCTTAACAGTTAAGCTAACCTACCCAAAAACATACATTATGTGTGGATAGGAAACATAAGCACTGCTAAAAATATAAACAGAAGTTACACATGGGAAAACCACACAATTTGCATCCTGAAATGTGAAACTCCCTCTAATTACCTCACACACATGCTTTTAAACTGTAGTGCTGGGCAGAGATCAGGCCAGCCATGCTCCAGTATCAATCCAAGACAGCCTTAGCATCCCGCGCTACGCACACCAGCACGCTAACCGGTGCCTGGACTTGCACCTGGCCCAGAGTGATGTCCCTGTGGTAAAAAGGTGCAGGAATCAGCTGCTGGATAACTAGCAAAATCAACAACAGTTTGGTTGAATAGATACGCGCTTAGGTACCTGCTGGGACTGTGCCATGCTGCTCCCTATGAGTCCCTTCTTCTCCTACCAAAACCTTCTCATTCACATCTTCAAAGCAAGAAAACTTTTCTTGAGCCTCCTGTTTCTACACTTCTCTCAGCTTTTACTGTTTTAAAAAAAAAAAAAAATCTCTGCTCATACTGCTGGAGTTTCCCATCCTTCCTAAAAAAACAGCAGGAAAGAGGGTGCAGAGGACTGGAAAATCGTTATGCTTGTTGGGATGCCAGTAAGAGTTTCACCTGAATTAAAGTGGCAGTTCCAAGCTTAGACAGGACTCTCTACGACACAGTTTTTATAAAGAACATCTGTGAATGTTATGTAAGCCAGACTGATCTGCAACACCTAAACTTGTCATTGCTTTTCAGGGCAGAGGAAAGAAGAAGATATTATAAATACGTAAAATAAGGCACTAGTACATTAACATAAATAACCCTAATAAATTGTAAAGCTTTATAGAAAATGGAAAATTGCTAATGGAATAATGCACATTTGTTGATTCTTGGAGCAGACGCTGGCCGTACATCACGCACCAAAGCAAACGCTAAGAGCATCAGCACATAACAGCATTATTTAAACCTCCTTTAGGGGCAAGATTACACAGCCGTCGAAGCGGCCCACACTGAGACTGCTCATGGGTTCCATCAGCAACCAACTCCTCTTTCTAGTTTTTGTTTGCAGGTAAGAGAATATCACAGGAACTTGAATGTTTGCGGTTCTTCTTGATATCCTTAAAGCAATACCTTCAGGGCAAATTATCTATAATGAAAACTACCCTTACTAGGGGACCGGCTCAGAGGTTAAAAGCGCAAGACTGGGTAACTGCCTTCCATCACTGTGCCCCACTTAGCCTTGCCAAACAGCTTCTCGACAGGACTTTCACCCGGTCTACCTGTGCGTCCATTCCTCAGGCACTTTTGCTAACACAGGTATCAATAAAATTTAGCCCAATGCGCAAGAAGTGGTGTGGACACAGGACTCACAAGGAACCGAACTGAACCTGTCAACTCACTGCTTGCAGAGCACCAAATACAGTGACAAGATAAATGGCAATACCTTTTGGTCGCCTTAGTCTGGCATGGATTTGAACGAAGGACAAAGGAACGCAGGCAGAGGCAGGTGGTGATCGAAGCTCCTTCAAAGACGGTAAATCCCCATATTTCCCAAAATGCGGATTTGTACATAATGACCTCGATTCAGGAGGGTCAAGCATTTTCCCCTGCGTGTTCCCCGTGGGGCTACTCACATTCTTAAAACCAGCCCTGTGCTGAAACAGAGGCCAAAAGGCACAACCTGCACCCGCGTTCCTCCATCCAGTGCTATGAAGACCGGGAGCAAAAGGCGACCCACTCCTCTGAGGAGCAAACCCACCGCATCCATTAAAGACATCCAGGCAGGGCATGTAGAAAGCCCGATGCTGTAGCTGGCCCCTGGCCTAAGGGATATGCTGAGGCTTCTTAAATTTGGCCCCTCCTTTCTTGTTAAGGAATGAGAATACTTTAGAGCCAAGTTAAAGGGATGATTTGTAGATTGAAAGTCCTTGGTTGTTGATCCTCTTTACGCCAGATAAAACAAATAAGAGAGCTTGAAGGAATGGAAATCTCCTTATTCTGCCACACATTGAACTGACATTGAATTTGTTTATGGTTCACTTGGCATGAATTTTTTTTTTCCCTCTTTGGCACCAAACTGGCTTTTTAACTGAATGCAAATTTTTATATTAAAAAAAGCCCTGGCTGTAAAAAGGGACAAATTAACAGGAACGAGCACTTTCACACAGGAGAAAATGATTCATTAACTGCTCTTTCGCCATTGTAGAAGAGCCCATTTTTGGCCTGTCCTCAGAGAGTCGGAGGATGCTTGTAACACAAGCAACGTTTTGAAAAACTTCATTACACAGAGAAAATTCCAGGCTTCAATTTTTCTTCTTGAGAGAGTTCAGTAGTGGCTTTATTCTGTGCATATCTCTGTGTGTGCGTGTGGGCGCGCACATGTGTATTTATACACAAAATTAGGTTCTAGCAAAGAGAAAGTGCATTTATGCAAAAAGCAATTCATCAACTACTTCTGTGCTCAGAATTCACTGAGGTAATTTAGCTACTTTAATGGCAAGGTAGTTTAGGTAAGGTATGCAATAAATGTTTCCCCCAACCCCTCCAAACAGTTAGAGTAATGGAAAATGTGTGCTTCAAATGAATCTTTTCGGTAAAGTAATTCTTGTTTTAATTATTTATCAGTTAGCGAATATGAAATATAATGACATAGCAAACTTCTCTGGAACCTCTATTCGTGTTGTGGGAGCTGTCTTACATTAGCTGGAGTTTTATACTGGCTGTAACTAAAAGGCTAACATAATGCAGTATGCGGCACTAATCTGTTCCTCGTAACATTAAATGTGCAGCAAGCAGCTACCACTGTGAGAAGACCCTTTGGATCTATTATTTGCAGTATTTTCACCATGGCCTTGACCTTCGTGATGTCAGGCATATATTACATCTCCACTATAATTTACTATTGACATCATGGATTAAATTTGTTGTTTCAGCTAATGCAACAGAGCAAGCAAGGTAGATTGTGAAACAAAGCCAGCTGCTGAAATACGAGGGATGTCAAGTATAAATTTACAAAAGATATTCAGACTGAGCGCAGAAGACAAAAATAAATGGACAGAGAAGCTGTTTTTGACAGACTGCAAAGGGCTAGAGACTTAAACTTGAACATTGTAAATCCACATGTCACAAAACACTGCTACAGAATGTGAGACATGTCTATTTCTCAGGAATATAAATGGTGATATGAAACCAAACTTTCAAGATGCTGTGCATTTTTGAAAAGTATATCACTAGCTCCTGATAAGAAATTTAGTGATCTTTTTCTCTTAGCTTTAAAAGCAGAGAAATTCATCATTTAAATTCAGTGACCAATATAATAACTGTATTTGGAGCAGGTAGATTACAAAAATAGCAGAAAGTAAGCTTTGCATAGTTTCCTGGTTTTATAGAAAAATAAATTATACTGACTGATATGTTCTCTCGGTGAAACTTAGTCAATCACAGCTAATTAATTCTTATTTGGTTATTCATATATACAGGTGATATTTCTCATCTGAGTTATATGTCTGCGGAAGAATGGTGCTATATAAAAATAAAATATTTTACTATTTCATATATATTATGCTATTCACTTACTCAGGATGTGCTCTCTTGCCAAGGATTTACTGCAGTTTCTAGGATGATGTACTGTCTTACCGCCTGCAGCCAGGGCTCGGCGAAGCGTGACGCGCAGCGCCCCGGTGGGCAGCAGCGCCCGCGGGCCGGCCGCCGGCGCCCGGGCAGCGCTCTGCGGTTGTCTCCCCCTCCAGGTCTGCAAATCGCGAGGGGACGAACTGCGGCTGCAAAGAGAGCACCGGCGCGCCAGCCAAATCCTGTACCTCGGAGATTTTCAGCTCTGCGTCTGCATCAGCAACAAGCATGTGCTTTCTTATTTCTTTACGGCTTGTGGGAATAAATCTAACTTGAGGAAATTAAACTCTGACTCCATGACCTAAATAAGTTGTCAGCACAGATTTAAGAGGACCATATCGTCGTCAGAAGACCATCAATGAAGTAACTGTGGGTTCTACCAAAATATAAATAGAGGGCAGCATTTGAGGATAGATGCAGAGACAGGAACGATACTTTTCTGTGTGATATTTGGAATAGCTCCAAAACAACTGCGCTTTGCAGAAGCCTTTCCTCCAGTGCAAATCCAGTTGTGGCCTTCATGATGGGATAGCTACCTCTGGCAACAGAAGAGCAGAGGATTTGAAACAGCATTTATAAAAAGCAGCCTTTGTTTCAAAAAGACTTAAACTTTCTTTTTTTCTGCTACCCAAAACTCCTCATAATTTCATTTTAAATATAAACAGGTATGGGTTTAACAAGGCTTTGACACACGACTAAAAGCAATGTTAAAATGAATGGGTTTTAGCTGTGTGTCAAAGATATTGTGTGAGATGATCAATGTAGGCCAGATCCAGAGAGATCTGACACACCGCTGCCTGCAGACACCTCCGGAGCAGCTGAGCCATGCGGTGCTGCGATACGTAGCAGCGACAGCGTGCGGCGTGAGCTTAGCACTAATTTTGATTCATTTTGCAGATCAAGCATTAAAAGCACGCTGCAGCGCTCTCTGGAGCTAAACGATTTACACCGGTTTAGGATTTTCCAATCTTTAACATCAATTCTGCGTGACAATTTCAGATAGCTATCTAATTTTGGCAACGCAGGATTCGTACCAACTCCTTCAGCCTTAATATTGATCTCCTCTAAGCTCTGCTTTTCTGGAAAAGTCCTTTTACGCTGATACACCTGGGCAGCAGATGTGGCTCTGCTACTATATGTGATGCAACTACGGGGGACGGCTGGCGTCACGGCTCGGCCGGCGCTGCCGGGGAGCGCTGCCGGCATGCGTTAGCGGCACGGCGCCGGTGGCTTGCAGCCGGCAGCGCCATCCCCTTCCCGAAGGCACAGCCGCCGCGGGCGGAGCAGAAAAGAAAGACATATTTTCTTTTCTGAGGCAAACAAAGGTTATTTGTGTTTACACGCCTCGCGCGCATGCAAAAAGAGCAAGCTCCATCTCCAACTTACCTTTTCTACCTCGCTGAAAAGCTTAGGTGCTAGAGGCCTGCGCTGAGATGCATGCGCCAGGCAAAAAGTATTCCCGATTATTAATGGCTGGAGGAGGCCTCTGTGTAATCAAAGGGCACAGCTGCAGTGATGTACGGCCAGTGACAAACGGCGAGATCTCTCCTTCTCGCCGCCACGCGCTTCCAGCGAGCAGCCAGCCACTTCCCGCGCGGCGTATCTGCAAGATAAATAGCACGAGATACGGACATACGCACTGCTCACACTCCCGAAAAGTATGGTTATATCCCCCCCGCGCCATCCTTCTAAACATGACTCTGGTGCATTTTTCACAGTTTCAGAGCTGTTCTTGCTGTTTGTAAATAGATACAGTTTCCGAGCAGAGATTTAAAACCCTCTAACAGTGCTGCTCTCTGCGGCGCGGTTCGGGGCCGGCGGCTGTCGCGCGGACGGCGTCGGCCCAGCAGCTTCTGTGAGCTCTGTCGCGACAAGCGGCCCTGGACTTACCGCTGCAAGGAACCGGCTGAAGAACACGCCAGATATCATTTTTATTTGTCTCACGCAAGTATGCCAGCATAAGCTGACGTAGGGATGCATATTCACTGTCTATTTAAGAAAAGAGCATTTTAGCTGTTTCTTCTGTGGTTTTTTTCTGTTTCTAGCCACATTTTTGGTTTACAAAATCAAGTATGATGTGCAGTGACATTTCCTTAAGCTAACGATGTATCGGAACCGAGCAAAACTTCAAAGCGAAATAGGAAGCGATCGCCAGGGGAAAGCAGGGCCAGGAAGGCGCTGGGTGCACGTGAAGCGACGGGTGCCGCTCTGCAGACCGGCCCGGTGCTGGGGCTGGCGCAGGAGGGTGCAGACGTGCCCAGGAACGCGGCGCGAGGCTGGGCGGGGCAGGGCCAGCCCTCCCGCGGCGCGGGCGGAAAGGTGTCCGCAGGCGGGCGCACACGCGCGCGCGGAGGAAGCCGGCCGCTCCGTGACCCCCTCGTGAACCTTCCCGGAGCCGCAGAGCTCGGCCGCCGAGGCAAAGGTCACCGCAGCGCTCACGCTGCTCGCAAACAAAATCAGATTTAGGCAGGCACTGCAAGAGCCCTTGGCTTATCGGAGCCAAATACCAGCAAAAACATTTTGCCAAGTGATAAATTGTCTCTGTTAGTGTTTACTGTCTCAGTATGGCTCAGTCCTGCTATGCTCCTTTGGCAGCTTGTTAGGAATTATGCTCATTGCTCCCATGTTAGATGTCCACACGGAGAAAACCGGAGCCGCAGCAGTGGCGCGATGGGAGCCGCAGCCGGGAGTTCGAAGGGAGCGGTGACACCCCTCGCGGCGCGGGGCACGGAAGCGCGGGCTCGAGAAATGAAATTACACGTCGCATTACCTACGGAGAAAAATATTGGGTTAAGGGCAAGGTAACAGTAAATGAAGTCTGCAATTCCAGTTATAACTGACTTCTCCAGCCTCTTGCACAGTATTTGGTATCGGATTATAGCACAGTGGTATCTTTGTCTAAATCAGAAAAAAAATCAGAATGAAATACACAGGTAATATAATCCTACTTTCAGCAAGCCAGAAGTGAAAATAAATGTGGTGACTTTGCCTCTGCTGTAGCCTCAGGTGGACATTTGCCCAAGCGACAGCATACAAGATACATTTCAGCACAAGACTCCCATTGACTTCAGTGGGCCCTGATTTAATCCAGACACAGCAAGTGCTGTATCCTGGAAGAAGCACATATGAGCGTCTTTACTACAGGAGACTGGTACGATCTTGCTCTAAGAAATGAGTTATTAGGGACATTATTTTGTTTCCCTTTCCTTTTCTCACTGGCAATGTCCAATAAGCTAATGCAAGTAACAAGTTCCCCCTAGGGAAAATGATGAGGAAGCTCAGGAAGATCAGAGCAATGTGAAACTTTGGGTATGGGTTGAGAAGGGTAACATTAGCTTATGATAGTGTCTTTTGCTGATAGCAGACGGTTCATCGATATACTTTTCTCTAAAATACGATGGAAATTATCATTATATCCTTCTACTCTGACAGTCTTTCCAAACAAGACAAGAAGAAAGCATGTAAAATATTTTGCCCATGTGTAATTATTAGTGCCTTCAATTATCTCTCACCGTTATTCTTTTTAAAGTCATCTGGATTATTTTGACCACTTATCCATGTCTTTCAGCTCATAAAAGAATTGCTCTTTCACCAGTAATTGCTCACTCAGGGGCTAGTTTTACTGTGCTTTTTTTTTGGAAAAAATACATACATGGTTCATTCTCCAGCTATTGCACCAACATACGAATGAAAATGCTTCTGCGCGGCCCAAACCCTGCAGCTTTGGGGCCCTTCCTGCTCTGGTGCTGAGGGCGGCGGCACTTGCGCAGCCCGCTGGGACCCGTGCGGGGCACCGGGGCTGCTCCGCGGCGGATCCTCGGGCCTGGGATGGGGCTCGTGCAGCGGCGCAAGCAGAGAAATGTCCCCCAGCCCTGGCCAGCTCTGCTCAAGAGTAGGGCAGGAAGGTGCCAGGGGACACCCCAATCTACCCACGCTGACTTTTTAGAAAGCTGGAAGAATCTGAGAGGGCTATAGAAGAAGCTCAGGGCATGCAAATATTTTAAAATGGTAAAGGCAATGACTTACGGACATTTGGCCTATTAATCTGAAAAGATCCATCGTCCCAGTCATGGAGGCTTAACATTGGAAGCAATCAGTAAATAATTAAAGGATAGCAAAGACCATTCTTCTCCACACATTTTCATGGAAGTAAGTGTAGTCAAACAAGCCTGATCAAAGGGTTTTTTAATGAAATTGCAAGTTCCATTGATAAAGTTAATTGTACTGATGTAAAATGCAAGTAACATATTCACATTAAATGGACTAAAATCAACAAACAGATAATATTGAGTAATTTGGATCTGAAAGCCACCATCCCCTGTTGGAGTCCCACAGATGCAAGTCCTCTTCCCACTCCTATTCCATAGCTTTGGGTGACAGCCAGCCAGGCAGGGGCAGGGACACAGCACCCGAAGATCAGAGCAGGTCCAGCGACAGTAGCCAGGGTCTGCCAAAAGCCCACGGACCCCGGACAAGTCCGTAGGGCCCAGGCAGGCCTGAGGTCTGGGAAGCAGGTCAGCAAGGCCAGGTCAGGATCAGCACAGTACAAGGCTGACCCAGGCATACCTAAAATGTAGCTCGGGCAAGGGCTAAGGGCAAAGGCCTGGGCTGAAATGCAGCTTCTGAGCCACACGGCAAAAGCTTCCCCCAGCTCTTGCTCACAGCTTAGCTGCTTTCACTGGAGTCTAACCCAGGGTCACACAACTGCACCATGGGCAGAGCTGGAGCACAGGCAGTGGCGGGGCGGTGGGAAGAGTTTGCAGAGTAACTCAGGGCCCTGTTACAGACTTGGGAATAGCAGTAGTTAAACAAATGAACATCAGCTTTCATTATAATATACTGATGATGGTGAAGACAAGCTTCAGATGCATATTAACTAGATTTCAGAAGGTGCTACTACATCTGTGTATAGCATTAGTGAAACTGTTAGTGGGAATATTGGATCAGGTCTTGAAGTATATTATGAAACTAGAAAAGGTTAAAAAAAGAGTTCAAAGAAAAAAATCAGGAAAACATGCCCTAATCTGTTACAGTTACCCAAGAAAGAGTTAAAAGGTGATTTAATCAAATTCTGCAGGTATCTACATAAGAAAGAGATTTCTGATAACAAATAGCTATTTAGTCTTACAGAAAAAGGCACAATAAGAGCCAGTAGTTGGAAGCTGCAGCACTTTCTCCCGCATGGGCCATTAATCATTGGAACAACCTACTGCAGGATGTGGTAGATCATTGGAAGTCTTTAAATCAAGACTTTGCATCTTTCCAAAAGAGATGCCCTCTCTGAGGCATTAAATTTGCACCAGTTTCTGATGCAGAAACTGTTATTGGGGTTTACACCCTGAGTTGCTCAAAGGTTCAGGTGCAAGTCCTTAAAATCTATCAAATTAAAGAAGACAAAACAGCTGTGTGGAAAACATAGTAAGTGGTGTGTTACAGGGGGGAGTAACAGATTTTTGTGCCTTTATCACTAAAATTTGTATAGCTATTTACAAGAGAAAACTTGTGGAACAGAAGCAGAGTGAGGATATGAGAAAGGTAATCTTTTTAAAATATTTGTCTTCCGTCCTTTAATCTCAGTGGGATAAAGACATGCTTTTTGCTTGGTGTTCATCCAATGGAGTTCTGACTGAGGATGGTGATGGGCTCACCAATTGTTATTTATGAAGCACAGATTCTTGGGTATAGTTAAAAAATACCAGTTGGCCTTCTTTCAGCTAAATCCCATTCCTTGGAGGCCAATTTAATCATGCCTGAATGAGATCTGTAAACAGAAATGCTTTGAGGTTTCCTACAGAGAAAAAAGGAAGACCCCAGCCTGTGGGAGAGAATACAGCTCCCATGTCAAAAAGAGCAAGCAGAGGGTGCAAGGCCACAGCTCCAGTTTTGAGCTCACACTGACTAGGCTTATGGCCAGAACTCCCATGTGGAGGGGCAGAAGCATATGAGGACATTTGATAATATTTATAATAGCACCAAGCGTTTATGCAATTCTAGTGCTGTGCTCCGATAGGACCCCCTTTGTGCTGGGAACTGTGCAAACACAGAAAGAGGGGGGAGAAGACAACCCCTGCCCTTGAGAGCGCAGGAACCAAAGCCCCCAGCAGCCTGCACAGAAAGCTGGAGCCTTTCAGGGCTGCTGGCAAGGCAGAGAGAGAGGACTCTAGTTCCCCACCTGCTCTGACCCCCTGTGAGAAATCATGCTCTCAGGTTTGATGCAGCGTTTCAGCCTCTGATACGCAAACAGCTGCCAGATGAAAGTGTCTGTTTCAAGCTCACGGGGCTTTTCATGATCAGAGAGGAGTAGTAAAGAGCTGGATTCAGGGATTATGCTGGCTTTGCTCCATCTGTCTCTTGGGAGCCAGTAGCTCTGTCCCTAACCCCTCTGTGACCTGAGCATATGCAGTGCACACAGCCTGGCTCGAGGGGCCTTATGAGGAAATGGGAAGGTATGGGGAGATACCTCCTAATTTGTCATCTGCATGCCCGGATGCACGCATGTGGCAGTGTAGCTGTGTGCGCGTGCTGCACACATGTGCATGCTGTGTGTGTCCACCACCACCCCTTACCACAATATAACAGGTTTCCTATCGAAATGAGGAGCTCTGAGTACCTTGAGCCTGCACCGCTGCCGGTGCAACAGGGCCTGAACCCTTGCTCAGGGCTCAAAGCGCTGCTGTAACACAAAAGAGAATCAACCAAACAGTTCAGTGCAGTTCCTGCTGTCTTGTCCTTAAACTTACTAGCCGTTTCACATATTTTTGCCATTTACGTTGTTGAATCACTTCTACTTTTTCCATAAGCTTACAAAAATGGTCAATTAGTTATAACCATATCCAGGGCTTTTCTCCCCACACAAGCCCTTTTTAGTCTCTGTTTTTCTAAAGCCTGCTGTTGGGCTGAGCAATCTTTGTGCCACCCTGGGGCTCCGTCCTGCCAGTGATGGGAGCCAGATGAGGCATTTCAGGATGACACACAGTACCATCTCGGCAGAGACCGAACATCTCTCTGAATTACCCTGTGAGTGCTGCTGGCGGGAGGAGCCGCAGGGTGGGCGAGCAGCTCGGCTGCTGCGCCGCGGGTCCCCGCGCTGCCAGCCCAGCCTGGAGGCCTCGCCGAAACCTCCTCAGGCGCCGAATCCAGCCTTAAGCGTTGTTTAACTTTGGGGCCACACGTGCCTGTGGTTTCTGGGTGTATGTTTTTATTTTGTTTTGTTCTGGAAATACCAAGGATGTCATTTGAGACCACTAGAAATGCGGTTTATAGGGACAAGGTAGAAGACCAATGTAAGCTAGGATAATAAAATATGAAATTATTATGAGACATACAACTGGCTTAAGGAAGTGATGCATTTTTCAGGTTCAAAAAGTATGGTTATTTTTCTCTTTCGTTTTCTGAGCGCCTGTGAGTACACACAGTCCTAATTTGAGAACTGGAATGCACTGGGTTTGTGAGCAAGTAATACAAACTCATCTATCAGACTCATCAGTACATGGGGCAAATCATAAATTACCATCTCACATTTGGCTTTATGGGAACAATGACAGTTAGCCCATGTGAGGATTTGCCCCCTATTTTTGAATCAGGAAAGCTAAGTACTTTGCTTCTGGCAAGGACAAGCTTAAAAGGAATCATTCCTACTGCAATCTATCCTGGAAATTAAGCTCCGTCTCACCTGCCTTCCCTGTGTCATCTGATAGGGTCTTCAAATGTATAATTTTCAGTGTTTTTATATGACATTGTTGGAACGGGGAAAAATATTAGCAACATGATTCCTAACAGACTCCGCATGAAGTCATCACACGTTAGACTTCCTGCTAGACATAAATCCAGCCTCTTGCAAACCGAGCTGCTCACATGACATTCCCACGAAGCAGCTGCAGATGATAAGAGCTGCTCTGCATAATTTGCTTTGAAGTATCTTTGAGATAGGATTAACCAGATGATGTACTTGTGCGCACATGCGCTCGCTTGCTCTCTTCTCTCTTTTGTTGCTGCTGCTGTTGTGTTCCTACAGAAAGGTTTGTAGATTGCGTATACCCACCAGATATATGCATGCCTTGTGAATAGACTGTCTGTATCTTGCCTGAAACACGTTAATGTTCAAACAGCTAGAAATAATGGCTGTTTCTCCCACGCACTGAGAAATCTGAAACTGCTAAAATCAGACAGTAAAAAACCGCTGCAATTAGCCAGTATGAGTGCTTGACAATACATCTGATTTACCAGCAAACGACTGTTCTATCTGTCTTTCCATCAGCTTTCTTTCAAGTCCAAGTACGCATTGTTTTTCAGTCATTAGCTTTTGAAACATGATTTCGTTAGCAAGTACACTTCGGCTTTGTCTGACAAAGAGAATAGTTTATATTTATATTGGGTGGCAACACCTCTGTCTTCTGAGACCCTGAATTGTTTTGTAGCTTCTTCCAAGGGATAGTTTTGCTGAGTGGAGAACCACATCGTTGCCTGTTCGTTTTCTGCATCACTTGTTATACACAATGCAAAGGAAGTGACTATGAAAATGCAAATGAATTCAGCAGTTTAAGGAGTGCTAATATGATAGCTTGCTGTACATCCCCACGGCTCAGCGCATGACTGGGTAACACGGCGCTGCGGAAACATGTGAGCCGTGGGGAGAAAGTTGGAATTCAGATTTATGACTTCTTCCTTCTCAACTCCAATCCTCAAATAAAAGAAAGAAACATTTACAGGGCACAAGTTTAAATTCCTTAATCTTACTAGCTTGGGTTTGGCTCTTTGTCTCTCTATATTCAAATGAAGCACCTCATCAAAATTAGGTTAAGAGGGTAAATAAAATCAAGGTCAACTTTTTATTAACTTTTGTTTTTACATCCTTTCTGTTGAAATGTATTTGCTCTGAAATCTCCTGGCTGCAGCTCTAGATGTTTAGAGGCAATACTGCCGAGACTTTTAGGTTTTATGGATTCTGCAAGAACAATATAACACAATACTGACAATCATAAACAGATACTAACTTGCTTCAGTTTGGAAACAATTGCAGCCATATAACCCTTGGTGGCCTCTTTTATATGAACTTTTATTTTTCTCTGTACAATGGCTAACATGGGAACTATCCCCCGTCCAATAGAACAGCTTGTATTTGCTCAGGAAATGGTTAAGTTACAGCAGGTCACCCCTGTTACTTCATGGAAATGCTTTGATTTGTCTTCCATACTAAAACAGTTAGTCATTTGTTTTACTAACAACTCCCCTCAGAGCAGAACCTCAATACTATCTTTAAAAAATTAACTTCACACATGACTTTGTCAAGAGGCTTATCTCCATCTCAAGAGTTCAAATTTCATAAAATTCAGAGACGGCGTAGTTAAGAGGACAGACTTCGGAAATGTTATTTCCTTTCTTTTTGTTGTCCATACTACCCATTCGACCATAAGATTTTTCAGGAGACTTTCCTGGGCATATAAAAATATCTGTACTTGACCAGCCCTAACCAACCGGGCCATTACCAGGAGGGTACTGCACAAAACAGAGGTCCTGTCTCCCAACCGCGCTCTGATTAGTTCAAAGATGGATCTAATGGGTATATCACACTTTAAAGCAGTCACACTTTAAAGACACTTTTGAAAGCTTCTGACAGTTTGAAAAATATTTGGCACACACAAAAATATGGAATAATTCTGGACTGGCTGGTTGCTTTCAAAGTGGGGGAAATGCAACTGCAGCCCCAGAAAGAGATAGGGAAGGCACTTCAAAGGTACGGATAGGACGAGGTGAGCAGGAAACGGGGGGTTTGTGCAGAGCTTATTCTACTCTCCTCTGAGGAGTCATATGAACATGAAGCTTCTTGCTGTTAAATTTGAGTAAGTCTTGTTAGGGGCAAAAAAAAAAAAAAAAAAAAAAAAAAACCCCATCCTCATGACTGTACCTCTTTAATGTTGTTTAATCACTGTAGTTTAATGGTGATAAGTTTAGTTCTTTTTCATACATCCCGATCAGTTGCGAATGCTTTCTGGGCTTGAAATAGAGGAAAATAAAAGATTTCTCTTTGTTACAATTTCAAAGCACTTCACATTCACCACAAACCATCTGCAAACAGTAAAGCACAGAATACCAGCCTGTATCAAGTCATTAACCTTTTAGGACTCAATCAAAGCACTGTTGTGTGACACTTTATTAATGAATGCTTTAATGTGGTATATAAAAGCTAACAAACATGGAACCTGCAATGATTCATCAAATTTAATATTCCATCAAACATTTCATTTGGAAGACTGACACTTATTTTTAAAAATAACCCAAAGGAATACAAGTTCAGAGAGGTGCCTTAAATGAAATTCATCCCCTCCCTTTTACAAAATTCTGATTTTGAAAAGCAAAGAAAAAATTAAAAAAGCAAGAGAAATACATTAAAGATTTGAAGCACTTACGTGACCTTCTAAATAACATTTGAACGTATTTTACGGAATCTGTTGTGAAGAGTGAAGGAAGTTGTCCTTATAAATACACTTGCAGTTTAGGTCACACATTGTCTGCAGTCATTGCTAGGAGGCAAAAGCCCTGTTGTAAAACAGCTGGGCTTCTTGGCTTGGGGCAAAGGCAAATTCCACAGCCAGAAACCTAATTAGACACTTTTGGAATTCGCGGCACCCTTTCACGCTATGACCTTTTTCTTTCTGCCTTCCCCTCTCTTCTCTCTGATTCCCCCCCTATATGTCCTCCCCCCTGCAAATGAACATTTGATCCTCTCCTTACTAAATATGTTGCTTTTTTACATAAACACTGTCTACTGGCCAAATTGAATCCTGCTGGTAATGAGAGCAACTTGGATTTATGTCATGGCTAAATTTGTCCCTGTAATCCATTTAACCTTTGAGCAAATCTAAGCTTATCCAGTCTCCTAAAAATTTTCAAATACGTGGGCTGCACAGCAGTGGTGTCAAAGAGCCAGTTTTATCTGTCCTGGAAGATTCAGAAGTCCCCAGAGAATTCTCATCTTGCCCTGGAATGAAAAGCAAAATATTCCGACTTTTTATAAAACACAGAGGCACGGTCTAAGCGTGATCCATTGCCAGGGTACTCACCTGAATGTGAAAAGCCCAGGTTCAAATTCCTGAAGGGACTTGAACCTGGGTCTTCCATGTCACAGGTAGCTATTCCAATTCCTGGCCTCGTATGGGCCCTTTTTCTTTTTCTTTTTTTCTTGACTGAAGCAATGACTCTGTTCTGAACCTGACTTTTCTCATTGAAAAATTTTACACACATGCAAAACATTTTTTTATTGTAAGACAGGCTTTTTTCAATGAATAGTGCAGCACAACAAATTTGCCAGCCTCTTATATCCTCAGACAAATATTTTCAAAACTTTTCTGAAAGGAAGACATGTACTAATTAAAATGTTATCTGTGTCAAGAAAAAATAATATCCAAAAACAGTGTCTAGCATCTGGACATTTGGAAATTAAATGAATAACTCTGATAGAATAAAAGGCTATTAAGTGCCACTGAAGATGTATAATTTACAGTTAAAGTATTATATATCATTTTCCTGAATTGTTTTTATAACGTAAGTTGCACTTCTTATCCAAACTCATTTCCAGCCAAAGAGCATGTTGCCTCACGTGGGTTTTTGACTTAACAAAAAATTGCAGGATTCATCTATTAAAAAAAAAAGTATGATAAATAGGATATTTTAACTAAATTGGGTAATACAGAACTGCTGTGCCACTCTTGAGAAATATCTATAACTCACTTATGCCTTCTGGTATTTGTATAGCATGTTGAATCATGAATCACAGAGTAGCTATCATAAAAAAAACAATGCCTCATTGACAAAAAATACATTTAACTCAGCTGAGATTTACAGTAAAGATGCATGCATACATTTTTAAAATCACAAATGCTATTATGCTACACTTGGGGAATTGTTTTTGTAAACCTGTGGACTTCAGTAGTACGTTTCCTGTTCCAAATTCCATAAAAGCATTAATGAATTACTTCTTGCTATGTTCCATGAATAATTATTCTCATTTTACAGATGGAAAAACTGAGGCAGAAAAGCTAACAAAAGAAGTGTGGCTCAAGGCAGGGGGCAAGAGTAAATGCTGATTTAGGCAACTTGCCTCTGTTTTCCATCGTTTCCAACCCAAGCAACGTGGACTGTACTTCCATTTCAATTCCCCAGCAGACAGCGTTTTTCTCTAGCTACCCCTTTCTGGATCAAATGGATGTTTTAGACTTTTGTACCACTATGCGTGTGGGTTATGGGAATGCGCGGTTTTTTTCCTAGCTGAAGGAGCTCTGATAGGGTGCAGTTTTGTGAGGAAAGAAACAGGAGGGTTTTGGCAGAGTTTGATAAAACGTCGAGTCCTTGGGCTAAAGGCTAGAGAAGCCCAGCCCGGGATGCGGGCATGCCGTGGCCATAGGTGGGAATGACGAGACACGATATTTGTCACAGCCACTGAGAGGAGGAAAGGGCGGAAATGGAGCAGCTGCAGGGTGGAGCTGGGGTTTTCTCCAAGGGAAAAGGAAATCTGTCCCTCGAGCCTGGAGAGGGAGAGGGTCAAAACGGGCTGCTCCTTGAAGGGTGCCAGAGGCGCCTGTGAGAGGAGACCTTGGCCAAACAAAGTCCCAGCACCTACGAAGAAGGGCACCAGGAACACGCGATACTGCCTTCTCCTCCGTGATTAGCACGGGACGATGCCGGGCTGCTGCGCAGCTCCCCGCGTAGCATCGCCGCAACGAGCTGCCTGTGCAGGCCACCGAGGCCAGGCGCCCACCCCGGGCCGGCTTTCGGCACCCCCTGCCACGTGCCTCTGGCCTGGGCCCTGGAAATATCTCCCAGTTCATCGTCCAGAACGAGTATGTATCCATTACATGCTATTGCAGTTTGCATGGGATTCAATATTTAAATGAGGGAAAAACACTGTTCATTATCATTTGGAAGTATCATTTTAATCATAAACTAAAGCTCAAAACAACACTAAGCATGCATGATTGCTACCTGGTCAGCATCATCAAGGTCCCCAGAAAAACTAATTAGTATGTTACCATATATCTACATACCTCCGAGATAAATGTTGTTTGTGTCTCCTTCCCTAATGACAGAATGGAGAGTGCTCGGTAAAGCGCCCTACCTCTTAATATGCAGGGTTTGTTATAGGAGCAACTCAATTCATATTTCCACCAGTTTGATGGTAAGTGAACAGCAGTAGCAATATTAATCTGCAGTAACCTGTCAGTGAACTCTACAGCTAATATGATGTAGTTATGATTTTACCATCAATCAGAACTGAACAGGCCCTGGACAATCCTTACAGCACTGCCTCAAAAAATCTAATTGTGCAAAAGCTTCATTGGTTTCCAACATTTCTTTTTTATCTGTCACAGACTTTTGGCCTACTACACAACCTTTTATTATTGGTCTTATTGCATTAGCTTGTTGGACAAAAAAGAAAAGGCTAAATCTAAGAGTTCCCCTGCATTCCATCATTTGTTACCATGCGGGATCCTATTTGACAGTTCCATATTATTTTAGATTTAGATAAATATTATTAGGACATATGGTATTGAATGAACTTTTGAACCACTGATTGCCAATGTATAAAAAAAAGACTAATAATATTTTCACTCCTGCATTTATTTGCACGTGCAAATGTATAAGAAATATAGAAGGAAAATGGAAGAATTAAGTCCTAACACAGAACTGGATTTTAGTTGAAATGTAAACCTAGACATTTTTTGTGGTTGATTGTATTCACAGAGTGGAAGAACAGTTGAAAAATTAATTATTAACACCAAATATGAACTTCCGCAAAAGTTAGAGAGTTCTATTAGTAATTAAGATACTACCCATTTTTCTGTTCAGGCATTTTTAGTACATCCATCTATTACACAGTTCTGCAGCTTAAATTAGACATGTGTGTGTAAATACCATAAAAGAAGCACAGACATGCATTCTCAGCAAGAATGTTTCTTTCAAACACTGGCTGTAAGAGAGAGGTTTAAACACTAAAACCATACTATTTCTAGTGAGTTTACTATGCAAGAAGTTCTGGTGTAACTTTAAGATTTTAAACATATAAAAACATCAAGGAAGATGAACTATTAACATTATCTGTTTAGTCATTTTAATCTTTTGCATCTTAAATGTAATCAGGCTTTTCAGAACTGAAATTGCTAATCAGCATGTTGGATAAATGTTTCCATTTTAAAATGTGCACATTTAGAGATAACAGCTGGCTGTAAAGAATATATTTATATTTGTGATTTAATGTATCACAAACTTTATATTTGATTTCATTTAGCTTTACTGAGAAACTGAGAATATTTTTGCTAGCATGATCTACTTTGACAGCAGTTTTAGAGCAGCAGGAAAGCACAGAGCAATAAATGAGGGGTGCATACAATGCATTATGTGGCCTTTAAAGTGAGCATCTCCTTTTAATAAAACAAAAAAATTTAAACAGTTTCAAACGATTCCATCCCTTTCTAACACAAGCTCCGTTCAGGACAAGCAGCAAAGGTTGTGCGTACGCGGAAGACAGGCGATATGCGGTCTTCTGTGCTGTAGTGTTTGTTCATTAATTCAGCAAACTGTATAAAAAATTGAGGGAAAATCTTTTTTCAAAGAAAGAACACTAACTTCAAAGAAATATTTTTTGGCTATATGAACATCAAATGAATAGCTGAGTTCTAGCCCTCAATCAATCATAATGTAAAGTAATTGTAATCTAATGAAAATAGCCATACAAAATAAGGAAATGGCTGTTGCATCCTGTTAAAAACATGCAGGAATGCAGCTTTGGAACTACTGAGAGCGCCGATGTTGCAGAAAGACAAAAACAGGATGTTAAATTGTTACTACGATTGGAAGCAACTGGCTTTTTCTGAGCACGGACCAGCACCGGCGATAATTTGTTGAACTGCCTCTAGGGGGGTCTGTGCGACTGCAGAACCCCGCGGGCGCCGTGCCGGGGTGCCGGGGTGCCGCCAGGCCTGGCCCCCAGCGCCAGCCCCCGGCCGAGGCCCTCCGCTGCCTCTTCGCCCGCGCGGGTCTGGCTGCATCGGTTTCCTCTGAAGTGCCAACACCAAAACCAGGTGCTTCAGGCCTCCGGCCCACCTGAAAATGCGTGCTGTGGCAATAATAATAATAAAGAATTGAGCTACAATTAATACAGTTAAGTCAAGCTGCGTATGTTATTTTTTAGGCTACTGCATTCAAAAACTAACCACAAAATTGTTTCCTCCGCTTCATGGTTTTAATAATAATTTAAATTTTTGTTCTGGAAAACTGTCATTTTCTTTCTCAAGCAAAACACCTCACTCGGTAAGGACTGCGAGGTTTTGCTTCGCCGTTTCATATTCCTCTTCTTGCAAGAGATTAGATGGTTACTGCTACCTGCTAATTTTCCTCAGTTCTTCAAGAACTGGTTACAACACATTTTACAGAGTTCCTATTTACTTCCACAAATGTCGTTAGACTGTTAATAAAGAAATGAAAAAAAAAAAGTACAAGTTAATGTGGTAAAATGTGCTGTGCCCGGCCAACCACAAATACAGCAATAGAATTATAAGCTCAGTTGGTTAGAGAACAATAAAGCCACAGCCATTAAAAAGAGTTCAAAGATTAATAACAGAATAATTAAGAAAAAACCTCAAGCCATTCTTTAATGAATATTTTAACAAGAGTAACAACATTTGGGGATTTTTGTAACTAACGACAACTCTATTAGTCTGGATTTTTCCAACATGAGAACATTTAGTTAGAAATCTTGATTTTCTCCAGAGGAGGTCAGTGAATGAACGGTTGAATAGTACAAGAGCCTGCTAAATTATTTTGTTTTGTTCTGATACCTGTAACAAAGCTCACACATGGCAACAACCCACTCCCCTTAGTCATGACTGTCACAAGAGGATGACTCTTAACCAGACACATCTGTAGGGAAACTGATAGAATTGGAGTATTCAAATAATTCAGGGTAATGAAGATTTTTTAACCTTTATTATGCACGTGGCCTCATTTTATGTAAAAAGGAAATAAATGAAGGCTCTAACTGTCACAACTTTTACTGCAAATTATAAAACACCTCTAGCTATTCAGTAATTGCGAGGCCCGAACTCAGCAGAGCACCCAGGGACAAAGTCAATTTTACTTCCAACCTAGACGTTCTGCTGAATAGGCAGGGGTGAGTACGGGTTTAAGTGCCTGGCTGAACTGGCCCCACGCTCCACGGAGGGAGAAATGCTTGAGAACGCTTATTTTTGGACACAGTCCTTCTCGGGACAGAGTAACCCCACAGCCAAGGCCATCCCGCTGATGAGACATACCCTCTCCCTCCACCCCACCTTTGCTTTCCTCACTTTGGGAGTCCAAATTCAAACAAAGATTGGCCAGTTTTGAACAAAACGCCCTGTGGTTTAGGCTCTCCGGGGGACTTTGGAAAAGGCTTGTCCTGGCCACAAAACCCAGTTACAGACAGTCCCACTGCGACTGTGTCGTAACTGGGTCAGGGGGCTGCTGGCTCTCGTGGGATGGGAAAGCTCCTAACAGCCTCTGCAAAACAAAACCCTGCCTTCCTCTGTATTCGTGGCAAAGAAGCCATAATAAGAGTAGTAAAAATAAAGTGATGGGCAATAAAAGGGATTGCAAGCTGTACAGTGATTTTGTCCAAAAGAATAGTCATTATGGGTTGGGCAACACACGTACAGGAAACCTGGGTATCTCAGAGCCAGCCCTGGAAAGAGGCAGACGGTGCGAGTAACTAATGCCTGACTGTTATTTTCTGGTCAGTCATAGGAGACCTAATCCAAAGTACAGTCAAATTTGAAACAATTTTGTATATTTATTCCAAATAAATTTGTCTTATATTCTATATAGCCATGAGCAACTAAGTAGAGAAAGCCTTGCCATGTGTTAGAAAAATGTGAGAGACTGCAATTAGGATTCCCATCCTAAACTTCTGCAAGAGGTCAAAACTCATAAAATCCTCACTAACTGAAAATAAAATTGATTAAGGTGAATCAAAAATGTCCTTATTAAGTTTAAAATATTAATTTAAAAATATTTCCCTTTTGACTGTTTAAAGTTGTATTGAGCTAGCCTGAGTTTCAAAAGAAAAGATTATTCTGAACAATTTTTTTCCATTAAAAATGCTGACATAGATGCTCTAAAAATTAGAGTTTTTTCCCAGTATTTTCTGAATCAAGCAATTTTGAAACTGACCCTTCCTTGAAACCATTTTGGTTCCAATGACTCACTGTTTTCTTGAGAAAACATACCATTGTTTTCCCATGCAAAGCTGCTGACCAGTCTACATGTGACTCCCTGTTCCTCTGAGAAATGCAAAAGAAAGGATTCCAATCTTGCCACACACTGGATCCATTGCTTAATATTTGCATGAAGTGGATAGACAGTTTTGGAGTATTTTTAATCTTCCTTTATACATCACAAAATAACTAATTCATTGCAGTGTGTGCATAATGCAATGAGGAGATTAATGTCAAGTTTAAAAAGAAAATATAATAAAATAAGATTCATAATCAGTGCATGACAGCACTTGAAACTAACTGCTAGACTGACCATTTTCTGATAGATTGACCTTATGTACGTAGCGAGGTCAGAATTTGCAAGCCGGTTCCTCCATTCCCATCAGAGCTCAAGGGAACGCTTACAAGCACAGCCGATCATGTAGCCGCTATGCTTTTATTCTAAGCCAAGAGGCCCATAGCTTCCTCTCTAGTTGAGCTGAAGGACATTTTAAAATAATTAATAGGATTTGGTGCAACTAGTATTATTTGTTGTGTTGTGTGCCTTCTAGTTTTTATTGCCAACTTCCAGAGCTTAAAGACTTTCTTAGGAAAGGTTGAATACCAACAGTTCTGAAAGTAGTCCCAAGGCAAGGCAGAATATAAATAGCTCTGCAAGCACAACAAGCTGAAGGCTCCACAGGGGCAAAAGTACGTCAAGTAATTAAAAAATACTGAATGATATAAATAGGGAATAGCCCTCTACAGTTGCAAACCATATATTTAAAAATATTATCAGGCTCTGAGTTGCTTTTAACTACCATACTGACAGGACTAAAGCATAAACAGGAAGGGTCAAGGAGCAAGGGGGAACGGTCTGTTCTGCATGCGGAAAAAATCCCCGAGAAGCCAGCCACCCTCCCCACGTCCCCTACAGGAGGATGCAGACTTCTGCCTCTCCTTGGGGAACACACGAGCTGGGTGCCCTTCCTGCCAGTGCAGATCCACCTGCACCACCCAGCTTGGCAGGCCCACCCCGTGCTGCGCTGGGCTTTTGTAGTCTCCAGAAGACTTAGAGCTGCCAGGGGAATGTGGGTGCCAGAGTGACAGGCATGGGCTGGACACGCAGATGCATTGGTTTTCAGAGGGTCTGATTTCTCTGCACTCCCTGAGATAGCCACTGGTGGTACAAGCCCAACCATGCCTGCTAGTCCTCTGCAACGGTCCTATGATACTTCCTCCAGGTTTTCACCCATAGCACAATTAAATCCTTATTAGGCAACCTTCTTCTTGGATGAAGACAATAACTGCTGATTTTGCCAGGACATTAAAACCTAGACTTGGCTATTTCCCCTAGATCGCATCACAGACCTGTCCCTCTTCCATTATTTAGGGCTACCACAACTGCAGTTGCTCCACTGAGCGAAGATTAGCAGATGCAGAACTGAGATTCATGGGACAAAAAATGAAGAGTTCATGTATACAGACTCCATGCTAAGCAGCTCTCTGACTCCACAGTGGAAAGGTGAGATTTTATTTTGCTCTTGTATGTGGGCCTTGCAAACTGGGATTGACTTTTCCTTCTCCATAGGAAGTCCTGACAGGCAAGCAGTGTGCGAGGCCTTCTGATGTCTCACGAGCCCCTGAAGGCTGTGTATATTTTCTTCTAAGCAGGGCCCTACCTGATGTTGCAGCACCATCCATCATGTCAGCAACCAGCACAGCTCTGGGGACACGATTTGTTAGTTAACATAGCCTTTGTTAGCTAGCTCTCCAGTAGCACAAACCGATGGAGCTCTACAGCTTTCGGAAAATTTCCAGCAATAGACAAGAAGTGTCTTCGCAAAAACTAGGCCAGGTCCAATGCATCCACTGATTTGAATCAACCAAAAATCTGGCCAATCACATTTATAATCCAGACGACATTCCCTGCCATAGAATCAGCATTCTGAAGCAGTTTACCTTTTTGATCAAAATGAGACTGTGGCCCCTCAAATCCAGTTTTCATCTTTTCTTAAAAGAATATAAGGTGCAGGAACCATGGATGGAAACCTTATATACCTGGACTTTTCCCTGTTGGTTCTTGCCTATGTATTTATAAATATAAGAACATATATGCAGCACAAGTATTCTAACAACTACCAGTGCACAGGTGTACAAATTGCTATGCCGTATCAGAGGAATAAAGGAGAGGGCTGATAGAAGGAGGAGAGTAATTTACTGTGCTCTGGTCTCAGCTGCCAGTGATTGCAAAGGGAACTCGGCAGATGTCTTTTGATAAAGGTTGTTTCTTGTTGCTGCAGCAGCAGCAGCAAAATCCATTGTATTATTCTATAGGACTTTGCACATCATGATTCTGCCATTTCAGTTAGCCTTAACAGCTGGATGATAAAAAAAAATGTTCCAGTGGATTATTTGAAATTTGTCATGTTGATTTAGTTTCATTACTGTTATTAAATTTTATTCTGGAATGGTTTACATATCAAGAATACATAATGGGTTTCTGTGTGGCCTGGGATTTATTCCTTGAATGAGGAAAGGACTCTACTATGACAAAGTCATAAAGCCTTATTGACTTGATCCTTTGCCATAAACATAGGATTCAGGGAGTTAGACCGAATATTAAATTGATGTGATGGTTGCATTTTCATCAGGAGAATAACCTCGTCCAAAATAAAACCTCACAGTAAGTCTAATTCTTTGGAATTGTTTTAGAAATCTCCTACTCCCAGGCATGAATGGGAAAATATTCTCCTAATTAAGAATTCTGTAGGCAATAACGGTGAAGAGAATCAACACAAATATGCATATTTAATATACCATCTAAATCCCAAAGCAAAATAAAATATGATAAAAACATAACAAAATAAAAAGCGCATAGACATATGGAAGGTTTTACAGAAACAAATGGATGTTTCTAAACACAGAAATAATGAACATAAAGAGGTCCTATCAAAATTGACATTATATTGAAAGAGAGAATGAGCCAACTGAAATCCTAGATCCAAACAAAATGAAATTACAGGGGATGTTCAAATTTGATTTGAATTCAGCTTTTGAATCTCTTATTTTCTAGTGGGACCACTCAAAACTCTAAAAAGCTTTTGAGTTGGAGCTCAGTTCTGCAGTGTAAGCCAATACTTAAATGTGAGTGACGAACATTTTGTCACATACCTTGAGGTAGGAGAAAGTTGCCATGTCATATAACATAAATTACTCAAGATCACATGTCACCTCAGAGAGATATACTCTTACTGATTTGTAAATTAAAGACAAACCACAAAAGTTCCTAATTCCTTCACAACATAACCACTCATGAGTTTCTGCTGAAAGACTGCCATCAAAAGGCAATAAATCTTCAGGAAATAATATCACAATGCAAGCTTTAAAGTACTCATGACTTTTTCCCAACTTTCTCTGGAATATTTCTTTCTAAAGAAAGCAGATGGCAAAATACTCAGTGTGTCAGCTTTTGTGTTCTAACACTCCCATGTGTTTCCATTAATTTGAGTTGTCTCTGCACAGACATACACAAGAACAGAAATAGTTGGCCATCTTTTCTGAAGATCGCCACATTTGTCTTCAAAATACTTCACTTAATCAGAAATATTATTTAAAACTAACATGGCTATAAGTGCACTTTGGATATAGCAACATGATGAGGGAAAATTTAAAACAATGCTTCAAGCTGAACTAAATTCTCGGATCCAGGACATTGCTGGGTCTAACCCAGAGTCCATCTTTCTCCTGGTAAAGCCCTTGGACAGCTGACCTAACCTCCTTGCTTCTCTGTCAACCCTGCTATACAACTGGGCAAAACCAGGTCCTCTCTGCAAGTCACAGACTACTGCTGAACTAAGTTTCTCAAGAAGCTAAATCACTAAAAAGCATCAGATTTATTTATTTACTGGTTTACTGGGGGAAAAACAAATCCCTTAGAAGACAGATTTTCAGGAGAATTCAGCGCTGACCTCATTCTGTCTCTATTGACGTCAGTGAAATCCACTGAAACAAAATAAATGAACACCTCTGAAAAATCTCGCATTAGTAGTTTATAAACCATGAAGAAGCTCACAGTAACTTCATTCGTTACATTGCTAGGAGCAAACAAAGCCTGGTCCGGGGTTAAGTCCAGGCTGGACTTCTGCACTTCAGCCTAGCTGGCTGGAGACACAAAGCAGGAAGGGCCCATCACCACCTCACGCAGAAGGGACCCAAGTGCTGAGCAGGGCCAAAGGCGGCCGTCCCGCAGGACTGACGGGCAAGCCTCGGCACCGAAGACTTACGGCTGTCCACGGGCCTCTGAATAGCAGCTCCGTCAGAAAGCGGCAAGCGAGCGTGTCTGCGCTCAGCAGCTCTGCCGTTGCCACGGGTTACGGAGCACAGCGAGGAACCAGGGCCCAGCACAACATCGGATTAAGCGTTTCAGCCCAAAAAAGGAAAACCTCAGTTATATAAATGCAACAGAGCAGGCTAAACAAAAGAGATAATCAAACATTAATATAACCAAATTCCTTTCCAGCGTAATGCATAAACATCAGAAAACATGAAGAACATCTTTGTAGTAACGGAGATTTTCCAATGACAAATTCTGGCAACTCAGGTTCAACTGTACAAAAACCAACAGGAGAGCCACAACAGACCTACAGAAATGCCCTGGCTTATCATAGCCTGGTGATACCTTTGCAGGAGAAGAGAGTGCTGCTGGACATGGGCCGGCCAGCGTGTCTCTCCCCCGTCCCTGTGTGCTCTGCTTCTCCAAAGTGTGTGGCCACCGCTGCCCCACCAGCGAGTCAGAGAACAAGAGTCGCACTGAAATACGACTGCTGGCACACAACACTGACGACATTCAAACAACCCAAGACCGGGAGGAATTAAAACTTTATGCCTCTGCTTAGACCAACTGCATCTCCTGACCAGTTGCACACGGGAGGAGGGAGCCCCATGTGACACCTCTTTGGATTGAAGGCAGCAGGCAAAACAGCCAACATTTACGTGTTGACTGCTCCATCTTCAGACCACCCACATTTGCTATTAGTCACCTAAATGCACACTATTTTTCAGGTGCTCTCATTTCTTGAGCTTGCACACTGTGCAGAGACAATACTGAGCTAGTCACAGGTTTTTAAAAAAAAAGGCTTTAAATTTTAATAATCTTGGAAAGCTGTTAGCTTGACAGTCCTGTTTTCTATAAAACTCACATTCATAACAAGCAATAAAGATGGACATTTACTGCAGTATAACCCATGAGTCTGCCTAAACCATAGATCTGAAGAGGTCTCCATTAAAGGTAAAATGTAGTATAGGCTTCATGCCACATCAGTCTTTGCTTCTTTGTCAATAAGAGACAGAGTGCCAACTATGACGGTAGTTTTATAAGAAAGTCATCTATTTTCTAAAAACTTGATGGAAACTTGCAATTCATTACATGTAGGCACTCAGCTGCCAATACTATTAATTGACATCACTTTCCTCCTCATCTCTGAGGAAGAGTTCTTCACTACTTTCAGCCAAGAACACGTATTTTTTCTGATCCTGTTTCTAATTCAACATTGATCTTTACTGCTCTCCATATAATTCCTCTATTTAAAAGGATAAAATAAAATGAAAGACAGAGACCTGGCATTCTCAATACAGTACTTTTTGCAATTTTATCCATTTCTTGTGCACGATTTGTATCCAGGACATAAGATTGTTGCAGAATATCAATTGACTCATTCAAAATAAATATGCTTTGAGTCCATTCAGCATATGCACCATAGATTCACAGCACATCGAAATCAATAGGAGACTTTGCATAGACTGTATTGAACTTCAGCTGCATACCACAGTGTGAAAAAGGACAATATACAGTGGCATGAAATGATTGTTCTGTCAATTAACTGCTCTACAGTGCATAACTAGCCTATCTGAGAGGATTACAGACAATCATTATAGCATATTCCATAGGAATTTCTTGTGAGAGTGATCTCTATTTGTAGTCAGATTAATCACTGTAAAAATATTCATAATAACCAAGATAGAACCTGCTGGCATCTCAAAATTTGATCTATCCAGGAACATAGTGTAGAGTGGTAAGTATTAGAAATGGAAAAGAATTGTTAGATCAGATCTCATGCCTTTCTCCTGCCAATGCAAAATTATTTCCCAGTGCTTTTGTGTGCTTGGGTTTTGAAATATGCCTGATTTCAGTGTTAAAGTAGCTTGGGTAAACAGAAGGAAGAGATTCTTTTAATGATAGATACTTCTCTTTAAGTCTGGTTCATGTCATACAGTAAATCAATTTGCCTAACTTCCATCCCTTTTTTCCCCCATCTCTAAAAAGAGAGATGGTAATATCTGTCTATTCTCCAAGACAGTTATGCTGATTACTTATCACTTACAAAAATACTTCAAATTGAAAGAAGTGTCACAGAGGCAATATGAGACATAATTTGGTCTTTCACTGTGTTTCTTACTTCCATTTTGTGTTGAGAGCCAAGACTTATTTCTGATAGCTATCATGTTCTGCTCCTTCTCTCATCAATTACTTGAAGAAGCTACTGCCATCCAAGGTTCAGTTTTTAATGATTATTTTAGTTGCGTAATTTTAAGAGTGTAAAATCACTCCATTTCATCTTATTCTGGCGATCACTAACTGTAATTATACACGGAAATCATGAAATGAAGGAAACCTAGATACACTCTAATCCACTTTCAAGGTCTAGTATAAGAAATCCAGGTCAGTTATTCTTATTTCAAACAGCATAAATTCACCGGTGTTTCAAGGCAATAGCACTGGCACCGAGTTATGGTGCAGAAGTTTATTTACAAAAAAAATTTCATTTTCCCTAAAGATGTGGTGGAACTATATTAAAAAGAAATGATTCTGTTCTGGCTATTTGGTGGACAGAGACTCACAAGTTAAATATGAACACACCTAAAAAACACCCCCCCAAAGACAACCCTCCCAAAAACCTCCAACCCAAGTAAACAAACATAGCCCCAAACTTTATGCTAGAGTTCAAGGAGAGTGACTGACCTTAGCTCTTTTAAGGGTTTTTTAAATACACTTTGAAGAAAAGAAGTACTAGTGAGAAAACAGATCCTTTCACACATGATATGATTAAACAAAAGACTCAGAAATGGCTCTGATATGAAGTTCCTTTTCAAGGATTTCCTGAATGGGAAAAACACAGAAGAAATGCTTGGAGCACAGAGGGAGGATAGGAGAAGGATACTGTGAAAGAAACTGCAACAACTGATAAAGGATAGATAAGGGAACACAGGTGGGAAATGTGAATAATTAAAAAAAATCTGGACAACCTGCATCCTACAGGACTTAGAAGAATTAGCTGAGATCACTTATGCTCACTGTACATAAATCAAAGACAATTGAAAAAGTTACAGAGCAGAGGAAAAGATTACCAGCTTTAACAACAGCCAGGCACTCTCTTGTAAATCCAATTTCTGTTCCTAATAGTTACTTCTGACTTCAGTGAGCCTTGGCTATACAGCCTTTATCAAGGACCAGGAACCATAGCACACATTGTATATGAGCTTTAATAAAGATATGATGCTACATCTCATAGCATCTTAACTGAAAAAGTAATTCCAGTTGGCTTGGCCATTTCTATACGGCTTTCAAATTGTTGAAGTAATAGAATTACAGGAAATAAGCTGCAATGTAGCGAGGTGGTAGGAAGTATCTCCTGGCTACCATGTGGATGACTGCTAGGAACAGTCTTTGTCTGACTTCGTTATTAATGATCTGGAAAAGGGAGTGTACAGGACTTTGATGAAGTTCACAGATATAAGTATGAAAGACAGAAAGATCAGTGTACAAAGAAAATAAAAGAGTTTTTTAGAGAAGATGGAAACATGGAAAGAAAATAACTAAATGAGAGTCAGCTTTGAAAAATGCAGGCTAGGAGGGCATCTGAGGAGGAATAACAGGAAGGAGAAATCTGGGATGCAATAATGATGAAAGAGATCTAAGTGAGATAGCACATGCTAAATGACATAAACTTGCAACACGATATGGTGTGAAAAGGCCAGTACAATATTGGACTGAGTAAACAGTATCACTTTGCTGAGAAAGGAAGAAATAGCCCCTCTCTGTATAGTGCTGCTACGGCTCCATATTATACGCATTTCTGGATATTGACAAATTAGGGAGTTCAGAGAAGAGCACCAAACATGATCCAAAGACTAGGAGGATTGATTTATGAGGAGAGATTTGAAGAGTTAAATATATAAATTGCTTGGCTAAGAAATGACAAATGGAGGACATGATAACAGCCTACACATATTTGAAGACCACCAGTGAAGGAAAGGCATTATTCAGCACGATTCACAGGGAACAGCTAAGAGCCAAGAGATGTGACTGAGAAGCAAAAACACACACTGCGTATCAAGAAATGCTTCCTGAGCGTGAATTATGATAATCTGTAGAATAATTTCCCGGTGGAAGGTACATGGAGCTTTTACTTGTGGCTTTTAAACATACCTGGAAAATCCCTCAGGAAACATATGTGCCACTGTATGAGTGCCCATAATTGCAAAGGTCTGGACTCAGTGACCCAACTGATCCATTCCAGCTTAGCTGAGCTGGAACCACTCTACATCTCTATTTTCTTGAAGCAATGAATTGGGCTTAGGAGAAACGACTGTATTTGTAAAGATGCTACGTTCTTATTTGTGTTTCTCCCTATGCTGCCTGCTACCTTGGCATTCATCAAACTGAAATAAACAATAGCTGCTGTTACAGAAGTACTTTTATTACTTGATGGTTGTGGTAAAATCCTCAGTACCTGTCTTACCACTGTGCGCAGATAACAAATCAGCAGTCTGATATCCACAGAGCGCTTTCAGTGATTCTGCTGGATAACAAAATAAGAAGTTGAGCTACATTCAAAGTTAATATTGGACACAAGTGCAGGCCTGTGGGATGCATCTCCTAGCTTCTTTTTAAGGTGAAAAACAACTGTATAGCAATGCCTGACCACTCTGGTTATTTGGGGAAGTTCACAATTGGCTAATACCACTAGAGCCTGGCTATGATATGGCTATGGTATGAGCCTGGCTAATAACACTGGAGTACGTAACTGAAATCCTCCCGTGCCCAGGCACAGTGGGTTATCCAGGGAGACATGTCACAGCATGCCAAAGAGCAGTTTAAACAAAAGTTTAAATCTTCCAGCTCCCTTAGCTAGATATATCTCCCAAAGCTAGATTAATTGTGAGTCTTTCATCTTCAGCCATCTCTGAAAGGTCTTATCTTTATCTCTGCTTTCAGAGGTCCATAAATTTCTTCATGTTCAAAGGCTCCATCCCTTCCTCCGATGCCTCTCTAATACAGATATTCTCCAACTCCAGCACTGCTGTCAAGTCTCTCTGCATTTAATCCCCTTAGATTGTCCTTTCATGCCTCCTTCTGTGTCTTCCACCAGTTTCCTTCCAGCACCTCACCTGCTCACTTCATCCTTGCTGAACAGTTCTGTTGGCAACTTCACTGCTGCCACCAACTTTCCCACCATAGGCATCAGCATCTCTACTTTCTTTTTTACCCCACTACATCTTTTGACTTTGCTGGCCATCCAGCTTTGTGCTACTCAGCTTGGAACATGTATTTTCTGGAATTCTCAGAAACTACTAGGGTGACTGTAAGGGGTTTAACCAGACTGTTTCTGAACCATGCTATTACTGAAAGCCTAGAAGATAAGAAGACACAGTAAATTTCAGAACCACAAAGTTTGTTTGAATGGCTTTACTTTTTCTGTGGATGTGTTTCCCCCTCTCCAAAGGTAAGATTAACTGTAAACTGTTGCCAATGGTTATGCTTAAACCACTCAGAGAAAAAGCTAGTGTGAAATATGTTCGACACTTCCTTTCTGCTAAATAAGGGGATTTAAATTACTAAACAAAAATGGATTTAGCTTATAACTAGGCAGCTATGTTTTCAGTGTCATTTTTATTCATATTGTTCTACATCAGATATGACTGATTCAGGTGAATCAGTCTCTGTACACTAGGTTACCATAATTATGCACTATACCCATTTCAAAATTAGTTCCAGCTAGTTAGCTTCACTGCAAGACAATTCACTCTGCCAATTGAGAATTCAACCTAGTTTGATGATGGATTCTTATAAGCAGCAAAATCCATTATTTATACACTGTAGGAAAATAAACTCTCTGGCTGGCCGGGGATATGAAGCATGTGAAGGGTTTTCATTTTAGATGGCTGGAAATTTTAAACTCAAGCAGCTTTTAATCAACATACCATTGAAAACAAATTTCAGCAATTGCATTTCTTATTCAGCAGTGGTACAATGTAACTGAAAATAGAAGCAGCAAAAGCTTTATGGTCTATTACTCAACATGTGCTTATAATAAATCACATGTAAATAGCAGTTATTGTGTAACAAGAAAAGCAAGAAAAGAAGACCAATTTCAATAAGCTGCCAGGGCTGAGAAGAGGATCACTTCTGTCCTACTGTTCTGAAATAATTCCTGTAATTCGAGCACTCACATGTATCATTGTTTTCTATTATTATCAAGTTACAGTAGCATCCAGAGGCTGAAGTCCCATAGTACCAAAATGGTTTTTAAAAAGCCGGTGCCAGTTACCTCGTTTGTGAACTAGGCACCATCACACTTTAACTGTGCATGTAGACATCAAGGCTAAGCCAGGCTCTTGGCTGAAGGAGCAGTTGTAAGAGATGTCAGCAGCTGGCAGGTTAGTGCTGAGGTACCACGTGTGCGAGCATCACAGCCGGGGTGTGGGGAACTGAGCTCCCCAGCAGAGCCTGGGCAGGCCCCTGCAATGCTCTGAGCGTCCGGCACTGCCAGAGCACAAAGTGGGGCTGCCACAAACACTGCTAAGTTTTGCACCTCGGATCTTCTAATGGAGACAGGCACCTTACTGCCATTGAAATCATGGTGTGTAAAGGCCTTCAGCAATCTGGGCTTCAATAACCACAGTTCCAAGCATAAAAGGGAATTAAGCAAGGGTATTCCCCTTGGAAGACTGGAGCGATTAGCAGCTCGACCAAAATGGAAATTCTCTGAAAGAGGTTGGAATTCCCCCTCTTCTATCTGCAAGTTAAAGACAGACAAGCTGGTTTTATCTATGGCTCTGGAGTTGTTTATATTCTTAACAGCTTTCCTTGAACTCTAGCTGAAGAAGGCTAATTATGAACCACAGCGACAGAACATGAAAAATGTGAACCCCACAGAATGACCAAGATACGGGCTAGAGTTTTTCACATAGGCAATATAAAGTGTTATAAAAATCAATCACAGATTCACCATGCCTATTAAGGGGATCTGTCACCTCCCCCGCTTAACCTCTATCCTGCATTCCCGGACTGCCATTCTGGGAGCTCATTCCTAGCACAATGTCATGGGTTCTCCATAGCTCCTCAACTCAGGGTGCTGGCTGGAGAGAGCTGGAGGTGAAATGAAATGTCATGAAGAGCAGACGCAGGCTACAAACCTGCCTGTAATATGTGACCTAGCACAGGCTGGGAGGGGAAACTTGTTCCCTTCGGATCATGTATCCTTCCGAGTGGAATGACAAAAGAGTTTGTTGCAAAAGTTTGTCAAGATTTGCTACAGAGTCATTTTGGGTGGGCCACTGGTAAGACTTTGAGATTGTGAATTGAAACAAAAATCTCTGTGAAAAAGTACATGAACTAACCTTTTTGATGAGTAATTATAATTTGCCATGCAAAAAACCCTACCTACTCCAAACACAATTTTTTCAGGAGCTATTGCTCTAACACAAATAAGCAGCATGTGGAGGTATGCATGTTTCAGCAAGCAGCAAGGGAAGGGCCAGCATGGGGGGAAAGTGCATGTAGGCATCTGCAGGGCATACAGGAAGACAAAAAAGCTAAACATTTAGATGAATTCTTCAGTGCAACAGTAGCCAGTACTGCGACCAATGGGGACAGAATTGTTCACCTGGCAGAAAAGCACTATGTGTTATTTTAAGTTGGACAGTGATGTATAAACCAATACGGCACTGGAATCTAACTAGAAGTTATTCACAGTAACAGAAATGCTAAAGGTAGCAGGTAAAAGTCCATTACTGGATAAAAGTATGTCAATTCTATGGTTTCCTCAGAAGATGTCTTCACTGGAGAAACAAAGGACAAAAACAGTCTAAGAAAAATCTCAGGATATTTTCCGTAGCATAGTGACAAAACAAATCTTCTCCAGTTTGTTAGTTATTATATATAACTTAGCAGGGAAAGGATCAGTGGTACACATTTATCTTTCTCCATTTACCCTAAGGTGAAAGTCTGTGGAAAAGTATGTATGGTTTTTAGCTCAAGGTGGATGGTGCAGCCTAATCCCAGCACCTGTTTTCATGTAAAGGAGAAATTTATATAGGATTTTGTTTAAACGTACCAGAAAGGTGATTTCTACCATATTGAAGAATACTGAAAAGAACAAGGGAAGATTAGCTATGCATGTGTCAATCTCTGAGAAGGAACAAAGATTTCCTATGTTGCCTGACAATGAAAAGTGATGCTAGAGAAAATCTTCAGACTTGTCACATATGCCAAAACCAAACCAAACCAAACCAAACAGGAGCTAAGAAAGAAATATTCCTCAAAAGCAAAGTATGCACTGGCTCGCAAAGGCTGGGAAAAAAGCTATATATCCTATGCTATTTTTCTTACCTCTCTGAGCTAGCCCAAATAGAAGATTCTACAGATGTGTGCATGTGTCAAAAGCATTGGATTAGATGTGACGCAGCTAACGTAACAATTACTGACAATGCCATTATTCAGTTTCAAGTAGTTTGCAGTTAACTACAGACTTAGAGTTAAACTTGCCAATGGAACAGTTCTCACCCCAATACTTCAGTAGAGAATGGTGCCAGATTAATAAAGAATTTATTGAAAAAGAATCCAGAATTAGAGCCTGATCCATATTTAGAAAACCAAGTTCCAGAGTGGCATCAATGATGCATGGAGCTGTCACCTGAGGACATTTTTTCCAGCAGAAAATTGAAATCAAGACTATCTACAATATTAGATACTGGAGACTTGCAGAAATAGAGGGTGAGATAGCAAAGTGAACTCTTCAGTTAAACCAGGGGTTCTCAAATCCATCTCCTGTCCATCCCACCTGGAACGATGGCAAGAGCTCAAACAAAATTTCATGGGGATTTTGAGCTTCCTGGCAATTACAGATATGTGTTTTTAGAGTAATTACTGTACAAATGATCCTTTCAGGTTTCCTGCAACATCCTTTTCACATCCTCTGCAGATCATCAGCATGCCCTGGCTGTAATCCTTGACCTGATCCATTCTGTTGACTTGTATTACAGCATTACTGTTTAGCATGCGTGAAAGACAGTGATTTTCTTTTGGATTACACAAATAGGATCAGTCATCACATGTTTAATGCAAACTTGTAGTGTACACTGCTTCAGGGCCACTTCAGGCACTGCATTTATGCAAAACCTTGTATCTGGAATAGAAAACTTGCTATGTATTCAGTGACAGCAGGTCTTATTTTTGCAAGTATGATTTCAGAGGGGTTTTTTAACTGTTATAAAAATAAACAGTTCATTGGAAAGTTAAGCAAATAGTGTGATTTTGTTCAGATCATACATATTTTTATTCTTAGAAATGTCAAAGCGTAAAAATATTTTTGTTGGATGAAATACACAAATACTTAAACTACACAGATAAGGAAAAATAATCTAAATATTAAAGGCATTAGGCTCTTGCAACTGCTACCAGAGAATACTGAAATTCTGAACTGAACATAAAGAATTTCAAAAACTCCAGAAAAGAAGTGTTTGATTCTCACACTCTCTTGGCTGTCTATTGCAGTGTAAAGAAGCTGAATCCGGGCCTTTGCAGGGGATGAGACCTTCTGCAGGCTAAGTGACTCAGGAACCAATTTGCTGTTCATCTTTGATAGGAGTTGGGACACTCATAGGTAATTACTGGGTATCAGTCCAACTGCTTGAATATGAACTGCTCTAGGGGGCAGGCAATATTAGGGGTCCACCTTTGAAAAACTGAATCTAAGTGAACAGCAGTAAATCTTCAGATTTTGCAACTGCAACTGTAAATCTTCGAATGTCACAACCGCATTTTCTTAGTATGAGGAAGAGTGCAATTCATACTCCTTCACTAGGAAATCAAAAAAAATTCACCATAATGGGGTGGAAGTTTAGTGACTGATGGTTTTTTACGCTACGGCTTTGTATCTTCCCTGGATGCAGAGGCAGTTAGGCATGAGCTGGTTTTCCCTCTGGTGGACCCAGTCTTTCCACTGCACCACGGGGAAATCCCTAGAGGATCTTCTGCACTTTAGCATTGGCCGTTTTCCTCAAGCTCCCCTTCAGTGCAGTTCCTCTTCTGCTCCCTTGAGCCTGAACAGAAACATTGTGAAACTGGAGAATGAGGCTATGAAGTGTTTCTGGTCTCATCCACTCCGACGAGTAGGCAGAAATGGATGATCAGCTGCAAACACTCATGGGCCATCACAGGCAAGCAGAGCTGGTGGCAGAGCACGGTATCTCATCAGAAACCAGGTATATCTGCGTTTCACATTTACGCCTAGGCCAAATTTTCATGAAACCTTAGTAAAATCCCATCGTTGCTCACCTGCTGCTATTTGGACGCCTGTCCCGCATGCATTACCCCACTGTCTGAGAAGCCGCCGAGAGCCGGATGGACATCAGCAACATTTACCAGAGCACAATCAAGCGTAAACCACAGCTGATGTTACAAAATACATGTGGTGTATGCAGGGCATTTCCACTGAGGTTGACAGTATAAATAGTAATGACGGGGCAAACACTTCAGAAAAGAATCCGGCCCACAGAAGACCACAATACGCATTAGTTTCCAGGCAATGGGAACATGCTGTTTCTCCCCGCTCCTTAGGTACCCAGATGTTCCCCTTATGCCGCTCTGGATTCCTTTCAAGCTCAGCTCGCGAGCACTCAAATTAACCAAACGGCAGCATCCAGCTGAAAAAGTGCCGTGTGCTCGGATCAGTGGCAAAGCTGCCTACCCCGCTTCAAAACGAGCCTCGCAAGAAATTTTTTGTCTTCATTTTCCAACATGTCAGAAGAGTCAGGCAATTTTCCCCCCGGAATTTCCCGTTTCAGTCTCGCCAGGTAGTGCGCACAATTTTTAAAATCGCATGCTAAAAGCCTGCTTTCAAAAGCTTTTGTGGAGCACTTTAAGTGAAGGGGGGCCGCGAACCCGGCTCAAGATCAGCACCTCCTGCCTGCCTTCGGCAAGGGGCCGCGAGAGGTTTCTCGCACAGGGCTCATCGGCACCCCCGGGCCCGGACACGCCGCTGCCGGGGTCCCGAGCCCCCCCGTGCTTGCTCCCCCGCCCCAGCGCCGGACCCCAGGCGGGCGGCAGCGCCGGCGCAGCGCCCCCACCAGGTGAGGCGGCGCGGGGCGGGGCGGCGCAGGCTCGGCGGGGGCCCGCGAGGTGTCGCTGTTGCTGGGGCCGTTGGGGCCGTTGGCGCGGGGGGGGGGAGGCGGGGCGTCGCTGAAACAATACAAAAGGAAACGCGTTATTGTTGTGGGGGCCGCCATCTTGGCTGGCTGTGCTCCTCGGTGTGGGGCGAGGGGGGAGGAGGAAGAGGAGGGGGGAGGCGAAGGCAGGTGCAGTAATAAGTTGCGATTTAACCCTCCGGAGGGGCTGGGGTTTGGCGAGACTTCAGCCTCCCCTTGCATCAAGCTGCGTTTTGTCCGTTACCCAGTCACAGATGCTCTCCTGTGGAGAGCGGAGGATGAGTCCAGCTTAATGACTCCCCGAGCAGCAGAGCAGGCAGCATACAGAAAATATGGCACATTACTTGGCATTCAGGGAGGAAGCATACAACAATGACAATTGCGATTTGGGGCTGAACAAATTTGATGAGCAATTTATACCACAAAGGAATGCAGTGCACTGTATGTGCTCAAAGGGAGGCTTCACGAGCGGCTGATATAATTTGCTGGAAAATTGAATTTGGGGGCAAACAGAAAATCAAATCAGGGACGGAAAAGCGATAAGAATGCTGAACAAGGGCTTGTCCTAGAAATCACAGATGAAGACTGATTTCACTGCTACTGAAATGGCAGAGCTCACTGAACTGACTGAAAGTCAAAAATCGGGAGGACATGAGGAGGTATTGTGAGGCGTAAATGCCCAGCAGATTTTTTTTCCCTGTCTTTCTTGAAAATCTGGAGCCAGACTTAGAGGGGAGCCCAAGCTGGGGTTATTTACACCTTCTGGTCCCGTCATAGGAAGGCCATAGCATAGATTCCCTTTCAGAACCACTTTTCGTCACATAGCTTAAACCTTCCTACATATTCTCTCTGCGTGTGGCCCCTGGAGCATTTGGAACATGCTGTCCACGATCGCCCACCCGATGGTTTTGTCCTGGTACTGAGTGGAGGAGGATCATTTCCCACCCTGGGGGCTGTGCCCAGCGTGACACTGTGACATTCACCTGCCAGTGAAGCACAGCTGACAGGGGAGTGCGCCCCAGCGCAGTGCCCCCACCAGGACACCGCAGGTTCATTGCTGTGTATCAGGCTTGGCAACCCCCCTTCAGGAATATTTCAGGATTATAGTGGAAAGGGTCTTTCTGGCCAGGGCTCCTGTTTAACGACAGACCGCATTTAGATGAATTCCTATAGCACTGCTGTTCGCTAGTGCTCCCATGGGCAATAGTATTCTGAATGCTTAAAAAAAGGCGAACAAGAAGAATGAAAATGGAAATTAGGAGGTAAGAAGCTCGTAGTAGGAATGATTAATCAAAACAGCTGTGTAGAAAAGCAAAATATGCTCAACACCTTAGGCAAATAGAGGGCCAAATTTTGCTCTGATGTAAACTCTGACCTAAACCTTTTGATTTAAAAAGGTAGGCTCAATGCAGATCAGTAAAGAATCTATTTTTTTAACATTCAGAAGAAAATTACTCAACCTAAATGTGGGTCTGTCAAAAAATTAGGTGTTACCTGTTTTCCTGAATTGTTCAAAATGACAAAACTAGTCAAAAGTGAACATCTTTTTCTAACATTTTTATCACATTCTGAAGCTGAGTTTTGCAAATTAAAATTGCAGTTAAAAAGTAATCAGCTTTAAAATGCCTTAACTAAACTGATTGTTTTTGACATAGCATAATTCTATATTCCACACAATTTAGTGAAAAGATATTTTCCTGATTAATCCTGGTAGAACAAAAAATGAATAGGTTAGCTCAAGTAGCATTTTAGAGGCAGGCTTTCCCCTTTGCTGTGTGGAATTCTCTCTCTCAGGATGCTGCCTCCATTAGAGAGAGCAGGGATGGGGCATAACACCAGGTTTCGCCCTTCCTCCTTTCACAAACTGAGATGCAGGGGAGCAGCACGTGGTCCCTTGGTAATGCCCTGGAAAGTCTTTACAGAGCCACAGCTCGCAACAACCAGATGCTGCAGGACCAGTCTACTGATGCTTTATAAAGCTGTGCAAGGAACAAGTGTCAGTTTGCTGCTGTAATATAAACAATAATGCTTTCTTCTACTCTCCATCTCCTTTCCTGCTTGGTCCATGAATTTTCCAAAATAGCTGACTAAGGCACCTCATCTGAGTTTACAGGTAGAAATGTATCTCTGTAACAGAATAAGACATTTAAAGAAAGCTGTGAATACTCTTCAGAGCGAAGGGAACTCTGGAACACGTATCATGACAGTAAACTGCTGTGTAAATTCAGCTTTAAAATTTTGCAGTTTAAATGACAAAGATTCATGCAGATGCATTCAAATGATGCAAGAAGCATTGGCATTCTATGAGAAGACATCTTGCAGTAGCAGCAGGGACAGACTGGGAACTAGTTGTGTTTTGTTTCTTCCTGCCCACACGCAAACACCCGTACACATGCACACGCTCCATAGTGGTCTACTCAGACAACAAATCACTGACAAGTGTATAACAGGAAGCATTTCTAGAGGGGCTTAAATCATCCCTCATGGCTTTTACCCATGCATTTGTGATCAGTAAAAGTATTAAATTTGCCACTTCCAGCTACAATTCAGCTAGAATACCCAGTAGCTGAAAATGTCTTAAAAAAACAGATGAAGAGAGTTAAGCTGGAGTTGGTGGCCACTAGCTTGGTAACCTTCAGTAAAAGCTATTGGCAGCTAGACTGAGTGTCTCTGCGGCTTAACACAAATCAGAAAGCGCAGATAGCTATAACGGGTCTTGGGGAAAACATCAAACAAGTACCAGAAGGAATTCAGGAATACAAGGGATTTTTTTTCATTTTTATGTTCTTGGGTAATCCACTGCATTTAACAGCTTTACTAATTTCCTTGTTTTTAACTATGAGCAATCCAATGTTTTATGGACATTCTAAACCCTACTATGGAAAGGTGTCAGGTCCCAAAGCCTGCTGTGCGCAGTTTGTGTCATGACCTGACATCAATAAAGACATAAAGAACAAAAGAGTATCTTGCAACTGCTGCAAAATCGGATATGTTGAAGCCAATCCCTGCCCCCAAGAATGTGCAATGATTTCTCTATCTTGGCAGATTCAGTTTGAGTTCAGAAGAGAGTTGTTCTCCATCTTAAGAGTGTTAATTTTATCTTAATTTGTGACTTTATCCATAGAATAAATAAAACATGGGCAGCAGCAGTGAGAATATTTATTCATGGTGTATCCACCTGCATCAAAAGAACCAGTAGCAGGGATGGCTATCTTATACTTCTACTAACCCATCCAGTAGGATGCTAATTGTGGCAGCAGTCTTCATGCGAGAGAATCAATATTAGACTTGCAGGTTTCTTTTATATGGGTGACTATCACATGATAACACTTTCCAGTCCTTTCAGACTGCTCAGCTGAATTTGAACAGGCAACTGAGATTTCTTTGCCTCTCAACCAGCAGTTGTAGCAATTGTCCTAAGCACAGTTGCTCTAAATAAAATCACAGATGTTGAAGTCTTCTTCTGCTTTGCTGCTAGTAGAAGATCACAGCCTCTTGCAGCAGCTGAATTTCTGATGTTTTCAAGCTAGTTTTGAGGGTCATATAAAAATCAGTTGTTTGTTTAACCCCAAGTAAGCACAGAAGAAGGAAGTCTTTCGCACAAATGGTAAAGATCCTCAATCCAGTCCCTTTAATGTAGCAGAAAGGAGTCATAAAAGTCCCAGTTTTGCAGTGAAAGGATTCCTTTGATGTAGACAGTGTGGAATAAGCCTTGTAGGGATCTTAAAAGGTCCAGAGCAAGGTATGTGTCAGAAGGAACGTGTGTTTGAGCTGGAGGGTTCTGCAGAGTCCAAGCAGCATCGTGGCCCATAGAGTGGCTGTGGGGAGACTTGTGTAATTTAGACAGGCCTCTTCGCATAACCAAGGAAACTTAGCAGACTTAACAGAGGCTTCAAAGCAACCCAGGCTCTGGACACCATGGATATCTTTTAAGCCATCTTACTAACTAACTTTCAGGCCCTGACCAATAATTTAGGATATAATATTAAAAGATGACAAAGATGTTGGCAGCACCCATGTTCCTCAAACAATTGCAGTTCATTCACAGATTAACTCTTTAAATATCAAATATACTTCAAATCAGCTATGCTCCTTACTTATTTTTCCACTTTGTTTAGTTTGTATCCAGTGCAACTATACTGGGCTATTTATAGTTGTTTTCATTCCTGTTTCTCATCTATTAACTCAGTGTTTCAGGTGAATGGGAATGTATTTTGTGTGTATTTGTTTTGAAGAAAAGCTTGTTTCCAAAGTTTAGAATGTGAAATACCCTTTCCTAATCCCACAGGTAAAATCCAACATTTAATTTCCATAGGAATGCAGCTGCCCAACCTCCCTTATTCTCTGAGCCACCTACCCAAATCCGTATTGAGCCAAGACTGCATGGGCATAGGGGAGATGAACTCCTGGAAAGGCTCACAAGTGGAGCTGACAACAGCTCCCAGAGAGCCTACCAGTCGACTGCAAGGTAGGGCTAGGGTGGGCTGCACCGGCAAGGAAGCCAAATCCCAGGCTAAGACAGAAATGTTGGAGACAGGGCACCTTGCTGACTCCCTCCCATTATTGGGGGTTTCAGATTGATCAGTAACTCTTTCTGTAGAACAGCAACACTTCTGGTTATGTGGCATAACCCTAACATGAAAACAACATTCAGGCCAAGAGAGGCAGACCTCCGTAGGGGATTGTGGCCATATCTAGCTCAGAGAGTAGGGGCCACGGTTAGTCAGTCTCTGACTAAACAGTAGAGGAGCACTGGGATTTGAATATGAGTAATTACCATGTCTGAAGTCTGGAGATGTGTATTTCTGGCTCTGTTCTGACCCTACCCATTCGAATTAATTTTTGGAAAACTTATTTTCATTAGCAGACTTACATTCAGATTCTAAAGTGCCTGCCAGACTCCCTGTTAAGAAAAAAACAAAACAAAACTGTGTTCTCATTTAGTGCTAACAGAGCAAAGTATCTATGGGAACAGCGAGAACCTGCCCAGTTCAGCGTCTACAAAAGATAATTGTTAAAGCACATATTTTCTGCTCACACAAAGACTCCAGCTGCAAACATGATGGGCGCTTTTCTCTCCTGTGCTTCCCCAACAGTTGAATGTTCTGAGAAAGTGCCTGAGTGCACATGAATTTCTGTGACACCATATTCCTCCTCCCAAGCATGAACACCTTTCCTGAGTTGGTTGGCCCTGGTCTGTATAAGTGGTATAGAGAAGGTCGCTGTGATGGAAAAGGAGCTTTTCTTGCTTTTGAAAGGAATAATGGGAAACTTAACCATTTAAGTGCCATAGAGAATGCTAAGTAAGAATTCATTTACTTTCCTGCTCAACAGTGATGTGCTTATTACCAGAATCTGTAAGACAGCAGAATAAGTAGCAGAAGGCATTAAACCTTTTTTTATGATTTTACAAAATAGCCTGTTTTGTGACAGAAAGGACAAGAGGAAAAAAATAACTCCATCAAGCTGTATCCAAGTGCTTCCTGATATATTTAGAAACAACCAAACGACAGAAAAATATGGTACATAGTTAAGGTCCCTTATTAACACTTTGTCTGAGTGCAGAACAAGGAAATACGCCACATTCTGCAATGAATAAATGAATATTTAACAAATCTGAATGAAGATAAATTGAGGAGATCCTTTTATAAAGACAAACAAATACATCTTTATTCTTTATAACATAGGCAACGGCTCCACATTGCACATGACAAGCTATGCTTTATGTAATAGGGTGAATATATATTGCTAACTATGTGGAATATGGTTGAATTAAAAAAATACCTTTTTAAATTTCCATAATGGAGGAAGGCAGCATGTCTGAGGTTACTCACATTTTAGATTATTATTACTGAAGACATTTTTTACATCATTAGTTTTTAATATAGATGCTGTTCACTTCTGTTTTACAATTCATTCTGGTTTGGAGACTGAAGCTACAATATGCAGTTGCGTGGAATGTAGGTTCTGTTAGAACTAAGGAGGTATTTACTGAATTTCACACGTATATCTAGTAGAAACAGTTTTCTACATTTTTCATGAAAAAACCCTCTGTTCCAATCTTTTTCCTTGTAAGAAAAAAGCAACACAACGAAGTCAACATACTAAATTTTTAGTTATATCCTTTTGGGCAAGGAGATTTTCTTTCTGCAATGACATTTATCCATTATCTGAAAGTTTGTAACAAGGCTGTAACTGAGTGCATTTATACCCCTCTCCTTTACAACCTCCATATACCTGCATGCATTTTTTTTCCAGAAGGGGAGTGTGTAACGCAGAAGGGAGTATACATATAACTGCGGTATGAAGTTTGACCACTAGGTGGTTCTTAAAGACATATTTAAGAAAGATTGGTTCAGGCTCAAGTCTTCGTATTAGGAACATAAAAATAAATGCAAACAGCTATTTTAATATCATAACTAGTAGTTGTGGCTAAAATAAGTGTAAACTTTTTTTTCCCTGAACCAATATGCAATATGTATTCATCACAGTTAAATAATCTGAAGAATATTTCTATACAAGGCCCTACCATGCAAATGAGCCCTAGGACTTCTTAAAAACAGGTGATTCAAGTAATTTCTACAGGATTACTCACAGAAGCAAATACTATGTGAGGAAAACCTCATTTGCTGCTCTCATGCACCATTCATACTCCAGGAAAGATAAAGCCTTGGAAAAAATGAATTTCATTGACATTGGAATGATGTAGTCAAAAAAAAAAGTCATAGTCAAAAATAGCATTGACATAGCTATACATACAGTAATATTTAAACACAATAGTAAACAATAATATTTAGCACAGATAGGAAAATATTTACTTTCTAAGCACAAGACTCACTTTAGTCTGAGGACAAGGGCAGCACTAACAGCGCAGCTTGAGATTGAATGTGGGAATCTACCATTTGCCTAAGTCTTTCTGTAGAAGATGAAGCTCCATCAAAGTTTAGCTAGTATTGAGCATCTGTGAAATGTCTGCAAAAAGTGACTTCTCTAGACAGCTAGATCACACACAGCAACTTATTTTTCTATTTGTACTAGCTATTCCCAAACCTGAAAGAAGCAGCATCATTACAGATGGCATGTGGAACTGAAAAAAAATTGATTCCATGAAGACACAAGACTGACAACATCCAATATCAGAAATCCTGAGATGCATTAAGAGCAATACAAAATTTTAAAATTCCTCTCTCACTTCTGGATTTTAAAGATAACAAAATTCAAAGAAAAAAATAGAGTAATTTGTACCTGCTGAGCAGGCAATCATTGTAAGAGGTAAGTAGAAATATTGACCTCCATCTCTCAAAGATGCCAGATGGTCTTGGCATTAAAGCTTTCTCATTATGGTATAGACACATTTGCCAAGAGTTTAGTATCTAAATGTAAGAAATTGTAGTTTTCAAACACATCTTTAGAAGTTATATTCTGCGATAAAAAGTGAAACTGAATCCATGAAATGGATCTTCAGTTGTTTTGGGCCTTTTTTATTCAGTTGCTCTAATTTTTTAGTGTGGCGATGGTAAATTTCTGAATACGTTGTACTAATTTCTGTATTTATCTTGAACTTAGTTCTCATTTCAACTTTGTAAAGTATGATGTTATTAATCTTCATTGGTTCATAGAAAAATGTAAAATGGACTGTGTCTTTTTATTAGTGAAGGGGAAAAATAAGAAGTTATGGAATGTAATAAGTTGTAGAAATGAGTTTGCTTCATCTCATAGCAGTTCTGCTGAAAATTATGACAAGACTGGCAATTCTAAGCTGTGTATTGCTTGTAATACAAACCATGCCTAATGAAAAAATGATGTAATCAAAATCTGGGACATGAGGACATGAGACTCAGCATTCCTCACCTTCCTTATAAGCAGAACCCCTGGGTATAAACTAGTAAATTTAGTCAGGTATTACCTGAAAGAAATTACCTCAATAGCAGAGAAATATATATACCATTCACATACTAAGAGCAGGGGGAGAATGGGTATTTGCTTCTTGTTGCTTCTTCTGGTATAAACTGAGCTAAAATGTTCAGTCTTGTTATAATCATTTCCTTTCCTCAAAATGCTTCACAAACCAAAAGGGAGAGAAATCACTGCTCCAATGACCTTTTGCTAGTCCATACAAGTTGTTTGATAGGCCATAGAAATTCAGTAGGAGTCTTTTGGAGACAAAGCAAGTTACATAATCCTGTGGGCAAAGTTCAGGTTAGAAGAATTATTTAAGTTAGGACTGAGTCAAGAGTAAAACTTGCGCAGGATTTAGAGATTTTTTTCTGTAGTTTGTGTTTTATGATAATGTATTTTTAAAGGAGAACAAGAAAGAACTAATCAAAAATATTACAAAGGTAAATCTGATAAAACTATTTTTAATTTTTGGTATAGTGGTACAATATATTCCAAGAAAGAGTGACACAGGAAAGGGAAAAAAGACACAAACCTCATGAAATAAAGGAATAAAATTTGCTTTCTCCTTCTTTCCCTGCAACAGTGGCAATACTTCCTATTTGTTCAAATCTTCATGTAGTACAAACAAATACAGCCTTATAATGCAACAGTCTTTTCGCATTAGGCTTCTGAACAGGGAATTATCCTCCTACTCTAGCTTCTAATTTCCTCTTCTTGTCCCATATATAAAACAGCTGGGTGCAGTTGTCTGATGAGACCAGCTGCTTTGGTCTCACAGACTATTTACCCCTTCCTGCCTGTTGTGTGAGCTCTTCTGCTAAATTTAGGAGGAAAAGGAAGGAGGTGAGTAATTTTTGGTCCAATTTCTTGTGGCTGTTAGTTATTCTAGTATCTAGCTAGGATAGAGCTAAGGGGGTGCTCTATTCATTCTACCACAGAAACTGAAGGAGAGATATGGTAAGGAAAGGGGAAGCAAGTAGAGCAGTGCACAGAGAGCAGCAGCAACAGAGTCACAGCTAGAAAAATGGTCTGTGTAACTTTGTTTTAGAGCAAGGCAGAACTGTTTTAGTTGAGACAGAGAAAGAAGGATGTTCAGCCAAGCTGTAATGAGAGCTATGGGGGTTTAGCTGTGTGAAAGAAAGAAAACACTCCTATCTTTTAAAAATAAGCTGTGAAAATTAGAACTGGGCTGAGTGTGAAGGCTGGAGAGGTCAGGCCCAAGACAATCCTCAACTTAGGACATAAAGAGGCTAGTAATCTTGTAGGTTAGTTCACCATGATTGAAAGCAGGAGATGGTGGGAAGTCTTTAAAATAGAGGAAGATGGGAGGGTGTTGTTAAAGCTACATCGGGCTTTAGCTGGTGGCCACACATCCATTAGACGTCAGTAATACTGATAAAGGCTTTTATCATGAACAGGGGGAGTCAAGAGGTAAGGCTTTAGGTAGCCTTGAAAAGCAGCAGAAACACATTAATGAATAAGCTTACTTAGAGCTGTGGTACAGAGAAGAAGTCCTACAGCAAACTGGAGGAAGAAATCTGAGAGAGTCCTTTTCAAAGGATCAGTTAGAGAAATAAGGCATTTGGGAGAAGACAGTGTCAGCAAGGTTAAGGAAGTCAGGAGGTAAATATTTGACTGAGCATATGCATATGAAAGCATTGAAAATTAGCTATACATAAAGGGAATGAAAATGAAGCAAGTGGCTGGGAGATTTATCTGGGAAATAACCATTAGAAACTCTAATGACAGCATTTTTATTGGAATGTGAGGAGGAAAGCCAGATTGGAGAGGGTCTTAGATAGAAGTGGTGTCAAAAAAACTCCACATAATGGTGCTGAAAGCACAGAATGAACTTAGAGATGAAGAGTCAGTTTTTCTTCTTTTAAGAGGAAAGGATTGCTGTATATTTCCATTATAAGAGAAGAGAGTATAAGAGAAGAGTGCAGGAGGGGCCTGAGGGGGATAGTTCAGGAGAATGGAATGAGAGGAGGTCATAGGCAGGCTACAGAAGAGCAGATGAGAAACTTCTGCATCAGTGACAGAGACTGAATGGAAGAAATTTGCAGGACAGTCACTGAAGGCAAAGGTAAACTGATAGGAAGAAGAACATGCTGTGCTCTGTCAAGCTTTTCTTGAGGGGTTGGCACAGTCTTGCACAGTGCAAAATGAAGTAGAGAAAAGCAAGGAAAGTTTGAACCAAGGTCACTGGGGATTGCAGTCCAGAGGCTTCTTGATACTGGGGAGTTGTTCAGCTGAACAGGTCCGGAAGAGGAGAGAATGGATTTCTGATGAGGAAAGTCATTCTGGTCACAGGCCTTTGCCAGAGACATTCTGGAGCACAAGGAGGGGAGTGGAAGAAGCAGATGTTTGAGGGACTTGGGAAGGTGGACAAAAATATTGAGGCACAAAAGAGTTAAGAGTGGGGCAAGGAGAGAGCAACATGCAGTGAGAATCAACAGTGTGGTCGGTGGAGGAAAGGAAAGAAGGAGCAATGGGGAGAGACTTGAAAGCAGATACAAAATTGTCTGCCCTTTGGTGATTCTAGGCAGGCCCTGCTCTTGAAAAATGTGAATTAATAAAAGAAGAAAAAGAATGCATCCAAATATAATAAATATAACAAGACAACCTAGCAGCAGCTGTCTGGAAAAACAGTCGGAATCAGAAGGGTAATTTTACAGCTGTCAGTACAACGCACTCCATTGGCGGCAAAGAGCTGTGTTCGGGTGCTCGGGGAGAGAAAAGGAATCCAGAGAACGCTGTTTCATTCCTGTGCAGACTCCCATTGGCTGGGGTTGGAAATACAGCAGAGAAGAGGAGAAGGAAGTACTCGTGACTTCAGGCTGTGTGATAAGGTAGAGCTGAATTGTGACTAAAAAAAGCCAATACAAGAGCATCCAGTTTGCTGTGTGGAAAATAGTCAGTTGTTTGTTTCTGCACCTAGTGAAGCATCCCACTGACCTGGGGTACCCTACATGTGGGGAAAGCTAAACAAGGCTGCAGCTGACTTGTGAGCTTTTTACCTCTACAAAACTACAGAAAAGAAGTGATATCACAGAACTCTTGATATTGCAGAATAGTTACATATATATCTATTTATGTAATATATAGATATTCCTCTATAACGTGCTCACTGTCAAACATGGACTCCCATTTTATGAACTCTCCCTCATTTGAGTAAAAGAAACATGATTTGGAAAGAACTTTGAGCATAGAAATTAGCTCTGGCAAACACAGCTGTAAACATTCAGCTCTGCCTAATACAAAACTTGCACAAGGGAATTTCATCTTTGAATGCTGCATCTGGGAGTCAAAATACAGAGATAGGGCAGGATATTCTCAGCACCTATTTATGGCAGAATATATAAAATATATAAGCTCTACCACATGTGACCAAAGCCACATGACCCAAATACTGAACTATTCACATGAGCCCGTACAAATAGCAGGAGCAAAACAAACAGCTTAAAAACCAACATAACATAAAAGCACCATCAGGAAACGATGATGAGTCCCTTGTCATTTCACATTTCATGCAACATAAACATGACGTCTTATGTCTTAGATTGCTAGACATTAATCAAAGATACCTCCACACTTGAAAGGATAATGCTATCTAAGGAGAAGCCATTTGTATATTCACTTTGTGTTCTTTAAGACCTGCAGACCACAGTAATGAATGGCATCTCCAACCATTTTTCACATGAGGAGCCAGTGTGTCATACAAAATTTCTTATTCCATACCACACTGTCCTTCTGTGTTAAGCTGCTTGTTTTTCAGTACCAAGATATCCTTTATTACAATGGCATTTTTTAAAGATTATTTTGGGGCACAAGAATAGTTTTGCTGAGCTGCGCTGCTGTGAGCATTTCTTATTACAGAAGCAGCTCTCGCAGCTATGCAAGCACTGTAAATCCCCTTCCTTTCCTTCCCTCTTTGCCTTGTGCCTTCTCCAGAAGCGTGACCATTCCTGGCAAGGTCATACTGGAGCTAGGAAAAAGGCCTCTTTTTTGCTGTTTGAGAATGCTTCCAAGGGATTCAAACAAAGGTTAAAAAATCAGAGTGAACAGAAAAAGTGTCTGTTCAATTGGCCTATTCTGGTGACCATTGTAAAGAGCGTAGATAAGGCAGATGCAAAATACTTCATTATGATCCTAATCCTAAAATGATGACACTTAAGCAGTGATGTGTCTTTGCAAGTTTCTTTTCCTTCCTTCTTGCTTTTCTCTCCACTGTCTATGTTGTCCTCCCCTAGCCCCCACCCTCCTCCTCTTCCGAGATCTGTTTTAAGGCTGGAAACTTACCAGTGCCTCTGTGACAGCAGAGGAAACATTGGATAAAGCATGGTGTAGTCCGTGCTGGGTTCCAGATATCCACGTTGAGATCACTCCTATGATGCCACTGCAAAGCGTTTTGAAATAGTTGCTGGAGGACTTGGGCCATAGCCCTGCCTCATCTTACTGCACCTTGGGACTGCAGGAGGCAAAGGGCTGAACTTTCTCTCTTGCTTAAACTTGGTGAGCTTAAGCACTGGCTCATCCAGTCAGTTTGCACACTAGGCAGGTTAGGATGACAGCATGGGCTCAGACTTTAAATATAGCCTAGGCTGGGGTGCCTCTGGGTCCTCCCTACTTGCATGTTTTTCACATGGTATGCTTTCTTCAGTGGGGAACTCCCCAAAACAGATATATGGCCTGACACCTAGAAGAGTGGCAGGCAAGCCTGCAGAGGCTGCTAAAATGTTTGTGGGAGTCTGGAAGCACTTTAGAGGCTGATAGATAAGAAGTTGGAAGCATCTGAAGTTTTGAGGAGGAAAACAAGATTTATGGTGGCTATGAAGAGTAGGAAATCGAAACTGTTAAGAAATCAGCTTCAGGTCATCATAAAGTTCTGCTCCCTAGTTTCCCATTAAGAAACAGAATACTACTAGAAAATTGTGCTTGTGGTAATAAATAAAATTAATAATTAGCTACTATATACTGCTTTTCCTCTATAGATCCCAGTGATAAGAAGAACACAGTGAAAGTCTAATTTATTGCAGCCAAATAGTTGAATGTTAAACATTTCTTTTTGGTGAGACTGTAAATTCTACCTGTTGACATAAGCTCAATCTTAGCTGCTTTCTGGACTGGATTGCTTTATCGTTTAGAATTAACTTCTTGCAGACATTTTCAAGAGTTATTGTTTCTTGCAAGTGTATTATGAAAAGGAGAAATCCCAGAGGGGGGAAGAGAGAAATAAATTGGCAAAAGACTTGGGCACTAATTGTAACCATGGCCACATTTGTTGTTATACAAATCAATTAGGACCATATTTTGTGAGTCTTAATTGAGGAAGACTCCCATTATTTTTACTGCAAAATTTGATCCTATAGTATGTCATCTTTTAATCATACCATTTGTCTATCAACATAGGAAACATTTTCTTTAGTATGCTCCAAGAATGTGGGACCATGTTGTAAGACGTACAAACTGTACATCTCTAACATAAGTAGTAAAATTCTAAAGTGCTTGTTGAAATAAAACTCTAGTAAGAATTTTTGTATTGCTTAAAGGCTTCAGAATTTGTCATATATTTAACCAGAAATTTTGGCCTTAATTCTGAAAAATGATTAAATAATTTGGAGAAGCATTGTTTTTGTTGTCCCAATTTATGACCTTTCACATGAGCTTGGGGTTCATGCAACAAAGAGCAAATATGATTTGAAAATGAACCTCTCTACAGTTGTCCAAAAATGGTTCCCTGAATTCTTACTCAGTATTGTGACATATATTTGTAATATATAAATAAATAAAATGCATGTGTCCAAGTTACTACAAAAAAATTAATTGTGAATTTGTGTCTGACAGTTGATTTTTTTTATACTGCAAGCATAAAGGAGACACATAGGACAAGGACTGTGCCTCTGTTACATTTTGAGAGGTATCTGAAGGCCATCCTTTGGTGTAGGTTTGTTGTTCGGATGATTAATAGGGATATATGGCCCTAAATGTGGCTGGAAGCTACACTTGGAAGCCGGCCAGAACCCACATGCTTAGACATATCTGAAGGTTCAGTGTGATCACAGAGAATAGGATGTTGAATCCTCTTCTTAGCTGTTGAATCTCTATAGAAAATTGGAGGGTGAAAAGGAGGCAGATGGAAGCATGGGTTCAAATCTTAGATTTAAGTCATTTTTGCCAGATTTTTTTTTTTTTAAGTCTGATGGGAGTTATATGAAGAAATGTATATTCTTTTTGAATTATATATGACATGGACAGTGACTAGTAACCATGATTGTGAGAATATTGTGGCCTCAAACCAAGGCCAAACAGATGCTTTTGGAAAGTTCAGATACAGTTGTAAACTTTGAAGCCTGAAGTCATCATTAGTGTGACAAAGGTGAGTTAATCTACTTCATACAAGGAGGACTTTTTAAAAACTTAGGTCAAGGAATTTGTCCTGCCAGTCAGTGAGGTCATCCCAGTAGCCAGAGTGATGGACCTAATAAGGACAGCAATAAACACACATTTTTCCTTTTTTGAGGAAAAAGAGGATAGAAGGGATGAGAGTGGCAGGGAACTCACAGAGGAAGCAGAAGGTCTATTGTTAGAACAAGAGGAGAAATACTGCAGAAAGTGGTGCTGCCTTGGTGATTTTTTTTTTTTTTTTTTTTTTTTTTTGGACTTCTAAAAATAGTAAAATCTGATCATCCAGTACTGGCTTTTGTTACCATCACCCACTTGAGTTCTGCTTTCAAGATTTATTATATCACTCTTAAATCTCTTGGAGTCATTACAATCTTGCCTTTCATCTAGTCTGTATATAAATAATTGATCATCATAAGGATTGAAAACTGTGGAAATGAAGACAGCTTAACACAGATATTCTTTATGACATCAATTACAGCGGGAATCATTTGATGAGAACAGAGAATATTTCAAATGGTACAATAACGCTAGTTCCTAAAATTACTTTGTATTTGAAATGAAATGTGTACACTGATTGGTTCTGTTGCCAGTTTATGGAGAAGGTATATTATGGTTCAATGAAAAAGATGGTTAATTATCTGCACGCAGGACTTGCTTCATCCCTCCCCTACTCTTCTTTTACACTAGTGTAACTCTGCTGAAGTCAGCTGCGTACAAATGGCGTAATGCAGTTGCGAATCAGGCCCATATTTTGTAAGTAATTTATTGCAAGTGTTTGCAGTACTGAGAGAGGAAATGTTCAGGCATGTTCATTGTTGAGATTTAAACTCCCTGAGTATGCAGTCTGTTGGCAGCAGTTACGTGCACTGGGCCAGGGCTGTTGTAGGGTTAAACTCTGAGGGAAGCAGCTACAACAGTAGCTGAGCACATTTATTGTCCTAAAACCTGGTAACATGCTAGAATACTGTAAACAGCATCATTAAATGTGTTGAAAGGAAGTCAGAATTCAAGTAATCTGTTTTTTAAGATACTTTATGTAGTGCTGACTGGTGAACTTAAGCAGTTGGTTTGACTGGAGAGGGCACTTCCTCTCCCTTTTGTCAGCTGTTGTGTTGATATTTTGTATTGTCCCACTGTTCATCTATGTGCAGTTGTTTGGTGGTTTGGAACAATGTTCAAACTGCCCAGAGAAACTAAGGGGAGATGTAGGAGTGTTCATGGCATTCTGTGAAGTGTGTAATGGTGTCTGGAGTGCTTGTCTTCTGCTGTGCCTTTAGCTGCTAGGAGCACACTGAACATGTGCAGAGCAATAATGCCGTGTTGTCTGATGTGTCAATGGAAAGAATGTCGTGCCAAAAACACTGCATTTTTAATCAGCGTGAACAAGTGATAGTGACTCCGTTTTAGTGAGTACTGAAAAAAATAATCTGAAGTTGTGTGTAATGTCTTAGAGTTTGGTTGTGTAAGAGCCATTTCTAGAAGTACATGACTTCAAACAAAAATACCTCACATGATGATTTTTATGGTGGGACAGTTCCAAGAAATGGTAGGAATTGGGCTGTGAAAGTTGACTTGAATGGTGAATTTGAGTTCCTGTCCATTTGCAATCACTGAATAAGTTCCCAATTAGAAAGACTGAAAAAGGCAGAAACATCTCTGGACATGTTTCATGAGGTATTTTTCTGGGGAAGTATTTCTAGTTTGAATTAAGACCTATATCTGCTCCACTGCTATCTCACGTAAATCCTTTTACCACAGGACTATTGTGGTTATATATCGTAAATGCAAAGTTCAGGGAACTGGGATGACAGAGATTCCAAACTGTAAATTTTTGACAAACTTCTATTCTTGGTGATAGCTAAACATTACCATTTATCTTGCTGAGAATCCAATTCAGTAAAATACTGAAATGTGTGCTTTGAAATCAGGTGTTCAAACTGAAATATTTCAGCGACAATTTTCTAGAGATACTGTGTGAATAATTTATGTTTACACTGTGATGGCTCTTCTTTCTGTCCTTTAAATCTTGACTGAATTATCACAATAGGCCCTAATAGTTCTTTTTTATTATTATTATTTATTTCTATTGGGGCAGTTCTCAGAAACCCACATTGCTTATGCCATCCAGGTAGTAAAATCACTATGTACAAAACTGTTTGCAGGCTGCAGTGCAGGGAGAGGCAAACGCTCTTGGATGCCTTTGGATGTGTTAGTCTGTGTTAAGGATTTGGAGGAGATATTTGATTCTGGTGTGAGATATGATAACATTTTATGGAATTGTCTTCCTTAGACAGAGTATTATCTTTTCTCTATTTTCCTAGGGAGCTAGCACCAGACACAGAATTTCATCAAGCTTCTGCTTTAAGATACGGGTTTGAAAGACCATTGCCGCTCTCAACTTGAAGTGATGCTTGCATGCCAAGAGAAGAATGTATTGACACCATTAAGAGGTAGGAACAGTGACCCCCACTAAACGGGAGTTGGTTCAACGTGGAATACTTCAGTGCTTATTATGCATTTAGTTACTCAATGAAATATTATTTATTCTGCATTGTTTCTTAGAATTTTTCTCCTTCTACTGTTTTCTTTCATATCTTAGTGGAGATATACCTAGCAATAGCCTGAGGAACATACATGTTGCTTATTGGTTCTGTCAGTTATGCTTTCATGAAATCTTCTATCCTAATGAGTATCATTAGCCAGTTTTTGAAGAAGCTTTTTTGCCATGGTTACAGATAGCACATTATTTTATGTCAAAAGAAAAAAATGATAATAGCAATAAGTGACACCTGCGTGCAGCCAAACATAGCAAATGGCTGGATGGCTTACATATTTTCAAAATCTTAAGTTAGAAAGAAGGCTGAGCATCCAGGGGATCAAAAGAACCACAGATAGAGGAACTTTGTCGAACAAAGAGAAGTTCAGAGGGAGGCTGACAGGGCAGCAGAATGGCTTGCTCGAGCTGGTTTGAAAGAGAACTGTGCAGGGATTATAAGGATCATACAGTAGCAGCCATTTTGAATATGGCTTATTTGCACTTTTTCCTGAGCTAGGCTTGCACAAATAGCGATCTGAATACATGTCCAGATTTTTGGTACGTATCAATTGCATTTGGTTCGCTCTTTATAGTAATTTTACATAGAGAAGGTTAAATATTTATGATTAATGATAAGGTTTCATTTCCAAGAGTTTGATTGCTTTAAGAAATTTATGGAACCACAAAGTGTAATACAATATTTTGCTGATTTAGGTAGTTTATTTTCTGTATTCCATCATTTGAGAGACACTCAGGTATGAAGAACAGATGTGCAGATGTTAATCTGGTGTGTACTGCGCCCAGAGGGAGAAGTGTAGGTCAGGGATGATTTTTAAAACAGATTTCTTTTTAAGGTGTGGGATGTAGTACCTTTAGGGGTTATCTTTCTGAAACTTCTAGATGACATTTCTAAATTGCTACTGAGAAAACAAGCCCTTCCATCTCAATGGTATCAAAAGGAAGCTGTGCCTAAGAAATAACTGTAAGATCTATTTCCACTGCTGACGGATGTAATTCTTGTGTTTGCTATTTTGGAAAATGTTCGAAGTTGTTTTTCCAGAGGACAGGGCTACGATTTGCAATGGAAAAACAAATATAACATTTTTAACACTGTCTCCTTATCACGATTACCGACTCCTGCAAGTAAAGCTGCAAAGTTAAAGGTGAGGAAGCAACAGCATATTCATTTGATTTTGAATAGTGGTGGATATTCATATTCTAAGGACACACACAAGAAGAAACGTGAAAGGAGAAAACATTTTTTATATGCAAATTCAAGGACAATTTACATCTGGCAACACTAAATAGTGAACTTTTCCAGTGATTCACTTAAGGAGCTAAATCTAATTATAATAATGCTGCATTCTGATATGCTTTTGCAATTTCTAACCCTGGATCTGTATGCACTTTATGAAACAGCATTATTTTCTGTATTAGTGTGGTTTATGTGAACCCAAATCAGACTGGGACACCAGTATGTTAGGTTCTGTGCAGACGGGGCAAAAAACAGAAACTACACTCATAGTCAGGGCTACATGTGGATGCAGGGCTTTTTCATGCTGTACAGCTCTCTGCTGCTTGGGAGCTCAGGTACTCCTGGGTGGAGCTAGCTGAAGAGCTATCCCTTGTTGAAAATTTGCCCCATCTTAAAAATAAAATAATACTCCAAGGTAGGATTCATGTCCTCAACTTCAGTTGCCTGCAGTTAATGATTCTGAAATATGTTCTGAAATGGAGAAGTGAACTGGGAGGCCCCTGACAGTGCCTTGCTCTCTCCATTAATGCTAAAGGGAGAATGGACAGCCAGCTCCAGTGTCTTTTAGACACCTGAAGTTAAATGAACCTTACCCTACTTTGGTAAAGGGGGACCAAACTCCCATTACTACTTTGCGCTACGTTTTTTTCCAAGTTTCCAGCTTCTTTTAGAGCCTTTCTACCTTCAAGGATTGATTGCTTTCCACTTCCCACTTAATACTTCAATAATTACTTGGCTGGCTTGCTGCTCAGTTTCCCACCTCCTAGAACCAGTGGGTTTCCAGGCATGAACATATCTTCTGGTAGGGGACTGCACTGCTCAAGACTTTCCTCGCCAGCAGTTCCTCACCTTCTCTTTTTGTCTTCAGGAGAGTGGCCTGAGGCTTCTATTTTTTAGAAGAGATGGGTTTCACGCATCATCAGCTATACTTTGATTACTTTATATCATGTTTATTGTTTAGAGAGTTCCTGTGTAACTGATAAGTAGCAAATATGTGCATATGTTTGCATGTACACATATACACACACACACATATGTTAAGCAGGTTCTTTCCCTGTTGAACTGTTCTTTATGTGTACTTCTGACAAAAGATAACAAAAATGCATTGTTGGGATTCAGCTGCTACTTTAAATGGCTAAGGTATCTGTTTTGGCCTGCAGATACTACTCCAGAGGACATGGGCCTCCTTTAAGTCCTACATCATGGTGGCTAATCCTGTGCGCATCCCCTGAATACTTTGGGGCATCTAAAATGGCGCTAGACCTAGTTTAGGCAACAGACTTCCATGCTATGTGACTCTATCAGCTGTATAGGTAGTTCTTTGCTACAGTCTCTCTCTATCTCACCTCCCACACCTATAAAGGGGAGTCAGAGCTCCACAAGGCTGTTTTTAGGCTAAAATTATTAATGTTTTTAAGGCACTTAAAAAGCCTGTGTGAGTATAAACTTTGACATTGTTGTAATGTTCTGTTAAGAGCTTCTGAAGTTAACAATATAATTCTGTCAACAACTTCTGCATTTAGAAAGACATGACATTTCACTAAATTCTTGTATGAAATTAATTCAGCAAAGTATTTAGAAGTTTGGCCCGAGCTCTTAGACTATTGGGCTAATAAGAACTTTCTCTTCAGCCAGCTCTTTCAGCCCAGATACCACATAAAAATGTAGCTAACACTGCTGTAAAGAAGGAAGCTGAATTATCTCTATGGCAGAACTTTTGAAATTGCTCAGCTTGGTTCATTTCTTCTCCCATTAAAATCATTGGAAAAACCTGTTCTTGACTTCAAGGGGATCAAGATTAAATTAGCACAGTGTTTTAAAAATTCCAAACTAGTAATTTAATCTTCAGTCTTAACCATAACAGCCCTGCAAGTTTTTTTTCCTCCAAAGCTGCACTCAAAATAAATGATGTGTTAGTCTCTAATAAATGGTTCTTAATAAAAGTACGTATTATGCTTCCTTTGAAAAGTCACATATTTCTTATAGTAGGCTTCTGATTCAGCTGTCTCCCCAACATGCTGTTTTAACATTTTCTCCTTTTTAGGAGTTTGTATAAACTCTGTGGCTTACTCTGTTTGTGTGCAGCAACACATGTACATTTATGTGTAACAACATGAAGAAGATAACCTCACACTTCTTAATAAGGTTGTCTTCAGATTGAAAAATACTTTCTGTAGATTCATTCTTAGAATCAGTTTCCTAACTTCTTGCTTATTAAACGATGCAGTGTTTATAAAATAAAAGACTCCCAGGCTGTCAGTCAGAACTCTAAAGCCTTTCACAGACCATAAATTCACATTCCAATAGTTAAAAATAGAAAACACTATTGCAGGGGTTGTAAAACTCTCTCTCTGATGATTGTACATTCTACTGCACCAACAAATCAGAAAATGAGATGGTTGGGATACTGTTGTCAACATCTTTTTGCTCAGAATTTCCATTGAGCCAATACATGGGCTTGCACTGATGATTTGTAGCATCTGTTATCACCTTTCATCAAACTCTGAGGAGAAAGGAAGTACAGGATATTCCAGATGGGAGTCTGGTACATGTGCACTGAGGAATCTGTTTGTATTTCCTCTGATTGTTAGTGAAGGACAGTGGGAGTGCTATTGCTGGTTGCGTTATTTTTTTGTACTAATGACCATATCCAAATGACTTCTGTTAATGTACTGTAATTTACATTACCTCTTGATTGACCTCTTAATTTACATTACCATCCATCTTTTCAGTAATTCTTACTGTTGTTATATGTTCTGCAACACTGCAGATGAGAAGTTGCAGAAATTTACTCTGCAGAAGAGTTTCCTTTATGCTTTTATTTATTACTCTTGGAATAGGTCTTACGAGGATACTTACTTCTGCAATGTCCTAGTTAATCAATTCTAATATAGTTTTCTCAACATGTTTCTCAAGTAAGTTTCTGGCCCCTTTATTAAAAACAGAAGTATTTGATATCAACAATTAAATCTGCAAAGCACTAAGGCATGCTTTTCTGTATAGCTGCTGCTATAGAATGGTATATATCTGTTTTGGTTTGGGATATTCACTCGTGAATCACTTAGACTTCTATATCAGCCACAGAAGAGCTTCCGTGCTCAAGTTCTAGGAGTAATGGCTTATGTTTTGGCCATGGTAAAAATGATACAGTTATGGGATGGGCTGTTTAGCTGAAGAATAAAAAAGGCAATGTAACACAAGCTGAGAGGTAGCAGTTGGGCAGAAGTTCATAAAAAGTGCCTGACTGGGTAAGACAAGTGGTCTGTCTAGTCCTGTATTCTGTCTCCAGCAGAGGCAGTGGGAGAGGAGGCAAGCCTGGCCACTTCTGTGGTCTGTTCTCCTCATACTCTCTCAACATCATTCTTGCTGTATTAGGGATGTTAGAGGCTATATCCCTGTGTAGTGTTTTAAATGTTTGTGAACCCGTTTCCCATAAATTTGCCTTGTTCCTATTTGAACCTATTGACGCTGTCTGCCTCAGCAGCCTCCTGTGGCAGCAAGTTCCAGAGGTTCACTACTCACTGTAGGATGTACTTTCATCTGATTTAAATCAGTCTCCTATTAGTTTCATAGATTGCCCCATACTTTTAGTATTGCAGGATTTTATCCTGTTTGATCTGGCTTGCATTCAGGTATCCGCTTTCTTTCTAATGTTGTAAGCTGTGATCTGGTCACCTCTTTAGCTTTCCACTCTCAACACTGAAGCGTCCTTGACTCTTTAGTCCCTCCTTATAAAATAGCTGTCCTATCCCCTTGACCATTTTAGTTGGCGTTCTCTGAATCTTCTGTAATTCATTCCAAAATTCTTGAGATGATAGGAGCAGAACTGCTATTTGCTGTATATATAAACTTCAAAGTGATACACCTACTCTCACCTATGCACTACAAAGAGTATGTCAAGCATGAGAAACTCCCCAGCCTCCTCAGCAGTGAAGATGGGGAAAAAAAGAGTTCACTGAGCATCTGTGCTGTGGCCTTATCATCCATGAGTGTCCTTTTTATGCCTTTGTCATCAAGTGGTCCCACTGATCATGAGATAGCTTCCTGCTTTTGATGTGTTTAAAGAATGTGTTTAAAGAATGTTTTACTATCAGTTTGGGCATCCTTTGCAAGGTGCTCTTAAAATTCTTTTTTAGCCCTCTTTACTTCCTGTTTACATTTGAGATGGTTTATTTTATGGGCTTTCCTGTGCTCATTTGGGCAAGCTTTCTGTTTTTTTTGTTTGTTTTTGTTTTATGCTGATCTTTTTTCTTCTTTGGAAGCTTCCTTCACTTTCCTATTGAACCATCCATACAAAGGGGGTTTTGGACTGCTTCATTTTCTTTGGGGTCTATGCCATACATATTATGCAAGCTTCTAATATAGTGTTTTTAAGGGCCACCAGGCTTTCTGTAGATGTTTTGCTTTTTGGACTTATCCTTATAGTTTGGGGGGAGGGGGGCTTTTTTTCCTCCTTACCATACTTTTTCCTTACTAATTCCTTCTTTTTTACATAGCTCTCTTTCTTGAAATTAAATATTAATGAGCTTTATTTGGCCTGCTGTCTTTCTCTACAGCTTTAAACCTAAGTGTATGATGTTCACTAATTCAGAGTACCTTTCCCATTAATAGGCCTGGAACTAGGTCCTGTGCTCCAGTTGAGACAAAATTCAAAATGGCATCTTTTCTTGTGAGTTTAAAGACTTGCTGTTTTAAGAATGAATTTGTTATGTTCAAAAGTTAGATCTCTGTGTCTTAATGAAGCATTAACTTAGTCTGTATGTTGTTGTAATCTCTTCCAATTTGTACCTGGCCTAAATTTGCAGCTTCTTTGATTTCACAAAACTTTTCCTGATCATTGGCATTGTACTGGTCAGGGGTACAACAGCTATGCTATTATTATTAGAATCCATGCTTTTCACTCACAAGGATTCCATTGTGCTTCTCTTTTCCCATAATATTTTTACGCTGTTACACTGTATAATATCCTTCACATACAGTGCCTTTCCCTGACCCGCACATCCTATTCCATCATTCCTACTGTATCTCATTAGTTACCCTCCTTTCGCCACTCTCTGAGAGGCATGTTATATCAGGGTTATCATTTGGTGCCAAGCATTTTAGTTCCCCCTCTAATTTTTCAGGCTTTCAGCATCAATGCAGGAAGTACTTGTAAGTCTTGGTCTTGCTTACTATTGCCTGTGCAATTAAGCTGGCACAGTAGGCAGTCTAATTTGTCCATCCGTATTTATCAAGATTGTACTGCTTATTCTTCTCCTGGCTCTTTCAGAAATGCATTGAATGTTAGTTATGATCACCTAATAAATTGCTTCAGTCTGAAATGAATGCTCTTCTGCACCTGTTGGCTTTTTCCCAGCTTCTAGTTTCAATAATTCTCAATGACTTTTAGTTTTCCATACCAATATGCCTGCTTTTATGATTAACAGGCAGCCCGTCCATCTTGCACAGTTTTCTCTTGTCCCAGAAGGCTCCCTGATTCCCAGCATAGCTAAATCCCTGCTTTCTACGTAATCATCTCCTCCATGCACTCACACTCCCTTGTCTTTCAAGTCTTACACATGGCTTTTTAGAGGATATTATCATGGAGATCCTACCCAGCTTCTGTGCAGCAGCCTCAATTTATCCTCCAAAACAACTTTCTTACATCATGGTACCAAAATGGACTATGCTGGCTCTTCCCCTGCACTCTTGGCATTTTGCGAGGGCTTCTACTTTTGCATCTGGCAGACAGGTTAGCCTGGGGTCTTCTTGGACATCAAAAGCCCAGGTAGCTGTGTCTAACAAAATAATCTCCCACTACCACCTAACTCTTCCTACCCTTGACAATTCCCTCTTGCTGCAGGAGCATTCTGACAGCAAGAAGCATAAAGAAAAGACTTACAGTGTGAATCACAAAAGATAACACTTAATCCTCGTATCAGTTTCATGACTGAAATGAAGGTTAATTTTGCTGGCGTTAATTTGATAAACCTCCTGAGTAAGCTGCTCAGTTCAGCTGATATTGCAGCACCGGTGAGTAATAATAGTAGTTTATGTTTGCACTTACTAGAGGGGCTAATGCCCAGGCTGCCAGGCATTAGCCCTGGGCAATGTCTGCCAATTAACCCAGACTCCTGGTTGACAGCATTGCAAAGGAATCACTCAGACCCAGGGAGAAGACAGTATATTAAGTTACTTACTAGCCAGCGTGTCCTGGCTGATAAAAACAGCAACAGTAGTAGGCTTTTGAAGGAAGGACATAAAGGCAGAGATTCACCACTGCCTAAGACTACTCAGTACTGAGGAGGAAAGAAAGTGGTTAAAAAAAAAGTTTGAAAGAATAAGAGAAAAGGGAGCTTGTCCCTTTAGAAAAGAGGATTTTCGATAAGATGTTGGGAAGTCTGTTCCCAGCAGGTGAAAAAAACAAAAGTCATGGGGGATAAAACTGGACACTCTGCTTTGAGTGGAAAAGATGAAAATTCACTAGGAATGAAAATAAGTGCATGTATTTCCATTGCTAACATAGAAGTTTTTTATTTGGAAACATGTCATTAGCAGTACTGGAAGCATAAAACACAAAATCTCTGAAGAGGATTAAAAGCAATGAAAATGTTAAAGATTTTCATTGGAGAAGAAAGTCTGTACAGACAAAAGGACTTTCAGAACCTGAACACCTTCAGTGCTTCAGTAAATGAAACTGAGTTTTGTTTGACAGCTGAAAGACGTTCCCCGGGGGTCCTTTATGCTCCTGTCTGCAGAGATGATTGAGTAAATATGCAGCAACAAGGAACACTCTTATACCCTATGTCTGGCATTTGCTGGTTGGTATTTTTAACTTAAGGCAGATACAGTTCGATAATGTTGCTCGCACAGCTCAGCAGTATTCATCAAATATGGAAATGACTTTGATAAATACACCTTGCTGCATCTTCAGTTTTTAGCAGCACTCATGTTACATTTTAAGTCATGTTACATTTTAAGTCTGAACAACTCAAGTGTGGACTTCTGGGAGGGTGTTAAATCACCACTGTGGATCTAGATAAGAAGTGTTTGATAGTGTGTTCCTGGAGACAGAATTAAAATATCTTAATCGTAAAGTCCGCCTAAAGTGCTTATGAAGAGTCTTCAATAGTTAAGATGGCAGAAGATTAGAATTCAGAAAATTTTCTCCTTTGGAAAAGGAAACAATTTTTTCAGCCTAAGGAGGTATATATTTCATCACACCAGATCTACCACAAACAACATGAGTTTTCCTGTCTAAAGACAGGAAAGACTGCTGGACAGCTTGGTACGTGGCAGGGGCAGAGTAACAGTCTCCAGATCAGGAGAGCTCTAGGGACAGATTGATCAGGAGCTTCCTTTTCTTCCCTCTCCTGATCATGTTTTGAGTGGCAGGCCCTGACCAGATTTCTGTGACAAAAGTGGGTGTCTATATTGTCTCCTGCTTTCTCCAGCCAAACTAAAGACAATACAGACACTTCTATCACTGTTAAAGCATTGAAGGCCATTTTCAAGATTTACCTCTAGATGTGTCCTTATTTTTGGCCCTGGCTATTTTTTGCTGATATGTTAGTGATGCGAGATCCATAAACATAATGATTACATTTTGTTTTTTTAAGTAAAAATGCAAACTAGCTAATAACGTGTGCATATTTTTTTAATAATAGTTTTTAAATAGCTGGTGTTGTGGCTGCCACAGGGGTGTTTTGTGATTGTGCTTGGGTGAAGAAATGGACGTTGCCAGAACCTGAAGGGAAGATGGATTATAATATCACAAGCTGTAGAGGATTTAGGTTTTGAGCAGCTCTGTAGTAACTCATCACACATTTCCTGTGTGGCTTGATGTTTGTGCTAAAACCTTTCACTTTTTGTGAATATATTCATGGATTTACAGTGATTACTCAACTATTTTCAAGGAACAAAACATGACCCCATTTATCATAACTAGTCAAATTCAGTATGTTCAGCCATAAAATTTTCAGTCGCTGTTTTCACTACTTTCATCTTTATTCATATTTTCCAAGTTAGTCACGATTCATAAATTAATATTTACTGTTACCATATGTTGGTATCTGGGAGCTTCCTCCCACACTTGCAATAGACGTTTAGTTTAACTGTTGTGTAGCCTGGAGAGATTACCCACTCTAAGCTACAATTGCTATCTCTGTGTGAAATTAGTGTTCATGCAAATTGCAGAACTGACAGCTCCTGGAGATGGTAGTGCTTTATCTATAGGAGAGGGGTGGAAGTGTAAGGGAGAGGAAGCTTGCACTGTCTTGACCAGTGTTTCTCACCTCTGCTTTGCAGTCTTCAGGCTACTTAAACTTGGTTGCCTCAAACAGCTACTGTGTAGCTGGAAGTATGGTGCTGTTTTTTTGTGGTCCGCTGCTCTTCCCGATACGACCAGAGTGAGAGCGACAAATCTATTGCTTATATGGTGCAACTTTTGTTTATGACTGATCTGTGGTGGATATGAGGCACTGACTTCCCAAAGGCTTTGTATTCCTTTATTATTCCCACAAAGCATCTAGTCTTGAAATGTAACTATTTGCATAAGCATGGAAATTTTTTTTTTCTGGGTTAACTGGAAAATCCCTTTCTGGCATGTAAATGGGCACTCTAGTTCTTCTGACAAACCAGAATTCCAGAAGACATTTCCGAAGTTGTTGTCATCTAGTGTATTTGTCATTGCTGGCTGATTGCTAACTCCACTGATGGTCTGAGACCTGTGTGGTGCTAGACAGCAGAGACATGCTGTGCTCTGGTGTGTACTTGAAGAAAGGCCATTAAGAGTTGAAACATCAACAGTGACCCCATGCACCTGTAATAAATGCAAGTATTGTAATTAATAGGAAGCTGTCTCAGAGGGCTACAGATATACTAAGATTAATTTCCATTTCAGTGCGCCCAAAGTCCTTGTATAACATAAGGCAACCAGTTATAGTTGTCAGGAGAGACTATCAAGTTACTGCATGTCTGACTTGATCACAGAATTAGACTGTAAGTTCCTAGTGGCAGCAACTGTCTTTCCATACATTTGTCTAGAGCTTGCCACACGCTATGTGTGCAGAAGAGAATACCTATAGAGGCACACTTTCATTATGAGCATGTGACTCTTTGTTCCTTTGCTTCATTATACATCAAACTTGCTATGGTAAACAATATTTACAGAGGGGAAAAAAGTAAAATAATGTCAAATTACACACATGTATATTTTACTCATAAGTCCTGGAGGTGCCAGAAATGTAGTGAATAAACAGCCTGTAAAAAAAAAAAAAAAAAAAAAAAAAAAAAAAAAAAAAAAAAAAGTACATATTCACGATCTTTTCTGCCAATACAGTTGAGGCTTTGCCACTGCTTGTGGAAGATAGGTGGCTCTGGATTAATATAAAGAAGCCTCAGCTGATGGTAACTGACACTGGAGCACACTTTAGGCAAAAAGGCATTTCAGAAGGTATCATAAAGCATGTCTAGACTCAGATTTGTAGCTGAAAGGAAAAACTATTATCCTTTGGGTTGAAAAGTGACCCATGGCTTTAGGCATTAGTGATTTTTGATAAATGACCTGGTCTTCCCTGTCGTCTGTGTGGGAGGCAATTGGTTTCCACTGTAAACCTGGATTGCAGACAATTTTCTTTATCGTATTTGTAAGCAAAGGTAGCTTTCGTAGCCTAATATAAGAGAAAAGGGAAGGCGCTTTTGAAAATGTATTCACTGTGTTTATCTGTAGAAATAATCTGTAATAAGTATATGGCACTTCAGTCTCTGCAAACCTGGACCTTGAATACATTTATTAGATATATTTAGTCAGGTATGGGATCTTTTTTCCTCCTATTTTATGAAGTAGTTATGTTTTCAAGGAACATATATTCACATGATTTTTGGCATGTTATAAATGTGATATTGCTATCGCATATGAACTGTTTTGGTCAAGAGCCATGTTAACTGCCCCATCAGTTACACTTCTAAATGCCTGTCACATTAAAAAAAACTGCAGCCTTGGGCCCCAAGGATTTTTTCTTCTTTTAGACAAAGACTTCCCTCCCCACCACTATACTACTTTTGATTTTCTTATTCTGGAAATTTTGCTGCCTTTTTTAATGAGGGAAATACCTTTATTTGTGTGAGAAGCTGAAGGAGCCTTGTGAAATCCAAAACTCCTTGTGATACTGAAAGAGTCAGGAAATTTAGAAGCTCTTATAGATGTGAACCACCACTTATGGATGTGTGTTGTGAAGTCAACATTTAGCATGTTAGATAGAGTAGCAAAGTTGCTAAGGTAATTACTATTATATTTTTTTCAGTATGTAATCTGTTAGCAAATGGTATTTCAGCCATGACCACCAGGTACACTTTCACATAAAATTTTGCCTAAGTGTATTGTTGTGCAGAACCTTTTTTTTGTTTCTAAGAGTCTAACTCAAAATATCTGTGCCACTTCAGAATACACAGGTACTTAATTCAAGTATCTGCATGTTCAGTAGACCAAACGTTACTGAAATGAATGTGTCGGAACACAGTTGGAGTTAAATGAACTATTGTTCTCACAGGGTAGGCTAGATTAAAAACCACGAAAAGAAAAAAGTTAACAATCTCTCTTTTTTTGGGGGGGGGGAGGGGGTTCAACAACAAGCCTATCTCAGGACAAGCGGCTGGCAAACATATGACATTTCGTTTCCCCACGGATCTTACAAAAATGAATTTCATATTAATCCACCCATGTCTTTCTAAGGGTGCCTGCTGGCACATCATTCCTGAAGGAAACAGTCCATCCGGGAAGGCTGTTAGAGTGCTGGCAAGTCACCAGTCCCAGTGCAGAGACAGCAATCAGTGACTGGGAGCAACACAATCCCAGGGAAAACTCAGAGTCTGTCCCCAGCTTCTAACCAATAGATACACAAGGGAAAACCTGGTAAGAATTCTCTGCAGCATTGCTAAATGTTCTTTCCTTTTCACATATGTTACAAGGAGATGGAAGAGCTCAGTATTACTTTTACTCCATGTACTGCAATACTCTACAACCCTGATATTGCAGTACTCTGTAACTGTATGAGAACCTCGTGTAGTCCTGAGAGCCTCTGTGTAACATTTGGCTTATACATATTTTATTATGTTTGGCTGTTGGTGAGAGTCAGATGAAAATTATTTCCAGATTACAATAAAGGAACTTCAAACTTAATAAGTGTTGTTAGATCATTGACCATATTAAAATAAAATTTTAAAAGACTGTACATCAATGTTCAGAGGAAGCTGTTTAAAAAAAGAGAGTGTAGCATTATTGGCCTAAAGATACTGCTGAACCTTGGGAAAAGATTTGAGACACGTTTCTTATGACAGTAACATCACAGAGGATATAAACCAGTCATTGGCACTCTCTCAAGAAACACATCACTGTAATTCGTTATAACAATACCACTGTGATATTTGTTCATAATATTTATGAAAGCTAGGCTATGAAAACAGTATGCAGTGACTGTCGGTGTTGATGCATCGTTCTTTAAAGGAGAATATACATGACAAAATGTTTTAAGTGAACTCTAAAAATATACTGGTGAGTTAAAACAATTTGGCTGGTCTTGCACTTCATGCCAGGAGGGGCTTCCCAGGATATGCTTCTGGGTGACCTTTTTGAGGACATATATCAAATAGTCATGTATTTATTATGGTCCCAGTCAGTCTTCAATAGTAATGATGAATGTTGTGCAGTGTACATAGTCATTACAACTCCATGTAATACTCTGCTCATTTTCCAATTGCTGTCTTTTCTATGGAAAACAGAGTTCCTGTGTCATGTCAACCCAATATTCCCAAGTTTTACCCACAAAGCGTTCCCAGTGGCATAAAAGCTTTATCGGACCTGGTAGGGGATACACATGCCAGGCGCCCTGTAAGGAGGCTTCTGCTCTGCTTCCCCAGCTGTGTCAATGGCCTACAGAGTCCAGGGGGAGCAGTCTGGTTCTTGTGTGTCTTGGGATGCTTTATAAGCCCTTACATCTTCCAGTAGCATGCTGGGATTCACTACACTTCTGACATCAGGGTAAGTCTGGATTTCTGGGCACTGAATAAGGAAGGACATTTCTTCTATGGCTGAATGGTCCTGACGACATGCAATTTTTCCATCTGCCTCTCAGCACTGTGGGGAACAGAAGTATCATGAATGTTCTGACGTTTGTTGCAACCAGACATGGGTGCAATTCCATTCCTGGTGAAAGGAGGTCACCAGTCCTGGATAAGCTCAAGTACAGGAGTAGGCTTTATCTCGAAGATGATGAGGTCAGGTTCAGGGTGAGCACCAGTTGTCGGCAGAGCATAGATTGGTTTCCCACTCCACAAAATGCTGAGATTTGGTGCTAGTTTTGGAATATAGTTTAATAGGAAGGAAAATTAAAACCACAAGTTCTGTCTTTTCCCAGCCTGTGCAGGAAACCCTCATATTCTATCCGCTTCATTTCAGTTTCTCCCCAATAACTTGATTAGATCTGAATTCATAGTGATGCAGTCTCTTGACATTACTTGCTGTGTTAGGGTGCGGTACGAGGGAGGAAAAGCAAGAAGGAAGGCACAGAGGCCTGCAAACAGAATTCCAGCTTTTGTTTGGCAAAAAGGTGGACAATTAAAAAATGGATTTTTAAGCTCACTCAATTTCCTGGATTCTCCACCATTTGCATGAAAGCCAAGATTTGAAAACAACAAATACCATCACTGCAGGATGCCCCACATCTGAATTGTGTGCACGCAAAGCAGTTTATGAATCATACTTTTTTGTTTAGCGACTTCCATCTAAGGTAGTTGGCTCAGTTTAATCATAAAATAGCTTCTCTAGAAGCCCAGTGCCAGATCAGCTTATAGTTCCAAAAGAAGAATCCTGGTGCCAGTATTCTGAAAGATTTTTTTCATCAGGAATGTCTCAGAAAAAACAAGATAGAGGACACAACTAGGCTTAACGTGCTGTAGCCAGGGGCTACAAGATATAAATGTTAGAAAGAAAAGAGAAAGAAGGGGAAACTGAGAGGTAATGAAGAACAGCAGGAAAAGCAACTGAGGGACCTTACAAAACAGGGAGGGAAAAATAAAAAATGGAGCAGAGATGCTTATATACTGCTCTGTGCAACAGAATACATTCTACCTTGTACCTTTAATTTCTTCTCTATCCCTCTCCATCTCTCTCTCTCTCTCTGTATATCAATATTTTGTGTATATTTTACCACTTTATCTGATGGGCTTTTAGAGTCTGAAAGGGTAATAATCTCTTGTCACTTGTTTCTCCCATTTAATTAAACCTCCCATGTTTATGCATTTTCTTAAATTGATATGGCTTATTGACATGAAAATTTTGTCTTTTCTCTCATTACTAAATGCATTGATTATTTGGGAACAATACCACGTGTTAAGAATAAAATCTTCTCAATATTCAGGTACATGCATTTTAATAACAATATTAAGGAGGACTGTAAATTTTCACATTCATGCTGGGATTGTACCTATGCCAAAGGTTAAATCAGTGATTCTTCCTAATAATTTACACATGTAATTGCAAGCACAAATAACTCTGTCCACATATAATGAAGTTTCAGCTGCAAAAGTAGAATCAAGGCCAAGGTGAAGCTGGCCAGGAGCCAAGGATGTACTCTTTATTGGTCTATAGGAGATAAACAGTATTGCTCTAGGGAAGCCAGAGACCCAAGATTCATACTAACAGTAATGTATTATTAGCAAATATTTCTAGTTAAATTGTCAGCATCCTTTAAAGAGAAAAAATTAAAAAACAGAAACCAGTACACATTTGGTAGCAATTTGGTTCCAATTTAAGCTTTAATCAAGAAGGCTTAATAATCAGTATATGGACATTAGTGATGACTTCAGCCTGAATAATTAATAGAAAATAAGATGTTTATGCTAAGTGTAAAAAGTCAAAGAAAGGTTTAAAAGCAGGATGTAGATTACAAAGACTAAATATCTTCATCTGGCCTAAATAATAGTTGCTTAACACTTTGTATAGAGTCAGCTGTTAAATTCCCATATCATATTGTTTGTAGATATGGAATATGTAAAGAACTGTGAATATATTTGTCAAGCATACTGTAAACAACCTTGAGATGATCTTATGAGATCATCCATGCTCTGGGATAAAAATTCAAAAGAACAGCCAACAAGATTTCAATATCATTCAGTCTTCATTTTAATTCCAGTTTCAATTTTAAGCTCTAGACCCACCCTACTCTGTTTTCAGGCACTGTTTTCTCAGACATTTCTAATATTAATCTCAGTGATACGGGCATTTTATTTTTTTGAAAGCTTTGGGACAAAGATTTTTCTTGTGCAATATTATCAAATAGCCTAGGCTGTCAGAAGTGCTTTTATGTCAACTGTGTTCAGTGGAGGAAAACTATGGATGTTGCCCTTTATTCTGAGTATCAGCAAATATTTGGAGTAACAAACATTTGTGGAGAAAAAAAACAAACAAAGCCCAAAGTGAGGTTAATGTAACATTTTACTGTCGAAGGACATAGCTCTGATCCAGTGGAACATACAGTCGTACAGGAACAACAAGTTCCTTGGGGAGTGTCTTGTAAACCATATTATTCTAGAAATGTTTTGACCTGCAAAAATTGATGATTTCATATTCCTTTTGGGAGCCAGAGGAAAGCTTTCTTTGTGAAGGATATTACTAGAGTGGGAGAGTTGCATTAGTTTTGAGCTGCATGTTTTCAGGTCAACTTTGTTTCAATGACTTTGACCAGAGCCTCTTTAAAAACATGAACCATGTAGATGGACAAAAAGCAAGTTGTATGTGGTTCTTGGCCTCCACCCATGCACTTCATGAAGGTTCTTTTCTTTTTCTTTTCTTTTTATCTCTTCAATCATTTATAATATTTCTTCTTTAAACACTCTTTTTCAAACGGTAAATTATATTTCCATGACCTCTTGTTTTAAGTGCAAAGAATGGAAAGAAATGTTTTCCAGCCAAATGAGTGCTCTATCTCAAGCTGAATTCTAACAAATGCCTGCAGTTTATAATTGATACTTCCAAGATAGTCTCAAGGAATTTAAAACAATCTCGAATTTAATAGCAATCAACAGAATCGAGACAAAGTGAAACTATTACAGCTGAACTTATCGAAAAGCAGGGTTTAAATTGATGCTGCATATTATTCATTCTGACAGCTGCAAATTCACATTAAAGATAGCAGAGACCCAAAGACAGCAACTAGAAGAGGAAATGCTAATTTATTACTTACAGAGAAACAACTCTGAAGCTAAGCTGTTTAGTTAGAATTATGAAGTACTTTGCATTTCCATGGTACCTTTGATCCACAGCAGCCACAAAGCAATTTTCAAATTTATAAGTACAGTCTTAACTTCATATCATATCAGGTGATACACAACTGTCTCTGGAGTGGAAATGTAACAGACTTCCATCAATAGCAACACTACACAAAGGCAAAATGAAGAATTTTGCAAGTGAAATGGCGTGGTAAGGGTAAGTTGCTAAAGCACCTGTCCTTACCATGTTATGTAGCTTGTGTTGGAAGGACTGGGAATGAAGGAATCTGGAATCCGTTGCATTCCTAACTGCACTGCCCCTTGCTGTATGACTTGAGACAAGTCACTTAATTTCTTATGCCTCACTATAGATAGGGATTAATGCTATCTCATTTCAGTGTTGTGGTGATAGCCAAAAACCGTGTAGTGAAGCTGTTCCTTCTTACGGAAATTGTATCTCAGCATTTGGGCAGGCTGAAGTAACAGACCTCTAAAATGCTTTGTAAAATTAATTGAAATCATTCAGGTGGAAAACCTATGTAAATACAAATTATTATATGGTTTAGGAATTTACAAGCAGCGGGTTGCAAACCTGATGTTTTGCTACCCAATAGGTTGTTTCCTGTGCAAGAAAATGCTATTTCCAGCAACTGTCACTTCAGGGAGAATCATGTGTGTGGGAAGAGCAAACAGGGGTGTTATGTTCATTTACTGATGGAAGTAGCAAATATTTTTAAACCACCATATCTAGTGGTAACAGCCTTTAGGGAAACTATAGGATACTAGTATGGTGTCCTGTAATGACTGAAGAGATGGTTAACAGCTTTCTGAAACCCTTTAAACAAGTCATATCTTAAAGGCTTGATGAGGCAGGGAAGATCACTGTGATGATACCATGCTTCTAATTTTTTGTTTTATGAGGGTGTCTTTGGTTTCCTGATGGACAGATTGGATGAAAAGTGCCAAGACACTCCATGTTTTCTCTCTAGTATATTTGATAATGTCCTAACTGACCTCTTTACTGATAAGTATTGTTGCTCCAGATTCAATCTGATATACATTCCACTTAGTAGGTGTCAAAATGTTATCTAGAAAGCAGTGTAAAAGGTTGTAAATACATCAGAAATATATGGGGTCGCTTCTTTCCCTTGGGAATATTTATGGCTCCCAATACTGTCATTGGTGACTATGTTTGCAGATGCTAAAGACTGGAGGTTTTGAGTTTTGGTACCTTTGGTAAATGACAGAAGTGGTGAATGTAAATATTTAAATATTGCACTCAGTGTATCTCTTCCTACGGCAGCTTCTAAGATGTGCACAGTCAGAGACCAGGACAGGTTACACTGATGTTCTTACATGGCTATAAAGCTAAGACTAAATTCCTCAGAATATCCCCTTCTCATGGGATCAGCAGATACGACTGTTAGAGTTGGCTCAAGTATATCGCATAGAATAGGCCAAACTACTTTAAAAATTAATGAGCTGTATGAGTTTAGGACTACTCAGATTTATATGCTAATGGATAACCATCAGATGGAGAAAATAGCGTATGAAAACAAACACTGGGGAAATTTAGAGCCCTTATGTCTCTCCTGGCTTACACTGATGTAAATCAGGATTAGTTGCACTGAAGTCACTTGACTTGCAATAATATAAGTAGGAAGAGAAAGGGTAATTTATGCTCACTTTGCAATACCACACAGATAGAATTAAGTGGTCTTTTTGGAAATGAGAAATGGGTCTTTTCTGAGCCATTGTGCAGGGAATTAAGAATGGCAACTAGATGCTTCATTCAGTGCAGATTTTAGATGGGAAAAAAACAAACCTTGAGAGACTTTTACAGTATTTCTCAAGAGCATGTGCTATGTATTTGCCAGTTATAAGTCTGTGAAATTTATATACACTGTGGAGTATATTAATTTTCAAATAAATGTAAAATATACACAGTAAGAAATCCTGGTAGCTTCCTATAAACACTCTAAAATAGAGTGTTTTCTACAGTCAGACAAAAATGCAATAAATCTACAGCACAACACCAAGAACTTTGCTGCTTGTCCCTGGCCATTTACTAACTCTTTGTCAAGTTACAATACTACTGCAGAGTGAATCTCAAAAGGAAGGCTGCAGTTCACGTTGGGTGAAGTCTTCAAGTCTAGATTCTCATTCTGTACATTCACCCCTCCAGCCAAGGCAAAAAAAGAATGGCTCACAGATGCGCAGCCATGTTACCACCTTCCCATCTCCAACACCAATTTGAAAAAAACGCCAGACAACCAAAAATACTTTTGCAAACAGTAAAGGAAAATGAATACCTAGTGCAATAGAAAAAAAGATACGTCAGTGCAGAGAGAGGCCTTTTGTTTAAAACTATTTTGCCAAAGAGCTTTTTTTCTACACACCAAAAACTGTTTTTTGCTTTTGTTTCTTACTGATGGGCAATTTCTCCTACAAGAGAACTGCAGTGGTTTGAGGGAGACTGCTCTCACAAGTACAGTGCTTTATTGAAGGGCCTTATAAGCTGGCTCACAGATAATACAAAACAGAGCTAAGTTATCAAGATGCTTGGAGCAGTGTTATCTCCATATCTTAAGTTCCTATTTAATTTTGACATAACACTGGCCTCAGACTTACAGTTCTGTTTCGTCTGTGTTCTAAGCCATGAAGCCAAAAATATTCTGACCCTTGAGATGCACGTGCAACAGTCAGATCCCAGTAAATCTTGGGATATATGTGAAACTAGGAAATTGGTCTTAGAAAGAAGTATTATCTTAGAGCTTTAAAAAAAGTATGTCTTATTATGTGATTAGTGTCCATTGTTCAGGTGGCTGGAACTCACGATTTTTCATCAGTCACAACGGGCGCTGCATTTTGTACCCAAACTCTTCAGTTTATGTGGCTGCTGCCAGTGAGAAGACCAATCCTTGGAAGGGTGTTGTGAAAAAGAGAGCAAGAGATGGGAAAGACCAAGGCTGGTAATTTTTCCTGGGGCTTTTGCACTCTTCTCCCTCACATCAAAATATGTTCTGTCCCCTGCAGCTCTGTTGTTTTAGGTGAGACACTTCAGTCTTCCAGCCTTAAGTTATGATCTAACTGTTCTGCACCCATCCCCAAGGTGATGGTGTGAAGAAAGTGAAGCTATAGAAAAATGTCCAAGAGCAGGCAGCATGTCACTAATGAAGAGAGGAAAGAAAAGCAGTTGGTTATGTGCAACATAAGAAAGGATTCCAGTTGTAGGGAACTATCTCCCTCCACTCTTCCTACACTTTGTTTCACATTCTGCACTGCGGATATATTAACTTTATTTTTGCTTCCTGATTTTCAATTGAATAAGGTGTCTAAGGTCCCAGAAATCATCTGACTTGGTTTGTGCATGTATCTATTGTAAAGATGTAAACAACATATGATGTTAGATGTCCACCAGCTAACCTAAACTTCTAGTAGTTTCCTATGTATTATTGAACACAGTAACCATGTACTCAAAAAAGAGGAAATTTAAAGGAAAGTTGGTGGTTCTTCAATGCACATGTTTACTATGAAAGGGAAAAAATAAAGAACTTAGAGATTACTAGGCTTTATTACTTTGGTTTATACACACAGTATGTGTAACACTGGGCACTCTTTATATCTCTTCCTTAATATAGCAATAAGTTTTGGAAACCCATTGTTCTTTTTATTTCACAATCCTGCCAAAACTGATTGTTGGGACCTCTCCATTTAAGCTTCTCAGTTATCGCAGAATTAAGGAACAGAGGCATGACTGAGCTTCCACTCTCATCGACAGAATAGATGCCTTGGGCATCTGTTCTGCTTTTGCTGCCTTCATGCCTTACATTATCAGCTGCTCGAGCACAGTTCTTTCGGGTATCTTCATCCCTGTAACAAGTTGCACCTCCACCTTCCAGGTGAGTCCATCTAAGCATCACCCAGCGTGATTGGGTATTTTGAAATCATTGTGAGTATTTTGTAATCATTTCTATTCAGTTTTGAATAGCTCCAGTCTCAGGGCAATCACTGCAGGGCTTGAAACTATACTTCTCATCACCCCTAGTCAGCTGGGGGCCAATGCTTCTTCTTTTTTCCTTTATGGGGCCCCTCTCACCTCCCAGTCCTGGCAGGCCCTTCTCCTCCACTACCATGCTGCCTTTGTTAAAAAAAACTTCTGGGAGCTGACAGCTGTGCATCTGCTAGGAAGGAGTGAAGGGCAGAGCTGAGGGCAAAGCCCGACATTAGCAGTCTGGGTTTTATGGCTTCAGATCTGAGAAATGATGAGATATATGACTGTCCTGAGGGGGGAAAAATCACGTTCTCATAGTGATGCTGGTAGAATGGCAGTAGAGTGGTTTAGAGGGCAGCTCTATCCGCCTGCCCATCTAAAGGTAGCACACTGATCACCCTGGGTAACCTGCCTCCCACCCAAACACACAGGCCTTCACTGCTGCATAGCAATGGTGTAAAGTCTTCCGTGGTACCAGAAGAAAGATAAACAGGAACAAGCTAATACCCCCTTTGCCTATGCTTAGAGAAAGGAGCTTCTTGGAGCAGAATCGGAGTCTAATGTGAAATTTAACTGATCACAAAAGGAACGTGTTATGGTGTTCACGCCTGCAATTTATTTTCTTAGTGAAGTGACAAAGTTAAATAATGCATACTTTTCAAATGTTAATTATTTTAAAAAGCTGTTCAGTGCATAAATACACTTTTAATATACATATAAATACACAAGGCAGTGTTAGGAAGTTGACTTAAAATCAGAAAATTCTAAGTACCAAGGTAAACTTAATTTATATCATTCTGTTATTATTGTGGGATTTTGTTTGTCTGTTTTACGTTTGAGACCAAAAGCAGCAGCCTTAACCCAGAATTTTCTAGTTAGTTGTTCTAAAGTGGTTTAAATACTGATTTTTTAAAGTCATTGTTTAGTAAGTATGTGACAAACTATTAATCCATTAGTGAAGATATTGATATTCTCAAAGCTGTTCCCTAATCTCCTTCAAATATTGATTTAATTTTATTATAACATGGCCAAATACTCTATTATTCTTTATCTAAGTTAACATTTTTTTTTCAAGATATCTTTAGGAAGGAAATGTGTGTTTATTGATTGTATGAATGAAATGACTTTAATTAAGGAAACAGGCCCACTGCCAAAAATGGCATACATGACTATTAGTGTGAGCTGCTTCCTTACAACAGCCCAAAAAGACATCATCAAAAGCAGATGCCTAAATTAGTTACAACATACATCCTGGCCAGACAGATGCTTCAGATGCTTGTAGGATAGATTCTCTTTCCTTTGAAAACAAGCTGAAGCACAATAACACTTTAAGGTTTACTACCAACCATCATTTAAGATTTTGCAGCTTTAAATTAAAAATTACTTTAATGGAGCCTGATTCTCTTGTGGAGATTCCCATGTCAGCTTTCAGCACTCTCATTTAGATTAGTGCTTGGAGTAGAGGAGATGAGATACTTAAGAAATTTTAGAAGTTTCATCTTTTTGCCTGAAAAAAGTGAAATATGACACAAATGTGATGACAGTAATGACTACTGAAGAGGAAACATCAGGCTGTTATGCTTTGTTTTATTTCATAGAAGCATTCCAATATTTTGATTTGCATTTACAGCTTTTAGCCTCAGAATTAGTCCAGTATGAATTTCAAGTGTGTTGTTATGTTTCAGTGTTACTCCATACAATGAAGAGGAAATCCTCAAAGATGGGGGGGTAGCTACCCATAGGAATGTGATTTGGGGATGTTTTTTGTAACTGAGAAGTTCCAGTGCAGTCCTTATCCACCTCACACGAGCTCAGCAGCTCGCATGTTTTCTGAATCACAGCTTCGTAGTTACTGTACTTACTACATTTTCCTCTGCTGCATGGGAATAAAAAATACTCCAAACTTGCACTTTGTGAAATGTGTTTTCCTCCACTCCAACAAGAAAGGGTTAAGAGATACAGTCTCTGAACCCACCCACCACAGCTGTGAGTCTTAAAGAGGCCTGGAGGTGAAACTTAAAAGGGAGAATCCCACCACAGCAGGGGATATTACAAAATGAGCAGAGTTGTAGTCAAAGCCATGGAACTAGTGTTTGTTCATCAGGGGATGATCTAGGAGCAGGAGTTGCCTGGATCTGTCTAGTTTTGCCTGATACGTTAGTTGAAAGAGAGTCCCAGGAAGTCTTGTGTCCTCTGTGGCTGTGGGCTGCTATCAGGATGCAAACAGCCATTCAGTGCTTAGCAGGATCAAAGCTTAGCTGTGATGCCAGCTGTAGGTGCTTACCTCTGCTATGCCTTTTTTCAGCCTTGACCTTCTAGGTGAAACAGGAAAGACTGGGACTTATGCTAAGGCGCTATACCAGGAGCTTTCTGTCTTGAGATGGTGTTGGAGACTGACTTGTGCCTGCCTTTGGGCATGTACCCATGCGTGAAATATATGGAGGGGATAGGGAAGAGATGTGTTCTGGGTTTTTTTGGATTGCTTTTTATGATCCAGCAGTCATGCAGGAGAGCATGTGTAAGACAAGCTGTTTGTACCCTGACTGCAGGAAAGCACCTGGGGGAGAAAACCTTCTCTGCCAAACCAGATTTTGGATAGCCACTGGAAGGGTGTCTGTTTGCGTGGCAGGGAATAAGTATAAGGACACAGGCAAACAATAAATGTGACAGGAAATGTGGGAAAAGCTGTAGCTCTGCCCATCAACACTGACCAGTGGTAGGCATATTTTGTGTTACGTGAGGGGAGGGCTGCAGCGTAGCCCTCAGCACTGTCACTGCTAAGACTAACCTTGTGGTGGTAAGAACTACCCAATACCAGAGCCTGGCGAGCCTAGACACCTGAGATGTTCCCTAAACTCCTGGCCAGACTGCAGCAGCTGTTTTTGTTTAATTCAGCCTTCTAGATGAAGGTTTCCATCTTTACTCCAACATGAGAAAATGCTACTATGTACCTTTCCACCTTGTGTTGTCTGTATACTATAGATACATCTATCCCTGCAAAAGAAATTTCAGTTTGAAATCACGGATTACTGGAAAATGGAAGTCTTTCTCCTGGCCTTTTGGCAAACTGGAAATAGGATATTCCTCATTCTGGCAAGGTAGAGTGTGACTAGCCATGAAAAATATCGGCTTAAATACAGGACTTAGAAAATTTGTCATTCATCTTTGGTAGAACTTTTTAAGCAATGTGTAGAGACACTCTTAATCTGGGAGGATCGGATTTACAGCTCTGTTTCCTGAGCCCTGCACCATGGCGTTCTTCATGTGACAAGGTAAAAATGCACTGCTAAAATGTTGACCTGTTTTGCACTTTTAAGCACCCTCTCTATGAAGCCATGAGGTTTCTGTATCATCTGTATATACTGACAGGGAATAATGGTTTCAGCAGTACTTACTGGGATGACTTACGTAACTCAATTATCACTGTCTCATTTTTTGTAGCCACTCCAAGTAAATTCTAATAAAATCATCCAACCGTCATATATAACTATACTAATATGCATTATAGCTCTAAATATTGTAAGTGAATGGTATCTTATGACACAGTGTTTGCTTACACTTACAGATATATCCATCCCATTGAAAAGTATCCAAATATAGTCAGGACACTTGCAAATCCAGTAGTCAGTTGCCAGTGTTTACTGATGATTTGTCATATGTTTGCTAAACATATGCATTAGCCCTTAAGAAAGACTGTATGAGGGGTCCTCAAATCAAGACATACAACCAGCAGCTGCTTTGGGTTAAATCATTTGAGAGATTTAAAATTATATTGGGGATTTCAATGCTGTAGTACAGTGAGTCACCAGTAAGGGGAACCCTTTTTGCAGTAAACCTTCAAGCTTTTATGGCTGTGATGGAAAGCGTGGTCATAAAGATAATGTGACATTTTGGTTCCAAAAAAATTATGTTTAATCAGAAGGCAAACAGAGATAAGCAGTTTAAAATGAAACCTGAATTACAATTTCAAATTTACTTTTTTTTTTTAATACTTCTCAATGAGATTGAAGAGGAAATGTGAATGAATCTGAATAATATAGGCATTAACCCTTACAGCACTGCTAAAGGAAAGGAGGGAAGTTGGTTTTGGTAACAGGTTTTAAAACAATATGAATCAAACTGTCACAGGATTGTGGCTGTCATCTGGCATTGTTTTAACAGGAACAACAAATGACTGATATGTTGTTTGATATTATGGTATCATAAGTAAAATTTCATCTGTGGCTGAGTCTTCTAGCTCTAAAAATGCAGTTTGGAAAGTTGGGAACTACCATTCTAAATATCCTAAAAACGATAATTTTGAGTAAGCATAAAGATGAATCTTAATACTGTAAATTCTGTAGGAAAACTCCTGAAACTATTTTAATTAATCTGTGTTGCTGTACAGTAGAAGTTATGTCAGGAGAAAATTGATATGCAAATGGATCTCTGATCACACAGTATCCAAAACTGGTACAGTCCTGAAGTTTTGTAGTAAGTGTATTTTTGTAGTACCCAGACTGTACCCAGAGTATATGTTATTGAGATTAATAAAAATTGAGTATTTACTTGGCTAAATAATCTAACTATAGATTTCCATTATTATGTTTAACCGGATTTGCTTTTTCACTACTCAGTAGCTAGTAACTAACTTTATGAAGCTACTGAATGCACAGATTCAATGCAGCCAATAAAATCTAATAATAAATACCACTGTGAATCTGAGTCAAAGTTTCCCCATGCTCTCTGAAATGGTCTTCCCTCCAGACTGCCAATTAGTCTTTCTCTAACTTTGAATGCTCCATAAATGCACTATGCTGATTGATAGTGCATCAACATTAATTAATAATTCATCCCACTGTTGGAATTTTCCTCTACATGTAATCACAGCTCCAGCTCTTTGCAGACCTCCCTTTCTCTAGCAAAAAAGAGGAAGAACATCATTTTACCTCTTTGACCGTATGTTGTTGTTTAGTCTCTTTGGGTTTTTTTTGCAAATATTTGGAAAACTTTCTCTTCGATGTTTCTGAAAGTTCACATGGTTTGTATGGTAATGTGGTTCCATTTTACAGAAGTGTGCTGCTGCTCCTAATTGGAGCTAGTGTAGCATGCTTCATGTTTTATTTATATGTACAGTACATAAGTGAAATGCTCAAAGCATTGTGTGTACTTTGTTTGGAATTTGAAAGTCTCGCTTTCAGATAGGGCCCCTGGCTTCCATGCTAGCCCACGGATCAGGCCGTGCTGCTGCGAGGGCCTAGCTCTGCATGTTCTCCCTGGGTAGCCAGGAGCTCACAGGGAGGCAGTATCTCAGCAGCACTGTCCTGCCAAAAGGGGAAAGATTCAGAGTGCGTTTACAGCCCAAATTCACATGGGCATTTCTGAAGCAGTCTGTAATTTTTTTATTTTAATCAGGAATAATGAATTCTCTACAAAAGTACCGAATTCTTTGAGCGTCACTCTACTCCAGTAAAGAAAGAGCTGCTCCCTAGGTGGGATGTAGTATTCCAAATATTTTACCTGCATTTATGCACTGACCATGAATCACTTCCTAAAAACATCTTTTTTTCCTGGAGTTCTCTATGTAACACCATGTAAACACTTCTTATGTAAAAATGGTTTCCCTAAAATTTACATTCAGGCCAATGCCCGTTCTGAAATTATGAGATCTTGACATAAGTGAGAAGCCAGACCTCTGAAAGACCTTACAGGTAATTTACATGAGAGCGGAGGGATAAAAGAAATGTGCACTCCAACTGCATTTGGATGTGGCTTACAGTGCCCGTCATTTGACTAATCTTGTCTTCATAGTCCCCCTTTTGTGGGCAAGAGCTGAGGAATTGCAATTCATTCTTGTTGCAATTCATTCTTGTTGCAATTCGTACAGCTCAAAGCTTATACAATCATTCTGTTCTCCAGGTGGCTGTCATAGCCTGTGATGTTGCTGAAATGTCCCCAAAAGAAACTACCTTTGGCTAAAACAGTATGAATCTGCAGATTTTTGGTGACAAGCTTGCATTAATTTTGTCTGGCCATTTCTCTGTTTCCTGAGTGAGAAGCCAGTATATAACTCACCAGCCACACCAATATCAGCACCAAGGAAACCTTTCTTACGGTATGCTTCGCAATTCTTAATTATTTAAATATGAGAGATGAAAGTGTATGCTCTGAGTGTTCAAAATGCATACATGAATACACATATTTACATTAATTTACATTAATATTTTATCTTCAAGGACAGCCTCTTCAAAGCACATTCAAAGGTCATTCTGATGTGCAGGAAGTCTAGTGGGCATGGCAGAAGGCCAGCTCCGATGAACAGGGAACTCCTGACTGAGCTCAGAATGGTAATACACAGAGGGTAGAAGCAGCTATGGGCTACTCAGGAGGAATATAGAGACATTACTCAAGCATGCCGTGTTAGAGTTAGGAAAACCAAAGCTCAGCTGAAGTTGAAACTAAAAAGGGGTGTGAAGGGCAACAGGAAAGATTTATATAAATGTATTGGCAGCAAAGGAGAGGCTAAAGATGATGTGGGCCCTGAGAATTTTATGGAGCAAATGCTCCTGGAAACTGAGGAAGGACAAGAAGTTGATTGGGAACATCCAGCATGAGTCTATCAAGGGCAAACCATGCCTGACCAACCTGATAAGATGACTGGCTAAGTGGGAAGGGGATAGCAGTGGATGTTGTCTACCTTGACTTTAGTAAGGCCTTTGATAGTCTCCTGTAGTAGGCTTATAGGCAATTAGTAATATTTGGCCTGGATAAGTGGATGGCAGGTGGGATTTGGCTGGCCCACCAGGCTCAAAGGGTTGTGTTCACTGCTACAAATTCCAGCTAGCAGCTGGTTACCTGTGGCATCCCCCAGAGGTTGATTCTGAAGCTAGAATGTTTAACGCCTTTAAAAATTAAAAGCTTGGACAATAGGACAGGCTTCAGTCTCTGCAAGTTTGCGAACAATAGTAAGTCAGGGGGGTGTGGGGGCATATACACTTGAGGGCAGGGCTACTATTCTTGGGGACCTTGACAGGCTGGAGAAAGGGACTGACAGGAACTTCATAGATTTCAGCGAAGGCAAGTGCGAAGTCCTGCAGCTGGGACAAAATAACCCCATGCAGCAGTACAGGCTGGGGAATGACTGGATAGAAGGTAGCTTTGCAGAAAAAGACCTGAAGGTCACCACATCTAGAGTACTGTGTCCAGTTTGGGGCTCTCTGGTACAAGGATGTTGACATTCTGGAGCAAGTCCAGCAGAGACCACCAAGAGGGCCTCTGGAGTATTTGACATATGAGGAGAGGCTGAGGGAACTGGATTTATTCAGCCTTAAGAAAAGAATGTGAAGGGGAGATCTTGTTGCTGTCTAGCTATCTGCTCAGAGGCTGTAGAGAAGACAAAGCCAGATTCTTCTTGGAGGCAGACAGTGATGTAACAAGAGGCAATGGACACAAATTGCTACATGGGAAATTTTGATTAGATATAAGAAAAAAATTCACCATGAGAGTGGTTAAACACTGGAACAGGGGGCCGGAGAGATAGGCCCTCCATCCTTGGAGACAGTCAAAACTTGGCTGTACAAGGCCCTGAGCAGCCCAATTTAGTTGGACTTGCTTTGATCAGGAGGTGGGACTAGATGACCTCCAGAGGTCCCTTCCAACCTAAATTATTCTATGATTTGGTGATATTACAACAAATTCCTCACCAAGTATTGACAATATCAGTCAATATTACTCTGTTAGAGCCATTACAAGGTGTTTTGTCAAAGATCTATCTGTCTCCACACTACAGATTAATGATGTTTTCATTATCAGACTATGTTTTATAGAGAAAGTAGGTATTTCTAAAATAAAATGTATTTGTAAAAATGAGGACAGAAGAAAATACAGACCAAGAACAGCCCTGGTGTAACCATGTTAATTTTGCTGGAGTCTCACTGACGAATTGGACCTAAAATGATTTTTTGGTCAAAGCAGAATAGAACTTTCCACACTGAGAGCAATCCCATTCAAATTGAAAACATAATTATAATTCAAGAGTTGACCTTAAAGTATCTATTTGATGAAATCTGGGTGTTGTAGATTGCCACGATATTCTGTGTGTGCTTTGCATTATGTCAGACACCCATTCCTTCGTGTCTTTGTACCGAGTCCCTGTAGAGATGTTGCAGTGTTGAGACATGGCAACATTTGCACATTGTAAAAGATCCTGTTTACTAGTATTTGTTTATTTTCAAATAGTACAGTGCTGCATTTCTGTCTGCAAAAGGTGATTTACTTCCCCAGGACTATAGATTTCAACCTGCAAGTAGAAACAAAACTATTACCAATATAAGTTAATAGGTCCCCTCTGCCTCTGGGGGTGACATACTACTTCTGGGGTGAATCAGGAATCAGTTTCACTACAATAATACTGAAGAAACACTGTTGTCTCTTGCTTTGAACTGGAGATGGACGACCATATGTATCAGACTGCTGAGCAGGAAATTCTGCCTACTATTTATTATGTCCTAAGAGTGGGACATAATAGGATTTGATAAAGAGAAAAGCCCCTTTTTCCCTATGACTGTGACAGAAAATGCATTGAGAGCCCCAGACTCCTCCATATGCTTAAAGAGAGGCTTTTTTTTTTAACCTCTTAACGTAAAATTTGTAATCTGCATAGTCAATAAAATCAAAGGGTCAGTGGGGTACCAGAATAAATTTAACATTTGTGTAATGTGGCTGTTCTGAAATAACTACCCTTAAAAGTTGCTGGATTTCATGCTAAAAATAAATAAATATTCTATTGTTCTTTTACAAAGTAAAAGGTTAGACCTTCTTATGTCATCTAGATTCTTATAACATGTTAGAAACAGCCATTCAGAGCATAATATTTCTGCAAGTTTTCCCGTGCAATTAAGGCTTTTGTTTCCTCCCAAACACAGGAAGATCCTACAAAAACCTTAGCCAGATGAAAGACCTGCTTATACTGACAGTGGCCAAGATGGAAAAAATGAGAGAGCCATGTTAAGTCCTCCAGGTTCTGGCAAACTTTCCGGGCAGGAGGGACTGTTTCCTATGTAGAAATGTATGGCAATATCTAAAGGAATCTGTAGTTTTTCTTTTGCATACTGTGAGCACAAATATGGTCCAGAATTGCCATAACAGATTGCCTTGCTCATTCTGGGGATCAGTTCAGAGGGATTATGTAAAATAGGACTGATCCTGGCCCTAGTGGTTGTGTGCTGTCTCCAGGAAGTCTGGCGCAGCAATTCTGAAGCTTGAAATTGGTTTGAGGAGTATGTTTTGGTTATTTGCTGAGATTGGGCTGATGTTGATTCTGATGTTTTTAACTGGTTAGAATATCTACTATAAGCTTCTCCTACAGACTACAGGAAGTCAGGGTATTCTACAGAAAAGAATATGTAAACTGAAAATGTTATAACTTAACTCATTGAATTCAAGTTTTCCCAGGGTCTCCTGTTCATAATTATCATGGAATATACTGTATTACTTCTGTGACAGCAAGTGCTACAGATTTATTTGGTATTGGCCTGAAGGCCTTTCCCTTTTTTTTTTTTTTTTTTTTCAATTGAGGTTGTTGTGTTTCAGTTTTGTATACATCTAATGCAAAGAAAATACAAATGGAAGCGTTTGGCTACCTCTTCCTACTCATATACATTTTCAAGGCCTTTTTCCTACTGTGTCTTTGCTATAGTGATTCAGCAGGCAGGATTACCTGAATGGAGTGTCAGGAAGGCTATGTATGGTTGTGAGTGACAACTCATCATCATACTGAATTGGGTAAAAACAACAGAGACATTGATGTAGATGTGTCAGTGTACAAACCAGTTATAGACTGTGGGATGTGGGTATTTGTGTCCTTTGATATGTGTTGAATGATTAGCTACAGTATAGGGTTTTCTATGCCAGTGAAGTATTCAGTATTCACCACAGTGGGACGTAAGACATTCATTCTCAGGAATGTGTTTTTTTTGCTGTTGCATACCCAGGCTATTCAACATAATGTGATCTCTTTACAGAAAGAAAGGGGGAAATATCGTAATATATGGAAATACCCATAGCAGTGATCCCTGTGGCCAGAGTAAATAGGCCCTACTAGAAGACTCCTAGAACACAGGAGGTTAATAGTGACTTCGCAGTCACAGCTAATGGGAAATTAAAAGCAATTCTTTGTTTTCTTCATCTTATTGGGTCAATAATATACCAAAGTTACTTTGTACTTTTGGTAAGTTGTTGCCCAGTCAAGAAAGTCATGGCTTTTTAATGGTTTCTCTGATGCCAGATGGTAATTACAAGACTGCAGAAATGTATTGTATATTGTTCCTTTTACCTTCTGGATATCCCAACATCTTTTACAAAGTAGTGAGTTATGTAGTGTGTTCACGGACAAAGGAATCGCCCACTGTGCACTCCCACAGGCCTGGAGAGCAGATTGTATTTTGTGGAGCTGAAATGTTGATCAGGCCTAGAGATAGTCCCAAATTTTAATCCTTTTGAGAAGCGGAAAAGTTCTTACTGGGGAAGATCCTGAAGTTGTTCTCTGCTCTCTTGAAGAGAATTTGTGGAGATATGTCCCTGCAGCCTTCGCAGTCAGGTAAGTGTTTCAGGCAGCGGAAGCATTCCCTCACAACCATTGGTACCATTTCTCCCTTTTCCTTGCAGCATTTGTAGGGGAAGATGCAGCATGGTGATTGAAGGATGGAGCCCTGCGTCTTCCTTTCTTTCAGAGCTTGGAGCCACATCCCCGCATACTGGCTGTGCAGCTTTCCTCTGCCTGCCTCCTTGCAATACCCTTTGTGCTGCTTCTCCGCTCCTCCCCCTTCAGCAGTTGTGTCCCGCTTCTCCTCTGGGTCTGCTAGCAGCGCTGCAAAATTGATCTGGCTCCAGAGCTCTGAAATACCAGCAAGGGACAGGGATGCTAGTCAGTATGATTTCTGTTGCTGGACTGACAGGGAAACAAAATGGAGGGGTATGACAGGAGAGAGGGAGAGAACACAGAAGGTGCAGGAGAAAGGCTAACATATCGAGAATGAAAGGATGAAGAAAAATCAGGCAGCAAAGGAAAGGTTACCTGGAAAGGGAAGGAGCTATTAGAGACAGAGAGAGAACAGAAAAGCAGCAGCGGGAAGAAATCAGCGCATGAATAAAAACTCCTTTGCTAATTGCACAGGAGATGGAGGGTGAAATTCAACAGGAAATTGTATAAGTGGCTCTGTGGCAAGAGTAACAGGAATAATTAATGGCAATTCCTTGTGAAATAGGAGAGGAAAACTGACCTGCTCAAGACAAGCAGGAAAAATTAGGAGGTACAGCAATTTCACACAGAGTTCCAGTTTTCCAAATAGATCTGTCAGCAAGAACTATTTCATCCTTGACATCACCATTATCAAACCTGAGAGTTTAAAACCACAACTCTGGACCTCCCCAGATAATGAAATTTTCTTTAAAATAATACATTTTGGGTTCTTTTCATGTGTTTTTGATGCCTTGTGTACTTGAATCCTGTTTTCATGGGGCTAAAAAATAATCTGTGATCTTCAAGAAATTACAGGAGTTCAAGAACTGAGGCTTTATAAATTTGCCACAACTGATAACAAAATCCTATGAGTTGGTAACACAGCAACATACTTCACTGGACCATGACTAACAATGACCATATTAGATAAGGTGAGAACTCCTGTGAGCCAGGAGCATTTCATCATCTGCATTTGACGGCACTCTGAAGTAGGCCTGTTTCATCCTTAATCTGATGCTGTATCTTGCTACAAGGGTAATTGACAGTACCAGAGGATTTACCAGCTCCTCTCCCTGAGAAAAAATGGCAGTGAGCCAAGACTGGGAAGGAATGGCACAGAAGTTAGACAGTGAGTAAGGTGAAGGGATACACTCACAGGATAATCATGTCCCGGATGGACAGTAATGCTGCTTTCATAATCCATCTTTAAGGCATTGTAAGGGAGTGGCACCTAAGCCAGTGTTTTGATGCCAACATGGTAACGTTGCTAAGACAGTCTTCTACAATGCTATTTTGATTTTATGCAACCTCTTAAAAACAGAGTGACTGTCCAGCTGTCCGAGGACAACTGTCTCACACTAGAATATTCCATTATCAGCAGTATTAGGGTCCCCCTATCCTGGAGATGTTCCTAGAATATCAAGCTGAGCAGGTAAAACAACAAGTAAATCGTAAAGTTGAGGATGTTTTTTAATCACCCTCATCAACCTTTACTCACTAGTGAAATTTGAACTGAATGTCTTTTTACTGGGAGATATGCGCATGGTTGTAGTAATTGTTGTAGCTACTAGTATTCATGTTTACTCAGAAGACTGTACCAAAAATAATCCTTAAACATTTTGAAGAGCTCTTTCTACCATCTGTGCAATATACTTTTTTTTAAACGCTTAATGACCGTTCATCGTGATAAAGTTCATTTCTATACAAGACTGAGGTTGACTGGAGACACGTGTAAATAATGGCAAGAACGAAGGACCTCTACACGCATTTCTGCAGCCTCTGCACCAAACGAGTGGAGTACTTTCTCAGAAACACCTAGTAACACAGACATTTAAAAATAAAACCCTACCCAAACTAAATGTTCCCCTATGCATGCACTTCATCAGGAGAGGAAAATGAAGCAAAGATGATGGATGTCAGTGTTGTCAGTTAATGTGCTACTCAGTGGAGTTTAGATGTTGTGGGGATGAAGGCAGCTTAAGAGCTACTATAGACTATGAAAGAATAATTCTATCACTGCCGAGACATGTAACACCTGCTCATGCTGGAGTTCTGACATGAGGAAGAAATCTTCAGCAGGGTCATAAAAAAGAGCTTCACATTAGGGATGCTCAGATAGCATGAGAAAAAAGTCATGATAAAATCATGTTAAAAAAAATCACAATAAGAATCGAATAGCATGAAAAAAATAGGTAGAAAATAAGCCCATTAATCTTCTCCAAATGTAAGGAAGATTTGAAAGAAACAACCTGGCTGACATAAAACACCTTATTAAAATAAGCCACCTTTAATTAGTTAATGGAAGCCAACTGACAATATGTTTGTTGGTCCATCCTTGATTTGCTAAAATTTATGGGCTAGAGCCTGTGAGCTGATTGATCAGATAATGTTGGACCTGGTGTCGGTATATACAGTGAAAAAAAGGACCTGCCACTCCCATTTGATGTAGTGGGCAGTGAGGAGACCTCAGCGTTGCTAGGGTGGAGTGCTTCTCTGGTGGTGCTGGGAGAGATTCTGCTGGAAACAGGGCAAATAGATTTGAATCACTCAGGGAAGGAGAAGAGGGAACTGAATCTAAACTTTACACATCCTAGAAAAATCTTTTGACCGGTGAACTGTGTGGGGAGTGTTGGAAACAAACAGACACACAAAATAGCAACACCTATATATTTTTGAAAGAGACCACATAAGCCTGCTCTCCTCAGTGTTTCCAACTAATAGGCAGTAGATAGCTACTCACCTTTATGATGCTGGAAATCCCATTTGGAAGTGGCTAACTCTCATTTGCACCTCTAGACATCATGGTCCTGCGTATGGGTCCTAGGTCCCAGATCAGATCCCATGCGCACCTCGCGTTGCTCAGTGTCATGTGCTGTTTTGGTTCTAGCCCTAGTCCTATAGGGGTTTAAACATCCTTATTTTCAGTGCAAAACTCTTACATCAGTTTCAAATTAAGCAGGAAGATGACCATTTCACTAAATGCTTCAGGGAGATTTATAGAGAACCCTAAATGCACTTTGTGACTGATACTGGACACTAATTCCTCTAAGTTTTGTTTTTAGAAAAGTTTACACTGTTATTACTTTTCTGGTCAAAGGTTACGCTTCCTGCCCTCCATCAATGCAGCAGGCAAGTGAGTGTTTTCAGATATTAGTCAGGTCACCTTTCTGCAAGAACCATGTAGTGAGAATCTGCCTGTAACAGTTAGCAAAGTTATGGCTGTTTTAAGAAGATATATCCAAGTCTTCCTAATACTTGAGGGTAACTATACAATTCCATAATTTGAGGAATTGCAGGAGTCTTTTTAATGTACCTCTGCTGGTCTACTCATACATACAGTTGTTACCATCAGCCATCATACATGTAGCCCATATCACACATTTTGGAAAGCTGTCTAACAATAACCCTCATTAATAAAACCTACAAAATAAAACGACTTGTTTCTCACAGCAGAATTTGTACAGTGTAGCACTAAATCCTTTCTTTTAAGACCTGCAAGACCATAAGTCTGCTGGGGCAGGCGAACTCCAGCATTTGACAATTTGTCATCTTATTTAAACTTATCACTTCATGTTTAACAGGAATTAAAAAAAAACACACACACAATTATTTGTCTTTTCTAATTGCTGTAGGCCTTTTCTTATTAAACATGCAAATCTCTAAGAGTTCAATGTGATAGAAACTCAATATATTTGAAATACCAAAGCGAAGATCCTCTGTAACTGAATTACAGTTCTTAGACATTCACATCCTCTTAGTTCATGTGTCCAGGGTGGTTTGAAATAAGTTCTAGTCTAAAGATAGCTTGTGTTAGCTTAGTAACATTCTCACTCACCTCTATCTGAACTTGGGCCTTCTCAGAAAATCACAGCAGGTTTCTGCACTGTCTTCTCTAAGGCAAAGCTTTCAGTTCCTTCTCAGAGCTGATGTAGCATCCTTTGTGCTGAGTTGTGAAGAATATTTCTTGCTCCTCTCTGTACACTTTCTTACTGAGATAGTTAAGTCCCTTATAGTAAATAATAAGACATGACAAAATCTACCTTTATGCAGAGGTGGCTGTAGTTCCCACTTTCAATGAACTTTCATTAAGGTAACTAAACAAACCTTTCAGGGCCCGTCCATTCCACTAGCCACCTCACATTCTTCATCCTAATTTTCATCTTTATTTCTTCAGATAAACCCTCCAATCTTGCATCATTCCCCTGGGGCAAACTTTGAAGGTCAACTAATTTAGCAGAGTGAAGTTTAATTCGCTGAAGGAGAGGATTATTAATTTGTTCTGGTTCCTTCTGTTGATTTTCCAGATTTACTATGTAGAAGTCACAGATACATATGCAAAGGGCCAGAGAATATTATTTTCAAATATCTAAAATGTGTAAGTTGAAATGTAGCACCTATTTTGTCTTTGGGGATTTTTTGCTTTTTTAAAATTTTGTGCTTTGCTACTGGTGTCAGTTTGCTCATCACGAAATCCATTGCTGGCTTGAGCAAATCACACACATCAGCTTTGAGGCTGATTCATTCTGATTCATTCATCAGCTGATTCACTCATGACAAACCAGGCAGTAGTTAAAAAAGAGGAATTTCTACAAAATCAACTCCAAAAAAGCATTATGTTTTATGGAAAATATTTCTGTTGATTGTCTGTGGCAAACTTCATTCCTGATAAGACTTTAACTGGCAAGCAGCCAGTAAAGACCTCCAGTACCTTATTAAGTTGTATCTAATACATATCACATGTTTGGAAGTTTAATGATTATGTGAAAATTATAGACAAAAGGGTATCCCAAAGAGCAGACCCAGCTTCACCCTGCATATGCCTACTCGTTCACTGCGGCAGAGTTCTTTGTTAGAAATTGGGAGCATTGTTGGGATACAGTGAGTCTGGGTTAGAAAAGCGAGCTGACACATGTGGAGACGGATCGCAACCCAGCGTGTTCTGTAAGTTTTAAGCTTGCTCATTCTTCAGCACTGTCAGACTTTTTTTTCTTAAATTTCAGTTCTTCAAAGCTGAAACACACTCTTTGCAGGTAAATACTTAAGGCTTTATATGGTATTGCCCCTGTCCTAGTAGTCTTCATTTCAAAAAGGGCAGAATATTACAAATTTTTTGCTTGATTATCCTGTAATGGCTGCACTTTGTCCCCTTAAAAAGAGATAGGGATCTCTGTGCAGAATGAAAGGAAGGACAGCATATAGGGCAACAAAACTGACTGTGATCACAAGCCCTATTCTTAAGAGCAGAAGCATCAGTAACTCAGTTCATCAGTTCAGTATACTTGCCTTAGCAAGCTGCTCTGGAGGAAGTCAGATGTGCTCTCAAGTTTCCTAGTACTGACGCTGCCAGCTTAATACACCTATTAATGCCTACTCAGTAGCATATACATCCTCTGAACATAAGGCATTTCATATGCACCATCCAAACAATTTTGCATTCCAATTTTCTAGCTTATATTCTTACTCAGATTTTACTGGTCCGGAGGCAACTGGCATAGACCTGAACAGTCTCTCTATCTCAGGTTAGCAGTCAGAGAAAACACATATTTGTATATTTGTCCTTCTGGCACTGTTGGTTTTATTATTATGATTGTCCATGAAGATCCTAAGATATTAACCACAGGAGAGCTGGTGTTGCAGTATCGCTGATGCTATCTCTGCCATGGCTACAGCTACAGCATTTGGCTAAATAATACCTATGGAAAAAACAATGATGTTGGTGTTGGCAACTTTTAAACGCATAGTGATAGCATTAAAGATTCAGTATTAGGTGCTCTGTAAGCACACCTTAAAGAAAAATAAGAATTTAAGTTAAAATATCATTATAAATGTTTTTGTGACCAAAATTAATGAAATATAGTGTACTGGTTGAAGGAAAGATATGACAGCACTGTTCTAGTTCATCAACATGAGCATTGATAAATAACCTGCAAATAATAACAGCTGAAAGGAAAACCAGTCATTTTTCAGTGAGAGATAGGACTTCAAAGTATTTAAGTTCACATGTGAACTTGTATGCATTTGATACCAAAGAATTCAAAAATGAAAACCTGGTGTAAGAAAAAGAACATGATATAGCTGGTCCTGATTCCAGCTCAGAAATTCCATAGGAAGAAGAGAACAAATGTTCTGCTGCAAGAGGAATATTTGGGGCTTACCACAAATACCGGATGACATGAGTGTTTTCAGTGCTGTGTTGACAGAAATGCCAGTTGCTGTGAGTTGTATTTGCATGCCTCAAGTTGATCGTGGTGTATCAATACACAGATGTTTTGCACACACAAAAAACATTTTCTTTAAAGTGACCTTTTTAAAGCTATCTTTTCAGAATCACAGCCGTGCAATAAAATAGAAATGATTTTGAAATGAAAAGTGAATATGGATAAGATTTTTACGACTCAGTACTGTACTTGACTGTTTGAGTCATAGTAATTCTGCCTTAACTTTGACACAACAAAAGAAAGTCAAGAAATTTGATGGGCTGAGTTGTGTGGTTTGTAATTTTAAATGTAACATTATAACATAGCTAATGTGGTAGTGTTATTCACTGTTTGAAGACCCTTTTCTGCCCGTCATGCCGCTTGTGAGATTATTTGCAATCACCATACTTTCTGATGATTTAGGAGACTTTAATCTCTGAATGTTTTTTAAGTTGCCCACATCAGCTTGTAAGCAAACATTAAGATGAAGTTCATTTGTTTTGTTTTTTTTTCCTTGGTTTCTCCACTAGTCTGTACAAACTTTTGTACTGTCCTTACCACACTATCTGAGAACCACCGAGAACTGCGTCAAACAGCATGACTAACATTTCACGTGTGGTTTATTCCTCTCCTTGGGGAGAAAATTGCATGCATAATGGAGCCTTTTGCTTTGGCAGAGTTTTATTGTTTAATTGTTTCTATTTTTTAAAAAGCCTGTGCCGTGTGTTTATTTGAAAGGGGCAAATTGAAGAAATGTCTTGTATGTAGAACAGAAGTTGGTGATATTTGTGCTGATCATCACAAGAGCTCATTCTCGGCTGACTCTTGGGGGAACATAGTTCAGCTTTTCCTTTACTCTGGCCAGGTGCCACAGTCTTCAGACTCAAACACTGTCCATTTAATACCTTGAGGACACAGCCTAGTATCTGAAAATTCAGCAGATATTTCATAGGAGTCAGAGTAGACAATAGAGGATTGGTGCGATGTCTTCATCATAACACATCCTTGGACTATTACAAATCTCTTTGTGCCATCCTTTCTGATAAATATGAAAGTATTATAGGATCTTCCTTTGGTTCTCAACATTATTTCTACTTGATATGTTAGACTTCTGTTCCATATTCTGCAACCACATTGTGAGCTTCTTCTGAAGCAATGTATTGATTTTAAAATTGCTCTCTTGACTTCTTCATCATTGTCCATTTTTATTTAATTGATTTTCTTTCTACATAAGTTTCTGGAGGCTCCGTGAAGTAAAAGGGAAAAAAAGGAAAACAACGTCCAACAGCTGCCTTTCTTGCTTCTCAAAGATCCCATGGCATTTCTCAAGGATAAGCTCATAGTGCTAATTTTCTAATGACGTTCAGCTTTGGTTAATAATGTCTTCATCCACTGTACCTAAACTCCGACTGTATCCATGGAGTCAGTATTCTCCTGTATTGTGTCTTTCTGGCACAATCTTTTGTGTCTTTTATTGTATGAGATTACTATGTGTTGTTAAAATATTTTGTCACTGGCCTCTCAGAGATTATGTCAGGCAGAGTGGCTAACATGCACGTGTTTGTGTGGCACCACTGCATGCATTGTGTGTCATTAAACTGAACCAGGTAGTCAGTAGTAAAAGCACTTTGTTGCTGAATAAATTTAAAGTAGCATTAATGCAAAAAATGTCTATCCAAACAGGGTTGATTCTGTGTATTTTATAGAATCTGCTATTGCTTTCTGTTTTTAAGCTACTAATATCTTCAAGTCTGCATAACATTGTTATTGCCAGATGCAGTGCTGGAGTTTATCTCAAATTGCCAATATTGGCTTATTTTATTTAGTATTAAGTTTAGGCAAAGACTAACCACTCAGAGTGGTCTGTGTTACTAATATCTATATCTGTTAGTTATTTTCCATTAGCTACTTATATCCATTTTTTATCAAGTGCAAAAGAAGTCTGTCTTCTATACCTTGAATTTGGTAAAAATTACTGAAATTCACCATCCACAGATCAAATGTAGGTATTATAAGGACAGTGATGATGTTAAAGTTACGGAAACCTACAAAACTCACTCCTTAGTAAGAGAAACACCTTTCTGTCCCTCCTTAGATTTCTATTGTATTAAAGTAAGGTAACATGCCATTATTGTATATTTACTCTTTGTATCTTGTTCACTTACAGACACAAAGCACAAGAAAGCAGTGATTAGAGAATATAGGTATGGAAAGAAATGCTAGCAGTTAATGTAATGAAGCAGCATAATTCATTCTTTGCTGTCTGCATTATGTAGAGGGAAGCAAATGTACATTAATCATGCAGGAAGGAGGAAATTGAGATGTATGGAAGGGAAGAGTGATATGATACATGAACCCATCCCCCAGCCTTGCATAGCTGGCAACAGGTCCATTTTTGAATCAGGCATGTTTTGACAGACATGTCATTTGACAGGCAGGGCTGACCAGAAGGGTTGTAACGAAGCAGCCACTTATTAACAAGAGAAAGGAGGGAACAAAGCGTTATTATATCTAGTGCAAAGTAATACTGACCCAGTTAGCATCCGCTAATGCAGAGGTGCTGGCTAACTGACAGGTTTCAGAGAGCAGCGATCCATGGGGAATCATCGCTGAGAGTGGATGTTTCTGGTGTATGGTGGGTCCTGCAGGGGTAGCTACCAAGACTAACGCTGCTCAACAGCTGCTCAGGTGAGCTCCCTGACAGCCCTGCTCCACACCCCTCCTGCAAGGAGAGAAGGGGACTGAGGCAGAGGGGATTGCCTGCTTAGCTGCCTGGCCCTTGAGAGGAGCCATGTGGGTGCCAGGCTCATAGCCTGCCTGCTGTCCCAGGAAAAGCTATCTGTAGTTTGTCCTGGGACAGAAGCAAAGTTCAATCTGCAAGGCTCTACCTGTGCAGAGAGCAAGGGTGCAGGATCTACAGCCTCCTGGAGAAGTGGGCAGCCACGGGGCAAAACTCGCCTTGTGCTGTGAGTACAGAAGCACAGAGCTGCTCCTAGCTCTTCTACTCAACATAAGTTTTATGTGTACCCATGCTGTGCTTGTCCACATGGCTCACAGAGGGAAACAAACTCATTTGAAATCCACTGTGCCAAGTGGAGCAGCACTTGCACATTTCTCCCTAAAACTCTAGCTCCTAGGGTGCGGGACCAGCTTGGCACTAGCTGTGCTAAGACAAGCAAGACAAAAGCACGGAGACTGTGCTTGACAGGTCCCTGTCAGAACCGTTTCTTGGCATCCTTCTTCTGTCACCCTTCCTCTGAGGCACAGCATCAAGGAAAGGCCAGAGGGGCAGTATCTGGGGCTGCCACTTCGCTGCTCTGCTCTAGGCTCCTCCAAGGAGGAACGGCACATCCCAGAAAGAATTCATGCTGCTTTAACAGGCCTGAACTATCCTCTCACTTTATCAGAGGTCTTTTGCAGAATGGCAGACCTTTCATTTTTGCAGAGGGAAAACAATGTGAATGGGAGCTGGGGCTATGCACCCTGCTCCCCCTCAATACAGCTTCATTTTGCCCCCTCTCTCTGTTGCCAGTGGTGAAGGTTGGTGGACATGGGAGTGAAAATCACGACCTCTTCAGTCAGAGCACTGATTTTTGAACTCTGTTATTCCACACTGGCCATGGTTAATGTTGCTGAGGAGGCCCACGAAATGCTTCTGCTCCATTAAACTTCAGTACACAAAAATGCTGCATATGACGTTTATACATACTTTCATGTATATACATACATTTGTACATACTCTCAGTTTGAATTGAATGAGGTCATAAAAATGACCAAGATTAAATATAAAAGAAAATCACAGCAAAGGCAACTCAAGCTGATGTTCATCAGCCTAGCATGTCTGATGTAACTTGTGTAGCTGCTTCCTATTTTTCCACTACTTGTCACTTAAAGACAGTTAAAGTAATTTTTATTTGTTATGATTCTTATAAAATATGACCACAGTTTATTTCATTGCTGGTTTATTTCCTTTTCTCCTATCAGCTCTGTTTTTTATATCTGTCTTGATTTTAGATTTTGTTTGTGGGATTTTGGCAGACTTACGGCACTTCAAGTATTATTTCTTATTATGGACAGATAGGTCAAATCTGCAAACAATTTAATGGCTATACATCGCTACCTTTGTCAAATCAATCCTCCTAGCAAATGTGCTATAGGCAGTAGGAACGTTTAGAAGCCTAATCCTTCAAGGTGCTAAACATACCAGTCCTCTTAACTTCAAGTGGAGGTGAAGGCTCTCAGCACCTCACCGGACTAGGGCACCAATTAGCCTACTTTTATAGTAATACTGAATGCATGGACTTCCTGCATGTATATCAGGGTTGAAACTACCCTTTAGATTTACCTCGTTGAAACCTGAGAAGAAGCTCTGCAACTGTGGACTAAAATGGCTCCATATGCTTCTTGGCTCCAGTATACACTTAGGACTTCTTTTTTTTCTTTTTCTCTCTGCTGTGAATTCTGCTCTCAGTTCTGCTGAGCTTAAGAAAAATGTGGTGTTCTCATTAACACTTTAACCCTGTTCCCAAATAAATTACCTAATGCCACCATTTAGCTTAGCAGCAGCAGGCAAATTGAAAGGATTTGAGGTGTCAAAAGGGGACCAAACTTGACCCCAGAATCCTAGGAAAGACGTATTTCCTTGTTTAAAGAGTTGGAGGAAAGAACAGTGCACAAAATACACACAGCTCTCATGGAGCAAGCACTTACATGATTAATTCCTCAGATAGGTTGTCTGAGGAAGGCTTGACAGGTCTACTAGCTCCCCTTGTTAAAGCACTGATCTTTTGCACGTGCAGGTTGGCTGAAGAGCTCTCAGTGCGGGCAGGACGTTGGTTTCTCATTTTATCTGGCTTGCTGTGTAACTGAAGGAGACTTACACTTCCTTTCTGACTCATCCAAACAGACAAGGATTGCACCAAGAGCCAGATGCTGGACCTGTAAAATTTCCTAGGCATTTCTGTTATTTTTTAAAGCATCTTAGAAAGAACAGCTTTCATTTCAGGGAACTGTAATGACTGTTATATTCCTGCTTCTCCCCAAAGCTATCACTTTTATACCTCCTCCCTGAAGGTGTATCACAAGCGAGCTTTTTATTTCTGATAGAAGAATGCACAAACAACTCCCTGCTAACGTGACAGCCATAAATCAGTGGGACAGGATGTGCTGTAAAAGTTGTGAGGCACTTTCACCCCGTCTGTGCAGTGCACAGCCACAGGAAAGCACAGATTTGCCCAGACCCAGGAAGCACGTCCTGGCCCCATCTCCCCGGTGCCTAACCAACACCCTATGGATGTGTTTCTCGGCTGAACGTTTCAGGTATCTAACGCAGGGCTGCGGGGGAAGGAGCCAGGGTCATGACCACGAAGCCTGAGAGGGAACGTGTGCGCCCGCAAGGCTACGGGCGGTGCAGTATGTTCCCTCCAGCCACATGCAGGTGCACTGAATAAATCAACCCCAGATTACTGGAAAGTATGCGTGAAAAATTTTGTAGCCACAGGAGCATGTAGTAAGGGTGTCTGGGAATGAAAGGAGGATCATCAGGGGCTCTGTACCACTACGAAAATTAAAAAATCTAAATCAGGGAGTATATGGCAATTATAGGGAGTCTCAGATGGTCTTGGAGCACCAGCTGAAAGAGTAGGGTGATCAAAATGCAGCTCCAGAACTGTGTCCTGCTCTTCAGCCAGCGTTAACAGGGATAAGATCTCTGGATACACTGACTGCAAATGGTGATTTGCTTCTGAAACTGCAGAGCCCTGCTGTGAAGAGCCCTGGAGCCATGACATAAAAAGAAAAGACTTCTTAACTGGCACAGCGAAACTAAATTCGTGTCCTAATGCTGACAGATTAAATATGTATTTTTTTTTCTTGAAGCCACTAAAATAAATGCTGTACATAGATGATCTTAAAGATTTCTTCACTGTAACACAGTGCCCCCGCTTGCTAGGAAGGTATTTTGTGTCCATGGAAGAGCACCTATTCTAGTAGTTAACTTCATTCTGTAATAACAGATTACTGGTGAAGTAGCACTTAGCTGCAGTAGCACATTGGTGCTGAGTAGTGATTTCAAAGCTTATTTTACCATTTAATGAGAATGTATTAGCACTAGCTGAATAATGAGAAAATACCTTTTGTAGCACATTCATTAAATTATATTTCAATATCTAATGCCTCCCTATTTATTACTTTCTTTTGGAGTTTTGTTCATTGTATTTTCTCCTTGTCATTCCAGTTGATCACAACAGTATGAGCTCCTCACATATTGGTAGGGTTTATGTACAAATATGCACGCACATACACATACTATTCTTAAGCTTACCTGCATAACTTTGGCTCTTGAATAGTATCTCTTCTGGGAAGCGCTGAACTCTCCGGAAGTGCACACTATAAAAACAAAGGAAGTATCTCATTAAATGTTTCCTTATGTGTTAAATAATTCTGGGTTCTTTCAGGAAGTTTACAAGAAGGGACATTTCAAAAATGAATGTAGTGAAACTGTAGTACACTAGTTTTTGTAGTGTTTCTAATACACAGATTATATATAATCTTATTTCTGTTTTTCTCATATAGATGATGGCATGGTTGAAATCACCTCACATTTGCCGCTATGAGACCATTGTTTGAATTGTTTATTGCTCTATGAAACGTTAATCAGAACAGTTAATGTTTGCTGTGACTTAGAATGATTTTTTAATCAATTAAAAATGTTTAGCCATTTCTGATAATGAGTTGAGAGAAAAATACATTGGTTTGTTCCTGTTTAAAAAATACAGATGTTGAGAAACTTTTCCGTGCACTGGTGCAGGAACGTTGTCAGGACACTTGTTCTGCCACTCAGAAGGGGTCTGCAGGACAGCTGCTGCCCTTTGCCTGTGTGTAACACTGTATTGTTAAATAGATTAATAATGTGAGTTTTTCACCCTTTCCTAAATCAGTGGACATTAGGAATTCTTAAGGAAAGATATTAAATCTGAATCTTTAAACTCACTGTATAGTATTTATGATTTCATAAATATATATACCATTCTCTGATCAAACTATTGCCATTAGTTTGGCCACACTGTATACATGAAATACATTGATCCACTCTTTGCATAATGTTTTTAGACTGTTTTTAATATGTAACTCTTAACATCTGCATTATATACAAGGTATAAGTGATTTGAAAGGGATATTGTTTAGTTAAGAGACTTATTTGTTACAATCATTCAGGTTTTTGTAATTTTTATTCTCAAAATTCAGGAACATGAAATCATACTGCTTATGGTTAAATCATATATAAATAGTATTCAAAATTATATCCCAAAACCAGCAGAGCACAGTGGTATGTGCATAATTTTAAGTGCTTAAGTAAATACCATGGAAGTTAAATGGAATAAAAAAGTGTACTTTGAATGCTTTGCCAAATATGAATGACATACAAAGAGTCCTTCAGCCAAGTCTACTTGCAAAACCTTAAATATAAACAAAGCAATTACTTTAAAATTGTATATAGAGGTGCCATTTCTGCAATTCTAATGATCCATAACAACAACACACACCCTGTGGACTTGAGACAATGTTTAGAGGTTCAGATTCTTTGCACATGTTACATGATCAGATCAGATTATCATAACATTTTTTGGCCGTAGAAGTTGCTGAATCCTAATCTTTTCATGACTGTAACTGAGAAGCAATTTAGTGAATAAATGCTTTTCCACTCTCAAATAACCAGAAATAACCACTTTAGATATGTATTCAGTAAAGCTGAGCCACGTGTTTAACTTTATCTTTCCTTTTTCTTTGTATGATCTACTGGTTTAAACGTTTAAATGACTACTAAGAGTTTAATATAGGTTATCTTGATCACACAGAAATATGATATGATTAAGTACCTCAGTGTACTTGTCTGAATCAACTCAAATATATCCACTTACAAAGGCTATTATCTGAACTCTAAAAGGGCAGTTTCATCTCCTGAAAACAGGATATCAATAAGGAATTTCTTTTGTTGGATAAGTAGCCATGTTTCTTCTTGGGAAAGTGTGGAAGTGAATGTATGCCCTAGGGAGAATTTCTAAAGAGATGCATAGCAAAGATGTTTCCCATCTAAATTTCCAGGTAGCTGAAGCAGAGGAGGACCAACACAGAATCACAGCCGCACAGACCTGCGGGATGGGGGGGACCATTGCCTGTCTCTAGTCTAGCCTCTCACTCAGACCTGGGCTGTTGCCATGTCCAGGTCAGGTAAGCTGTGGCTTTGTCTAGCCAAGTCTTGAAAGTCTCCAAGAATGGAGATTCAGCAGCCTCCCTTGGTAGCCTGCTCCAGTGCTGCACCATCTCCAGAGGAAAAAGTTTTTCCTAATGTCCAGGCTGAATATCCCAAGCTGCCCTTTGTGGCTGTTGCCCTTTTTAAATTGTCCGCTGCTACCAAGAACAGTTTGACTGCCATCCTTGTAACTTCCCTTCAAGTAGCGGCAGGTCACTTTGTCAGATGAAGCAGCCCAGCTCCCTCAGCCTCTCCTTAAAGGTCTTGTGCTGTAGTCTCCTGATGCTCTGGTAGCCCTCCACTGGACCTGCTCCAGTTTCTCAGCATCTCTTGAACCCTGAGGCCCAAAACAGCACAGTATTTCAGATGCTGCCTCACCGCTGCCAGGTAGAGGGGGATAAAAACTTCCCTCAGCTGCTGGCCCCACTCCTCCTTTTGTAGCCCAGTACACAGTTTGCCTTATTCATGATGAGAGCACGCTGCTGGCTCATGTTAACTTTGTGTCCACCGAAACCCTGAAGTCTTTTTCAGCAGGTCTGCTAGTCAGACAGTCAACTTCCCAGCCTAAACTGATGCATGAAATGTTGCTGTGGGATTTATGCTAGAAGTTTAGTGGGCACACCCAAAGCGTTGCTGTAGAGAAATAGCAGCAGTGCTGGTATTACGGTGGCTGTAATGTGATCGGATAGAGTGGAATGCGACCAGATAGAATGGAAGCCCCAAGGGGGCAAATGTGAGGTGATTAAATGGTTAAACTTATTGGTACTTAAATGGTATTTATATTAGAATTTTCTACCGACTCCCAGAGAGAATTAGCAAATTAGAAACCAGGCACCAGGCTGGCTTGTCATTTTTGTTACCTTCAGTCTATCTTATCCGAGACTTACTTAGTGAAGGTCTCCCAAAATCGGAAAAGTTTGCCACAGCAGCGAACTTTGACACTCCACTTCGAGTGAGGTGGGACTGATGACATGTTAGAGGGTCACACTGAAGAACCTCTGAGGCTTGATCCAGCAGTGCCTGGCAAGAGATTGTGTCAGCCCTGTAGTGTTGATTCTAGTTTGGAGTTAATTCAGTTTAGCTAGAAATCCTGAAGAGCTTACAAACGTAGTATATGTTGGAAGCAGGTTGTTGCTTGCAAGTTTGTTTCAGCCTGTAAGCTTGCTACAGCTTGTGAATTTAATTTTAGCTCTGGAACTTGCTCCAGTTTTGGAAGGTTACTGAAATCCTGAGAGAAGCCGGGTTTCCTACATGCACCAACAATATCATGACAATGTTTTCTTAAGAATTAAGCCAGAAAAAAGTGCCCCCCCCACTCCAAAGACTCGAACCAGGTTTTTCCACCTGTCAAACACATGCTGGACCACCTGGCTGTTGCTATTTGATGGCAATTACTCCCCACCCCTTTCCTACCAGCAGCTCCGGCTTGCCTACAAGGATTTAATTAGCAAACTTTTCCCAGCTCTGGGAAGAAGGAGACACAAAGAAGTCCACAAGCCAAAGTTATTTCCTGCTGTGTTTTATACTGCACCATGCTTTGCTTTGTCTCTGTTACCCGCATTGTCAATAAAACTATAAGACTGTTTTAAAAGTTAGAGCAGCATTTGTTTGACTAACAGCCTGCTCCTTGCAAAGCATTTGTATTTCAGCTTATTGAACATTCATTATGTATTAGACACTCAGCCTTGTAAAATTGATCCAGGAAAGGCATACCAAAGCAAGCTGGCTCCTGCCTTGCCTGCATACAGCAGCTTGGGCTGTCATTTCTGAGAGCAGAGATCACAGGCCAAATCCGTCAGTTTGGCCAAAGAAGCAGAGCAAAGCAGCTGGTTTACCCAGGTGTTGAAATCGAGGAGGTGACACTGAGACTGAACCAACAGCTTCTTTCCTCCTCTCATTGCTTCTGGGGCTGGTGGTGGTGGGAGTCTAGTGGGTGGATGGGGCTGAGGCCAGGCCAGCCTTGCACGGATGCTGCCAGAGAGCAGCGACTCGTTTTTCCAGGGCAGCTCAGCAGTCGCCCTTGCCTTGTCTCAGAGTGTGTCAGCCTGAGGTAAGACTTTTCCATCTTTCCTAAAAGCTTTCTGTTTTTAGGGTTTGAAATACCCTGGCAGCCCTTAACCAGGTGTTGGCCAAGGCAAAAAGTGGGCTATGTGCGTAGCTCATTTGGGTTACAGATAATGCTTAGCTTTCCATGGAAGCAGTGCAGTCCTTTCATACAAACGCAGAAATACACAAACATACAAAATTCCCAAATACACAAAACAGAATCTGTAATATGGTCATGTATTGAGGAATGTACTGCTTTTGCTTCCACATTCAAGTAGGTAGCACAGCAAAAGCTTTCTGAAGCAGCCTACCAGTAAGAGCACAATAATAGCTCTTTTCCTGACCATTAATTCAGACATCATGCAATCAGTCAAATGAATCTGTCCTCCTTTGCAGCTCTTCTGGAGATTGCTGTCCTCTCAGCTCCAATGAAAGGGCCCCGACTCAGTAGCCTGTGTCTTCCTATAATTAGAACCAGTGATAACCCATGGACAGGATCATTTTGCCCATGGCCATATATCATACAGCCATAGCTCCCTGGCACCAATAGATTACTGTCTATAAGCAGAACTTCTTTGATATGAAGACAGTGAGCATAGGAACACCCTTTGAGGCCAGAGATAAAGTGCTTAGATGAATTTTACCCCCTGTCTGAGGCTGTCTCACACAGTCTGGCTGGGTTTTCACATGACCCCCAGCTTTAATTTTGATCCCATGTCAGATCTGAGAGTGGCATGTGGGCCTTGGAAGAACCCTTTGAAAATGCCTGTGTAGGCAGACTTATCTCAGCACTGAGTGCTCCCTCAGCTTAACTGCTCGGGAGCAACCTGCACTTTGAGGAGAAATAGCTTTGGCAGTCCATCAGCTTTCCTCTGTTTGCTGCTGCTGCATATTTTATTTCACTACCATATTACAAAATTAATATTAGAAATACTTCCTGTGTATTTTATGGACTTTATTTGTGCTTTGTTTTCATGTGATTGTTTCACTTTCCTCTCTATAGAATTAATAGTAGTATTATCAAGGGTTAACAAGCTTGGAATTAATCTGTTAATGTTTAATTATTACTTATGATGATTTTTTAGAGTTTATACCAGCATTGTTGAATGCCATTTTACAAGCCAGAACAAAGAGGTGCGCCATTTGCTGGGGCACTGGAATTACTCTAAAACTGCGTCAGTGAGGTTTTTCAGAGGTAGCATCAGATAGTGCTTGGTCTGAGGTTTAATTTAAATTGCTGCTGCCCTAGTCAAGGGAGCAGGTGCAACACTTGGACAAGAAGGTGAAAAAAATAATAAAAATTTTAAAGCTGAACTGAGAGGACCCACCTGGATAATTTAGTATTAAATACAGCTCAGCTCCCAGTCTTCTTCTTTGGCAGCAGTTGTTGGCTAGAAGGCTAAACCTAGCAACCGTTATAAAAAGGAACAGAAAAGGAGCTGAAAGAAGATTACTACAAATGTTTAGTATCATCTAAGCTAAATGGGAAGTAATATTTCTGCTGATTCTTTTGAAAGCTGATAGGGCTTTTCCTTTGCATGTACCTGGATCTGCCTTGTGTGCAGGAATCCTAAGCAATGCAGGTGAAATTTTGGCCTCTCTGAAGTTCGTGGAAAAACTCTCGTTGGCTTCAGTGATGGAGAGAGTCCGATTTTCACCTACTCTTTACTGTCTGGTGAGGCAGATATCAGGCAGGATACGTGTTTCAGGTACTGAGTACCATTAGGAAGAGTTTAATCTTCCAAATGGTGGTTTCATCTCTCCGGAGAGTGGGTGATAAGCCAAGAGCTGCTGTGAGGTGCTGGCTTGCGCGTCTCGGGGAGGTTGCCCCGAGGAGCCAGTGGTGGCCAGAGCTGCGCTGGGGCACCGGCGCGGCCGTGCTGTCGCGAGCAGGGCCGGCAGACGGGCAGCAGGCGCTGAGCCCCGAGGAGGGAGGCTACCGCCGGCGCTGGCCGCGATGCCTGCCCGGCCCGGGGGGCCAGGGCCGGGAGCTGCCTGTGTGAAGACTCTCCCCCCCGGCGGACGTGGGCCTGGGTGAGCAGCGCTGCGAGCTGCCTTGGCACCGCGCGGGAGAGCCGCGGGGTGGCCTGGCGCTGGGCAAGTGCTGCCGCCTGTTGTGAACGCTGAGGACGATCTGAGCGATCCTCAGCACGGGCCTGCGAGTAATCTCGTCCTAGAAAGACAGTGACAATGAATATGCAGAATAGGTCTGTTTTTATGGTTTAGGACCATGGTTAGGTTTTATGGTTAGGACCTACAGAAGGGCAATGGACACAGGTAATTTTTCAAAATATTTCCAGTCTTACTAATTTGTGTAAGCCCTGAGGCCCTGATCCTCAGCAATATGTAGACATCAAAAATCAATAGCAGGGAAGCACCAACATCCCTTTAAAGAAAGTTCAGGCACTGGTGTAGCCCTGGCTTCAGCGGGTTAGTAGTCTGCATTATTCCAGAGCGTGGAGAGGGCTGGAGCTCTATCCTTAGGTTTAGCAGGGTTGGAAATCTCACTTTCTACCCCCTTTACCCAGAAGGAAGGCTTACTTTGTATCTCCCTTTCTTCTTCTTGGCATTTTTGTTTTTGTTTTGGGGTTTTTTTTACTTGAAAAGAGATGGTAGCAGTGGAGTTAAAGGGTGACTAAACATTGCATGCAAATTGTTTAATTCAAAGCAGGACTTAATAACCTCCAGGCAAGTTCCGGGCAAATTATACCTAAGAACTCCTAGAGCATTGTTTATGGTTGTCTACCTTTGAAATTTAGTTTACACAAAGATTTAGGGATAGTGCCAAATAATTACATGGCAGGATACTCTGTTCTTCTTATGTGTGGTTATAATCATTACAAAAAGTCTACCATGGACTTGTTCAGGAACAACTGTTCTGCAGTAGCTATTTTGGGTCAACTCAATGCATACTGTATTAGAGGTATTACTTGTACTGCAGAGTAATGAATCATATTTGCGGTCAGGAAGTCACTCATGTAATTGTCACTAACTATAATGAATACAGTGCTATTTAAAGGGTTTCAGGATTGTCTGATGTTATGAAGGACACCTTATTTCTCTGGAGCTGAAGGGTAGAAGCCCAGTATTCCAGCTTCTCTCAGCGGTTTGATATAGAAGAAAGTGGATCTGTACGGATTTGTGCAGTGAGACATTGTCATACTCTTAGAATTCCTATGTAAAGTAAAAAAGGGTTTTCTTTGGAAAACTTACTTGTGAGTTGCCTATAAAGATCTAACAAAATTTCTCCGCTTATTACAGCCTAGCTTATTAGTTTTAAAATCATTGCCTCTGATGATATATTCTGAGTCCTGTGTTAACAGCTCTAAAACCCATATTGCACATCAGAGACTCTGAAAATACTCTGATTGTTGCAAGCAAATTCCCTGGTGCTTCGTTTGACAAAAAGATGGATTAAACAAACTCCAGAGCATTATTATTACCACCTACATGAAAGATTGCTTCTTTTATTTGTATTAATTACTGATTAGTGCTTTATATATCTTCAGCTCTTTCAGATGTTTTGAATGAGATGTATTGCTTTCTCTAGTTTCTTATCTGAAGGAAACCCTGGCAGAAAATGAGCAGCTCGACCGTAGAGCACAGGGAAGTCACTCGTGTTCAGATGCTGTGGTTCAGGGAACACCCTGAGTGAGATTCTTGGGGAGGTAACAATAAGTTCACAGATAATGCTGCAGACAGATTATTGTCGTCCAGCGAACAGTAATGTAATGGGTAAATATATTAATTTATTTTAAATTAGAGCATAGGGAAAAGGAACCACTCAGATAAGATTCCTTGGATGTGCGATTGCTATGGAGCAGTCCAGAGCTTCTCATACCCACGAGAGGCAGGACACCATCACGCTGGACAGCTGTCGAATGAGGGGAAGAGGTTTAGCTGAACAACTTGCCCAAGCCAGTTAGTATTGTTGACACTGTCTATATATGCTAATGCTCGAGGGCTTATATTAGCCTGCTGTGTGTTTAGAAATGAATACAACAAAGTAGCTTCTGCCACAGTGAATTTGCACACTAAATAGGACTCTCAGTGGTAGGAAGTGGCACTGAAATGTAAGTACTTTCAAAGATGCTCTGCCAAGAAATATATGTAACTCATATAGTATGCCAGAGAAAAAGAGAGGTGTTATTTAAGGGACTCTCTGCTTTGGACTAGTATGCAAGTGGAGAATCTCTGAGTCGTGACAGAAGATGCAGCCAAAGTCCTCCACGAGGAGGTGATGCGAAGGCGCCCGTGATGTGCAGCGGGGGCCTGCAGCCCAGAGCGTGGGCTTAGTCTCTCCAGCATTAGACTGGCATGCAAGGGAAGTGCGGGAGATGCTGGAGTTGGAGGCTTCATAGGCAGCGTTGCCTCTCATCTTGCAGTCAGACGTTGCAGGTCAGACAACAGCCCTTGGACTTGTAGCTCCTAATACAGCTGTCCGTTGTTGGGGCCTGGGACAATGATCTCAGTCGGGCAAGCCTTTTGGTACAAACCCTCTCGGTTTCAGTTTCACGGTCCAGTATGATCAAAGGCCTTTTTCCTGTCTGGGAAAAGGTACTTGAAGAAGGAGTAGTTGCGTGAGCAGTCAGAGGAGGTTGTGTTTAAGAACCTTAAAATGTTTCTCAGCCCACATTTATCCTGTATAAATCTCAGAATGGAGAAATCCAAGGCAGGTTGCTAAGAATGAGAGCTGTTTTTCAGCATCTTACCTGAGACAAAGAAGGAGGCTCCCTGAGGTTCAGTGGTCTAGTTTTCAAATGTTTTGTGCATAAAAATGATCACACCAGCTTGGATGTGAAAGAAAAAGAGAGGCAGTTGTTTAAGGTATTAATTAGCATGAGACCAATATTTTGTCAGGTGACTGCGTAAAATTCAGTGGCAAGCCTTTCGTGGCACAGGGTTTTGTTAAAAGGGTAATTTTTAAATAGCCTGTTGTACGTCATCAGCTGATCTGTCATTTTCCATAATTCATGAGCAGTGGGGCAAGATTAGACAATAGAGTCTTGGGTGAGAATTCACTAATTTCCTCCATGTTTTTAGAAATGTCAGAGGTGTAAAGCTGAGAATAATAAAAGTCAAACTCCTTAGATATATCTACTGTGTTAGGAAGAATATGACTCTGAGCATCTCTGATAGTATACAGTGTCTTAGCGTGCATGTGTCTTTAATTGGTATGCAAGGAGTTTATCTGCTTTACTGCCTACACTTATCAGAAAAGATATAAAATGGGATGGTGATAATGGCTGCCTTCAAAGAAAAAGATATGTTCTTTCAAGGGTGTAAGTGCAATAAATCTTTCTAGTTTAAGAGCTCACTGGAAGCAGAAAGATTCTGTTCTGCTGACAACTGAATGTAGGGAACTTTCCCAAGGGAAAACAAATCATGTTTCTCTATTCAAAATACAGTAAAAAGTCACTGAAATGTGGTACTCCAGAATGCGTAATACAGTATTTCCTACTGACTCCTTTACCATTTAAGACGCACTGAAATACTAATATGTTTCTCAAATGGTTAATATAAACCATATAACACTGAATACACTTAGAATACACTTTTGAATGACTCTCAACATAATCTGTAATTCAAATTAAAAAAATTTTTAAAGAAAGCAGTCCAAAAAAAAAAAAAAAAGGAAAGGGGAGGGTGCAAAATGTATCCTAGGAATTAATTTGTACCAAATAAAAGAGACAATGTTGAGTTAATTGCTATTCCAGAAACATTCTGTGTCTCTATGAAAAGCATAGTTAATACTACTGCCCACCTACTTCAGGGTCTTGAAGTGATCTTTTGCGAGTTGAAAGAAATCAGTGTATTTACTTAAAAAAAAAAAAAAAAAAAACACCGTATTTGTCAGAATCGGATGTTGTGCTTGACTGTTGAGGAGAAACAAAAAAGACAAGGATGTTTTAAATTGATCTGTCAGTACGGTGCTTTCCAGTGCTCACTTTGTTCATGCAGCCAGCAACTGATGTTAGCATGAATTTACATAATTCCTCTTGCCTTGACTAATGACCACAAAAGTTGAGTAATGGTATCTAACAAATTTCCTAACTTTTGAGAAGCTGCCTTCTATCTAGAGTTGTTTGTTTGTTCCTCATCTCTCCCTCCCCCCGACACAATCGCAGCAAGGTGCTCCACACAGCATATGACTAAACATAATACAATTTGATTTGTGTTGCACTGTTCTCCAAAGAACAAATCTGTAAAATTACAACATGTGAAGGCTTAACACAATGATATAAAATGGCAGTGGCACGGTTCATATCTTAAACTGACAGACTGATGGTGATTATTGCAAGGACAATGCCCTGCATATGTCAAACGATTTGCAAATAATTTATGTCACCTTATCCTCCATTATTGTTTTTGCAGAGGACATAAACTGTGTCACTAATATTAAACTGTCGGCAAAGAAGCCTACCTCAGCTTTTTCCAAGCTGAGAATGCAAAGACATCTGCACAGAGACAAACATGCATATGGCCATCATTTGTCCAACATCTTACACATTGTGAAGGTTTTTTACTTGAAATGCCAACCTATGTGGCAGATGATGTATGTGTTTCTTCAGTCCTGTGATTACCAGCACAGAGCTGCTCGGCAGTGCTCTTCACCTCATCAGTTCCACAAGCTGCACTCCAAGGTGTGTGAAACATTTGCAGGAAGATGGCATCTGACATGCAGCAAGGCAGAAGCATTCTGGTGTGAATATTTGACTCCAGATTTTGTTCAAATCAGGGTCAGATTCTGACCTGCAGAAATTAGTGGGGGTAGAGATTTAGAACTGCAAAATGGCAATTTGAAAATGGGAATGAATATATATTAAAGATGGGAAAGCAAAGCAAAGTGGTGCTGTCTTCTGGGTGACTCCCAAGGGGTTGTAGAGGAGTGAGGAAGGGTGAAGCCTTTATAAGTGACTTAGGTTTTATTCTTTTGGAAACAAGCAGATGATGAGGCAATCTTAGTTATTTCTATTTGTTAGGTTGCATCATCTCAGTTACTGTGTGCTTTGTTTATTTTTTGATGGTTCATTTATTACGACCATGAAATGCCTTTGAAGCATTCTTTTCGGAGGCTGTTGTGGTTAAAATAGGAGCAAAGAATGCTGTGCAGTGGATGGAGCATGGAGTGGGGAAACCAGCCTCTAGGCTCCTGGTCTAGATTTTGCCCTGCTCACATTTGGGACAAATTACTTGCAACTGCTGTGGCTTGACTCACTCTTCCGCAGACAGGTTTTTCTGTCTGACTCATCCGCTTGCGTAAGTTTGCCAAGCATTTCATAATCTTTGGCTAGAAATCACTCTTTTGATAGCAGATCAGTGACGTTTCAAATGTGTTGTGTAGTGATGGATCAAACAACTTCTGTTGGCTTCGGTGCAAGAGATGGCTCCAATTCACTGCGGTGAGAAGGACGACATACTGAGAAACGCACCGCTCTGATTTAAGGATTGAAAGGGACCTCCACTTTGTTAGTGCTACCAGTTTTTCCTCTCTTTTGAAAGCCTCCTTTCTGAAAGCATTTTGCACTTTTATCCCTCTCGGGAGTGAGGAGTCTGCTTCTTGCCCTTCCAAGCTTTTCTCAGTCTGCTCCTCAGTAAATCACAGTTTATGACTACATTGATCATTTTTATTAATATAATACAAGAGTGCCAAAGAAACTTGAGAGAACTGCTTTATCCAAGTAAGTTTTAATCTTACTTTCCAATCTTTCCAATGTTGAATTTTGTCAAATTTAATAGGGCAATTTGTGTGGGAGGTTTATTATTATTATTGCAATTGTTTGTGATTAGTGAGTTAAATCACTTAAGAGCAGATTTGGAGCATCATAGTAGGTTATAGAAACACATCTTGTTGCTGACTGGACTCGTTATAGCCTTAGGAAGCAGAAGGTGGTAGGGGTGCAGGGTGCTTCTCTCAGTCTGAACACATCCGAGACAGCATGCTGGTTTCTCTTTTAACTGGCCACAGATACTATGGTGATCTTACCAGTGCTAGGAATCTCTCCCAGGCAGAGAGGGCAGTGGGCCAAAAGGGGTTAAATACTTTCCTAAACATGTGTCTGCTCTATGAGCTCCCTGCTTTTCCCAGCACAGGAACCTGGTGCAGTAGCAAAGTCGCGGGGGTCGGGAGGAGGGGGCAGCCAGACTGGCCCCAGGGACACACACTGACCCAAAAAGTGCCTCTGTGGAAACAGTGTGCTGGAGCTCTCCAGGCTTCGTCCAATGATTTTCATCAGATGACTGGTAGCAATTTTCACAAACAGTGAAGCAGTGTTTTTAGGCTTTTGCTACAAGCGTGTTTTGGCATAGAGAAAAGACCTTTGCACTCCTGCTTAAATGTAATATAGAAGTAACAGTCAGGACTAGCCTAACACTGGTGATCATTACACACATGCATAGACCTACCTGCCTTTTCCAAAACATTATAACCTAAGACAAAATATGTTGGAGAGAAGTTTATTTAAGTAGATAACAATGTACCCTTCCCATAATACCCCCAAACTAGTGATCTTAATCAACTAGTTCCTTAAACGTGCCACAACACAGACGTAAAGCTGCAAATGAAAGAGATCTTGGAGATAGTAATATTACCTATATACTTCTTGGCTAGGAGGTATCATTGATCAAGATACTGCACACTTGTGAGGGAAGGAGCCAACAGAAACTGCAAAGGAGTTTGAGAGAGGAATTTACAGGAGTTAAGGTGGGAACAGAAATGGACCTAAAGGGAAGTTTTTATTGACTTGACAAAAAAGGAAAGTGAACAACTCTTAATCTTCTAAAAGTCCAAGTGATAACATCTGAGACATGAAGGAGCACAAGATAATCTCAGGCGATGATCCTGGGTGTTGGTGACAGCACTGTCGATCTCAACAGTGACAGAACGATGTGACCAGCAAAAGATAGTTTCAAAGTTGGAAAATCTGGCCAAAGTTTTATTTTGTCGGTAAAGGCAAGAGAAGAGATGCTGCCATGCATGAAAGGATGACAGAGACAACCTGAGATGTATTGCTAGGGAGACAGACTTGCTGCTGTCCAGTCTTTAGCAGGAAATGGTATTAAAAAGTGTAAATCTCTGCTGAGGGAAGACAAACTCAGAAGAGGAAAATGCTCTAGAAACTGGGATATGCCAGAATTTGACTGGACTACCCGGGGGCTAGTGGTCTTTTCAGCTCCACAGAATTTTTCAAGGCTAAGCTGCACTAGTTCCTCCCTATAATGCCTGCAACAAGGCTAATGCAGACTGCCTGGCTGCTGGGCCAGCCTAGGAAGATGCTCTTCTATTTGCAACAATACCTGTTGCTCTTATTTTCTGTGAATGATTATCCTTTTCATTCTTGTTTCAAATCCTACTGAAGTCACTAAACTGAAGTCACAAACCCCGGAAGACTAATGGTTTGAGCAGTGCTTGGAGGGAGAGTGACCATCTCATCCCACATTCTTGAGATCTTTAGGTTTCCTTTTAAACTTAGGTTCTACTTCTAGGCAAAAAGTGTGGACCAGAGAGCATTTATGTGATACCTCACAGTATGCTTACTTACAAAAACCTCTTTATTTGAGAAACTGGAAGACTTTCGGCATTAAGCCAAATAAGAGAAGCGTGATTTCACGTTAGCCTCTCCTGCCAGCTCCTGATTTCAAGTCAGCCTCTACCATCAGCCAAGCCAGTATGCATAGTTATTTTGGCTACCACAGAGGTTAGCAGGGTAGCCAGTTTGTGTGAACAGTGGGAAGTTCTTCACCTTACCTAATACTAAATTTAAAGCCTGCAGCAATAGATGAGAATCCTTGATGCTCTCTATGTAAAAAGTCTGTGTTGTCTTTTCAGCAAATGAATTGATTGGTGCCAAAAGGGGCCTCTAAAACTCTCTCTCTCTCTCTCTCTCTCTCTCTCTCTCTCTCTCTCTCTCTATATATATATATATATATATATATATATATATATATGTCTTTTTTTTTTCTTTCTTGTAAGCCACAGTAAGCAAAATTGAAGACAAAGTTAATGTTTGCTTTCAGTGGTGGTGCTTCTCTCCTGGGCTGGTTTCTTCAATCGTATTTAAAGCTGAGAGTCATTTTTTTACATCTCACTTATGAAGCCAGAAAATATAGTTCCTGTGGGAAGTGCTACAGAGTCGGGACCTCAGCTCCCTGCAATGGTCTTGCAGGGGGAGGCTGTGGTATGTCGCCGTGACGTGGCGGTTTAGAGCTGTAATGGCATATACAGACCTCCTTTTAATGTAACTGCTTCAGCGTAGGCCAATCCTTTCTGTGTTTACGCACATAAGAATTCTTGTTAGGTGGCTACACTTTATTTTTTTATCTAGTATGTGAGTTATGGCCCCAGTATGGATACAGTTGCCTGGGTATAAACATGCTTCTGTCGGTGTCGCTTATTTTATTTCCTGAAGCCCTGTTATTGCCTTCGCACAATGGTGTTTTGCCAGACTGGTAACTGTTCCTATGGCAAAAGTTTCTAGCCTGGACAAGCCCTTGAAGGTGAAAGTCGTTTGAACGTTTCTTCGAGGCAATTACACAATGGATATAGAGCTCCCTGCCAAATGCTACTTTTAAAAAATGATGATGATGGGGGCGTGCGCCAAGCATTACAAACCTCTGAGGCAGACGACTGCGTGTTAACAGTTAGTGAATGACAGAAGAGAAATCAGCCAGGAAAGTTTCAAGCTACATCACAGCGGAGCCTGACTTTGCTAATGCTTTTTACTTCCAACTCCCACTTTTATCCTAAGATCAGATAACGAGTAGCACTTTTTCTTTGTAACAATTCATTAATCAGAGAAATGATCCTTGCTGGTGTTTAGATGTTTTACTTAATTTGGTACTTCTGGCCTGCTGCCCCAGTAGTGCCAAAATTATTATTTCTCACCCAGCAGGTGATAAATAACAACTTCAGTCATGATTAATACCATGAATTTCTCAACCTGACTAATGCAAAAAATTTCAAACCTGCAGAACAAGTGGGTGATAATTGTTGTGAGAGCCATTGGAGCTGCACTCGGCTTGCAAAGAAAGAAAGCCACAGGAAATGAAGCGTTTGCTGGCAGCACAGCTGATCCTAAGAGGCATCATTAAGTGTGGCTCAGCAGCGTTCTCCGTGCGCAGGGCTGTGCTAGGCTCTTTTTTCCACGACACTGAGCTTTAAGTATGGTTGAGAAGCAGGCGGTTGCCAGGTTGTTGGGTTTTTTCCTCAGGGGGGAGGGTGGGAGGGAAATAAAAGGCAGAGAAAATAGCAGATGAATATCTCATTAATGCCACTCTGTACTATAATTTTTTACTATCTGATAAATGAACAGTGTTAGATCCTAGGAAAAGCCTTGCTATAACTAAAGCTCCTGTGCATAATGTCCCTTTTGGAATCTCATCACAACATCATAAAATGTAGCTTCAGAGACTCCCCAGTCAAGGAGACCCCTTTCCATAGCAGGACAGTAAAACCAGGGCCTCAGGAAAGGCTCCCAGCTGGACACAGAGATCCAGTACTGTAATGCTGGTGACTGAGATCCTGCTCCCTTTGCAGTCAACAGCTGTCTTGCTGTTGACTGCGGTGGTGCAGAATTGTCACTCCCTTTTCCCTGTGCTGGGTGCTGTGAAACGGGATACGCAGTACCCCCACTTCTACGGGCAGTGCTAAATTCAGCAGGCTGAACACTAGCTCACCTCCTTGGGAGAATTTTTCTTGCTTGTTGGAAGATAAAAGGGAAATGTGGTGCCATTTAATGGTCTATTAAAAAAAACGAGACCCTCAAAAAACTACATCTGAAGCAGTAATACATTGGGAGAAACACAGGGTATTTCAGGCTCAGAGTTGGGTTTCTGTTTTTCAGATAAGCCTCTGGTCACCTCGTCATGCGAACAGCTCTGTCCATGCTAATTACTGTTTGGCCTCTTGATGAAGATTTCGATGCTGCCAAGGCAGTAGCCCTTGCTGTGCGGATCCAGGGCAGTAACAGAACAGCAGACAGTAGGTGAGCTCTTCTCTCACTGTAAAGAACTAGATAATAACCTGTGCCTGTGGGACACAATTTTGAGCATCCAGTAACAGTTGCACAATAACATTGCCACTTTTCATGCCCAAAGTAGCATAATATGAACAAAAAAAGCTACTAAAAACTGAACTTTGTTTCAATCTGAAACAGTCAAATCTGTTCATATACAAGATAAGCAACAATTCTGGATCACCACCAACAGTGTGACCCCCTCCTCCTTCTGTTTATTTGTGTTGTACCCCCTGCCCACAAGCCCTTGTCACACACCAGGCCCCTGCTGGCACTCTCGTCTCTGAAAAGCAACCCTCCCACCACACCATGATGAACGCGTTGCACGTTATGCTGGGCAGGCAAACAAGGTCTTCATAATGTTTGGCACAAGGCATTTCTGATGGAAAACACCAGGCTCCCCAAAACGACCAGAACAGATAACTGTGCTCAGTGGGTTTGTTGCCCTGCTGCAGACAGATAGCAAGAGTAGTCCCTTACACACGCACGCGCACAAAATGCCTTGGCACTGGAGGCAGCGTTCTGTTTTCACAGACTTTCCCATTTGTTTTATTTCCATTAGGCAAGAAAAAGAACCGACTACTTTCTAACTAGCACTGAGCTCAACTTGAGCATCTCCATATGAACCCATTAATACATGGCACAAAAAGGCAGCCAAAAAAAAAAGAAAGAAAGAAAGAAAACCCATAACCATGGATAAGTATTGCACACATTATTAAGAATCTGTGTCTATTCACTGTTATGTATGTTTTTATGGATTTGTGTGCAACGTTGACTTACTCCTGCAGTTCTTGGTGGGGCACAGTCAGAGGATATATGCTAAGCCTCAGTGCAGCTGCTACCAGCATTCTTTCTGTTAGAAATCTAATTTTTGTCTTAATTTGGGAAACTTAAGATGTTCCAGCTGTCTGCTTTCTTCACCCAAAACAGCCTCTGGGAACTTGGGATTTTTGAGCTGTAAAAGCTATGAAAGAAAATAAGTCTTATCACCCAGACATCCTACACAAGACAGTCTATGAGACTTCCTGATCTGATTCCTGCCTCTAGTCCAGCAATTATACTTTGGTCATGGCATATCTTCTAGAAAAGCAAAGAACCCAAGTGTAAAGGCAGAGATACCCGAGTATCTCATAGACTTTCACAGCCTTTGTCTGCTAGATGAGAGGGACATTCAGCCTAATAGAAAGCCTCCTTTACTTTGCCTTGGATGAGGCAGGCTGACTGACTTGCATGAATCTCTTGCTATAAAGGGTGTTGGGTTTTTTTTTTTTTTTTCCTTCCCCTCCTCCATCCTGTAACCAACTTTTTATCACGGGCCTTGTTTCAACTTTTTGTTTGTTTTTGGACCGGCACACAGCATCTCAGCAGCAGTCCAACCTTCCAGCACTGGTGTCCTCCTCTGGATTCTGGCTTCCCAGTTCTTAAGCATGGGCTACAAGCTTTGGTCCTCAGTGCTCAGAGCAGTCTGCTCTGTAACAGTAGTCATGCTAGCGATGTTATTTTTAAAAGTATGATACATATCCTTATCATATTCATGAAGTGCAAAGCATGTCTTTTGGCTACATGTTTAATATCTATTTTTGACATTAGTAGCAAACCCAAGATTTTTCCTGTAATTTTAAGTTTACATACTGTAATACTTCATTGACTAGAATGATGTGCAGTCTCAGCGATAACCAGCCCTGTGGCAAACATGCCATATATGTAAGTATGCTTTTAGCTAAGGACGTTAAAAAAATTTTTTTTTCCCCTTTATAACTTAATTAGTAAGCAAATTGTAAAGTCACACACAAGCAGCAAGAAGAGGGGTGGTTAAACTTTCAGGAACTATTTAATTTAGCTTCTAGATCTGTTTCTGCATGTCATCTCACTTCAATATTGGAAACTCTGTGTAATTTGCCTGTCTGGATAAGCGCAGGCTAAGTAGTTCAGACAGTGTTACACAAACTTTCTTTGTAACAGATCAGTATCTTTTGCCAAACCACTTCCATAGCACTCCAGTATATTTTCCAGATAAGCCATATAGCTTCCCCAGTGGGTTTTCCCCCCCCCCCCCCCCCTTCTGAAGTTAAAAGCTCTAAAACCAGAATTTGCAATGTCTGGGTTCTCAGCTACCAATTGTTTGGTGGCAGAAATTGTCACTAAGTATGAATTTTATTTTGAAAAGGTATTGGTATGAAACATACACTTGTGAAATTTTCTAAGACTGAAATGGAGGACAAAGTGCAATTTTCCTCTCTTAGTGAGAGTGATTTGCTAGAAGGCCAAGAGAACCAGCTATGCATTGGTACTACAGTCAGTCTAAGACTCCAGTATTAATCCTGGACAGTAGGCGTTCAGCTGCCATTTTCCAGTTGAGCTGACAACAGTATGACTAAGTAGTAGCAGTTGTGATCCTTTATGAGCCACGAGGAGTCAAGAGATACCCTGCTGATCCAAGGTACACAGCTGCTTTCTGCTGACTTTTGGAGAGATAAGGAAATGGCAGCCAAAAATCTCATGACCACTGCATAACCAGTTCAAGCCATTAAGCACTTTGACACTGAGGACAGTCAAGAGCACATATTTCATATTAACAAAATGAAATGGTTTCAACTAATCAAACTGCTTTAGCTGGTTCCCAGTTGTGCCTGGGACTCACAGTGCATAAAGAGTGTTTTTTGCCATCAACATACTCCACCCTGCCCCCAAAGTTTTTTAGCACTTTTGGAAAAACTGACAAAGCAGAACAGAGAGGTACTATTTAATGTGTTCACAGAAATGCTAGTCAGATAGCAGCCTTGCCTAGACAAAGGCAATCTCCCTTACCAAGTTCTGCATTGCCGAGTTGTTGGAGCACCACAATGATATTTCTGTGCTTACTGCTGTATTATTTGTGCCAGCAGGTACCCTAGGAAAATATGGAAGCAGAAGGACCAAGGCATGCCAACCACAGGCTCATACCTCAATACCTCTTTGCGAAGGTAAGCACCCCAGCAAGCACTTCAAAGTTCAGAAGTAATGTTGACATTCTGGAGGTGGAAACAGGTAGAAAGATGCTTACATAGCAAATCCCTCTCTCAGACAAAGAGCAAGACAAGCTGAGGAGGAAAACTGGGAAGTCATAGGCAGAAGAGAGGTAAATCCAAACACTAAAGGTGAACAAGAAAAAAGCAGAGGCAGGACACACTTAGTAAGAAATAAGGAGAGCCAGCAGCTGGTTTGACACGAAATAAGAACTGTCTGAATAAAACTGCATTGGTTGTGTGCTGCACAGCTCCAAGACATTTGTATCACCAAATTCCTGAATGCATTTTGGTTAAGGTAGGAAAATGTAGATTTTTCTAATGAGTCCTTTCATTCCCAGCTTAGCAATTCTCACTAGTTTACCACATAGCTGCTTTCTAAATGTCCTGTCACCAGAATCCCATTTGTCTCTTGTAACTCATGCCCATGGCCACCTGATTATCAGACATCACTTACGATGCACCTGCTAGCAGTCCAGGCAGAGGACGAGAGTGACCACCACTTCTGCCACAGAGTATCTTTCTGGAACATCATTGGGAAGCTTGCACTTCTCCTGCTCATAAGTGGCCTTGGCCTCTGTGGTGACAGGACTTCACTTTTAGCTGCCAACTTCCCATCTTCCATCAGTGCAGCAGTTACTGGAAAGATGCAAAAAAGTCTTGAAGTGTTACTCTAATAGGAAGTGTGGGAGGCAAAAAAATAAAAAAAAAGGTCAGAGCCCCACTTTCACTCACCAGTTTATAAATACTGGTCCCTTTGTACATGTGAATTTTTGAAGTGCAAGCACATGAATGGCTGGGGGGCACAGGGAGGAAGTAGTATTTTCCTATGTTTAGTCTTACCTTGTAGTCAAATCATTTCTTTGCTATTTCATGCAAATTGCTTTCCTTTTGTCTCTTTGCTATGAGGATCAGCAGAATCTATTTATTACATAGACACAAAAATTAGGCAGAAGAAAAACTTTTAAAAATATTTTATTTCTTAATACAGATATAATATTTTTCCAAGGTCACTTAATCTTAAGTGGCATACAGGCTATTAAAATGGAAGTGCCCATACAGTCATTTCAGGTTAAATGTATACAACATATTCTATCATACAACAACTGCATTTAAAGTTTTTCTTGCTCCAGAATGATTTGGCAGCTTCAAAAATCTAACATATCTTTCCATTTTCAAAACCAATTAACTGAACAACAAAAACAATATTCATTTCTCAGATGGGATCCATCCTGACCATCAAACAACATGCTTATTTCAGTAAGGACCTCTTAGCAGATCTGGATGTAGCACTTGCAGAGCTGTCTTTATCATGACCTTCGAAGTACTGCTGCTCTATTCGTCTACAAAAGGCTATGAGATTACTGTAGTTTTTCACTTTTTCAGAGAGTTCATCGCTGGTTAGTTGAGTAGTAAGGATTGTGAAGAGATGTCCAAATACCAGAGCATCTAATTCAGTTGGTCTGTAAAAAAACAACAAAGAACAGGTATTTTGGAAGCCAAGTCCTGATAAAGAAAAACCCTGCTGTTTTGAATAACTTTTAGATAGCCACATAATCTAAGAATTGGGAAGTAATCAAGCATTAAACTTTGTATTCAGTATATTACCATACTGCTAATTCTCAGTACAATATCTTTCTTAAAGTCATTTCTGGTAGCTTAGAAATGTGAGAACAGCACTTCTAAGAAGGGGCACAGTTACGGATCCACTATGAGCTGTGTTCCAACCTCTGAGCTCTGTAGCAAGGTAAAATGCTTATAAGGTCTGGGTCATGTCCCCCTGCCCCTGGTTCCCTTACAGATGTGAATAATAAACCCAAACCTTATCTTGCAAAACCAAAGAGGAAGGGGAAAAAATGCATAAAACGTCCTCCTTGTGCTTATCGACATTCAAGAATCATTTAAACAACAGGAAAAAGGAGCTCCAGGATGAAAGCAGCTAGAACCCTCTCTTTTATGAAAAATGACTAAGCAGATATTTTAATTTTTGTTCCATAAAGGAACAGTTGTTTATCAAATGTCTTCAGTCCTACCTTATTTTAGGTACAAACCTTCTGTATTGGAATGTCAGACCTTTGCATCTAAGCAGTCCATAGACAAACAAAAAGTTCTTTTTCAAATATATTAACAACTTCACTAGTGCAAAAGGCAAGCAGCAGGACGGCTTTCTAAGAAATTTTTAGCCTTTCCCTTTGTAGGCCCCTAATAATTCTGCAGTGGAGATGTGTACCCTTGTATAGCAAATTTAAATCTGTTGGGAACAGGCTGCTTTTCTTATGTACCTCCTACACACTCCCAGAGGTCACAGTCTGAAAAACACTGGACTACGAACACACAGTTTCTTGGTAATATTTCAGACAGTTGAAAGGCATAAAGGCTGAAAATGTACCAAGGAAGCCTGGCTAACAAACAATTAAAAACAAAAACCTCAACCTATTTTCTTTAAAAATAAATAAAGAAAATTTAGAAGATAGTTCATTGTGTTTAATAATGATTTAAAAAGAGGCAATTCAAACTTATTCTGTAGCGCATACTATATCTACTCAATTTATACTACCCATCTAGCCTCAACTTTGAAAAAATTAAGGGGTAAAGAGATAGAGAAAAGTATCAAAGACCATATGCTGCCTTTTGAAGACATTTCTCTGTCCAAGTGTAGTTATCTGAAGTCCAGACTTGGGCATTTCCCAGTCTAGTCTATACGCAGAAGATGAGGTACTAACATGAGCTACACTGGCAGCAAATTTGATAATTTCCTGGTTCCTCCTCCATTTAAGACCCTGAGGCACAGATGACCTGGACAAAGACTTCCAGTAGGATATAGAGGTAAGTCATCACAGGAGGACTCTTTTCAGAAATTTGAGTATGCTCTTGGTTAATTGTCTCTCAGTCTTCTTCAGTACACAAAGGCATTAGCCACTTTGTCACTTCCAGTGTTACTTCCCTATTATAGATCAACACACAGAACCTCTGGCACTGGCTACAGCGCATACCAAAACAAGGGCATAGGAAACCTCGAGGTTTCCAGTGAAGCTTAGTACACCACACCTACCGGCATTGTATATAACCCAGCAAGTAATACAAACCCAGATGTTATTTAAATCCATATTTCAAAAAATACTGAATTATGAGGAGCAGAAAAAAATTGCATTTTGCAATTTGAACAAACTGGTGAGAGCAAAGGGCATCCCATGAAGGCCAGATTTTTTTTTCTTTATAATGCAAATCTTAGCTTTCACTCTGTAACTGGTCCTTCACTGAATAAAAGCTAGCATTCTCCCACAGTTCATACAGTGTGCAGATGTCCTCACACTAATTCAGTTCATTCAGAGCTGTCACTGATGTTAACGAGGGCAAGAAAAGCTGTTTGATCAGAACTGCATGATGCACATTTACTGACCTGTATCCAGTGGAGAATGTTACCTGAGAATTGCAAGCAAAGCTTTAAGTGTATCATTTTTATAAAAAATTAACTGTGTAAAGGTATAAGTTTGCTGCATGTGTAAGCTGTGGTGCATTCTATAAAAACAAACAGAAGTAAAACTAAATCCAAAAGAGGAAAAAAACACGTATCTTACAGAAACTTTCCTTTTAATACCTACAATCACTTTTTTCTGAAATTACATAGTATATTACATTCATATTTATATTCCAGTCACATATCTGAGTTTCCTTAACTAATCATGTAGCATTAAAGTAAAACAGGAGTTTTTCATATATACATACACCACATTCTTGGATGTAACATTTCAATAAAGAGTTACTACTTACTGCTTATTGAAGAAATACGGTTGTGTTCCTAATCTCTGGGAGAGAGCCTGGCAACACTGATCTACATCTTCAAGCACCTATCAAAAACACACAAGAGAGAAAGTATCCATATTGCCAGAAAACACCAACACTACGAAAATAACCTTGTTATTGAACTTGTGCCAACAGCAGAAACAGAATACACAACACTTCAACATCAAAAGCTGTTAAAGTCACAGTCAGACCTACACAGTACACAGGTAGATACGAGTTACTTAATACAACATTTGACATATAGCAGTGCTGATGAAGTGTCTTCCTTAACATTTATAACTGAGCTTAAAGGTACCAACTGCTACCTCAAAACTGCTTTGTATGTTTCTTAGACCTCAGAGGTGAAGCCACAATCCTGCAAAGGGCACCTATTAACACCATGCAGGAAGTGGGGGCCATAACTTCTAATCCTTTTTCAGGACCATGGCCTAAACTAATAACTAAGAGAGATACACACTCATGGGAAAATATCTCTCTCCCCACGCCTTCAGAGTGCATAAAATTTAAGATTTATTGCTGCTGAAGCTAGACACCTGACTCCAGATAACTAAGTACAAAATATATTTTTTACTACTTCTGCTTCATAAAAGCGTTACTTCTGCAAAGCCTTAAAAAAGAAAGAAATAAACAAAACAGCATAAAGAAATGTTCTGCCTTTCACACTGACCTGTTCAAGTGACTTGCCAGCCCATCCAATGGCTTTCATCTTTCGCCTGATCTCCCATTGCTTCTGATAGGACAAAATGCGGTTAAGAGGCCACGGGTAAGGGGAGCCGTACCTCGGGTGAGTAATCTTTGTTTAAAAACAGAAAGTTGCATTTTTATAACAACAACAACAACAAACCAGATAATTCTATTTACAAAATAGCTAACATTCACATGTATCAGACAAAGTTACACCTTTGTCAGAAAGGGCTTTGTGAAAGAGAAAGGGAGTTGTGTGATATACTGCAATTATTTGCAGAATTTGTAGTTTGCAGCATGACTGTTTATTACCTTAGAAATATATATAAAAAACATCTATTCTGCAGTCAGCTACCTCCAGTAATGACACATAACTTCCCTAAAATGTATATGCAAGCAAAATTAAAGTGAAAAGACTGTATCATTAAAGGTATCAACTTAAATGTTTCATTTATGAGTAGGGATTTGCAATTGTGAGCAAAAGTGTTTTCTCATTAAATTTTAATTAAGATAAATGCTGCAGAACCACTCACCTCCTCTACTGTAACATCATCACACCACTGGAGATACAACTAGGAACAGAAAGAACACTTACTAAAACTTCCCAATAAAGGAGGATAGAGACAATCATTTCTCGCTAGAATTTTCTTTTCTATATTAGATTAAGTTTCCGTTTAATTCTTTCTATTAGACCTCTGGACACAGAAAAGAAATTAAAACTGGAAGGCAAAAGGCTAGTTGCCAGCTCTTACTTCCCCAGCACCAGGGCCAAGCTGAGATTGAGGGCGCTCTCTTGTTGCCTACACACCACGCACAATCTGCACACTGGTGGCCAGCCTGTGGCTCCTGAGCCACATCCAGTTTGCAAGTGTTTCCAACACTGTTTCTGTTGGGGTTATGTCACATAACTGGCCACGGACGTGGACTGCACGGTAAGCTAGCCATGGACTAGGCACGGGAGGACGTGGACTGTGCAAGCTGACAGCGGGGCTGCCCAGCGTAGCTATGGGATGGGATGGATCCCAGGAACCACTGACGTTTTCCATCCACAGAAATGGGCTTTTATAGCTACATGACACACTTCAAAGAGCTAAGGGGAGCTGTATGTGTGCCTTCTGTCCATTAAACTATTTCAGCAAGCAGCCCACTGGGTCAAGAAAATTTACTTCTGTCTGCTTTTACCTCGAAAAACATGTAGTGCCTCCAATATAAGAAAAAAAATCTTAAGGCTTTTTTGCCTAAAATCACTCATTCAAGCGTGTGGAACTACTATCGTTTTCTGTACCTCTGCTGTCAAGAGCATATTATTGACTAATTCCATGTAGGCTTTCATCTCAGCTTTTTGGACTTCATCCAACCCATCACTGAGAGAATGGCCCTAATGGGGGGGAAAAAAAACAACAGACAAAACTCAAAAAAACAACCATACACACGTGCAAGAGAGGATACTGCAATATTCAGCAATGCCCAACCCAGGGACCTTTGAAGTCGATGGGCTTTGGCTCAGATCCTGAGCTCTCACATAGTACAATAGCAAATTAAATAGGTACTTTTTATATAAAATGTCCTTTAGTATTAAACAGAAATCATCATAATATAATATAGCTAATCTGCAAGAAATGTAGTCTATTTTCAGTTATAGGTGAACACAGTATAGTGCACAGCTTCCCAGTTAGTGTATCTCTCTGTCAAGAAGTAAACACATTTACATGTGATACAACTTTATCAACCGCTCAGTAAACAGAACAGTTTTTAAAAGTGCACAAAAAAAATCAAAAGCAAGCATAAACAGCATCTGACACTTCAAGATTTAAACCAGTCAGCTCCGGATTTAAGAGTTCTGTTTCTGAGACCCAAAGATAAGGCACATGTACAAAGAAATAAGCTCAGGAACTGGAACTAGTAGGCAGAAATCCTGTACAGAATTTACTGCCAGAACTTGAGTACATTTCATGTTGTTTCCACCTCAAACAACTCCCATTCCAGCATATCTTTCTTTTAAAAGGGCACTAGACTTCTACATAGTTTTAAAAAATTAAGTAACATTCCAGAAGAGCACACTAAATTAGCACAGGTGCTAAGCATGATTAACTTGCCATTCAATAATTTATGAAGAAAACGTATTGTTACCTTGGCTTTTACAAACTGGACTATGGGCCCAAGTTCAGATACTACTTGATTCCCCACATGAATAAAGGGCACTTTGCCTGTAACATGAGAAATGTGTTTTAGTAAGAGCATTTTATACATGCAAAAAAATAATTTCCATTTTTTGAAACAACTAAATATTGCAGGCATACCTGAACATCATTTTCTTCTTACAATAAGCATGGGTAAAGTTTCGGCTAGTTTTACGGCACAGCGCGTCCCCCCCTCCCTTCCGACGCGCTGCCGGGGAGAGGGCTGCGGGAAGGGCGACGGCAGAGGTGCCGCTGTGCCCGCACAGCAAGCGGGAGAGGCGCGCGCGCACGGCCAGCAAGGCCCGGTCTCGACGCTCTCTCCTCCGCCCCTTCAGACTCCCCCGACTGGGCCAGCTGGCTCCTGCGAGCTGCCCCATCTTTACCCTCTAACTGAGGGCTGGCATTTCCAAGATGGAGTGAGGAATCGATTTTCAATACCAGCCCCATACCTTCACTTTCTTGGGGGGGGGGGGGGGGAGGGAGGGAAAGGTAAGGGAGCTTTTCCATCGTCTTGGAGGCAAAACTGCGTTAAAAGCCTAACATCAGTAAAGATAAATGTTCAGACTGTGCAGCTGAGCCCTGAGCATCCAGCATGGAGCAGGGCGAAAAACGGCCAGTCCTCTAAAGGCAGCTGAAAACAACTGTGTCACCGGGGCAGCTTAGGGCTGTGGAAAGGAAGGCTTCCAAGTCTTTCTGCTTGCTAACGTCTTTCTCACACGCAGAACGGAGGGGAAGCTGTAGGGCAGGCGGAGATACCAGAGGAAGGGCCGTTACCCCCAGGAAGCCGCAAGGAAGTGCAGCAGTTGCCTTACGGCCCTTTTTCCCTGCTCCCAGTGCTGACCCCACGGGGCTGCGGGCTCCCGCGCGCAGGAGCCACCCTGCCACATCACCACACTCCCGAGCACCCGGTCAGTTTAAATCTTCTGTGATTACTTGTATCATTGCAATTGCCCATAAAATGGAGACAAATGCTGGACATCTTATATTCCCGAAGAAGGCCTCATGCCCACAGAGAGTAAAGGAGCCTGCCTGTTGCGGTGGGTACAGCACACGCTTTCCTGCCCACCTCTCTGTGGGCAAACTCTGCCCTCTATAGAGAACGCAAAGAGCAAGATCAATACCTGCCTGACGCCAAACATGTTATTAGTAATACATTCAGCAAATGCAAAAACATTCATTCCGTTCACTGAAACACATAAAACCTACTGGAAGGTCTACTTCATGCTAACAGCAGTTTCAGTCATGGTTTTTGTCGTGAGATTCACTTCTCACTGGCTACTCAGCGTAAGGGTAATAAATGAAGTGCACCATACCAACAAAAGCCTCATCTGAAGCCATACGCTGGGTATCGCACAGGAAATGCAGGCCTTGCCGAGCTGCAGAACCCAATGGTTTCAGTCAGACTGCACTTCACACATAAAGACAATCTTTTAGTACTTCACTTCTGACTTTCCCTTTGGAAACGGTTTTGCCATTATGACAACTGAGATGTAGAAAACTTTCCCACCAAATGATGAGATGCACATCTCTGTCTACTGCTGCTGTGAGACTGGGGTGGTGGGAGCAGGGAAGGGAGCAAATAAAACCTCCTATGAAGAACCATTAAAGAACCAAAACGTTATAAAGAAATGAAACTGGGAAAGTGAATAAAATTAATGAGGATTCCAGGAGTAAGGGCAAAAAGAACCACATCTGTTTTCCTACCTACACTTAAAATTGAACCAGTATAAGCTTCCCTCTTTTGCTCAATTTTTTTCAGCCAGCAGAAAGGGTTCAGATCCACATTATAATATCAGATGCTAGCGAGTGTGAACATGGGATGTGGACTGCAGAGAGGAGAGAGAACGCAACTATTACCAGTCTTGTTCCTAAGTGTGTAGGAAACTCCTCTGTGCGTGGATTCAGCGTTCCAAAGCTACCTTTACTAAGGAATAACTTATGTATCCCCATATTTTGCTATGATTTTCACTGCTGCCAAGCAACTGGTTTTCCTCAATAGCGTAATTCCAGATGCTTTGACTGAAATACCAAGTAGCAGCAGCACAACTCATACAGTCTGCAGACATACACAGACAGGCATTTCCATGTTGCATACTACAGCCAGAGCCAGGTAATTAGCAAATAAATATGTTCCAACACAACCAAAATTTGGGAGGGACTGCAAGGATTGCCAGAATTTTGTGCCCTGCATTCAGGAGTTTTCTTTAGGGTAAGTTTTTAGGCAACCAGTCACCCCCAGCAGACTGCAGACACTGTACACTGCCAATACTTAATTTATGGGTGGTGGTGAGTTGTTGGTTTGGGTTTTTTTGGACAATCTCATGGATCAGAGGAAGACTTAAATGTGCCTGTCACCCTTAATACCAGCAATGTACCCTTCATTTTTCTCGAGTATCTACACACCAGCAATCATCTCCCAGACAAGGTAACAAAAGATACTGTTTCTCCTGTTTTGTTTCACTCCAGCAATAGGAAAATAAAGCATTCACTGAGCAACAGGAATGGATGCAGAATAACGACATTTTGGAAATAAATGTCTTTCTCTTTTATGACACAACTCTCAGGCATTTTAGAGAAGGTTTCCACCAGACATTTGAACTGTCTGAATGCTATATGTACCTACTGCATTCACAGGCTTAGTTACATATTGTACTAATGTTACTTTGCAGTTGACTGTTTTAATTGTTTACAGAAGAGAAATTGCGTTGGAGAGGAGGGGGAAAGGCAACCCACACAGGGTAGCACTGACCGACTGTTATCAGCAAGACAAGGCGCAGTTGCCATGGTATCACAATGGAGGTATAACACAGTAATATAAATGAAGGCCACACTTACCAGATGGGGACATATACTCTGCATTTGCCCTACAAACCACACGGACTGGCAGATTGCACATTTGCAAAAAGGCCTGGAAACAAAGAGTAGCATTTAAAAAAAACATTAATACATCTGTGACAAACGTGTTGTTCTCAATACATTTGGCTATATGTTAGCTAATAGTTAGCATACGCTTATGAAGTATAGTTCCTTGCATAGTCCTTTTAGAAAGAAAGAAGAGAAAGTAAAAGAAAAACAAGGTTTTGTAACTTCCTCAGACAATTCTGCGCCACCCAGTCATTGACTGGAATTCTTCTAATGAAGTCTCATCTTCCCCCCCCCCCCCCCCCCCCCGCCTCGAGAGAAGCAAAGAAGCAGTATCTGACAGCTACAATCACTGTTGCGGCTGTACAAGTTTAAGCCACATTTTGCCCCTCCTTAAAATCACACTACTTGCATAACACACAATAAATGCATATAGCACCTTCCCACATTACATTTACCACAGCTGTCAGGTTTCCTAGCAAACACCGTCACAAGTTTTGTTGTGTGATACTGTCAGAGCACAGGTCTGCTTTGGGAGGAAGTATTTATTATTCCTAATTTATGTAAATCATGGAGGGTGTAAGTGATCGATTTACTGTTACTGCCTATCTGTAACCTTAGATTCAAAGCATTCTCAGTAGGATACTGATTTTTGCCATCACCTGCCATCACCACAAAGTCCTTAGTGTGTGTCTGTTTAAACAGCAAAATATCAAGAAAAGTACTTGCTATTTGGATAGAACATGGCAAATAAGCAACTTAATCTCTAGAGTCTCTCACAGCTGAGCTAAAATCCTATCGTCCATTTTGTCTTTGCAATCATAAAGGCCAGAATTCCATATTCCACAATTACAACTATTTATCTACCGAGATTTGAGGTTAAAAAGACCTACACCAAGAGGGCTACTGACCATGAAGAAAAATGCTGTTTAACTTGAGGGATGGCATGCTCACTGCATTTGTTGCAAGTGAGCAGATCAAAGCCAAAATGCTAAGTGCCTTGGGTCCCAGAGAAGGGCAAACAGCACAGTGTCCTTTCTAAACGTTTTGGAAATGGCCATCTCCGCCTGAGCCATGTGTGCTCTACTTGCATTTGGTAGTCACTGTGCAAAACCTCCGTGTGTCCATTAAAACCCAAAAAGGCAAATCAACACATGTGACTCAGTCTTGGTTTTGGTCCAAACTGGGACATAAGAGATGCAGAGGGGACCCCACCTTCCCACTCGCCTGGGCCCTCGGGGGCTGATGCACTCATGTGCTACAGCCCTAAGTGCTGGAGTAAAGTATAAACACAAAGCAACATATTTATTATTATTTTAATAACTGATTTAAGCCATCACTCCAGCCTGATTACAAACTGCTTTTTATTACAAACAAAATAAATAACCCTCCTGAACACACAAAAGAACACACACATTTTTTTTTTAAGGAGTCTCCCACCCCCACCCCACCCTGTGAAACTTTTATTCTCATGTTTTATGGCATTAAGTGAGGATGAGAAGGACAGATTACAAATTAGCCTCAGTGAGCAGAGGCCAGACCCAGGTATCATCTATTCCAGTGATTTTTTTTTTATTCCATTTCATTCAGTCTTCTCCAGGAACTTAGGATGGGAGAAACACTGATCTTGGTGAGATTAGGAGAGGCAGAAATTAAAGAAGACAGTATAAAGGCAATGGGGAAAGAGAAAAGCGAAGAAAATAAGCTAGATAGCACCCAGCAAAAGCCCTCTCACAGATTCCCAGAGCCTGACCTAACCATAATTACATCCAAGAAATCAATCCTCACAGCAAAAGGCAGCACTGGGCACTTTCTGCACAAGCCTCTTCCTAGCTCTTCAGATTGCAGATTCCAGCAGTAAACTGTGCTCTCTAATCTTAAACTTAGAAGTAAACCAAACCTTAACTACACTGAGATTGGTCATCTCTGCACTAAATGAGAACATAAGGCATCAATTAACATGGACGTCAGCCCTATTCCTAACTTTGTAGCTTCTGTAGTAACCATCAAGCAAACAAAACAACAACAAAAACCAACCAGCTCTTCTCCCCTGCACCCCCGCATTGCTATATCCCATACCCTAACCTGAGCTGAACCTAACTGTATCAAGGGAAGGGGGGGGGGGAAGGCTTTGATTCCTCTCAATATCTCCTTCAACCAGTCCAGAAACTGCACAGTCCATTATTAAATTTGCATTATTAATCTTGCAACTTTAGATAACCTGATTCAAACCCAAACCCCAATTTAAAGCAATGAAGTATGGTTACGAGTTACAACACATGGCATTGATTCTGGCTGGCAAAAGTCTTCAAAACTCTGGGGGGCTCTGCAAAAATCCACCAATAGCCTAGGTTTTAACATCTTTTGATTTCCTAATCCTACTCCTAACTTAAAGCATTGCTTGTCAGCCAACTACTACATATATACATGCAGATATATGCAGACAGGGTACTGGTCATGGTCAACATCGGCCAAATATTGCAAGTCTTGCACTACTCAACAACTGGTCTTTATATTCCCAAATCCTCACCTCAAGCGGAACCTTAATTACTGCCCAAGGGACAAACTATTACCTAAAAGAAATACAAGGCACCAGCCTCATTTGACACCACTCCACTTTGCAAGTCCATGGACCCACCAGACTCCACCAAATCTTCAGGCTCTTGCAGTCTAAGCTTCCCAAACTCCATGTGAATAATAAGAATATCTAGAGGAGTAACTCTTAAAAAGAAGTGGAAAAAGTCTGTATCAGTCCCAGACTTCTTCCTATGCCTGCTGGCTCTGCAGGATCTAGCAGTGATCCAGATGGCTGAAGCTACCACTACGTGCATCGTGTTTTCTGCTCAAGCTAGGGCTTTACATGCTACTTCTTTGGAAGTAGCTAAGAGACAAGAATTTGGTGACTTTGGTTTAGATTAAATACCTCTTCATAGGCCACCAATGGACATGGAATCCCACTGATAACATACACTAACGGAACTAGAAGATGAATTTCGTTTTTTTAAAAGCTCTACCAGCAGCTACACTAGGATGCCACAGTGCTGTGCTGTAGCGGAACTGTGCACTTCAAACCACAGCTACAAAAAAAATTTTATTGGGAGAGGGGGATGGACAGACAGATGGGACAGGGGGACTGAATTCAAACCATATTTATTAGCTGTTGAATTTCTCTTAAAAAAAAATATGTGAAGTTTCATTTGGACTAGACTTACCACAGGAATTTCCTTTGCAGTAAGGCGCTAAATTAACTTTGCAATTCTGCGTTAAGCTAGAGGTGAATTTAACTGCCATGTACTATTCTCACTGCTAGTTCAGAAAAAAAAAGTCTAAATTACATTGGAGTAAGGGACAATACATGAATAACTGCAAAGCTTGTAAGCGCAAAGACACGTTAAAGCAAAAGGAGCATCAAAGAACTATTTCTACTTTTTCTTATCAGTGTGTCACAAATGAGATATTCTGGCACAAACATGTTACATGAGTTGCTTCACCAAATATCAACTGTGTATTGGCTATTGTACATCATATTGTACATTGACTCCTACATATTTCAAGGTTCGTATAAAAACATGGTTGTGACTGTGAAAAGTAGTTCTCTATACAGACACTAAACTGTAAATGACATCTTTTCAATGCAAAGAGTTCACCCAAGTTTCCGTCAAAAATCTGACTCTGACCTTTCTCTCTCTCTTTCTCCTCAATAAATATCCACAAACCAAGGAATATTAACCATTATTATATTTGGCAGGGAAATTCTACCACAATCTCTAACCTACTTCAAAGTGGAGTGGATAATATGTTGCCATTTGGGTATCCCCAAAATACAAATATGCTGACTCCATGTGCCTTTTTAGCACTTGATAGAGGAGAATGGAGGAGGAGGCTGAAGCAGAATTGAGCCCTAATATGGAAACAAATTTTACTTGAACTACATACAAATTTTGACTAATCTCTATAATAAAGAGCTGATTCTAGTAAGCTTAGAAATAAGCCAGCCTACCCTCCGTGAGGCTAAAAACAAACGAACAAAAACCCTACTAAACCAAAAACCTCAGAATACTTCCTCAGAATAGCTGTCTCCAGTTCTAACTTGCCTTTTTTAGATGGGAGGCCAGAACTGAGCTCGAGAAACTGAAGGGTGAATCCAGATTAAAACTGGGCAAATCCATCTGGCCCTGCGCTCACCCCGGCAGCCCTCACGCGACGATCAGAAACACTGAACACTGGAGCTGCCTCTCTAGAAGCCTTACAAGGCCACCCCAGCAACCCCTTTCGGCACCTACATGCCAACACCTATCCCACACTAGTCTTTATTTAAGAACAGCATTAATAGGACTTGTTAAATAGTAATGAAATATAAAAACAGGAAAAACAGAACAGTGAAAGAGCTGAAACCAAAATCATGTAATGTCTTATAATACATCTAAATATCCAAAAGTGGAAAACTGCTATTATGTCTTTAAAAAGTTAGACACCCAGGAAATTAAAAGACCAATATGCTTGAGCTGTAATTTACACCCAAAGTACAAGCTATTCAATCTTAAGTGCTCCTTACATATTCTTATGTGGGAAAATGAAGGGCAGAAGGAAGGCTCCGCAACATGAGAGAAATTTAATCCTTACTGATCTACACTGCTGAAGTAACTACTGCCTAGAGAAGCATGCTAGTATCCACTGCTTGATTCAGCTGAAACCACTGCTCGACTGGACAGACCTTCATGCTGACCAAAACCATGTGTCAACTGACAAAAGGGGACAGTACTATCCCCAGCTACAAGTGCTCAGCCTAAGAAAGTGTCCTTACAATTTGCATTGCTATGAGAGTATATGTATTCATTCATTCATGCGACTGACAGGCTTTGGAAATTATTAGTATGAAAAAAACAGATTTTCTTTACATTTCAAGCAGAGTGAATGCATTTCATGTTTATGGAAATTACAGTTTCTCTTAGAAAAGAGAGGGACTACAACTGTCACCTATGCATTCTTATAAATATTGGTTGCTAGAAAAATCTCGACTTTTTTTTCCTGATGCATTCAACTAGATAGACCAGTTTTAGAAAGTAACTGATAAATGGGCAAGAAATTTTAACAAAGTAGTTGAAATTGGCACAGATTAAAGTCCAATGGAAAGAACATAGAACAGAGAAGACAAAGCAGGAATTTTTGTGAGGCTTGATCCTACTTAACATTTTACTTCAGTTATCAAGGGAGGATTTGTTCTTTTTTTGACCACTCATGTAGAAAGCTAAATAACAGCACATTTGATGTGTTGATGACATCAGACTGCTGCAGCTTCCAATTTTGCTAAAAGATGTAGTGGAACACTGACTCCTACAGCTCAGCACATCTCATTTTCCCTTGGGTACCTCACATACATACACTGAGCAGGCAAGGGGATCCTTGCTTTTCTTGTGAGAGAAACCATCAGCGAGTGGGAGTGAGCCCAGCTTCTCTGAGTGCTTTTGGAGTGAAAGGAAAGAGAGGGGAGGCTCAAACCACCCCAGTACAGTTCTGCTGGGATTTACAAAATTATCAACACCCCTTCAAAGACATGGCACCAAAAGCTGAGCAATCTAAAAGATCAAGGGCCCAGACTTATCCTAGTCCATCCAAGATCATTGTAAACATCATAAATTTGGCTGATCAACTTAAAAAGAAACTGAGAAGAGCCAAGGAATACCAAATGCTACATAAGCTAGTTTATTAAGCCCTTCTAAAAGTTTACCTAAATAAAACGGGAAGCAAGACAGTAACAACAACACAACTGGAAACAAGAAAATTGAGCACAAGCCTAACTGTTCTATCTTGCAAAAATGCTTGAAATTCCAAAGAAAAGCATTTAATTCCCTTCTGTTGTCTTCTCCTCTGGAAAAAAAATATTACTACCACAGAAGGACACGGTAAATGTTGTAGGCCACAGGCTGGATCCTCCAACGTCTAGGAGTCTCATGCAAGAAACTTACAGCAGCTGCAGGCTTCAGAATAGGAAACAAATTTTAGCTGTCTCATAGTGAAACTGGCTCACATTACTTCAGATGAAGTTTTCCTATCCAAACTGTAAAAACGTTCACTGAAAATGTTTATTGATAATGTGAAAACAACTCTTCCAAAGAAACACTAAACAAGGAAAGTCTTATGGAAAGGACAGACTTTTTTTTTAATGCTTAACGTCTATCCAAAGAGCTAACTACTAGGATCAATTAAAGGAGAGGAAGGATGAGTATTTATTTCCCCTTGCCCACATTACAGAAGATCAGAGATGACTGTCCAACAGACTTTACACAGATAGAAGAAACTTCATTCAAGTATAAGTACACAGAATTCATTGCAATTGAAGGGCATCAAGCCAAAAATGCTCAGGATTTTAAAAGGAATGAATAATTTTATGGCTCATACTTATTAGTGCAGCATAAAACAAGGCTAGTGAAATCTCAGGTTGGTAGGAACTGAGGTTACTTCCCCTGACATCAGCAGGAATCCCTCCTCTCTCCACAGGTACCACTGATTATCTGCATTCCTGTAATTTTAAAAACAGGCACCTGATTTCTTGTTCAACACTGGCATTGGCCAATGACTGGAGGAGAACAAGAAGCCTGGATGACAGTCCAGTTTAATAACTTGTGCTCTATATAATATCTGCAAAAATGTTTCTGCAAGTTATTTCTGCAAGTTATTTTCTTTCTTTGGATAGGTTAATGTGAGAAACAGGTAAAGTATTAAAAAAAAATAAAGTACAGACTTAGCTTAATGGGGTCTGTCATCTTCTCTCCCATGCCTGCTCTCTCCCCTTCTTCCCTGTCGGCTAATAATCCCGACCTTCTCATGCTCTTCCAGCCCCATGTCAGCTCCCCCATCACCTCCCCTTCTGGCACCTGGCAAGGGAAGGAAGAAACGTGGAACAGTATTTGTTTTTAGCAAAGCTATCTCTTCTCTCCTTCCAGCATCAGCAAAGGTGCTACTGCCTCTGCTTTTACCGGAAGGCTTTGCTGTAGACTGGGAAGGGTGGGGAGACAGAGATCTGCTGCAGATCCATGGGGAGGGATAGCAGAAAGAAAAAAAATGCCACAAGATGAATTACATCTGTCCTTCCCTGCCCTCCCAATATTTAGCGCTGTAGACAAGAGAAGAAAGGGGGCCAGGAGCTGAGAGAGCAAAACGAAGAAAAAGCAAGTATTAGCCTCTCGGGGCCTCCCCTGCATGCTGATCCCGCACAGGACTGCCATTCACACTGCACTGCATCCTTCTCCCAGAGACCAGGCCAAATCACTCCATCTTGAAAGTCAGCGTGGAGCAAACCAGGCTTATATTTTTTGCAGTGAGAGAAGGAAGTATCAGCAGTTCACAAAAAGGGCTGATATGAAGCTTTGGAGTGACACTTGTTACAAAATTAATCAACAATCTTACGCCCATCATTCATTTCAATCGTGACAGGTGACACCTCCTGCCAGGAATACAGAGTACACCCACCACAACACTGTGGCTTAAAAGGACAGAACCAACTTCAGGTTTGTTTTGTTTTCTTATAGTTTGACCAATTTCAAATTCAAGATGTTGACAGTATGTTAGATTTCAATTATCTGAAAAAGTAATTAGAGCCATCACCTTCCTGTTGTTTTACCGGAGTTCAAAAGCACAGAGCCCAGAAACCCCAGCTACTCCCAGGGCAGCTCTGCCCAGCCCTCCCTGTTCCTCCCCTTCTCACACGACTGATATTTTCGTCTCTGCTGCCCTCAAAACGATGCCAGAAAGTGATGCCATCGCTTCTTACTGCGATGACAAGAATGGAAAATGACTGCATCCATTTGACAGTACTTTGTGCATGAAATACAGTGGAAGGAATAAGAAACGGGGGGGGTGGGGGGGGGGAGGTAGCTTTGTATTTATTCCTTCAGTTAATTGTTTTAGGTGTCATTTTCACCCATGGTCTCCCTTCCTCTTCCCCCTCACCAACTACAAATGGGCTGTTTGGACACTGTCAGTTGGAAACTTAACACACATCAGGCAGCGAATCACCCCATCAGAGCTCCACATAACACTCCTCCCTTCCTCTCCAGCCCCCTCTCAGAATAACACATATGAGCAAACACATATAGTCATTAAAAATGAGTTACAACTTGATGTACAACAGATTGCAGTATCTGAGATCAAAGGAAAGAATGAAATTACTTATGCCAAGTCTCAAATAGTTCTCAACTTACCTCCCCACGTGAGGAACACTATTTTCAGATGGCACATTCTGCTTCATTCAAAGCCATATACGATTAGTTTTTTAATAAGGAATGAGCCATTCCAACCCATCTCTCATTCAGCAGCACTTCTAAAAGCACTCACACAATACTGTTGTGAAGAAAGAGTGAAAAGGGGGTTCTGTTTTCATTCTTACATGATTTCACAAGCATACAAAGGACAATACGCGATGACAACTAAAGAGTTATTCTCTATCTTATTGAAGGAACACATTTTAAAATTAAAAACCATGAATAAATCTACAGAATAATTCAGTTTTCATATCAAACAGTTGCAGACCCTGTAACTGAAATAGTGTGTCTAAGGTTATAAATGAAAACTGTTCAGTATCATTCTTTGAGTGACAGATTAAATTCCTAATCCAGTTATGGTAATGGCCACATTTGTAGTTTAACATAAATTAAGAGCTTAATTATATTTGTGACTATTTTAAACAAAATAACAAATTCCTTTGTACCTGTGAACGTAATTTATAGCAAAGCCACGTTCATTCTCCAAAACAATCTATTTTACACTGCAGCACAACACTGCTCTAATGGTATAATGTAATTCTTGTTGTAGAATGTGGAAAGAGTAGAGTCACTAGTAGCACAGAGGTTTTGAAGATAAATGAAGATGCTATTCATTCAGGGGTAATTTCATCTTAGAACTATATGAAAGATGTTTCACTCACAAACAGTACCAGGACGGCTTGGGATTTAAGCATGTTTTTGGCTACAATGTAATGCTGCTAGATTGATTATGTTGATACTGTATTTCTCATCACGAAGAATTCCAGCTTTTATTCTCCTTAAAAAAAAGAGATGTCAGATTCTCATTTCACTACTAAGCCTCTGTTCAAGGCTCAGCAACAAGTCCAAATTTCTCCTAATGTTTTGTCTAGAGAAAAAACAAACCACAATTCATACATAAAAATCACAAATCTGAAGAGAGCTATTAATCATGGGTGATTTATACATCTATTTCATTACTTGTTGAAGTAAATAAGCAGTTAGTCTGTGTAACACAATTTTAAATTGCCCAAACATCCTTCTGTCATTCAGAACTAAGAACAGATAATTCTAAATGCACTTTCCTGGAAAATATGAAAACCATTTACAAGGACATGAATTGCACAAGCGATTAATACTTATCTTAATGTAATTAGATACAGGCTCTAAACCTCATGGTAGTTGTGAGAATTCCACAGTCCTGAACACTTTAAAGAGTCTTTTAAGCAAGACTCTATAATATTACTTGCATCAGGATTTCATATGAATCTATAAAAACAAAAGCAGTCTAACTATAGCCTCATTGCTCTAGAACATAGGTATGAAGGTTTACATTTTATTCAGTACTATTTTAGTTTCTGTAATATAGGATTAGCTACCAAAAATAAGTCTTCAATGTTTATATTGACCAAAGTTCATGTTTCCTTCCAGCAGAGTGCCTGAATAATTAATATGCTTCAAAAACCAAATATGGGGATTTTGGAGACCAATCCCCCACACGGACTGTTGAGAGGCCTCACATTCCTCCTCCTGCCAAGTCGGAGCAGCACACAGAGATGCTCCCTGCTGCCATTTGAGGCAACAGGCCTGGCAAAGTGCAGACAGATTAACCCACTGCCTCCTACGCAGCAATCCAAACTCCATCCAGCCACTAAAGAAAAAGGCTTTACTTGTCCCGTGTATCAAACAGCAAGCCAAGGCTTGGACAGGTCCTCTTCTTCAGGCTGAAATATACTCTCCCATGGTAACTCTGTTTTTATACAAGTTCACAGCTCAAAGTAGATGAAAAACTGTAACCCGTTTACATAAGAACATGACTATGTCTTTAAGAATATAAACCTCAAAAAAATTAATGTGTGTGTATAAATACATACGCAAACCTCCTAACCTAACTTACTGTCTGCAAGATAAAGATAGGAATAATTTGGCTTCTAAAATTCATTGGGTCTGAAGACTGTCTTTACAGAAACAACGTATTTTTTTTTTAATTTCACAATTCTTTTCTTTTACATTTCCATCAGACTAAGTATTACTTAAGTCTCTCCCTCTCTCACACAAACACACTCTCACACAGAGTATCATAATAAAAAACAGTGTATTGCAAGAAAGTATATGCAAAAACTTTGTTTACTGCTCCATTGCAACAGTGTGTGAAGACACCAGTGGGAGGTGGCCTACACACTATGCAAGTGTAAAGAAAGACACAGCTGTACTTTGAAGGAATTGCTGACAAAATTAAATAAATAATAAATAAATAGATGGCAGTGAATACAAACAGCATTTAAATAACTAGGATTCAGCATTAATAGTTTCTATTTTTCCCTCTCTTCCACCTATGGTCTAACAATGGTAACCCATAAAATCCCCACAAAACACCTTTTTCTAAATACATAAGGTTCTCTTCCAAAATCAGAATCTGTTTAAATACAGAAAAAGCAGGTAGAAATTCTAAAATTTAAGGCATTTAGGTCCGAATTGAAAATCTCAGGAATAATTCAGAGGATAAAACCACCCAAACCTCCGCACCTGTGTTACTCGATTTCCAACAGCAGTTTGTTAAGCCCTTTGTAATTATTCACAGAATGAAATATTAGTATCGTTTCAAAGGAGGACCAAGATATACTGATCTACAAAATTTAAAAGTAAGCAGTTTTTTTTAAGTAAAAAGAAGTCTCTCTTTGTTTGATGGCATTATCTACATGTACAGAGTGTTCTTATATCACCTGAATGTAACATATATATCTCACTTTCTTATGCCACATTTAATATTTTGTTACTGATTTTAATTATTTACTCAATTTCTTCCTCTTTGAAGATGCGGAGTTGTTTAGTTATTGAAATATAGTTGTGCATTTTATTTTTTTAGTGGTTTTCTTAGTGTGATGAGAGTGATAAGCAAGAGTGCTGTATAATGCAAGCTGTACAATAAATACGGGGAAAATAATTTTAACAATGAGTCATGTTACTAGGAGGTGTATGTATTTTCATTAACTTTAATGGGAACAAGGCTGAACATCTCAGAGGAAGAACAGAGCCTTCACTCTACATATAACCTTCTCTTTCCTGTAGCAAGATAATGATTACTGAAATTACTATTTTCCCTTGATTTTAATTCCTTTGCAGTGAAAGTAAAATTACACTCCATATCAAGATTTTGCACCCGAAGATCAAATGAGCTTCATTTTCAGCCACGCTCTGTAATATGCTCCTTTAAGTTAACAAAGAAGGAGTGCAAGTACTAAGATGTATCAGAGATAACGCACTAGCTCATTTGAAGTTATGTTGCATTTTCAGCAAATACAAAGGATCTGAAGACAGTAAAAGACAAAGGAATTCTAAATTTAGTCTGTTTCCAGGAACAATATTGGGTGGAAAGACAGTTTAAAAAAAATAAATATATAAATTCTTACCAGAACTGGAAAACAGGTGTCATGTGGAGAGGGTTTGAGGTTTTTTTGTCTGTCTGTTTGTTTGTTTTAAACTACTGAAGGCACCACTTATATGGTTATTTACCAGTTCCTAAAAGACTCACTCTCTCCTCTTAGATGACAGGCAGCTACATGGAGCCAGAAGTCTGGACTTCATTGCACAGTGCAAAGTCAAAACTTCATTACTAAAACAACAGACACAACCAACTTCTGGTGTCAGATCTTCAGCCCTTACTACTCACTAATTCAAACAAAACACCTGCAACAGTCCTGTTGCTATACCTGCACAGAGAGTAACTTGCTCTGCTTTCTGCTCCATCTGCTCTGTTGACAAGAGGAATGTGAAATGCCAACTGTATTGCAGGGCTGTCAATTTTAAAATGGTCAACTTTTATTCTGATTACTTACTTGCTATGGTATTGGATTTCACTCTTTATTTTATATACAGTTATCTGTATATCTGTTCTCTGAGAGGTATCCAAGAGCAGTATTATAAAGAGATGCTGTAAGGACATTTCAGGAAAGATCTGAAAGACCAGTTACAGCACATTTACAGTCTTGATGTGAATCATATTCTTTAAAGATTTCCTGGCTGACTCCACATTTGATCAGAGGTAGTCAAAACTATGATGCATCTTCACCGCATGGAAGCTCAACAATCCCTGAGCAAGCTATGTATTTCCTCTGGTGATATGCATGTGCGCAGCATCAGTGCTGGGGGAAAGGGAATGGCAATCCTGGGAAGACAGTCCCAGGTACCAGCTCCTACAGCCCCAACTCCCATTGCTTCCTCGAGAAAGAAAAGAAACCCCACAAAGATGGACCACAGGCTCTCACCAAAATAAAAAGCAAATCCTAAAACAGACAAACTCAGCAGTTTCCTTATGGAACATACACTGGTATATTTAAAGCTTTCTGATCACTAAGCTAGTAATACATAATTATAGGTCCTAGTATCATTTCAAAATGGATCAAATACATTGAGAATAGTTACTCTTTCACAGTCACAACCATGTTATACAGATTTTTCTAAACAGATAGGATTCCTCAATACAAAATTGTTCTATAAAGTTTAAAATCAGATATCTACCAGAGCCGTATTTATAGTCATGGCTACTATCAGCTATCAGGCCAGGGAATATTGAAGAAAAACAAGCATTTTTAATATCTTATAGTTAATTCATCATCTAAGTGACATCTGTAGGATAACAACAGACTGGAAACAGTAAAGCAAAATGATGCATTAGAAAAGGAAATTTTGGGGTTATGTTCCTGTTTCTTTTATTTGTTTGTTTTAAATACAAGCCACACCTATACATGTTGTTAGATGGTAAGAAAATTCATGACAACCGCAAAAAGTAAGGTTTCTGAAGTGAAAGGGAACACTGATATCAAGTGATCAACAAAAGCACATATTTGCTTTATTGTGAGGCATGTTATAAAATATGCGGCCTAAATCAATAAATACTGACCGATTTATTTTTGTATATCAAAGATGACTCGTCTTTCTAGCAAGGTATAAAGGTGCCTTTTTGCTACCAAAGAACTTATTCTTAGAGGTACTTTCCACATTGCCAGACTGGAAGGAAAAAAGAAGTTAGAGATCCTAGAAGTAATTAGCATGATCAAATAATCCTAACCCTTCTGCTGGTAACGTCGGTTACAGTCTCCAAGTGTCCTACTTTGGCCAAATGACGTGGCCTTTTTGGAGAGTCCTCCAAAACTGCTTGGTCTAGCTGCTCTGAGCTAGACCTCACACAAAAAGAAAGAAGCAGAGTAACTGTGCAACTCCCAACTAGAGGGAGCAGAGGCAAAGTTGCTTTGAAGAATGGGAACCTTTCATACATCCTGCCCCCCACCTCTTTTACCAGCCAGGCCCTCCCTACTAATAGGGAAAGCATCCCCTCGAGATCTGGGGTTACTGAACCTAACAGGTTAATGGAGTTTACATGGACTTCACAGCCACAGAGGTGCTTTGAAGTCAATTAGAGAGGAAAGCTTGTCAATTATATAGACTATTTCTGAAAACCACATTAAATCTCAACTCTGTGTACATGATGAAATCGAGAGAAAACATCAGAGAGATACTGCGTTTTGATGCCCACAATATGAAGCAAATACTCCTCGAGTTTGGGGCACTATTAGCTTTGAGAATGAAGTAAGCAGCAGGCATCCTGCAAGGCGTTACAACAGGAAACAGCATCCGAACTGCCAAAAGGTGTGAAGCGCGCACAGTTCCTACAGTAGCTAGACAAGCAGATATTGTACAAACATAGACCAATGTAAACAAGCAGCAGCACTCTAAAAATCCTATGTCCTTTAGGTTCTGGCACTTCAGTGAATTTAAAGAACACCAGATGCAGGGAAGATAACAAGCCATTGATTTTGACAGAAATAGTTCTTAAATAGTTCACTTAGGTAAATACAGTTGTTTTAGCTGGAAGATAATCATTCAAAAAATAAAATGGAATTAACATCTCTAGTTTAGAAAAGATGACATTTTACCTGAACAGCAAGAGAAGATGCATTATCAGAAAGCAAAATTTGTTCCTCTGTTGAAAGAAAAAACAAAAACCACAATTACAAAAAAACATTTAGCTACTGACCTGTAACTGTAAGTCATTCTGAGTTGCATTTCTTACACATAAAACAGGGAGTACATATATAATTATTATGCTAGTGGACCAGAAAAACTGTGATATGAATATTAAAAAGGAAAAAAAAAAGCACCAGGAATATTTCTCCCACGAATATAATCACATTTATCATACATTACCAAAAACATACAATAAAAAAATGCTCACAACTAAAAACCAAATGCTTGAGTTTTATGCCAATTACTCTTCTCCTAATCAAAGTTAAATAAAACCACATCTTCATAACTCCTCTGGCTAAAAAGTAAAAGCATTCAGAAACCTATAAAAACTGCTTGCAGTTAATATTGCACACTGTGTCTAGGTCTGTCACACAAAAGAAAGATGACAAGTTCACTGCAATAAAAATTCCATGCTTAGAAGACTAGGGCTGCTACCTATTAGTCTTCATTACTTTGCAGTCTTCTGACAACTGTAGCAGGCTGCTGAGCCCCAAATGGGGGCCATAATGTGATCTGATGATATATGAAGAGCTGCTAAAGGGAGCCTGAACCATCCTAGCCTATACATTTTAACAGTTCCTTTTTACTGAGAGCCCACTTTACCACAAGACTTCAAAAATCTGCTGCCTCAGCTATTGGTGCAGTAAATCTGCCAACTGTGCCTGCAACCACATCATTTTACACTGCCTACAGCAGCCAATATAATGAGTCAATAATAAACCAAGGACCTTATAGGCCATGAATAGCTGGTTTATATTGGCAGATGCAAGCGTAGCTAAAACCTCTGACCAGACAAACAACACAAAGGAATCTTTTAACAGTTTCTGTGCTTCCTTGTAGTTAATTATGTTACTGCATATTTAACGTGTTTTTAGAAATAAAGTAATTATTAATTGCAAAAAAACAGAGTACCCACCCTTCAGTTGCTGATACAATGCAGCATTTTCAGGCCAAGGCTCTGCTGCTGTGGAAAGAAGAGGAATTAATTAGGCAAGCCAAACAGCAATGTGTTTGCAGATGTTAACTGAACACGAACATTACCTAGAGCAAAAACCAGAACTGCAAAGATGCTGATGCAAGGTTTGACCTGCCCTAAAAATGTCCCACTGTCGCTCTTTTCTCATGGACTTCTCTCTTCCTCCCAGCGAGCAGAGATGGCCAACACAAGGGAGAAAGCCAGATCCCAAAACCGAATGCTGCAATATAAGCTACAATTCAAGCTATGTCATAGAATGGCCTTGCAACTATCAAGCAGCCAAAGCAGCTTATTCTCCTTTCATCGTAAAGACATTCTTGTGCATATTCCCATCGCAACTCTGGCCACTCTCAAAAACAATTATTTACAGAGTATTAAACAAAGGACTCTGGAAAGAATGGAGCAAATAAACAGAGGAGAGAGGCACAAACCTCAAAAGCAAGTGCAAAGAATGCTCTGGGGAAAGGGAAAAGCTTTTTGCCTTTTAATGTTGTCTTCACTGGTCCTACATAAATAGCACCCACAGAGCTAGGTGCTTGGGCACGTCAGAAACCAACCCACCGTGAAGACTGGGACTACCTTTTGCCTTAAATGATGTACTGGTCAACTTTAACATTGGTATGTCAATATTCCTTAAGAAAAAAAAGTATTCTCAGTTGTTCAGAAAAAAAGTAACGACAACTAACATATTCTCATTGAGAACCTTTGCACTTGATCAATCAGATACCATGTAAATTTACGGGAACATACAAATAATAATCAGTACTGATTCACTGTGAATGGTAACGTTAGAATAACAGGTCTTTCACATCATTTTGTCTCCGTTACATTCCTTGTTAAATTCATTTCAGAAATCTATTTTCAAACACCAATTCAAGCTTTCACTCAACTCAGATTAGCTATTTGTAGATAAAGTTAATGCTCTAATCACATAAATGAAGTGTCGGGGTTTTTTTACAGCAATTAAGTCTACAAATAAATACGTATGCAGCAGACAAACATGCTGCTGGCTTAGGTAAGGTCATTCCTTGTATCACTACCTTCAGAACTCCGAGAAAAAAAATGCACTATTCTGTAACTAACGTTCCTTCCTGATACTTATGAAGTATCAACTTTTATGGAAGTCACACAGAATTATAAAGTTTCTAACACTGTACACAGTTCTGCAAAGGTCACTACCATTAACATTAAGGCACAAAGCTTATCAAAGCCATACTAGTATGGGCATGAGAAAGCAACTAATCACATTTAAGTGTCATGAAAAAATGTTTGTATGTTTTATTATAGCAGTTATTGGTTTTACACTCCTTCCATTAAAGTTTTGCCCTGGAGTAAAAATTCTTGAGGTGGAAGTATATTCACTTCTTTAAATAAAAAGAGACTAGATAGCATCAGTGATAACATAACACCATTTAAAATTTCTTCAGGTCCACTGAAGTCTTGCAAGAGCAAATGGAATGAGGAAATTACGAATGTTATTACTGTACTTTAGCAAACTGACCAGGGCTGAACTCTGAGAAAGTTATAAAAGCAACTAAGTCACAAAGGTACGATGACCTTGTACATGGCAATCCTTCAGCTATCCAGCAAAGCATCCTTTTCACAAGCTGAAGACTTACATAGTGCACGGGCCCATTTCTACTGATAATTTTTGCCTGATCCTTTTCAGACAGGAATGTCAGATTTTTACCCAAATCTTGGATTCTGGTCCAAACTGGGAGTGGTCTGTTTTTATACAGACACATGGCTGAAATATTTCAGCCCCACAAAAACCAAATGAACTTTTCATTTTCCAGCAAAAGAGCTAAGTACATTTCAACAAATTCAAACATTAATTCCAGTCTGATCTTGGCACTACTCTACATGCAACCTTGGATATACATAACAGCTTCTTGGCACACAGAATCCAACACAACCCCACTACCAAGGCATGCCATACCCATGCTATAAAACAAAATACAAGTAGAGTATTCTTGTAGCCTATTTGCCTTTATCTGCTTAAAATTTCCTTCCACATCCTACTGATCCCATACAGATATTCATGAAACATACCTGCTCAGGATTTGACCCTAATTCGGTTAGTCACGACATGAAGTCTTTATCTCAGAATCTCAGTATATGCAGGAGCACGTGCCAGACTTAAGGGAAGGAAGGGACAAGAGTGGTTTTAAACTTTTGCGTTCCTCCAGTCACAGGCTAGTTGTGTACTAGAATATGGGTTTTGACAAGTAAATGAAACCAGGACAGACAGCTACACAAAAATCTCAGGCTGGGTTATCAGAACACTTTATACTCCAAATTTCAGCAGTTCAAAGAAAATGAAAGAATAATATCCCCTGCATTTGGCACCTGACAGTCTCCAGAGGGAGATGACATTTCTGAAGGTGTTGGGATGAAGAAGACATATGTTCATGAGTCCTGAACTGAGACCTTCAGTTCTTTTCACACAAGTCAGACAAAAAGATAATTGATTTTGCTATTACTATCCAGACTGGATTTTAAAATACTCAACTTCACTTAAGATTCCCATACTTTTACTCAAGTCCTAGATGATTTATTTTGCAGTATGCTTTCAGAATTGGATGCAGCAGACCAAGGTGTGCTGGAAGACTAACTGTGGTAACAAAACCAGAGATACATGCAACAAAGCCTGTATAATCCTCTGGAAATCAGGAATTAAATACCTACTCATTATCTGTCCTGTATCTTCCAATTACTACTCCCTCTCTGTTTCCTGCTTGGAGTATGAAATAATTGTTTCTGATGGAGGAAGAAGTTTAAATACACACTGCTGCATGAGATGGTCACTTCTGAAAGGCATAGGTTGAATTCAAGTATCATTTCCAGAGCTGCCTTCGATCACCCATAAGGCCAAAATCCGCAGCTCAAGGAGACCAGAGCCCCATTTGGGGGGACAGAGGAGGAAGACTCACTAAAGGGATACCACATGCTTCCACACAAGAAGAATGTGTATAACATCTTTAATGTACGGCATGACTCTTGGCTTATGAATGTAGGTGAAGACATAATTTGTAGAATAATAGGCACTAATATTACACGCTGCTTCAGTTCTGTCATATTTCTAATCCATCAAGTTGATTAATGCTACAATAACTCCTCACAAACTTATCATTTGTGCACTAATGAAGTCAAATTTAGTTTATCCTTCGGCAACTATATTCTTCTGGTCTGTAGACGCTAGCTCCCTAGCTAACCGAGGCCACTATGGCATGAGCTATATAAGCAGAAAAATTAACAAACTGGACATTGATTCAGTTTTAGAAGCTTTCAACACAGAATCGTATTTATGCATTAGATCCTATGCAACAGACATTTCAATCATTAACTGCTCACAGGATGAAACAACTGCCTGGAAGTATGCCTTATGGGGATAGCTTCTCTACATGTCTTAATAATAAGGAACTATTTGGATCTTTTCTTCTGCCTCCATAATCAGAGGAACTAATCCTGTGGGGTTTTCAATGGGTCTCTCCCTCAAACTTGGAATCTCCAGTAAAGGTTGTTTTCTCACCTTACCGAAATGTCTCCCATGCTTAACAAATTCAAATACTTACTGGTTCATGTGGATTCTCTGGTGTTCAGGACAAACAAGCCTCATACTGCTGTCTCTCCACAAGCAGAGACAGTAGACCATTTCTCCCCTAATACACCACTTTTCTTTTTTGGTGACAGTCATAGGAAACAACCATTTTGGGGACCAGTCCTTCCTGTTAAATCTGTCTGAAATGACAGAAGTTACTGGGAAGTAAGAATTAAGGAGACATGAACACACACACAGTATCACTGCATAAGCCTTGTTTTCCTAGGACATCGGCCCTGAAAGCTGAGAATTCAACAGATGCAACATGACCACAACCAGAGAAGTTAAATAGCAAGTAGACCACCCACATAAAATCTTCTTTGGTTTTGAAAGATAACTACAAATCAATGAAAAATTCACTAAGTTGAATGTGTTTGTTAGCCATAAAGTGTTTTACTTATTAGCAGTTTAGGGCAGAGAATGCAGATTTCAAAGAGTTGACAGGGTTCACAGCTGTCAAATTAGACTTTCAGAGGAGAATTCTGTAAATTGTGTGCTGTATGTTCCCAGGGGATTTTAATTACTTAGGTTTGTAACTATCTATTAAAACAGATTCCTAGGCTCCTCATCCGTCATATCAGAGAATGACTTCAGAAATATATCATTTTTGCTCATACGTAAAGCTTCCAAAAACACAATGAGACATGATACTCATGTCAAATTCTTTGCCACTAAAAGTGTATTACAGTAGGTGCATTTTCAGATTTGGAGGGAATTTTTTTTACTCCAGCAACATTAAGGCCAGAGATATTCAGTTAGAGTTTTGACTTTAACATTTCCAGATATTTTGGACTGTTATTTCAATAGTAAGAGTTTATGCACTTGAATACCTTTGGGATAGCAAGAGAGAAGAATGCACATATGCCATAGGAAAAGATACTTCAGAGCACTAGTCTTCACTACTGGCAGGGATGAGCAGCTCATCTAAGGCCTTGCACATCTCAACTCCAACTACTGCTCTCCAACCAGGACATACCATACTTCTCAGCAGTCCTTGCACAGAGGTGAATTTCAGCTCCAAAAATTAAAGATTGCACTAAAATCCCCACAGAGAAATCTGTGGAAGAGAAAGGCATTACATCAAATTCCCAAGTCCCTGTCTCAGCCCCAACAATTCCTTCTCCAGGCTGTTCATGCATTTTATTAGAGCACAAAACAAGGTTTCAAATCTTGCACTGAGACTAGCTGGGAAACTATTCATCCTCTGTCAGTGCAATCTGGATGGGAATGGGGAGAATAGACATTTTCATCCACTTTTCCCCAAGCAGCTTCAGAAAGATCAAAGAGCTGTAATGAAATAAATGGTTTATAGTTATGCCTTTAATCCTGTTCCTTAAAAAAAAGTAAGACTCGGACTGTGAAAATGATAAGACATGAAATACTTTGCATGTTAAATTGTGGAATACGCTAAACAACAATTTAGCAGTTTCAGAAGTTTAGTGTGAATAACCAGTTTCAAGTAGTACAGTATGTGATGTGGTTTGCCTTGCTAGTCTGCCACTCATTTAGCACATCTGTTGTCAAGCTACAGCATTCTTGAATATCATGCATAGATAAATGCAAAAGACTTCTAGATCCAGGCATCAAGATGTTCGCTCCTGCAAGGGAAATGAAGTTATTAGCAGGTAAAAAAAAAATTGTAGGAAAACACTCAACTTGAAATTAAGTTGTTCCCAGCTGCTAGCAATACCATAAAATGTGGTTGATGCAAGAACATTTCTGGAAGGCAGTGCATATTGGAAATAATTTTCAGTCATAAAACTAGCCCATGCCTAAGAATCACAGCTAAAGAACTAAGACTGAATGGTCCTATACTGTTTATTATTCATCAAGTATTGAAGCTATACTGTTAGCCAAGCAAGAAGAAAGTCAAGACGATCTCTGACTTCAAAGTCCTACAAACTAAAATTTACTGAATTTTCAGTAAATTTATCCCTTAGTCTCTTCTACTTCTGTAAATAAAGTACTCAATGGACTAACAAACTCTTTCAGGCAGTTCACTGTCTGATATTATGCAACTGAGGCTAGTAGTACCTGGCCCTGGTTCATCAGATCTTTTCAGTGTGACTTCCTGAAACAGTGAGTAGAAGTTTACGGATTGTACAGGAATACAAGCACCTTCTCTGAATTTGCAACATTTGCATGGATCAATTTCTTTCTGTCATATTTTTTAAAACTTTAAACTTTTCAAACTTTGATATTAAACTTGAATAAAACAGAGGAAGGCTAAAACACTCGTATTTACCAGTTTGGTTCACATGACATTAAAGACCTGTTAAAATCGCCAAGACGTAAGATATCCTCTATTAAAAGCAAAAAAAAAAAGAGTTGACATTAATTTGAACCACTGTGCACCAATATTCAGCTGGAGAAATTAACTTACATATTATTTTCACAATTTCCTTTAGCATCTCCCTACAAACAAATCTGATTAAATTATAATGAGATACCTCAAAACTGCTTTCTCACAAGAGTAAATACTAAAAAGAAATCGAGCCTTGCCTTTGGGCAACATCCACACCCAGCAACATTACTTACAAGTCTCCAAGCACTATGTGACAAACATCATAACAATCAGCAGGAAAATATTCAGTTATCCTATCTGGTTTCAGAAGACCAGTGCGGGGGCAGGGGGGAACTACTGCTCACTCTATTCTAGATGTAGTAACCCTAAGAAAAACCCCTGAAAGCTCTCCCACAGCCTTCAGAAGGAAAGATTTATTATTTGATGTCAAGATCCATCAGAAGCAGATGACCACTTCATTCTCTTTTCATACTACAAGCTTTAAGCTTTGGTCACACTTTCAAATAGCAATATATTGCTTAACAAGAAAATGCCAAGAATTGATGTGTTTATAAATCCTTATTACAGGAAACAAGTGCAGGAATATATTTTAACACAGTAAAGCTGCAACACTTTGGAACCAAAGCAATTAAAAGTATACATCTCACACATGAACAGTGATCAATAAAGGAAGTATGAGAAAGTTGTGAATTAGCTGCCTTAAGACCAACCAGTTCAACCCACCCACACTGAGTGCAGATCAATTTTGTGTAATTGGCCTGATTCTGTAAACTAACATGGGCCAAGGGGGGGGGGGGGGAAAAAAAAAAATGTTGCATCAGCAGCTCCCTGGCTCTGCTGACAAAGGGCCAAAAAGTGTTTCATGCTGCCTTGCCAAATGAAAACCGACTTTCACACAAGTTAAACAGTACACGTTAAATCATGTATCAAATAACTACGTCATTTGGCTAAATCCATCCCAGGCCGCCTTCTTAGAGAGACTGCAGTTCAGATAAATCATGACTGTTCAGTAATTACTGATCAAGCAGACTTGTCAATGAAAAGACTCAATCTCAGCAGCAACTCTCAAACTTGAGTTTCCTGTGGCTGCAACAGTGAGAGTGCCTGCGTGTGACACACTACTGCAGCAGCCTTTTAGTATGACAGAATGTGCTTCTTCACCCTCCAAGAGAGCTATTCATTGCACATATTTCAACATTTGTCCAATTCCTTTACTATCTTTGAGTTGGCTGCCCAGAGCATACACATCTGGGGTTCAATCCTCCAGGGTGCTTAGCACCCTTACAGCTGCAGGAGGCCATGGGAGGGAGACTGCTCAGCACCTCGGTGCCTGCAGAATCACGCCTCACAGTTGGGAGGAGAGAAGGCCAAAAAAAACCCACCAAAATCAAATTCATAAACAAAAGTTGCTCCTAAATCAACATCTGGATTTCTTTTGAAAAGCAGAGAGAGTGCCAGCTAAATGTTCTCAAAAGATTTATTTATAAAGTCATGAATAGTTGGATCTATTTTACTTGTTCCTGATGTTCAGCATAAATGTTCCATCTCAAAGAAGTTCTGTAATTCTTAATTATTGCTTTTTATAGCTCTCTAAATCAATCACTTCCCTTTATGCTACTTAAGTCCCTTGCTCCTCTTGGCCCTGACTCAGGAAGTTAAACAGCAACCTCAGGAGCTGTCCTAAAGAGTAGGCCAGTGGCGAGGTATGATACTCGTACCTTAAGTATGTAAGAAAGACTCATACAACCTTAAGTGCCTTAGTACATTAGGACATTTCTTAGGCAAGTTGTCTACATTTGCTTATTTTAAGTCAGTCCTTTGGAAGCTCTCTGAGATTGAGATCCCCTCCTTCTCTGTAGTAGTCTGAACTCTTCTCTCCCAGGCATGTTTTGCCAGCAGTCTGGAAACCATTTCTCCAATGTGTCCCAAAGAGCTTCCTTCTTTCTCATCCACAGCACCCGTACTCTGATCCATGACAGAAATCCTCTACATCCTCCCACCGAACAAGACTCACCTGCTGCAAAAGCTGCTCCCCATGGACAGACATCCCTGCCCGCCTAGCCCTGATCCCTCCAGCCTTTCATTTTCTCATTCTTATCTCACCCATGGCCCTGAGTGCAGCAGTACCAGGAGGCACAAAGCAACAATAGCAGAGACTCCACGTGCCCGAGTCTTGCAAAGGGATGAGCAGTGCTGAGATATCTAGACAGGAGAGCTCTGCAGAAATGCTAACAGAGTTAGGACTGGTGCAGTGAGCCAAGCTTTCTGCCCCTAGCAAGGTAAAGATGCCGATGCCTCCTATGTTGCTCTAGGGCTCACAGTCTTCAAGTCAGCCCAGAAAAGAGACAGTGCTACTTGCAATTGCATCTCTCAGGCTCTTCCTTGCCTCTTGGAAACATTGCAAACTCCCTGCCTCAAATCTGAGAGCCTTTAAACCCTTCCTCAAAATCAAATCTTCACCTTCTTCTCTATTTCTTTTCCAAGACTTTCAATGAACACACTCCAGTGGGTCCAGAATTTCTCCAATACAGCATTCAAATACAAAAAATACAAGTGCAATAGGACACCACCTCTTGGAAAGTTCTTGTTGAGGATGAGAGCATTGCATTCACTTCAATTCTGTTATACAGCAACCGGGAAGGCAAAACTGTCAAGAATTCCCACATCTCTTTCAGCATTTCTACTTTTGAAGTTGTACCTTCCAATTCAACACATGCATTTCAGTTTACTTTTTTTCCCCAGATGAGCCTGATGATATTTTTAGCTTTTTCCTGTGTTCTTTGCAACATCATTGGTATTTTTTCCTTTGATGTTTGCAGTCTCTCATGCATTTCATAGGCTTTACTATTATACACAACTTCTTCTAGTTTATATTACTCATGCTCACACAACAACTATGTCTTCTTCCTAATAACTGAAGACCAGAATTTAAAAAAGAATAAAACATTTCCAGAATGCACCTACAGCTTCTCACCCACTACACTTTCAAAGAGACAGCTGAAAGTGCCCAGCAACGCATGGGACACCTGTTCAGCTAGAGCAAAGGAGGACAACACCCAAGTTCTTTCAGTCGTTCTTGTTTTGAAGAGGAGGAGGCTCACAGGGTCAAAAACGTACAGAAGGAGACTAGATAAGTGCCTAGGGACAGTCAGAGAACAGTGTGCCCAGCACCAGAAAGAAAAAAGCAGCAAGAAAAAGGAGAAAAATGTGGTTCCTCTCCAAGGTCATTCTTGTACAATCTCCCGTGAGCTAGCACACAGTTAGCCTCCTCAACAGCATTCTTACCCAAATCGTTTTACAACTAATGAAAGCTTACTTCCAAATCAAACTGGACCATATCAAAATACGTGTTCCTTTTCACTTACTAATTTTGTTACCATATTTCTAAAGCAATCCAGTTTTCTCGCATGAGAAAAAAGAAGATATTACTTTAACAGAAAATATGTAACAATAAAGTCATGATCAGAGAAAGACTGCTTACTGGAGGCAGAAACAACTAAAGCAGCATATTCTATTATGATTTGTAATTATACTCCTTCTTAAAAAAAAGAAATAACACTATTTCAAAATGAAATGCATACTGTAATATCACAATTATGAAAGAATGCCGTTTTTCCTCTGACCTAAAAAAAGATTAGATAGGCAATCTGCTCAAAGGATTGGCTGAAATCAAGCCATAAAACATATGTGTCTGAGCACAAACTGACAATAGAAGCCTAAGTAAAGAGACTTATTTACTGAAACTAAACAAGAGATAAATGGATTCTTTTTAGCTTGATTGCAGGAAAAAGTAAAAAGCATGTGTACATGCCCCACCCCTAAGAACACTGTCAGATAACATCATATAATCTGACAAATTTGGTAATTCTCAATTGCCTTTTCTTGACTGCAAGCATTTCTGCAGCAGGCTTAAATAATCTGTGCTGTAGACAATCTATCGTCAAGCAAGCATGACTATTTTTTCCACCATGCAAGCTCAGGAATTGTTAACATTTACATATGCACATTTTGATGCACAAAATGCATACTCAGTTGTTTAAATTGTATGCCTTTACTGCAGGAACAATTTATGTGGCCAGTTTTCATTCCCTATACATTTGCTCTAAGCCAAAATTGCAGCTTGTCTTAATACATAAAACATGCACGTAAGAGATTTATTTTTGCTCTGACATATCACATTGGAGGTAGACTCACTGAGAATGTAAAATATCTAAAGGCAGAAGGGCATGTGTTTTTCAAACTGCATTCATTTTCCTTAGTACTAAAAGTAGTCTAAGACCCTTGGACATAATTCAATTGCAATAAACAAAAGTAATTTTCTAGAGATCAAAGGACAAACAAGGGTATTATTTTCTCTGCTTTTTGATCACCCATCTAAAACTAATATTTGGGGAAAAAAAAGGTAAAGAATATTGGGTAATTTAGTGATCAATTAAACATCTTTTCAACAGTCTTTCCTAGATGATTTGAACAGCCAGTCTCTCCCAAAACTACTAGTGTTAGAGATTAATTTTCTGGACCACTTGAAAGCTGGCATTCTAATTCTTCTAACAGTATAAACACTCATTTCCTATCCTGTTAATACATGATTGATGCTGAGCTCCTCTAAACAAATTCTCTACCATATTATCCAATTAATATAGTCTAGAGTTCAGAAACAGATTACTTAAAACATGTGACATGACATGCTTACAATTTATGAAGCTATGGAAATATTTGTTGATTATTCCCTGGGATACAGTATCAAGATCTTTGTATTTCTGAATAAAAAAGTGAATGGCTGGATGTCACTAAACCAGCGTTACCACAGGAAGTGTCCTACTGCACATAAGCGATGTGGTCATCATTTTGTGTTTAATCATTAATGCATTACAGCAGCAGCCTATGCTCAGCATGCTCAAATGAAAGCAAGTTGCACAGAGAGGGTGCTGAATTATTGCATATATGCAAGCAGGCTGACAACTGATTAAGCCAAGACAGTGAATGTGGCATGTCTGAATTGAATGCATAAACTGCAGGAAAGGTGAGGATAGCTAGTACTTAATTTAAGAAAACACACACACACACACGCACACACACGCACGTCATTGTGTGGGAAAAAAAGCTTTGATCCGCCCCTCTACTAAAACCCTCCCATATTTTAAAACATTTCTAGAAAGCAAACTGCTGGGATGACTGTATTCAAATGTGTGTACAAAGAATCATGCTTTATAGCTGCTATATAGCTACAGCAGTTAGAGTTAATTGGAACTGCCATGACAAAGTGACTGTTTTCATGAAAGGCGCCTCTATTACAAACCAATCAAATTTCAGTTTTATTACTGATGTGAAAAAAACTCTCGATCATTCTTACATTTCCATGCATACATAACAGGAAGACAGTATTCACTATCAGAGATATAGGGATAAGAGAATATTAAAACAACAATCATTGTTAAGTGGTATTTTTTCCTTCTGATACATCATTTTTCTTCCTCAAAAAATATTCTTACGTTTGTGGGTCATTTATATCTTTGTGGCACCAGAATGAAATATTCTCTGTGTCTCTGTGCAATGTCTCAGGAAATCTAGAAGTGCTGTGGATACCGGCCAAGATCCTGGATAACTTAATTTTTCTAGAAAAATATTCCAATATGAACAAATTGAGTGATTTTGCCTTTATTTAGTTTCAGTCTGTGACTGGTACATAATACAGATAAGCTAGGAAGGCCAAGACACTCGCTGGCAAAGTATTTATTATTTTCAAGCCAGCTAACTGCTTTTGACACTGATTTGCTTTTGGGAAAGCAAAAGCAATGTCATAATTTTGTTTTGAAGAATGATTCAGTGGACAGGTCTGCAACAAGGATTTGTACTGTACCTTGAATCACAGTAAGTAGTCACGTAGCATCCAGCAGAAGTACAGGATTAACACCATACAAGCCAACCATTTCTGCTCTGCAGAAATGAAGGAGCACTGCCAGTATTTTTGCATTAGCTACCTACAAACTACTCTAACTACAAAATGAGCATCGCTTAACATAAGTTAATTGACTGACAGCTAAAAGATGACGGGTTACTGTTTCAAGCTTATTAAATTTGGCAAGGGTCCAGAAGTACATGAGTAGCACTGACATTCCCAGAGAACCATTTTAATAGTACAAGTTATCATGAGAGTGTGAGACTAATACAAGCAGCATGTAACTGCCCTGAAGAGGAGGCATGAATCCCTCTAGGAGCAGGGAAGCAACACCTGAGCAAGGAAGGAGAGAAAAGAGTCAGCTGTTGCAGAACTTTGTCTTATCATTTCCAGGTTTTCAAACATAGGCATTTTCCTTCTATTCGTCTTAATCTGGATTTGTCATTTCTGTAGTATGCAAAGATTTGCTTGTTTTGCAAAAAGCTGTTGTTCCAAAACAACATTTTCTACAAGAAAGCAATTAGCTGCCTACATTCTCTTTATAGTTTTGAGTTTATATTTGTAATTTCATAAAAAGGAAATATCAGCAAGCTGTGACTCCAGAATATCCATAAAGGCCACAGAACAGAAGCACATAACAGTATCAACGCTTACTCACATGTTTTATCATACTCATGTTTAACAATATATGTCAATAAAATACACTAAAGAGATCACAAACACCAGTAAACTGCATGAAGCAATGCTGATAGAGACCATAACCTCCACATCCTGACAAGACTGGCCCTTAGCACGTAACTGCAGTCTGCATCAGTACCCACGGTTGGCATGAACGAATCCCAGGTGAAACTTCCCAGGGAAGTTCTCAGGCCTCTCTATGGGCACCTCTGCACATCCCGACTCCAGGTCCTCTGCCCCCCCCACCACCACACCAGCCAGATGCAAGCCAGCTCTGGAAGCTGTAAATTTATATTAGAAAATCCAACTCAGACTCCCATGTTCAAGCTTCCACTGAAGGGAAGAAGACCCGACTCGTGGGGCAAAACACTGACCTCTCCTCAACACGTCGATAGCGATGCTGGGCCTTCACAGCATTTACTCTTTGAGAACTCTTGTGGTGAAAGGAAACCAGAAATCACAATAAATGAATAAGAGGAAATCTGACTAATGCACTAATTGTCAGTGTACAAAACGCTAAGGGCATTTTGAACTTCTTAGGCAGGAGTTATTTGGGAGGAGTATGCTTTTCCTTGAAAGCAGGCTAAGAACACTTTTTGCTAATAAATCCTACAATGATGCGCATCATTGTGCTTTTACGCCAAGGCTTACACCTGGTCCACGCAGCGAAGCCGTAGCGAATCCCAGCAGTATCAACAAGTAACGCAGTTATTACGCTTCTCAGCTTCACGACAGCAACACGAGAAACAGGGCACAGCCCCGCGGGGCAGCAGGGGCGGGAAGGGTTTGTACCCAGCTCCAGAGCATACCCAGAGCAAGGTGCACCCCAGGAGCTGTCCTGATTAACATGATGCACAATCTTAAACACTTTAGAGGACACAGAAGCTGTTAAATCTAAGCAAAGAGGCACACTAGCACAGCCAGGAGTTGCGTACGAAGTAAATGAATAAACTTTCTGACACTGCACAGCTGTGCTGTTCAGGAGGTCAGGCAAGGCGCTGGTGCTGGCCGAGCACACGCAGGGCTGCGTTTTGGGCAACCTGCCAGGGCTGAGCCCGGCCCGGGCTGCAAATGCTGCTCCCGCGGCCGTGCGGCGATGCCCGCCCAGCCGGAGCCCCCTGAAGACACGCGGGCGCCGGCCCCAGCACCGCCACCCCCTCGGCGCGGCCAGCGCCCCCGCACGGGCAGGGAGCCGGGGCTGCTCCTGCTCCCAGGCGGGCCCAGCACAGGCCGCCGCGGCCGTTAACGGCTCTCCCGCCCCGGCGCTGGGGCCGTTAACGGCTCCCCGCTCGCGGCGGCGGTTAACGGCTGCCCGCCCGCCGCCGCGGACACGCGCGTTCTCCCACGCGTTCAACGCGGGGCGGCGCTGGCCGGCGCCAGAGCCTCTCTAAGGAAGGAAGAGGAGGAAATCAGCGCCCGCGGCCGGCGGCCGCCCGGCCCGGCCCGGCCCGCCCCCCGCGCCCCTCACCGGCCAGCTGAGTCATGAAGGCCTCCGCCGCCAGCGCCATGGTGGGGCCGCGGCGCCGCGCCAGGCCCGGGGCACGCACAGGAACTGGGCGCCCGCCGCCGGGACTGCATCCGGGCCGCCGCCGTGCCGCGCCGCCCCGGCCCGCCCCCAGCACCGGCCCGCCCGCCGCCGCGCCCGGCCCTCGCCGGCCTCGCAGCGCCCTTGCCCGTGGAAAAGGGCTGTTAAGACTAAGACCAACTTACCACTTAAACTTCTACTCGGGGGGGGGGGGGGGGGGTGAGGAGAACCAAAAAAAATCAGCTTTAAGCTCATACTGTTTCGTGCTTATTCCATACCAGAAGCGGCAAAAAGCGTTTCTACCCTTGTATTTGATGGCTGCGCAGGCCTCCAGCCTGTCTGCAGCACCATCACATCCACAAGCAGCTCAGACTTTATAAAACTGAGACATGGAAGGCTGAAGAATGTTTTTGCATTACAGCATGCATTTTCGGTTATACGCATTAGTAATGAGCTCCACTAGGATTATATTGCAATAAACCACCATTTCTAAATGCTTCTCCTTGTATACATTGGAAATAGAACTTTTACTTAAATAAAGTGTTAAACTGGCAGTGGATGAAAACTTTGAAAGACATTTATGAACAAACTATTCCTGTAACAAGCCATCTGGGGAGTTATGCCCTGTCTCTATAGCTAATCCACCTGAAGGAAGAAAAGCCCTTGAATTCACATCCAGTCAAAATGTTGTGTGCAATGTAACTGCAAATTTATCCATGATAATAATTCTCTTAACTTGGAAATATAATCAAAAAGGGAGTGGAAACAAAACTTCACTGTGTCAAATAGTAGCAAGAAGCACTGTCCAATGTCATGATAGATGAGAATATTTATCATGATTCTCTGTATTTCGATGGGTTCTTGGGTTGCCTGTTAGCCACATCACTGTCCAGGAAGCAGTAGCGAGGCACCTGCCCAGGGAGTGGCAACATGTGTGATATAACTCATGACAGATGCGGAATCCTTCAGCAGCATAAACACGGCTGACTTCTGAAATACTGCAGACACTTCAGCCTTATTCTAGTAGAAAAGTATATATGGTAAGAATAATTGCAGATTTTTCCAGCTCTTTCTTGGTGATATATATATAAACTAAGTTGCCCATATAATATATATATATATATATATATATATATATATATATATATATATATATATATAGGCAACTTAGTTTATGAACTTACACAGATTAGTTGAGGGTGCAATGGACCTGTAGAACAACAGAGGACCTTTAAAAGCATATGGATCACACCAGCTCCCCAGTCACTGGGAATCCCTACTGCTGCTGAAAAGCCAGCTCAGCTGACTCACTCTGCATGACAGGCAGAGCCACCATCTAAGGAGGTGAGAGGTGTAAGGCAGAGTACTTTACACCCCTCTTTGAGGGATCCACGAGGCTTTCTTCCCAATTCAGTGTTTAAAAAAATGAAATAAGAAACAAACTTTGGGGAATGCTGTAACCAGCTCTATGATCTGACAATAAGTGTCTCAGGCCATCTTTAGTTCCTCTTCCACTGGAGCTAAGTCCTTGCACAGGAACCCCACATAATCACATTAGTTCCCTGGCAATAACAGAAATTGCTGAATGTATTTTAGCCTGTGCTGAAAGCAGAAAAAGGCCAACCTCTGCCTGAAAGGGCCACACTAACTGAAAGCTAGAATCTTTCCTCACTATAAACAAGAACAGAAGTGTTAAATACAGCTGAATAACTTTTGGATGATATTTCTCCCCTTGATTGGTCCAGAACAGCATCAGCTGGAGTTTTTTGGGTGGTAAAACACACTAAAAAAAAGTGATTTTTGGAGGGGAAGGGGCAAGCTGGGCACACCGGAAGCGCTTTACTGACCATACTGGATATGTTCTTTTCCATATCCTGGCCAAAGATATTTCTCCACATCTCATGCACAATGAGATAAAACAACTCAATAAAGGGTATTGCCTTCCTGTCTTCTGAAATCTTGACTGGGGATGAAGAGCAGCTTTGCATGTTGAGATGTACATCTTCCCTTTAAACAACCATGTATTCCATAGTCTTAATTCTATAATGTAAAGACTATTGAAAGTTTGGAAAAGCACCATAATATTAAACTATGTATCACATTTGTAGATAAATAAGATAATGGAGATGTGAAAGGGTTGTTCCATTGTTCTAGAATGCCTCTTGGTACTCACTTTGCCACACTTTAAAAATTAAGAATATATCATTTGATCAAATAGACTCATTCTACTGTCAAAGCCAGATAACACGATGATATATTTCAGCCTTGTAGGGCAAGATCTTAAATTTTGTATGCTGATAAGCACTAGAGGATGTATGTGAATGAATATAGAACTGTATTAATACTCGCAAAGTACTTGAAAGTCCTCTGATGACAATTAGCATTGAAGCACTAACCATTGTTATGAATATGTTCTTCATATGATAGTGAAAGCATGCCATTAGAGAAATAACAAAAGCAGAAGAAGTGGCAAATGTTGGGACAATAGGCTGAAGATCTAAATCAATGACCTGGAAGAGGACTGATTACTTTAAAATGCTGATGAAAGCTACATTTCTAGGTACAGTAGTAACTTGAATAGCACTCAAATCAGAAGCTGAATGAATTTGGAAAGTTGAGTGGTTTTGTGTTAGATTATAATGGTTTTAAGTTAAGCTAGTGTCCTAAATGTTCCATCCTTCCATCACCATCAATACTGATAAGGCTAAAAAACCACAAGATATTGCTCAAAAGTTGTCCTGATAAGGCTGAGTATGAACTAGATATGAGCCAGGCCAAATGCATATATTAGCATCTAATTAAAAGTGAAGGTTTCTCTATAGGCTCTTTGTATCAAACAGTTCTATCTCTAGAAACAGATAGATGATGAAAACTATACTGGGGGGGGGGGGGGGGGAGGGAAATCAGGAAACAATCCATCAGATCTCAGCAAATCCAAACAATTAGCCAGAACAGATTTGCCTCCAAAGTGTGGCAGGATGCAGTTGCTCAGGCCTGCTTGGGACCAGAGCACCTGGGTGGTGTTTTCAGCTCCCATATTCCCTCTCTTCCTCCCCACTCCCACTTAAAGGGCTGCCTTAATGAGCTCTTATCCAATCTGCCAGGGAGATATCTAGTGATTTTAAATATTAAAAATGAAATTTTGATTCCATCACTATATTTACTTCTATTCAGTATGCTTCTCCCCCCACACACACTCTTCAGGGAAAGGAGTGACTCTCGCCAAGCCCAGCTTCCTGCAGGGCCGGCACACAAAGCCGCTCTTCAGCTGGTGACACTGTCAAACTTCCTTCTGGTAATTCTTGCTTCATGCCCGAGAGAGCTGCCCAGCTTTCACAAATTTTAAAGGCATAACAGCCTTTACTGCATAGACTTTCAGACAGAGTTTCAGGGGAAATCAAAAGACAGGATTAGGCTATCCACTGGCCTTTCTATTTCAGGAAGTCAGCTGGAATAGATGCAGCAGAGTCATTACATTAATAAAGGAGTCACCTACCTCCCATAGGTTTGCCCAGGAGAGAATTATACTTTCCTCACAGCCGCTCTCTGCTTATGGGCTGCCTTTGCCAGATGAGGTGTTAATTACTCAGGTTAAACACTGTCTACTGGGGAAGTAGTACTAGGCCATATCCATATATATGTATACATTTGCTCCATTTAAAATAAAGTAGAATAAGTATTATACAAGTTATATAATCTACTACCTAGAAAATCCCAAGACTGTTTTTAGTACCTTAATACTATTTAGACAGGTTTTATAACACGCAAGTTTAATTTGTATTGTTCTTTTATTCCATACAAGTATTTAATAAAACACACAGCACCAGTATCCATAGCGTATAACCAATATCTGCAGTACAAGTCCTTTGCAGATAGCAGTGAGTTGCTAATAGTATTTTTACAGGAGGAACTGGGAGATAGCAAGGGAAATTTTGCCTTTTTCTACATTGTTTAAGCTGTTTGCTTTTAACACATCCACTATTGCTGGCCATTCAAATTAAAGTTTAACTGGCAGGTGTGTGACATGGCATGAGATTAAACAAATCACCAGAGAAGTGCAGACATTTGAATGAGTTTCTCCAAATTTAACTTCTGCCAGGTTTAATGTGCACTTTTGAAGTTCATGAAGCATTTTAGACTACATCCAATTTAACATGCACACAACAGCATTGTGTACCGGTATTAACATTGGTATCAAACATTCCTCATAGTACTGTTAAGGCGGTAGCAGATACTGCGGAGTTGTTCTGTGTTGTGCTGTGACCTTTCCTCATCCCCAGACAAGTTGCTCAGGCCACACACCGCTTGACCCTTCCTCAGCACACAACCAGGGAGCTCTTTCCAAACTGCTGCTCCCCATTTCCATGGAGCAGGTTTCCCACAGCTCAGGCCTTTCCAAAGTGCAGGAGGAATGCCAACAGACACAGAGGCAATTAGGAATGGTTCTCTCTGAAAGAGAGGTGTGCAGAAATTTCACTGATGAGTGAAGTCTCTGAAGCAGCCTGCTTGTGCAGCATTGCTGGTGCTTGAGAGCAGGCCAAGTAGCAACAAGGGATTCCTCTCCTTCGGAGGGCAAACAAGCTGGCACTGAAACACCTTCTCCCTGCCTGGCCTGTTGCCACACTGCTCCTCTAGTACAACTTCAGGCATCCTGGGGGCTGCTCTAAATTATGGTGCTTGTCACTGTCCTTAAAGGACTATTATAGCTGCTGGGAGTCTCCACAATGAAGCAAACTCAAGCTTGTCCTTCCCTGCCAACATAGGCAGGGCTAAGTGGCAGCAGGAAGGTGTTCTTAGAGGGACTTCATGCCTGTACACTAAGTACTCTGGCAAAGTACACAGAGCAGAGACAGAATCTTGGCTGACATGTTCAAATGTATTTCACAGGGCATTTAGTGAAGATGTTTGCCTATCAGCTGTTTCATGTGAGCCACCATTCTTTAATATGAAGGATAGTGCCAAAACCACCCAAACAGGAGCCAAGTTTCTCAGTCACACCATGCTCCCATGAATTTACTAAGAAGGTGCTGTTGTGTGAGAGCCTGAAGCAAAACTGAGGCCTGACTTCTACCTCTGCAGTTCCCATGCACTCCCTTGGGAAGTCAACACATGTCTTATGGCAACATCCAGAAAAGATTCAGGAATAAAGACATCTCTATGCAAATTCAACATGCTTTACTGTAGATTTTTTGCAATATGATAAAAGTGATGATAAAAAAACCAGTTGTCATCAAATTGCAATCAGGCAGGTACAGCTTCTGGGCTAAGGAGTTGCATACATAGCATAAAGTATGATTTCTAGGAACATACTTCTGTAAAAATGTAGTAGTCAGAGAATATTAACACTAACCACTTTGCACTTACAGAAGATACTGCATATTTAATTGACAAATCAATTAATGCTGATGCATTTCCAACAACCCACATGAGGACAGAAAGCATTTTCATAGAGGTTTTAAGAGGTACAAAAATAGCATTTCTGAAAGCAAACAGGGATCTCAGACTGTATGCAGAAAAGCCATTAGATGAATCATTTTCTTCTCCCTTTCTCACTTACCTCCTTTCTTGCCTTCTTTTATTAAGCAGGGTCTGATTTTCAGGGGTATAAAGTCTATTTCAGCACATGTCATCCTCACAGCTGCACTGAGCTAACATCAAAGTAATTGCACAGAAACCTTAACTTTGCTGGTTTACTGACTGGAGACATACCAGCCCCTGGGCTCCTGCACACTGCTGTCATTGAAACAGCTGCAGAGGATATTTTTCCCATGCTCTGTAAATAGCTAGATCTTGAAGCCAGAGCTCAGCCTTCCCAGCTTTACCTGAACATTACCTAAGCTTTCATTTGCCAGAGCCAAGCCACCAGCCTATGGGCTGAGAGCTCCCACACCAAGCAGAGCTAGAGCCCAACACACTTACAGGATCACTAGAGCAGGGACTAACTGCCCCCCAGGCTGAACTTAAATAGTGCCCCCAGGGCCAAGGGCAGGGAGGGGGGTCCCAGATGGGGCTGCTTAGGGCTGTTAAGGTCTATTAGTGCCCCCAGGGCCTGGCAGTTGCTCAGCTGCAAGATAGACTCAGACTCAGCTGGGCAAGTGGTGGATTTAAAGCAATAGGTGTCACATAGTTTATCTTATATAGGATGAGGCTTTGACTTTTGAATGAAAGCTCAGATTAGAGGGGCCAGTAAGCAGGAGCTCCCAAGTGGGGAGATGACAGCCTCAATGAGACTTTGCCCTGGTTTCCCTACACATGCTACCATACGGGTCGGCACTGTCTTCCCCAACCCTGCCCTGCCAAGTACTGACTCTGACCTTGGCTCCCTTGGGTCCAGCTTATGATAACAGATTGCTTCCTTAGTCATCCACCTTTTTTACATCCCTAATAGGCCAGACACAGACAAATCTATTTTTTCAAGCATGGTCATGGTCACATCGCCAAAACTCTGGGAATGTCAAAGCACCATCTACTAGCAGCAGCAATGTCTCTAACCTAGGCAGTAATAATGGCTATAAAGGTCCATCCTGGTATTTGTATAACTCATACTGCAGCAAAATCCTGAATCATCTTGTTAATGAAAGTAAGAGTCTTTGTTCACAGTTTGACTGTAGGCACTGGTTAGGCAAGTCGTCTCAAACTCTAAAGATGTTATCTGGAAAATTAAGGCGCTGCACTTGAACTCAGTTTCTGGTAAGTGTGGTAAATACTGAAGAGGTTTATTAATGCATCAAAGCTTCTTGTGAGAGGGTCTAAATCCTTCTCTGGAGGCCGACATAGAAAGAATTAACTTTCTCCTTCTTCCTGTAGAAATGATCATGACTGCCTACCCTGCATGCAGGGAAGAGGCAGCTGCAATGAATTATTTATCTGTAGCACACTGTAAGAGGGATGTGCTGTGATTAATTGTAGAGCTGGGCAGGAAATGGCTTCCTTGTCCCAAAAGATTTTTGAGATTAAAAATGTGTTGCTATTCCACACTGGGATAAAACCAAAACCCCTTTAAAGATCTTCAAAATAGAAGAGTGAGAGCAAGACCCACCTACAAAAGAAACCTGAATATCCCTGTGCATAGAACTCTTTTGCACCATGAAAGCACAGCAGAAATTTTTAACACCTAAAAAAAAGTTTGCTGCAGAATTCATGGGGTCAAAACCATCCCGTTCAACCTTCATATCCTTGGGGGATGCTATAGGGAGGAGGCTTGGGGTTGTTCACATGTGCATACTTCTCAGTCTTTCCTAGTTGAAAGATATCTGTGCAGACCAACACACTGCAGTGGGGACATGAACCTTGATCATCTCACATGAATGCTCTCACTGCTAGATGGGATGGGGTTTAACTCTTGATTTTTTGTGCTGCCCATCTCGCTTCAGCAGAAGATTTTTTATTGGGTCTGCTGGATTACTTTGTCCTCGGAAAAGTAATCCGTTATCTATGATGACTTTTCTGTTCCAGCAAAATGCTACAGAGCTGAATGATGTTTTATAAACCTTTCCTCCTCCAGATGGGAAACCTTCTTTTAAAAAGCTTACAGGGAAGTGATTTTTTGTTTTCTGAATCATTTCGCCCACGTGTCTCCCAGACAAGGAGTTTTCCTCTATTTTTTTTCAACATCTCCAATGTAAGTGTGTAGCCGTGACCATGCAGGAGTGCCCTGCTGTATTTCTGAGGGAGGCTTAGTATTGACTCATTAGCTATGATGTAGCAGAAACTTCAGAATTTGAATCTTACTCCATGTAAAACCACTTTCCTACCCTAAAAGGAACAAGAAAAGCTGGCCTTATCTTCATTACAGTTGTAGAAGTTCATACTTGACATTACTTCTCCCCAGAGTGTAACCATGGTAAAGAAAAAAATGATGGTGACTGAAATAACTTGAATATCTTTATCAAAAATATATGATCTTTTTAGCATTGGGTATGGGTTGGTGAGGTTGGATACCTCTAGGGATTTGTAAGGAGATGTGGAAGATCACATTCATCCTTTTACTGGCACCAGTAGAAGGATGTGGGAAAAGCACTGGCTATCTGCTTTGGTCTTTTTTGAGACTAAGCAGACAGAAATGAAAAGAGTGTCACGTGAGGAAATACTGCTCACTTAGAGAGTAGAGCAGCAATGATTTCAGAACATTTTGCAAAGAATATGCACTTTGAAGCTCTTTGAGCACTGGGACATGAGAAAGGAATATCTGACTGAGAAATATTTTGAGCCACATGAGCCAAATGCAGTTTCCACGAATGTGCAAAGAGCACAGACTAGCCAAATTCCAGTCCAGTCTAGCTAAATCCATCTGTAACTGTGACACATCCCAAATCCATTATCTCCTTTTAATTCCCTAAAGGCTGGCAAAAGTTGTCAGCATAGTTTAATATAGTCTGGAAAAAGCATGATAATTTGTGAATGATGATCTCTCTGCCGCATGGGATACCAGTTTTGATGCTGATCATGCAATCTTCCTCTGAAAGCCTTGGATATGAGGTTTGCATCACCACGATGTCATGAGAAGAGTAGTATGACACTTCGGTAACCTTTCCTTCCTTCTCTCAGCAGCACAAGCAGATGTCTGTAGTGGCAGTTATGCAAGCCTGTGTCACTGTCTTGTGTCAGGACCTCCACTGCTGTCTTCGGCTGCCTGAGCCCACCTCCAAGTGGAGCCGTACGGTTTTCCGTGGGTCAGAGCTATGCACTGCAGAAGATGAGCGCACTTTCTCAGTCCTCGTGTGAGGGCCCTGTTACGATCACCAGGGTGGCTGTATTCACTGTGGTTTTGTCCAGGCTGTATAACACATGCCGTGGCCCCTGTGCCCAGCCCCATCGCTCTCCCACGCAGCGCTCCTCCGCACGACACAGTCTGAAACCCACCGCCGCGAAGCAAGGCGGGTGGCGGGGCTGCAGCTGCCAAACCGCTCGGACTCAGCCGCCCCCCCGGCTCGGCAGCCTGCACCCTGCACCGCTAGCCTGCAGCTGGGGAAGGTTTTACTCCCCTAGGAAACAAATTGCTGCCTGGTAGTGACTGCAGTCTGGGTTTCTCAGTGTGGATGTGACAGCTGCTGACAACATCCAGAGAAGCGTCATTGTTTTATTAAATGCAATGCATTTTAAAATCAAGAAAAATATTCAGAAGAGCTGAGCAGAGCCATGCTCTTCCAGCTCTTGATGTGTGGCTGCCAGCATGGCTGTCAGTGTCTGGCACAGGTGAGCTCTGCTGCAGGCTCAGATCACAGACGATGCAACAGCATCAGAGATGGTGGTGACACCATGCAGGCAGGGTCAGGCCTTCTTTTCTCATTTGTGATTAGCCCCGGAGTTGTGATAGTCCTTTTTCCTGTGGCTCTTGCTACAGCAATTCACACCTGTGAAGTCCCAGATCCGATTACCACATCTGTCTGGCCGGGCACTACACTTGCGAAGCCACCAGCAGCACCAGGCAGCCAGCTTCTCAAGGGAGACGTGACACGGAGAGTGTGTGGCAGTCCTATCGCATGTTTTGAACTGGCTGCCCAGTCACATCCAAATGAAAGTCATTGTGCTGGTCACAGTTACAAAATTTTACGGAATTTTGGACCTGTTCTAGGAGAGTGAATCACTGTGTTGTGTGCAAAGAGTCATAGTCTTTTGGGCGACTTTTGCACCAGGGACAGTAAGGAATAGGCAAGAGGCAGTTCTCCACAGATGCTTTTGAGGTCTAGTCTCTCCAGCATGAGAACACAGATTTGATAACCCATTGGCATCATGTACCACACATTTAATCAGCTGATTTTTTAAGGAGAAAGATAGATGGGTTTTATTGACAGGCTTTTAATACAGTTTGATAATTATCTTTTAATTTGATACACTCAGGTGTTGAAGAAAATGTCACTACTCATAAATGGCATAATTTATAAATCCATAAATGCATGTTTTTAAAATAATTATTCCAATATCTATGCTTAACATATGGATTTGATACTAGAGATTACCTGAAAGAGGAACTGTGTCCATTATCTGAACATTAACTGGGCAAAATCCAATCTTCAGGAGTCATTAAAAAATTTAGAGTTAGTGAGATTTTATCTATTTTCAAATACCACTCTAAACTTTATTGTGCTTAATCTAGTTTATTTGTTAAAGGAACATAAAAAGGGACATTAAGAGTGTGGATTTAGTGTAGCACAACAGTTAAGATGAAGAGTAATGGCTGGGAAGCCTTAACTTGCAGGTTCTACTGCTATAGTAATGTCTCAAAAATCATGTTAATAGGACGCAGACATTTTTCATAAGATACATAGGCAGAATAAATGTTTTCTTTTGTCCAGCAGAAGCAGCTCTCCTGATCCAGTGAATTCACACATGGGTGTAATTTTATGCACACCCATAGCAGCCTCGATCTCTCTGTTGCAAAGGCTTTGGGTTTCTGCAGAGCTGCGTAAAGGTACAAGCACCCAGGTTAAGTATCTCCCCGTTTGCTGATGGATTTAGGGAAGACTAGGGCCACAGGCTGGATTGCTTGACTTAGTCCTGGATAACACTTTCATAAAGTTTGATATGCCAGCCTGGTTAAAAGTGCCTTGGTCTCCAAACTGAAATTTTTTGGATTTTATCATTTGTGTCAATATGCTCTCCAATGACATGTAGTAGAAAAGATCTATTTTCCAGGTGGTAGAAAGCCTGAGAGAGGAAATGAACTGATTGTGTTTGTTTGTGCATTGGTTTGTTTGCGCATTGGTTTGTTTGCTTAAATTGCTATTTTTCAATCTTTTAATCAGCAGGAGCTGTTACCTTTTGAGGAAACAAGACCACATGAAAAACAAACAAAACTGTTTATGAAAAGATCTTTTGCATGTCAGTGGCTTTTTTCTTTCAGCATAAAGGAAGCCTCGTCCTGTTTACATATGGTTCTCAGGACTGTGTCATTATCTGAGCTGTAAACACTCTATTTAGGCATAAATTTAAGTCAAGAAAGATTGAAATGTTGCACAGCTGAGGTATTCACTTGACTGGTGCTCGGGGGCAGCAAATAATTTTTAGACACAAGTAAAATACAGTAAGACACTGGCTCTGGGAAGTACATTCTCCTATATATCGCACAGAATTATTATGGGCCTATTTTACAGATATGTTCGAAGGGGCGGCATAACAGGCCTCACCACGCTAGGGAGCAGAACGATTTGTAATTGGGTTCCCCTCTGTCTGCCTTTCAACATGTGCCTTTTCCTGACCAAATACTCCCCCAGTTCACTGACAGTAGAAAAAGTAAGAAAAAATGATGCTCTGAGTTTGAGTCATGCACATGTATAGCCATATATTGCCAACACAAAAGAATAAGCTTACCCTTAACTTTAGTGACCCATTAGTGATAAGCTGGTAACAACCATGTCTTATTTGGGTTTCTCTCCATACCTTTTTCTCCTTGAACATCAGAGATTCGCCATTATTCTCAGGATTTACTTGGAATTTAGGCTAACAGAATGGTACAGGGCAAATCATAGTATGATTTATCAGGGGTGAGAGATGGTTGGAACTACAAGGATGACTTTCCATTTTGTTCTTTTGCCTGCAAAGATTATTTTTTAAGGTAATCATCTGTTTTATTGTACTAATAACTGTTATACTGTTTTATGTATAGGCCACTGTTCCAGGTTTTACCAATAAATAGAGGAAATGGCACACTTTTAAAAGAGGATAAGAATGTGATGATTAGCTTGCATATTTTTGTTTTCTGCCTTACTATTTTATTCTTTGATGCTCAAAATGAATCTGTATATGCAGCTGATATCATAAATTGAAGTAGGCAGTTTGACCCTCTGTGAAGTCTTCCTTGTGCTGTACTTGCAAGAGATAACATGTTCATTCAGTCCTGGGTAGGAAGCCAGCTACCAAAGCAAGCCTGACTTCCTTGCCTAAGCTTGGTTTTCACAGATGTGATTTTCCGTTATCACTTACCTATCCAAAGAATATCAAGTCTATACATTCACATATACCACTCAGGAACAGTAACTGTACAACCTTTTTCTCCTTGGAAGCCTTCCAAATCAATATTTTTTTCTGTCACAGGCAAAAATAGGAACACATTAAAAAAAAATTTTGTTCAGATCCCTTTGTAGACTGTGGCCCTTCAGGCAATAGTCTGTAGGTAAAAATTAATATATGACTGAAATAGAATGGTCTCTTGTATGGTTTCTAATGATGTTTGAAGGAAAATAAGTACAAGAAATAGTATTTTCATAATATTTGATAAACTGCACGGTGGTGAGTATTTCCTGGAACAAGTTTGGTATATTTTGTCCCCATTCCAGTGAGAATCACAGCCTGTGCTCTTACCTCTACTGGCACAACAGAAAACCTATTTCCAATGATTAGGCATCAAATTGAACATATGTGAGACACAACTGTTGGCTTTAATGTTGAATGAGTGAATCTTAGACTTTATCTATCATTTATTTGTCTCCTGTGCACCCATGTATATCACATGCATTTTTATTTAATTATTCAGGAATTGGCACATGACTTGCATCATCTCCTTCCTCTGGGTGACTTGCTGACAGAATAGTACAAAAAAGCAATCTCTAATCCGTATGCCATTGAAGCTGTTCAGGAAGAAGCAAGATGCCATTAAAATGCCCCGTCATGTGAGCAGAAATTACACTTAATGCTAAGTACTGTTCCTTAATTCAGAATAGGGTTGTGTTCATACCAGCAAATTGATTCAGACTGCCACAAAATAGCTGTAAGGTTTCATCTTAATTTGCAAGTAAATCTTTATATATTCAGGCTATGTCATTTTGATGGATACAGAACTGCGGACTGTTACAAGGCCGACACATGTATTTATTTATTCAGGAAAACATACGGCATGAAAACATTCAATATAAAAGACTTCGTGTGGTCTAATGGCCGGATCCAGCACCACCGAAATCAATGAGAACCTTTCTTTCCGTTTTGGTAGTGCAGGAGCATGCCCCCAGCGTGAAAAACTTTCCTCCAGACTGAAGCAACTAGCACAAATGTCAAAATCATTAGGAAAATAAAACTCTGGCAAACCAGCAACCCCATAGACTGGCAACAAATCTGGAGGCAACTGAAAACACAGCTGTTTCCTAAAGTCCACATGTGAACCATATGTCTTTGAAAGACAAGTTATTCTGGTTGCATGCCTATGTTTGCTTGTTGTTTACAAAAAGGAATACTAACACTAGAGTTGGTAAAAAAAAATGTATCTTAAAAGCAGCTGAAAAGAGTTGTTAAGTAGTTGACTTGTCTTTAATATTCAGATTGCAAAAAAAACCTTGATTTACATTGATTTCCATGAACGTGACCATAATTTACTTTGTTTTGCTTTAAATAACTTCTCAAAAACAGGAGGCATAAATCTTATTTCAAGTTTTCTAAAGAATAATCAGCCCACAGTATAAAAGCTCATTTTCAGAGTCATTAATAAAGAACTGCAAACCATTTATTTTGGTTGCAACTGGTTTCGTAACAGTAGTTCAATAACCAGAATTTTTCCCTGATGACCTGTGAAGTGAATCCGCTCTTTGGGATCGAGCTGTAACGCTATGTACAGAGGAAAACGTCCCTGTGCGCAGGCACAACTGTAAGCCTCTAGCTTTATTGTATTTTCTGACACGATGCGTAACCGAACACTGCCGTGGTGGGAGGTCTCCTCCCCGGCGCCCCAGCCGCCCCGGCACCCGCCTCCTGCCTCCTGCCCCGCTCAGCCCCGTGCCGCCACCCCGGCGCTCAGCCTGCGGCGCCTGCCCCCGCTTTGGGAGCACTCGCTTCCCACCGACGTCCCCCTCGACAGAGCGAGGGCTGCTGGCGTCTGGGGCTGGCTTCCAGACGGGGACCCTCACGGACCCCGCAAGATCCATCCCCCGGCACTAGGGTTGCTCTCCACCCCCAAAGCCCACACCTGGTGAAATGCAGAGCAGAGAGAGAGATGTCCAAAGTTGTTTTGTCCCATAAATAAATAAAATCACCTTCCCATTAATACTGATGTCAACCGTCTCTGCGTTATGCTTCCCCAGTCACAGGCCAGATGCAGAAAATGTCTAAATTTGGCTCTTTCCTCCACTTCGATACTATTATTTTACTTCTGAGAGAGATGAAATCAGAAGAAGTGAGAAACGCTGGTGGATTTTTGCGTTACTGTGGAGTCACCGTTGGTTGTCCCTCTTTCAGAGCCGGTACCCCAAGTGACAGACCCAGGAGCCTCCTTGGTGTCTTGCTGGCAGAGAAGTCTGTGGTCAAACCAAAACTTCTTTCTGAGCTTCGACAGCTCCTGGGGTTTCACGTGTGGCATGATTTATCGTAAACTGTTTTAATGCGAGGCATTTCTTTACTTGTAAGATACAGTCAGGCCGGGAGAACTAGGTGATCTGCGAGACGACACAGTCCGGCCCTAAATGCTGCAGGAGGTTGCGTGTCTGCCTGCGGGTCCTCGCTGGCCGCGGGCGAGGGGCGCTGCAGGGCGGCAGGGTGGCGCGGGCCTGTGCCGGGCCGCCTGGGGCCCTGCGGATCCCTTCCGCCAGGAAAATCACAGCACTTCCGCAGCTTGGACAGAATGGGTCCTTTCTCCTAGCGCTTTCTTTCTTTTAAAACCTTGCTTCACTAAGGGGATTCTGGACTAAATCAGCTACATCAGGAAAACAAATGTGAATTAATGAGGAAAGCTATGGCCATAAGCAACCCCTTTCCATGCAGAAGTTTTGCAAAGCGTAGAGAAGAAGGCAAGGGCACTTCTCTCAAACGGGGATCTTTGATGCCTACAGGTAACGGGGACCATCCCTCTGCCCGCCTGCAAGAGGAAGTTTTTCCTGCTCTTCCTGTCCAGGGTTTCTCTGCCCGAGCCGGACCCCCTCCGAGGGCACTGGGTGCACGGCAGCCCTCTCCTTGCCCTGGAGAGCTCCGTGGCCCTTCTTCAGTGCCAGGAGGCAGGGGAAGCCGGGAGCCGCGGCAGCCCCGGGGCGCCGGCCTGGCCGCTCCGAGGGCTTCGTCACGGGCCGCCCCGTCAGGCCGCGCCCGGCCCCGGCCCCGGCCCCGGCCCCGGCCCCGGCCCGGGCCGCCCGCGCCCCTTCGCCTGCGTCGGGGCTGCCGCTGCGCGCCGCCCGGGGCGGGTTTGCGCCGCCGCCAGCTTCAGGCGTGTCCCAGGGCCGGGAGCAGCCCCGGGCAGCGCGGCAGGGCGAGGCAGGGCCGCGGCAATCGGCCGGCGGGGGCGGCGGCTCAGCCCCGCTCGCCGCCGCGCTGCCGGGCCGCTGGCCGGGCCGGGCCGGGCTCTGGGCCGCCGGCGAGGGCCGGGGCTGCGCCGGCAGGGGCCGCGGGGAGCGGGCAGCCGCCTCCTCCTTGGCTCCCCGCAACAGCCCCGCTGGCTCACGGCTCCGCAGGGACGAGCCCAGCCGCGCTCCGCGGTCCCGCCTGAGCTGACCTCGGGCGCGCAGCGCGCCAGCTGCCCACGCCGGCCTTGCCGGGCGGCCCGTCGTCTTTTTCCCTTGCTCCAAGACGGAACTCAGCGGCGGCTGCGGGCCGGCACGGCTCCCGGTAGCCCCGTGAACAAAACTGCGCACAAGTTGCCGTGAAAAGCGGAGCTGCGCTGCCGCGGTACAGAAAAGACGAGCAAAGCGCTGCTGCAGGCGGCTCCTTCCGTCGGCGCAGCCGAGCCGCTTCCCGGGGCGATGCGGCGGCGGCGGGCGGCTCCCCCGGGTCCCGGCGGCGCGGAGCGGCGTCAGCAGGAGCTGGGCGCGGGGAGGCGGCCCGGCGCGGCGGTGAGGGGCGCCGCCAGCCCCTGCCGCTCGCGCTGCTTCTGCTTCATGCGGCGGTTCTGGAACCAGACCTTGACCTGGGCGTCGCGCAGCTGCAGCGAGCGGGCCACCTCGAGGCGGCGGGTCCGCGGCAGGTACCGGCTGAAGTGAAACTCCTTCTCCAGCTCCGTGAGCTGCTTCGTGCTGAAGCTGGTGCGCGCGGGGCAGCAGGGGGGCTGCGCCCCGCACGCCGCCGCGCCGCCTGCAACGCCGAAAAACACCTCGCTTCAGCGGGGAGGCAGGGAGCGGGGGGCGGCGGGGGCAGGAGAGGGGCAGAGGGGAGCCGGGATGGGAGCAGCCCCCGCCCGCGCCCCGCGGCCCCACTCACTTCTCCCGGGCGGGCTCCGCTTCACTCGCATCCACTCGAAGGTGCGCGGCGCCGCCGGGGCCGCCCCGGGGGCCGGCGAGCCGGGCGCGGGGGCGGCCCCGGGGCCGGGGCCGGGGCCGGGCCCGGGGAGGAGGCGCCGCAGCCCCCCGCCGCCGGGGCACGGCAGCGGGTGGCCGGGCTCGGGGCCGCCGCCGGGGACCATGGACGTGGCGTACCGCGGCCGGCCGGCTCCGCGGGGCGGCCCGCAGCCGGGGCCCGGCGCCGCGCACAGCGGCGGCCCGGCGCAGGCGGGCGGCGGCGGGGGCCCGGCGCTGGCGGCGAGGCCCGGCCCGAGGCAGGCGCCTTCCCCTCGCGGGGGGCCGGGGGGGCACAGGGCCGGGGCCCCGCGGCACAGCCCGGGCGGGCAGGCGAGGGGGCAGTAGCCCAGGTCCATGGCCCGCGAGGGCCGCGCCGCTGCCCGCACCTGCCCCGCGCCCGGGCAGGTCAGTATTGCCCTGATATAGGGCCGGGAGCGGGGCGGCACGTCCCGCCCCGCGGCCAATGGGAGCCCGGCGGGGGGAGCCCGCTCCGGGGGTCCCGGGCGCCGCCGGCCCTGCGCAGCGCCCCGCGGCCCGGGCAGGTGCGGGGCTGAGGGGTCCCGGCCCGGCCCCGCGGTGGCGGCAGCACGGGGCGGCGGGCGGGCGACCCCCGGCCCTTCCCGGCCCTTCCCGGCCCCCGGCGCAGCGCCGCTGGCTCTGGCCTCGCCGGAGCCGCCGCTCACGTCGGGGCCACTCGCCCAAAGCGCGGAGGGTGGGCCCGGCTCCCCCCGCCCTGCGCGCCGCTCACCCGGGCTCGCCACCCGTGGGGTCCCGCGGGGGCCCACCTGGCCCGCCGGGAGCAGCCCCGAGGGGCGGCCAGGCACCCCAGCCTGTCCGCACCGGGGGGAGAGGGGTGCTGCTGCACCTCTCGGCACTGAAGGGTCTCGCTCCATGAGATAAGTGCTTTGCAGTCTCTCAGAAGTGGATCCCTAGGCTCACCCTGTTAATGGGCTTTCATATTTCCCTTGGCGACTCGGCACGCTCACTGAGCGTGCTGGCGCAGGAAGCAGAGAGTGCAGCGGCAGAAGAGTGCAGTAAGTTGCACTGTCTGACCAAACCTGCCCACTCGTTCCCCAACTTTCCACCTCCCTGGAAGGGCAGGGAACAGGAACCTGGAGGACGTGAACAGTGGAGTCCAAAAGCGGTCGTCTTTCCCTAAAAGTTCACAAGTGAAGCTTGACCACCTAGTTTTAAGCCACATGTAAGCTTGCTTTGGACACTGCTGGGCTTCATCCAGCTTCTAATACCAATAACCAGGTGTCAGTACAGTTCAGAAAGGCAAGAGCGTGCCCAGGGCTGAGCTCACTCTGGCATTGGCAATGTAGGACTGGGCAGACAAGGAATATGAAGAAGGGCTGCGTCATACGGCTCTAAATCAGACATTTGACCTTCTAGGTCTTATGGCATGGCTATGGACTCGGTTGTACCTTGCCTCAATATTATCTTATTTCTAAATCAAGCCATGAAATTAAAAATGCCTTCATCCGTCATGCAGTGCTTCCTCCCAACAGCCCTAAGAGTCCAACAAGCCAAAGTGCTATTCCCTATGGCCAGCAAGAAGTCCACAAATTTTGCGAGGGCCAGAGACAGTGCCCATCACCTGAGGGCAAGCAGGATGGCCCAGAGCAGGAAAAATCCCGCCGTGCCTTTTGTGGGTGTCAGAAGGCTGGGCTGGTGGCAGGGGAGCAACGTCATGGGGAGATGCGATCAGAGCGTTTCACTGAGTGAGCCTCAACTCCTGTCCGTGAGAACTCGTGCTCTGCAGCTCAGCCCCAGCTGCCCCACTGTGATGCCCGGCTGCAGGCAGTAGTTCAGAGCAGGGCTGTTTGCTTTCCTGCAGAGGCCCTGATAGGACACATCCCTGGGAAGGCAGCCACGAGCCCACCAGGGCAAGGTAGTGCTTCCCTGCATGTGGGCTCTGAACAGCAGCGGGGCCCTCTAACAGCCCTGCTCTCTTCCCAGCTCATCCAGTCCATCTGCTGTGAGCTGCTGTGTACTCAACCAGACTGCTGTTACCTGATGTTTGGGTGATCCAGGGGCATTTTCTCCTGCAGCCCAGCATTCAGTAAAACAACCATTACAGAGGAAAGTATGGCTGTCCAGGTTAGCACTTTAAACTACTAGGGACTCAGAGTCTACAGAGGAGTTGCTCTAAGCCCAGAGACCGAGAGCTAGATGTTCTCTAGACACAGACTTGCTCACTGGTATGGGCTGTGCTATCAGCGATGCACTAGCAATGGGATATCACCTACATTTCCCCTTGCAGAGGATGTGGGTATAAATTAGAAGAACAAAAGTTTAAGTATAAACTTAGATCAAATACTCTTTGTAAGGAAACTTAAATATTGAGGGAAGGGTTAAATTCTGTATGATTTAAAAGTTGTGCAATGCACTCACAGAAAGCAGAGGAGTTCAGAAAATGTCATTTTCTGATGAGACAGAAGCTTGGGAACACCAGGCTTTCTCTTTAGCAAAGAAAGCCTTTCCTCTCAGCAAAGCATCTGCCCTCCTCCCTCTTCCCTGCCGTAAAAACTGTTGCCAGCAGCAAAATAAACAGCGCTGGCTCAGGAGGACTGCTGCTGCTTTACTTGGATCTTCTGCTTGCAGAACACAACTGGTGTAATTATATCTAAAGATGCGTTTTAAACTCTAAAACAAGAGTTGTTAATGCTGACATAGGATCTTTCCATTCACCCAGCTGGGTTTGCTCCAGAGTTTCCCATTCGTTACTTTTTCTATTTGTTTTTGCAGGACTGTTCAAGGATGAAGAAAGCAGAAATCCAATGCTGAACACGGGTGAATTGTCTCTTGTTGCTGCTCCATCTTTTTTTTTTTGGGGGGGGGGGGGAAGGGATTTTCTACACTCCTGAATTTTATTGCGTTTAGACTTAAAGAGCTAAGTCTCAATGATACAAAGTTCAGCAACTGCAACTGTTTGTTTTTTGCAAGATGGCTAATGGAAGGAAGTTCCTGGAAATCTGAGCAGGAAGAAGTGGATAAAAACAAGTGTGGGAGGAAAATGATGGCTGGAGAAGGGAATTTGGCAAAGGGATGGGAGGTCAGAGCAGTTCAGTGACGGCACAAGCCAGGGACACTGCTGGGGCAGAAGCCCTTGTGGGGATGACGGACCAAGCCAGCCGCAGCGCTACCACGCTTCTGGAAACATGTGGGTCACTGCAAACCCCATGAGAACGGCAATGAAATTAGGACACGACGAAGGAACAAGTCCAGCCAAAAGCTCCCACCCGTGCTGAGCGCGGACGTTAGCACCAGCGCCCGGCGGAGGCTGCCTGAGCACGCCGCGACGGCCGGCGCAGCCCTGACCACAGGAGCCAGAGGGACTCACCGCCTCGGGGTCGGGTCATACTGCCGTCCACCTCCGGAGCAAACCTCGGCCCTCCATGGCTGCCGTGATGACTAACACACAGGAGAGTCAGCAGATTCCTCTCCAGCCCTCAGGAAAACAGCGTGAAACGTCTGGTTCAAGCGTGAGCTGGGCTTCGCCCTTCTGCAGCCAGCGCGTTGCCGGCCAGGCAGAGCTGGCTCCCGAGGCGGCGCGTAGGGGCACCCGGGGAGGGACAGCCGGTGGTCAGCCGGGTGATGGGCATCCTGGAGAGAGGTTACCAAATACTTGGAATATAAGTGGTGGCCCTGTTACACAGGCAACTCATCAGAAAACACTTGGAGAAAGGCTATCAGAGAAGAAGAGGGAGAAGCTGGGATCTGTGCTCTCCCGGCACGTGGAATTAAACACAAAGATCCTCGGCATGAATACGAAGAAGAGGAAAGTCTCCCCCTCCTTCTGTAAGGATTTCCCTGTAAGAGTGATCTCCACACAGGCCCTGTCCCAGGTCATCCTCTGTGTCCTGTCCCATGGCTGTGAATTTGATAGGAAGGAAAAATTATGGCTATTGATCACCCAGCGGTACCAAGGTAAGCCACGCTGCAGCCCACATAGCAGAGGTTCGTGGCCAGGACGCCTGCCTTGGCCCAGCCCTTGCTGTGCAAGATCCCAAAAGGCGGTCCGGGCTCCCGGGAGCAGAGGGCAGCGTGGGATGCTCTACCTGCTCCCAAAGCTTCTGCTGTTGCAGGGGAAGCTGCACATTAGTGAATAAAGCAAAAATGTACCCAAACACTTGAATTGTGCATTCAGGAGTATTTTTCCCTAGAAGACCTCCATCCTGCCCTGTGATAGAGGCCAAGCTAAATTCCTTCAGCTTTGTGCTCACGGCGCTTGGAGCTGAGCCTCTCTGGGGTTGTCCCAGGGCAGCACAGGTTGCTCCCAGGCTGGGGGCTCTGGAGGGGCAAGACAGGGGCCCACCCCCAGCTCCTGTGCAGCCGGCAGGGCAGCTCGTGGTCTGCAGAGGCCTGGCTGTGAGGGGCACAGAGACCTCGCTACCCCCAGCAGCGCTTTTTGCACCTCAGTCTTTGTGACCGAAGGGGCTCAGTCACATCCTCCCGGCTGGAAGCCACGTTATCCCGTGCCGCTCCGGCCCTGGGACTGGGCTCTGCCGCTGCTGGCTGGGGTTTCTGGTCGGGTCCCAGCTGGCTCAGGCTCGAGCTGGAGTAGGAGGAACTGCTGTCGCATGAGAAGTGCACGTTGCGTGATTGATGAACTCTTAATAGATCGAGCCCCCCCTCCCTCTCCCGCCAGTCCTGCTCCCGCGAGGACCATGGTGTGCCCGCTGCCGTTGCTCTCGGTAAGGGAAAGCTGCTACTTGCCGCTCGGTCCCCAGGAAGTGGCTGGGCCGGTGGGGCTCTCGCCAAGCCCACCTCACGCCTTTCACGAGTAGAGGTGGCTGCTTCATAAACATATAACCTCACACGGTGCCCAGCCAGCCAACAGGGCTGCTGATTGCCCCGGCAGCCCCAGCCTTTGTGCTGCCCGTCTGGCTCGGGGCTTTTGTTCCCAGGCGGGTCTGCGGGGCGCCGGACGCCTGGGCCCCTGCAGCATGCTGCGCCTTCGCGGCTCCCTTTGTGTCCCGGGCTGCTGGGCACGCGCTGCGGTCTGGCACCGAAAGGGACGGCGTCCCGACCTGCGGCTGCTTCCCCAGCTGACGGCTGGCACTGGGCACCTTCCTTAGCAGCGTCCCAGGCAGGAGAGGGGCCTCCGGGCGCTCTGCGTTTGTGGCAGGAGTTGGGCCAGCTCCTCGGGCGGCCAGAGCCAGCTCGAGGCTGCCAGGCAGGAGTCACCCTGTTCCTCCATCCTCTCTACCCCTCCTTTTCCCCCAGCAGCCGCAGCCCTGTGCCTGCCCTTCCTGCAGGCCGTGCCCAGGCCTTCCCACAGGGCCGGCGGGTGCAGAGCCCGGCTGGTGCTGGCCCTGCCTGCACATCCTTCCTCGCAGCGGCGCCCCAGGGACCCTCCTTGGTCCCCAGGAGAGTCGGCACTGGAAGGAGAAGGGTCCCCTTCCCTCCTCAGCAGGCTGCCCCCCCTCTGCCCCTGCCCCCGGGCCCGTGGCCAGCCACCTCCTCCCTCGCAGCCCGGGCTCCCCCCAGCCCTGGGGGACTCCGGGATGGTCCTGCGGTGGCACTGTGCAGGGTGTCCCGGTGCCCTCTCCGGCCCGCCCAGGGCGCGGGGCAGGCTGGGCCCCCCCACTGCCCCCAGGAGCAGGCTGGCGGGGAGCTGAGCAGGGCTCTGCCGGGGGCACAGGCTAATAAATCACAGGGCATCTGGCTTCCTTTGCTCAGCCCCACGCGAGTGGCATCTGCGAGACACGGGTGTCCCCGGGAGGCCCCTGGCTGTGTCTGCCAGGCTCCCGGGCCCCGCTGCAAGGTCCAGTGCGGGGGCCCTGGCTCCGGGACCCCGTTATGGGGTCTGTGGCAGCCAGAGGGAGCAGGGATGGGGGGGGGAATACTATGGTTCCCACCTGCAAACAGAGGTAAGGCTGGGATGAGCCCCGGACCTGGCCTTGGCTCATGAGCGGTGCTTTAAGTGGGTGACCGGAGTTCAGAGCACCAGACGCTGTTGCAAAGGAGCTGAGTTGCTGCTGAGCGTGAAAGGGGGTTGCTTATAATTTATGAGTTTTAAATGATGGGCCAAGAAAAAGTCTGGCTTGTGCCAAAGTGTCTCTCTCCTCTAGATTGCTGATGCTTGTACAAACATTGTAAAAATGCCAGTGTTCTCGCTAAAGTAACATTACTTCTAATAATTAGGTTATCATCGAGGACTTCTATCGCATTACAAACGAGACACCTCTGCCAGACTCACAGAGAAGAAAGTGAATTTATTTACAACACAGTTCCCACACACACACACTCCTCCTCCTCCCCCGCTGGAAACAGCTCTGCAAACCCCCCTCTGCAGTATGAAAATAACAGAGGCCGGTGTGCCTCAGCAGCACCGGCTTTGCAATCTGGCGATTCCTCTGAAAACCCCCTTCTTCCTCAGGTCTGGGGAAGGGCTATCTATAAATGGCCTTTTCTTTCTTAACAAATTTTATGAAGGACTAACAGAGTAAGTCAGAGCAGACACTATTTGAAGAACAGCCTGCACGATGCTAAGGTGGGCAACACTTGGGAAAGCACATTGGGCTGCACTGCGGAAGGCCTTGCAGAAATGGCAGTGTCCTGGCATTTTTGCATTTGGAAGCAGATGTGAAATATATCATGTTTTGGAGAAGGCACAAAAAAATCTGTGTGGGCCGTTTCAGTCATGGGTACCTTGGTCACAGAAGATTTTGGAGATACAGACATATATATATATATATTTATGGAGTGTTATATAATTAACAAGTGGTCCTTAGTCTTACTTTTTATGTTGTTTGTGTATTCTGGTTATTCCTGGATGGAGCTGCTAAGAAACAATCTGTGCAAGAATTTCCATAGAAAACAATTTTAGGGCTCAAAGTGTTTAAAATATGTCTTCAATCAAAGTCGTTTATTCTGTTCTGTTTTGTTTACAGATCTACAACACATATATCCAAATTTGCTTGGGTAAAAGTGAAGTTTAACGAAAGGTACACTTCTCAACGTAACACGACATTGTTAAAATCGCACAGGGGGAAAAAATAAATAATATTTTGAATCGTTACTGTCCAGCCAAACGCAAACAGCAGAAGAGAGGAAAGCAAGGGGAAGGGGAGCAAAGAAGAAGAGAAAGAAGACTTGTCTGTGTTGACCAGAATTGGAGGAGTTAAAATCTCCCTCGCAATAGGAATTCCAGGTCCTGTCAGCAGAGGATGGAGTAGGAGTTGCAGTGTTTGTCAAAGCAGAAAGTGACGCATCAGATGGTTTTGTGCAGAGAATACAGATCTGATTACTCTTTAACTCAACACTGTTTAAGAGAGATAAGAACAGTCTTCTCAGAGCGACATGTACCGTTAGGAACAGACGTTAATGCCAACATTTACAAAAGAAGAAGAAGAAGAATCTCTGGTAAATCCGGTGAGGGATTGAACACAGCCGGGTAACTAAGAGGAGGAAACACGAGGTTTCAGCGCATCCTGGATTTTTCTTCCTTTTTTTCATTCTTTCCTTTTTTCTTTCTTTTTTTCTTTCTCCCGCGGGTTTTTTCTGTAGCCCCCGCTCCGGGCGGGCCGCGGAGCCGGGCGGAGGCAGCGCGGCCGCGGAGGCGCCCGGCGCCGCCGCCGCCTCCCCGCACCCGCCTTCGCGCCCCCTTCCCGCCCCGCGCATCTGATTGTCAATTCTCGTTCAAAGTTTATTTTTATGAAAAGCAAGAGGAAAAGCTCGGGCTTCCAAAGATGTCTAAAAAATTGATTTATGGTTAGTATAAAGACAACAGTATAAATAACAAAGGAGACGGCAGCTGCTGCTCGGATTGCTATGGAGACCCTAATGAAATTAGCGCTATTAGGGGGGTTCTAATTTTTTCGCATTCTAAGCTTCTAATTTCTGTCTTATTTCAGATAGGCAGAATGTAATAAGAAGAAAATAGCCCACCGAAATAATTCGTGCAATAGATACCTAGTCAATAAATAAATGCTAACCTCCCCGAGGTTTTTGTAGGCAGGATCTGATCGGAAACAAGATGGCCAGGCGCCCGCTTCGTGGGTCGCTTTCTCCAAGCGGTTGCGCTTCCAACTAAAAGGTGGCTTCGTACAACCAAACGAGCTACCAGGCAGCCTAAGGAGGCGTTCAAATGGTACCAGACGATTTGAAATAAATACTTTAAAAATACTTCCAACTTTTTAAAAAGTGTAACGGCTCTTTGTGTGATGCCACTGTTTGTTTTACTCTATTAATGACTTACAACTTGCTGTCTTAATTAATCCTTACATAAACTACAAACACCAGCCACTGTTACAACTGTTCAAGACTACTCTCTCAACTAGCTCAGACCGAATATACTAAATAGGTGAAATGTAAGTCACCACGGACCTGAATCGATCTCCCGAAGTCTTGGCGAATAAATTCTACAAATATCCACATAAATACATTAAGACGAGGATAAATAATCAGTGATACAAAAATGTCTCGCTTAAAATAATAAATACATATCATTGAGTCCGCTGCAATCCTTACATTACGGAAGAACTCATAAATTAACTGCTCTGAAATAAGCTTGTATGCAGGCAGGTTCCCGCCGCTCGCGACTGGTCTAAAACACCTCGGCATGACGCGCTGCTAACGCTAATTGCTCTGTAAGACTTACCTTCAAGCACATAATTACCAGATTACTAGTCCCTTGGTTTGCAGTATATTGCACTGTCATGCTTAAAAGGGCCAGGGAAGAGAGAGGCTCCTTTGCACGGACCCACTTAGGGTCGCAAAGCCGCAAGCACGACGACCAAAAGAAGGGGACGCAGCTGCCGGGGGGACGCTCCCGCTGCCGCTGCCGCTGCCGCTGCCGCTGCCGCTGCCGGCACCCGAGACCCGGCGGCGCCGCCGCGCCGGGGCAGTGAGGTAAGCGGGCGCCGCCGCCGCAGCCCGCCCGGCCGCTACAGGTGCGTGAGCTTGGGCGCGTCGGGGAGGCGGCCCGGGGGCGCGTGGTGCGACGAGAGGTCCGTGTAGGTGGGGTGGGGGTCGCACGGTCCGTGGTGGTGCCCGCCGGGGAGCTGCGCGGCGCAGCTGTAGTCCGCGCTGGCCGAGGAGGGGTGCGGGAGGTGGCCCAGGCCGAACACGGGCCCCGAGGCCGGCATCGAGTCCACGAAGTTGCCCCCGACGTAGACGGGGCTGCCCTGCAGGCTGGCGCCGGCGAAGCCCCCGCCGCTCGGCATGGCGGGCGGCTCGTACTCGGCGCCCGCGTAGCGCTTCTGCTGCGGCAGGCAGCTGCTGAGCGGCGCCGTGTAGGCGGCCAGCCCGTACATGCTCTGCTGGGACTTGGCGAAGGAGGTGGGCGAGGGGGTGTCGTAGCTCAGGCCGCTGACGCCGGGGAGCTGGCTGGAGTAGCCGACGTGGTTTGGGCCGCTCAGGGGGGGGCTCCGGTCTGGGGACTGTCCTACGGGGGAGTGCATGATGCCTTTGGCTTTCTGGTCTTTTTTGTACTTCATCCGGCGGTTCTGAAACCAGATCTTTATCTGCCGCTCGGTCAGGTTGAGCAGGTTGGCCATCTCCACGCGGCGCGGCCGGCACAGGTAGCGGTTGAAGTGAAACTCCTTCTCCAGCTCCACCAGCTGCGCGCTGGTGTAGGCGGTGCGCACCCGCTTGGAGGCCGGCCCGGGGGGGCTCTTGTCCTCGCAGCTCTCTCCTGCGGGAAGAGCCACAAAGAGCCGTCGGTCCCTCCCGGAAGCCCCCGGGGACCCCGCCGCCCGGGCCGGGGGCGCAGGGGCCCGCCCGCCCCGCCCTGCGCGCCCCCTCCGGGGGGGCTCCCGTCCGAGCGCCCCCCTCTGCCGGCCCCCGATGGGGGGCCGCATCCTGCCGCCGCCGGGCTTGCAGTGGGAGAGGGGGGCCCCGCCCGCCCACGGGCCTCGAGGGGGCGTCCCGCGGGCCGGGGGCGGCGCAGCCGCAGCTGGAGGGGGGGGGGCCGAGCACGGGGCCGGGGCGGCGGGACCCCCCGGGCGGGCCGGGGCGGCGGGACCCCCGGCAGCCGGGCAGCCGGGCCGGGGCAGCGGGACCCGCGGCGGGGCTCGGCGCGGCGGGGGCGGGCTGGGGCGGGGGGCCGCGGCGGGGCGGGCCGGCTACCTGAGGGGGCGCAGGTGCTTTTCTGCTTGGAGTTCTGGCGCGACTCCTTCATCCAGGGGAAGATCTGCTTGCTAATGGTGGCGGCGGCGGAGCCGGCGGCGTTGGGGCCCCCCTTGGCTTTTTTCGGGGGGGGCGCGCTGGGGGGGTTGGGCGGGGAGGCGGGCGGCTGCTGCTCGCCCAGGCCCGGGGGCTGGCTGCCGCCGGGGCCGCCGCCGGCCGTGCGCAGGCAGCTGCCGCCGAGCTCGCCGCCCTTGTGGGCCGCGGCGCGGCCGGGCGCGGAGCCCTGCACGGAGCAGGCGGAGCCGGGGTAGTCGCCGTCCAGGCCGGCCGGCCCGTAGGGCTGCTGGGCCGCGCCGTAGGGGTAGGCGTCGGCCTTGCTGTACGTGTAGCCCCCGAAGAGCCCCGCGTTGTCGTAGTAGGCGGCTTTCTGCATCCTGCTGCCTGCGATCGCCGAGGCCCGCGGCCCCCGCTCAAATAACATCGACCGCGGCCCCGCGCCTCACGTCCTGGCCTGGGCCGCTCGCCGCCGCCGGAGCCACCTGCGAGGGGACAGCAGGGCACAAAACACCGTCAGCGCCGGCGCCCCGCCGAGCCGCGGCCCCTGCGCGCCCGCGCACCTCCCGCCGCGCGTGTGCCTGCCCGAGCCCGGGGCCGGGGCCGGGGGGGGGGGAGCAGGGGGCAGCGGGGCGCCGGGGGCAGCGACAGCGCGAAGGGGCCGGGGGCGCCGGGGAGAGGGCAGGGGACACGAGCAGGGGAGGAGGAGACCGGCGGAGAGGGCAGGGCACCCAGGGAGGCAGCGGGGGACACCAGGGCTCGGAGCAGGGGCACCAAGGAAAGAGCAGGGGACCCGGGGAGGGACAGAGGACGCCGAGGAGGGAGAAGGGGACCCAGGGAAGGAGAAGGGGACACCGAGGAAGCAGAAGGAGATGCCTGGGAAGGAGAAGGGGATGCCAGGGAAGGAGAGGGGACATCGAGGAGGGAGAAGGGGATGCCTGGGAAGGAGAGGGGACATCGAGGAGGGAGAAGGGGATGCCTGGGAAGGAGAAGGGGACACCGAGGAAGAAGGGGACACCGAGGAAGGAGAAGGGGATGCCTGGGAAGGAGAAGGGGACACCGAGGAAGGAGAAGGGGATGCCAGGGAAGGAGAAGGGGATGCCAGGGAAGGAGAGGGGACATCAAGGAAGAAGGGGACACCGAGGAAGGAGAAGGGGATGCCTGGGAAGGAGAAGGGGACACCGAGGAAGGAGAAGGGGATGCCTGGGAAGGAGAAGGGGACACCGAGGAAGGAGAAGGGGACACCGAGGAAGGAGAAGGGGATGCCAGGGAAGGAGAGGGGACATCAAGGAGGGAGAGGGGGACGCCAGGGAAGGGCCAGGGCGCCCCGGGGAAGGAGCCATCCGAAGGCGACGGCGCAGCGGGGAAGCAGGGCGCCGGGCGGGCGGCCTCCCCGGGGCAGCGGGGCGGGCGGGGTTCCGCGTGGGGGCGGCTTCTTCGCGGATCTCCCGCGGTGCCCCGCGACGAGGCACAAAGCCCTCAGCGAGCCACATGCGAGGCCGCTTCGCTCGACAGCCCCCGCCCGGGAGCGCCTCGGGTCACGGCTTTGGACGGGCCCCGCTGCGGGCGGCGGCGCCCGCGAGGTTCCGCGAGGTTCCGCGGGGCTCCGCCGGCCCCGCCCTGCCCGCCCGGCCGGGGGTGTCCGCAGGCGGCGCCCGGCCTTGCGCGGCCCCGGGCGCCCCCGCTCCGCGGCCCGGCGCGCCCGACACGCGTGCGCACGGCGGCCCCGGCTGACATGATGGATGGCGCCCGGGCTGCGGCCGCCGAGAGGCAGAAAAATCCCGTCCCCTTTGTAAACCCGGCCTCCTTCTTCCCCGCGGATTCCTGAGGAGTTAAAGTATAACCAGCGCCATTCACCAGCTTCACTTTGCACTATAAAGAAAGTCGCAGGTCAGCTCCCCTATTTTAATTCCGCGGTGAATTAAAATCCTTCGCCCGACGTTTCTCGTCCTTTTATTTGTCCCGAGTAGAAAGAATCCGAGACGCGGGAAATCATTTTTAGGGCATGGTTTTCATTATAAACGTTGGTTTCTTCTTTTACCACCGTGAAAACTTATTGCGCTCCCCTCCACCTCCCCCCGCCCCCCAATCAGACTGCCTCGACTGAAAATGCATGGGAAGCAAAAAGCCCCTTTGGGTCACATTTTTGGGGGCAGGGTGTTACCCTGTGGTAGGCAGAACTTCTGCTTCTCTTGTTGCAAGATAGAAAGTCCTCTGCAATTTTGCGAAGGATTTCTAGCACTTCCCGTTCTTATTTTTATGTGGTATTTTTCTTGCTGGGTAGGGGGTTTTGGCCTTTCTGATCTGCTTTATAAATGATCCCATACTTCGCCTGACGATATAAGTCTGCATCTCCGCACATTTTACGAGATAATTGTCTTTCTTTAGGGTTTAATATTATTAACATAATAGAGAAAAGTAGCTCTGAAATTTTTGAACAGTGTCGGATAATTATCACTCTCCAGTCTATAATTATGCAGTGCTCCCATTAAATACATTTGTCTGATGCTCTTTCCCCCGTAGCAATTGGTATTACCCAGCACCACTGGTCTGCTTTCTAAAATTCACTGCGAGATGCGTCTAAACTCAGGGAGCCGCAATCCGCAGTGACTCTCTCTCAGCCGTTCATCCCCTGTCGCAAACCACAGGCGTCCCTCCCTTTCGTGAACAAAGCGTGGAATTTTCTGGGAAACTGATAATAACAGAAAAATAGATTTTTTTCCTCTCCTGGAAAAAAATAGTAAACGGAGGCCTAAGGAACTGAGCAGCAGTGATTTAGACGAGTTTTAATGAACTCTGATAATCTTGACGAGTCTTTAAAGTATTTTCGTGAAAAATAATTCTGTCACTAATTTTCCACTTCTATCATCCACCCTTTCGGGAGTAGTCTGGACTGAGGACTTTTGTTAGCACAACACTGCCTTAAGCGTATGCTTTTATGTGCCTTGTAAAATATAGTTCCCAAAAGAATACACAGAATCTTAAGAAAGAATATTGCTGTTAAGCTGTTAAAAGCCTTATTTCTTTTCTGAAATACCAACTGCTTGTGAACTCTGCTTGAACCTAAAAAGGAGGCTATGGGCCATAAATCACATGGACAATGCTCAACTGTTTGGTGGCTCATCTTTAGATCTTAAAAAGAGAGAGCGGGAGAGAGAGAGGGAGAGGGAGACCTTTCCAGGTTTTGATTTTCCACGAGTGCGAGGCACCGGGTGATGTTTTTGTAGGTAACACCAAAGCAGGGGCTCAACACTTGGTGGTTTGGCCAGAAACAGTCTCTAGGAAGAAAAAAAAAAAAGAAAAGAAAAGCGCGACATCCAAATGGTGCGGCTGAGCTGTGGGAGGTGGGCTCAGAGGCTCCGAGGGTAGGAAGCCGCCAAGCAGCCGTGTCTGTGTTTCAGCTTTCCCTTCCTGCTCTCCGGAGAGCTTAACCTCGCCTGGACCGTCGGGCACAGCCCCTGATAATGGGGCTCTTTGTCCCGCCGCCGCTTTCGGCGCTTCGGGACGTCGCTGACCCTCTCCGGCTCCGGGCGGCTGCCAGCCGCAGCCGGGAGGGAGCCCCGCGCTCCGCGCCCGCGGAGCCCCGCGCACGCACAGGCGCCCACCCCGCGCGTGGGCGCGGCCGGCCCGCACCCGGGCACGTTCATGTTAAGCAGTTCTCTACTAAAACTTCCACTGCACTTAATTCTGCCTAGGATCAATATCTAATATGATACCGAATAAATAAGAGGCGGTGAGAGCGGCCAGCGGAGCGGTTATTAAAGCAGCCGGAGCTCTCAGGGTGCATATCAATGCACCTGTCATTGCGGTTTGTAACAAAATTTATGACTCCTGGTACTATGGCAGTAAACGCTTCAGTAAGGAATGAAAAGGAAAGCACTTCCCAAGCCCTCGCACTTTCAGAAGTGCAAAGCAGGCCGAGCGTGGGAGGGAGCCCGCCGAAAGAATTCCCCGCGCGGCGCTCGCCCCGCCGCAGCCCGGGGGGAGCCCCTATAAAAGCGGCGCCCGGGGCCGCCGCCGGCTCCCGCCGCTCTCGGGCAGCGGGGCCGGGGGAGCAGCGGGGCCGGGGGAGCAGCGGGGCGAAGCGGGCTGTGCGAGCCTCGCCGAGGGGCGCGCTGGGGCTGGCGGCGGGTGGGTTTGGGCGGCCGCGGAGGAGCCCCGCGGACAGAGGAGAGGCTCGGCGGGGCTGGCTCCGACACCGCCCGGGGCCTGCGAGCCGCGCAGGGCCGCCACCGCCTTGGGGCACCGCAGGCTCTTGCAGGAGGCAGCTACGAAGCCCCTCCCGGGGGAGCGACCCGCCGTCCCCGGCCGAGCTCAGCCGTCGGGGTCGGCTCCGTCTAACAAGCGGCCGCTTTCCGCGGGGCTTTCCGCGGACTGCTTTACCCGGCGGGCAGGGCCCGGAGCGCCGGGCTCACGCTGCCGGCAGTCCCAGCGCTGCCGCGGCCGCCACCCGCTCTGAGCAGCTGTGCTCGCCGCGACGGGGCTGTCGGGCGGGGGAGCGAGAGCTGGACGGAAAACGAAATTCAGAAAACTCACCACACTTATGTTTTTTCTTGAATTTTGACCTTAACTGTGTGTGTAGGATCTTCGGGTTCCTTTGGATAGTCCGGGGGCACGGACCTGCAACAGAAGTGAGAACTCTCAGCGGGAGCCGCTTTGTTTCAGACTTTCTGCCTTAGGACTTTGTTACTAGACGCACGTCTTGGGCGAAGCCTCTCTCCGCGCCCGAGCCCAGCCAGGGCTGCCACGCACAACGGCAGCGGCTCCTCGGGAGGGGAGCCAAGAGACCGGCAAGCTGACCCCAAACTGCAGCCGCGGGGAGCGGAGGGAGCCCGTGGCGCTTCCCCCGAGGACGCCGCGGCCTGGCGCGCAGGCAGCGCGGAGGGCCCGGGGCCCGGCGCCCGGCCCGGGACGGGCTCCCCGCGGCGCGGAGGGGCGCGCAGCCTGCGCGGGAGGCGGCGGCGCCGTGGCAGGGAGCAGCGCAGCGCAGCGCCGTCGGTGCGGTCGCGCCGGGCTTGTCCGCGCAGCCCCCCGCGCTGCCGACCCGCCGCCCGGCCTGGGGGCTCCGGGGCGCGGAGCCGGCGCTGGCTCTCCTCCTCCCCCCCGCCTCCCGGTTCAGATGGAGGGGAAGATAAGCTGGGAAACTCCAGCGCCGTGAACACGCCACAAGTATTTGTGGCTCGAGATGAGCATTTTGCGTTTGGATGTGTAAGGTGTCGACTGAGGACTCTGAGAACATTAAGAGTGCCAGCAAATCCCCCACAAATAAGCCCAGATCATTGTAAAGACGATATCTAGCAACCATAAGCCTTTGAAATGACCTTTGGCTTGTATAGCAATAACTCACCACTTAATGAACAACCAGCGGAAGCGCCTCCAATAGCTCACAACACAACAGAGCTTACAACTTTCCACCAAGTCTTCTCTCCCTACCCAAACCCGGTAGGATGCAGCATTTCCCCTCCAGATCACCTTAATTTATGCCGCCAAACCGGAGTTAGGGAAGTGGAGCTTCATGACTACACACGGTGCTCACTCAGGTTCTTCACCCGGGCCTGTCTCGGTAACGTCTTATATAATATATTCACGTGGGCGTAGGTCAACTTTAAGTGCTTTATTTTTTTAAACAGAGTTCATTAGAAATAGCACTTCACAGTGTGCAAGAAGAAAGCGTAAGTTGGGTTGCACCTTAGCCCCTGAGCGGAGAGATCATAATATTGCAAAGCGAGTCATTGTTATCCGCTGTTGATTAACATGGTAAGTTTTCATTTTGTGTCTAATTAATTATCGACTTCACCTGCCTTTCCGAAGCAGCTCCTCAGCCTCACAAGCAATAGCTCCTTGCTCTAGACACGCTTTACTTGGCGAGAGGTTGGGCAGGTTCCTAAATTGCGATGGCCACCAGAATAACGCCCGAAGTTTGTAGTCCGAAGGCTGAGAGCCTCAAACACGCTGCTTTTGCGCTCTGCTCCTAGACTTCTCCGTCAGAACCGACCTCGGAGAAAAAGTTGCCAGAGCTAAACCCAGGGAAATCTTTAGAATTATTCAGGCGTGGGCCCAATATAGGTATTATTGAAATTTTAGGTGAAGTTATAAGTGAGTGCTTCCATCGAGCCAAATGAAATGCTGCTTGCAGTAATTGGATTCAGCTGACTAACTTGGCAGGCCAGCAGCTTGGAGGCATACAGCTAAGAAAAATGTGCACTGCCTTTAAGTTCTGGTCGAGCAGAGTAGCACGCAATGGCGGGGGAAGCACCAACTTTCTCCCCTTGCCTCCTTACTCCCGCTCCGCGCGGCAGCACCGGCGCCGGAGGGGCTCGCCCGGCTCCCGGGGCAGGATGCGGCCGCCCCGGCGCAAAGGCCGGTTTTCCTGGGGGCTCTGCAAGAAGCCCCGCGCAGGAGCTCAGCCGGGCTTCGCGTAGGCCACAGGTCGCCAGAAACAGGCGCCTCGGCTTCCCTGGGAGCGCCCGGCCGGCTCCGGAGGCGCGGAGGCTGCGCGGCCGCGGGGTGCGGGCTCGTCCCGCAGCAGCCCTCCGCGGGAGGCTGCGGTGCGGGCGGCATCGCGCTCCCGCAGCCCCGAGACGTGGGAGCGCCGGCAGCACCAGCGGGGAGACAACCGGGGGGGAGCAGCAGCGACCGAGGCACACGGATGCGAGGGGAGGGAAATGCACTAGAAGGCACTTGGCAGGAACATTTAAGACAGCATGCGTAGGGGCTACATTACCAGTGAGCCTATTTTAAATCGCGCTTTGCAAATCAACGCGGGTACCCCCTGCCCGGATATCCCCGGCAACGAATTACTGTGATGCTCAATCTCACTTTGGCAAGGGTAGCATCTAGCAAAGTTGTCTCCCCCTCTTTTGTTTGCTTAATTGTAATTCCCTTCCTGAAACCATAGAAAAATTGGGATTAGGACAGGGACAAACATCACTTTTTATTTAAAGAGCATAATAAATAGCAGATATATCTTAAAATGTTCAAGAAGGTGGAGATTATTCCATGCATTTGTAGCCGGTATGGGCAGAGATTACAAACAAATTCCAGACAGTCTCTGAGCAAAGGCGATAATGCAGCCCCTGTGGTTAAAGGTCCCATTTTGTCATGCAGTCGCTTACCTGTGTATCAATTTATCATAAACCTGGGCTCCTCACTTTTCAGGATCTGCGCTTGCAGTTCTTAGAATAAATCCTTCACCCTTTGTCTGCAGACAATACTGTCCTAAACCTGATCTTGCGGTTTTACAGACATTTCCATACACCAGAATTCCCGATAGAATGAACACAGGCTCAGGCTCAACTACCAATAAAAAAAGGCGAGTGGAAATCGGAATTTGTTGGGTTTAAAAAAAAAAACCAACACACAACCCTTCAGCCATCAGCCTCCCGGAATCAACGGCAGCAATTGGCCGGCTCTTGTTTTGTTTTCTTTTTAAATCGTGCGGCCATTGATGAATTTTGGGGAAGAGCGGGAGAAACCCCTTTATAATCAGAAATATAGGCACTGCCTTAAAATAGAGGCATATTTGTCCACGTGATCCCAGGAGCGGCTCGCCGGGGCTGAGGCTGGCGCGCTCCCCGCCGCCGCCCGCCCGCGCCCGGCGCTCCGCGCCCGCGCTGCACCCCCGCGCTGCGCCCGGCCGGCCGCGGGCCAGCTGCCGGCGCTGCGCGGGGCTCCGCCGGCCCTCCCCAGGCGGCCCGCGGCGGCCGGCCCCACTTACGCACCCCGCGGGGCTGGCGGAGCCGCGCTGCACCCACCGGCGGCCGCTCCAGCGCCGGGGAGAGGTGACCTCCGCGGGGTATTTCCAGGCGGAGGAGGAGGAGGAGGAGGAGGTATTTGGGGCTGGCCGCAACCGAAAGTCTGCTCCGGGGGTAACTCCGCCGCAATCCTCATCTGACGGCAGCGTGCTAGGGCTTACGGCGTGCGCGGATTTTTTTAATTTTCTCCTTCTCCGCACTGGGAAAATGCAGGGCAGCTGGGACTGGCCCTATCTGGAGGCTAAGGGAGCCTTAGGAAAAAAAGGACTCATGACATTTGTGCGTGTGTGCGTGTCTGCTCTGAGCCTGCCTCCCCTCTCTGTGTGTATGAAGAGACACCGGACAAGCCCGATGCATATCCGTCATGTATGCACACAAAGATCCCAACAATTCCAGCTCGGCAAAAATTTACATTAGCTCCTCTGTTTGATTTTCTAACATATCTGTAGCTATAAACACACCACACCTAATCTAACATCTGCTATGATTTCATTACCATCCAAAGCATGGGGATCTGACAGTAACGTATTACCTTACAATACTAACCATAAGTGCATTGTAACATTTATCTAAATTACATTGCTTTTCCTGACTTTGCAAGCCAGTTATAAGAAGATTGGAGTCCAGTGATGGAAGCATAAGTTCAATGTAAATTATTGTGTACGGCTTCGGATTTATAATCCTATATTTCTTGGAAATGATGTACTTAAATCTCGCCTCAAGTAAGAGGTAATGGTGCTTTATGTCCCTTTCCGTCAGCCATATATTTCGGCGTCCGTGTACTTTTGCAGAGAGAGCTCTGCGCCCGTGCGGGGGCTCGTGTGTCTGCGTGTACATACACAAATCCACGCACGCCGTGTGTTGGGCATCCTTGTGTACATACACACACAAAGCTGAAAATAATCCTGAGCAGTGTTTAGACGTTTTGAGTGATGAAGAGGTCTCTTGCTCCTTGCATACGAGTGCGAGGGGGGAGTTGGGCCGCGGCAGAGCGGAGGGCTCGGAGCAAGCGCCCCGTTGGCGGCAGCTCGGGAGCCTCCGGGAAACAGTCCCGCACCCGTTAGGTGCTGCCAGGAGAGTAAAACGTGATTTAAAAATAAAGGACGGCAGAGAGAAAAGAGCACCTTCGCCACCGCCACCAGAATTAAGACATCGTGAAGGGGACTTGAAAAATATTAAGGAAACGTTGCTCCTTCGCGCTCGTGGGACTCCAGCTTTGCGTGAATTTGTCTCCAGTAAAGGATCTAAGACTTCTTCAATCGGAGCATATGTTCATAGAGCAATAAAACAGAAAGATTTACAGTCTCCGCCCGCCCCCCAGCAGCCTCGCACCCTTTCAGGAATTACTTATGATGATTTATAACAACAACTCCGGCAATTGTCAAACTGATAAAATAGCCCGGGCTATATGCAGGAATAAACGCTCTCATGAAAGGGCTTCGATTTATGTTCGGGTCCGTTTTACTGCGCGTCTTGCCGGAGTTTGGTTTCTTTCCCGGGCCAGCAGGATAATATAAAACTTCATTGATAAAAATGTAAGAGTTCTTGTGAAGTAGCAAATCTGTTCCTTAGTCACTACGAAAGCACATAAACATTTGTCATCTTTGAATAATTGAATTAATGTGTTATTGTTTGAATGTATAATTCATAACATAGGAAACTTTGTCTCTGTCCTGCCACCAAAACGGAAGTAATAAAAAGCTACAATCTGGGGTTTTTTAGAAATTACTCCAGCCAAGGGATAATAAAGAATATCCTGTTTGCAGAAAGTACTTCCAGCTGACTCTGGGATTTAATAGGGAAATCTCAGCCTTGTGGTCCGTATATTACAGAGCGGGCAGAGAGCGGTTTTATATAAAACTACACTCTCCAATTTTCCTTTTAGCCGGGACTACTGAGCGCAGGCTCGGGAGGCTTCAGCGGGGCGGCTCTGCCCGGGCTCCCTCCGCCGCCCCCCGCGCCCTGGCGGCGGCGCCGGGGCAGAAGCCGTGGGGCCGGGGCAGAAGCCGGGGGGCCGGGGCAGAAGCCGGGGGGCCGGGGCGGCGGGGGGGGCCGGGGCGGCCGGGGGGCCGCGGAGCCAGCGGCGGCCTCCGCGCGGCCCCGGCTGCGGGCGAAGCCTGCCCGGGCCGTTGCCGCGGTGCGCCGCGGTGCGCCGCCGGCCGCGCTGCCCCCTCGCCCCGGCCGCGCCGCCCCGCGCGGCTCCGCGCCCGCCGCGTCCCCTGCGCCGCGCAGCAGAGGTCAGCGCGGGCGGGCAGCGCAGCGCAGCGCAGCGCCGGGCGGCTGCCGAGCCCCTCGCCGGCCCGATTTGTCACGCGCCTGACAGCTGCGCGCCGCCGCGCCTGGACAAGGAGGAAGAGAGTAAGAAGCGTTTACGTACCCCGCGCCTCGGCTTCGCGGCTCCCGCAGAGCCGGTGTGCGGAGCGGGGCGCTGCGCCCGCCGTGTGTTATATTCTTGGGATCTCCTCAGTTCTCAAGTCTGATAGAGTCCTGTGCTTGGCAGATTAATGACGACTCCGTGTTTCTTAAGGGACGTGCTGAATTAATTATTTCGCAAATCACGTGGTCAGGACTTGTAGAAATCTATTCTTATCATCTTCCTCGCACTTTGAAATTCTGCCTGTTATGACTGTTCCTAGCAAGATTATTTTGGTCTCTAGGCGTGCAAAAAAAAAAAAAAAAAAAAATCAGGGGAAAGGGCTAGCCAACATGGCCGGTGGGGCTGGGCGGCTCGGCGCCGAGAGGTCCCTATTCCCTGCGCTGTACAGTGCGAGCTGTTTGCTGTTGACTCTGCCTTTCCTCTTCATTCCTACCTTAACGACTAGTGGTGATATAATACACAGAACTGTATTGATGTATTGGTAGTAACAGGAGGAGCCATTAGAAAGGAGACAGAGAAAGTATAATCGCAAAATGTGTCTGAATATTTAAACTAAGTGTGTGCTTACAAACGCCCCCCCCCCCCCCCGGGCGCTCCATGCATTAAGGGCACATGCCTTGCTCTGCACAGCGCGCTGCTCGCACAGCCTGCGCAAGGGGCTGTATTTTTGGACTCGTGCCTTGACCACGCTTCAAGAGAAGACAAGTCCTCTGTGCCGAACACCCGTGGCAAAAACAGTGCAATAGACTTCTCTCAGCCAGAGGTAGGTATTATTGTCTGAGGTGCTCACACGGGGTAGAAAAAAACAGCGTTTGCCTTGGGTCCACGTGAAATTTTAAACTAAGTTTGCCTTTTCTTGTGGTCTTCCATTTGTATCAGCTGGAAAAGCGAAACTTAGTGCTCACACACAACTACTCACTGCATTTTAATTATAATTTTCCACTTGTTTGTAGATTGACTCCTCCCAGGACTCCCCTAAAAGGCACGTCTGTGTGGGGATCGAGGTGGCTTCAGGTGCGGCTCCCTGACTCCTGCCCCACATGCATAGATCTGGCAGTCATCCTAGGAGGGCTTGTTAAATGCAAAGCAGTGGCAAATGGGTGATAGGCACTTTTAACTGCAGCCTACATGTAAATATAGAGTACAGCTTGGCCCGGAGTCACACCATGATGGTTAGGGCAATCAGCAAACCTGTTCAAAGGGACATTTGGAGGGATGCTATGCAGAGTCACTCATCTCTTAACACTGTAATGAGGGCAGGGACGAGCATTTCCACTGGAGACAGACCCACCTTGTGAGGACTGTTTGTTCAAGGTACAAAACAGAATCTGTTTCTCCACACCTTTTATTATTTCAAATATATATGGACGACTTACGTCAAAACTACAGGCAACAATTAGTATAAATAACGTTTTAATCAATGGCAGCAAAAACATTGGTAAAGTCTATAAAAGCATCACACTTTAAAAGAAATGAGGGTGTTGTTGGACAATGCGATCGTTCAACAAAAGGCTTCAATACACAACGTTTTATCCATGATAAACAAAAACAAACAGCTTCCCTTCCTACACAAAATAATTCTTGAGGAGAATTAAAAATCAATAAAAATAAACCTCAGGTCTGTTTGCCACGGGAGATAACGCCCGGTGGGTGCTTCATGGCGTTATTACACACATTCCTGGCCATTCGGAGCCCTGGCAGCTGGAAACTATTTATTTACCCGGGTACTTTCTGCCCCAGTTTGCCTGCCCCAGAGCCCGCAGCGCAGGCAGGACCGTGCAGGCTCGGGGTGCCCCGGCCTTGCTCGGGGGGCACTTGCAGACAGGGCTGTGCGGGCTGCGCCCGCTGAACCCAGCCCGCGTCCTGCCAGATTACCATTTCAAAAGACAGGGAGACAAATTCTGCCCCCAGCTACATCCTCGTTTGACTTCAGTGGGCCGAGGAAGGAAATCTGGGAGCAGGATTTGGCCCTTTAACTTAGGAAGCGATCCCAGGCGAGAAGAAACACAAAGCAAGGATTTGCTTATCCAAGGACATTATTTTCCAGAGTTGTACCCACTGATGCCAAAGTTGGCAGCTTTCTCTCTCAAATAACATGTTTGAGCTGCTCCTAGTCAGCTTATCACAGACCTCAAGTAAACAGCGGGGGTCCGCGAGGGGGATTTTCAAGGAGAGCAGCCAGAGGACTTTTTTTTCCTTTTTGCCCCACGGCTTCGTATGAAGAGCAAAGGCTGGGCTTTGGACAAGTCTGGAGACGGAAGGCTGCTACTGCAAGAACTGGGTGGAACAAAACTTGCAAACTTGTCTAAGGAATTCCCTCCTCAAGCGCTGCTGCTAGCTGCTCTCCATGCCAGAGAAAGGGAAGAGTAGTTTGGGTCCAAAAGGTTAAGGGTTTAGAGGTCACTCTTCCCGGCTGAAATACAACTAATCGAATAGAAAATTTGTCCTCTGGGTGAACCTGTTCCTGCAATTTAGCCGAACTTCAGTAAAATACCTTTTCAGCTTCTCAACGTGAAGGCGTCAGAAAAAAGACGTCTTTACTATGTATGAACTCCGTGCTTTTTGTCATAGAAACAATGATGCGAATAATGCAGGAATATCCATCTTTAATATCACGACGTGGAGATATTCAAGGATTGCCATGTGCAAGTCTGAGAAGTGGGCTAACCCTCAGGAAGAACAAAGAGTTTTCTCCAGGCTCTAAAACAAAAGACCAAGTCCTGCAAGATACTTTGCGGACTTCTGGGGACGAGTAAAGGGCAGAAATAAACCGCTGACCACAGCCAGTTTTGCCGAATACACACGTTTTGAAAAGCTCGCCTTTCATTTTCGTGCTTATGCAAGCCCAGCTTTCCCGGCGCTGCCCCGAGCGGGTTCAGAAACCGGCGTGTCCTGCCTGGGAAAGGCTCAGCCCGGACCTGGGCGCTTTAGCGAGGACTCGCACGTTGCTGTTCCATCTCCCTTTAAACCGGTGGAACTTGAGCTTTTGGTCCGGGGTTCCCTCTTCTCCCTCCGCTCTTGGGGAGCAGGCTCAGCCAGCTCAAATGCGGAGGAGCGGCAGCCTCCCCGGGCTGCCCCGGGGGTGCCGGGGCCCGGACGGCGCCTCGGCCCGCCGAGCCCTGCGGAGGGGCGGGGGCCGCGGAGCCGCGCTGGCTGCTCCGCTGCTGGCGGCGCGGGGGGATCGCCCCCAAACGTGGACCCGGTGCGAGCGGCAGCCACGGGCAAACGCGTGGGGACGAGCCCAGCTCTGCTGCCTTCCAGCCTTCCGCCTTCCCCGGATATCAGCGTGCCGCGATTTCCAAGCATTTCGCTGAAGTGCCCTGCTTTGCTTACCAACAATCTCTGTTCTTCCAAAAAAAAAAAAAAAAAGCAACCCAAATCACCCAGCGTAAAACAAAGCAACAACCCACAAAAATCCCCTCTCTTTTGCACAGTAAATAAATTTTAAATCAGGTAGAAAGAATGGATTCAGCTTTGAGAAAAAAATGGCTCAAACAATACCAGCAATCGCTTTGATTTTTCACTCTAGGGTTTTCTTTTTAGTTTATTTTTCCTTTTCTTAAATGAGGTATCGTTGGTTTAAAGTACAGCGCAGAGCAGAGCAGACTTTGGAAACAGATTTTCAAGCTTGTTAGCCCTGGATGTTACAGGATAAGGAGTAGGGACGCTTTTTCTATTCACAGAGAAGGAAATGTAAAAAAATGGGACAAGAAAGTTGTGTACGTTCAAGACAAGTAAACATTATACATGTGTTCATGAGACTGGGAAGGAGAAACGCTGCATTTCAGCTCCCCTTTCCCATTTTTGGTTTGACTATTTTTCTTTTCATTGTATCTTCATTCGTCTACATAACAAATAAATAAATAGCTAACACAATCAGAACATAAAATAACCCGTTTTCACTTAATTCCTATGCACATCTTCTGAGACGTTATGGAAATGAGCAAGTATTTTCATTACACCAAGAAAGGTAAAGCAGCACAAAAAGTTCACAAAAACTAGTCTTCATTGTTAAATAAAAGACTGTACTATAATTTTCCTGTCCTCAACTTGCCCAAATGCATCATCCCGAAATTGCATGGGATAAAAAGACAATTAAAAGCAAAAATCCCAGAATAAAGCATCTAACCTTCACTTTCAAATTCAAAACTGAAACACAGGACAGTTTCATTTTCAATGATTTATTACTATTCATGGACAGAAGGTCTCCTTTCATATTTTCCCAATCCCCACTGCCTGCATGATGTTTCTTTTCTTTCTTTGTTTTTTTTCTTTCTTTTTTTTAGGTTGTGCTAGTAGAGGCAAATAAAATAAAGTCCAAAGTAGCGTCATTTTGTCTCCTTTGTACAACAGTACCTTACAGAAAGATGACAGTTTCTCGATTCTTTAGCTGCTACATGCAGGTTCTGCTTGGACAGTGTCAGTTATGTACAGTACTGGTCAGACTCAAAGGATGAAATGGAAAATTTCACCTCTTCTATAAAGTTGTCAAGTCAGTCTGATGGTCCTTGGAAACAGTCTGTAAATGTGGGTTTGAACCAGAGGAAGAAGACCTGCCCTTAGTGTTGGGCAGTTTGTGGTCTTTTTTCCACTTCATTCTTCTGTTCTGAAACCAGATCTTGATCTGGCGCTCAGAGAGGCACAGAGTGTGCGCTATCTCAATGCGGCGGCGCCTGGTCAGGTACCTGTTAAAATGGAATTCTTTTTCCAGTTCTAGGACTTGCTGTCTGGTGTAAGCTGTTCGGGAGCGTTTAGGTTCCCCTCCGCTGTAATTGGGGTTCACTGGGGAAAAAATACGGAGAACTTTACAAAGCTAATCCGGACTTTCCGGTTCGACTTTACCAAACAAAACCTCGCGAGCTGCGAGCGTGTGGCCGGGCCGGATCCGTCGCAGTTGCCCACAATGGATGTGCTGCTTTCGCCCTCGGTCAGCCCGGGCGCTGGAGCCGCACCGAGCGAGGCAGGCTGGGAGCCTCTAAGGGGCTTCGAAAACGGAGTTTTCCCCTGCGCAGAAAAGACCCGCATGGCCCACGGCCTATTTCCTCAGCAATAAAAATTTATGACCAGTGTAATTGGCTACCTCGGCTAAAAAGCCTCGTCCGGGCGCCTTGCGAGGACTCGCGCACCCGCCTCTGAGGACAACCGCAAGCAGGGTAGAAGAGCAAAGTAAGAAGAGGATCCTTACCCGAGTTAACATGGACTTTCTTCATCCAGGGATAAACTACTGCTGGCTGCTTAAGTGCTGCCCCGTTTGGGGGTTTGAGGGCCGGCTGCTGGCTGCAGGCGCGGGAGGAGGGCAGCGGCGGCGGCGGGCGCTGCTCTGCCGGCCCGGGGAAGGGGCCCGGGGGGCCGGACTGCTCCTGCCCGTGACCCCGCGGCGGCACGGCGGGGCCCTGGGCACCGCTACAGCTAAAGGGCGGCTCGCTGTAGTTTGACCGTGGGTAGAGTCCCTGGTGCTGGAAATCAGCGCCCTGCGAGGCACTGTAGTACTCGGAGCCCTGCTCGGCTAGGTAGCTGTTCTGCAAATATTCCTCGCAAGGAGGAAATTTGGGATCCACATACTTAGAGTTCACCATATACGAACTCATGGCCATTAATTTCTGAAGGTAGAAAACACTAATTTTTCTCGTGTTGTCTTTTTTCCTCCCTCCATAGAGCCCTCCTACTTGCTGTCAACTGAATAAAGTTGGGCGCGCATGTGACCGGCCCGGCCAATGGGAGGCGGGCAGCCGGTCACCGGATTTGTGTGCAGCTCCTAATTCCCACAAATTTCACTAAACAACATCCGTGTAATCGAGTGACCCCCTCTCCGGCCGGTTTCGTCCTCCGACCCAGAGAGCAGTGTTTTAGGGATATGCGCCGAGCGGCGGCCGCCTGCCCGGCCCTCAGGTAGAGCGGCCTTTTGTCTGGGCTGCCCCCGCTCCCCCCCGCCCTGCCGTCTAATTTAGCAGCCAGGATCTCCACCGGGGCTTGTTACGTTGGTTAAAATAAAATATCGACAGAAATAAAGAGCCAGGAGCTGAAGGAGGAGCAAAAGGCAGGAAACTGATAAGGAGGCAAGGAAAAGAACAGACATCAAAGAAGAGGGTAATATGATGTACAATAGATCTGTCCTGTCTTTGTCTCGCAGAGGTCATCCAAAAGTTACCAGAATTTAGTTCTGCTGAATAAAATTAGGCAATCAGTAACTTCTCATTCACTTTGCAAGCCTCAATATATACGTGTGTATACGTATACCCAGACACACACACACACACACACACGTAAGTATATACATATATGTGTATAAAATCGTACAGATAACAAGAAACTGTTCACTTTTAACCACTAATGTTCGGTCAATTGAATTGGAGATGGCATTTAATTATGTTAAAAATATCACAGGTTTAATGAGATAAAGTCAGTCTTCATTCACCAATATCATTCCTGAAGCACCAGTAAGTACATTTCAATGAGTTGAAAGCTGCTTTTGCTGCTGTCGTAAATATTTTGATGAGATCTGGACACTTGACAGGGAAATTTTGCTAACGTCTGCCATATCTAGCTAATTTATAAGTATCTTTTTAAAGATTTATGCATTTTTTTCCAGAAAATTTGTAGCTCTTGTGAGATTAACTGTTTAAATTCACAGTCTATTAATGGCAGTTACGATTGAACGACAAATGAAATTTGAATAAACGTTTTAATGTATCATAAATATGAGAGAGGCAGCAACACTTAGAATTTCTCAGGATTCAACAAGCACGTGTATTTTGATTCCGTCAGTATTTAAACTTCTAACCATTTGCAGCAAGGTGAAGTTTTTGCATCGACCATATATTCCCCTAGAATCGAATCTGTGACTATATGAATACCACACAAATTCGGTTCTACAGGGTATATATAGACAACGTAATAACATTCTGTTTTCACCTACAATATAACAGGTCATTGCAATTCGCTTATTCCTTACTGTCTTCTGAGGAAAGCAAACTATTCTGTTGTGATAAAGTTCTGAAATATGGATTTGCAGAAAGGAGGGATTTCAGAAAAGATTCACGGTGGTTATTAATGATGAAATAGAGCTCTACGACTCTGCACCAATTTATAGTGACGAATTTCGGCTAACAAATTCTCTGTAAGACCTGCTGATCACTTTAAAAGCTCTGTCGTTTACATCCTTGCTACAGATAATGTATGCTACCAGTCCAATTGCACTATTTAGAGCAATAATAGTTAAAATCATATAGAAGAGAGGGTTTATCTATCTAGTCTAATACGAATCTGAAGAGAATTTACCTAACTAGAATTTCCCCCACGAAATAATTAAAAAAAAATCGAAACAGAAGTAAAACAGCCGACAACAGAAACAGCGACTCGTGGAAAAGGCGCGATTAAAGGCTGGAGTTAGTCGTTCTTGGGAAGAAGAGTTTCCAGATTTACCTTCGTCCCATTATGCTGCTCTAGTTACTATCCGCGCCGGCTGCGTGTGAGCCGCAGCCTCGCACCCTCCCAGGTTCTCCCCGCCGTAGCGTTTATGGTGAAGGGCAGGGCGAGAGGTCACCCGAAATCATTTACAAACATATCACAAAGTTTCATTATTTTTACTTCGTCGACAGCAGCACACAGGAGTACAAAAGTTCATGAATTGTGTCTGACCCAGCTCCTCGCTGCTGTCCCGCGGTCAACCTCTTCTCCTTCGACTGTTTAAAGCAAGGAACATAAGGGCAGATAATGGTGCGGGGGTGATACACCCAACCACTGCGAAGGGCAGGACTGGGGGGGCTACCCGAGCGATGTGCACCGCTCGGTCTGCTTGGCTGCAGCTCCCAGCTGCCTGATCTGGGGGATGCTATTTTTAAACATCTGCTTTCTGGCGACTGCGGTGGCATCTCCTCCACAGCAAGTGCAACTCGAAACGACTTTGTGTCCCCAGTCTCTCTTTTCCCGGATTATTGAAATCTCCACCCAGCTCTGTGAGCGGGGCGCCCCGTTTCCCCCCCGCCCCGGGCTGGACGGGGCGGGCGCAGCCCCCTCCCGCGCCGGGCTCGCACGTGGGCGCGCCCCGAGCCCCGGCGGCCCCGACGGGGCTGCGCCGGCACCGGCGGCGCTGGGGGAGCAGCAGCTCCTGCCCTGCTAATACTACACATTTTCATATTTGTTAGACGCTGTGACCTGCGTTTCACCTTACTGCGCGACTTGCTCAGACAGGTCAAAGCCAAAGAGTTATTGATGAACAAAAGCGTTATATATTCACCTCCTGTTCAACTGCCCATACAAAATGCTTTTGATCTATCAGCCTTTTTGTATTCTGCTTCAATAATCAGCATGCTAAATGTACGTTGGCAGAAAGCGAGAAACCCATACATTTAGGGCCGGCCCTGGGATAACATGCCAAGGGCATCGATGTGACGCAGGGCTGCGCTACAGGAGGAGGGACGTCACCTACGGAACAACGCTGAAAACGCAACGCTGGAGGCAATTGTTTATTTCGTATTTAAAGGGCTCGAAAACCGATATCACAACGTACGGCAAAAAAGAAAGAGCAGCCTGCCACGAAGTAGTGAAAGAGATGATATTTCAGAAAGCGTGGAGAGCAACAGGGAGAAACGCAAACAAACACAGCTCCGCTCCTGCACACTCTCCCAGCCAGAGCACGCTCCGCAGGAGCGGGGAGGGCAATACGTCTTTAATGAACCTTCAGCTATCGCAGGCTTTCTTTTCCTCTTCGGGAGACAAGCCAGCCTCAGTCTGAGGCACCAGGACTAATGCAGTTAGCCCCTTAGCGCAGCCGGGAAGGTCCAGCAGCGTTTCCTGCTCCCTGCCTGCCCGCCCCCTCCCCACCCGCGCCCCCGCCCGCCCTGGCCCCGCTTCAGCTCGCTCTCAGCCACCAGAACCCCGACACGCACGGCAGGCTGCCCTCGTAAGCTCAACTCTCCGTTTCCTTCCCTGCCTTCGCAGCGTTTAAAGCCACGCTTGGTTCTCGCTTGCCCGGGGAGACCCCGTTGTACCGCGGGGTCAGCGCCACCGCTGCCGGTAGCGCCGTCGCCCCGCCGGCTGCCAGCGCGGCTCGCTGGGGCGAAGCAACGCCACCGCGCCCTTCCCCGCCTCGGGACGCCGCAGGCGAGCTCAACACCGGGCAACAAGCACAGCTCCGGGTTGAATCCCGTCTGCAGAGCGGAGAGGAGTAGCCGAGGCTGTGGGGCGCTGCGGTGTAACGCGACAGACGCCGGACCTGCACGGGGCGGCGATGCGCAGCCCCGCCGAGCCGCCGCGGTGGCCCCGCGCCCCGTCCCCGTCCCCGTCCCCGTCCCCGCGGCCCGCCCCCGTCCCCGCGGCCCGCACTCGGGAGCGGCGTGGCTGCCGCCCGGCCCTGCCCCGAAGCCTGCCGAGCCCGCGCCTCCGCTCCTAGCGCTACCTGGGGCCATCCAGGACGTGATGCCGCAAACCGAATGGCCAAGAGCGTTTACATGCTGACACAACCTTTTTGTAGCAATATGCAGCAGGGCTGCGTCTGGCGTAATTGTTCCGATCTGAGGAAAAGAAGCGGTGTTTTCAAGCAACGCTAATTGTGCAAAGAAATGAGAGGTTACTCACCGTAGACGTCTTTCCATGCTGCTGAACCTGTTGCAATAAAAACGTTTGTTACTGTTATATTCCACATACGGGTGATATTTCTTCAGAACAGTTAGCGAACAGATTTGATAGATGAACACGGAGGAGAGCTGGTGGTAAACCCCGCGAGCGGGCAGGCTGATGGGGTGGAAGCCCCTCCGAATGAGGAGCACATTGCATACAGGCAGTTTTTATGAACACATGCTTTCCCTCTGTCTGGGCTGTGATCTTTCACTTTTAATATTCACAGTCTTGATTTTATACCACACAATTTCTAAAGGGATGAAAAGGCAGACCTCCCTCTTTCACTACTGGAAAAAAGAATAACAAAGGCCTTTTTTTGTTCTGTGGTAATTCAATCGCTTACAAATGAAATATTCAGATCACCTTTGCTAAACCATCACCCATAAAATGTCACAACATGACATGCAGCACCGTATCCATGCTGAGCACAGAAAGAAGAAAAAAATTACAGGAACAGGTCTCGGGTTACTCCAAGATAGATAGCCTTTAAGACCACATAATTATCCAAACATTAACCAAGAGCCATGCGTCTTTGTTTGCGTTATAGAAGGAGAGATTTGACTTGAACTTTCCTTCAAATCTTTTTAATAAAAACATTCAAAGATCACAATGAGGGGAAAAAAAGAAAAAAAAGCACGCATTCAGTCCAATGCTCCTGAAACGCAGCGTATATTTAAAGGTAAAATACCAATATAGGGGTCCTCTGCTGTAAGCAAATTTTCGCCTCTTCTTTCGCCTTCCTGCATTATCTTGGCGAGTTGCTGTATTACATGCAGAGCAATTGCCTAGGTAACAATAGTTCACTATATAGAGCTTCCCAACACTGCTTTTATATTTTTTTTAAGTTCTCCCTTCTCTGGATAACACTCAGAGCTTGCAAGAACAGTGGAATAATATTAGTAGTTCGGCACTAAACAATACTTTGCTGTTCCGTTCCTTTTCCTTTTTTTTGTTTTTTTTTTTGTTTGTTTTTTTAAGGTTAGTTTCAAGTAAGATGCTTCATTGCATCCAGAAATCTCGGGCAGGGAACAGCGAGCTAATTGCAGCTTTTCCCTAGCTATTCGAGCTCTACCTGTTCATTTTTCAGGGCAAAGCTCGTTTAAGGTTTCTGGGCTAGGCGGTGTTTGTACCCCCCTCGCATGCAGTTTCAGGAGGCACAAAGCCCTCGCAGCAGCTCGGCCACGTCGGTGGCGGTAGGAGGACGGAGAGCGGACTTACTGCGAGCTTCCCCGCGGCAGGGCGAACCTGGGAGCAGAGGTGTCTCCATGGCCGCGCTCCCGCAGAAGCTCCTGCTACCACTTCCCCGATCACTGCTTCCAGGACCGAAAGCATCTGCACTTGTATGCTCTTAAACTAATTTATGGTGGGAATTATATTTTGGCTTGTCAACTCTCAAGCCATAAAACAAAGTTTATTGGAATCACGTGCTTCTAAATAGCCACTCAGGACCTATCTCTGCGGAACCATAAATAACCTTCAGCTTTAAACTTTTATTCGCTAAATAAAGGTTCGCTGAATCTGCCCTATAAAACGGGACTGGTTCAGAAGAGCGGGGATGCGCGGAAGGTCAGCTCCGCGGCCCGGGGCGGCCTTTTAAAGGGCATCTTGCGAGGAAGGCTGCTGGGGGGGGGGGGGGGGTAGCGCTCCCGAACTGCTCCGGGGGAAGCAGCGGGTGCCTCTCCCCGTGGGTACCAGTTCAAACCGCTCTTTGCATCTCTGAGGGGAGAGGGAAGCACATCGCCAGGAGAGGAGGGGGAGGTAATCCTCGGGGGGAGGCAGTGCCCCCTTTCCCTCCCCCCGGAAGTTTATGACATTTTGGTCAGACGCCGCTGGAAAAATGGTTTTGACTCGTTCATCCCGAAACTGTTGCTCAGGCGAGCTGCGCCACGGGCTGCGGGCTCTGCAGGCACCCGCCGGGCGCTGGCAAGCGACCAAACTGCTGGGAACAGCCAGGGCACCGGGCTTTGGAGAGGGAGAAAGTGTGAAGCCTGCCACGACGAGATCCTTGAGGACTGCAACTTTGAGGGGGGCTATAAAGCAATAAAACCGCCGCGGTGTGAAGGGAGCCGGGTGTGAGCCGGCAAATGAGAATTTCAAGGGGTCTAAGCGCAGGAAGTCAGATGTCCCCGGCAGCCGCCCTTCGCCCGAGGGGAGCGGGGCGCCGGGCCCCGACCACCCCGGCCCGGCCCAGGCGGCCGGAGCGGCCGGGAGCGCCGCGGCCGAGGGGCGCTCGCCCCTGCCCCGCGGCGGCACCGCCCGCCCCGTCGGGTCCCGCTGCCCACAGGTGCGGGCGGGCAGCGCCTCCGCGCCCGGCTCGGGGAGACAAGCCAGCCCCGGCTCCTTGCTGTGCGGGGCACTGGCTGCCTGGTGCCTGTCAAACGCGAGAGCTAGATCCCTCCTGGTCTGCGCATATTTGGCATCGCTACTTCCTATCGCCGTGGAACAAGTCTAGAAATACAAGCTTGACTTTACCTAAAGCAGCTAGCTTAACTCTCGTCATAGCATTTAAGTTGCCCAGGTCACAGTTGGCCAATTTGGTTTTCCATCAGAGAGTGAAAGGCATCCTGAAGTCCTTAAAATAGCCTCTCTTTCCTGCATCTTCTTTATGATATAGGTTTATCTTTGGTTCTGCTCTTTTCCTTTTTCGGTGTAAATACTTTAATCAAAAGGCATCACCGTCATGCACTATCGACGGCCCCCGGAGCGGTGCGGGGAGTGGGGGGAGCCCTGGCCCGGCCTGCGGCCCCCCCGGGGTGGCGCCCCCCGGGCGGGCAGGCTCCCCACGGGGCTCTGGCCGTGCTCGGGCCCACGGCCTGGCAGCAGCGGGACAAGGAGCCGGGGGGCCCTGGCGAATGCACCGTCCTGACAGGCCTCCAGGGAACCACTTCAGGCGCAGGCAGCCCGCAGGGGCTCAGCGGCGGCTCTGCAGCAGCCCTCGGGCCCCGGCGCGGCGCAGCGGCCCGACGTGCGGCCGGCTCGGGGCGGCCGCGGCTCCCCGCCGTCGAGGGCGCCCGCGGGACCCCGAGGGGAGGCCGAGCGCGGCGCCGTCGGAGGCGCTCAGCCAGCCGCTGCCTGACGGCCAGATGTGGGAGCAGCTTCCCGGCGAAGATGGGAGCAAAAGCGTGGTGGGGGGGGGGGGGGAGGGTGCGATGGGAAAGTCAACAGCTGATTCTGCAACCTGACTCTTCGTCATCGTAATCTGGTTTTCTCACGTTTCGGGGGACTTTCCCATCGCACCCTCCCCGCGGATGTTTTCTGACCCCTTGGCCGGTCTCGGCGGCGAGACAGGACCCATGCACGGAATGGCCCTGGGAATGGGGTGCTGCTCTCACCAGCTCTGCCCATGCGAGTTTGGGAAGAGATGAATCCTTGAGAACTATCAGCACTGGGCGGCTCCCCAAGGGAAACATCAGCCCGCTGGAAATCGGGCCAGGCAGAGCGGGGCGGTGCGCGGGGCGCCAGCGGAGCCCGCAGCCTCCGGCGCTCGCTCTGGGGGGAGCGGGGCAGCCCTGGGAACGGGCTCCCCGGCAAACAGCTGCCCCAGCAATGTCCTGGAGATCTTGGGGCTGGGACCGGGAAAGGCGAGCTTGTGGGACAGAGGGAAGCTGATCGGAGAGATACAAACCTCTGTGATCTAGGAGCAAGATGGAAGTTTCAGCAACTGAGTAATTCCAGCCCTGGGATCCCGAGCAGGGGATTATGAGGACTGTCACATCTCCTATGCAGATGTGAGAGTTGACTTTGAAGCTCTGTCTAGCTCATTCCCTAGGCTTGATGACTCTTCTCATTTTCGGGGACTGATGATCTTGAGATGGGTAAGACACGGAATGAATTAACTCCCGAGTAATTGGGTTCCCTCTGGTAACTGTTGCGATAAAAGGGTTGGGAAAACTGAAGCGCCCGTGTAGAACACTGTCTCTCTTGGCGCTGCTTGACAGACATGAGCGCAGCGTCCCACCCCGAGGACCACACAGTCACCAAATGACAGGCCCCATCTCCGACTTCAAAGACCTGCTGAGCGCTCCGGCAGCGCCCGACGCCTTAGCTCTCTGCTCCTATCGCAACTTCGACCCCTCCGCGGAGGTCCCCGCGCCCGCGGCCTGGGACGAGGCCGTGCAGAGGCCCCGGCCCCGAGGGCGCCGCCCGCGGGCACAGCAGGCCCGGGCAGTCGCGCAGCGGCGGCACCGCGCCCGCACATCAGAGCGGCAGCGGCAGAGGCGCGGGGCAGGCGGAGCAGGGCCCGGCGGCGGCCGTGGGAGCGCCCGGGGGCAGGCGAGCCCCGAGGGCGGCAGAGGCGGGGGGCGCGCTGCGGACGGGGCAGCACCGCTGCCCTGGCGCCGACATCAAAGGGGCAGCGCAGGACACGGCGGCTGCCCGACATCAAAGGGCGGCCTGGGGCCGCGGGCGCCCGGGTCTGCGGGGCCGCAGGAGGCCCGGGGGGCTGGAGGCCCGGGGGGACCTGCGCCCGGCTGGGGGCGGCCCCGGGGACGGGGTGAAGCCGCCGCGGCAGGCCCAGAGGGGCCGGACCGCCGGCTCCGGGCCTCCCGCGGGCTCCCCCCGGGGCGGGCAGGGAGAGCCGGGCGGGGGCGGCGGGGCCGGGGCCGGGCAGCGGGGGCGGGCGAGGCGGAGGGCACCTGCGGGAGGCGCGGGCCGGCCAGGCTTGTCCTACAGCGCCTTCTCCTGGAGCAGGGGGCCGCAGCCCGCGGGGCTGGTGGCGGCGGCGGCGAGGGGCTGCCGCGCCCCCGGCGGCCGCCGCTCCGCGCGGGCGCTGCGGCCCCGGCGGCCCCGAGGCCACCGCGGCCGTCGGGGCGGCGCAGCCCCGGGCCGCCTGCCGCGCGGCGAGACGTGCCGCAGCCCGGCCTCGACGGCGGAGCCGGGCGGGCGGCCCGAGACGGGGCGGGCGGCGGCGCGGCCCGGGCTCGTGTGCGAGCCCGGGGGAGCCGCGGGGGGGGCCGGGGCCGGGGCTGCGGATGGGTCTGGCCTCCCCGACGGGGGCGCGCGCGGAGAGAGGCGCAGCTACCCGCGGGCCGGGGCGCGCTGCCGACCCGACGCTGGCAGCGGCCGGGCGGGGCGGCTCCGCTCGCTGCCGCGGAGACACCGCGAGGCCCCGCGCACCGGGCCGCTGCCCCGTCCGCCGCCGCGGGACAGCGGGGCCGCGCCTGCGGGCCGGGAGGGGCGGGGCGGCCCCGCACCCTCGACGGGCACCTCGGTGCGCAGCGGCCGGGCGCGGTGGGCTGCCCCCCCGGCACTGGGGCCCCCTTCCCCTGCCGGGGCGTGTGGGGAGCCCCCGGGTCGGAGCGGAGCCGGCTGCCGCTGAATGCACTTTTATTGCCTCTCGTCTCTGGCGCAGATCCTTCCTCCGCGTCCAGCCCGGCCCAATCGACTCGCTGCAATGTTTATTGCGCCTCATCTTTTTCTTTCACTTCCTGTTTTTTCCTCTGCTACTACCAGCAGCATTGACTGCCGCACTGCAGTAGAGCCGTAAATACCTTTAACAGCTGCCTGCCAACCAAGGGGTGAAATACTGTCTTTGTTCGGATTTTTTCTGCCCCCATAGCTCATAAAAAAACCGTGAGAAATATATTCGTATGCAAAAGAACAATATTATTGGGAAAGAAACGAATCGGCGGGGTTTGCGGCTCTGTGAGCACGAAGCCAATGCGTATTTCTTTGCCCAGTCCCGCTGTTTTCCGGGGCGCGCAGGTCGCATCCCCCCCCCGCCCTGCGTGCAGCGGACCCGCCGGGCTGGGGCAGCGGGGTGCCCGGCTCTGCCAGGCACCTGCCAGCAGCGACCCGGGACCGGCCCGGCCGCCCGGGGGGCAGCCAGCGCCGGGGTACCTGCTGCTGCCGGGCAGCGCACGCTGCCCTTTCCTGCCGCCTATTTCTGTTGTTGTTCTTTTGCAGCACGTACGTCAGTGAAGTGGGGGGTAGGAATCGCCTGTTTCCTTTCGAAAAAACGAGATGAGTCATAAATTCTGTTAAACACGTCGGAAAACGAAGCAGGTGTGAGAAAGCTGGCTTCGGTATCCCGAAAACCGCAGTACACCGACACATCGACAGAGATACACGCTTCTGCATTATATATGTATATAATACATATACACACGTACGGTCATCAAATACACCTCATATATATTATATATACGCAATTTGTTATGAATACACACGCATAGGTATATGTAAGAGCATACACATATGCATGCGTGCTTTAGTTTTAATGAAAGAAAGAAAGAAAAAAGAAACGCAAGAAAAAGACAGGAAGGAAGGAAGGAAGCCGTTTGCGAGGGAAAGAAGCTGAGCTTCCAAATAAACCGGTGTGCTCGTAAATGCATGTGTGTATCCGCATGTGTCAGCACATGGACACACACACCCACACACACACCAGAATTCGTTGGAACATCCTGCTTTTGTTTTGTTCTTTCCCCCAGGCTACTAATAATTTGAAAACAGCTCAAGGACAGGATTTTTCGAAGTTTTTGGAGAGATTTATTACCAAGAAGCTATTATAATTACTGTATCACCTAGGAGGGATTCTCGAATGAAAGCTAACATAATGCACGCTTTCCCGGTTACTCCCGAAAACTGTTGCTGTGCTAAAAAACGATTCTTTCCAAATAATTCCAAAGTCACTTAGCAGCTCAGTGCACTGAGTTCGAGCAAATAAGTACGACGGAAAAGATATCCTATAACTTATTTTAACTGGGCTCTGGCTTAATAGACTTGGTAGGTACCCGGGGATGGATTAAAGAATTTATTCTGCGGCTTCAGGGTATGTATCCTGGACATGTCCCACACCTTTCCACCTTCGCGGGCCGCTCTGATTAAGGTTTAATGACACATTTGGCTTTACCGTTAAGTAAGTGGCTGCTGTCGAGGTAAACGACGATTTGCTAAATTCCTCCAGTGCAGTGGCACAGGCTCTGCGCGTATAACGGCATGGTGCATTGCCATCACTGACCAAAGTTGTAAACACAAAATACAAAGCAACTGTTTTCCTACATTAACAGTTCGAAAATGAAGAGGAAATACGTATTCCAAAATCATGTACGTTCCGCAGAGTGAAGTGGAGGTGTAGAAACCGATATATACACATACATAGGCAAGGCAGATACGGGATATATACACACACACATCGGTGAAGCAGATAAAGTGTGCTACCCGACCTATATATTTCAAAATTTCAAAATTTTCTAAACCAGCAGTGCCGCGTCGGGGGCGCTTCGCGCAGAGCAGGCGTGCAGGCACCGCCGTGTCTGCGGGCCCCGCACCCGCGCACCACCTCCGCGCACGGCCAAGGAGGCGCCTGGGGCAGCGTCTCCCCCGAAAATCCCTCCCCCGGGCCGGGGACCCCTTCCAGCCGCCCCGGAGCGGGCCGGGAGCCTCCCGCCGAGCGAGGCGCAGGGGGCGAGGGCGCAGCGCAGGCGGGGGCAGGCGCAGCGCAGGGCGAGCAAGGATGGCGTAACGTTTCCTGGCGGGGCGTGCGGGAGGCTCCCCCGGCCCGGCCTGCCCCGGCCCCGGCCCCGGCCCCGGCCCCACACCGCCCCGCACCGCCCCGCACCGCCCCGGCCCCGCGCCCGCCGCCCCCCACCGCGCGCAGCCCCGCGCCTGCTCCGGAAACACCTGTTAGGCTCTAAAGTTAGGTCCGTAACGGGGGACCAAAGCACACAGCCACGGCCCTACGCGGCAGCCCGTCCGGGGAGGGAGAGCAAAGAAAAAGCGAAAGAAAAAAACCAGAAGGGCCTTTTATTAGACGAAACCTCGGCGGCGGGCGCTGCGCGCCCTGCAGCCCTCCTTCCGCGGCTCGGCGCGGAGGCCCGGGCTCGCGCCCCACCGCTGGCCGGGCGCCGTCTCCGCGCCGCACCGCGCGCTGTCTCCGCGCCGCCCCGCGCAGCGGCCGCCGCCCCCGCGGCGCGGCCACGGTTAGCGGTAGCTACAGCCATGCCCGCAGCGGCTCTCAGCGCGCCGCGCCCGCGGTGCGGGCACCGGTGGGGGCAGCGCTGGGGGCTCCGGGGACACAGGTGGCCAAGCGGGGCTGGGAGGGCGCGGAGCGGCGCTGCGCGGGGCCGCGGCCAGCCCGGGAGAGACCGAGTGCTTACCGGGTCGCGGCACTGCCCGCCTGCGGAGGAGCCCTGGAGGGTCGCTGTAATCCATTTTGCGCCCGCGTAGCAATCCGAGCCGCGGAGCAGAGCGCGGTAGCGCGGGCGGCGGGCCGGGGGCGGGGGGCGGGAAGCGGCGCGGGGCTCCGCGCAGCCCCCCGCGGGCGCGGACACGTCGCGGCGGCGGGGCAGCGTGAGCGCGGCGGCGGCGGGAGCGGCCGCGGGCGCGGCGGAGCCGCGGGGCGGCGGGGAGCGGGGCAGCGGCGCGGCGGCGGCTGCCATACACCTCCGCGGAGACAAAGGTTAGGAAAAGCGGGGCCGAGGCGCTCCGCAGGCAGAATGCAGGGGGAAATTCGCCAGGGAAATCAGGAAAAGGCCATGAAAGCGCTCGCTGCCTGCACATGACCAGCCGCAGCCAATGACGAGCCCAAATAGGTCATAAAAAGGTCTATTACCGAGTTGTAAATTTTCTTCAAACAAAAAGGAATTTACTGCAATTCCTTGCGGATTTTGCACTTACTGCTTCCCAGCGCCATGTTTCTTTCGCCTGCGCGCTGCACTGTTACTTGCTCGCGCGGCCCCCCCGCGGCCTGCGCACCCCGGCGCGGTGGCGGCCCCGCGGGCGCGCAGGGCGCGGGGGCTCCGCGCGGCGGCGCGGAGGGAGGGGGCGCCCCGCTCTCGGCCCCGGCTGCGCGGCCGCAGCGAGGGGGCTCCGGGCCGGTTTCTGCCCCCGCGCACGCCGCGGTGGTAGCAGAAATCACACTTGCGTTAGCGCCCGCTGCTGAGGCCGGAGTCGCCGCTGACCTAAAAATACCCTGAGCCGAGTCAACGCCCTTCCCTGAGGGCAGGCTGCGGTTCCCGCAGGTCGCTCGGGCGCAGGGCTGAGCCCCCTCCCGCGCTGGGCTCGGCCTCCCCCCAGGCGCCCGCTTCCCGAGGCCCCCGGCCCCGCGAGCAGCCGCCCCGGCCAGCTCTGCCCGGAGAGCGTGTTCGCATCGGGGACCATTCCCCCCGTGTCCGTGGGGAAAGCTCGGCCCACGGGGTGAGCGCTGGGGTGTTTCTCGCTCAAATTCTGCTCTAGAGAATAGCAGCACCCTCCATCAGGAGCCTCGGGGTCCCTAGTACCTGTCTGGAGAAAAGAGCTAACAAAAATAAGCATTCCTAAAGATTTAGGATTTTTTGAACACGCTACTACGGCGAATTAGAAAGCACAGACGTGCAGTATGTCCGCTGACAAAGACGTCGGGATTTTTCCCGGTGACTTTGCAATGCGTACGACCGGGCAGGGCTGGACAACGCGGGAAGAGAAATATTTCGTGGAAACCCAAAGCGCGGCGTGGCTGAGCCGCGGCGTTGGGAAACGGCCTCCCGCCGCCGCCGCGCACGTCCCCGACGCCGCGGCCCCGTCTTACGGGAGGCACCATGATCCGCCCGCGCCAACTCCTGCCTCGCTTCTCTTTCTCTTAGCAGGACTCCGAGCAGAAACGAGCGAGAAATACAGCTGCCAGGCGGGAAATACCGTAATAAGTACCGAGAAAGACAGATTTCTGCTTGAAGAAATAAGATATGGACACTCCCGATGCTCCTAGGCCTTTGCAAATGGAGTGTGCACAAGGGAGTTATCCTGTTTCTATGTGGCTGGGTTCCCAGTCTGCCCTGGGAAAGCAACGCTAACGGAAACTTCATCAGGAATATTTTCATGTTATTCTCTTTGTTTGGAAAATAAAAGCAACTATGGCAGCAGCTCATTCCCGAACTAATATCGCCTAGGAAATCTTCACTGGGATGTGCACGTCTGCGTTAGGTATTTCGCCAGCGCAGGCGGCATCCACCTCGGCAGGACTTGCGGGAGGAGGAATCAAAATGGCTTTCTCTGCGGCAGGGCTGCTCCGCGCCGCGCTGCTGCAGTAACCTTGGCCAGAAACACAGCAGAGGAGAGGCGCGTATTTTGCGCCGGTGACCGGACCTGCCCGCGCCCCTGGAGAGCGGGTACTATTTTAAGACACCTTTCTATTTTCTGAGTTCCCTGAAAATCGCCACGACCAGCCCCACATCCTTCCTGGACACTAGGGGTACCGGTGTATTTATGCAAATTCATGCAGCAAAATGTTTACTTCGCGGCTTTGCTGCAGTTTCCACACGTTTACAAGCTTTAACCAATTACGTGATTAAAATAAAACCAGAGCAGCCACTTCTCCCTCTTGAGCCGCCCTGCAGAGCTGGCGCCGTGCGGGAGTGGAAGCGTGCCTTGCACCGGCGCGGGGGCCTGGGGGGGGGAAGGGGAAGGAAAAATAAATGGACCGAAGTGGCCGCATCCATCCCAGCGCCAGGCCGAGAGGCCCGAGCAGTCGGCAGGGTCGGGCCCAGCGCGGCCCCCGGCCACGGCTTAACGTCGGGGGCGCGTTTTCGCCTTTTCCTTTGCACGCCCCGTCGCTCGCTGGAGGCATGAGGCGGAGGGGGAAACTGAGCAGAAATCTTGGGGAGGGTTTAACACCTCCCGCCCCGGCGGGGTATCCCTGAAAAGGGCTGCCCTCGGCCGTGCGGCCGGATAACGCGATCCGCGGGACTCCGCCGCGCAACAAGGGAAAAGGGGAGGGTAAAAAAGAGGGGGAGATAAATTACGCCGTTTCCCTGGTGGGAGCGGACGGCTCTTCCGCGCCGTGCGGGCAGGTTGGGACCACCAGCCCTCCCGCGCTGAGCGCCGCCGACCCCCGTCCCCCTCCCGGGCCGGAGCCGGGGCCGGGGCCGGGGCCGGGCCTGGTCCTGGCGGTGCCTCGTGCCGCAGGGCCCGGAGCCCCGCCGCGGCCCCGCCGCCCCCGTGCGCCCGCGCTCCTCCCCTCTGCGCGGAGCCCCGCGGCTGCGCAAGGGCGGCGGGGCGGCCGGCGGCGGGGCTGGGGTGCCCCGAAAGGTCGCGGCTGCCGCAGGCTGGGCCCCGGCTCGCCCAGGGCTTGTGGTCGCGCACGCCGTGCCGAGCCGGCGCGGGGGCGGCCAGCGGGTCGGGGCAAAGGCGGAGGGGAGAGCTAGTGCCGGGGAGCCTCTGAAGGTTATGGGGGGAGACGATTAAAAAAGGGATATCGAGAAGCTGGTAAATTTTGTATCTGAATAAATTTGGTTTATTTAAATCGAACATCAATAGCAGAAGGTTAAATATATCTCTAAGATTTTTTCTTCGAAATTTATTAGATTTATTTAATTTACTCAACATAAGATAAGAACAAAAATTAAAATAGTACAAGTGCACTTGTCTTGATTAATAAAGCATTGTTAAATGTCTCGCTTATTGGTACTTATCATTAGGAAGTTTATGTCGTTGCCCGCAATCACCGTCTTTTAACATTGCAAAAAATATATATATATATATTTATATCATTAGAAACGTCTTGCTACAAACTCTGCATCAAATTTCCAACAGGAGCAGATGAACTGTTAAATCTAGATATTGTTCCGAACACGGATAAAAAACCAAAACCAAACCGCAAACAAGAGAAGCACCCGAAGCAGAGGGACAAGCAGGGGACACGGGGGTCACTGGTCCCACAGGGCAGGACCTTTTACAGCGGGCGGATCGGGCCGAGATGCCGCGATATGGCGCTCGTTACTTTTGATAGACATTCACAAAGGTTTTTAAGGCAAAATTTAATTCGTCTGGCCTTCAGCTCCTTCTTCTTCCAGATCATGTGCTTCCTTTTTGGCCTCGCCTTCCTTTCCCTCCTGTCTGGAAGCGGGGAATTTGTCCTTGTTGTTCTCTTTTTTCCATTTCATCCTCCTGTTCTGAAACCAGATCTTTACCTGCCGCTCGGTGAGTCCTAGTGCGTGGGACACCTCGATCCGTCTCTTCCTGGTCAGATAGGGGTTAAAGAGGAACTCCTTTTCCAGCTCCAGAGTCTGGAAGCGGCTGTATGTTTGTCTTCCTCTCCTCCTACCAGGCGCTGCTGTTTAAATCAAAAACACAGGATTTTGGTGGCTGCTGTTGCCGTGCAAAACAAGGCGTTCAGCAGCGGAGCCAGAGAGCGGGCGAGGGCTCGGGTCCCTCTGGAAACCCCTCGAGAGCAGCGACGCAGAAACGAGGGGGGGAAACAGAGGAGACGGAGAAAGCCAGAGCCGTACACATGGAAAAAAAAATAAGAGGAAGAAGCTGCAGCAGATGCGCTAAGCAGCCTGCGCCGGAGTTTAGGGGACCGAGTTTACGGGGCCACTTGGTCACCTGGCAGCCGGCGGCGGCGGGTCGGGGGTGCGCGCCGGCCGCGCCGGGGCTGAGGCGGGTTTGAGGCCGCTCGCGGCGGGGCAGCCGCCTCCCGCGGGGGTTTCCTTCCCTCGCTGCGTTATTTTATTATCGCGAGCCGTCGCGGTTATAGGACACGCGGAGAGCGAGGCAGGGAGCGCGGGAGGCAGCGGGAGAGAGCGGGAGGCAGAGAGAAAGAAGCAGGAGGAGGAAAGAAAGTTTCAAACTCAGACGTGAGATGGAAGCAAATTTTTACTGCATCCAACCTTGTGGTCTCATCCAGGGAAACATTTGAGCAGGAGACGAGCTCTGATTTAAGTGGTCTGGTTCCTCGCCAATATTAGCACTGGACGATTTACAGTCAGGATATTGTACCAGCTCGGCCTCTTGCTGTGTCGTAAAAATCTGCTGTCTCTGTAAGTTATCGTATCCGTAAAATTTAGCGGGCTCCCCGTGACAGGTAACCCCGCTGCAGGGGGCAGGAGGCGGAGGCGCGGCGGGGGGGGGCGGAGGCGGCTGGTAGGCGGCCGCGGGGCTCCCCCCGGCCGGCTGGTAAAAGTCCCCGGCGGCGCCGCCGCCCCCCGCCGCACCGGGCGCGGGGTGCGCGAAGCCGGCGGCGGCCGCGCCGTTCCCGTAGAGCAGCGCGGCGGCGGCGGCGGCGGCGGCGGCGTGGCGGCCGCTGACCTCGGGCGCGAAGTGGCAGTCGTAGTACGGCGGGGGCACCGGCTCCCCCGCCGCCGCCGCCGCCGCCGCTGCCGCCGCCGCCGCCGCCGCCGCCGCCTTGTACTTGGAGTACAGCGGGTTGGCGAAGTAGGAGCTCATCGGGGAGGGGGCGAGCGGCGGGGGGGCCGCGGGCGCGGGCAGGGCGCGGGGCGCCGCTCCCACCGCCGCCGCCGCCGCCGCCGGCTGCCTCTACGCTGCGCTCATGGTGCCGCCGCCGCCGCCGCCCGTGCGCTCCCCGCTCCTGCTCTCCGTGTATGCGGTGACCAGGGCTGCAATATAATCGCTCCCAAAATGACCTGCCTCACTGCTTTTACTATTTCCTATTAGGCACAGAGCAGCCCGCGCGCACACGCGCACACACGCGCGCACACACACACACACACACACACACACACACACACACACACGCTCGGCGGCGCAGGGGGACTTTTGGCTTCAGTTTACATGTGCCGCTCCTCGGGCGAGAAAAACCCAGCCCAGCCCCGCCGGGCCCACCCCAGCCGCGGCCCCCGCTCCCCCCGCACAGAGCCGGCGCGACAGCCGCGGCCGCGCTGCCCGCGGGAGCGCGCAATGCGGCCTGCGCACGGGGCCGAGGGGCGCGGGGCCGGGGGGCTGCGAGGGGAGCCGGGCCCGGCGGGGCTGGCCCGGCGGCGGGCGAGGGCCGGGCTTCGGTGCCGGCGGGACTCCGGCTGATTTCCTCGCGGGGCGCTGGGGAAATGAGATGCACATTTACCCTTGACGCCGTGCACGCATGGCTGAGGCCCCAGGTTAATTGATACTTAATGGGAATCATGCCTATGAATATACTTTCCATCATTGCCCCCTCGGTGGACGTCATGAGCGAGGCAGGGGGAGAGGACGGGGAAAAAATGTGTGGGTGAGCGGTTCGCATCGCCGGGGGACGCGGGCCGACACCAGCGAGCCCGGCTCCCCCGCCGCAGCCGGGCGGGAAGGAGCTGCCTGGCGCTGCGCTGGCGCCGGGGCTGCCCGCCCCCGCGGGCCCTGCGCGCTGCCCCGGCCCCCGGCTCGGCGGGGCAGCCCCGCTGCCGGCGGGGGCGAAAACGCAGGCGAAGCCTCACGCGGGGCCGCCGGAGCCGCGCGGCCGCTGCCGTGGGCCGACACCAACACTGGTGGCGGCGACGAGGCCACGGCGGCTCCGGCCGGTCCTTTGTCTGCGGGACCGGCCCGGCGCTGCCCCCCCCCCCGCCCCCGCGCCCCTGCGCGCCGGCTCCGCGCCGGGGAGCCGCTCACGCCCCGGTTCGACGGCCCGGGCTGCCCCGAGCGCCACGGTTAGCCCGCGCCGGCGGCGCGCAGTGACCCCGCTCCGCCCGGCCGCCAGCCTCGAGGCCCGAGCGGCGAGGCCAGGCTCGACCGAGGCTCCGCCATCCTTCCGCGCCCCGCGGAACGGGGCCCCCGGGGGGACAGGGCGGCGCCAGGCCCGCGCTCCGCAGCGGCGCTGCACCCGCGCAGCGCGGGCGGGGGGATGCGGAGGCCCGGCAGCCCCGGGCCCGGGGGTGGGCGGCGCACACGTTTGGGCGAAGCCCCCCAGCTACGCGCAGCGCGCAGGGACCGCGGCCGCTCCCCGCCCCCGCGCGGGGGGCACGTGGCGCCCCGGGCAGCGCGCTCCCCGCCGGCCCCGCGGCCGCCCGCGCTCACCCGCGGCGCCCCGGCCCTGCGGCCCCGCGGCGGGCGCGGCGGCGGGTGCGGGGCGCGGGCGCTGCGCGGGGGCGCGGCGCGGCCGCCGCCGCTGGTGGAGCGCGGGCGCCCTCTGGCGGCGCGCGGCGGATCGGCAGGGCGCGCCCCCGCCCCCGCCCCCCCCGCGCAGCCCCGCGGCCCCTCCGCCGCGCGCAGCCGGCGCGGAGAGCTGCTGCCGCCCCAAGGCAGCGCGGCCGCCACGGCGCCTTGCCGCGGCCGGGCCCAGGGGCCGGGGGGCTGCGCATGGCCGGGCCGCGCTCCCCGCCGCGGGCAGCTCTTCCTTTTTTTGTGCATTTTCCTGTGTTTTCCCTGTTTTGTCCGCAGGTCCCAACGCCGTTTTTAAGCGCATTTCGCTGACCCGCTTTTAATTTCTTGCCAGAGCCATAATTAAGTACATGCAAAGACTGCGCCGCGTTTACACACGGCAGCCAGCGGAGACGGCGGAGCTTTGCAGCCCGCTGCTATCGCGTTTTCGATCATGTCCCCCCAGGTTACACCGCGGATCCTCCGTGTGTGGGAGTTTCAGAGTTTAGGTTTTTCTCTTGAACTTGTTATTTTATTTGCCCTTGCATTTATGTATTTATTGGTTGATTGATGTAAACGAAAGTAAGGCTGGATCTTTGTCTACCCCAGGCCCATCGCACACGCCTCGGCGTTATTCGGTGTCCCGCGTGTGCCCGCGGCTGTTCGCATGTACGGGCGCATACTAACGCAGGCAACAGAGAGGAATTAGGTTATTGTTTAGTTTGACGTAAAAAGTAATTTAAGTGGAAGGATTGCGTTTCGTAGCTCGAGACGCTTGGTTTGCCGTCTGCCATTTTGAAATAAACACACATAATATTAGAAATAGGTAAAAAATGAAAAGAGAGAGAGAGAGAGAGAAAAAATATACAAGGTTAAATCTGTCATTGTGCCTGAGATAAAATATTAAGACGAGATGGTTTGGGATTGGTGACAATTTCTTACCAGAGCCTCTGCTAGAATCACCATAATGAAGTGTCCTGTGGCAAGAATATTGTTTACATGTTGTTAGTTATAGATCAATCCCCCCAAATGGTTATTTTCAAAAATATGGACGCTATCACGGTAGGATTCATCCTGGGAGAAAATCCAATAAAATACATTTCAACAAATCAGTCGACTTTGTAAAATCTCTCAGTTTTGTGACCTTCGGGTCTTTTTCGAGTCTGTCGCCTTGGTCCAACGCTGACATATAGAAATTTATAGTTCAAGATTTTAAGACCTAGTTTGTCTGCATTTTTGCTTTTTTTTTCCTAACAAACACAAACATCAAAATAAGGTGGTTTCAAAGAAAAGCACCACAGCATATCGTAAACTCATTAGCTCCAGACGTCTAGCCATCTCAATGGTTTTATTATACCCCGGTTCTTCCTGTTTTAAAAGAATTATAGGTATCTTCTCGACAAAGGATGGGAAGCAATGCAACACCTTTTCCCGGCACTATGTGCTTTTGCCCCCCTTTTTTTAGAGAGGTAAAAAAACATTAAACGCCAAGTCTCGCAGCTCTCCCCTTCATCTTGAATTAACCGAACTGCTCGTAAATATTTACGGGTCCTTCATTTTAATGGTTGCTCTTTAAACAAAGCATTTTTTACAATGAACTTCATCTCAATTATCTCGATAAAGTCATGCGTGTTTATAAATGCTGTGGGCATGAGACACGTCGCTAAACGCGCCCCGCCAACAAAGCCGGCCCTTTGCGAGGAGCCGCGTCCTGCCGCAGCTCCCGAATGTTCCCAGCAAAGCGCGCGAGGTCGCGGGCGGCGGGGAGGGATCGGGCGAGCAGGCCCCGCTCCGCTCCCCGGCTCCCCGGCTCCGCGGCCGCGCTCCGCTCCCCGGCTCCGCGGCCGCGCTCCGCACGCCTTTCCCCCACTCGCCCGGGAGACGCTCCGCGGAACCGCGCTGGTTCCCGAAAGGCGGCTCGCCGCAGCGCGCTTGCGGGACCGGCCCGGCGGCAGGCGGCCCTCAGCCCGCGGCCCCTCCGCGCCCGCCCTGCGGAGCGGCGCGCAGAAAGCCGCGGTCTCCCCAGGGCGCTGGCCGCGGGCGCGGGGCGCCTCGCCTGGGCGGCGGGGGCGGCGGGGGCGGCGGGGGCGCGGCCGGCTCGGGGCAGGCAGCGCTCGCGGTGAGCGCGGCAGACTTGGTCGTGCAGCGGCGGAGGGCGAGTGCAGCGGGCTTCGGCCGGGCCCGGGTGCCGGGCGGCGCAGCGTGCGCGGGGCCCGGGGCGCCAGCGAGCCGGGCCCGGGGGCGGCTAGGCCTGCCGAAAGCTGCTTCCCGGAGGAGACGGCCCCCCAGGAGGGCGCCGAGCGGGGGACGTCTCACGGCCTCGCTGTGGCATTTATTGCAAAGGAGCAAAATTCAGACCTAGGAAGCAGGTTTGGGATAATGTTTCCTTTTAATAAGCCACGGACAACACGACACCCCCGCTGATTTAAGCGACTGTGATTTAATATATATTTTATTACCATAATTATAGTTATTGTCCTTACCTTTATTTTGGCAAAGTATCTATCTAGACTACGTCACTTTTAAGAAACATGTCAAACATTTAACATTAGATAGAGTTCCCAAAGCTAACGTGCACTCACAATATCACCAACCAGACGGTCTGGGAAGGAGGAGGGGGGGATGAAGCGACTCTGAAAAACACGTTGGCGAGCAAGACAAAATTTCCCCAAATACCTGACAGAGACCACGTTTCACTTCTATCTAAAAAAGACCAGATTGATTTAAAGTTCCTGGGGTGGGTGGGGGGGGACGCAGGAGGAGGAGGAGAAACGCATCGGGGATAAGGGGGGCAGGGGGAAAAATAAAACCAAACCAAACCAACAGAAAAAATCCCAAAGCAATATTCCCCAACTGCATTTCTACCCCAGCGTTAGTCTCCTTTATTGCCTTTCTCCTTGTTCATCTTTTTCATTTTCATTCTTCTGTTCTGAAACCAGATTTTGACCTGTCTCTCTGTGAGATTTAAAATCCTAGCTACTTCGTAACGGCGGTCTCGAGTGAGGTACATGTTAAAGAGGAATTCCTTTTCCAGTTCCAGAGTTTGATACTTTGTATAGGGACAACGCTTTTTCCTCGTTGAACGAGCGTGGATCCAGTTTGCTGCAGGGTTATCTGGAAGAAGGGAGGTATATAGGGAAGGGGGGGGAAAGAAAGGTCGTTAAATTAATTTAACGAAGGATGGACTGTTTTCACAACTTTGGAGGAATTATCATAAAAGCCTTAATGCCCCAGTCTGTTTACTGTACAAATGATGTCTTGATGGTAGGTGGTTATGTGGAGTCTTTTATGGGTGCTTGTTGCTGCTTGCGCTGGGGTAGGCGTCTAGACGTTTTTATAGGTTAGTAAAACTATCAGTTTTGCACATTCGAGCCTTACAGGTTTCGGCAGTAAATCAAAGGGGCAATTTCTTTCTTTCTTTTTTCTTTCTTTCTCTTTCTTTCTTTCTTTCTTTCTTTCTTTCTTTCTTTCTTTCTTTCTCTCCCTCTCTTTGCCTGTCTCTCTCCCTCTGCCTCTCTCTCCCTTCTTTTTTTTTTTTTCCACTTACTTGGGTCAAGTTGCTGCTGTTTCTCCTCCTTCAGATCGCTGCTCGGGCTGGGGTTGTGGCTGCAGGCGGCGGGGTCCTTGGAGCTGCCGGCAGCCGCCTTCTCCCGGGGCTCCTGGAGGAAGGAGCTGCACGTGTACTCGGGCACACCGATCCCCTGGGACTCCCGGGACGAGGAGCACTCAGTCCTTTTGGAGGAGGAGGAGGAGGAGGAGGAAGACGAGGAGGCGGCTGCTCCCGTCTCAGGCTTTATCCCGTAGTGGCGCCCGTTGGAGGAGCCGGAGCTGGACGCGGAGCTGCCGCCGCCGCCGCCGCCGCCGCCGCTGCCGCCGCCGCCCGGGAAGCCCGGGAAGGGCTCTATCCAGGAGCGCACGTAGCGGCCGGTGTCGCCGGCCCCTAAGTGGGGCTGGTGCATGTAGGGGTGGTAGATCCCGGTCATTGCCGCAGACGGCTGAGGGTGAACCGTGGACCAGGAGGTGGAGAACACGGTGGATTTTGGTGCAAAGCTACAGGAGGAAAAATCTGAACTCTCTGCAACACCTGATGGCCTGGAGGTCGCACTGTGACCTCCCTGGACGAATCTACTCCCGTAAACTTCTTCGCTTTCATGGCCTATGAGAGAATCGACATAATAGTTACTTATGGTGCCACTAGACGACATTTTAGGCTCCCCTCTTAGTCATATAAAAGGTTACACTGTTAACTGTATATGATACCCTCCCTGAGAACAATCGTAGTATTTTGCAGACTGCAACCCTCAACCATTGGTTGCGGAGCCCACGTGATCATATTTACCAATACTGCGAGTAAATCAATCCGCTAAACTGGGGCTGCTGTGATTAAAAAAAAAAATCATCATCAACAACAGCACCCGCGCAGCGCGGCCCGCCGGGTGCGCGCCCGCACCGCACCGCGCCGCACCGCGCCGCACCGCGCCGCACCGCGCCGCCCGCCCGCCCTTCCGCGCGCACCGCCCGCGCTGCCGCCCCGCCGCCTGCCTCCTCGCCGCCGCCGCCCGCCGCCCGCCGCCCGCCGCCCGCTGCCCGGGACGCGGCGGGCGTGGCCGCGCTTGAGCCCCCGGCCGCCGCGGGCGCGGACTATTTCTTCACCTCCTTTGAGCGATTTCTGCCATTCATTTCTTAATCAATGAGAGGCAGGGTGTTTAAACAAATCCCGCAGCCCCGGCTTGCTAATCGCGCTCCAAGCTGCTGAGGAAACCCGCTGGGAAGGGGGGATTCTTGCCTGTAAAAACAAACCATCGCAAGCTGGGACTGTAACGACTTCTCATAAAACAGGAAAATGTTACTGTAAAAGCACATTGCGGTACTTCCATATTTCAGAGCATGTGTGGGTATTATAATCCGCCCCCCCCTTTGGCAGGAAGTTTCCATGGAAAGAATACACTTTTTAAAAGAGATGTCCATTGTGTTGTTTTAAAACAGGTGGAAGACCTCTGTAATGATTTTATGCCTTTCAATAAAAATTTTATGAGGTGCATTTGATTATAGATTAATGTGTCCCTAATAAAATGGACGGATGGAAACAGCAAAGCCTGCGTCTCCGCGCACAGCTGACGCCCTGCTCCACACACGCCTGCGGCTCTGCGAAATTGGGGGCCGCCGAGCCGAGCCCGGCCGGCGCAGCCCGGCCTCGCGCCCGCCGCCGGCAGCACCGCGCCCGCGGAGCGCGGGGTCGGCGCGGTGGCCAGGCCGCGGCCCGCGGAGGCGGCCGCGCAGGAGAGCTGCTGGGGCGCCGATGGCGCGGGGGGAGCCGCGCCGCGCAGCCCCCGGCCACGTTCAATGCCTGCGCTGAGGGACCCGGCTTTGTTTTTGCCCCCCCCCCGCCCTTTCCCCTCCTGGGCCGGTTTTCCGTCCCCGGGCGAGAAGCTGCCGGGCTGGCACCGAGACCCAGGCTACCGGGGACTTCTGCCCAGCGCTGCGCTCGCGAGCGGGGGAAGGCGGCCGCGCCGCGCTGCAGGGAAGGCGACGGGCAGGGTCGGGGAGCCGGGCAGAGCCCGCCGAGGACGCGCAACAACAGCTCCGAGAAAACACTTCCTACTCGCGGGCCGGTATGAGGAAGGGGCTGAAATTCCTGTTTATTTCGTGATTTATTACTCTCCTAGGCTGTTTTCTTCCCCTTTTCTTTCCTCCTATTTTGCTTTTAATTTTCGCTCATCTTGCTTTAACATTTTCACTCGCGTTTTGATACTTCTCTTTTATTTCCTCCAGACGCAGGGTCTGCTGCATGGCGAGGAGCTGCTCCTCGCTGCACACAGATAGAAATTGATAAAGCAGGCGGATTAAAGTGAACCTCCTTTTTATATACTTTAAACACTTGGTATGGAGCCAGCTAATGAGTTCCCACTGCCGAAACTTCTTTGGCGATGTAGCGAGTATCTTTAAAGGAAAAGAAAAGATAGTTCAAGTGTATATAATATTTAAAGAGATGAATGTCTTTTTTTTTTAGCACGGTTCTGTTTGTTTTTTTAAACCAGAGAAAACCACGATACCTATGTGCTCGCCGCTCCCGCAGCTTCAAAATGGTGATGCTTTGATTTGAGGAAAATATACCTCTACCCTACCAGTAAGCGTGCACATGAAAAAGCATTTCCTTAAATGAAATATCCGCGACAATCGGGCAAAATGCAAGGCCACCAGCTGCAATATGAGCTGCATCAGTGTCACCAAGTCAGAAAACATTGGCACTATCTTGCCTCTGATTTCTTGATTTAGAAACAGCTTAGGGAAGGAATGGGCGTTAATTGTGAGCAAGCTGGTTTCCAAGGGGAGACAGTAGCCACACTATTTTTGCGGTACTGCTTGAAGGTGAAAGAATGCCCAAGTATTTGCACTTCAGTTTGGAGTCATGTTCATTTGCAAGCCTTTTGCAGTTCTGCTGAGGATTTCTCCTCGCACACACAGGCGCTCGCACGCTCGCACACACACACACGCCCGTCCCCAGCTTCCAGGCAAAGTCCTTGTTATTAGTATTTTTCAGCTATGTGCAGAAAGGGTTAAGAGTCGTGAACTTCATTCTCTGCATGTGTGCTGCTAACATGAAATTGCTTGAAATAAAACGACGCCTGAGCAAACCGAAATGGTGCAGGGTCACACACGGAGGTTTGCAGAGACTGGGGCACTTTTGTAAGCACGCCTGAGAGCAGTTCTGCCAAAAAGCCCAACCTTGCCAGTTGTTTGGGGGAATATTTCCCCATCCACCATCTTCTGAAAGCTCTTCAGCTGACCAAGAACTGAACTCCTTAACATTTGTTCGTACCCAGCTTTGCATTTGGTATGATGATTTTTTTAAAGCAAGTAAAGACACGAAAGCCAAGTCTACCCATCGTAAGCACACAGTGACTGTTATTTTTTAAATCGACATGCTAGCGTCAAATAAAATGACACATATAATGCTGACAGCTTGTAGTAGAAAGATTTTTTATCACTTACCATTTATGAGTTGATTGGATGAGGATGTCCAGTTTGGGTCATAATATTTTACTACGCTTTTTTTCTTTTTTTTTCTGTTTTTTTTTGTTTGTTTGGAATCAGTTTGTCAGACTGCGAACATCACACAACATTTTATCAATTAATCATTTGTTTACAGGCACAATTATAAATGAATTAGGTTTACATCATTTCCCGCCCCAGTCTCCACCCCACCCCTAAAAAGAAAAAAAAAAAGGGAAAAAGAAGGAAAGAAAGAAAACGAGGCAGTCACACACAAAGACCAGAAAATGGGAAAGAAGGTACATGAGTCCAAAGAGCTGCTGATAAAGAAAGATCAGGAAGCCAGCCTGCATCTGTACTTTAGACATTTGTAGAAAACCAAAGGAACCGCAGTAGTTTACAGAGTTTATTGCATTATACATGCGAATAGAACATGCACAAGAAGGACATATTGCTGTTGAACGACTACTATTCCACATATGCACCACAAGAAAATGTCTACAATGGAGAAGGATGAAATATTCCATCTTACGAAGGACAATCTCTAAGTTCATTTGAGAGGATAGTTACATTATAATGTGCTTCTCTTTCCCCCCCTCCCCAAAGTTTTCCCCCCTTTTTTCTTAAAGTATTGAATGTACTCAAAATGTTATGGCCCGTGTAATAGCCCCACATAAATACCATTTTGTTAGTAAAAACATGAAAAAGTCACATTGTTTGGATGTTCGACAGTTCCAATAAGTTAAGACCAAATGATCATATTCAATAATAGTTACCCTGCATTACGATGAGAACAAAAATAAATTACACGTGCTAGGTTTTATATATACTCATCATAGTAATACATATTCACTTGCAGCGCTAAAATAAGGACGAAGAGTCACATTCTATCGGAAAAAAAATGGAAAATGAAGGGTTTTGTCAAAGTCTCTCCTGCATTGAGCAAGCGGCGGGGCTGCGCCCCTGGCTGCCTGCGCGCACCCCGGGCAGCTTTAAGAGAAGGTCAGATTAGCGGTCAGTTCTCGGATTCGGTTCTCCCTGCTCATCTTCTTGAGCTTCATTCTGCGGTTTTGAAACCAAATCTTGACCTGCCTGTCAGTGAGGTTTACGCTCTTACTGATCTCTAGGCGGCGCTCTCGAGTGAGATACATATTGAATAAGAACTCTTTCTCTAATTCCAGTGTTTGGTGCTTAGTGTAAGGACACCTCTTCTTTCTGCCACTCTTTGCAGTTAGCCAATTGCTTGTTGGAGTATCAGACTTGATTTCCTCTATCAAAATCAAAGAAGAAGAACAAAAAATCAAAAATACCTCAGGCTGTTAGAGTGTACCCTTGGCCATGAACCCTCCTCTGCCGTGTCTGGCAGATATGGTGAATGTGGGTATTAAACATCGCTAGCATGAGGTGTGGACACTGGAATACACACATTACTTGCTGCCAGGCTCATGTTAAATACTTCACTCAACACGATACCCTACCTCTCAGCTTTTTCTCTCTCCCCTGGCTCCTCTGGAAATGCTATCTAAAGTTTTCAGCTGGCGTTTAGCATTTGCACAATATTTAACCTGCCATCAGTCCACTGGTAGCATTTTAACGGGTCTAGCCTGGCCATGGCTGACTCGGTCTCCTACGACACTTGCTAAGAAAATCTCTCAATTACAAAATACCATCACGATATATTTCGTATCAGCTTCCCCTAAATCATCAGCTGAATTGCACAAACACCCGTAGAAAGAGACATACACAATTTCCCAGCCAAAAAGATGCGTCTGAAATTAATACCCTCCACCTCGGATTTTTTTATTTCCATTTTCCCTTTAGATTTTTTTTTCCATCAGAAAGAAATCTGTTCCACATCAACCTAGACCTGGATTATGAAATATAATTCATATGAAGAGAATCTCCATGCACACATAGGATAAAAATTGACCTAGAGGTTGCAAAGTACATTTTTATAGGTGAAAATTTCCCGTTTTGGGGTCCTTCAACACACGCCGTTCGAAATAAAGGCTTTAGTGTACTTTTAAAGGGAAAATAAAATTAGATAAGCACGACCTTTAGCTTTCAAACGCATTTCAAAATAATGTTGCACTTTTTGAGACAAAAAGCAAGGTTATCTAAAGCAGCACATTCAAATATTCCACGTTTTGATCAAGCAGACAGCGGGCTGCTGTTTTCATCGTACATTTGTTTAAAACTTTATCCAGCTTGGTAGCACCTATTTCTCACCTATTTTAACAGGATCATAATTAACTTTAAATGCAATCAGACCGCAGCTAGGCTCAGTGAAAATATTTCAGCGAAATATTACAAGAGAAAAGTTGAGCTGGTCGTATTTTACAACCTCCAGACCTGCTTTTTTAAAGGTATTTGGCTGCTTTCGGATGCTGCAGTGCCTCGAGGAGCCCTCACACACACACATATTCTCTGCATCGCAGAGACTGTCTGCATGCACGGGAGAGGCAAATATAGAGAGAAAACCTTTGGAATCTTTTGTGTAGCATTTTTCCCTGCCAAAATCTTCAGCGAGACAGCACCTGCAGCCCGATACTCCTTATCATTAAATGTGATGGCTGTGATGCTTGTTAGTATATTAGAGCGTGTTTTATGATGCTGGCGTGTTGGAGTTACACCACGTTACGGTTTAAACTCGATCATACAGACCTTTACTCTCCTTCTCCTGGACTTCTGGGCTGGACACAGAGCCTTCAGGCAGGCAGCTCCTTTCGTCTTGCAACGTGGACTTGGGCTCGGGACTTTCCACTTGAGAGACTTTAGCTGTGCTGTCTTGGTTGTTCGGATTTTCATTCATTTTCTTTTCCATCTGAAGTTGAGAAGATATCTGCGGTTTGGAGCTGCCGCGAGGGTTTAACTGTAACATTACAGTTGAACTCGTTTCAGGGCTATTATTGTACTCTTGGGTTTTCCCAGTGGCGTAGGTCTGGCTCAGTCTAAAATATCCTGGGACAGGAACCTCGGGGTTTTCAACGGGGCATGATTCAGACACCAGCCTCTGGTAGGAAGGGACGTCTGAAGAAATGAGTTTTGTTCTCTTATCGGAATACATGCAGCAATTGCTTTCTTCTTTAATATTTGTAGTGAAGGAACAAGTGGGGACCTGCTGTGTAACAGGTTGCTCTATTCGACAAGATCTGTTCGGGTCTGTCCAACTGTCTACTTGAGGTATATAAGGATGTACATTCATACCCATATTTTGGTGATTAACTTCTCTTTTAGCCAGAGACGGTAGGAGTCCACAGGTTTGCATCCCATAAGTCCCAATGTCTGTGCTAGGTGGCATATACATGCTGGCGCTGTTGGAGTAGAAACTGTCACTCCTGCACGCACTGATGAGAGAATCTACTAAAAAAGTATTAGCGGCAGGAGAGCTGTTGGGAAAGGACATTTTGGGGAGGAATTTGAGGAAGAGAGATTGTGTCCTTTGTAGGCTGACATCTCTAGGAAAACATTCCCGTGTAATTGCGGATGCCTCCGCGCGACCACATGACAGCCGGGCCAATGGCAGCGGCCGCCGGCCCGCGCCCCGCCGCCCCGCCGCTGACGCGCCGCCGCGCCGCCCCGCCGCGCCCGCCGCGGTCAACAGCGACCCCTAGGCCGCCGCGCCGGCACCGCACCGCGCCGCGCCGCCGCCTCCGCGCCTCCGCGCCTCCGCGCCTCCGCGCCCCGCGCCCCGCGCCCCGCGCTGCGGCTCCGGCCGCTCCGCGCCCCGCGCCCCCGCCCGCCCGCCCCGCGCCCGCCCGCCGCGCCGCGCGGCCCCTGCGCGCCGCCCGCCGCGCGCCGCGGCCTGACAAGCGCGGGGGGACAAAAGGTTGCGCGATTTATTAATCCGTATTAAGGAGAATCAGGGGCGATCAATAAAAGCCTCATCTACATTCCCGGGCTCCTTGGTAATTTTCTTGCTTCTGAAGCTTTTTAAAGAGTTATACCCTCTGTTGCCACGCACGGGAAGATATTTTATTAACAAATCAATCGCGACTTTGTAAAGGGGAAGATTAATAGTTAAGATTTAGCATAATGGCGGGCGCGTTATGAATTATTGAAAATTATACCATTGATTTTTTCCCTCGCTACTAACCGAGAAGGTCAATTTTTGTTTTAACACAAATCGTCAAATATTAAAAGCTAGGCTTTTGTCATAACTTCACTTTTATAGTTGCACCGGATTCCTAAAATTATTTTACAATGCTCCCTCACCGCTGCTGGCGGAAAAAAACCTTTTCTCCTTGCCCTGCTCGCTGAAAGCACCACCGAGATAATTTCTCCTTCTGTGGTGCTGCTCATTAATAAACATACAGAAACTCATAGGCATATCGCCACTGCTCGAGGAACTCCTTTCTTTTTCCTTTTTCTCTGTCCTTTTATTTTTTTTCCCCCGGGAAGAATGATAAATGCAGCTGGAATATTAAAAAAAAAAATTACAGAAGGCAACAGCAACTGCCTAGTTGGCAAATTAGATTTTTCCGTTCCAACACTTTAAACGTGTTTTACTGTTTTTCCTCCCACTTCGTACCCATATTTACACCCGAAGCTGTTACAGTTTAAATAGTGATAGCACAAACTATTTATTACTCTTTTTACTCTCTCTCTCTCTCTCTCTCTCTCTCTTTTTTTTTTTTTTTTTTTTTATACTCTTCTCAACCTGGAGTATTTCTTATCTGGGATTAATGCTGTCAAGGACTCTAATCCACGCAAAGTGAACTTGTTGAAAATTTTTCTTCCAGATCCATCTGGCTGTTTATTTGGGGCCTTTCTAGCACCAAAACACTCTCCAAGATCGCCAGAAGCAGGCAGCGCGTGAAAGGCTTTTCAAAATTGTACGTGCCTCTTTTACACGGCTGAAAACTCGCATATTCCGCGAGCGCGAATTTGGATTTTCGCCTGTTTCCGGGCGTTTGAATGTTTTGCACTTTACCGTACACTTTACACTGCTGGAAACAATAACCCTATTTAAAATTTCGCTGTGGCAATGAGACAGACCTTTTAAAACCTTATCGCAGCTGTTCAAATACAACATCATTGTCAGGTTAAGAGCCAGCGTCTTTTATAGCTGCAGTCTCCAGCTTCTGTGTTGCCGGAGAGTTTAAATATTACCTTCGCAATATTCGCTGCTTTTAAGATTTTTTGCCGCAATCCCTGCGCCTTGCACAGCCCTCTGCCCTTGCCGAGCACGCCGCACGGCCGCTGACGTCTCGGCACGGGAACGGGGCTCTCGGAAACATGTATGTTTAAGATCATTATCAGAGCCATTGCTAAGATTTGTCTGAGCGCGGAAACAAGCTGCAGCGGCGTCCGCGACGCTCCCGCTTTGAGGACTGGGTCCCCCCCTTGCTTTCTAGCAATTTCCTCTTTTTAAACAACAGCCCAGACAACCCACCGAGTTTAAAGAAACAAAATACTATTTTCCTTGACGCAGTTTAAGACTTGACTGTTAAATCTAATCAGGAATTTTATGCCCATCAAATGGGTCTTTCATAATCTTTATTTACACTTTAAGAAAAGAGCGTCCCAGAAATATCCCAACTGAAGTATTATCCCAGAGCTTTGCTGTGGATTTTGCCCAATAGTAAAGTTAAAACACTAAGCTAAGCCTTAACCGCTTGGCACGCCAGCCTCGTCGTGCTGGAGGAGCTAACTCCTTGGCTCCCGCTCGTCCGCGCCGGCGCGCGGGTTTTAATTGAAAATATGAATTTCTTGCATGTCACTGCACGGAAACTCAGATGATGGCTGTGATGATAATGATTTAAATATCGCATTCAGGACTGGTGAGCAGCTCCGTAAGACCCTTCGCTCACGATAAATCACGAGTTGTTTTAAAAGCGGGCAGCAATTTTTTATTGAAAATGAACAGTAGGAAAGTTAAAGTTTGATGTAAATAGAAGTTGAATAAACATGCGAGAGTCACTGGGGAACTGGGGACTTAGGCTCTGGGCATTTAATGTCACTGTTGTTTTAAATCATATTAAAATGGAATCAAGTAATTAACATTAATAAATAAATCAATATTGTGCAATAAATGAGATATACAAGCCACATTAATATAAAGGTTTTGCTCTCAGAGCACCATATTTTTCCGAATGGGGGTGGAAAAAAGCCCAACCAAGGGGTCCATGCAGATGTAAATTACTATTCGTAATAAAGCATAGGTGGACATTACAGTTCTCTCCTCTAGCAAATGTCAGGGCTAAAAACTTGAGGTTAGAAGACGTGGCTGGAGGGATTCATTTTCATTGCCTTATCTTCCTAAACCTTATTACTCGTGATATGATTTTTTCTCGACTGTGCTGACGATTCCCATACTTGCAATTTGCTCTGTTTGTGCCTCATTATAGGAGGGGGATGGGAGAGAGGTACGAAAAAGGCTAGATATTTTGCAGATGCCTTCAGTAACAAAGGTATTGCGAGAATTATCTTCTTTAAAAAATAGGCTGGAGCCCAGGAGCCTGTAAGGAATATTACTTTCATTTAGTCGATTTCAGCAATTTATTTAAGCTATCTTTTAACGCGCGGACTGTATATTTTATACCACGCTGTCGTATTGAAGGGAGATTGAAGAATATTTTTTATTCAAGGAAAAAAATTGGCTGCAATATTGTGACCTTTCTTCTTTTAATAATGAAACTGTCACGTTGCCCAGATTTCTATGTGCCATATTTTCATAGAAAGAGTCGACGTCTGGGTTGAGGGCTCAAATACCCTGGATTTTTTTTTTTTTTTTTTTTTTTTGAGGGGGGGAACCACATACTGATGACATTAGCATGTTTAAAATGCGAAAGCTTATAAAATACACAAAATAGCTCGCTGGCCCTTTCCTTCAAGGTGTCATTTCTGAGCGTGGGGCTCGCACGGTAGCGCTGACCGTGCTCCCAGGTTCGCTCAAAGCCGTACTTCGTCCCCTGTTGTATTTCTGCATCTCAGCGCACCCCGAAGCGCCTGCCTGGTGCTGTGAGCTTTTCCGTGTGGGCTGGTCGGGGATGCTGCACCCAGCCTCTGCTTTTGGGTCGCGTATTTATCTTTCGGCAGATTCCTGCCAAATCTGGAATTTTATCTGAAAATAAGCAAATCTCCTATTCGTTCTCCAAGAAGGACAAGCCCAAAGACATTTGGAGATAGCTCCCAACCCTTTTTTAAGGAATAACACAGAAAGGGGGAAAAAAGAATAGGAGAGATTATGGACTCCCACGGAATCATCACATTTACTTGATGATTCAAAAAAGAACAAAGCAGCGCTTCCATCTTCAACTTTTTTTTTTTTAATTTTAATTAACAGCACATACTGGCTCCAATCCCTCGTTTACGTTCTTTGAGAGCGGCCTCACTGTAACTGCGAGCGGTTAAAGCATCACCTCATAGCAGCCTAATGGATTTGGGGTTGGTGCGGGTTCTCTAAAGCCAAGAAAAACAAACAAACAAACAAACTTTGCTAAATATTTCCCTCTCGAAATAGGTAACCCCACCGATGGACCGGGGGCTTTTCCTTCGGGCTCGGGATGCGGTTACAAGCGCTACCTTTAGCGTCAAAGGTTCCCATTATTTTACATTGTACAATGCCATTTTATTGCAGACGGAAAGGCTATTTCTAGGAAACTCTTAACAATGAACTTCTAAAAAAAACTTCAGCGGACAAAGTGCCAACAAATGCTTTCACGAGAGATGGGGCTTTTAAAACGCGGAATATGGCTGAGCCAACGCGAAATAGATTTCGATGAATTCTGCCAAACGGCGGAGAGAAGCGAAGCCTTTTCTTTGGTGTGATTGCTATTAAAAGTGCGTATTGGAGGAAAAAACAAAACGCAATAAAAAGAAAAACGGAACATGCTCGGTCACTGGAGAATGGCCAGGAAATTCATAACCTTCGCTTTAATTTTCTAATATCTAGTTCCATTTTAATAGATCTCCATAGCGTTTTTAAAGGAGAGAGATTTCATTCAGCAATTACTTGGCAGGATGATGTTCGGATATTAAAAATATCTTCCCCCCCCTTTCTCTCTGTCTTTTAAAAATAGACACTCTCAGGATCTAATGCTAATCTCGCGTTTAAATAGATTACGCTCTTTTAAATTAAGCTTTCTTTACCTGTAGGTTTATTTTTAAAAAGCTTTGAATACGAATTGAAAGAGAAACTGGGAAGACGCAGGATTTTTATATTACTTTTCTTCTAGCCGCGTTAAGGCTGTCCTAAGAAGTGTAAATAGATTTTCGTTCTAGTGAACGAATTCTGAATATCATTGGTTTTTTTCTTAAAATTATGGGTATTTTTAAAGCTCAGATGCATTATAAAAGATTACGACCAAAAAAATTCTTTTAAAGTGGCATATTTCTCGAGCACGTCACGGTTATGGGTTATTTGTTTAATAAATCTTTTTGATGCTTTATTTTCTCATTTGGAAGGCCCTGAAATCTTATCGTTACTTATATATTAGATATTTTATTAGCAGTGGAATTATTATTAGGAGGAAAATATACTTGAACATCAGGACTATTGTGAGCATTACAGCACATGAGCGCGCCCTCCTGTGGCTTTTCGTGGCAAAGCACGAGGGAATTTCTCCCACTTCCCTGGCTTTCTCTTCAGCTCAATCTGCCTTTCAGCCCCGCGTTTATTCCTTTCTTTTTTAAATAGAAACTTAACATTGCTATAATTGAACATTTCTGCAAGATTAATACTAGTATGTTTAGGTTTCCACGGCCCTCTTTTGCGGTATCTTAACATTTTAAAGGGATAATAATCCTCTAAAATAAGCTATAAAGCACTACAAGGAACAGAAAATCAAACAACTTGTTCTTGCCCTGTGGATTAAGGCTCAGAAGAGACGCGAGAATTTTGCTATAAGCTTAGGCGAAACGCGTTTAGGCGTTCCCTGAGACTCTGTGCGTTTCTAAATAAGAGGCGTTGTGGGGAAACGCACACCCGGAGAACAACTCTGTACAAATATCATCTTTCTCCCTGCATTGCAAGCGATTTCTTACATCCCTCGCATTTGTTCTCCGAGCGGCAGAAATATTTTTTTGCGGAAAAGTGCGATATTGGGTTAATTGCCGGCCCCGAGTGGGTGGGGAGGAGCGCGGAGGGCCGGCGCCTCTCTCGCCGGGGGGACCGGAGGGGGCCATGCTCCCCGGCCGCTGCCCAGCAGCTCACCTCAAAGGGGCGCGGGTTTTCTGTGCGTTACGGTGCATTTGCTAATCTGGCCAGCTCCGCGGTGATCCGCGCGTGTGTGCGTGTGCGTGTGCGAGAGAGGGAGGCAGGCAGGGAGAGAGAGTGGGTGGTGGTTGAAAATAACAGAGGAACCTTAAGGCGCCTAATTATTCAGAAAGGTTAAAGGTGATGACCTTGACATTTTGGAAGTTCAAAGGCATACACTTATGTTTTTCTTGCTAAAGAGTTTTAAAAAAAATTTTTTTTCGCCATGCGTCCCTCCGGCTCCACGCCTCGATTTTTTTAATTCTAGGGCTTTTCCTGACTTATTTGCCAGCGTTTGCCTTCGCTGGATGCGAGCGTAGGGAGAGCCACTTCGTCCTATTCAAAAAAAGCCAAATTCTTTTCTCACTCCTTCCCTTTATTGCACACTGCGGAAATCTCTTTTTCGCCCACCAGAAGGTGTATAATATAACCCAATTAAGCTGTTTAGACCCTCGGGTTTTATGGTGTTGTCTAGACAGTTCAAGGTTTTGTAAACAGCCGCGGCAGGTCACGCCGCATCAGGCGCGGGGACCTCCGCCGCATCCTGCCCGGAGAGGCAGCGCCGGGCCCGGCGCAGCGCCGCCGCCGCCGCCGCCGCCGCGCAGCCCACCCGCCGCCGCCGAGCCCCCGCGCCCGCGCCGCCAGCTCCGTCCGCAAGATCCACCCCTCCGGCTCCAAACTTGTCTGTTTTCCCCCCTTTTCCACTAGTGCCAGTTGTTTATAGCTCCCTCTGGTCTGCACCGCCGCGAGCCCTCGCGCTGCCGGCTCCTTCCCTAGCGAGTAAACAGTCATTGGCGTTTGGGATTCTGGGCTTACTGGGAGCCTGACCAGTTAAAAAGCCTTTTTCGTTGTTTATAGTAATCGCAGCACCATCACGAGTGATGGTCTGCAGACAGCCATGTTTGCTCTGCCTCGCACTCGGGGGAACAGGGAAGGCTGCACGTACCTACAAAAGGAGAGTTCGCGGTTTCAACCAGCATTTGTTTAAAACGCCTTTCAAATCATCCGCCTTGACCTCTTCCCACTATTATTTAACTGAACTTGGCTCTAGCCCGGGAAACGCTAGGATCCTTCAGAGATGGAAACCCATACAGTGCACGGAAGATATAACCTTAACTTTACTAGAAACCATTTATTCACATGAAAAAGACAGTGGCCCATGCTTTCGGATGACAATAGAAACATATATATATATATATATTTTTTTATATATAGCGAACGTACATTTACCATCTCTTAAATAAACCGCATTCACTTAAAGGGAGGAAAGTGTTACCCTAGCTCAAAAGCAACAACATAGCCCCCCAAACTCAATTAATTGTAAGCAAAAACTACCAGACACACTGCAGGTCCATTGCTGGTACTGTGGGAGAGGAAAAAAAGCACCTTTGGCGAGAAAAAAGTGAGAATGGACTGTTGGATTTACCCTAGTTTCCCCTTATCAGGAATCTGCTCCGCCAAGCCCCGAAATCTCCAGTGGCCATTCAGTGTGTGGAGTTGCACATGAAAATGAAACTTTGAGTTCCGCAGGGTGGATGTGTCATGTAAACCAATTTACATTTGCATTCAGATGGCAGGTCAGAGAGACTGAGATTTTCTTTTTTTTTTCTTCCTCTTTCTTCCTTTTCTCTCTCTCTCTCTCTTTTGTTTTCCTTTTCTTTTTCATTTTCAAAACAGGGGATTTCCAGTGAAATATTGGAGTCGATCTCTGTTCAGTTTCTTTTCTTTCATCCTTCGATTCTGGAACCAGATTTTCACTTGTCGGTCAGTGAGGTTGAGCATTCTGGACAATTGCAGTCTTTTCTCTTTGTTTATGTACACGTTGAAGAAAAACTCACGTTCCAGTTCTCTGATCTGATATTTGGTATAGGGACACCTCTTTTTCCTGGATCGCTGAGGAATTGCTGAAATTCAAGAGAGAAGAAACTGATTTATGCTGCTGCTACGAACACACTCAGCTAGGAAGAGATCAGAGACTTTGACAATATCCCCTTGCCCGGAAAGCAGCCCTCCAGCAGTTCAGAAAGCACTCATGGGGCTTTTGCTCTCTGGGTGACTTAGCAAAAAAAGAGAATATTCCCCAACTTGTCCTTAAAAGAGAGCACTTCGAGCACTACGGAGAGATATTTAAATGGGCTGGAAATATTCCAAGTTGCTCAAACTCCTCTTCCCCCCCCCCAAACAAACGAAGACCTTCAGCTCTGAAACGAAGGCAGCTCTGAGCACTACCTGTGAAAGCTCGCTGTCTCCCCCCCTCCAAATCAACAATTTAATAACAATTAATATCCTCTTCCAAGAATACCTTAAGCCCACCTAAATTGGTTTCCTATCGTAAACACGCTTTACAACGGTAAAGGAAATCTTATAGGATATATAAAATCCTTTGGATGCTTATAAAATCGCACATAAAATGCGGCTTGACAAAGTGTTGGCCTTGTACTCTTGCCCCCGGTTTACTGCTGATGCCTACCTGAACTGTTGCTCTTCTCTGCAACAGCCTCCCCCGAAGGGGAGCCGGCGCTGCTGGCGGGTGTCACCCCCTTGTCCTGGCTGGAGGGTGTTTTACTGCAGCCGCCGTGGTGGGGCTTGCCGTCGCCCCTGCCGCCGCCGCCCTCGCCCTCGCCCTCGCCGGGCGGCGGGTGCGGGGGGCCGGGGGCCGCCTCGTAAAACTGGTCGAAGCCTTGCGGCAGGATCCCGTTCCTGCCCACGGCGCTGTACAGGTTGGGGGCGGCCGGAGACGGTCCGTGGTGGCCGCACACGGGGTCCGTTTTGAACAACATTTCCGTCCTCCTGTTCGCGGGCTGCAGAAAGTCTCTGTGCATCACCTCTTCGGCGGAGTAGTACGGAGCATAACTGCCCCTGTACTGCCATTTGCTGCGCTCTAATCCGTATTCCCTGAATGCCACTTCGCGCACAGGTTGGACATGAGGTAAATTAGAAGAATAAGGAAAAGTCATTTGACAGGAAGACGATTGCGACAAAAAAGAGGGTTTCGTCGAGAAATCTGACGGTGAGACGTAATAAGCACACCCTGGCAGATACATATTGGATGCGCTGTGGCTGCAATCGTCAAACTCAGTCATGTCTTCCTTTTCGCGATTGCGAGCGACCAGGAGGCTTCAATGCATGGAACAAGATCCATCTATTGCACAGGAGGGTTTGGACAGGATCAACTAAGAAAAAATCCCCACCGTGTGCTGACGTGCAATTCATCTTGATTGATTCTAGTGGTAATTATGTCACGTGACGCGATGTAGAAATGTCCTTATATCTATATCAGCCCGTCGGAAAGACTCCTAAGATCTCGCCAAAGAGCCCTCCCAGCACGCCGAGATGAGCACAGCATTTGGACAAACACAGTCGGTTTTTCCCCTCGGTCTTTCGCCAGGCGACGAGCTGAGCCTAGGTAGCGGGGCTGATCACCTGAGCAGGCGCCGTCCCGCTGCCGAGCCCCCGGCTGGGCGCCTGCGGCTCGCCCCCGCCGCCGCTGGCCCCCGGCCCCCGGGCCCCCGGCCCGCTGCCCCCAGCCCCCGGGCCGGGCACGGCTGCCGCGGGGCGCGGGCTCGGCGCGGCGGCGCTAGCAAAGGTGCCTTCGCATTGCGGGGTGTGGGCGCCAAGCCGGGCGACCCCGACTCTGTAACGTGATCGCTCCCTGTTAGCAGGAGTGATACTTGCTGGCTGCGGCTTGCACAGGCGATTAGAGGGTGATAGTTCACTCAGGAAAGCCAAGTCCCATTTACATATCCTATCGTACGAGTGAATCTGCCCGCTCGGCTCCAGCAATCCACAGTTGGCATCAAAACCGGTCACGAAATTCAAAGCATGAGTCCCGATCACCTCATTTTCCCTTGCTTAAGCCTGTGCTTAGGCACTGTGCGCTTGTATAACGGCGCCAGAGACAAACTGAAATGAGAAATATGCAAACAGAACATCTCTCAGTAGCTTTTTTTTTTATGAAAAGGAGATATTTTCGGGCTCTTCTGGGAAGAAAAGGGCTAGGGCAGGAGAAGAAGTCCACCAGGCACGGTTTCCTTGGGAAGCAGAGCAGCAGACAAAGTGACCTCTGTTCCCGTGCCTCCAACTCCCACCAAAATGTTCACTTTCATTGGAAGGGAAAAGCAGCGTTGGGAGCAGGCGACACACACAAGACCCGCCAGCCCCACAGCTGCCCTGCCTTCGAGGGCTCATTTTGGTCAGTTTTCTTTTCCTCCTTGAAATATTATTTTACACAGACGAGCACAAACCGAGTCACAAAGGCTGAAAAGAAAAGAGAATAAACACTACGCTCCAGCAATAGCCCTATGCTCGAGCAATTCCTCATTCCAGAAACGTTTGCCAGCTCTCTATGGGAATGCTTTCCCCCCCCACTGCACAGAATAGGCAGCGGAGCCCCGCCATATGCCGGGCTCCGGATCAGCCCGAGACCTGGCTGCGCTCCCCACGCCGAGCACGGCCGCCCCCGCTACCAGGGCGCTGCCTCCCGGCATCAGGCCACAGAGCCCCGCGACGAGGCGGCCGCCAGGGCCCCCGGCAAGCCGGCAGCCCGGCAGGTAGGCAGCCGGGCGAAGTGCCGGGCGCAGCTCGGGGCACAGGCGGGGAAACGGGGCTCCGTGACGGTGCCGGGGCCGCCGAGGGCGCGCAGCGGCCGTGGGGCTCGGCGGGGCCCCGCGGCGGCGCTGGGCGAGGGGGAGCTGCGCCCCGGGCTGCTCCTGCTCCCGCTGCCGGCCCCGCCGCCGCCCTCAGCCTCGCCGTGCCCCCAGCACCCGAGGGCTGCCAGGGAGCTCCCGGAGAGGCGCCCCGCCTGCCCTTCCGAGCCACCGAAAGACCAAAACCAGACAGCAAACATCCAGCTTATTCCTTCCTCCTTTCCTTCTTTCTTTCTTCCCACGGTACTGTATTTTTTGCTCTGGTGTCTCGCTTGCAGATCGCCACCAATGCCACAGACTGCTCCCAGCAGACAGACTTTCGCAAGGTATCAACAGAAACCCAGACACAAAACCACCATTTCCTCCCTTTATCGGCAACTTTCGAGCCTGTTCGAGTTCGCTGCAACACATGAACAACCTCCTAAAAACGATGCCTGCGCAGTTAAAATGGCTCCTGTGTCACTTACCACCCTGTGCTTGCAGCAGCCCAGGGCAAGGATCCGCTCGGATTGTGCCCCAGGTTTCTGCTCGCCAATCTCACCATGAGGGGTGGCTCTGGGAAGCTCTGGAGCTTCATTTTCCTCACCGTTCAAGTAGCTAATTACGCCTTAGCCAGAATCCTGCACCTTCCTTTCGATGCGGAAAGCCCAGCATCAATTAAATTTTGGCGCAGGAGCCAACCGGTTTCAACTAATTCAAGTTCAAAGACATGGCGACGATTTGTTAATACGAAAACAGCCCTTTGAGGAAACAGTCCCTTAAAAAGCAATCTAATTTGGGGAATGTGAGTCCAATATCGCCACAGGGACCCCGCTGGAACAAGGCGGACTTGGGGGTCCTGCCCGTCAGAGCATTTTCACCCTGAGGTCGGTTCCCAGCCCAGCTCTGAGCATTGCATCCCCCCTTTTTTGCCTTAAGCAGATTAAATAGCATCGAAACATAAATGCACATCATGTACAGATTCAGGCGGGTACTTTACCGTTAGGCGTCTTGAAACATCTGCAATCGTTGCCTGGAAATAGCAAGTATTCCAGTCCAAGAGACATTTCCAAAAGCCCTCCGTGAAAATTAAGACGACTCGCAAAACATTCGGATTTAAAAATATACCCAGTCCGGCTGGAGAAGATGCGGTATTTTTGTGCCACCCAAGATAAGACACTAACTTGACCTTAACTTTGTTATGGCGCCCCTAGTATCTGGAGAACGTGAACAGACACTGTCTGGCAGCTCTCGTAAAAACTGACTGGAGAAGAGATTCTGAGTCATTTCATTTATTGCCACTACAGTTCTGCAAGAAAGCTTTTCCTCCCTGCCAAACTTTAATTATTTATGCTCTTTTCGGAAACACAAAGGCATCCAGAGCCATTTCAAGCAATCAGAGTTGCGTTTCCAGCCTTATCAAAGTGCTAGGAATGGAGAGCCCCCTCGGAAGGGCTTTATCGCGTTTAGGCTGCGGTCGGAATGCGAAGATGTTTATGTCTGCGTAAATAAAGGACGAGATGTCCGCCCGCACGCTGCGCAGGACCGAGACACGTATGCTGCGGCTGAGGGGAGCCCAGCGCACACAGCCGCACACGCGTACACCCAGGAGCCCGGGGGGAGGGGGCGGACAGAGCTGAGGAGACGCGAAAATAATCTGTCCCAAGTGTTTAGCATCCAAAGTGGACCCTGCCCGTGTGCATCTCCTGCGCCTATGCGCAGTGTGGCGCGCAGATGCGCTGGCCGCGCACAGGCGCGCACGCACAGGCACCGCGCTGCCAGGGGCGCCCACGCAGCGCTGCCTGCGTGCGGGCTACATGGACGTGCGCCTCGCCGCCTGCCCGCAACGACGGCCGCCGCCGAGACCTCCAGCAGGCACACGCCCGAAACCACGCGGCGTCTCCGCGGGCGCGTAGGTGTGCCCGCAGCGAGTGCCCGCAAGTACGCACGTCTGCGGGGGTGCACGCATGCTGACGCGGAGCGGCCGCAGCCGAAACGCGTGGGTCTGCGTACAGGCACATACGAACACAGCTAAGGCACATACTTCTGCATCACCTAGCATCTTAGATCCTCTCTCTTCTGTTTTGTAACCTGTTTTCTCCCTTCCTAAGCGGCTTAGACTAGAGGCTTTACAACAAGCTATCGCCGTAAATCGCATACGTTTGATAAATAATACATTGCCTTTCACATCTTTTCATCCGAGGTTGCTCCTCAGATTTCGCATCATACATGCAAAAAAGGGAATGGTTGCACTGGGGCGGATTGGGACAGGGAAGGACGGAATAAAGGGTCCATTTCTCATGGACTGCAGCGGGACTGAATAGTATTCCAGAAGGGAATGAGAAAAGGGGCTTTATTTGTTTTTTGCTTTTCTCCTGGCTTGCATCATGGGGGCTGCTTCTAGTTTTTTTAATTAGGGAAATGCTACTGAATGCAGAGACTTTTATTGTCCGCAATGCGCCAGCTCGCAGTACAGGGGCTGAACGCCTCGAAGATTTCCAAGGGCTTAGAGGTGGTGCCTCCGGTTTGATGTGGATAGGTGTGCATCTCGCTCATTTGGGGAGCGTTCCCGGCGCATTTCTTCGCCTCCGCTTTTCCACTGGCAGCCCCCCCCGCGGCCGGCGAGGCCGGTTTTTGTCTGCATTGGGCACTGCGGCAACAATGGCCATTTTGGACGGCGAGAAATGGGCGTCCAAGTTTGGGCGGCTTCCCTTCTCGCTCCGAAACACCACCTCTGCGGCTCCCCTGCGACCTTGCGGGAAGATGGCTGCAGCTCTGCTCTGCTAGAAAGCCAGCCGTTAGCTCCAAAATGGCCTGGGACCGCTGTGCCCTTTGCAAAACAGCACTTGCAAGCACATGGCTGGGTAGGAGCAAAGTTCAGATATGCCCGTTACGGAATACTGCCTTCAGGAAGGCAGCAATTTTGTATAAATAGGTAACTTCTGCGTGCCTTCCACTGTAATTATTTAGCCTTATTGAATAAGTCCCGAACAACCATATTTGAGTGTACTCCATACCAGAAAAGCACGAGAATAACGCAGGCTCCGCCAGTGTGAATTACTGTTACTGTTGGGAGAGGCAACCCAAGGTTTCGCGTGTGGAAACGCCGCTTCATTGGAAACAGATTTACGTGGAAATTGCAGCCAAAAGACATTTTAATGTGGACCCAAAATTCCTCGGGACTTTTTTTTCCCCTGAAATGTCAGACCAAGGCAATACCTAGCATTTCCCTTGGCTCGGCTTCCCCAGCCGGGCTGAGCGCTCGGGTCCCGGCGCAGCCCGGGGCTGCAGGCGTAGGAAACCGGTCAGCAAGATGCAGGAAAACCCCTTTCTTTCTCCTTCTGAAACAGCAACCGAGCGACTTGGGCAGCGCTCCCGGCCCCTCTGCCGGGGTCCAGCCTCCGAGGCTTCTAGCCGGGCGAAAAACCGACACCGCCCCCCTCCCCCTTTTGCGGTGAAGCCCTCGGCGGCAGAGGCTGCGGGGACGGGCGCACAGCGCGGCCAGGCCCGCCGGCTGCGCGCCGGGGCTCCGCGGCTGCGGTGCCCTCAGCCCGGCCGGGGGGGCCGCGCCGCCCGCGCTCCGCGCGCCTCTGCCTGGGGGCGGCGGCCGGGCAAGGCCAAAGGCGGCGGCGGCGGCGGCGGCGGAGCCGGGCAGGGCCCCGACGGCGGCCCCCGGCGGCGCGGGCAGGGCCGCCCGGTGCGGGCTCCCCGCGGCTCGCTGTGCGGGACCCTGCGCGGAGCGGGGGGGGGGTTGCCCGGCCTGGCTCGCCGACAGGAGCGGGAGAAGGAGGGGGCGGCGGGAGCCCCGGCGCTTCCCGCGCCGCGCCGCCCCGGCCGGCGGCTCCCGCAAGCGGCAACGCGCCCGCGGATGTGAGCGGGCAGCCCCCTCCGCCCGCGCCCTCGGGGGCGGCTCGGCAGCCCGGGTGGGCAGAGCCGTCGGGCGCGCAGCGGCGAGCGGAGCGGCGCGGCAGGGGCGCGGAGCCCTCGGGTGCGTGCGGAGCCCCCGCGCAGGTTACGCGCTGCCCTTGCGGCGGCGTCACGTGCCAGCTCTGCTGGGTTGCGGCGAGATCTGCAGCTCCGAGCAGAGGTCTTTAAAAAATAAATAAATAAAAGGTTTATTTGTTAACCACTTTCTCCGATCTGTGCTCAAACAGGTTATTCCAAACCACAAAACAAGCAAGCGCCGCATGCTCGCGTTCAAAAGCATGGTAACACATGAAGGGGCTAGCCAGGATTTAAATAGCTGAGATCTTTACTAGGCATTATTTCTTTATTTTGCTGCAAAATGGTGTTTACATACAGTTAAAAGAAATCGATTTTAGCTTAGCACCGCTCATTCTCCAAGGAAAGAGAGGGAAACAAGCAGGAGGAATCCTATACAAGAGGAGAAAGAAAGGTAAAAAAGCTGATAATACAGGTTTCACTGCTGGTCTGGCTTGTCGTCTTCATTTTGGCTAAGACTTCAGTATTTGCCAATTTACACAGGGATCCTACACGTTCCGAGATACTGTTTTAAACGGTTAAAAACGCACTTTCCTCGTTTCAATCGCGAATACGCTCTACTCTAGGGGTGAACACTCCGGGCACAAGTTCATGCAGGAACGGGCAGACGCGGCTCTAGTACATAGAAAGCGCCTGCTCGCGCATTACTACTCTTTTCTTTTTCATTCGTCGGTTCTGAAACCAAATTTTAACTTGCTGATCGCTTAAATTCAGTCTGTTTGATAGTTCTTTCCTCTTCTGTCGGTTAATAAACTCATTGAGGAGAAACTCGTTTTCCAATTCAGCAATTTGTTGTTTTGTGTAAGGTTTCCGTTTCTTTCTCGATCTCCCCTGGGTGGGGCACCAAGGCAAACCTACAACAAACACGTCGATAATTTAGCAGATCAGGTCTGTGTATTAAAGATAATATGCAAAAACCCGCAAGACAACAGGGCAAAGCTAGTTCGGTACATTTGGCAAAGCACATCTGACAGCACAATTCCTATCTACCTCCGAGACGGATTAAGCGATTATCATTCCGAATGGATAACAGGGGGTTTAGAAAACAATTACAGACATCTTTTAGAAAGCAAGTATCGCTAGGTCGCTTCTAACTAAAGCGAGATATTTAAGGCATACCATCCTGCACTGAAGGTCTGAGGCATGACTGGACTGCTGCAGGCTGAACTGTCAGGTTCAAGTTGACCGAATTCTTGATGTCCTCCTTTAAGCTGGAAGCACAGGAATTCACTTCAAAAAGAGTAGCCGAGCCATGCAAACTTCTCTGCAGGCTCGAGTGGTCATACTTAACGGGCTTTAAGTTGGCTGCGTGAGTAATAGTTGGGTCATTTGCGAAAGATTGCCTCTGCCTGCATCTCTCCTCTTGTTTGGAGCTCGCATCATGGGCGTAGTATTTATTGTTTTCTTCCAGGCACTCTTTGTTGCTGTTGGAGCTGATGCTGAGGGGAACGGCGCCTGGGAGGTAAGGCTGCGAGGAGCCGCTGAACGCGTGGCCCGGGGGCTGCGCCGCGCACGAACTTGAGCAAGTCCAGGGGATCGAGCTCCGCGGGTAGGAGAGGGTGGGCAGAGCCGCCAACTGACTGCCATTAGCCCGCAAATTGGGAAAGTAAAAGGAATCTGGAGACTGCAGATTCAAGAGAGAACCAACGTAGCCAGACCTGTAGAGACTGCGATCACACATTTCCAACAAAGGACTTCAGCTGTTCTTACAGCAGTATTTAGTTACAACAGGGAATAAGCGGAAAGCCTAAAACGATTGGACGAAACTTTGCAGACAGGTTCTTCAAAGCCGGTAATTTCAGCACCGCCTCCAGCCACCGAGCCACAGAGTCCCCCCTTTTTTTTCTTTTTTTCCCCCTTTTTTTAAAGTCTTATGATAACACTTGAAATATGAAAATACCTAGCTTGCAAGGGGGAGGGGAAAACATAGTCTCCGCTGCTATAAAAGTGGCTGGGACTGGCTGGCAAAGCTGCAACGCGAGCGGAAAGATGAGGGGAAACAAATATTTGCGAAGTCTTAGAGGAGACATTGCGGCTCCGAGCTGCAGCCTCCGTGCTCCGGCCCCGACCCCGGCCCTGGCCCCGGCGCCCGCCGAGGCGAGCGGCTGCGCCGGGGCCGGCGGGACCCCGCTGCCCGCACCGCCCGCGCCGGGCAGCTGCGGGCAGTGAACGCCCTGCCAACCCCACCGGCATGCACCCGGGCTGGGGGCTGCCTCTTTCAGTCTGAAGGAAACGTGACCGCTTAGGGCACATGCATGTATTTCTGCCCCAGTACGGAGCAGTACACCTTGTACGTGTGTGCAGAGCCCCTATTTTACCGGCTTCATATAAGCATTTCTTCTAATTGCAAGCAACATTATATTCATCTGCATATGCTTTCAATTAAAATCTTAATCGATCGGATAGTAGCGGAATCTCACTCCGGTGCACTAATCACCGGCATCCTCTGAGGTTTTCCTCGCTCTGCTCGTCTGCCCTTTTTACCTTTCATCCTCATTCCGGAGCGCAGAGAAGTTTTTATACTCAGGGTTTATTTTGTCCTTTCAAAACAACAGCAGCTGAGTTACTTGGACAGACAGCGGAGATTAAAAAAAGAAGCTCTAAAGAAAGCAAATACCCGGGTCTGCTCTGCAGCAGAGACGATTTGGGTGTTGCGGTGGGCAGAGGAAGGTCTGCCTCAGCTGACTGCCTCACTGCCAGCTCTTAAGCTGCACATGAGGAATTTTTGCCCTCTGAGGAGAACTTTATGCTTTAGTTTTCTTGGGGGGAAGTGTGTGGGTTTTTTTAAATATCTATTTTTGAGGAATCAAACAGGAACGGCGCAATCTCTCCCATTTTCCTCGTAGTTCTGGTGGATGAAAGAAACCATATCTGAGAGCATCCTCACGGAGATAGCTCGGGTCCTTCCCCAATCCATGCGGGTTTATTTCCCTCGGGGACAAGCCTAGGCCTCATGCACCCAAAGACACAAATATAAGAAAACTATAACTGTAGTTATAGGTATGAAACTATAAGAAAGCATGTAATGGGCTAAGAGGCTTGGCCTCTCCGGGAAAAACACACGGCTACACAGCAGCCGAGGCCTGAGGCGGCAGGCCCCGGCTGGGGGACACCGCGCTCCGAAATCGCTCCTGGGACACCGCAGTGCCAGGTCCCACAGGAAATTTTGGAGGCCCATCCTTTACCCGACTGGGCATTTCTGGTCCTGGCATCTTGTCCAAAAGGATCTCCCCGACCTCAGCGACTCCGGCTTCGAGCAGAGCCCAGGCTTCGTCATTCTCATCACCTCTATTAAAAACTCAGACCTGGTTAACAGGCAGAGTTAATTTTCCATGTTATTGTCCTGTTAATCATAGTTTTAATCTGGGTTTTATTTCTAAGATGAGATCAGAGACACTGCTCCTCTTGACATTTTCCTAATGAAATTCATCTCTCTGTTTAATGGGAATTTGGGGTAAATTCTGCAGTAATTTCATTGCCCTGGAAGAAATCTTTAAATGATTGCTCTCCCCTAGACCACACAGGACCACACAAGCATTGCTGGAGGATATTACTGACCACTGCCCTTAATTTTTATTGTTTGAATTACGTCTAGCAATAGAATCTCCCTCTTCCTAGCTTATTTGTTTTCTGGTGTTTTTTCTCTCCAAGAGGATGGACAATACTTTCTCTCCATAATGGCATTTTACAAAAAAAGCTGACAGTGATTTTTGTTTCTCGTAAGACAGAAGGAACATTTTGTGTTCAAAATACTATATTTTTTTCCCGCCATAAGCACAAGGAATAGATGAGAGTTCCCGGTTACTGGAAAGAAAGGTGACACTTCAAACTAGCTTTTATGGGATTATAGAAAACAGAGCTTTCAATTAATGCTCAATTCATCTGTAATTACTAAGTAATACTGCAAAAAATATGAAAACAAAATCTTGTGTAGCTGGAGACAGTCATAGCGACAGAAAAAATATTTATGTTTGAATCTGTAGGGAAAGGACTGGCAAAAAGATCTTGTTTCGCAGGAGATTTGCCACCGCCGCGGTGCAGATAGCCTCGAAAGGACTTTTGCTCGTTTTTCCAGCCACGGCCGGCTCCTGGTTTGGAGGGCGGCGTTTCAGGGCAGCGTCCCACTGTCTGTCTGCGTACAGGAAATATCGCTGCTGGGGAACAGGGAACCAGCGCTCTGCGTTCACACGCCCTTTTTTCCGCTCGTTTTTTGTCTTTTCTTTTAAGCAAGCACCCTAGGCAGCAGGGCTGCCCACACGCCGTAGTTTTGCTGGAATATTATTTCATCTAAAAAACGAAGGTCGCTCTGCGTGCAGCCGTCCCCGCTCCTCATTCACGGCCGGGCACGGCGGTGCGGGAAGGCGGCGGCCCCGCCTATGCCGGGGCCTGTCCAGGAGGTGGCAGGATTGCCTCAGCCACGGCTCCGCGCCCCGCGCCGCCGCTCCGCCGGGCGGCTGCCGGCTGCTCCGCACCGGCGTGGCGCGGCGGGCCGCAGCCCCGTCCGCCGAGGAGCGCGGTGAGCCCGTGCGGTAACGCGCGCTGCACCCCGGGCGCATCGTTACGCCCGCGCGGATGGCTGCGAGCAGCTGCAGCAGCGGGAGGCAGCGCGGGGGCTGCGGACCCCCCGGCCGCGCAGCGCGGAGCGGGGGCCGAGCGCGCAGAGCGCCCCGCTCCCGCCTCTCTGCACGGGGGGCGGGGGGGGGTAAGCAAGGCTCCTAAATGCCCCTGCTCCGGCTCGAAAACAGGTTTAATCTACAAAGGTAGCAGAGGGATCTCTCCCCCCCGGCAGCCGCAGCGCCGCCTCGCCTGCTCTCCGCCCGGAGCCGCTGCTCCCCTAATGCTTCTGCACGTCGTTAGAAAATGGGAAGGCGGCTCCTCTCCATATGGTACCGATTTGCCAGCCAGTTCGGGTTTCATCCTGCCCTGGGAAGGGAGTTCTGGTCATGGCAAAGCCTGCGTCTTCTGAGAGTCCGGACACCGCCAAAGCCAAAGGTTAAGCCTGGAAAGAGGAAGGGTACAACCCGCGACGGCTCTGCCGCCGTGAGACAGAACAGCGCCGACCGTGCCAGGGTTTCATTTGCAAGGGGAAATACGCTGGGAGGAAAACATTCCCGAGAATTAGGAGGACCAACCTGTGGGTGTTTCTGGCCGGGGGGTGCTAATGGAAGAATAGAAGAATTTAAAACATTCGGTGAAAACAAGGCCAGGTCGTCAGAGAGGGCTCTTCCCGGTACTTACATGCAGCCGTCTTATTTTCCCTCAATCAAACAAAAATGCCGCTTGGATCAAACCCCGGACCGTTCCCAGCCGGATTGTTTCGGTTGATTCTGGGAGAGTCAGCGTCACCCAAGCTGTGGATATTCAAAAGCGGAAGAGAAAGGAGGAGGCGGCGGCGGAAGATCGCTCACTCTCCGGCGGATCAAGCGGCTGCCGCCGCTGCCGCCGCCCGGGGCTCGCAGGGGGAGCGGAGAGCCCGGGGCCCCCCGCCTGCCTCCCCGGGCACCTCTTGCCAGCGAGACCTCGGCGAGCGAAGGGCGTCTCGTCTCGCACACGGCTCTCTCCGGTCGCATCCGCCTCTGCTGCCCAAAGCAGCGCGCCCTGAACGCGGCCCTGCGCGCATCCCAGGCGAACCTGGAGCCACGAAGCGCCCTGCTGCGAAAAGAAGGCGAATTTCTTCCTCTTTAGATATATATATATATAAATTTATATACATTATATATCTTTATATATATATATTTATATATTTATATATGTGTATATATATATTTATTTATGTATATATGTATATATCGAAAAGAAATAGTTTTATTAAAGACGGTTCAGGGACACTTTGGCAGCATCATTAACAGCGTGGAAGTTCAGCCCGTATTTCCAACACAACGTAAAGTAAAAGCAGACTTTAAGACGAGAAAGGAAAAAGATATGGTTTATGGAAAAATAGTCTTGCTGTATGTCTTACCCACATACATTGGTAATCAAAGTGTTTAGAGCAATAGGATATTATAATAAATAATACTAGTTGGGAACACACACACTTTCATAATTAGACGAGGCACATTAACAGAGAGGATATTGCTTCCCTCTCCTAGGAGTTGACTAGCGCGTCTGACCCAGATCACCCTGTGTATATCGTAACATGCACACTAGGTTTAAAATAACAAAAATCAACACAATCCTAGCCTTCTCGGCCTACATAAATTACGGCATCTTTTGGAATTCATCATTTATTGCTTCTGTCATTAACACCCGTTTAATTTTTGCAACTTAAAAGTTAGCAGTGAACTTTACTTCTCCAACCAGAAGTTTTTTTAAGCGCCGTGATAGGAGGAAGGAGAAGGGCCTTGGGCTTGCTCGGACAAGCAGGCTATCGCGAGTCCAGCATTTCATACAACACGCGCGTTGTCTGTCCCCGCTTCGCAGGGAGCCTGTCCGGGCCGCGAGCCCGGCGCTGCCCGCGCCGCCGCCCGGTGCCCCCCGGTGCCCCCCGGTGCCCCCCGGGGCCGGGGCCGCGCCGCCCTCCTGCCTGCGGCGGGGCCGCGCTGCCGCCCCGGGACAGCGCTGCCCGGGATCCCAGAAAGGCTCCTTCCTAGCCACAGGCTGCGCCTTTGTCACCTGGGGAATACCAAATCCTTCGGCTGAAAACGAAATCACAGCATAAAACGCAACCGGGAAATATCTGGCGCTGTGCTCGGAATATATTCTCCCTCAAAAAACGGAATTACAAATCCGACTGCACACATTACCCCTCCGCGCATTTCGCAATCCCCTCCGGATCCCGGTGGGCTCCGCGGAGTTTGGAAGGAGCTGGGCGCTGCCATGGGTCCAGAATCCGGCTTTCTCGTGTTTTCTGTTTGCTATTTTTTTTTTCGCTTGGCGTGTTTTGAAGTTTACGATACCAAATAAAAAATGACACTTTCTGGCACCGGCTGTTGTTCGGAGAAAAATTTACAGAAAAAAAACTCAAAGAGTTAAGCATTTAAGAAAATTATAACTGCAACCGTTCAACACACTTAAATTCGTTTATACTGGCCTAGAGTGAAAAACCGAAATTATTATTATTATTATTATTATTTAAAAAAAGAAGAAACAGAACTATAAGTCAGCGTTTGCCAGCACTCCTTTCGGCTGAAAGAAAAACACTGACTTTCATGAAAAACAATTCACAAAATTTCGCCACCGCTGGAAGGAGAAAAAAATTAAATATATTTTCAAGTCTTTCCAAAAGTCTTTAGCTGGTCGTAAATTGAGTTTATATATCCATCACTGTCCGCAACTAATAGATCAAGATACATTGTCTTTCAGTTTCGAGACTATTTTCTTATCCTTCACCCTCCTGTTCTGAAACCAAATGGTAACTTGTCTCTCAGACAGGTTTGTGGCTGCGGATATCCTTCGCCTCTTGTCCTTGTTAATGAACTTGTTAATGGCATATTCATTCTCGAGTTCTTTAAGCTGCAGTTTTGTGTACGGCACTCGCTTCTTCCTCCCACGCCGGTAGACACACATATCTGGCTGGTTTAGTGCAACATCCCCTATGGTAAAAGACATTACGTGAAAAATTAGAATTTTATTACAGGCGTTTAAAGCTTAACCGATACTTGTCGGGCCCTGGTCGGGCCACGGGCAAATAAATGATGCCGGGCTGTTTACAGCTTATTATTATTTACACCGCCACATTATTTGCGCGTTAGGCAAGCAGCAAAGCCTTGACGGACTGTCAGCACGCTTCGGGCACGCATCCCTAGCGGGGCGCCCGGGGCCAGGCCGGCGGCCTCTCCGGTGCGCGCTCCCCGCGGCGGCCTGCGCCGGGGCCAGCCGGCCCTCGCCCCTCGCCGTCTCCTGGTGCCCGGGGCCGGCGCAGGCCCGGCCTGGGGAGCGGAGCACCGCCAGCCTCCTGCAAGCGCGGACGCCGCCCGGGGCCGCGCTCCTCCCGCCGGGAGCAGGGGCCCGCCGCGGCCCCGCCGCCGGGCAGACGGGCCCGGGCCTCGCAGGGCTCCGGGATCTGCCCCGCGGGGCGGGAAGCGCGCAGCGAGGTTTCCTCGGGGGCAGCGGGGGGGAAGCCGTCCGCCCCCCCGCCGGGCCGGGCCGTGCCGGGCCGGGCCGCTCCTGCGGCGCGGGGGGGCGGCGGCCGCGGCCGGGGTGCGCTCAGGCGGCGGCTCTGCCTCTCGTACCTGGAAAGGACGATTTCCAAAAGTGCGAGCTCTGGGTCTGGTCTTTGGCACAGTACACCTGGCTGTTCCAGCCGTTAGCCAGAGTCCAGGACTGGTAGCCCTCCATGGAAATGTACGTTTCGTGCCTCGGTTCCCCAGAGCCGAAGGTGGAGACCATGTCTATGTAGCCCGGCACGGGCTGGTAGGGGGTGGTGTAGCCCTGGTAGAAGGACACCTCCTTGGCCCGGGAGGAGACGTCGTTGGCGGGGACGCTCGTGCTCGTCAGGCTGGAGACGTCCATGTACTTTTCCACGGGGAAGCCGCCCAGGGAGGCGTGGGGGGGCGACTTCAGGGCGTTCTGCTGGATGCCAACCCCGTGGGACATCCTGCAGCTATAGTAGCCGTTGCCAAAGTGATACCCGTAGCCGAGCGCGGGGGCGGCGGCCGGCGCGGCGGAGCCCGCGCAGTCCTTGCCCGGGGGGTCGGGCCGCGCCGCCCCCGCGCGCTCCGCGCCGCCGCCGTAGCCAAACCCCGAGGCGGCGGCGGCGGCGGCGGCGGCGGCGGCGGCGGCGGCCGCGCGGCCCGTGTGCGCCGCCCCGAAGACGGGCGAGGAGAGGAAATTGCGGCCCTGCCCGGGGCCGCCGCCGCCGCTGCCGCCGCCGCCGCCGTCGCCGCGCAGTCCGTCCATCTCCCAGCTCGCCGCCTTGCTCATGGCCTTGCACATCGCGGGCGGCGGCGCGGTGCCGGGCCGGGCATGGCGCGGAGCGTTATTTGCCTCCAACAGGTTGGATCCCGGCGGTACGTTTATAAAAACGAAGTCCAGGTTGGGAGGGGGGACGGGGTGGGGGCGGCCGGCTCCAGATTAGTTTGCCGGAGCCCGGGGGGCTGCTCATAGGCTGCCGTCGGAGCATGTGACCCTCCCGCCGCCCGCACTGCCCCCTGCGCTCGCAGCCCCCGGCCCGCACCGACGGGGCCCCCCCGGCCGCCGCGCTCCCGCCCCGCCGCCGCCCCGGCGCGGGGAGGTGCGCGCCGCGCGGAGCGGAGCGGGACGGCGGCGCCGGTGCCCTGCGGGCCGGCTTCGCCCCCGCCGCTCTCGCCCCCACCCGCCTGCCCCGGCTTCAAAAGGCCCCGCGGAGGCAGCTCGGCTGCGCCGGGGCCCTCCGCGGCCCTTCCGAAGCCCGGGCAGGCGTGCGCGGCTCTTGCGCGCCCTTCCCTCCCGCGGACCCCGCGACCCTCGCCGCCCCGACCCGGGCAGCTCCCGCGGCAGGGGATGCGGCCAGCGGGGTGTCCCCCCCTTCCCACCTCGCCCCCGCGGGCAGCGCTGCGCGGGGCGCGGAACCTGGCGCTCGTTGCGCGCGGCTTTTCCTCCCTCGCAGCGCCGGTGCGGGCGGCGGCGGGGCAGCCGGGGCTGCGCCGGGGTAACTTCCCCGGGCCGTGGCAAAGCCTCCTGCCGCCTCGCTCGGCCCCGCTGCCGAGCCGGGCCGGGAGCTGCGGGAGCGCGAAGGGCAAAATGCAGCGCGCTGCAGAGCGAGCCCGGCCCGGCCCGGCCCCCCCGCCCGCTCCCCTCGCTGCCCGCTGCGGCCGCGGAGCCGGTGCCTCCCGGGCACCGAGGGCAGCAAGGTGCCGGGGACGGCGGCTTCTCCCCGGGCAGGGGAGGGGAGACAGGCCTGCTTCCTGAAAAGCAGGTAGCCCGGGCCGCGTTCGCTCTCCCGACGGAGGCGCGGCCCGGCGAGGGGAGAAACGGAGACGCCCGGGCGGCGAAATTCGTTGCTGTCGCGGTTTCGGGCTCGGCAGGGCCCGCTCCGAGCAACCCGGGCCCCGGGCGGCCGGGGCGGCGGGGCCCTGCGCGGGGGCTGGCGGGGGTCGCAGCAGCCGCCAGCCCCGGAGCTGCGCTTCGCAGCGCTGCGATGGTCTCTGGCCGTTTGTGGAAGCGGGGTGAGGAATGACAAACCGGTGCCAGCAATCACAGCAGCAACCGGATGGCAGACACAAGTTCACGTTCATTAGCTCCAACCACTTAATTGCTATTAATCAGCTAGAAGCAGCATGAGTGAGCCGGGCGTGATTACGCAGTTCGCTGCGTTACAAGGCGGATCGGTGTTTATTCTCAGGGCATAAAAGCCTACGTAGTTAGCAGCACTGTTTGCCGAGGTACAAGTTTCTCATCCTTTTATGTCCCGGCACCCAGCTTTCTGGTGAAACACTGCTAGCACCACGAAGAAACGATGGACTGTGTTCCTCCGGACCTCTTTCCACTCGGGGTCCGCCTGCCGCCGCGTCCCTTCTCCCAGAAAAGGCGGCGAGGTGTTCCCTCCCGGCGCGGCACTCGGGAAGGCCGCGGGGAGCAAGGGGCACCCGGAGCGCCGCGTTTCGGGGCTGCCTGAGCTCCGCCGCATCACGGCACGTCCCGGCGGCCCCGACGGCCTCCGCCTGCTGAGCCCTTGGCCGCGGCGGGCTGCGCGGGGGGCGCAGGAGGGAGCGCTGCCTCGCGCGGCCGGGGCCGCGCACGCGGACAACAACGGCTGCAGGGCCCGCGGGTGCGCGCTGCGCGGCCGCTCTGCCGGCGCTGACCCTCGTGGAGAGGCGCTCCGCGGGGCCGCGCGTCCTGCTGCGCCGCCGCGGGCGGCCGAGCCTTCCTTGCGCCGGCGCGGCGGGTGCCCCGCGCTCCGCGGAGCTGCGTTTGTTTCCATTTACACATTGCGCGGGGATCTATGCAATACACGAGCCAGGCAGCACCATTGCAGACAGTTACTGCGTCCTTTTACTTTACGTTACTTTTTTGGGGAAATTATCTCATTTCCTCAAATATATTTGTTCTGATCTAACCGAGTTAGGAGTCTGCTCCGGCTTTTAGCACAGGCTTTTAACAATTGCTGTCTGCCCTGCGCCTGTTCTCTCCCACGAAAAACAATGCAGTATTTTCACTACCTTCCCTGCCAGAATTTGTCGTTGGTAACTGTATCTTTGGGAAGTTGCGTCTCTTCCTCCTCTCTTGTTAATGTTTGCGGCAGAAAAATACTGTAGTTGTCCAAGACCAACGGGTAATGCAAGCGACGGAGGAAAACAATTGCTTAATATTTTCCCCAAACTCTTCCCCGTGCTCATTACATTCTGTTGTTAAGTTTTAACTTGCGTGAGGCTTCAATAGCAAAGCAGAACAGGTTTCTTTTCTTTTCTTCTTCCCCTTTAAAGTAGCCAGTTACGATAGTGAAAAGATTTAACAGCAACACGGGGGTAATTGTTAAAGCATTTTCCCTCCAAAACTGCGTCATGCCTTCTCTTCTCTCTGTTTATTCCAGCCTCAAGAAATCCATTTCAAGTACGAGAAACTTTGCTCGGGGCTCCCTGTCGGGCCTCCACCAAGCGCTTGCGGGCGGGGGCAGAGCAGGGTGCTGAACTCGGGCCTGCGGGTCGCCAGCCGGGGCCCCCGCGCTCCGCCCCCGCCTGCTGCCGCGGAGCGGTGCGGGGCCCGCGGGCACGGCGGCGCGGGACGAGCCGCGGCCCCGCGCTGCTGCGCGCGCAAGGGGCCGTGACCCCGAGCCTTCCCAGCAGCGCGGTGCTTCATCGCCCCAGTTAAGCCCTGCCTGTCACCGAGGCAGCCGCAGCGGGCGGGCGCGGCGCCGGGACCGGCCCTGCGGCAGGAGCGCGCTGGGGCTCAGCCGGGCGCGGCTGGGGCGGGGGTGGCTTTAGCAGCCCGCGTGACCCGGGGACACGCGGGACGCGCTTCCTCCGCGCTTTCCCCGCGGGCGCTGCGAGGGGGACACGGGCCGGGCCTCTCGCTCCTCCGGCGAGGCCGGGGGGGCGGGCGCGGGGGCGCAGCGCAGTAGCGGCCCGTCCTGCGCCGGCGAAGGGCTCCGGCGGGCGCGGAGGGGCGCGCGGCTCCGCGGGGCGCAGTGAGGCCGGCGCGCCACCAGGTGGCGCCGCGGGCGCGGGCGCGGCGCGGGCGGCGGGCGCGGCGGGGCGCTGCGCCCCCGCGGAGGGGCGCCGCGGAGCCCCGCCGCAGGCAGCGGCCCCCCAGGTAGGCGCGGCGCTTTCCGCGCTCCCGCGGCCGCCGGCTCTGCCCCGGCGCCGTCCCGCTGCCCCCCTGGCGCGGGGCGGGCTGCAGGACGGGCCGCGGCCTCCGCGGGCAGCTCCCGGGGCGGACAGGGCCGCGCAGGGCGCCTCGGCCCCGCTCCGGGCCCCGCTGCGCCCCCGCGGCCGCCCCGCGGCGCTGCGCCGAAGCGCGGTGTGCACCCCGCCGCCGAGGAAGAGGAGGAGGAGGAGGAGGAGGAGGAGGAGGGAGCCCGCAGCCGTGCCCGCCTGGCCGCACTCCGACCGGCTGAGAGCTGGCCGAGATGCTGTTTAGCTGACTTAATACCTTCATTCCAGTTAAGTTATGTGACCTTTTCCCGGCTAAGGTTTAATAAACGAGTATTGAAATATTCTTTGATGCCCCGAGTAACAAGGGTAAGGTATTTTTACTTCAAGGTAAAAAGCAGTTTGGCCGTAGGCCTAAGCAGCTATTTAAAGCTATAAGAACAACTGAGTAAACAGCGTCTAAGGAAACCTCGCATATTTTGTCGGTCTCCGTAACTTCCTCCGCGTTTGCCTGCTGCTGTCACACGAGTGCCCAAGCTCTCCGGGCCGAGCTGCTCTTGCTCTGAACAACTGTAAACATCTGCCGAAAGTGTTTTAGGCTGAGCCGTTGTGTCTGAAAAACCACGAGCAGCGGCGGGGTGAATGATCTCGCTGGCTGGGAACAGGCCCATCAAGTGACGAGCCTGTTAGTGGGCTGACGTTCTGGGGAGGAACGATTAACGGCACGGCGTGGAAGGGGTTTGTTACCTAACATCTACTTAGTGGAAGATTATTAACATCTCTTATGGCATGTAATTTCCCTTGCATATGAATGTAGCTATATTTTAAAATACATTGTACATAAACTAAGGCATCAGTATTATTTAAAAGGTGCAAAATATAAAACAACACTATTAAAGATCACTCACAAGCCGCGCTTGCGTGTAACTCGTTTTTCTCACATTGGGACTTTTCATGCAGTCCGTTTCGTCCGCAGTGACTAACATAAGAGGTGTTCCCTGCTTTTTAGTGGTGCAGTAACGTTTGGGGGGGATAAAGTTCGGTCGGATTTGCTTGTGTGCACACATGAGTGCGCCGGAGATGTGGTATCTCAGCTGCGGTTTTCGCAAAAGCAGGGGGAAAGACGCTAGCCCCGTTACAGCGTTTAAGAAAACAGACGAGGGCGCCAAACGACAGCAATAAACCTGCCCGCAGACTTCCGCCCCTCCGCCCGGCCCCGCGGGCCCCGCGCGGCCGCCCCGCGCAGGCCGCCAGCCCCGACGGCGCGCCCGGCCGACCCGGCCCCCGCCGCCCCCGCCGCCCCCGCCGGCCGTGCCGCGGGCTGCGGGGCCACAGCGAGCCGCGGCCGGCCCCAGGTAGCGCCGCCGCCCCGGGGCCGGTGCCCGGTGCCCGGTGCGCGGTGCGCGGTGCGCGGTGCCGCCCGGGACCCCGGTGCGCGCCCCGAGGGGCCGCCGCGCTCCGCGCCGCCGCAGCGCCCGCGGGCAGTGAGAAGTTGATATTTACTTTTGTCTGGTTTTGGGGCTGTAAAACGCAGGACACCACACCGCAGTCTAAATTCACATTTCAAAGGGCTGACCTAAAACGCTCATTAATGGGAGGCTGGATTTCGCAAACAACGCCTAGAATGTTTCCGAAATATTTCACGGAATGTTTAGGGAGACTTTAACACGTTATTAAAAAAAATCTGACAAGTATCCCATTTTCGAGCTATGAATCATGCGCAAGAGCACAAGAACTTAGGAGATGTGTGTGACTTTAACATTAGCAGGAACAGCTCTCCTCGCGAAAAACCAAACCCACGTTTAATCACAGAAAGCACTGGGGTGTTTCTCCGGGCGATCAAACTCGGAATCGCGGTGCCTAGAAATTAGATTATGTGGGTGAAGAAAAACCACGGCGAGAATAAAGGTTGGGAAGCTGTCGAAGAGCACTCCAGAGATGCTAACGACAAAGGATTTATCTTCGTTTAAATGGTTGCCATCAGCGTCATTATTGCTCGCAAAGTTCCCACTGAAGGGAGACTTCCCGGCCGTCGCGCCTGCCGAGCGCGGTAGCCCGTGTCCCCTGCAGCGCGCCGGGGCCGCCGGGCTCCGCACCGCCCGGCAGAGAGCGGAGGGATGAGCTAACGGAGCCGCAGGTAACTTCGGGAATGGGCTGCTAGGGATGATTTGTCTCTGCTAGCTCGATGTCTGTAGACGTAAACCCGTATCATTTTTAATTTTTAATTGTGTAGAATTTCTCGGCGGTGGGGAGGGGAGAAGGAAAGGCCTGGGAAGAAACCTGCCGCGGGAACGAAATGACACCACTGCGGAGTGGTTTAGATCACGAATGCATTTAACGTCCTTCGGTTATTTCATCCCCCCCCCCCCCCCCCACACACACACCTATCATACCGTACAACGGCGAGTATTGTCCCAGAGGGGAGAAAAATCGCCGGCTAGCTTCCTCGATAGGCAGGGTTATAGGAAGTCTAAAGGAAATGGTATTTAAGGACCCAACAAAGAAAATATATTAGAAAACAGGGATTATAGTAAAGACTTCAATTTCTAGGCAACTGCTGTACGTACACGTAAAGCGGTGTGTGCCGGCAGCAGCAGTTACTTACAAAGTCTCAGTATAAGGTTTGCTGGTGCCGGGATGTGTGTGTGGCGTGCTAGTATAATTCCTGAATAAAAGTACTAATGCATTCAGAAACTGGGAGGGAAAAGTAAATAGATGTCAGCGGCAGGAGAGTCTCTGTCCGCCGGTCTTCTTCCAGCGCTTCCTCTCGCTGTGATCTAAAATCCGCCTCCGAAATAATAATAAAGAAAAGCATTATCTAACATTTAGCATGTAGTTCTGTCCGAGGACAAATGAGAAAGAAGCTGCATCATTAGGACCTAAAAGGCAACAAAACAAAAATCAGAGCATAATGATGCACCTAAATGAAGGGGGAAATGTTGCACAGCTCATTTTATTAATCAGACTGTCAATTTCGCCCCAGAGGCCAAACCCCAGAGCAATTCAAGCAGGATCTGATCAAGCTAAGGACAAGAGCTTTACTCCTCACTTCTTGTCTTTCTTTCTTTCCACCTGGATATATTTGTCTGCTCAGAAGCCGCCTTCATTATCCACTGACAGGAGCTTGTATTTATTTGCTTATAAACCTGTTACAATAAATGATTATTCGAACAGCGTCATTCGTACCTTAATGACGAGCACTACTTTTTGATGAATGACATTTCGGGCTAGAAAGGATGTATGGGTCATTTTGACCAGTCATTCCCTCGCTTTGGCATCCCACAATTTTTACGCCTCCCTCAAAAAGAGATAATAATATTTAGAGACACTTGCCGGGCTGAATGTGAATTAGCCCCTGCTGCAGCTCATCATTAGTACAGGACCAGCCCTGCAACTTTGACATTTTTTATAAAGCTGAGATGATGGAAAGAATAAGAAAAGAGATGATCCTGATGGAGAGAGGGCTACACAGCCCTACAGCTGGCAAAAGGCTCTCGAATTTGTCAGACTCAGCTGGAAATGCGGTGCTGGAGGCCCTCGAAAATTCTCCGCACAGTGGCCGCCTCAGCCCGAGACTGACTTCCGCCTCTCTGCACGGCGCTGTCGGGGACATCTCCGCCAAAGGCAAATTCGAAATAGACACCTTGTTCAGCCTCCAGCACCCGAGCAGCGAGAGCAGCGTCTCGTCCGAAATCCCGCCGTCGGAGAGCAGGAAGAAAATCAGCCTTTATCCCGAAGTTGCTCCGGAGGCAGATATGAACAGTGATGTGGAGGTGGGCTGCTCCGCACTCCGCTCCCCAGCTAGCCTGACTCCCTCCCAGCTGAAGGAAAACAGTAACAAAGGTAACTCTTCGCTTATCCTCTCCACCTAAGCCCTGCACTTTGCAAATTGGATTTAAAAAACAAAACAAACCCGCCACCGCGGCCACCACCAAAGTTGCTCGCCTCTGGAAGCAGCGCTCTCTCTTCTGCGAAGACAGAGCTGCGGGCTGTAAAATATTATTGTGATTACTGCCTTATCACGATAGACGAGATACACTGCCCAGATAGCTCCTGTGCTGCTGTGCGTGTGTGTGTATATGCCCAAATCCATTGGTATGTAGAGATATATATATCCAGAGTATATGTGGGCACAATTATCCACCCACCTATATTTAGGGAATGCTTTCCCCTTATTTTTTTCTCGCGCCCTTAGCGCTATCTGTGTCTCTGCAGATATTTATATATATGTGTGTGTGTGCGGAGATTAAACAAGAGAGGCAGAGAGAGAGAAGTGCGTGGAAAAATGTCTGTATTTGTTTGTGTTTGTCCTTCTCTACGTGTACGCAACGTGCCATTGTGTGTCCGTTTAGCAGTAATTGGGCATTGTTCACTTTCCCTCTGTTTATAAGGGAGGATTTTAAACAGCCTCGGCTCGTTCCCACTTCGCAGGGAATGCTGATGGACGGCCGTTGTTATTATTGCTATAATTGGGGAAGGGGGAGCCAGGTGAGCAGCGCATTTCCTAGGGGCCACAGTGCATGCCTTTTTCGTCAAATGTGCCAAAGAAAGGAAGGAATCCTCGACGTAACGAGAGGGAAAAAATGGCTTTGTGGCTGCTCTTATTCCGCGCGTCTCAGACGAAAACAAGACAGGCTGGCGGCGGGCGAAAGCCGGCCGGGGCGCAGAGCGCTCCGCCGAGCCGTGCCCTGGCCGCGCCGCCGGGCTCGCCCGCTCCGTAATTACCAAAACCGCCCGATTTGCCTGGAATAACGCGGTTATGAAGCGACTCAAAAAAAAAAAAAAAAAAAAACCCAAAACAAGCCAACTTTATTGATTCTATTAACAGCAGCGATTTGTAACGATGACAGCTAGCATTAATTACCGGCGCGCGGGACGCGGCCGCCGGCGCCGCGCGGGGCGCGCAGCCGCGGCCGCGCCTCAGCGCTGTGCGCTCCCCCGCAGGCTACGCGGAGAGCAGCGCGGCGCCCAGCACCGCCGCCGCCGGCCTGCACGGCCCCGGCCCCCTGGGCGGCTCGGGCTCGGGCGCCGACCAGGTGCGGCGGTACCGCACCGCCTTCACCCGCGAGCAGATCGCCCGCCTGGAGAAGGAGTTTTACCGCGAGAACTACGTGTCGCGGCCGCGGCGCTGCGAGCTCGCCGCCGCCCTCAACCTGCCCGAGACCACCATCAAGGTAGGCCGGCCCCGCGCGGAGCCCGCCGCCGCAGCGCGCCCGCGGAGGGCCGCGCACCCCGGCGCCCCGCGCCCGCGCCCGCCCCGCGCCCTCCCCGCGCCCGCTCCGCTCCCGCCGGGCCGCGGCGGCTCCCTGCCCCGGCTGCGCGGCGCGCCCCGGCCGCGTTTATCCCTGTTCCTCCGGCGCGCGTGCTTCTCCGCACCGAAAACTTTTTATTTGCTTTTTTATTTTCCTTGTCAGTTTTTATGGCGTTAGCGTGTTTCCTACAGAGCGGAGCGCGGAGAAAATAAACGCGGCTAGTAAAAAGGGCAGGGGGGAGGCAGAGGGGCGGCCGCGCCATAGCGTAAAGCGATATTCCTCCATTCGGGGGGGGGGGGGAGAGGGAAGGGGGGCAGCCCCGGGGAAAGCCGCTCGCTTCGGGCGGCGGGGCCGCGTTTCCGCGGGGCGCGGAGCGGCGCGGAGCGGCGCTGAGGCCGCGCTGTGTTGTGTCCCGCGCAGGTGTGGTTCCAGAACCGGCGCATGAAGGACAAGCGGCAGCGCCTGGCCATGTCCTGGCCGCACCCGGCCGACCCCAGCTTCTACACCTACATGATGACCCACGCGGCGGCCACGGGCAGCCTGCCCTACCCCTTCCACTCCCACGTCCCGCTCCACTACTACCCGCACGTCGGGGTCACCGCCGCCGCCGCCGCCGCCGCCGCCTCGGGCGCCGCCGCCTCGCCCTTCGCCGCCTCCATCCGCCCGCTGGACACCTTCCGCGCCCTCTCGCACCCCTACTCGCGCCCCGAGCTGCTCTGCAGCTTCCGCCACCCCGGCCTCTACCAGGCCCCCGCCGCCGCCGCCGCCGCCGCCGGCCTCAACAGCAGCGCGGCCGCCTCGGCGGCGGCGGCGGCGGCGGCGGCGGCGGCGGGCTCGGCGCCGGGGGGCGGCTCGGCGCCCTGCTCCTGCCTCAGCTGCCACAGCAGCCAGACGGCGGCGGCGGCGGCGGCGGCGGCGGCCTCGGCGCTGGGCTCGCGGGGCGCCGCCGCCGCCGACTTCCCCTGCACGGCGGCCGCGCAGCGCCCCGAGAGCGGCTTCCTGCCCTACTCGGCCGCCGTGCTGGGCAAGGCCGCCGTGGCCTCGCCCGACCAGCGGGAGGAGGCGCCGCTGCCCAGATAACTGCCCGGCCGCGCCCGCGGACCGCCGTCGGGGCGCCGCGCCCGGCCGTGTCCGCGGGCAGCGCGGCCGCGGGGCGGGGCGGGGCGGGGGGCGCGCGCGTCCGCTTGTCCGCGGCTGCGGCCCGGGTCGGCAGCGACGGCGATGTCTCGCGTGCGCTGCGCGCGGAGAGGGGCGGCTGGCGCGGCGGCGGCGGGCCGGCCGGGGCCGGGAAGGGCGGTGCGAGCCTGGCAGGACCGGGAGAGGCGTTTTCAGCCTCGCGCTCTCCCACTGCCGTGTTCCGCGCTATCTGGGAAATACTTGAATCTCTCTAGGTGTAGGAGCTCGTCCTGAAGCATTTACCTTACAGACACTTTTCTAAATCTGATTTTTTTCTTCCTCCGCGTGTCTCTCCTCCTCGGTAAAAACGGCTCTTGGATTTATTTCTCGCACATGTCTATCACACCTTTGCCTCTGGAAAGCCACCGCTGGGTAACTGAGACCTGCTATACCGAACCACTGCTACTGGAGGGACTTCCTTGAACTTGGAGAAAGGCACATCAAAAACCGCCAGTGTTACTGCCGTGTCAATTTTGATGCTAATAATGTGCAGATTATGACGAAAATTGCCAATCATGTTCTCTGATGGACCTCCTTTGAATGTGGAATTGGAAAAAAGTTCCCCGCACAGAGACCTGCTGTCAAGTACTAACAACCCGCTAAGGGAAGTCATTAGAAGAGACAGATAAGAGACTTGGTACATAAAACATTGTTCTTGGTGCATAGAATGTATGTTATTTAATGTTATATCTGTTACCTGAAGTGATTTCGCACAAGAAAGCCACTTTCTTATCATCTCAATTGCCAATTTTCATTTTGGTAACTTGGACGCCCCGGGTAGACTTTTCTCTGTTAAGTTGATATTCCACCAATGTGAAGAGCCTCATTAAATCAAATCCAGATATTTCCATAATGCTCCCTACAGAGCCACTTCACTCTTCACATAATGAGATTTTTCTGAAGAGTTGAAGCCCTCATCTAACTTGCTATTGCTTGTTTAGGCCCTGTGTGTATGTGAATACACACACACACACACACACACACACACACACACACACTCACGAGAAAAAGAAAAAAATCTCTATTATATATTTCGAGTAAGTGTCCTGAAATACTTCTATTTTTAAGACACTGGATTTTTTCGTATTCTAATGATGAACTTTCAGGAAATCATTTTAATGGCTAAGCCGTTTTGTTCAGTGAACATAAATTGTAGATTTTTTGTCAAACGGGACAGACCGCTTGGGCGGGGGTAGGGAAGGGCAGAGGAGGAAATATGCCAAGGCTTCTGGAGGGGCTTCCTGACAAGACGTGTACATTTACTGCTTAGAGAACTTTAAAGTACAATAGAAGAAACCTAACCCACAAATTTTTCATTTTGTAAAGAATGAACAGCGAGACTACTTATGTAAAAATATTGATTATACCAGCTGTTGTTCACTGAGTTTACATTTAAATTTTTTATTAATATATAATTTAAGGCTAAAGAAAATAGACCAAAACACGGCACTCTTTTACCAGCTTAACCTTTTCGATTGTTGGAATCATTTGTTATGATCACACAGGTATTGGATGTATATACGACAATTTTGGCAATAATGTTTACATTTTTTCCAAAATATAGATATATGTCTATTAAATGATCGATAAGGACGCTGGTTGGTAAAATTAACATAAATTCGTTTTATGTTAGGTCCGTTGGACCTGGTTATTATATGAAACTGTAAATAAAGTCTTTGTGCTTTAAATATTGCTGGCTGTATGAACTCACTGTAAAATATTTTACAAATGTGCAATAATTATAAAGCTTTGTATATTACGTTATTTATTGTGTTTGGTCATGTAAAATAAATGTTATTTAAATCAAAGCGAGGTTATTTGTTTAAGAGGCTGCAAAACATTGCGTACTGATGTTTGTTTTTAAATATGGCATCCAGGGCTATGAGAACTTCTTAAAACAACATATTTAAATGCCTTTTAATATACATATCAGATGGATTAATTCATACTAATCAGTATTTTTACTGCGAATGCTGTGCATTACTCATGTTTATAGCAGATGTGTAATAAGTCCAAACATTGGTTTAACATTAATTGGCTGGCTAAACAGATGTGTGTTTACAAATATCATACAGATATTCTATAAGAAAAACAGCGACGAGGAATTATTTCGTCCACTTTTTATGCTTCTGTCTGTTTCTGGGCTTCCCATTTAGCTAAGAAAACATTAATCGTCTTTCGTTCTGGAAAAGGTGCGCTTTTAATCTAGTGTCAAAAAGGTACCCAGCAAAATCCCCCCTTTCTCTCTCTCTCTCTTTCCCTTTCTCCTTTTTTTTTTTTTTTTTTTTTTTTAAGCATATAGCGTTGTTTCCATTTGTCAGGCAAAATGATGCTGCGACCATTTCTCGGAACAAAACCTGCAAACGCGGCAAAGAATTTTAAAGCTGTTTCTCCTTTCTCTCTCCCCCACATCTTTCGCGCTTATCCCAACTGTTCGTATATTTACAGATCGGCCGTAAAATCGATATTTCGATGGAAAAATGCAAGAGTCAATGGTGTGTGCAAAGCAGTCTATTTCTATTCGATTTGAAAACCAAGATGTCCCTTCCACGAAATTTTCTTTCACCAACTGCTCACCCTGGCATTAATTACAACGACGTGGAAACTATTGGGAATACAAAGGCTGCTATCACAAGCCATTTTGGCCCTGTAATTTACCATTATTATTGCATTAGCTCTAAATGATACAAGCTGATACTGTCTTTAATTGCAGTTTGCTTAAATATATACTGGAGTGATCCCTGGGGCTTTTCTTAGATAAGTTCTTTTTTTTTTTTTCCCTGAATGCCCCCATTAAAGAAATACGATTATAGTTGCACATTTGGACTGGTGATGTATCACTCTGCTTTTCTGTGCTCTTTCCTAACGCGGGGGTTGTAACCCTTAAAAACAAAAGCATTGAGATAGATGGGAAAGCAAACAGGAAAAGACAGTGGCCAAAAAAACCCTGTCCAAAATAACAGCATATTTTTTTGTCTCTAGTGTGCAAAGAATGAAAAAATAATTCATCATAAAATGCAAGAAGACTGTCTGTCATCAAGCCCGAATTGTTTTTGACAAGAAAATAAATCTGTGGGT